>NC_056624.2:100072492-101532492 GCF_002870075.4 Lactuca sativa | reverse complement strand
AAGAAGATAAAACAAAAATCAAGGTGTTTACCATCAAAAGAAAAGATCAAACAACTCTTGTTAAACGAACTTATTTAGTTGATGCTTCTATTGTTATTCCTTTCTCTGTGAAAAACTCACCAGGACCCAAGAAACTTTGGGCTCCTAAATCTGCTTGAATTTGCAGGTAATCAGTGACGAGCAGTTTGACGATGAATGGTATATAGACAGTGGCTGCTCACGTCACATGACAGGAAGAAAGGAGGAATTAAGGGAGTTTCGGTCTCTAAAGGATGGTGGTTCTGTGAAGTTTGGAAACAACTCCTATGGAACAATCAAAGGATATGGGATGATAAATAATGGAGACTTCTCTATCAGAAAGGTGGCTTACGTAGAGGGATTGCAGCACAACCTCATCAGTGTCTCACAATTAGTTGTGGGCACAGGCTTGAAGGTATCATTTGATGATGCAGGATCTGAGATAATAGAAAAACAACCCAAGAAAGTTCTGTTGCAATCTGCATGAAAAGGCGAAATGTATCCTCTGAATCTTAATCCTATTCGAGGGACACCAGCTATCTGTCTGCTATCAAAGGAAAACACTGATGAAATTTGGCTTTGGCATCGATGTCTATCTCACCTGAATTTCAAAGATATCAACAAATTAGTGATTGGTGATCACGTTCGAGGTCTTTCTCTTCTCAAGTTCGAGAAGGAGCATTTATGTGCAGCATGTGAAATGGGTAAGCAGAGCAGAAAAAGCCACCCTACACGCATTAATACCAAGATAGTGGAAACACTTGAACTGTTACATATCGATTTGTGTGCACCTTCTGCTATAGAGAGTATCGGTGGAAGTAAGTACATTCTAGTTATTGTAGATGATTTTTCACGCTTCATGTGGGTTTTCTTTCTTAAATAGAAATCAGATGCAACTCCCAAGCTGAAGATGTTCATCAAGCAAGTGGAAGTTCAATTAAAGAAGACAGTGAGAAACATCAGAAGTGACAATGGGCTGGAATTTAAAAACAAGGATTTCGAAGACTTTCTGGCTGATAAGGGGATAACACACAATTTTTCGGCCCCTTATACACCACAGCAAAACGGGATTGTTGAAAGACGAAACCAATCGTTGTGTGAAGCAGCTAGAACCTTGGTCAGTTATGCCTCTCTACCTCTATACTTTTGGGCAGATGCCATTGCTGCTGCCTGTTATACTCAGAATCAGTCCTTGCTCAACAAGAGATTCTCGATAACTCCTTATGAGATCTTAAACAATCGGAAACCAAACGTCAAGTTTTTCCACATTTTTGGTTCCAGGTGGTTTATCTTGAATTCTAAAGAAAACCGAAATAAATTTGATGTTAAAGCCGATGAGGGGATCTTTCTGGGTTACTCTCTGTCATCAAAAGTATACCGGGTGTTGAACAAGCGTTCCAAAAGAATAGAAGAGACTTATTATGTCACCTTTGACGACAATTACATGAAGAAGGTTCAAAGAACAGAAGATGCTTCAGGAGACATATTTCCAGCATCTGGACAGGTCTCGGTTCCAATATCCAATTTGTTTGATGAATACATTCGGTTATTTTATGAACCAGAAAAGGCAATACATTCATAGGCAACAACAACAGATAACAAGGTAGATAATCTGAAGAAAGTAATAGACGAAGCTGCCAAATCAATGGAAACCGAAACATCTACTCCTAAACCATCACCTAGTACTTCAAACACCGATTCAACGTTCTAGGGGGACAACTCTACCAAACCATCTGGAGTTCCTGTTGAGGGGGAGACTCACAATTCCGCCCCAATATCTGATAGTTCAACTGATACTCAAACAACTGAACCAAAATCAACAGGTGATAGTCCAATCGAGGGGGAGATACCCACTGCCGATTCTGCTGAAGACAAAGGCATCACTTCGCCAGTCGAGGGGGAGAAAGAGAAAACAAGTGATAGTTCTACTGACGAAGGTGAAGGGGATCAGTCAGATGTTGAAGTTGAAGTTGAAGCAGAACTAAATCCAGAATATGATCCAAGCTATCCTCCGCTAGCAAAATGGACAAAAGACCATCCCAAAGTGCAAATTATTGGTGAATCCTCCGAAAGTGTTCTTACTAGATCTCAACTGAAGGCGAAACAAACAACATTATTCTGTAAATTGGAATTTTGTATGTTCAACTCATTTATCTACAAAATAGAGCCGAAAACCGTAAATGCTGCACTTGATCATTCTGATTGGGTTCAAGCAATGCAGGATGAGCTCAATGAATTTGAACGAAACAGAGTTTGGAGATTGATTCCTACACCGAAAGATACCTCTGTTGTCGGCTTGAAATGGGTGTTTAGGAATAAGCTGGACAAAGAAGGGAATGTCATTCGTAACAAGGCTCGGTTGGTTGTAAAAGGCTATTGTCAAGAAGAAGGGATTGATTATGAAGAAACTTTTGCTCCTGTGGCAAGGTTAGAGTCTGTTCGAATTTTTCTAGCATATGCCGCTCACAAGATCTTCAAAGTTTTCCAAATGGATGTCAAATGTGAATTCTTGAATGGAGAATTAGAAGAAACTGTCTATGCTGAGCAACCACCTGGTTTTGTGAATGAAAAGTACCCGGATCATTGCTATGTATTGGATAAAGCTGTCTATGGGCTAAAGCAAGCACCAAGAGCCTGGTATGAAACTCTTACTCGCTTTCTAAAAATGTCAAAGTTTAAACAAGGTTCGGTTGACCCAAACTTCTTTCGAAAGAAGGAAGGCGAACATTTGATGATTGTTCAGATTTATGTCGATGATATCATCTTCGGCTCCACGAATCCTAGCTTAACCGCTGAATTCAGAAAGTTGATGGAGACTAAATTTGAAATGAGCACAATGGGTCCAATTAATTTTTTCCTTGCTTTGAATATTAGACAGGGACTAGAAGGTATCTTTATAAACCAGGAAGCATACACCAAAAATTTGTTGACTAAATTTGGAATGAAGGGTGATTCAAAAGTAAAAGTTCCTATGGTATTCGGCACCAAGCTAACTCCATCCCTGGAGAAACCGGCTGTGGACATAACTCTTTATTGACAAATGATAGGATCCCTTATGTATCTAACAGCTAGTAGACCAGATATCATGTTCTCTGTTTGTTATTGTGCTAGGTTTCAAGCTAATCCAAGAGAACCCCACATGCTTGCTGTGAAGAATATTTTTCGATATCTGAAGAAGACTTCATCTCTTGGTCTCTGGTATCCTGCAAGATCTGGATTCTTCATACAAGCCTTTTTAGATGCTGATCTTGGAGGATGTGGACTGGACAGGAAAAGCTCTATCGGAGGATGTCAATTCCTTGACGGAAAACTTGTAAGTTGGCAATCAAAGAAAGAAACCTGTGTTTCCTTATCCACAGCAGAAGCAGAATACATTGTTGCCGCATCATGTACCTCTCAGGTTGTTTGGATTCAAAGTTAGTTAAGAGATTATAGGCTGAGTATGAAAAAGATCCCTCTCTATTGTGACTCTGAAAGTGCAATCAGGATTTGTCATAATCCAGTGCAACATTCAAAAACCAAGCACATTGCACTTAGGTATCATTTCATCAAGGATCATGTAGAAGACGGGAACGTAGAAGTACATTTTATTCATTCTGCTGATCAACTAGCTGACATCTTTACTAAAGCCTTACCAGAAACAACCTTCAATAAAATCTTACCATGTTTGGGTATGATGGAAGGAGAGTCGGTGCCGAATCCTCAAATCTCTCTTTAAAAATTAAGACAACCGAAATAGACAGACCGCTCGGTTTATCTTTGCTCTAGATTTTTAGGGAACCGAAATAGACAGACCGCTCTGTCTATCTCGGCTCCGTAATTCTCCGAAACAGAGGAAAATTGAATGATCGATTTATTTTGCTACTCTCATTAATAAGATAAGGTTTCGGTTGTATATTTTAAGTCTTTCTGTTTTTATTCTTTTTTAGAAAATTTCAAAAATACAAAAATATTTTATCTTTCTGTTTTTATTCTTTTTCAGAAAATTTCAAAAATCCAAAAATATTTTATCTTTCTGTTTTTATTTCTTTTTCAGAAAATTACTTGAAAATATTTTATTTGTTTCAATTGCTTGTTTGTTTTGTTTGGTGTCTGTCATTAATAGGTAAACACAAGTATAACCGTCGATAGATCTAAAGCATGTATGTTTCAACTTTCACACAACCTAGTTCAGGGTCCCTAGAAGCATCCTGCTGTATGTTGTCATAAAGCCTCTATGATCTTGAGTAAGCCTTAATGATTCGATTGATACCCATCGTTTCTTCCAAATCAGACTATTTTACCTCACTCGGTCTAGAGCTACCTTACTCTTCTCATTTGAGTTAAGAGTTTTTCTGCTCTGTCACGCTTATCTAGCAGAAGGTACATTCGGTTCCTTAACCACCTCCTTATATTCTCCATCTACCTTCGGTTCACTAACGTAACCCTTGAGACTTTCGGTCTTTACCACTAAGGTTTATGGTTACACAACATCTGTGTTTATGATCTTGGATACGATTACCACGTTCTAAGTAAAACCCAAAATCTGACACCAAAAATGAATTGACGGTGAGTGATATACTCAAGCATTTACTGGTTACCTAAGGAAATCTCTTTTTATTTTGCATGATCTTTTATGAAATCGTCTACAACTAAGACATTTCTTCCCAAAGAGGTCCAGTTTATTTTTTTTGATATTTCTGCTTCCTATAAGACATTAACATAATAAATCCCACCTACCTGTTCAATAGATCACATCGGTCTCACAGGTACCTCTATCAACAATCGGTTTTATGTTAAAACTCGATGTTCGGTTGGAGGACAGCCACCCAATGCCTATGATCAAAAGAAGCCTTTCAATGTTTATTAACAAACAGTTGATCATATTTTTCGGGAAACCACACAAGCACTTCAAGTCTCTCTTGACTTTGAAGGAAGTGATTCTTGCCCGGAATCCTCTGCTTTCTATCTTATAAAGAGACATCACTCACGTGCAATACACACTTGCTTTATTTCTTTATCTTTCACACTCTTATGCACGAAAATTAATATTTTCCAACATTCTTATTGCTGTTTGGTATAAGTTTTGGTTATCGGTTGTGACCAAACAAGTGGATATAGGGAATTTCAAACGGCATGAAAATAAGATTTAGGCGCGTGAATTTGAGTCGTTTCAAACCCACACGTGCTGACGTTTTCCTGGGATTAACCACACTGTCAAAATCGCGCTTTTTCAGGCGACATTTTAGCAACGTCATCATCACGTTTTTCTCTCTCCAGGCAACGGTATAAATAGGGGTGATCGTTTTATTTGTCATTTACCAATCTCGGATTATCTCTCTCATACAAGTTCACACTTTTCATCTTCTTCTTCGTTCATCAATGGCGACTTCCTCTTCTGCACATGATCAAACTGCAACATCCTCCCTACTTACAATCAAACCCAACCAAAACATGATAATCGAAATGATTCCATTCTTATATGGCTCATATATGCTGCATGTCGTGGAATGTCTAAAGTATCCCCCCTGTTGTTGGCCCTAACCCAGGTTGAAGCGGTTCCAATGTCGCTGCTATCACAAGTCTACTCATCGGCGACTTATGATTAGAATAAGGATCACATCTACTTCACCATTCACGACAAGAAATCCTCGATCTCAAAGGCGAAGTTTTGTTCACTTCTAAGGCTTGCTGTTGATTCTTCAATCATCTCGCCTGATTTCATCACCACAACACAACTCTTCACGATGATGTATGAGATGGGATACACGGATGTGCTTACATCGATTGCAAAGGTCAAGAAATCGTGTTTGCCATCGCAATGGAATGGGTTGCTGACATTGCTGATTAAGGGTTTGGCAGAAAGATTTGGTGGTTCAGATACTACAAGCAAAGGTTTTCATACCGTTCTTTATGGTTTATACAACGGGATCAACCTCGATTATGGCACTATAATCTGGTCCCAAGTAGTGTAGAGTTTAAATACAACGACCCGCCATTCAGAGATCTCTTGTGGTCGTTTCTAGACCCTAATTACAAAGAATGCCATGGATTCCTTGGAGATACCTGTCATGAAGGATGCTCTTCTTTCCTCTATTGCCTCATTCCACACCAAGAAGATCATCATATCCGAGCCACGTAAGTTTCTCCACTATGGATCAATTCCGGAATCTATGTGCAGGTGTGTTTCGGCACAAAGCAGAGTGATGGCCGATTACCGTAAACTCTCTCCTGTTGGTCCAAGGGTTCTGTCTGAAGAACAATAAGCCACACTGGATGCCTTGGATCAGCCTGCTAACAGAGGCAAACGGGTAGTCAAAAAAGAAAAAGAAGAAACTAAGGAGAGTAAGCCAAAATCTTCAAAGCGAAAGACTGGTGAAGGAGCTTCTTCTCAATCAAAACCGAAGAAGATAAAGAAGATGGCTAATAGACCCAAGGGGAACTCTTCTCCTGGACCTGATACGGTTGAAGACCAGGAAGCAGAAGCTGAGAATCCTCAGGTTTCCACCAAAGAGCCCACACCTCAAAGATCTCCAACCCCACCTCCATCTCCTAAAAGTACCCAAATTCCAACTCCACCAGCCTATCCCAAAACCACTAAAATTCCAACTCCTCCACCATATCCTAAACTCGCTAAAATTTCCACTCCACCTCCATCACCACAACAGAAAGCTTCACTTTCTGTTCCTACCGATATACCACCCATTCTGACTGAACCAACTTCTCTACCCACTTCAACCATCATTACCTCTGTTCCTATCTCAACTACACCTATCTCAACTCCTCTTATAACCTAATCCATCACTACCACCATTCCCAAAATCCCAGTAGAAGTCAATGTATCTGATACAGGGGCTACTACTGTGATTGATACTCCTGTTATAAATATACCACAATCTCCAACCCCATCCTCTACCTATGGTGCTACTCTTGGTGGAGATGATGAGGATTATGATTCTTTGTATTACAGTCCTTACAGGATTCCAACAGATACTGATGCTGAGGCTCCTGTCACCAGTCAACAAATATAGGACATCAATGAAAAGTTGGATCGCTTTCTTGAAGATAGCAAAGCTTATGGCAGTGTTGTTTTAAAAGCCTTCTTGGAAACTTCCATTAAGCAATACACCGATGCTATTGATAAATCAACAGAAGCAGTTGATAAGTCAACCACTTCTTGTTCACAGGCAACAAAGGAGGTTACTGAGGTTGTTCACACAACTCAGATTTTCCTCTATTCTCTTAAAGCTCATGCTGACACAAATGCGGCTAAATATCAAGCTTCAGTGGACTCCTTCTCTAAAACTCTTCAGGATGAAACTACCAAATTTGAAGCCCTTCGTACCGATCTCAAAACAGAATCCACATCTTTTCTTCAATCTCTGGATTCTCGTTTTGCTTCTCTTTCTGCAGAAAGTACGTTGAAGGAGGAACTGATAAAACACCAAGAAAAAATTGATCTTCAAAAAGTTCAACTGGCCCAGGCAGAAAAAGAGATCTCTCTATTAAAGACTCAAAGGGCAGTTTATCAAGGTTGTGTTGGTCATGTGAAAAATATACTGACTACTCTTCTTGAAGCTCATGATCCCTTCTTGACCTTAACCATCTGGAAGCATCTCCAGACTAAACTCCTTCCTGCAATTACAATTCTCAGTGAGATGAAGGGTGTCTCGGAGAAGGTCTTTCTTCCGAAACAAGGGGGATAAGAGAGTACAGCCAAAACAGAGCCGAAGGTTAATTTAGCTTTGGTTTCTGGAAAGCAAGTTCAAGCTGATAGTGATACTGATACTGAAGAGACTATCCTTGAATCCCTTAAAAGAAATAAGAGGGATAAAGAGCTTGATGAGACTATGAAGGTAGCATAAGAGGCAGAAGAGAAAGAGAGAAAGAATAACGAAGAGGAGGATATCTTCCAATGCAAGAAGACTCTATTTCCAGAATGGGACAGAGATACACTCATCAATCAGGCGATTGAGTTTCCTTCTATGTACTGGTTGGAACCGATTGCTTAGTTTGATTGTGATAATTCAAAGGACTCGCAGTTTTACATGCTAATCACACGAAAAGCATTTACCTTTCATTGCTTCGATGTCACTGCTGAGGTTCCTTATCCTAATCTGAAGGTTGACAGAGAGTTAGTAGATTTCTACTTGAAGAATGGTCAACCACAGTACTTGAATTGGAGTGCACAGAAAATTATAAAAGTCAAGGTACTGAAATCGTCACCTGTTGGGAGATTTGTGAATGTAAACTTCAAGATTAACCATGGTACAGCAAACACAGAATATTTTATCTCTCTGGCAGATCTTCCCAATCTTAATCCACATGATTGGATTCTGCTGTACAACATTCTGCTCTCAAATCAAAGGGAGTATGATCCGATTCTGAAACATCTGAAGAGAATGTTGGCCTCCTATGTCCATGAGCTTGCCACTATTGATCAGGAGATAGAAAGGGTGATGAACAAGAAACCATCTGTCAAGCCAACGTCCATGCCCGGTGATGTGAATAAAATGAAGTTGGGGCAGATTGATTCAACAAATTTGACTGTCATGTTCACGATGGGTGAAAAGCGCAAGTTTCAGTTTGCTTTGGTTGACAAGCATCTGTTTTCAACAGACTGTCTGGAGCATATAATCAATATCATTCATCGATGCAAGCAGAACTCTGCAGCTGATAAAAAGAACTTTACAGATATGCTTCGGTGGTACATAACGTTTAGACATCACATTCTGGCTATTATACCGAGGATATTTGAAACAGTGAAAAAGCCCTCTGTTGTGAAAAGGGAATGAATTTTCTGCTCCAAAGACGCAAAGGGGGGGATTGTTAAGTATTTTAGTGTTGCGTCTTGGGCTTTTTGTTTTGTAATCGGATTGGGCTTGTCCATCCGTACTTATCTAGAATAGTTTCCTTTTATTTAGATAAGTTGTTAGGGTTTTAGTATAAATATATGCATGCATGTATGCGTATAAAAGAGAATATTACGATAGTGGATTACGTTGATTCTTGTAACCCTAATATACCTCTACATATTGAAGTTCTTTATCGAGCTCTTCTGGGGTATCATTGCATTAATCATTCGACATATTCAGTGCAATACTTGTGTTCTTCATTACGTTCTTATTTATATTTTGCTTAGAATCATACGATCCTGATAGAACATTGTTCTAACAGAGGACGTGGAGAAGACCGTGTTTCGGACTCATTATGGTCATTATGAGTTTGTGGTGATGCCGCTTGGGCTCACCAATGTGCCAGCAGTATTTATGGATCTAATGAGCAGGGTCTGCAGGCCGATGCTCGATCGATCGGTTTATTGTTTTCATAGATGATATCTTGGTGTATTCCAAGACTAGGGAGCAATATGAGGAGCATCTGCGGGAGTTATTGGGAGTTCTGAGGCGAGAAAGGTTTTATGCCAAGTTCTCGAAGTGTGAGTTTTAGTTGCGAGAGGTTCAGTTCCTTGGACACCTCATTAATCAAGAGGGGATTTTGGTCGATCCGGCCAAAATCGAGACGGTTCTGCAGTGGGAGGTTCCAAAATCTCCCTCAGATATCAGGAGTTTCTTGGGATTGGCAGGGTACTACCAGAGGTTTATTCAGGATTTTTCTAAGATCGCGGTACCTCTGACTGGTCTGACAAGGAAGGGGGTGGATTTCCGGTGGGGCCCCGAGCAATAGAGGGTATTTGAGACCCTTAGGCAGCGTTTGTACGAAGCTCCAGTGTTGACCCTCCCAGAAGGGGTTAAGGATTTTGTGGTGTTCTGTGACGCATCCATAACATGTTTGGGGGCGGTCCTCATGCAGAGGGGACGGGTGATTGCTTATGTCACAACTAGGAAATTCTATGTTTTGTAACAACAAGGATGATAACTCTTGTAAACAAAAATGTGAAAGTATGTATGAAGTTTATTCAATTACCACAAAGATTCCATCAAACACTCTATACAAACACTTCAAATAGTCAAGTAAAGATTTGAAACCCTACAAATCCCGATTTGAGTCCATAATGGACTAGGATTTCCTTATTGGGCCTAATGGACCAATAAGCTTCCAATTTGACTATTTTTGGCTTAGAACCATTAAATGGGCTCAAATTGGACCCACTTTCATGAGATGTAACATTTTGGGTCATAATGGGCCTAAAATGAAATAAACTGCCTTAATGGACCTAATTGGGCCATAACAAATTTAATTAGCCCTAATGGATCATAAATTCATTCCTTTATACAAAGTTGGGCCGTAAATCATTTTAAGGACCTAATGGGCCGAATAACTCCTTATTGGGCCTAGTGTTTTCGAGCAAGGCCAAGAATGGGCCAAAGTAATTTTCCTTTCCTCATTCCTTAGCCCATTTCATCCCTAAAATATATAAAAAGGGGGGAAAGTAGCTAATTATCTTAAATCAAGCCACCTCATTTTTATTTCGTGGACAACTAGGCAAACTACACAACGAACAACCAAGCAGCTCCCATAAATCCATGAAAAAACTCCTTCTCCCTTTCCCTTTTTATGTTTCGACCGAAAGCAAGAGACAAACACACCCACACATACTACACTTCCATACACTCTCAAAACACTCAAAGAACATTGCTCCTTCCATTAAGATTGTCGAGATTTTGTTGTGTTTCTAGGATAATCTTCAAAATTTTCATCTTCTTGGTAAGTGTTTATTATGTATGAACACATATTATCCATCTTAATGCTAAGGATTCTTTCTTACATAACCTTATTTCATGCTCTAACTCATTAGAAACACCTTAGTTCGAAAACCACCCAAGGAAGTTACTAAAGGCCGAAAACCTACTCATTTCTTCTTCAAAACCGAAAACAACAAGAAAAGGTGAGTTCATACCCATCTATTTTAGGGTTTTTCATGTTTTATGAGGGAGAATACAACTAAAAATGTGTCGATCTATGTGTATTTGTATGTTATGTGTGATTTCTTGTGTTTATGTGATAAATATGTACCAAAAAGAAAAGATATCTCAAGATCTATAGTTCAAGAAGGAAAGCTAAGTGATCTAGGATGTATTACACTTAACAAGTTAAGAGAAACTACCATATAAGATTTATAATAAGCATGTTACAACACAAAACTCATTATTGGATTATTTTTGTCAAATAAACAAAAGTTTGGGGAAAAGTTGTCATTTACGGTTTTTACATGAGTCAAAAAGTCAAAATAGTTACAATAAGAGTTTTTATAAATATTATCTTTTTCAAAGGACTAAAAATGTAAATTTTAGTCTAATGGGCTAAACTTTTGGGCTTCTCGGCCTATTACGCCCAAATTGTGAAAAACGCGAATTTAAGGGGCTGGAATGTTAAGTTTCTCAAAACAGGGGTTACAAAGGTAAATAAACTTATTTCAGGGGTTAAAAAGGAGTTATTGGTCAAAAGGGACTAAAAATGTAAAGTTTTTGGATTTTGGGCTAAAATTGTAAAATTTGTGAAAAGTTGGACTTTAAGTGCAAAGCCTTATATTTAAAGGGCTGAATTTGTCCAAAAACTAAATCTGAGGCTGAAAACAATATTTAATTAAGTCTTTGGGCCAAAATGTCAAGAATAATAGTTTAAGGACCTAAAATGTCATTTTTCATAAAAAGGGACTAAAATTGTCATTTTTATTAAAAAGAAGGGCTGAATAAGTCAAACCAATATTTTTGAGTCAATTATTTTACTACTAAGATATTTGGGTCAAAAATACAAAATTTTATAACTTATGAATTTAGAATGAAAAATATACATATATTTCACAAATCTAGATATCGTTATAAAACAATTGGCGAGCATTACAACATTTCGTTTTAAACAAACTCTATGACACTAATACTATACAAAACAATTAAACATTTTAATTGTTGGGCTTCAATAATTCTAATCATGCTTATTGGGCCTTTGTGACCAATTAATGTGACTTTTAGGCCCAACATAAAATATGCATGTTTATTGGGTGTCCGGTGACCTGATTACATGTTTAAGTGGACCATCAATGGAATTATATGTTGTTGGGCCTTAGTGGCCCATTTGCATTTCTAGTATGGTCCACATTAACTATATGCTGAATAGACTATGGTGTCCGTCGCATATTAAATAGCCTAACATAACATACATGATTTATTGACCACATTTGTCCTTTCTCATGTTGTTTGGGGCTTAACTCATACTCATGTGAATAATAAGTGAAATGTAAATCAATACTATTTCAATACTCGGGGTAATAATTAGGATTTAGTGAGAATTAGCGGCTGGCACCTAAGAGTGTCGGCCGTAGCCTATAGTTATAACTAGAGTCTCCCGGAGGGAGAGCGAGAGTTTGTGTATAGATCTATACGGGGGTGACTCCCCCACACCTGAGCTGTTCGCTACAGTTAGACTCGACCAGTCTTGGGTGACAAAATCTTGATCAAATCCGGCATTGAAAAATGTCATGACAGGTGAATTAGTCATTATCATGCATGGTTATAATGTCTCACATAGAGATCCATTACCATATCACTACTTTTGGGAAATTAACTTCACACTATTGGCCATACTTGGTGATTAATATAAACTCACTAAGTTAACATACTATCATTTTCGTTATTTGGGAAAATATCGGATTTTCTGGGAATTACATTGTTACTATGTTAAACTCAATTGTCATACAAGAAACATATATGTGGATAAATCTTATGAACATTTTCTGAAATCACACCTACACATACAATTAATTGGACCATCACTTCATGACGTAACAACTTTTATTTTAGAAAATATCGGATTTTCTGGGTTTTTCAAACATTACAAAACATTTTATATTAAACATGCTTATGAACTCACCAACATTATATATGTTGACCATTTTCAAAATAACTTGTATGCTTAGGTAATCGTTAAACCGAAGAGTGCTCCAAGTTGTTAGAATGTTATCTTTTAATATTTATCAGACAATTTGTAGTAAGAAAATGTAACTAAATTTCACAATGTACTTGATGTGAACATTGTCAGTTGTATTTTGAGAAGTTGGCTATGTATGTGTTTGTTTCATATATATTCATTGTAATGGTATTCAATTGTTAGTCACATTAGCCCTCGGACGTTTCCGCCGTCCGGTTCGAGGGTGTGACACGTTGGTATGAGAGTTGTGTTTATAGTGAACTCGCATATCTAACCAAACATTGATATGCAACTATAAACCCAAAGAGGGGACTAAATAACTCCGAACAAAAATAAAACTAAATAATAAACATTCTTGTTTGTGCAACTTATAGAAATTTAACCTAATAATAAAACTTAACTCTAGAAATAAATTTTAACATTTCGGTTAGATCGAGACTGTTCATAGTTGTATTAAGAATGAGTGTAGCCTGATCAACTACATTCCTTCAAGGTGCGAGTATCACAGGTCTTGAAAAGATCGCAATGGTCAATAAATCTGAAATGCACACACTTAATGGTTATAAAGTATAAAACAAAAATTAAAAGTAATTCATTAATATACTTTTATGCAGATAATATGGTTGATTTCCACCTTCCCAGAGACCTGTATTTCCCCAACCAGGGGAATAATGGGTGGATAGAAGAGGAACCCGAAGAGGAACCTGACGAGGACCCGGAAGAAGAACCTGAGGAGGAGTCCGAACAAGAGGAAAAAATTGAGGATGGACCCGCTGAGCCGGTGGAAGACTCAGGAGGAGAAGAACATCCTAATTAGAGTGACGTTGACTCAGACGCAGAGTCTGTTGTCATCCAACCGCCATTCCCAGTGAGGATACCAGCTTATCAGACGGGCCCTAATGGACCTACTCCCCCCATGGGGAGTAGACATATGGATATGGAGTAGACAACAAGTTTGGTGATTCCCTTATGGCATGGCACGGGAATTCTATGGTCTGAGTGAGGGAGGACCTGCAGACCGAGCACTCCCTGTTATGGTACGACGATTGAGAGACACCGGTAATTTACCCAGAACACAGTTGATCACATGCACCAGATGAGGGAGAGAGTTGTGAGGGCTGAACAGGAAACACAGGAGGTCATCATGGAGTTTTATAGGAGACAAGAGATGTGGAAGGCCCGACTCCGGGACACTGAGCAACAAGTGGCTCGACTGCAGGGGGTGTCTACTTCCACAACACCACTCCCCGACACGTCTCATCGCAATTAGAGCCAGCTCTTCCATTCACCAGTAGCCCTATGTAGTTTCTTTTCTTGCGTATGTGTTATGTGATGTACCCCCGATTCTATGTTTAAGTGATTACACTACTCATAGGGTCGTAATGTTGTCAGGTTCTAGACTACTATCGTCACACCCTGCTAAAGCGGAAACATGAGGCGTAGCAGTATAAAGGGTTTCATAGCAAAAGTTAAAAGACATCACCAACCATAGTATTAAAAATCATTACAAATTTACAATGGGTTTGAACAACTTTTAAAAGAAATTACAATGAAAATTGAAATACAACACATGCGAATGCTCCTAAAAGTGAAGTGTCCCTAAGTGCCACTTACTTGATGATTCCTGGAAAAGCATGTAAAACGAGCGTCAACTATGAATAGTTGGTGAGTACTCAAAAGTTTGAAAATAATATTGGTTTCATGAATCGAAATCAAAATTTTTGATATAAGTTTCCATAGATAAAAAACTATATATTGCTAAAATGAGTAAATAAATTTCTGTAAACAAAGTTCGTTGTCATCATGAGAAATAAAGTATGTTTCCCAAAAGAAATGCAACGATCATATCCTCATGGGAAATAAAGTTTGTTACTAAAATGAGTAATCAAGTTTCATTGCTAAAAGGAGAAAAAAAGTTTGTTACTATAAGAAGCAACCAAGTTTGTTGCTAAAACAAGTAAATAAGTATTTAGTAACAAAAGTTCGTTGTTATAATGAGATACAAAGTTCATTGCTATAATAAGAAACAAAGTTGATTGCTATAATTGATAAACGGGTTTATTGCCATAATAAATAACAAGTTTATTGCTATAATGAGTAACGAGTTTGTATGCGTATGAGAAAACAATGAGTTCTCAACCAAACCTATGACTGAAGCCCTATCAAGATCTATGTTTATTGTTCCATAGATGAATATGGTATCATGCACTCCAACAATAGGGCGAGTGAGGAGTTGTCAATTCCTAATATCGCTATCCATAATGACCATTGGCTCAAAGAGTTAATGGTTGGAGATAAGGGAAGGGACTTAATACGATAAGTTCTCATGTTCCGTGTTGCATAGACATACATAGAGAGATATAGCAAGAAAATAGCAATCATGTTTGATACAAATCAATTTAGGTACAACATTCCAATAATAGTTTTTCGGACATGATTTTCCACCCCAAAACATAAATATTGATATTAGGGAAGTGCGTGAATACTCACAATATGCAAAATATAGTAATTAAGTTTATACAAGTCAATTAAATACAACGAACATAAATAGTTTTTCGAACATGCTTTTCCACCCCAAAACATTTAAAACCGAAAATAGGGGAGTGGTGAATACTCACAATATGCATTGAGATGATGCAAATGGTGTCTTGAACTACGCTCCCCTCGTACCACTATCGTTTTCCTACGGCGATGTTACACTAATGAGTCTCTAATTGAAATCTAATACTAGTATACTTACTACTACAATAGAATTATGCCAATATTGTGTCAAAATTATATATTGATAAGTTACAAACATTTTTCTATGGAAATTAAGTTTCAAAGAATCAATTGTTATATAACAATTTAAGTGGAAAAATTCTCATTATTGAAAAGCTAATATTTAACATTTTAAGAGGCATTCCAATGGTTAAATATTCATAAACTAAATGAATTTAGTTCTAATATTTCCCAAACTTTGCATTTCAGTTTTAATTGAAGTCAAAGACATTAATTTAAATTTTCTTGAATTTTTTGTTTGTCTAACTATTTTTCACCATTTTAGTTTCTTGAATAACCATAAAATAATGGATAAATACTAAAGGGTTAGTAAAAATTACAAAACTTCAGATTTTGGTTCCAACAGTATTAAAAGACTTCCAGATAAGTTTTCATGGATTATAGATATGTATAACCATTTTACTTGTATTTAATTCTCAAAATTGATACAAATTCATGAAAAATAATAAATCAGTTAAGAAAATACCCCAAACTTTTTATAATAATGTCATTAGACTTACTTAAGCTATGAAAAATATAAAAATGGGTTTCTAAACTGTTTAACCGAATTTTATGATTTTTATGCATTTATTCTAATAAAAATGGGGATAAATAGAAAACAGTTTCCAAAATTACCCAAACCTTTTATCATGCTTTTTTAAACATTCTTTACTTGAGAAAAATATAAAAATGGATTTCTAAACGGTTTATCCGAATTTTATAATTTTTGTGCATTTATTGTAATAAAAATTTAAATAAATGGAAACCAGTTTCCAAAATTGCCCAAAATTTTTGTATAACTGTTATTATACATGTAGAAGCTGTGAAAAATATAAAAGATATTTTTCAATAGTATTTCTATTTTTCTCTGTTTTATTCTCTTACATAATCATTAATTCGATAATCATTATTAAACTGTCAAAGTAAATTACCAAAATTTTGTAAAGTTCATTTACAGTATAAATAATCTGGGAAAAATCCCAAAGGTGATTTTCATCTACTGAAATCCGATTTTGTGGATTTAAGTGTATTTAAGCTTAGAAAATAGGAGAAAAATAGTATAAAGAAGAGAAATATCATCAAAAATTTTATGTATCATCCAAAATAATACAAGGTGTTCTGGTAAATGTTCATAAATTTTGGATGAGTAAAACTATTTTTACTGTTTTTAGTCCGTTATAAATACAAAAATCAGAGAAAAATAGGATTGCATTATGAAAAATTCTGAAAATATTTTTCTAAGTCTTCCACAGAGAGTATAATAAGTGAAAATTATGAACAATCCTTTTCAAATTATCTAAAGCGGTTTTATGATTTATTGGGGCTAAACAAAAAGAAAATTCAAAACTACACTAAACAGTAACAAAAATCGATAAAACTTAATGAGAGGTCAGTATTTCGCATAGGGGTCATCCAAAAATTTAACCAGGATTTATAGACCTCAGAAAGTATTTTATATGATTTATTGCCCTATTTTATTTCAATAATTATAATAATTCGAGAAAAATGAATTATTTTCTAAAAATTTGTTGAACATCTCAAATTTTTGATGGGAATCTGGGAAAAATCCGATTTGGTAAGAAAAGGAGATTTAGATATTTATTTGGAAATAAATCCTTCATGAACACATTTGAAAGCTTTTAACAACATACTTTGATGATCTAGCTTCTAAGCTTGAAGATCATCAGATGCATGTTTGTTTGAAGTTCATTCATTAGTATTAAATGTTCACAAATCATTTTTGATAGAAAGCTTAGGGTGCATATGGTGATTTTTACCCAAAACTTGTAGAAAAGTGCATTATATTGATTTTGACTTAGGTTTTGGTCCTTGGATTTCACCATTTACAACATGCATGTTGTTTTTGGTTAAAATCCTACCACCATCATCATCGAAACCATGAGTAGGTGCAAGTGTTCATGATTTTATAATAGAATGTAGTAGAAGAAAAAGAGAGTGTAACAAAAATAACAAAATTTTGAAGGAAAATGAAGGGAAATCGTGTTCTACCTTAATGAACACCACTAGATGATGAAGATTTTGAGTTTGAGGTTTGTTCTTGGAATTATTCTCTGGAAAATTTCTTGGGTATAGAGAAATGAAGAGAGAAAATGGAGTGGTGAAGGTAGAGAGAAATGATAGAAAATGATAGAGAAGGTGGAGTGTGAGAGAGAAAGAAGTGATTATGTGTTTTGGGAAGAGGGGGAGTGTTTTGGGAAGAGGGTGGCCGGTTTGGAGGGACAAGAAAGGGTTTCCCTCTCTTCTATTTTATAAAAATTCAAATCTTTTATAAAAATATCAAACTCTTTTATAAAATGTACACTAAAATCAAGTTTTTATTCATAAAACCTTTATTTTGATTTATAAATTTAGGGTAATTGTTAATGACTTCAATTTTATTTGCCTTGAATATATTATATTAATTTTAATTATTATAAGATAATATTACAAGGTTTATAATTATTTTTATAGAATTTTTAAGGTTAAAGTTTATAAATGTGAGTTTTTAGGGCATTTAGGGTTTTTGAGACTTTGTAAATCTTTGGATATCAAAATAAATAGAATATTTGAGACTTTAAATTATCTTATGGTATTATAACTCTTTTATAGTTATAATTAATGTTTTTAATTTATTTTTATCGGTTTAAATGCATTCTATGTAGTGATTCCGAGATTCAATGGAAATTGAGGAATCAAGTATACTAGTCCTAGTCTTCAACCTTGACTTAAGTTTCTATGAGACTTTGACCTAATTTCTACTTCTAGGTCAAGTGCATGATGTGTGTATATGATTAATGAAAAAGGTGTTCGAGGCAAAGACTGGTCTGAATATGGATAGTCACTACAGCTCAGTAGATGTAGAATTCACATATCAATGTGAAATCTAACTACACTATCCATTGATTCTAATTGTTTCCAAGTTTCTAGTAGGTTATAACTTAGCTTCTAGTTACTAAGTCTATTATGTGTCATGCCTATATGTGCAACTAAGTTTATTCAAATCTTGAACCGACTCGAATTCTGACGGATGTCACAGTCTCCCCCGGTTGAAAGAATTTCGTCCCGAAATTCAATTCGTGACGAATTCTATCAGAACTCAACCGAATGCAATTGTACAATTGGAGAGGTGGTGACTTGCAGTGTTCTTTGATTATTTCGGGTTTATTTCCTCAAAGGAAGATCCCAGTTCTTTAGCTATAGTTAAATTAATGTTTCCTTAATTCGAGTTCTACAATTTAGATTGCGAGAAATTAGGATCATGGAAATAATGCTCCAAACATGGCGACTTAGTCGAAAAAGATCATCTAGTTAGATATTATTTGAATTAAGAGAGCGGCATAAGTTTTGCTGATACACCAACTGCACTGAGCGTTAAATCCACATTGATCCTTAAGTTGCATTCTAAATTAGCACTATGTGTGAATTCACCGCTTAATAAAGAAGAGATTAGGAACAATTTGTTTACTTCCGAGTTGGCTATTACATCTGGAATAGATATATTCCGAAATAAAATGGGGTAACACGAATGAAAGGGAAACGATCAAGGGTAAGTTCCTATAAAGACGTACTAAGGGTAAGCAACGAAGTTTTGGTACATCTCAAATGTAAAGGCTATTTAAGTATCGTCTGCAAAATAAGTCACGAAATGATTGAGGATCTCCGAGGCTATAATTACTACTACAATTACTCTTACAAGAATAAAAAATTATTCGTAGAATGAATATATTTAGATAATCGTTGTTGCAAATGGAGGCGATGAAAGTTTATGATATTTTAAATCACATTGTGTAGATAACATTTTAAGTGTTTAGAAGTGATAGAAATCTCACTGTTATCAAAATGTGTGTTTAGAAATGATAATTAATCTCTCTATTATCAAAATGTGCAATAATTCCAAAATAATGAAGATACATTCATGGTGATCCAACAAAGTAGTGAAATAATATAAACATTAATTAAGGATAAAGGTTTAAGTCGTCATTAAAGGAATTTGTATAGAAATATTTGTATTAAACTTTTGAGAAATTAGCCAATTGTCAAAGTCAGGGCAAATTCAAGTTTTCTAGGAGTCAGAATACTTATGAAAATAAATTTGAGAATTTAGGAACTCACTGAAAATTGCAAAAGTAAAATACTATTTTAATAAAGGTGTAAAAATGTCAATCTTTGAAAATAGTGCATTCATAGTTTAATGTTTCTACAAAAAACAATCATTTAGAGAATAGATATTCGTAAAATTCAAAACATTTGATGTATTTAAAGATAAGAAGAAACATAAGGAAATATATCCTTCACGTATATTTTCCGGATATAGAAAAATTATAAGCATAAGAGTATTCATCTTGTGTATTAATTATAAGGAAAAATACAATGAAAATTACATATTATCTCATGTTTTTGAATTTAGAACAAAAGAGAAAATGTAAATAAGGATCACTTGTTTATAGTACATTTCAAAATAAAAAAAAAGATGTAAATGATAAAAGCCATAATTGAATATATCAAAGTTGAATAAAATTAAAGTATGCCTCATGACTATACCCGTATTAATCGCTCAAAACGAAAGGGTAGACTTGTAGTCTGTATGTATACGAACATGATACTAGGAGAAGCAAAATAGACAGAAACAAAGTTATACAATGTATTATGTTAATATTATGGCGCTCGAGATCTAAAATTAGAAGGAGAGTGAGAAATGAAGTTCGGGCGAAAGAAAAAGGAAGGTAGCGGCGACAATGATTCTTATTGTTAAATTTATAAGAACAATACATATAGGTAGATTTAAAACCAGGTTGAGATATATTTCAAACTTCAATATTTGATGTATGTTGATGGTTACATAGAAATGTAGAAGTCTTAAAGTGTTTTCCAAGTTTTGCTAAAAATCCATGAGTTATCTATTAAGTTAAGCTCCATTTTTGAAGAAGAAGTAACACTACAAACCGTAGTTGAAAATCTGACAATTTGACTTTTTAGAATGGAGTTCAATAATAGTTAAATCATATAATGTAAAGACTCAATAGATTTAGAAGAGTAATTATACATTGTTGAAGGTGCGACACTAGAAATTTAAAAGTGAACACTAAGTTTTGCAACGCTTTATATTTTAGAAGTTGTACAGATTGTATAACTAATTTGTAATAAAATATACAAATAAGGTATGTTTTGAAATGTACGCATTAGTGATGTCTTGTAAACACGTTTCGAGTAGAAAGTCGTAAAAATATCATGTTGGGTTTCAAGAAAACACATTAAAATAAATTACAATGTCTAAATGACAAAGCTGTTAAAAGTGTCAAAACAAAAGTGTTTTGAAGATTCGATGAACCTTTTTCACGTCATATGAACTTCAATGTCATATGTTTAAGTTTTATAGCATAGAGTTTCAACACTTTATAAAAGAAAATGTTTCTAAGTTTTTCGAAAACGTGTTAAAATGGTAAGCAAGGATTAAAATGGTTTAAATGCCCTTAAAAGCACATCTTTCCATTGAAATGGATTTGAAATGAAATTAAAATAGCAAGGTTAAAACAAATATTGGTTAAATTGAGTTTTGAAGAAAAGTGTTAAGTTAAAGCAAGTCGTCAAAAGATTTATAGCGAGAAAATGGCTTACATTGTTAGGAATGATCTAATAAGTTGTATGAAGTGGTTATAAAATATTTTATCGATGATAAGTAAAACCGATGAAGCAAAATAATTTTTCGATGGAAGATTAAGAAGTAAGGACTAAGTATGTTAGTGTAGCTGATCGTACTTAAATACTAAGGCGAGTCTAAGGCGAGTGCCGATGTCTTTTCCCCCAAGATAAAGGACAAGAAAAATTGTTTGAAAAATATTTTATGGTCTCAATACAATTTACGACCTTTTATAGAGGTCAAAGAGACATCATATGTTAAGTTTTAAGCTCAAGGTGGAAACAACATAAAGCTAAATCGTAGCGTAGTAATAAGGTCTCACGTATGGGTTAAACTTTCGTGTCTCCTCGTGAGTCGAATCCAGAATGACCACCAATGGTATACAAGTGATTACTTAGTGGCGACTCATCTACCTCCTTACGCGATGCTCCAATTATCATTCGTGTCGATATTGAAATACTTTTCCATAGTTGTAACTCTAGTATGAAGACGATGAAGAGGTATTGAGGAGTAATTGGTATAGGTTTCGACTCATCATTATTACTAGTATATATCTAGCTACTAACCTTACATCTAAATTCAACAGCTACCGAGGAATACCCATTCCCAGTACTAAGTGCATTGCTCCTAAAGTGGCTAGTGATATAACCTAAGTGGTTAACCTAGCACTTGATAAGGGATATAAATATTTCTAAATTAAGGTATTGTGATAAAGTGCACTTAGTTTCTAAGTGTACCTAAATGAATGCATATAATATGAAATGCCCATACGCACACCGAAAAACTTTGTTTTTTTTTTCAAAAGTTCAAGCTGAAAATCGGTTTGAACATAATTCTCTACTATAACTGTTTCAAGCCTTTCAATAAATTTCCTTAATTAAGCATAGTTGGCCAGACTATACTTAATAAAGTCCAATAATGCGTACTCGAATTAGTTATACCAGTAGTATGTTCCATGTTTTAAAAACGTTTAGAATTTTTTTTGGCTATAGTTGTGGTTCTCCAAAGTAAAACCGGTATTCTCTATAACCTTCAGCTCCGATACCATTTTCTTTCACACCACGCTAAATCGGAAACATGAGGCGTAGCAGTATAAAGTGTTTCATAGCAAAAGTTAAAAGACAACACCAACCATAGTATTAAAAATCATTACAAATTTACAATGGGTTTGAACAACTTTTAAAAGAAATTACAATGAAAATTGAAATACAACACATGCGAATGCTCCTAAAAGTGAAGTGTCCCTAAGTGCCACTTACTTGATGATTCCTGGAAAAGCATGTAAAACGAGCGTCAAATATGAAAATAGTTGGTAGGTACCCAAAAGTTTGAAAATAATATTGGTTTCATGAATCGAAATCAAAATTTTTGATATAAGTTTCCATAGAGAAAAAAATATATTGCTAAAATGAGTAAATAAATTTGTGTAAACAAAGTTCCTTGTCATCATGAGAAATAAAGTATGTTTCCCAAAAGAAATGCAATGATCATATCCTCATGGGAAATAAAGTTTATTACTAAAATAAGTAATCAAGTTTCATTGCTACAAGGAGCAAACAAGTTTGTTACTATAAGAAGCAACCAAGTTTGTTGCTAAAACAAGTAAATAAGTATTTAGTAACAAAAGTTCGTTGTTATAATGAGATACAAAGTTCATTGCTATAATGAGAAACAAAGTTGATTGCTATAATTGATAAACAAGTTTATTGCCATAATAAATAACAAGTTTATTGCTATAAGGAGTAATGAGTTTGTATGTGTATGAGCAAACAATGAGTTCTCAACCAAACCTATGACTGAAGCCCTATCAAGATCTATGCTTATCGTTCCATAGATGAATATGGTATCATGCACTCCAGTAATAGGGCGAGTGAGGAGTTGTCAATTCCTAATAGCGCTATCCATAATGACCATTGGCTCAAAGAGTTAATGGTTAGAGATAAGGGAAGGGCCTTAATACGATAAGTTCTCATGTTCCTTGTTGCATAGACATACATAGATAGATATAGCAATAAAATAGCAATCATGTTTGATACAAATCAATTTAGATACAACATTCAAATAATAGTTTTTCGGATATACTTTTCCACCCCAAAACATAAAAATTGAAAATAGGGAAGTGCGTGAATACTCACAATATGCAAAATATAGTAATCAAGTTTATACGAGTCAATTAAATACAACGAACACAAATAGTTTTTCAGACATGCTTTTCCATCCCAAAACATTTAAAACCGAAAATAGGGGAGTGGTGAATACTCACAATATGCATTGAGATGATGCAAATGGTGTCTTGAACTACGCTCCCCTCGTACCACTATCATTTTCCTACAACGATGTTACATACTAATGAGTCTCTAATTGAAATCTAATACTAGTATACTTACTACTACAATAGAATTATGCCAATAATGTGTCAAAATTTAATATTGATAAATTACAAACATTTTTCTATGGAAATTAAGTTTCAAAGAATCAATTATTATATAACAATTTAGGTGGAAAAATTCTCATTATTGAAATGCTAATATTTAACATTTTAAGAGGCATTCCAATGGTTAAATATTCAAAAACTAAACCAATTTAGTTCTAAAATTTCCCAAACTTTGTATTTCAATTTTAATTGAAGTCAACGACCTTAATTTAAATTTTCTTGAATTTTTGATTTGTCTAACTATTTTTCACCATTTTAGTTTCTTGAATAACCATAAAATAAGGGATAAATACTAAAGGGTTAGTAAAAATTACAAAACTTCAGATTTTGGTTCCAACAGTATTAAAAGACTTCCAGATATGTTTTTGATGGATTATAGATATGTATAACCATTTTACTTGTATTTAACTCTCAAGATTGATACAAATAAGTTAACAAAATACCCCAAAATTTTTATAAAAATGTCATTACACTTAAGCTGTGAAAAATATAAAAATGGGTTACTAAACTTTTTAACCCATTTTTTTTATATTTTTATGCATTTACTCTAATAAAAATGGGGATGAATAGAAAACAGTTTCCAAAATTACCCAAACTTTTTATCATGCTTCTGGTAGACATTCTTTACCTGAGAAAAATATAAAAATAGATTTCTAAACTGTTTATCTGAATTTTATGATTTTTGTGCATTTATTGTAATAAAAATTTAAATAAATAGAAGCCAGTTTCCAAAATTACCCAAAATTTTTGTATAACTGTTATTATACAATTAGAAGCTTTGAAAAATATAAAAGATATTTTTCAATTAGTATTTCTATTTTTCTATGTTTTATACTCTTAAATAATCATTAATTAGAGAATAATTATTAAACTGTCAAAGTAAATTACCAAAATTTTTGTAAAGTTCATTTACAGTGTAGGTAATCTGGGAAAAATCCCAAAGGTGATTTTCATCTGTTGAAATCCAATTTTGTGGATTTAAGTGTATTTATTCTTAGAAAATAGGAGAAAAATAGTATACAGAAGAGAAAAATCATCAAAACAATTTTGTATCATCCTAATATAATACAACGTGTTCTTGTTCTGGTAAATGTTCATAAATTTTGAATGAGTAAAACTATTTTTACTGTTTTTAGTCCATTATAAATACAATAATCGGAGAAAATAAGGAATGCATTATGAAAAATTCTGAAAATATTTATCTAAGTCTTAGACAAAGAGTATAAGCTGTGAAAATTATTATAATTCCTTTTCGAATTATCTAAAGAGGTTTTATGATTTATTGGAGCTAAACAAAAAGCAAATTCAAAACTACAATAAACAGTAACAAAAATCGATAAAACTACATGAGAGATCATTATTTATCATAGGGGACATCCAAAATTTTAACTAGGATTTATAGACCTCAGAAAGTATTTTATATGATTTATTGCTCTATTTTATTTCAATAATTATAATAATTCGAGAAAAATGAATTATTTTCTACAAATTTGTTGAACGTCTCATTTTGTTGATGGGAATCTAGGAAAAATCGGATTTGTTCATAAAAGGAGTTTTAGATATTTATTTGGAAATAAATCCTTCATGAACACATTTGAAAGCTTTTAACAACATACTTTCATGATCTAGCTTCTAAGCTTGAAGATCATCACATGCATGTTTTTTTGAAGTTCATTTGTGAGTATGAAATGTTCAAAAATCGTTTTTGATAGAAAACGTAGGGTGCATATGGTGATTTTTACCCAAAACTTGTAGAAAAGTGCATTATGTTGATTTTGACTTAGGTTTTGGTCCTTGGATTTCACCATTTACAACACGCATGTTGTTTTTGGTAGAAATCCTACCACCATCATCATCAAAACCGTGAGTAGGTGCAAGTGTTCATGATTTTATAATAGAATGGAGTAGAAGAAAAAGAGAGTGTAAGAAAAATAATAAAACTTTGAAGGGAAATGAAGGGAAATCGTGTTCTACCTTAATGAACAACACTAGATGATGAAGATTTTGAGTTTGAGGTGTGTTCTTGGACTTATTCTCTGTAGAATTTCATGTGTATAGAGAAATGAAGAGAGAAAATGGAGTGGTGAAGGTAGAGAGAAATGTTAGAAAATGAGAGAGAAGGTGGAGTGTGAGAGAGAAAGAAGTGATTATGTGTTTTGGGAAGAGGGGGAGTGTCTTGGGAAGAGGGTGACCGGTTTTGGGGGATAAGAAAGGGTTTCCCTCTCTTCTATTTTATAAAAATTCAAATCTTTTATAAAAATATCAAACTCTTTTATAAAATGTACACTAAAATCAAGTTTTTATTCATAAAACCTTTATTTTGATTTATAAAATTAGGCTAATTGTTAATGACTTAAATTTTATTTGCCTAGAATATATTGTACTAATTTTAATTATTATAAGATAATATTACATGGTTTATAATTAATTTTATAGAATTTTTAAGGTTAAAGTTTATAAATGTGAGTTTTTAGGGCATTTAGGGTTTTTGAGAGTTTGTAAATCTTTGGATATCAAAATAAATAGAATATTTGAAACTTTAAATTATCTTATGGTATTATAACTCTTTTATAGTTATAATTAATGTTTTTAATTTATTTTTATCGGTTTATTGGCATTCTATGTAGTGATTCTGAGATTCAATCGAAATTGAGGAATCAAGTATACTAGTCCTAGTCTTCAACTTTGACTTAAGTTTCTATGAGACTTTGACCTAATTTCTACTTCTAGGTCAAGTGTATGATGTGTGTATATGATTAATGAAATAGGTTTTCGAGCCAAATACTGAGCCGAATATGGATAGTCACTACAGCTCAGTAGATGTAGAATTCACATATCAATGTGAAATCTAAGTACACTATCCATTGATTCTAATTGTTTCCAAGTTTCTAGTAGGTTATAACTTAGCTTCTAGTTACTAAGTCTATTATGTGTCATGCCTATATGTGCAAGTAAGTTTATTCAAATCTTGAACTGACTCGAATTTTGACGGATGTCACAGTCTCTCCCGGTTGAAAGAATTGCGTCCTGAAATTCAATTCTTGACGAATTCTAGTAGAACTCAACCGAATGCAATTGTACAATTGGAGAGGTGGTGACTTGCAGTGTTCTTTGATTATTTCGGGTTTATTTCCTCAAAGGAAGAACCCAGTTCTTTAGCTATAGTTAAATTAATGTTTCCTTAATTCGAGTTCTACAATTTAGATTGCGAGAAATTAGGACCATGGAAATAATGCTCCAAACATGGCGACTTAGTCGAAAAAGATCATCTAGTTAGATATTATTTGAATTAAGAGAGCGGCAAAAGTTTTGCTGATACACCAACTGCACTGAGCGTTAAATCCACATTGATCCTTAAGTTGCATTCTAAATTAGCACTAAGTGTATATTCACCGCTTAATAAAGAAGAGATTACGAACAATTTGTTTACTTCCGAGTTGGCTATTACATCTGGAATAGACATATTCCAAAATAAGATGGGGTAGCACGAATGAAAGGGAAACGATCAAGGGTAAGGTCCTAAAAATACGTACTAAGGGTAAGGAACGGAGGCGATGAAGGTTTATGATATTTCGAATCACATTGTGTAGATAACATTTTAAGTGTTTAGAAGTGATAGAAATCTCACTGTTATCAAAATATGTGTTTAGAAATGATAATTAATCTCTCTATTATCAATATGTGCAATGATTCCAAAATAATGAAGATACATTCATGGTGGTCCAACAAAGTAGTGAAATAATATAAAGATTAATTAAGGTTAAAGGCTTAAGTCGTCATTAAAGGAATTTGTATAGAAATATTTGTATTAAACTTTCGAGAAATTGGCCAATTGTCAAAGTTAGGACAAATTCAAGTTTATGAGGAGTCAGAATACTTATGAAAATAAGTTTGAGAGTTTAGGAACTCACTGAAAATTGCAAAGTAAAATACTATTTTAAGAAAGGTGTAAAAATGTCAATCTTTGAAAATAGTGCATTCATAGTTTAGTGTTTCTACAAAAACAATCATTTAGAGAATAGATAATTGTAAAATTCAAAACTTTTTGATGTATTTAAAGAAAAGAAGAAACATAAGGAAATATATCCTTCACGTATATTTTCCGGATATAGAAAAATTATAAGCATAAGAGTATTCATCTTGTGTATTAATTATAAGGAAAAATACAATGAAAATTACATATTATATCAAGTTTTTGAATTTAGAACAAAAGAGCAAATGTAAATAAGGATCACTTGTTTACAGTAGATTTCAAAAAAAAAAGATGTAAATGATAAAAGTCGTAATTGAATATATCAAAGTTGACTAAAATTAAAGTATGCCTCATGACTATACCCATATTAATCGCTCAAAACGAAATGGTAGACTTGTAGTCTTTATGTATACGAACATGATACCAGGAGAAGTAAAATAGACAAAAACAAAGTCAGACGATGTATTATGTTAATATTATGGCGCTCAAGATCTAAAATTAGAAGGAGAGTGAGAAATAAAGTTCGGGCGAAAGAAAAAAGAAGGCAGTGGCGGCAAGGATTCTTATTGTTAAAATTATAAGAACAATACATATAGGTAGATTTAAAACTAGGTTGAGATATATTTCAAACTTCAATATTTGATGTATATTAATGGTTACATAAAAATGTAGAAGTCTTAAAGTGTTTTCTAAGTTTTGCTAAAAATCCACGAGTTATCTACTAAGTTAAGCTCCATTTGTGAAAAAGAAGAAACACTACAAACCGTAGTTGAAAATCTGACAATTTGACTTTTTAGAATGGAGTTCAATAATAGTTAAATCATATAATGTAAAGACTCAATAGATTTAGAAGAGTAATTATACATTGTTGAAGGTGCGACACTAGAAATTTAAAAGTGAACACTAAGTTTTGCAACGCTTTATATTTTAGAAGTTTTATAGATTGTATAACTAATTTGTAATAAAATATACAAATAAGGTATGTTTTGAAATGTACGCATTAGTGATATCTTGTAAACACGTTTCGAGTAGAAAGTCGTAAAAATATCATGTTGGGTTTCAAGAAAACACATTAAACTAAATTACAATGTCTAAAAGAGATAGCTGTTAAAAGTGTCAAAACAAAAGTGTTTTGAAGATTCGATGAAACTTTTTCACATAATACGAACTTCAATGTCATATGTTTAAGTTGTATAGCATAGAGTTTCAACACTTTATAAAAGAAAATGTTGCTAAGTTTTTCGAAAACGTGTCAAAATGGTAAGCAAGGATTAAAATGGTTTATATGCCCTTAAAAGCACATCTATCCATTGAAATGGATTTGAAATGAAATTAAAATAGCAAGGTTAAAACAAATATTGGTTATATTGAGTTTTGAAGAAAAGTGTTAAGTTAAAGCAAGTCGTCAAAAGATTTTTAGCGAGAATATCGCTTACATTGTTAGGAAGTATCTAATAAGTTGTATGAAGTGGTTATAAAATATTTTATCGATGATAAGTAAAACCGATGAAGCAAAATAATTTTTCGATGGAAGATTAAGAAGTAAGGAATAAGTATGTTAGTGTAGCTGATCGTACTTAAATACTAAGGCGAGTCTGAGGCGAGTGCCGGTGTCTTTTCCCCCAAGATAAAGGACAAGAAAAATTGTTTGAAAAACGTTTTATGGTCTCAATACAGTTTACAACCTTTTATAGAGGTCAAAGAGACATCCTATGTTAAGTTTTAAGCTCAAGGTGGAAACAACGTAAAGCTAAATCGTAGCGTAGTAATAAGGTCTCACGAATGGGTTAAACTTTAGTGTCTCCTTGTGAGTCCAATCCAGAATGCCCACCAATGGTATACAAGTGATTACTTAGTGGCGACTCATATACCTCCTTACACGATGCTCCAATTATCATTCGTGTCGATATCGAAACACTTTTTCATAGTTGTAACTCAAGTACGAAGACGATGAAGAGGTATTGAGGAATAATTGGTATAGGTTTCGACTCATGATTATTACTAGTATATATCTAGCTACTAACCTTACATCTAAAGTCAATAGCTACCGAGGAATACCCATTCCCAGTACTAAGTGCATTGCTCCTAGAGTGGCTAGTGATATAACCTAAGTGGTCAACCTAGCACTTGATAAGGGATATAAATATTTCTAAATAAAGGCATAGTGGTAAAGTGCACTTAGTTTCTAAGTGTACCTAAATGAATGCCTATAATATGCAATGCCCGTACGCACACCGAAAAAGTTTGTTTTTTTTTTCAAAAGTTCAAGTTGAAAATCGTTTTGAACACAATTCTACTATAATTGTTTCAAGCCTTGCATTAAGTTTCCTTAATTAAGCATAGTTGGCCAGGCTATACTTAATAAAAGTCCAATAATGCGTACTCAAATTAGTTATACCAGTAGTATGTTCCATGTTTTAAAAATTTTTAGAAATTTTTTTTGGCTATAGTTGTGGTTCTCCAAAGGAAAACCGGTATTCTGTATAACCTTCGGCTTTGATACCATTTTCTGTCACACCTCGCTAAAGCGGAAACACGAGGCGTAGCAGTATAAAGGGTTTCATAGGAAAAGTTAAAAGACAACACCAACCATAGTATTAAAAATCATTACAAATTTACAATGGGTTTGAACAAATTTTAAAAGAAATTATAATGAAAATTGAAATACAACACATGCGAATGCTCCTAAAAGTGAAGTGTCCCTAAGTGCCACTTACTTGATGACTCCTAAAAAAGCATGTAAAACGAGCGTCAACTATGAAAATAGTTGGTGAGTACTCACAAGTTTGAATATAATGTTGGTTTCATGAATCGAAATCAAAATTTTTTATATAAGTTTCCAAAGATAAAAAAAATATATTGCTAAAATAAGTAAATAAATTTGTGTAAACAAAGTTCGTTGTCATCATGAGAAATAAAGTATGTTGCCCAAAAGAAATGCAACGATCGTATCCTCATGGGAAATAAAGTTTGTTACAAAAATGAGTAATCAAGTTTCATTGCTACAAGGAGCAAACAAGTTTGTTACTATAAGAAGCAACCAAGTTTGTTGCTAAATCAAGTAAATAAGTATTTAGTAACAAAAGTTCGTTGTTATAATGAGATACAAAGTTCATTGCTATAATGAGAAACAAAGTTGATTGCTATAATTGATAAACGAGTTTATTGCCATAGTAAATAATAAGTTTATTGCTATAATGAGTAACGAGTTTGTATGTGTATGAGCAAACAATGAGTTCTCAACCAAACCTATGACGGAAGCCCTATCAAGATCTATGTTTATCGTTCCATAGATGAATATGGTATCATGCACTCCAACAATAGGGCGAATGAGGAGTTGTCAATTCCTAATAGCGCTATCCATAATGACCATTGGCTCAAAGAGTTAATGGTTAGAGATAAGGGAAGGGCTTTAATACGATAAGTTCTCACGTTCGGTGTTGCATAGACATACATAGAGAGATATAGCAATAAAATAGCAATCATGTTTGATACAAATCAATTTAGATACAACATTCCAATAATAGTTTTTAGGACATGATTTTCCACCCCAAAACATAAAAATTGAAAATACGGAAGTGCGTGAATGCTCACAATATGCAAAATATAGTGATCAAGTTTATACGAGTCAATTAAATACAACGAACACAAATAGTTTTTCGGACATGCTTTTCCATCCCAAAACATTTAAAACTGAAAATATGGGAGTGGTGAATACTCACAATATGCATTGAGATGATACAAATGGTGTCTTGAACTACGCTCCACTCGTACCACTGTCGTTTTCCTACAACGATGTTACATACTAATGAGTCTCTAATTGAAATCTAATACTAGTATACTTACTACTACAATAGAATTATGCCAATAATGTGTCAAAATTTAATATTGATAAATTAAAAAACATTTTTCTATGGAAATTAAGTTTCAAAGAATGAATTGTTATATAACAATTTAAGTAGAAAAATTCTCATTATTGAAATGCTAATATTTAACATTTTAAGAGGCATTCAAATGATTAAATATTCAAAAACTAACTCAATTTAGTTCTAAAATTTCCCAAACTTTGCATTTCAGTTTTAATTGAAGTCAAAGACCTTAATTTAATTTTTCTTGAATTTTTTATTTGTCTAACTGAATAACCATAAAATATTGGATAAAGACTAAAGAGTTAGTAAAAATTACAAAACTTCAGATTTTGGTTCCAACAGTATCAAAAGACTTGCGGATAAGTTTTCATGGATTATAGATATGTATAATCATTTTACTTGTATTTAATTCTCAGGATTGATACAAATTCATGAAAAATAGAAATCAGTTAAGAAAATACCCCAAACTTTTTATAATAATGTCATTACACTTACTTAAGCTGTGAAAAATATAAAAATGGGTTTCTAAACTGTTTAACCCATTTTTTTATTTTTATGCATTTATTCTATTAAAAATGGGGATAATAGAAAACAGTTTACAAAATTACCCAAACTTTTTATCATGCTTTTTTTCTAGATATTCTTTACCTGAAAAAAATATAAAAATGGATTTCTAAACTACTTATCCGAATTTTCTGATTTTTGTGCTTTTATTGTAATAAAAATTTAAATAAATAGAAACCAGTTTCCAAAATTGCCCAAATATTTTGTATAACTGTTATTATACATGTAGAAGCTCTGAAAAATATAAAATATATTTTTCAATTAGTATTTCTATTTTTCTATGTTTTATTCTCTTAAATAATCATTAATTGGAGAATAATTATTAAACTGTCAAAGTAAATTACCAAAATTTTTTTAAAGTTCATTTACAGTGTTAATAATCTGGGAAAAATCCCAAAGGTGATTTTCATCTGCTGAAATCTGATTTTGTGGATTTAAGTGTATTTAATCTTAGAAAATAGGAGAAAATAGTATATTGAAGAGAAAAATCATCAAAAATTTTATGCATCATCCTAATATAATACAAGGTGTTCTGGTAAATGTTCATAAATTTTGGATGAGTAAAACTATTTTTACTGTTTTTAGTCCATTATAAATACAAAAATCAGAGAAAAATAGGAATGCATTATGAAAAATTCTGAAAATATTTATCTAAGTCTTACACAAAGAGTATAAGCTGTGAAAATTATTATAAATCCTTTTCAAATTATCTAAAGCGGTTTTATGATTTATTGGAGCTAAACAAAAAGAAAATTCAAAACTACACTAAACACTAACAAAAATCGATAATACTGCATGAGAAGTCATTATTTGGCATATGGGTCATCCAAAAATTTAACTAGGATTTATAGACCTCATAAAGTATTTTATATGATTTATTGGCCTATTTTATTTCAATAATTATAATAATCCAAGAAAAATGAATTATTTTCTAAAAATTTGTTGAACATCTCAGTTTGTTGATGGGAATCTTGGAAAAATCGGATTTTGTCAAAAAAGGAGTTTTAGATATCTATTTGTAAATAAATCCTTCATGAACACATTTAAATGCTTTTAACAACATACTTTGATGATATAGCTTCTAAGCTTGAAGATCATCAGATGCATGTTTGATTTAAGTTCATTCATTAGTATGAAATGTTCAAAAATCGTTTTTGATAGAAAACTTAGGGTGCATATGGTGATTTTTACCCAAAACTTGTAGAAAAATGCATTATGTTGATTTTGACTTAGGTTTTGGTCCTTGGATTTCACCATTTACAACATGCATGTTGTTTTTGGTTGAAATCCTACCACCATCATCATCAAAACCGTGAGTAGGTGCAAGTGTTCATGATTTTATAATAGAATGGAGTAGAAGAAAAAGAGAGTGTAAGAAAAATAACAAAACTTTGAAGGAAAATGAAGGGAAATCGTGTTCTACCATAATGAATACCACTAGATGATGAAGATTTTGAGTTTGAGGTGTGTTCTTGGACTTATTCTCTGGAAAATTTCGTGGGTATAGAGAAATGAAGAGAGAAAATGGAGTGGTGAAGGTAGAGAGAAGTGATAGAAAATGAGAGAGAAGGTGGAGTGTGAGAGAGAAAGAAGTGATTATGTGTTTTGGAAAGAGGGGGTGTCTTGGGAAGATGGTGGCCGGTTTTGGGGGATAAGAAAGGGTTTCCCTCTCCTCTATTTTATAAAAAATCAAATCTTTTATAAAATATCAAACTCTTTTATAAAATGTACACTAAAATCAAGTTTTTATTCATAAAACCTTTATTTTGATTTATAAATTTAGGGTAATTGTTAATGACTTAAATTTTATTTTTCTTGAATATATTATACTAATTTTAATTATTATAAGATAATATTACAAGATTTATAATTAATTTTATAGAATTTTTAAGGTTAAAGTTTATAAATGTGAGTTTTTAGGGCATTTAGGGTTTTTGAGAGTTTGTAAATCTTTGGATATCAAAATAAATAGAATATTTGAGACTTTAAATTATCTTATGGTATTATAACTCTTTTATAGTTATAATTAATGTTTGTAATTTATTTTTATCGGTTTATTGGCATTCTATGTAGTGATTCCGAGATTCAATCGAAATTGACGAATCAAGTATACTAGTCCTGGTCTTCAACTTTGACTTAAGTTTCTATGAGACTTTGAACTAATTTCTACTTCTAGGTCAAGTGCATGATGTGTGTATATGATTAATGAAAAAGGTGTTCGAGCCAAAGACTGATCTGAATATGGATAGTCACTACAGCTCAGTAGATGTAGAATTCACATATCAATGTGAAATCTAAGTACACTATCCATTGATTCTAATTGTTTTCAAGTTTCTAGTAGGTTATAACTTAGCTTCTAGTTACTAAGTCTATTATGTGTCGTGCCTATATGTGCACCTAAGTTTATTCAAATCTTTAACCGACTCGAATTTTGACGGATGTCACACCTATGCACTATATTCCTATAAGGGAAATTTTCATGTTAGAAAAATCGGATATTATTAATAAAAGTGTTATGTGTTTTAAAAATCGTGATGTTGTTATCTGCAATGTGAATTACTACTATGTTTTGCAAAATAAATTATGTGTATGAATCAAAATTGATAAAGTAAAAATGATACTCTTAAATTTTAGATTGGCCTTAAACTCATTATCCTTCTAATTTATAACAGAAGATGCCTTGAAGGAACCCACCCCGACGTAATGGTGCAGCTCCGCCACCACCACCCCCGGAGATGAACTCAGCTGCTTTTCAAGCAACTGTCTCTGCGGCAGTCACATCAACATTAGCCAACCTTCGAAACGGGAACAATGGATGAGGTAACAGGGACAGTACTGGAAGCTCAAACCAGGGAACCAACCAAGGACAGACCAAGACTTGCACCTACAAGGATTTCACCAATGTGAAACACCGAACCTTTAAAGGGATGGGAGGTGTGATAACCTTAAAGCGATGGATAGAAAAAGTAGATTTGGTGTTCGAGATCTGTGGTTGTCCAGAAGAAAACAAGGTTAAGTATGCTGCATGTACCTTTGTGGATCAATCCCTCTCATGGTGGAACGGGCACGTGGAAGCAATGAAACTTTCGGTGGCGAATGCAATGCCATAGAAAGAATTAAAGGAAATGTTAAGAGCAAAATACTGTCCGAGAGGAGAGATTCAGAAAATGGAGCAAGAATTGTCGAATCTTATAGTTCAAAACTCGGACATTGACACTTACATCACCAGATTCATTGAACTGTCACTAATGTGCGCAAGAATGATCAGCTTAGAAGGGATGAAGATCGCAAGGTTCATCTGGGGGTTAACCTCCCTTATTCAGGGGAATGTGATTGCAGCAAACCCAGAAACCTTCGATAGCGCCAAGAGATTGGCCAAGAAATTATACGATCATAATAACAAGAAGGGTTCGAAGGCTAAGGAAAGTGAAGATAAGAAAGAAGTCGAAGGTAAGAAAAAGGATGATAACAGGAAGGGAAGGAACAACAAACGCAAGGGACGACAACGTACATAGTCGTCAAAGAAACAGCAAATTGTATCATTTAATGCAGTAACCACCTAGATCCCCCCTACACCACATGCTCCAGCCTCAGCAACACTAAACACCCCAAGGAAATACTCGGGAAACCTTCCAAGGTGTAACAAATGCAATTTCCATCACACTGGAGAGTGTAGAGAGATGCAATGCACCAGATGCAACCAGAAAGGTCATACAACAAGATACTATAGGACATATCCTCCTCAGAATCAACAACAGGGAAACACCAATAACCACAACAACAACAACAACCACAACAACAATAACTGCAACAACAACGTTGGGGCCAGTCACATTGTTATGGATGTGGAAGGACTAGGCATTTTCACCGAAACTGCCCCAATGTCAATAACTTAGGAAATGGAGGATCGGGGCGAGTGTTAACCATGGGTCAAGGAGAAGCGGTTCAGGATCCCGCAGTTGTTACTAGTACGTTTCTCCTTAATAACACCTATGCATGCATCTTATTTGACATCGGGGAAGAGCGGATTTTTGTGAGTAATAAATTCAAACACTTGCTAAAATAACAACCCCAAAAGCTTAATGAAGCCTTTACGGTGGAAATGGCTAATGAGAAAATAGAATCGGCTAAGGAAATCTACGTAGGATGTACCTTAACCGTAAACAATCACACATTCCCAATAAATTTAATGCCTGTAAATATTAGGAGCTTTGATGTGATTGTGGGCATGGATTGGTTAAACCCTCACCATGCTGAAATTATGTGTCACGAGAAGGTCGTTCGTCTTCACTTCCCTAACCACGAAACTCTAGTTATATATGGCGATAAACCCAGTGCGAACCTCCGTCTTATCTCGTGTATTAAGGCACGAAAATGCCTACAAAAGAGGGACGTTGCATTCCTGGCACATATTGTGGATAAGTCCAAGGAGGAAGTTAATATCCAAGGAATTCTAGTAGTTTGCGAATTCCCTGATGTATTTCCCGAGGATCTCCTTGGAATACCTCCTGATATAAAAGTCGAATTCCAGATTGATCTTGTACCTGGAGCCACTCCAATTGCCAAATCACCCTATAGGTTGGCTCCTGCTGAAATGCAAGAACTGTCAAGTCAACTAAGTGAACTCTTAAACAAAGGATTCAACAGACCCAACTTCTCACCATGGGGAGTTCCAGTCCTTTTTGTTAAGAAGAAGGATGGATCCTTCAGGATGTGTATTGACTATAGAGAGTTAAATAAACTCACTATCAAAAACTGCTACCCTCTTCCACGAATCAATGATCTATTTGACCATCTTCAAGGAGCTAGTTATTTTTCAAAGATAGATCAGAGATCCGGTTACCATTAGCTCAAGGTCCGTGAGGAATATATCCTAAAGACTACTTTCCGAACTCGTTATGGACATTACGAATTTCTCGTGATGCCCTTCGGTCTAATGAATGCCCTTACAACATTTATGGACCTCATGAACCGAGTCTGTCGACCATTCCTTGATCGTCTTATAATCGTTTTCATAGATGATATTCTTGTGTATTCTCAAAGCAAAGAACAACATAGCCAACACCTTCGACAAATCCTGGAAAGCTTGCGAGCTGAAAGGTTGTATGCAAAACTCTCAAAGAGTGAGTTTTGGCTCTGAGGTGTGAACTTTCTGGGTCATGTAGTCAGTAAAGAAGGGATTCATGTAGATCCTTACAAAGTCAAGGCCATTGAAGGATGGGCAGTCGGAACGACACCAACAGAGATTCGCCAGTTTCTAGGTTTATCTGACTATTATCGAAGATTCAATCAGAACTTCTCAAGAATAGCCAAACCTCTCACTGCATTAACTCAAAAAGGAGTACCTTTCAATTGGACGGAAAAACAGGAAGCTGCCTTCCAAACCCTAAAGCAAGCTCTCTGTAGTGCGCCAATGTTATCATTGCCAGAGGGAACCGAAGACTTCATGGTTTACTCTAACGCTTCAAATCAAGGTTTAGGTTGTGTACTTATGCAGCGTTGAAAAGGTGATTGCTTATGCTTCTAGACAACTAAAGACTAATAAAGTGAATTATACCACCCATGATCTTGAATTGGGAGTTGTGTTCTTTTCTTTGAAGATTTGGAGGCACTACCTCTATGGGACGAAGTGCACTATTTTCATGGACCACAAAATCCTACAGCATATTCTGAACTAAAAGGAGTTGAATATGAGGCAACGAAATGGGTGGAAGTGCTAAATGACTATGAGTGTGAAATCAAGTATCATCTAGGAAAGGCTAACGTGGTAGCCGATGCACTAAGCCGGAAGGAATACTTAAATCACCGTGTGAAAACACTCTCAATAACCATACAATCCCACTTATCGTCACAAATCAAAGAAGCCCAGTCGGAGGCAATGAAGTCAGAGAGTGTAGCAAGCGAAGCATTGCGTGGGATGGAAAAGAACTTGGCAGTTAAGGAGGATGGAGCCTATTACTTCATGAATCGACTCTGAGTCCCTAAATTTGGGGGATTCAAGGAAGTGGTCATGAATGAAGCTCATAAGACATGATATTCCATCCATCCGGGTTCAAATAAGATTGATGGGTTTTGGTCATATGAACATTCCTATGTGCACATACAAACCCTAATGCTTGGATCTAGGTTTCTCTAATTAAACATGCAATTAATCAAAGACTTCTACTAGCTAATTAGGTATAAGAACAATACAAAACCAGAGTTAGAAGCTTACCTTGAAACACTTGTTTGATCTTCTTGTTCTTGGAGCTTTAGAGTCACAATTGTCACTCCTCTAATGGCTTACAAACACCAACTAGCAAAGAGAATGATTTGAGAGAGAGGAGAGAGAAGGAAATCAGCCAGGGTATCCTTGCTGTAGAGGAGATGCCGATTTCCCTATCCCAAGGGTTCTATTTATACTTGTAAGGCTCCCAAGGTTTTACCCTTAAACCCTAATTGGATAACTTAGACTCTAAGTAATCCTTTTCCTTTCCTTGGATATGCCTTGGACGATTTTAGGCTTATCCTAGCCCTAGAAATCGTCCACCCTCTATCCTATAAGGATTTACAGCCTAATGTGTAACTATCAAACAATTGACAGTTTATACCCTCTTATTTAATTAATCTCTTTAAGTCACCAAATTAATACTAATTAATCTATGACTTATATTAATCAAATAACAATATTATTATTCCTTATATTATTCTCATAATATATTAATAATATCTATTCTCTCATAATAAATCATCCTACCAAGTTGCTATGGTGAAGGCAACCCAAAAGGACCATGCACAATCGGGTCAAATACTTGCCTAATATAGTTGCAGCCTTAGACACTATTCCAACAGTCTCCCACTTGGATAAGTCTAGTAACTATATGCACAAGTACAATCCGATTTGCAATCGTAGCTCTCAAAGACGCTGTCAAACTCTGATCTAATCAATCTTGTCCTTTAGATAAGAGATCGTATAGTCCTCTGTTAGATATCATGCTGACAATTCTATGGAATGATTAGTCTAGCATTTGGTTTCTCGATCTCCGATTTATTTGACATAGAACTTAATCGAACACATCAATTCAGTTCTGAACGGGCCCAGCACATAAGTCAAATCAAATCATCGAGCGGCCGAGATATCACTTTTTCCTTCTTAGGATAAAAGTTACAGATAAACTTCGACTTATATGTATTTACTTATTCATTAACCAACTATACACAACAATGCGTTTTATAACATTGAGTTACCAATGCGTTTTCACATTATCAATGTACAATCAAATAACAAATAACAAACCATATATCTAGGTTTTAAGACTATATGATATTATCGTCTTGCGATCACCCTTTTACTATCACATTCCATAAGGTGATTCCAGCAAGCGCGGGTTTGTTCCAATGCTCAAAATTAGTTCATAAGCACTCATGAACGTTGCAGCAATCTTTTGCTATGTCTAAAACTATTTAGACAATCTACACACCAATTCATGACAATCTTCATTCATATCTAATTCCAACATATGAATGATTGTGGACAATTAGAATAATTCGATTATTCCTAATAAACTCAATTATTCTGGAAGTCAAAACATGCAAAGTGAAACAATAGTTAAACAATGAACATAAGACAGTAACATTACTTATAAATAAAACTCCTTTATTTAATCATCAAATGTTAATTACATTTATCTATTACACGTTTCTAATACTATCTAATCTATGCTAATATCATCCTTCAGCCCAATACTCCTAGCATGCTGTAAGTTCTTTACCCTACTCATTCCTGTCGTAAGTGGATCTGCTAGGTTATCTTCTGATGATATCCTCTTTACTACAAGTTGTCCTTCTTCTACACGATGTCTAATAAAGTGATATTTTATGTCGATATGTCATGATCTACCATGATCTCTCGGTTCCTTGGTCAAGGCAACCGCTCCTTCATTATCACAGAAAATCTCCATGGGCTCCTTTATGGCAGGTACAACTCCAAGATCACCAATGAAGTTCTTCAGCCATATTGCCTCCTTCGATGCTTCGCTCGCTGCAATGTACTCTGATTCGCACGTTGAATCAACTACGGTTTCCTTCTTGGAACTTTTCCAAGTCACTGCTCCTCCATTTAGGGTAAAGACCCAGCCTGACTGCGAACGGTAGTTGTCCCTATCAGTTTGAAAGTTGGCGTCACTATACCCTCGCACTTTCAAGTCATCACTCCCTCCGAGGACTAAGAACCATTCCTTCGTCCTCCGAAGGTACTTTAGGATATTGTTAACCGCAATCCAATGAGCTCTGCCAGGGTTCCCTTGATATCTACTAACCATGCTCAAAGCAAAGGCTACATCAGGGCGAGTACAAGTCATAGCGTACATGATTGAGCCAACTGCGGAAGTGTATGGAACTCGGCTCATTTCAGCTATCTCAGCTTCGGTACTTGGACTTTGAGTCTTACTCAGCTTGGCATTACTTTGTATCGGTAATTCTCCCTTCCTCGAGTTTTCCATACTAAAACGTTTTAGTACCTTCTCTAAGTAAGTGTTCTGACTAAGTCCTATTAGTCTCTTACTTCTTTCTCTTACTATCCTTATTCCCAAAATATAGGAAGCCTCTCTGAGGTCCTTCATAGCAAAGCACTTCCCGAGCCAGGACTTAACCTCCTGCAGAGTCGGGACGTTGTTTCCTATGAGTAATATGTCATCGACATATATAACGAGGAAGCTTACTACACTCCCACTGACTTTGACATATACACACGATTCATCTTCGCTTCGTACAAATCGAAACTCTTTGACTTTCTCATCGAAACAAAGATTCCATCTACGAGACGCTTGCTTAAGTCCATAAATGGACTTCTCAAGCTTGCATACTCTATTCGGATGCTTCGGATCCAAGAAACCCCTTTGGCTAAGCCATGAAAACATCCTCAGCCAACTTCCCGTTAAGGAAAGCAGTCTTGACATCCATTTTCCAAATCTCATAATCATGAAATGTGGCAATAGCTAGCATGACTCTAAATAGACTTTATCTTCGCAACTGGTGAGAAGGTCTCTTCATAGTCAACTCCGGGAGTTTGAGTAAAGCCCTTCGCAACCAATCGTGCTTTATACGTGTGTACCTTTCCATCCATGTCGGTCTTCTTCTTGAAGATCCATTTGTACCCAACGGTCTTACGTCCGGGTACATTATCAACAAAATTCCAAACTCGGTTATCATACATGGATTGGATCTCGATATCCATTGCCTCTTTCCATTTCGCAGACTCCGGGCCTGCCATGGCTTCCTTATAGCTATTAGGTTCATCAAGGTTTATTAGTGTACTATCACTAATATACGTGTCCCCTTCGGTAGTTATATGAAAACCATACAACTGGGGTTGAACTCTAACTCTTTCAGAACGTCTAAGAGGTAATGATATGTCAATCGGTTCAACCAGAGTTTCCTCCTCGGGTTGAGTGCCATGGCAGAGGTTCCTTCATATATTGACTCTTGAATCTATTCAAGATCAATTTGCCTCCCACTGTCTCCTTGGCCTATGAGTTCTCGCTCTCGGAAAACTCCTTTCCTCGCAACAAAGACAACATTGTCCTTCAGTCTATAGAAGAGATATCCAAAGGATTTCTGTGGGAAGCTGATGAAAATACATCGCTCACTACGAGGTTTGAGCTTGTTGTGAGTATCTCGTCTTACGAAAGCCTCGCAACCCCAAACCTTAATATGTGCTAACGAAGGAGCTTTCCCCGTCCATATCTCGTGAGGTGTTTTGGTAACCTTCTTAGTAGAGACTCGGTTAAGGATATGGGCGGCAGTCTCTAAGGCATACCCCCAAAAAGAGATAGATAGTGAAGCACGACTCATCATAGAGCGAACCATGTCCAACAAGGTTCGATTACGCCTTTTTGTGCCACACCATTCAATTGTGGTGTCCTAGGTGGCGTTAATTGTGAAACTATTCCACACTCCTTGAGATAATAGTTGAATTCAAGACTTAGGTACTCTCCTCCTCGATCGGATTGAAGCATCTTGATCTTCCTGCCTAATTGATTCTCCACTTCATTCTTGAACTCTTTGAACTTTTTAAAAGTTTCTGACATCTGCTTGATTAAGTAGATATACCCATATCTACTATAGTCATCGGTAAAAGTCATGTAGAAGTGGTTTCCATCCTTGGTGGTTGATCTAAACGGTCCACAAACATCGGTATGTATGAGTACCAATAGACCCTCACCCCTTTCGCACGTACCAGCGAAGGGTGACTTAGTTATCTTTCCAAGTAAACAAGACTCGCATGTGTCATCTTACCTAAGGTTGAATGACTCCAACACTCCATCCTTTTGGAGTTGGGCTATGCGTTTCTTGTTGACATGTCCAAGACGACAATGCCATAAGGACGCCTTTGTTGGATATCGTGTCTAAGTTCATAACTATATTTGGTATTTACTTGACCCGACCCGGCATGGTCCATTTGGGTTGCACTTCACCCGAACAATTTATGGATAATATTTGAGAATAGTACAAGTTATGATTTATTAATATATTATAAGTTCTAATATATTAATATAAGATCATATTATTTAATTAGTAGTGATCTATAATTAATCTAGGATTAATTTAGAGATCAAAGATATTACTAATTAAATATGGGCTTCTATATTTATATAGTGTGGGCTAAAGCTTATTTGGAATGGGCTAGGCTTGCATGGAAAAGTCCATGGATACTCCATGGAGCTTTAACCCATGGATCTCATGGAAATGAAGAGACATGGGTTTTAGGGATGTAACCTTAATCCTCCACACTATATAAAGGAGGCTTTGGTTCTTGAAATGACACTAGTTGACACTTGTTGAGGTGAGGGCAAATTTCAAGATAGTAGTGACTATTCTCTCAAAGTTCCAAGTTTGTGGTGATTTGTGACTTCCACTTGAGGCATCCACACTATTGGTGCTAGGCTCAAAAACACCAAGCAATCAACTACAACTTCAAGGTAAGTATTTCTTCTAGCTTTATTTGATTCATGTTCCCCATGCCATGCTAGCTAGGATATAAACCTTGGAAAATTAACTATTTGCATGTATCTTAGACAAACATAGATCCAAGGTTTATTAGGGTTGCATGTACACTTAGGAAGTGTTAGAATACTCAAAACCCATCAGTGGTATCATAGCCAGGTTTGTTTGTTTGATACTTGTTGCAATATTTTGGAAAAAGTCGGAAAACTTGCTGTCTGACTGCTGGACTCGGCGAGTCCATGGGGGGACTCGTCGAGTTCACTTGTATCTTCAACCTACTCGTCGAGTAGTTCATGCACTTGGCGAGTAGGGTCGACAGAGTGTAGATTTTCGACTTTAGTTGCTGGAAATGGATTAGAAACATTACCCTAAACTGTTTTGGTACTTGAAAACTTGTTTTAGATGGTGTAATGTCATTGCTAATTCATTTACAACAACTAGTTATCAAAATTACAAAGTTTAAGTGTGATTTTGATTCATGAAAGTGTTCATATTCATGTTCTTTTTCTTATGATGTTTAGATGATCATAGGAATTTTTTGTAACCTATGTGGTAGATTAATTTTGATCATAATGTGTTTTAATGGAGTCCATAACTTGTCCTCAAGTTATGGAAAACCAAAAGTCACTTGGATTAAAAACCATTAAAAGAACACAAGAGTTAGAAAAATGAAGAGACTTCATTTTCTTACTCTATTAAACTCATAAGTTACAAGAAATGAAAAGTTTTGAAAGTTTACAAAACTTGCCCTCAAGTTTTGGGACAAGTAAAGTCAAGTTAATCTTTAGTTCCAACCCTTAGATTTTTAAAAGTTAAAATTCAACCCTTATACTTATATTATTATGATTTAATTATATATATATATATATATATATATATATATATATATATATATGTATAAGAACAAAGTCGTCTTACTGCTAGACGCCTCATTCACGAAGCCAGTCTATAAGGTGGGTATAAGGTTGTTGCCTCTAAAATGGCAACTTAATGGGTGTCCACTCTCACCCACCGCTTGCTTGACTGGTGGAGGGTCGTTAGCCGAACGGGTAAGACAAGGACTTATAAATTCTCATTTAAAGTATGATGAATATTATAAAGTAACTAAATGTTTTATTAAATTCCCAATCTTAGTTACTTTTAGAAAAATGTGAATAAGGTGCTAATCCATGAAATTACACTTTACACTTTGTTTAAGTCGTTGGTGGAGCGTGTGTGGTTAACCGACACACTAACTTGGACTTAACAAGGTAGGTAAAGGGTGACTTAAGGTTTATTATAGTATCGATGGAGTGTATGTGGTTTACCGGCACATCGATTGAGTGATAAACTTTAAGGGTACCAAGTGATTTGTATGGTTACTTCACACCTCGTTTTGTGATCCTCAGCATCCCAGTCACAAAACTTGGAGGGCACACTCGAGATTGAAACATGCCTTTGAAAAGTTCATTGAATCTCAAAGAATCTAGGAATTTCTAAGAACCAATCAAAAACCTAATATTTAAATATTTCGGTTTTCGTGGTGGGAATTGGTGAATCGTCATTCACCTACCTTTCGAATATGTAATAGCTTGGATTACGACATACCTCTTCTAAGTTATAATATATTGTGATTAGATCCTAGCCTTAATATTACATTTGGGTGTTTTATTAAGGACTCTCTTAATATCTAAACTAATCTTGTTCTCTTCTTTCAGATGTCTTCAAACAATGTTGCTTCTGGCTCTAATCCTAATGGCTCCTTTACCCTTATGAACTTGTGTGGGAAAGTCACTTTTGATGGATCCAACTTCAATGAGTGGATCAGAAACATCAGGATGATTACCCGCTACGAGGACAAAGAATATGTCCTCGATAAGGAGCTTAAGGAGATTGATGAGACAGTTGCTACTCCTCAAGAGATCGCTGACTTTAGGGCACATGAAAGGGATGCCACCAAAGTGGCATGCATCATGATGGCCACTATGACCGCGGATCTCCAAAAATCCTATGAAGATTTCTACCCCTATGAGATGCACCAAGACTTGATGGAAAGATACCATCAAAGTGCTCGTCAAGAGAGGTATGAAATCATCTCCTCCATGATAACAACTCGCATGAAGGATGGTGAACCCATCACGGGCCACATGCAGAAAATGCAAAGATTTGTGGACCGTTTGCTGAAGCTAAATGTGAACTTCCCTGAGGAGCTTGTCATAGATATCATTTTGCACTCCTTACCTTCATGTTATGATCAATTACGCATGACATACAACATGAACAAGGAAGAGGTCACACTCAGCAAACTTCAAGGACTCTTAAAGACCACAGAAAGTGGTCTTAAGGGTAAGGCGGTTGTTACTACTCCTACTTCTACAAACTCTGCCCTTGTCTTGGCAATCGGGAAAGGACGAGGGAAGAAGAGAAAGAGTTCTTCGAAGGGTACCAAGGTTAGGACCCTTGATGGCTCTTCTTCAAGTGGAACCAAGAAAGGTTTCATCACTCCTTCTTCTGACCCAAAAGAGGCTGAATTCTTCTATTGCCATGAAAAGGCACCTTGGAAGCGGAACTGCCAAAGTACCAGCAAGATGTAAAGGATGGGAAAGTTAAACCCAACCATGCAGGTATTTACACTATCCTTTCTAATAACTCACCCCATTCTATATCTTGGGTCCTTGATACCGGTTGTGGTATTCATATTTGTTGTGACTTGCAGGGACTAAGAAGAAGTGAGAATGTCGAGCAAGGAAGAATAAACTTAATCATGGGGAATAGGAAAGTTACACCTGTCACCAAGATTGGAGTTTATACTTTGTCGCTAAGTACTGGGTTTAGTTTAGATTTGAATAAATGTTGTTATTCGCCAGAAATGGCAAGAAATATTATTTCCTTTCATGCATTGTATAAACAAGGTTTTACCTTTTCATTTAATAATGAAGTTGGTTCTATTGATGCTTTCTTTAATAATGTTCTTTATTTTAAAGCATTACCTTGTGATGGCGTGTATGAAACAGTATCTGTGGTTGGTAACTTAGGAAATAATGTGATGTGTATTGATTCTATTAATAATAATAACTTGGATAAAGCATCGTTATGACATTGTCGACTTGGACATATAAGCAAGAAGCGCATACGCCAACTCCAAAAGGATGGAGTCTTGGAGTCATTTGACCTAAAGTCAGATGATAGTTGCGAATCATGCTTACTTGGAAAAATGACAAAGTCACCCTTCACAGGCTCGTGTGAGAGGGGTGAAGGTTTGTTGGACCTTGTACACACGGATGTGTGTGGACCATTCAAACATGCCACAAGGGATGCTAATCGTTATTATTTGACTTTTACCGATGATTATAGTAGATATGGATGTGTCTACTTAATCAAGCATAAGTCAGAGACTTTCGAAAGGTTTAAGGAATTTAAACAGTAAGTCGAGAATCAATTGGGCAGGAACATTAAGATGCTTCGATCCGATCATGGTGGTGAGTATCTTAGTTCAGAGTTCCTTGACTATCTAAGGGAATGTGGGATAGTCTCACAATTCACACCACCCAGGACACCACAGTTGAATGGTGTAGCTGAGAGGCGTAATCGAACCTTGTTGGATATGGTTTGTTCCATGATGAGTCGAGCTTCGCTACCAATCTAATTTTGGGGGTATGCCTTAGAGACTGCCGCCCATATCCTTAATCTAGTCCCTACAAAGAAAGTTGCCAAAACTCCTCATGAGATGTGGACTGGTAAAGTACCCAAACTAGACCACATCAAGATTTGGGGTTGCGAAGCTTTTGTGAGGCGCGAGTCTCATGATAAGCTAGAACCCCGAAGCGAGAGGTGTATTTTCATCGGCTACCCACAAAGATCCTTTGGTTACCTCTTTTACAGACCTAGTGATAATGTGGTCTTTGTAGCAAGAAGAGGAGTCTTTTGTGAGAGAGAATTTATAAGCCAAGGAGACAGTGGGAGGCAAATTGACCTTGAAGAACTTCAAGAGTCAAGTGGTGAAGGAACTTCAAACCCTAGCCCTCAACTTAAGGAGGAAACTCCTGTTGAGCCAATTGACAATTCTGTACCTCTGAGACGTTCAACGAGAGTTAGGAATGCACCTAAGAACTACTATGGTTTTCATATTACTGTGGAAGGTGAGACACTTATTAGTGATGAGACACTAGTAGGTATGGATGAACCTAACAGTTACGTGGAACCCATGGCAGGCCCCGAGTCTACGAAATGGAAAGAGGCTATGGATAGAGAGATAAAATCCATGTATGACAATCAAGTTTGGAACTTGGTTGAGAATGTACCAGGTCGTAAGACTGTAGGGTGCAAATGGGTCTTCAAGAAGAAGACCAACATGGATGGTAAAGTACACACTTATAAGGCTAGACTGGTTGCAAAGGGCTTCTCTCAAATTCCTGGAGTGGACTATGATGATACCCTTTCTCCAGTAGCCAAGATTAAGTCTATTCGGGTTCTGTTAGCCATAGCTGTATTTCATGACAATGAAATATGGCAAATGGATGTCAAAACTGCTTTCCTTAATGGAAAGTTGGCTGAAGATGTTTACATGAGTCAGCCAGAGGGTTTTGTCAGCAACGAGTACCCTAATAGAGTGTGTAAGCTTGAGAAATCCATTGATGGATTGAAGCAAGCACCTCGCAGATGGAATCTTTGCTTTGATGAAAAGGTTAGGGAATTTGGCTTTTCTAGGAGTGAAGATGAATCTTGTGTTTATGTCAAGGCTAGTGGGAGTATAGTCAGCTTTTTGGTACTGTATGTGGATGACATACTACTCATAGGAAATGACATCCCAACTCTGCAGGAAGTAAAGTCCTGGGATGGGAATTGTTTCGCTATGCAGGACCTTGGTGAAGCTGCCTATATCCTAGGGATAAGGATTTTGAGAAAAAGGAGTAAAAGACTAATTGGACTTAGTCAAAGCACCTATGTAGACAAAGTGTTGAAAAGATTCAACATGCATAACTCCAAGAAAGGTGAGTTACCCATTCAGAGTAATGCCAGATTGAGTAAGACACAAAGTCCTAGTACTGAGGCTGAGATAGCAGAAATGAGTCGACTACCTTATGCTTCAGCTGTAGGATCGATCATGTATGCTATGACGTGTACTCGACCTGATGTAGCCTTTGCTTTGAGCATGGTTAGCAGGTATCATGGGAACCCTGGCAAGGAACACTGGACTGTGGTAAAGAATATCCTCAAGTACTTGCGAAGGACTAAGGACTGGGTCCTTACCTTCGGTGGGAGTGATGACTTGAGAGTTGTAGGGTATAGTGATGCTAGCTTCCAGACTGATAGGGATAATTTCCGCTCTCAGTCGGGCTGGGTCTTTACCTTAAACGGAGGAGCAATCACTTGGAAGAGTTCCAAGCAGGAGACAGTGGCTGATTCCACTTGTGAATCAGAGTATATAGCAGCAAGCGAGGCAGCAAAGGAGGCTATATGGCTAAAGAACTTCATCGGAGACCTTGGAGTTGTACCAACTATAAAAGAGCCTATGGATATTTTCTGTCACAGCAATAGTGCGGTTGCCTTAGCCAAGGAACCAAGAGATCATGGGAGATCCAGACACATTGACAAAAAATATCACTTCATCAGACATCGAATAGAAGAAGGAATCCTCGTGGCGAAGAGGGTATCATCGGATGAGAACCCAGCAGATCCCCTCACGAAGGGACTGAGTAGGGTTAAGCATCTCCAGCATGCTCGGAGCATAGGGCTGAAGGATGATATAAGTTTTAGTAGTTAGATAAATTATGAAATTTGTAAAGTGTAATTGACATTTGATGATGAATAAAAGGTGTTTTATTTATGAGTAAAGTGTTGCTATCTCTTGTCGATCGTTTACTTTATTTCTTTTTGCATGTTTTGACTTCCAGAATAATTATGTTTGGTATATCATATTATTCAAACCTCCACATTCGGTCATATGTCGGAAGTAGGTATGAATCAAGACTGTCATGATTGGTTGCAGAGGTCTAAGGTGTTGGACATAGCTACAACAATCATGAGTGCTCATAAGTTCTGAGCATTGGACTCAACCCACGCTCACTGGAATCACTTCATGGAATTCTATCTCGAGTGATCGTGAGACGGTAATATCATATAAGTCTTCAAACCTAGAGATATGATTTGTTACTTACAAGTTGGTTATGCATTGATTGTACGAAAACGCATTGGTAACTCGATGTTATAAAACGTGCTTTTGTGTGTAATTCAATGAGTGGTAGAACAAACTTATGAGTCGAAGTTTATCTGTTCCTTCTTGGATTAGAAGCTGATATCTGGGCCCCTCGATGATTTTGTTTTGACCTATGTATTGGGCCCGGTCAGAACTAAATTGATGTGTTCAGTTAAGTTCTATGTCAAACAAATCGGAAATCGGGAAACAAATGCTGGACAATAAGCAAGACCATGTTCCATGTATTTGTCCGGCTGATATCTAGAACAGAGGATTATATGATCACTTATCTTAAATGGCGCGTTCTAGTTCAACAGAGTTTAAAGAGCTACGATTGCTGATCAGTTCCTGAAGTCATACTTGCAACTATAGTTATTAGACTTATCCAAGTGGGAGACTGTTGGATATAGTGTCTAAGCTCATAACTATATTTGGTATGTACTTGACCCGACCCGGCATGGTCCATTTGGGTTGCACTTCACCTGAACAATTTATGGATAATATTTGAGAATAGTACAAGTTATGATTTATTAATATATTATAAGTTCTAAGATATTAATATAAGATCATATTATTTTATTAGTAGTGATCTATAATTAATCTAGGATTAATTTAGAGATCAAAGATATTACTAATTAAATATGGGCTTCTATATTTATATAGTGTGGGCTAAAGCTTATTTGGAATGGGCTAGGCTTGCATGGAAAAGTCCATGGATACTCCATGGAGCTTTAACCCATGGATCTCATGGAAATGAAGAGACATGGGTTTTAGGGATGTAACCTTAATCCTCCACACTATATAAAGGAGGCTTTAGTTCTTGAAATGACACTAGTTGACACTTGTTGAGGTGAGGGCAAATTTCAAGATAGTAGTGACTATTCTCTCAAAGTTCCAAGTTTGTGGTGATTTGTGATTTCCACTTGAGGCATCCACACTATTGGTGCTAGGCTCAAAAACACCAAGCAATCAACTACAACTTCAAGGTAAGTATTTCTTCTAGCTTTATTTGATTCATGTTCCCCATGCCATGCTAGCTAGGATATAAACCTTGGAAAATTAACTATTTGCATGTATCTTAGACAAACATAGATCCAAGGTTTATTAGGGTTGCATGTACACTTAGGAAGTGTTAGAATGCTCAAAACCCATCAGCCTTATCCATACTATTGGAAGAATCCATGCATAAAACATCATTTCCTAAGTTATCAACAATCATAATAGTTTCATAAATTCCATTACATGGTATAGCTTCAAAGTAAAAGACACCATTCAGATAAGCTAAAATAGAACCATTCTCATTATTAAAAGAAAATCTAAAACCTTGTCTAAACAAACCATGAAATGAAATGATGTTTCTAGCCATTTATGGCGAATAGCAACAATTGTTCAAATCTAAAGATAAACCATTCCTAAGCACTAAAGAATACACTCCAATCTTGGTCACAGGCGACGATCTTCTGTTCCCCATGATTAGATTTATTCTTCCATGCTCCACGTCTTTATTTCTTCTTAGTCCCTGCACATTAGAAAAAATGTGGTAACCACAACCGGTATCAAGAACCCAAGAAATATAATGAGATGAATCGTTAGATTTAATTGTGTATATACCTGCGAAAGATGGCTTGATCTTTCCTTCCTTGATGGCTTGCAGGTACTCTGGGCCGCTTCTTTTCCAATGTCCTATCTTGTGGCAGTGGTGGCATTCTGCCTCCTTTGGATTAGGGCAGGGCTTAGCGGGATCAACTTTGGTCCCACTAGAAGAGGCACCATCTCAGGATTTAACCTTACGATAGTTTTTCGATGAATCCTTCCTCTTCTTTCCCTTTCCTTGTCCAATTGCCAAGACAGGAGCGACGGGCGGATTGGGAGTAGGTGCAACAGACTTGTCCTTAAAGTTGCTCTCAGCGACCCTCAAGAGACCTTGGAGTTTTCTTAGGGTGACCTCTTCTTTGTTCATGTGATAGGTCATCCTAAATTGATTGTAACTTGGAGGAAAAGAGTGAAGCACCATGTCGATCGCCAAGTCTTCCCCAAAGTCAACATTCAACTTGCGAAGACGGTCAACATACCTTTGCATCTTTTGCAGGTGCACAGTAAGAGACTCTCCATGACCCATCTTAGCGGAAATCATGTTAGTGAAAATCTCATAACGCTCTTGTCTCGCGTTTTGATGGTATCTCTCCAATAAGTCTTGGTGCATTTCGTACAGATACATGTCCTCGTAGGACTTTTGGAATTCGGAGTTCATAGTGGCGATCATGATGCAATGTACCTTCGTTGCATCATGCTCATGAGTTTCAAAAGCGGTCATTTCGGCTGGAGTAGCGATTTTAGGGTTGATTTTCTCGAGCTTCTCATCGAGGACATACTCCTTATCCTCATAGCGAGCAACGGTGTGAATGTATCTTATCCATTCGCTAAAGTTCGTTCCATCGAAGGTGACCTTTTGACAAAGGCTCATCAAAGTGAATGAACTTGCAGCAGCATTGTTAGCGTTCGACATCTACAAATAGAAAGGACAAAGATAGATTAGAATATGAATCCCTAATTATCACCCAATAAGAAAAATTAGGGCTATGATCCAACAACAATACTTACACATTAGAAGAGGGATGCCGTAATCTAATATGCAAACAATTTGAAGGTAAGTGAATGACGATTCACTAATTCTCCACCATGAAAAACATAACTTTAAGTCCTAATTGTATTGAGAATTCCTAGGTTTGGATGAGATTCATTGAAACTTTTCAATGGCATGTTGAAATCTCGATATGCCCCTCTTGTTTGTGACTGGGATACCGAGGATCACAAAGCGGGTGTGAATTACCATGCAAATTCACATGGTGCCTTCATTGTAATGATCACCTATTCGATGTGCCGGTAAACCACACACGCTCCATTGAACTATGATAAACAATGAATCACCCTTTGCCACCTTCGCTTAGAACCAATTAGTGTGCCGGTAAACCACACACGCTCCACTAACTTCTTAGCAAGGTGCAAAGTGTAATTTCATGGGATTGCATCAATTCACTTTTCCTAAAATAACTAAGATTGGGAAATTTTAAGAAAACATGTAGTTACTTTGTATTTCATATTATACTTTTAATGAGAGGACGAGGTTGCCCTATCCTACCCGTTCGGCTAACGACCCTCCACCGATCAAGCAAGCGGTGGGTGTGAGCATACACCCATTAAGCGCCATTTTATAGGCCGCAAATTTATACCCACCTTATAGACCGACTTCGTGAATGAGGCCTACTAACGGTAAGACTAGCATTTAAGTTATACATATATAGATATTAATCTTGTAATATTATATTAGTATAGGGTTGGATTTTAATCTTGTAAAATTCTAGGGTTTAAAATTTAAATTGTCTAAATTAAACTTTTAATTACAAAACATAAATTTCAAAACTTGAGGACAAGTTCTAAACATTTAAAACATAAAGGATCAAATAACAAATAATTTAAATTAACAATTAATCACATAATTATCCATATTTGATTTATTTATTATTTCTTGAAAAACAATTTACCAATTTAATCAAAATAATTAATAATTATCATATAAGGAAATTAAATATTTTATTAATTGATAAATATCTTCAATTAGATCAAAAATATAGTCATATATATCATAAAATCGGATTTGGGTTGATCTAATATGATAAAGGTAAGTTTCCATAAGATAAATATGAAATAATCCCGATTTTGGCCCTTCCTGACGCTCGGACTCGCCGAGTACCCAAACTGGACTCGCCGAGTCAGGCCAACTCGCTGAGTCCACTATGGGACTCGCCGAGTCCATGACTCAGAAACACAAAAAATCGAATTTTGCAGTTAACATTCAAACAATCAAGCATCAATTTAATAGAAACCAATCTAGGCTCTGATACCACTGATGGGTTTTGGTTATATGAACATTCTTATGTGCACATACAAACCCTAATGCTTGGATCTAGGTTCCTCTAATTAAACATGCAATGAATCCAAGACGTCTAATAGCTAATTAGGTATAAGAAGAATACAAAACCAGAGTTAGAAGCTTACCTTGAAACACTTGTTTGATCTTTTTGTTCTTGGAGCTTTAGAGTCACAATTGTCACTCCTCTAATGGCTTACAAACACCAACTAGCAAAGAGAATGATTTGAGAGAAGGAAATCGGCCAGGTATCCTTGCTGTAGAGGAGATGCCGATTTCCCTATCCCAAGGGGTGTATTTATACTTGTAAGGCTCCTAGGGTTTTACCCTTAAACCCTAATTAGATAACTTAGACTCTAAGTAATCCTTTTCCTTTCCATGGATATGCCTTGGATGATTTTAGGTTTATCCTAGCCCTAGAAATCGTCCACCCTCTATCCTATAAGGATTTACAGCCTAAAGTGTAACTATCAAACAATTGACAGTTTATACCATCTTATTTAATTAATCTCTTTAAGTCACCAAATTAATACTAATTAATCTATGACTTATATTAATCAAATAACAATATTATTATTCCTTATATTATTCTCATGATATATTAATAATATCTATTCTCTCATAATAAATCATCCTACCAAGTTGCTATGCTGAAGGCAACCCAAAAGGACCATGCACAATCGGGTCAAATACTTGCCTAATATAGTTGCAGCCTTAGACACTATTCCAACAAAGACGTACCTAGATATCAAGCAACACTATTGGTGGCCTAATATGAAGGCAGAAATTGCAACTTACGTTGGCAAGTGCCTCACCTATGCTAAGGTAAATGTGGAATATCAAAAGCCCTCGGGACTATTGCAACAACCAGTAATACCCGAGTGGAAACGGGAAAGGATCACCATGGATTTTGTGACCAAATTACCCAAGACAACCGAAGGATTGGATGCTATATGGTTAATAGTTGACCGATTGACGAAATCCGCCCATTTCCTACCACTTAGAGAGTCCTACGAGATAGAGAGATTAACCAGAATATACATAAAGGAAGTGGTGAGACTACAAGGAGTACCAATCTCTATTATCTCAAATCGAGATAGTAGATTCACGTCGCGCTTTTGGCAATCGTTGCAAAAGGCTATGGGAACACAACTTTACATGAGTACTACTTACTGTTCGGTTTTGAGAATTCTAACACCCCTATGGTGTACATGCAACCCTATAAACCTTGGATCTATGTTTTCTCTATTATACATGCAAATAAGAACTTTCCAAGGCTTTAATCCTAACTAGCATATTATGAAGTTCTTATACTACAAAGTACTAGTTAGATGACATACCTTTTGATGTAGCTTGATATCTTCAAGCTTTAAGAGCTTAGCCCTAATAGTGTGGAAGCCTCAAATGGAATCACAAATCACCATAACACCTTGGAAGACTTTAGAGAATATGGATACTTGGTTCTCTCTAGTGAAATCAGCTAGCCCTTCTTAGTGTACCACACTAGTGCCAATTTCACCAACCAAGGACATCTTTATATAGTATGGAGACTAGGGTTAAACCCATGACCTTTCATTTCATATGATCCGTGGGTTAAACACTCCATGGACTATCCATGAAAGCTTAGCCCAACCTAAATGAACTTGGCCCATTCCATATATATAAGAGTCCATATTTAATTAGTTCATTTTGATCACTTAATTAATTCTAAATTAAGTCTTGATCAATACTACTTAAATAATATGATTCCATATTGATATAGTATAACTTATAATATATTAATATAAATCATAAATATACTATTCTCAAAAGACTATCCATATAAATTGTGTCGGTGAAGTGCAACCCAAATCGACCATGCCGGGTCGGGTCAAGTACATACCAAATATAGTTATGGACTTAGACATTAATCCAACAGTCTCCTACTTGGATAAGTCTAAAACTATTAGTGAGTATGACTTCAAAACCTAACTGGCAATCATAGCTCTTAAAGCCGCTGTCGAACTCTGATCTTGTCAACGAACTTGTCCATTAGATAAGGGATCATATATTCCTCCATTATAGATATCATATGGACTGAGACATGGATTATAATCATTTTCTCTGTCTAGTTGTTGTTTCTCGATTTCTGTTTCATGACGACTGACTGATTGAACAAATCAATCAGTCCTGGCTTGGCCAAGTACTCACATGTGTCATCATTAAATCATCGAGGGGCCCACATATATCGCTTTTATCCCGAAGGTAAAAGGAATGGATAAACTTCAACTCATATGGCTTGTTCTGCTACTTGTTGAATCATACATAAAGGCACATTTTATAACACCAAGTTACCGAATGCGTTTTCGTGCAATCAATGTACAACCAACTCATAGTAACAACTCATATCTCTAGGTTTGAAGAATATAGATATTATCATCTCATGATCACTCATGATAAAATCCATGAAGTGATTCCAATGAGCGCGGGTTGAATCAAATACTCAGAACTTATGAGCACTCATGAGTGTTGTAGCCCTTTGTCCAACATCTTAGACCTCTACAAGCCAACCCATGACGGTCTTAATTCATATCTACTTCCAACATATGACCGACAGTGGATGGTTTGAATAACTTAGTCATTCCGGAAGAATAACCTAGTTTATTCTGGAAGTCAAAACATGCAAAATTAAACACAAGAATAATTGAATCTAATATGGTATCAAACCCTATGAATATAAATAAACACTTTTATTTATCACCATACTGATGACTCTTTATTCATTGTTTCAGTTTTATCAACTTTATACTTGAATTAAAAACACTAGTTGTCCCATGCTCCAAGCATGTACACTATGTTTTTCTTAAACAATAGCTTTGCTATACGCCAAGTATGCACTCTATGTTTGTCTATGATCCTTACTTTGTGAACTCGATCAATTGAACATAACTCCAATGATTCTCATTTCATAGTCCCGATTCCTTACTACAAATGCAAGAATTCCAACTTCATGCCATTTACTGAAATTTGTTAGATTCTAAACTTATATGCATTGATCCTCTTGTAATGATTATGCACAAATTCACAAAGACTTGGAAAAAATCATTGTAGAGTATTCCAAAGGAGATCAACTCCTTGGAAACATCCTTCTTGCATTAAGTTTCCTAATCTTACAGATTGAATACTTTCTAACTTTGAAACATTTCCATATTCCATTTTGACTATCACTTCTGAACATGAGTTGCCTCCTTACAGATTATGTCAATATGGTCCTTCCAGAATTAACACTATACTTCCAGCTGTCCTTGAGCAACCAATCTTTGGTAAACCTTAGATTGTCCTTGACAATTGCTTAATCATTTTAGTCATATCCAATTCTAGACCTTTTCCCTTCATAAAGCCCCAGGCATTTGGAAAATTTTAGAAAGGATGAATATAGCACATGTAATCGATCCTACATATGAAGCATATGGGACAGGATTAATGGACCTATATAGAGAATTTCCTTATGTTGAGCCATTCCAACATGAAATTCATATATATATATATATATATATATATATATATATATATATATATATATATATATATATATATATATATATATATATATATATATATATATATATATATCCTTGACTAAATGATTAAAACCTCACGATCTAAGCTTATAGATTTGAGATGAAGTATAATTTTCTCTCCCTTAATTATAGCAAAACAACTTTTTCCGAATTGAAACCTTTTGTTTTCTATAATTAACATTGCTAACTTGCAATCTTTATCATAATTATCATGCTCCCACTAACATGATGATTAATAGCATAACACTTATGTTCCCACTAGCTTTGACATGTACACAGAAATCTACTGGACTTCTAGAAATCAATACTTTATTGACTTTCTTACCAAAGTTCAGATTTCTGATACTAGATTACCTTGATAAGACTTTATCAAAATCATACACCTCTCTTAGATAGCTCACAAGTATGTCTAAACAATTTCAAAACTATGAAAAGGGATGCCATAATCATAGTCTAAATCAATTAGACCTTTTGCCATTTCTCATAAGTCAATGTTAGTGTGCCGGTTAACCACGCACGCTCCACTAACAACTTTGAGAACTGCAAATATCACAATTGCTATCTACTTAAAATCTACTTAGTGAAAGAGTTTCCTTACCATAATTTTCATGAATCAAAGAGAAACCTTATGACACTTAGATTTTATGGTGTAAGTGTTCCTATCCATGTGAATTTTTCAAAACCATAATCACAGGACTAGGTTGGTGACAAATGCCAACTCATATGGGTTGAACTTGTGCAATCTTAACTTCTTGCCACCTGGCAGCTCAAAGGCCTGCCATTGCTTCCAAGTTGTTTTGAAACCAATTGAGAACTCTAAGAACTCATATGCATAGCCAACTTTAACTGGAATGGGCACAGAAATGTCAACACGATAGGTTATAAACCTCTAGTTGTGTGCTAGTGATGAAATACAGGTTTCTTTTTTTTTTTGTTCTTGATTACTTCTTGAAACCCTTTCAGGATCTTTTAGACTCCCACTGTCTCCTTGACCTATAAGACTTTCTTGTCAAATATTCAAGAGATAGTGTGGATTCTAATCAAGATAGACACTTCACATAATTTGCCTTAGTTGGTCTTTGTTTTATCCAAAACATCACAACTCACCAATTTCAAATGTACAAAAGTAGAAAACTTTTACTCTTATATTTGACAAGTGTTTTAAACCTTCTTTAAGACATGTCACTCAAGTTACAATCTTGGAGTATGACTCTAAGAATTGTTTTTTGGAAAGAAGTATGAATCATCTTCTTTATTTAACCACTTCAACATTTCATAGCTCCTCTTCTTAGCTATAAGAAGGCACTTAGAGGATGAATTGTGATAAGGTCTCTAAATCAGTAAGATGATCATAAAAACTGATACTAAAGTACTCTCCCATCTTTTTAGATTTGAGAAACTTTTATCCTTCTGCCTAATTCGATTCTTCTTATTCGCTCTGCCTTACATTGGAACCTTTTCCAATGTCTCAGAATTACACTTAAGCTTGTAAGTATAACCATATTTACTGAGCTTTAGTAAATTATGACGAATAATCTTATCGATCTTTTGTGGTGGACTTGACCAGTGCACCAGAATGTGTACTCGATCCCTTAGTCCTTCACTTGACCCACACATCCACGTGAACAAGTAATTAGTCTTAATTTTCCAATACTTGAAAGTTCTCATTCATCATGCTATACAACTTGCATGATTCCAAGTTCTGGTCCAATTGAAACTTGGGTGATGAGAATCTTTCCTTATTTGGTAAATTTAGACATTACCACAAATGAAAGAATCAATTTCATATTTCCACTCTTGCTATTAATGGAATCATATAAGCAACAAATTTTTCCTCAAATGCCATTGTAAGAATATTTTTAAAATAAATATAATCATCATTTTTCCTTTTATTTTAAAAAACTTTGCGGAAAAACTATCCTTACAATCCATATGAAAACTTGTTGTTATCTATTCCTAAGCAATATCTCATAACTCCTAAGAAGTAGCTCAAGAATCCAATCTTCAAACTATGCGATAGAAATCCATCTACATGATCAGATTCAGCATATTCTTTCTTTAAGTTTCTTTACTTTTCTTTGATTCTTAAAACATCACCATGTGACCCAGTCACATCATGTATCAAGAATCTCAGAATAGAAACTTAGCAGAGTTAGATAGTGGACTTTACCTGAAGTAGAGTCAAACTTATTGACTTTGACACCCTTAAGTAAATTGGCAGATTCACAACCAATGCCCCGTCCTTTGGTAATGGTACACGGGACTATCACAGACTTACCTTTTCTCTTTACCATTTGGCCAACCCGGTTGACTATGGCCGATCCCTTTCCACTGGGAAGAGAGAGCTTTACTGGATATCCATTGTCATCATTGTCAATGTCCATAAAGTTTTAAGAAGATGATCTTAGCAAATAGATAATATCATTAAGGGTCTTGTCATAGTCTGTTTCGAAGGAGTTCCAAAGAAACTCACTATGTGACTTAGAAAGTGATTGAACCACTAACTTTCTTAAGACTTTGACACCCAACTCTCCTGGCTTGTCAGCATGTGACTTCATCTCCAAGATGTGATCACACCTAGACCTTGCCTTGCCAATAGGGCTTGAGTGACCTTGAACTTGTGGGTTATGGAGAATAATTGTAGGAGGTGGAGGAAGTGAAGTTCCAAGATATTTAGGAAGATCATAGATGTCTGAACTTGACATCTTTTGGGAGATATTCAAGATAGTTGATTTAAAGTCCTTAATATAACACCCAATATGAAATATTAAGGCTAGGACCCAACAAACTATTTTATAACTTGGAAGAGGGATGTCGTAATCCAAGCTATAGAATATTTGAAGGTAGGTGAATGACGATTCACCAATTTCCACCATGAAAAATGAAATAATTAATTAGGTTTTAATTGGATTTGAAATTCCTAGATCTTTGAGATTCATTGAACTGTTCAATGGCATGTTTCAATCTCGAGTGTGCCCTTCAGGTTTTGTGACTGGGATGCCGGGGATCACAAAACAAGGTGTGAAGTAACCATGCAAATTACTTGGTACTCTTAAATGTTTATCACCCAACTGATGTGCCGGTAAACCACACACGCTCCATCGGCCTATGATAAACTTTAAGAAAACCCTTTGCCTACCTTGTTAAGTCCAAGTTAGTGTGCCAGTAAACCACACACGCTCCACTAACGACTTAAGCAAAGTGCAAAGTGTAATTTCATGGCTTAGCACCAAATTCACATTTTCCTAAGTAACTAAGATTGGGAATTTATAAGTGTTTAGTTACTTAGTATTTATCATTAATACTTTTAATGAAGGGATAATTATAGTCCTTGTCCTATCCGTTTGGCTAACGACCCTCCACCAGTCAAGGAAGCGGTGGGTGAGAGTGGACACCCATTAAACTACCATTTTATAGGCAGTAACCTTATACCCTCATTATAGACCAGCTTCGTGAATGAGGCCTACTAACGGTAAGACTGACTTTACTCTTATACATACATACATGCATATATATATATATATATATATATATATATATATATATATATATATATATATATATATATATATATATATATATTAACTTATAATATTATAAAGTATAAGGGTTGAATTTTAACTTTTAAAATTCTCAGGGCTAACTTGGAGTTAAAGTATTCATAAGTGAAAACTTTTCAAATTCCAAAACTTGAGGGCAAGTTTTGAAACTATTCAAAACTAATTAATTCCATAACTTATGTGTTTAAAGTAGTTTTATTCCAAAAACTCTTCAAGTTCCATAACTTGAGGAGAAGTTATGGAAGACTTTAAACTAAAAAAAGAATTAACTTTTCTTTATTTTATAACTTATGGAATTAATTAAGGTTACACTTTATTTATTTATTTATTATTTAATGAAGAGACTCTTGGTTCTCCATAACTTGAGGACAAGTTATGGAGTCATAAAACCATTTAATAAGGAAAGACTCTTCCTTTTTTTTTTTGTAACCTAAGACATTTTTTATGAGTTTTTAAGATTCATAAATGTGACTTTTCATATATCTTGAGGACAAGTTACAAAAACACATTTTATGAACAACTTTTAGATTAATTTGGATTGAAAACTATTAACACATATTTTTCATTAATCTAAAAAATAACTCATAAAACAAGGAAACACAAAAAAAAACTTTTGGATTCCATAACTTATGGAGTTTAATGTATCTTTTATGATGAAACTTTTCATGTTCTATAACTTAAGAACAAGTTATGGAATTCTTTAAAACATTAAGACCAAGTTTTGTAACTCCATAAAAAACTTTGAATCAATTTTTTTTTAAAACCTTTTCATATCCATAACTTATGGAGGTTTCAAAAAACTATTTAGATCAAACTTTTAAAACTAATAAAATAATCATATAATTTTACCTTTTACTAAATTTGACCTAATCCAACTCATATAGAAAATGATTCAAATTTTACAAATAATTAGTTTTTCACAAAAACATGTAATTATCTTAAAATTTGACAAACGTCATGTTTTTTTTTTTTTCCTTTTTTTCATCTTTGAAAATAAAACATTTGCATTAATATAACAGAAAACAACCAGGCTCTGATACCACTGTTGGGTTTTGAGCATTCTAACACTCTTATGGTGTACATGCAACCCTATAAACCTTGGATCTATGTTTTCTCTATTATACATGCAAATAAGAACTTTCCAAGGCTTTAATCCTAACTAGCATATTATGAAGTTCTTATACTACAAAGTACTAGTTAGATGACATACCTTTTGATGTAGCTTGATATCTTCAAGCTTTAAGAGCTTAGCCCCAATAGTGTGGAAGCCTCAAATGGAATCACAAATCACCATAACACTTTGGAAGACTTTAGAGAATATGGATACTTGGTTCTCTCTAGTGAAATCAGCTAGCCCTTCTTAGTGTACCACACTAGTGCCAATTTCACCAACCAAGGACATCTTTATATAGTATGGAGACTAGGGTTAAACCCATGACCTTTCATTTCATATGATCCGTGGGTTAAACACTCCATGGACTATCCATGAAAGCTTAGCCCAACCTAAATGAACTTAGCCCATTCCATATATATAAGAGTCCATATTTAATTAGTTCATTTTGATCACTTAATTAATTCTAAATTAAGTCTTGATCAATACTAATTAAATAATATGATTCCATACTAATATATTAGAACTTATAATATATTAATATAAATCATAAATATACTATTCTTAAACGACTATCCACATAAATTGTGTCGTTGAAGTGCAACCCAAATGGACCATGCCGGGTCGGGTCAAGTACATACCAAATATAGTTATGGACTTAGACATTAATCCAACACTTACCACCCACAGATGAATGGTCAAAGTGAGCGAAACATTCAAACACTCGAAGATATGCTCTGAGCTTGTGTGATTGACTTTGGCAAATCATGGGATGCTTATCTACCATTAGTTGAATTCTCTTACAACAACAATTATCACACGAGTATCAAAGTTTCTCCCTTCGAAGCCCTATACGGTCGTAAGTGCAGATCGCCTTTATGTTGGGCTGAAGGAGGAGATACTCAACTAGCAAGAGGGAAAACCCCGAACAATACGTTAACAGGACCAGAAATCATCTGCAAAACAACCGAAAAGATAATTCAAATCAAAGCCCGACTTCAAGCATCACGAGACCGATAGAAGAGCTATGCCAATAATCGGCGAAAGCCCTTAGAATTCCAAGTCAGAGATCGGGTGTTGTTGAAAGTCTCTCCCTTGAAGGGAGTGATTCATTTTAGGAAACGAGGAAACTAAATCTGCGATACATTGGGTCATTCGTGTCACACCCCAAAACCACGAACGGCGGAAACGTTCAGGGGTGTACGACCTCATGTACAGTATCACAACAGTGTAATATAATAAACAAGCAACAACATCATCCATTGCATAATAAGTAAAGTTTTATACTTGTGTGTTCTTTCATTGTGGTAAGACACCAAAAATACACAATCAAAATAAAAGACGAGACTTGTCTGCAGCGTCTTCTCAAAACCTGTCCTCCATACCTGTCTACTGGCGACCTGAGAATACAAGTTATTTTGAAAGAGAGTATCAGCTTTAAAGCTGGTGAGTTCATAAGTATATAAGTGTCATTGCTTTGTTTGTGAAAACCTGCTATGAATGCCATGAAAACCTTTAAGTGAAAATGTTGAGGTAAGTATGAAATCCCTAGAAAAACCCTTATTTTCTATAAGTATGAAGTGTAGTCTTCTACCAAGGCCCAATGTTTTGCATGTATGAAATGTAGTCTTCTACCAAGACCCGAATGTTTTGTATGAATGAAGTGTAGTCTTCTACCAAGACTCGAATGTTTTGTATGTATGAAGTATTTTTCCTTTGTGTAGACTAGTACTTAATGTGCTTAGTCTAACTCATCGTTTATGTGAAAGATATCACAAAATAAAGTAAACAGGAAAAATATAAGCAGGTAAGTGTTAGCCTGAGGTACTGGTGCTAACAAAATGAATGTAAATGTTGACCGGAGGTACTGGGGCTAACATATTACATATAACCTAATGGACATCCGAAGATAGTCCAATTCTTCCTTTGTAGCAGCAGCAGGTGGAAGGAATGGTTAGTCCCTATAAAGGTATTCCTAGTATAAGTATTAACCGTAGGCATCCGTAGATGTTCATTACCCACTGTTGCTAACAGATGGGTTCCGGAATGGTTAGTCCCGTACGTATATCCCGAGGTACTGTGGGATATAGGCCTATCTAGGTATCCCGATGTACTATGGGATAGGGTCCTTTCTTAAATATTCTGAGGTACTGTGGAATATGTAGGAAGATTTACTCAGAAGGTACTGATAAATCATCCTCGTAATGCGAGATACAAGCAATCCTATTAATGTATACAGATAAGTGTATCTATGGAAAGGTACTCAGGTAATGCGTTTATGTAATTGTGTTCATGTATCATGCAAGTATATGTAAAGGTACTCATGTATCAGGTAAACATCTATAAGTACTCATGTATCAGGCAATGTGCTAGTATAGACTCATGAATGAACTGACTCATGTTTGATATCTTCTGACCATCCCTATGATAGCTAACTGGAAAGTATGTTGTTTGTTCAAGTAGGTTTATGCAAGGTATCTAGGAGCTTTGAAAAATAATATAAAGTGACTTGAAGTCATTATACAATTCAAAACTAATACTTCTGTTGTCCAAGTATTTTAAGATAGAAAACCATTTCACGTGACTTCTTTTGAAATATGTGAAATCTACTGAGTGAAAACATAGTTATAAAATACATGAAACTGATTTAATAACATGTTTGTTTCTACTTGTATCCCCCCCATTAAAAGCATTTGAAATCCTTTAAAACATTGATTACGGGGTATGAACTCACCTGTAGTTGGTGATTGGAATGAACTAACGGTATCGGATGGCTAGGTGTCAAGCGAGGACTTGTGCACACACTACGATCCTAATGAACATATAATCACACATATATGCACTCAATTAGACACTAAAGACTAATTGATAATGTTTAAGACATCTTAGATATAGATAACACTTTATGTAAGCGTTTTAAGCTGTAAGGACTTCATCTAAGCTATTGTGGGGCAGGGTACTTGACTTTAGGGTTTCCAAAGGGCCCCATATGAGAGTTTACTCTCCATAAACCATCACACATGGAGTTTACGGTTGTAAACTCTGGAGTTTACGGTCGTAAACTCCCAAACATGTGTGTTTGGTGTGTTTTGAAGTCCAATATGCTTTCTAGAATTATTCTATCCTAGTGGCTATGTTCTTGGAAGGGTTTAAGGCCTAGAAGTACTCCAAATAGGAGTTTACGGCCTAAAGGACATTTCCCCTTTGGATTTTACGGCCATAAACTCCCTTGGGGTGATTCCTTGGTTGTTTTCAAGCCTCTTGTACTAGTGGGATGTGTTCTAGACTTTTAATCCTAGCATATGAAGGCATTAGGCACCACTTAGTGCCCTTTATATGAGTTTACGGCCCAAGAACCATGTCTTGGCCGTAAACTCACTTGTTTAAGTGATTTTGGTGTGGTATGGTCCTTCCATTTTGTGGGTACAATTTCTTGTAAAGGGATAGGACCTTAGGTGTCATGAAAACACCTTTTGTGACCATTTACATGGAGTTTACGGCCTAGGAGAGTTCTGGGCCGTAAACTCACTTTCTTTTGTGTCATTTGAAGTGTTTAAGACCTTAAGCTACATGGGGAATTAATCTAGATGCAAGCCTTAAAGTCCTTTAGTCCAAAAACCACCATTTAGCCCTTTGAAATGGAGTTTACGGCCTAAGAGAGTTATGGGCCGTAAACTCCCAATCTTGGGTGGTTTTGTGTGTGATTTCTTGTCCCTAATGTGTTTATCTAATGTCCTAAGGCCTTAATCTAACATCAATGTCGGTTTTGGCCTTGCTTCGGGAGTTTACCGCCCAAGAACACCTTGGGGAGTAAACTCCTAGATCTCATGATTTAGCCAACTAAATCATGTTATAAGCATCAAATATGTAATCTAACACTACTAGAAAGAGTTACTCACAATCTGGGATAAAAACCCGAAGATCTGTCAGAGAGAAAATGGCTTTTCTCTAGTTTGAATTGTGAATAATGAATTAAATAAATTCAGAAAACTATTTATAGTCCTGAAATATTTTGACAGAAAATATTTTTATTCTTGAACTTAGACTGTAACATTATGAAACTTGAAATGTCCCAACTTCACAAACTCAGGAGCATCCACTCTCCTGATATCTCCTAAAGTGTAAACCCTAAGGTACACTAACTTGTTCGGAAAAGTCTGAAAATCACTGAAATTGGACTGACTTCTATTGAATAGATATTGTTCGTACAAATGGAAATTTCGGGTTGTCACAATTCGAGATTCTTGCCCGAATTGGTCCAGTGGCCTATAGGCTGCAGCTACCTGCCGAGCTTAGCAGCGTACACCCCGTGTTCCGTGTCTCAAATCTAAAAAAGTGCTTAACCGATGAAACCCTTGTTATTCCATTGGAAGAAGTCGAAATTAATGAGAATCTCCTATTCATCGAGAAACCTGTTGAAATCATGGGCAGGTAAGTGAAGCGTACTAAACAAAGTCGCATTCCGATTGTGAAGGTCTGATGGAGCGCGAAGTGTGATCCGGAATTCACATGGGAACGTGAAGACCAAATGATGGAGAAGTATCCTCACTTATTCTCACCTTCTCAAAAGTAGTTCAAAAGGAATTTCGGGACGAAATTCCCTCTAACAGGGGGATGACATCACAACTAGGAAATTCTACGTTTTGTAACAACAAGGACGATAACTCTTGTAAACAAAAATGTGAAAGCATGTATGAAGTTTATTCAATAATCACAAAGATTCCATCAAACACTTTATACAAAAACTTCAAATAGTCAAGTAAAGATTTGAAACCCTACAAATCCCGATTTGAGTCCATAATGGACTAGGATTGCCTTATTGGGCCTAATGGACCAATAAGCTTCCAGTTTGACTATTTTGGGCTTAGAACCCTTAAATGGGCTCTAATTGGACCCACTTTCATGAGATGTAACATTTTAGGTTATAATGGGCCTAAAATGAAATAAATTGCCTTAATGGACCTTATTGGGCCATAACACATTTAATTAGCCCTAATGGATCATAAATTCTTTCCTTTATACAAAGTTAGGCCGTAAATCATTTTAAGGACCCAATGGGCCAAAAAATTCCTTATGGGGCCTAGTGTTTTTGAGCAAGGCCAAGAATGGGCCAAAGTAATTTTCCTTTCCTCATTCTTTAGCCCATTTCGGCCCAAATATATATATATATATATATATATATATATATATATATATATATATATATAAAGGGGAAAGTGGCTAGTTATCTTAAATCAAGCCACCTCATTTTTATTTAGTAGACAACTAGGCAAATTACCCAACAAACAACCAAGCAACTCCCATATATCGATGCAAAAACTCCTTCTCCCTTTCCCTCTTTATGTCTCGGCCGAAAGCAAGAGACAAACACATCCACACATACTATGTTGGGTTTTGAGCATTCTAACACTCCTAGGTGTACATGTAACCCTAAATACCTTGGATCTACGTGTACTCTATTTTACATGCAAATATGAACTTTCCAAGGTTTTCATCCTAACTAGCATAATAACATTAATTCATATGAATATAAAAAGTTAGAATTACATACCTCTTTGATGTAGAATGTCTTCGTGAAGCTTGAGTGCCTAGTGCCCCAAGTGTGACACCTCAAATGGTTCACGCAACACCGAATACACTTGGATTAACTTGAGAGAATTGTCAACAATAAGATGCTTATATAGTTAGTGAAAATTAGGGCAAACCCTAATTGTCATGTCTTTCCATTTCCTTGGATCCATGGGTTCAAATATACCATGGAGCATCCATGGAGCATCTTATGGGTTTTAGCCCAACTTGACAATCCATGAAGCATTAGCCAACTATACAAGTATGGATGATTTACACAATCAACCCATATATTTAATTAGTCTTCTTTTGATCGCTTAATTAATCCTAGATTAATTCTTGATCAATACTAATAAAATAATCTTATTAATATATTAGAACTTATAATATATTAACCAACCGTAAGTGTTATTTCTCTCATTTTAGTCTATCCAAATGCATGATGCCATGCAACCCAAATGGACCATGCCGGATCGGGTCAAGTCTTACCAATTATAGTTATTGTCTTAGACATTAATCCAATGGTCTCCCACTTGGATAAGTCTAAAACTATTATTGCAAGTATGACTTCAAGAACCAACTGGCAATCGTAGCTCTCAAAAGCTTCCGTCGAACTCTGACCTTGCCGATGATCTCTGACCTTTGTCAATGACTTGTCCATTAGATAAGTGATCATATATTCCTCCATTCTAGATATCATATGGACTGAGACATGGATTATAAATCATTCTCTCTATCCATTTGTTGTTTCCCGATTTTCGATTTATGATGACTGATTAATTGAACAAATCAAATCAGATCAAGCCCGGCCGAGCACTTACATTTGTCATCACCAAATCATCGAGGGGCCCCACAGATATCGATTTTATCCCGAAGGTAAAAGGAATGGATAAACTTTGACTCATATGGCTTGTTCTACTACTTGTTGAATCATACACAAAGGCACGTTTTATAACATCGTGTTACCAATGCGTTTTCGCGCAATCAATGTACAACCAACTCATAGTAACAACTCATATCTCTAGGTTTGAAGAATATAAGATACTATCGTCTCATGATCACTCGTGATAAAATCCATGAAGTGATTCAAATGAGCGCGGGTTGAATCCATTACTCAGAACTTATGAGCACTCATGAATGTTGTAGCACCTCTTGGCTATGTTAGATACCTTGGACATCTACAAACCCAATTCATGATAGTCTTGACTTAATACCTACTTCCAACTTATTATCGACTGTGGATGGTTTGAATAACTTAGTCATTCAGAACAATGATCTAGTTATTCTGGAAGTCAAAATATGCAAAGTGAAACACAATAATAATCGAATCCAATATGGTCTCAGAACTTATGAATACAAATAAAACAACTTTTATTTATCACCATATGATTACACATTATTCATTGTATACTGTTTCAAATTATCAAATTTATACTTGAATTAAAACACTAGTAATCCCATGCTCCAAGCATGTACACTATGTTTTCTAAACACTAGTCATGCCACACACCAAGTATGCATACTTTGTTTGTCTATGATCTTTACTTTGTAAAATAGATCAATTGAACATAACTCCAATGATTCTCATTTAACACTCCCAATTCCTTACTGCAAATGCAAGAATTCCAAATTCATTCCATTTATTGAAATCTGTTAGATTCTAAACTTATATGTATTGATCCTCTTGTAATGATTATGCACAAAGTCACAAAGACTTGACAACAAACATTACACAACATTCCAAAGGAGATCAACTCCTTGGAAATATCCTTCTTGCATTAAGTTTCCTAATCTTACACAGATTTATTGAACAACTTCCACTTATGGTATCATTTCCACATTCCCTTTTTTACTATCACTTCTGAACATGAGTTGCCTTTTTTCAGAATATGTCAATATGGTCATTCCAATAATTAACTCTATACTTCCAACTGTCCCTGAGCAACCAATCTTTTGTAAACCTTAGATTGACCTCGACAATTGCTTAATCCTTTTAGTCATATCCAATTCTAGACCTTGTCCCTCCTTAATGCCCCAGGCATTTGCAAAATTTTAGAACGGATGAATATAGCACATGTAATCGATCCTATATCTGAAGCATATGGGACACGATTCATGATGTCTCACGTAAATACTAAACTAGTCTTTTGCTATATTATTTCCATTTCAATTTTCCAAGTTCTCATAATTCAGATTATGAAAAGGGATTCCGTAATCATAATCGATTTTTTAGAACGCAAATAATAGACCCATATATAGAATTTCCTTATGTTGAGCCATTCCAACATGAAATTCATATATATATATATATATATATATATATATATATCCTTGAATAAATACGATTAAAACCTCAGTCTAAGCTTTTAGATTTGAGATGAAGTATAATTTCCTCTCCATTAATTATAGCAAAACAACTTTTTCCCAATTGAAACCTTTTGTTTTCTATAATTAACATTGCTAACTTGCAACCTTTATCATAATTATCATGCTCCCACTAACATGATGACTATTAGCATAACACTTATGCTCCCACTAGCTTTGACATGTACTCAGAAATTAGCTGAACTTCTTGAAAAACAATACTTTATTGACTTTCTTACCAAAGTTCAGATTTCTGATACTAGATTGCTTTGATAAGACTTTATCATAATCATACACCTTATCTTAGATAGCTCACAGGTGTGTCTAAATAATTTTAGAACTATGAAAAGCAATGCCACAATCATAGTCTCAATTGTTTAGACCTTTTCTATCTACTTCAAATCTACTTGGTGGAAGAGTTTCCTCACCATCTTTTTCATGAATCAGAGAGAAACCATATGACCTTTAGATTTTATGGTGTATGTGTTCTTATCCATGTGAATTTTCAAAACCATAGTCACAAGACAAAGATAATGACAAATCCAAACTCATATGGACTAAACTCAATCTGAATTCATTGCTATCTGGCAGCTCAAGGGCCTACCATTGCTTCCAAGTTGTTATGCAACCAATTGAGAACTCTAAGAAATAAAATGCAAATCCAACTTTAACTGGAATGGGCACAGAAATAAAGTATGTCAACACGATAGGTTATTGTCACACCCCAAAACCAAGAACGGCGGAAACGTTCTGGGGCGGAGGACGTCATGTACAGTATCACAACAATGAAAAGTAGTAAACAAGCAACAACATCAGCCATTGCATTAATAATAGAATTATTATACAAGTGTGTTCTGTCAAATTTTGATAAACACTAAAGCATAAATCAAAATGAAAGATGAATCTTCAACGAACTCCATCTTCCCTAGTCCTTGCATCGGTACCTGTCTATGATGACCTGTGGATACAAGTAATTTTGAAAGCGAGTATCAGCTTTAAAGCTGGTGAGATCATAAGTATTTTAGTGTCTTAATTTGTATGTAAATACTTGTATGTATTTGAAATGTAAGTATTTGTATGTATACGAATTGTAAGTATTGAAAATGTAAATGAATTGTAAGTATGAAAATGTATATGAATTGTACGTATGAACATGTTTGTAAAACAACTGTAAATGTTTGAAAAACCCTAGAAATCCCTATGATTCCTATTAGTAACAACAGGAGTCTTCTACCAAGACTTAACTGTTCTCATGTAGTCTTCAACCAAGACCTAACTGTTCTGAATGTATCTCTTGTAGGAGTGTGTATTTTCCAAAGTCTGACTACCATTAATCAAAAAGATAGTTTCTACATTACTGTGCGTCGTGTGAATGTTCACGAAATGAATGTAATGGGAAAATGAAATAGTACTATGGTGTAGAACTGAACTACAACCGTACCAATTACCTTAAGTCTAAGGTAATACTTCTAAAGACTGTAGTATTTGTAATAAATAACCACATCGGTACTCAACTGCCTTATTTGAGGGATAAGGTATAATGTGATGTCTAGATCCCAGACTATACGCTCCCCTATCAGAGGGATTTTGGGACCTACCCATGACCCCTGCATGGATGCAAGCCATGAGCATCCACATTACTATGATCATGTAAACTCGATATAACGATCATAATTGCGTGTTTGATTCATCGGTATAGTTAGATCCTGAACCGGTTCTATGCTATAGCACCTAGTGACGTCTGTCCTATGTATATGTAAGTGTGATTATGTAAGAGATCATGTAGTTGTTCTCATGTAAGTGAGATCATGTAAGTGATCATGTAAACATATTTATGTAAAAGTATAGTAATGTACTGTAATGTTCCACATGTGCTAGCTGTATAGTGTGATCTCTCTCTATCTAGCATGTATAGTAATGTACTCATTCTAGTATCGTTGTATATGTTCTTCTCTAGTATAGTTGTATATGTTCTTCTCTAGTATAGTTGTATATGTTCTTCTCTAGTATAGTTGTATGTCTTCTTCTCTAGTATAGTTGTATATGTTCTTCTCTAGTATAGTTGTAGATGTTCTTCTCTAGTATAGTTGTATATTTGCTTCTCTAGTATAGTTGTATATGTTCTCATAGTAGTAAGTATTGACTCATGAATGAACTGACTCATAGTATGATATTGTGTTCTAGTAATAGTTCTAGTATCTTCCTAAACTACCCCTATGGTAGTTTACTAGTAATCTAACTGGTATTTATGGACATGGATGTATACCCTTGCTACCTAAGGGTATTGGTTGAACTGGAAGAACCTTTATGACTACATATGTACACATGATATATAACTAATATTTAAACGACCTTTGAACGGGTACCCGATATCCCACCAGACCACATCTCAAGCGCGAAAAGGAAATAGGGTGGATAGTCTTCCTAAGTCTTTTAAACATTACTCATATAAATATACATATATAGGCATGTAATTTATAATATAAAAGCATAAAGTATGTTTTGTAAAACCTTTGAACATAATTATTATCTTAAGAAAAGATCGACTTGATGTCAATCTATAAAACAATTTGAAGGCATGGGTTTCATAAAACAGTTTAGTATAAAGAAACATTTGTTTGAATCACCATTGTAAATAAGTTTGAAATGAAATATACAGAGTAAAATGTACAGTGTAATAAAGAGTTTAAAACATATAAAATGTTTATAAAAATCGTTTGAAGAAAAACTTTTTGGTAAAACGGCTGATGTGTAGTAAATCAATTGAATGTTACATATTAATCACATGTGATTGATATAATAACTAGCATAATTCTACTTATTAATCACATGTGATTGATATAATAACTAGTATGATTCTACTTGTATCCCCCCCCCCATAAAGCATTTAAAAGTAGTTTAAAACATTGATTAAGGGGTATGAACTCACCTGTAGTAAGTGGATCAGAAGGAAGTGTAGGATGAGTGCTTGGTGTCAAGTGAAGACTTAGACACGCACAAAGATCCTAATAACATATAAGGATATATGTATATACACAATTAGTCTTTAAACAACTAATAAACAAAGTTAAGACACTCTAGGACATGTTAAACACTTTATACAAGTGTTATAAGTCTCAAGGGTTGCATCTAAGTGTTGTAGGGAAAGGCTAGTGTGTTTAGGGTTCAAGGGTAAACTCCCTTGGAGTTTACGGTTTTGATGGTCATGGCACCAAGAGTTTACGGCAGTAAACTCTAGAGTTTACGGTCGTAAACTCTAGTACTAATGACTAGGTGTTGTTTGGTGGTTTAGCAAGCCTCTTGGAGCAATTCTACTAAGTGGTTTGGCCTTTGGAAGGGACTAGGGCAACAAAACACCTCCTTTGAGGTGCTTCCGGCCTAATGGCATTTTCCTTTGGGATCAAAAACCGTAAACCCATATGGAAGGGTATATGGACATGATTTCAAGTCCCTAACACAATTAGGTAAGTGTATGTGCTAGTTTATAAGCCTAAGGAAGGAAAATAACCCATATGGACATACTTTTGGGTGTTTACGGTTTTGGGAAATCCCCAAACCGTAAACACTTATTTTTGTGGGTAGTTGATGTTTTTCAAGGCTTGAACACAACAAAGGAAGGTTTAAACATGTCAAGGATGGTTTATACATCAAACTAGCGCTTAGATTTTGACTTAGGCACACTTTGGTGCACTTTATGGTGTTTACGGCCCAAGAACATTCTTGGACCATGAACACCTCCAACCTTGTGTTCTTGACATTATTTCTTGATATTCGAATGTAGTACTACCTTAAAATCACTCAAGGATAGAAGTACTTACATAAGGAAGCTTGAATTGAGCTAAAAGGCCAAGAACACTTAGTGTGTGTTCTTGGTGTTCTTGGTGTTTTGGAAAATCTAAACAAAAACCAGAAATGAATGGATGAATAGATGCACAAATACTAGATTAAGTGTTTTAGTAACTTGAAAGGGTTAAAACACTTACAAGATTGAAGATTTGGAAGTAAATCTTGGATGATACTTGGGAGAAAACTTGGAGTTTACTCTTTTGACTTTTTAGGGAGTAAACACAAATGACTAGTTACTTGGGGAGTAAACTCATACATAGGCATGAGTTTACGGTTTTGGTGATTTCTAAACCCAAAACATAAAAGTTTGGTCGGGTGTTTCTAATACGCGAAGTGTTTGCGGTTTTCAAAAATCAAAACCGAGACGACACTTTCTTTCACCCGTTCGTTTAAAAATAATATTAAAATAATCAAACGAACTTTATATTTCTTACAAATAAATAATGACATTGACTTATGATACGAAGGGGTTGACTTTTAGGGTTTGACCGAATGGAAATTTCGGGTTGTCACATCATCCCCCTGTTAAAGGGAATTTCGTCCCGAAATTAGAATTTAGATAAGGAAGTAGGTATGAACGATCATTCGAGATGAGGGAACATCCTAATCGATTGGTTCTAGAGCTCTTAAGTGAAATTGGGTCCTCGGTTGGTATCCCAACGAACCTTCACTAACGGGAGACTGCGTCGCTTCGTCCGCTTGACCTCTCGGTCGAGGGTCACTACGTTTCAAATACGAAGGTGAGGATCTCTACGAGTGGACTTACAAGAGTCCTAACGGAAAGGTATGGTTTCACGATCGAGACGCGAAGAGTAAAATGTACGTTGCTGAGTTCGCGGAGTAGGTCTAGTTTGTGCGAGGTACAGGACCGATTCTGATAAGAATCTCGGAGGTCCTAACTATATTGGATTTAGCGTTTCACATGATACGAAGCGTATTAAACCATTCCCAGAGTGAGTTCTCCTAAAGAACTTGGTCACTCACTTGGAATTCCAAAGGTTTCTTTTTCTTGTGTAACTTCCCAGTTAAGGGCCACACTTCGTTGGGTCAGAGTTGAAAGGGTTTCTGTGGTTTGCAGGCATTTATGAACAAACTATGACAGTAGGTCGGTAAGACCTAGAATTTGGTGAATGTCTGTCGACGTCTCAGGTGTCGACAAATTTCTCAACTGTTTTGACAAATCGTAAGAGTACTCAAAATTTCCCACATCACTAACAGTGTGTCATAGAAATTCGACTCTTTAATTTCAAAACTCGTGCCTAGAGAACTTCGCGAAAAGTACCTCTGAAGGTAATGTTTCCATGGGTTTCTTCTTACTTATTACGAGGGTAGATAAGTAAGTCATTATATGGAGAACTGACGAACTGATCCAAGTAAGAAAGACATAACCCTATTCATTCAGATCATGAAAACTATTGGCGTATTGGTCCTATCCGAGGGGTATCACTACGGAATCGAAGTGTCCGCATGGAGTTCAGAAGGTAGTTTTCCGGGCATCCTTCCCAAACACTCGAACTGGTGATATTCGGATCACAGATCCATTTTTGAAAGTAATTATTTCCATGCGTTTTCTCAATCATTTCATCTATGCGAGGCAGAGATAACGATTTCTAATGAAAAGTCTTGACGGAGTCCTCGATATCTGAGGTACATACGATGCAATCCGCCGATCTCTGGAAGAATAAGACCGGGTTCTCCAGGGTGAGAAGCCTAGTCTTCTAATTCTATTTCTTTGTAGTTCGTTAAGTCGTCTGTATTGTTCTTGTATCTCCGTAGATGTTTAGACTGTAGGGCGGTCTGTTTACAAGGGTCCTACTGGGTGCTAAGTTTGTTCACATGTCGATGTGATTACTCATAGAATTAAGCAGTTCTCCGTCCTGAAGTTCATATTAGAATTCATACTTGGTTCACAATCACCATTTCGTGTATACGAGTCATATATAATTAAGATTGAAAAGGTAGTTGAATAACTGATTCTTCTTTAAGCTCACATCCCATTAGGGAAAAGAATTTAAAGGGGAATCATCAATTCTAAACCTATAGAACCTTGATTATATATCACTCTTATGCATACATTCCTCAGTGATAGATCAACCACATGAATCCCTGGATTAAACTTGACGTACTGCACGAGTGGTACTTCGAAGGGAACTATGAGGTACTCCTTGCATGAGTACTTCGGTGTTCTGGTATGACGGTTTCGCTAAAAGACGTTTACTGAAAAGGAGACGTATGTATGAAGCTGTTTTTGTGAGGATCAAACTGAATCGAGTCGCATGATAATGTCGAAATCATACTGAAACTTAAAGACATTAGCTTTGAACATAAGACGTTTACAGACCAAACACAACCGTGCAACCATGAACAGAGTTACAGTACTTTAGATTTACTACAAGACTATTGCTGCGAATAAGATATACTACAAAAGACAAGTATACGCAACACGAGCATCCCTATACCGACAGGATCTCGCAAAAAAGTAAGACTCTAGTTGCACTAGTTCTGGATAGTTTAGAGGTATGTTACAACAACACTCCTAAATTACATAACGAGGGGTTCCGGAGTAGGCTCTCCTGCAGCTTCGATCCTGAGAATTCTCCCATCTGCGCCAGAGTTCTTTGTTATGGGGCAATCCTTCTTGAAGTGCCCTATCTCCCCGCATTGGTGGCATGACTGGCTAGTACTAGCTTTGGTGATGGGATTGCGGTGTTTAGCCAGTGTTATGTGGACACGAGTGCCTTCCTTGTTACTCCACTTTGAAAAATGCTTCTTAAATTGTTCGGCGTTATAACTTATCTTGTGTGTAGGGTTAGTCCCGATGAAAGGGACTTGAGTGATGGGTCGTGTCGGTGCTCCACAGTTACGAGCATGGTGCCCTATTTTTAGGCAATTGCAACATTGCATCTCATGGAAAGCCCCATGATGATGGAAACTACACTTATCACACTTCGGGAGTTTTCCCTCGTATGGCTTGCTCGGTACGGGAATGGAAGGGGTTTCCACTTGTTGCTGTTGCATGGCAAGTTTTTGGGATTTCTTAAATTCTTTTGGAGCTTGACGCCTTAATTTCTTGTTCTTTGTCTTTCGGCTTTGCGAGCCTGTGACTGTTACTGTTTGGCGACTTCCTGTATGGATACCACGATTGGAAACTTGAATCCTATCATCAGTATTGATTGTGCTGATAGCACTACGGTGCGCAAGGACCGCAGTTACGGCAGCCACCACGGCAGCTGTAACTGCTGTTTGAAAGGTAGCGGCATTCATAGGAAAGGCGGAGGTTTCGTTGTTCGACTGATTGCTTCCAGATGATGACATGATTCTGTAATACGAAAGATAAGGATTTTGTGACCGATTTTGGTTGACCCTTGATGTACTTAGATTGTTCTTGTAAAGAGTACAACTATGATCTCGAAAGTTTAAACTACATCCCTATGATGCAGTCCTAGCACGGATTGGAAGTATGTTTATGGAAGTTTGACCTACATCCCTATGATGCAATCTTAGTACGGAATGGAAGTGAGTTTGTAGAAGGGTCTCAAGACGTTTGTCGTACAAGCCAAGGTATCGTGGGTTGGTGAATAACAAGATCCAACCACTGAAAGAGACTTGGAAATGCTTTCGGAGTTAAGTTACCATAGTTCAATGATTTGACTAAAGCATGTTTCAGATAGACTCCAATGAAATTATGATAAGAGAAATTGAATAAAGAAGGACACGGAAGTTAGCCGACTGTCAATATCTTTGATATTCATGACAAAAAGATTCGGGAAAATGACCTTGTAAAGGTCTTACATCATATCAAGAGAAGATAGTTCTTGACAACCTAGAGACCTAGCTAAAGTACTTACAGTACAAGATAATTTCATAGAAAATGCCACATCAGGCGTAGACAGAAAAACATTCCTTTATAACGAGGAAAATAAAGTAAAACATTTATTATTGGCAACGGTAATCCTTCTGGTGAACTCTTAGTTCAGCCAGTTGACGTTCTACATCGAGTAGGTGTCTTTTGTACACCCTCTATCGTACTCAGAGTTCTATGACTTCGGCTTGGGATTCAGCTAGTGCCTGTAGCAGGGTTTCATGGTTTCTCTCAGATCTCTCGTGAGCATCTTCTAGACGAATGGTGTGGAGGGTATGCATTCTCCCATTGGCGACAACTTCAGTGATCTGATGTAGGTCTGTCCTGCCTTGAATCTCATTTCGGGCCACCCTGTGGAGCAGGATTGGCAAGCTTCTGTCTTCCGAGCCCGCATAGCTCAGGTCATAAAATTTTCGATCACCATCAAATGGCATGGGCTGATCTTGTCCTTGGCTCCATGTTTCCAAACATTCCACCCATGGAGGTGTCGGACCATGAAAAGCCGGACGAGGGTTAGGAATTTGAACGGGAGCCGCCTGGGGTAGATCTTCAACCTCGGGTTCGGAATTAGCACCATCGAAAGGTCTTCATCATGGTGATCATTCACAAGGATAGGATGATCATTTTCTGGCTCTTCTTCAAACCATCCAGCAATAACTTCATTTGGAAGGAACAGGTTGCCATGGGGATGGAGTCCAACCATGTTATCTACGCGAGAATTGGGGTAAGAAAATAATTATTAGACAAACTATCTAGATAATTATTTAGAAAATCTTCATCAGTTACATCGCTATTTGTGAAGTGCATACCAGTTATATGTAATTGAAATAGGATAGGCCTTCGAATAAGTGACCTTAATTCCAATTTCACACAGAATAGGGGTAAGGCAAAATTTTCACAGATTCTAAGTCTATAACATCCTAATTACATACAGCTTTCGTGTATCCACTTAGCAACTATCAACTTAGTAATGAAGATCCCTTTTTAATTCTCAAGTATAAAGTACTTATAGTAACACTAAATACTCCTATAGTATTTTAAGTTTAATGTTATGTTCTACTGTTCTCATTATGGTAGGGTTTGTAAGATTTTAGCATTGTTGCAACCACACAATTAAACTTAGGCACATGCTAGTCAACTCTCGGATAATATAGGTGATCAGGCTATATCTTCCCAGTTTTGACCATATGTATCTAAGCCCACTTGTGTTGCCCAACAATCATAATTCTTTTGTACTATCCTAGTGACACTGATTTTAGTATGAATGCAGAACATATACTTACTTAAATATTTTATTATTTAAAGCATAAACTCTGGGTCAGAGTATTTTTAATCCCTTATGTATTTATAGTTAGTATATCTTTTATGGGTTGATATACTTAATTCACTATAAACAATGCTCTGATACCAATCTGTCACACCCCAAAACCAAGAACGGCGGAAACGTTCTCAGGTGGAGGACGTCATGTACAATATCACAACAATGAAAAGTAGTAAACAAGCAACAACATCATCCATTGCATTAATAATAGAATTATTATACAAGTGTGTTCTGTCAAATTTTGATAAACACTAAAGCATAAATCAAAATGAAAGATGAATCTTCAACGAGCTCCATCTTCCCTAGTCCTTGCATCGGTACCTGTCTATGATGACCTGAGGATACAAGTAATTTTGAAAGCGAGTATCAGCTTTAAAGCTGGTGAGATCATAAGTATTTTAGTGTCTTAATTTGTATGTAAATACTTGTATGTATTTGAAATGTAAGTATTTGTATGTATACGAATTGTAAGTATTGAAGATGTAAATGAATTGTAAGTATGAAAATGTATATGAATTGTAAGTATGAACATGTTTGTAAAACAACTGTAAACGTTTGAAAAACCCTAGAAATCCCTATGATTCCTATTAGTAACACAAGGAGTATTCTACCAAGACTTAACTGTTCTCATGTAGTCTTCTACCAAGACCTAACTGTTCTGAATGTATCTTTTGTAGGAGTGTGTATTTTCCAAAGTCTGACTACCATTAATCAAAAAGATAGTTTCTACATTATTGTGCGTGGTGTGAATGTTCACGAAGTGAATGTAATGGGAAAATGAAATAGTACTATGGTGTAGCACTAAACTACAACCGTACCAATTACCTTATTTGAGGGATAAGGTACAATGTGATGTCTAGATCCCAGACTATACGCTCCCATATCAGAGGGATTTTGGGACCTACCCATGACCCCTGCATGTATGCAAGCCATGAGCATCCACATTACTATGATCATGTATACTCGATATAACGATCACAATTGCGTTGTGATTCATCGGTATAGTTAGATCCTGAACTGGTTCCATGCTATAGCACCTAGTGACGTCTGTCCTATGTATATGTAAGTGTGATCATGTAAGAGATCATGCAGTTGTTCTCATGTAAGTGCGATCATGTAAGTGATCATGTAAACATATTTATGTAAAAGTATAGTAATGTACTGTAATGTTCCACGTGTGCTAGCTGTATAGTGTGATCTCTCTCTATCTAGCATGTATAGTAATGTACTTATTCTAGTATCGTTGTATATGTTCTTCTCTAGTATAGTTGAATATGTTATTCTCTAATATAGTTGTATGTGTTCTTCTCTAGTATAGTTATATATGTTCTTCTCTAGTATAGTTGTATATGTTCTTCTCTAGTATAGTTGTATATGTTCTCATAGTAGTAAGTATTGACTCATGAATGAACTGACTCATAGTATGATATTGTGTTCTAGTAATAGTTCTAGTATCTTCCTAAACTACCCCTATGGTAGTTTACTAGTAATCTAACTGGTATGTATGGACATGGATGTATACCCTTGCTACCTAAGGGTATTGGTTGAACTGGAAGAACCTTTATGACTACATATGTACACATGATATATAACTAATATTTAAACGACCTTCGGACGGGTACCCGATATCCCACCAGACCGCATCTCAAGCGCGAAAAGGAAATAGGGTGGATAGCCTTCCTAAGTCTTTTAAACATTACTCATATAAATATACATATATAGGCATGCAATTTATAATATAAAAGCATAAAGTAAGTTTTGTAAAACCTTTGAACATAATTATTATCTTCAGAAAAGATCGACTTGATTTCAATCTATAAAACAATTTGAAGGCATGGGTTTGATAAAACAGTTTAGTATAAAGAAACATTGTTTTGAAACACCATTGTAAATAAGTTTGAAATGAAATATACAGAGTAAAATGTACAGTGTAATAAAGAGTTTAAAACATATAAAATGTTTATAAAAATCATTTGAAGAAAAACTGTTTGGTAAAACGGTTGATGTGTAGTAAATCAATTGAATGTTACATATTAATCACATGTGATTGATATAATAACTAGCATAACTCTACTTATTAATCACATGTGATTGATATAATAACTATTATGATTCTACTTGTATCCCCCCCCATAAAACATTTAAAAGTAGTTTAAAACATTGATTAAGGGGTATGAACTCACCTGTAGTAAGTGGATCGGAAGGAAGTGTAGGATGAGTGCTTGGTGTCAAGTGAAGACTTAGACACGCACAAAGATCCTAATAACATATAAGGATATATGTATATACACAATTAGTCTTTAAACAACTAATAAACAAAGTTAAGACACTCTAGGACATGTTAAACAATTTATATCAGTGTTATAAGTCTCAAGGGTTGCATCTAAGTGTTGTAGGGAAAGGCTAGTGTGTTTGGGGTTCAAGGGTAAACTCCCTTGGAGTTTACGGTTTTGATGGTCATGGCACCAATAGTTTACGGTCGTAAACTCTAATCCTAATGACTAGGTGTTGTTTGGTGGTTTAGCAAGCCTCTTGGAGCAATTCTACTTAGTGGTTTGGCCTTTGGAAAGGACTAGGGCAACAAAACACCTCCTTTGAGAAGTTTACGGCTTAATGGCATTTTCCTTTGGGATCAAAAACCGAAACCCATACGGAAGGGTATATGGCCATTATTTCAAGTCCCTAACACAATTAGGTAAGTGTATGTGCTAGTTTATAAGCCTAAGGAAGGAAAATAACCCATAGGGACATACTTTTGGGTGTTTACGGTTTTGGGAAATCCCCAAACCGTAAACACTTATTTTTGTGGGTAGTTGATATTTTTCAAGGCTTGAACACAACAAAGGAACGTTTAAACATGTCAAGGAGGGTTTATACATCAAACTAGGGCTTAGATTTGGACTTAGGCACACTTTGGTGCACTTTATGGTGTTTACGGCCCAAGAACATTCTTGGACCGTGAACACCTCCAACCTTGTGTTCTTGACATTATTTCTTGATATTCGAATGTAGTACTAGCTTAAAATCACTCAAGGATAGAAGTACTTACATAAGGAAGCTTGAATTGAGCTAAAAGGCCAAGAACACTTAGTGTGTGTTCTTGGTGTTCTTGGTGTTTTGGAAAATCTATACAAAAACCGGAAATGAATGGGTGAATAGATGCACAGACACTAGATTAAGTGTTTTACTAACTTGAAAGCGTTAAAACACATACAAGATTGAAGATTTGCAATTAAATCTTGGATGATACTTGAGAGAAAACTTGGAGTTTACTCTTTTGACTTTTTAGGGAGTAAACATAAATGACTAGTTACTTAGGGAGTAAACTCATACATAGGCATGAGTTTATGGTTTTGGTGATTTCTAAACCCAAAACATAAAAGTTTGGTCGGGTGTTTCTAATACGCGAAGTGTTTGCGGTTTTCAAAAATCAAAACCTAAGACGACACTTTCTTTCACCCGTTCGTTTGAAAATAATATTAAAATAATCAAACGAACTTTATATTTCTTAAAAATAAGAAATAATGACATTGACTTATGATATGAAAGGGTTGACTTTTAGGGTTTGACCGAATGGAAATTTCGGGTTGTCACAGTTATAAACCTCACGTCGTGTGCTAGTGTTAAACTACATGTTTTTATTCTTGATTAGATCTTGAAATTCTTTTCAGGATCTTTAAGACTCCCACTGTCCTCTTGACATATAAGACTATCTTGTCAAATATTCAAGATATAGTGCGGATTCTTTATCAAGACAAATACTTCACACAATTGGCCTTAGTTGCTCTTTGTTTTATCCAAAACATCACAACTTATCAATTTCAAATGTACAAGAGTAGAAAACTTTTACTCTTACATTTGACTAGTGTTTTAAACCTTCTTTAAGACATGTCACTCAAGTTACAATCTTAGAGTATATCTCTAAGAATTGTTTTTGGAACGAAGTATGAATCATCTTCTTGATTTAACCACTTAAACAATTCATAACTCCTCTTCTTAACTATCAGAATGGACTTAGAGGATGAATTGTGATAAGGTCTCAAAATCATTAAGATGGTCTTAAAACGTGATACTAAAGTACTCTCCCATCTTTTCAGATTTGAGAAACTTTTATCTTTCTGCCTAAGGTTATTCTTCTTATCCGTTTTGCCATACATTGAAACTTTTCTAATGTCTCAGAATTACACTGAAGCTTGTAAGTATAACCATATTTACTGAGCTATAGTAAATTATGACGAATAGTCTTATCGATCTTTTGTGGTGGACTTAACCAATGCACAAGAATGTGTACTCGATCTCTTAGTCCTTTACTTGACTCACACATCCATGTGAACAAGTAGTTAGTCTTAATTTTTCCAATGCTTGAAGGTTCTCATTCATCATGTTATACAACTTGCACGATTCCAATTTTCTATCCAACTGAAACTTGGGTGATGAGAATCTTTCCTTATTTGGTAAATTATCAAACTACCACAAATGAAAGAATCAATTTCCTATTTCGATGTTGCTATCAATGGAATCATATAAACAACCATTTTTTTCACAAATGCCACTTGTAAGGATATTTAAGATAAATAAAATCAAAATTTTTCCTTTTATTTTAAAAACTTTGCGGAAAAACTATCCTTACAGTGCAAAAGCACATGAAACTTTGTTGTTATCTATTCCTAAGCAATATATCATAACTCCTAAGAAGTAGCTCAAGAATCCGATTTTCAAACTATGCGATAGAAATCCATCTACGCGATCAGATTCAACATATTCTTTCTTTAAGTTTCTTCACTTTTCTTTGATTCTTAAAACATAAACATGTGACTCAGTCACATTATGTAATAAGAATCTTAGAATAGAAACTTAATAGAGTTAGAAAGTGGACTTCACCTGAAGTAGAATAAAACAACTTGACTTGATCAAACCTATGATCCTTCAGGTAAATAGGCAGTTTTGTAACCAATGCCCTTCCTTTGGCAATATAAACATATGGACTCTATGGGAATGGTACACAGGACTATCACAGACTTAGACTTTCTCTTTACCATTTGGTCAACCGAGTTGACTATGGCCGCTCCCTTTTCCATTGGGAAGAGAAAGCTTTTTCTGGATATCCAATGTTACCATTGTTAATGTCCATTTAAGGTTTGGGAAGTTGATCTTCTTAATCAAACTTGCTTTACTAGTCCTCCAAATCATTGCTGATTCAGCAGCACCAAACAGATAGATAAGACCATTTAAGGGTCATGTCATAGTCTGTTTCAAAGTAGTCCCAAAGGAACTCACTATGTGACTTAGAAAGTCATTGAACATCTAACTTTCTTAAAACTTTGACAGCCAACTCTCCCGGCTTGTCAATATGAGATGCGATCACATATAGACCTTGCTTGCCAATAGGTCTTGAGTGACCTTGAACTTGTGGGTTAGGGAGAATAATTGGAGGAGGTGGATAAAGTTAAGTTCCAAGAGATTTGGGAAGATCATAGCTGTCTGAACCAGACATCTTTTGGGAGATATTCAAGATAGTTGATTTAAAGTCCTTAATATAACACCCAATATGAAATATTAAGGCTAGGACCCAACACAATACTTTTATAACTTCGAAGAGGGATGTCGTAATCCAAGCTATAAAATATTTGAAGGTAGGTGAATGACGATTCACCAATTTCCACTAAGATAAACGAAATGAATTATCAGGTTTAATTGGTTTTAAAACTCCTAGATCTTTTGAGATTCATTGAACTTTTTCAATGACGTGTTTCAATCTCGAGTGTGCCCTTCAGGTTTTGTGACTGGGATGCCGAGGATCACAAAACAAGGTGTGAAGTAACCATGAAAATTACTTGGTACTCTTAAATGTTTATCACCCAACCGATGTGCCGGTAAACCACACACGCTCCATCAGCCTATGATAAACTTTAAGAAAACCCTTTGCCTACCTTGTTAAGTCCAAGTTAGTGTGCCGGTAAACCACACACGCTCCACTAACGACTTAAGCAAAGTGCAAAGTGTAATTTCATGGGTTAGCACCAAATTCACATTTTCCTAAGTAACTAAGATTGGGAATTTATAAGTGTTTAGTTACTTAGTATTTATCATTATTACTTTTAATGAAGGGTGAATTATAGTCCTTGTCCTACCCGTTCGGCTAACGACCTTACACCAGTCAAGGAAGCGGTGGGTGAGAGTGGATACCCATTAAACTGCCATTTTATAGGCAGTAACCTTGTACCCCCCCCCCCCCCCTTATAGACCGACTTCGTGAATGAGGCCTACTAACGGTAAGAATGACTTTACTATTATACATATATATAAATATTATTAACTTATAATATTATAAAGTATAAGGCTTGAATTTTAACTTTTAAAATTCTAAGGGATAACTTGGAATTAAAGTATTCATAAGTGAAAACTTTTTCAAATTCCAAAAGTTGAGGGCAAGTTTTGAAAATATTCAAAACTAATTAATTCCATAACCTATGTGTTTAAAGTAGTTCTAATTAAAAAACTCTTCAAGTTCCATAACTTGAGGACAAGTTATGGAAGACTTTAAACTAATAAAAGAATGTAACTTTTCTTTATTTGTAACGAACCAATTAAGGTTACACATTTTAATGATTTAATGAAGTGACTCTTGAACCTCCATAACTTGAGGACAAGTTATGGAGTCATAAAACCATTTAATGAGGACAAGACTATTCATTTTGTAACCATTGCCAACTTTTATGAGTTTTTAAGAAACTTTAATGTGACTTTTCATGTAACTTGAGGACAAGTTACACAAACACATTTTAGAATCAATTCTTAGATTAAAATTGATCAAAGACACATAATCAATCAACCTTTTCTATTAATCTAAGCAACTCATATGAACAAGATAACTGGAATCAAACTTTTTCATGTAATTAGCATAACACTTAAACTAATACAAAACATGAATCTAACGACAATTATCTTTGAAATTGGATTAGCATGAACATTACCACATCAAAAACAAGTTTATAAGTCTAAAAACATCTTAGGGTAATGTTCCTAGTCTAATTCCAGCCAAAACAGTCGAATATATGCTGTCAGGGGGTCCAACTCGTCGAGTGCACGAACCAACTCGGTGAGTTGGATGCTTTTTGCCTTGGACTCGATGAGTCCATCAGTGGACTCGGTGAGTCTGTTGTGCAGACAGCACCAAAATTCGATTTTAAGCAGTTTAAGCAAGTATAACAAGAAAACAAGCCTAGGCTCTGATACCACTGTTGGGTTTTGAGCATTCTAACACTACTAAGTGTACATGCAACCCTAAATAACTTGGATCTATGTTTTCTCTATTATACATGCAAATATGAACTTTCCAAGGTATTCATCCTAACTAGCATAATAACATTAATTCATATGAATATAACAAGTTAGAATTATATACCTCTTTGATGTAGAATGTCTTCGTGAAGCTTTAGTGCCTAGTGCCCTAAGTGTGACACCTCAAATGGTTCACACAACACCAAATACACTTGGAATAACTTCAGAGAATTGGAACACTTCATCAAATCGGCTAGACCTTATGTTCATACTCTAGTATCCGATTTTGTCAACAATAAGATGCTTCTATAGTTAGTGAAAATTAGGGCAAACCCTAATTGTCATGTCTTTCCATTTCCTTGGATCCATGGGTTCTAATATACCATGGAGCATCCATGGAGCATCTTATGGGTTTTAGCCCAACTTGACAATCCATGAAGCATTAGCCCACTATACAAGTATGGATGATTTACACAATCAACCCATATATTTAATTAGTCTTCTTTTGATCACTTAATTAATCCTAGATTAATTCTTGATCAGTACTAATAAAATAATATATTAAAATTTATAATATATTAACCAACCTTAAGTGTTATTTCTCTCATTTTAGTCTATCCAAATGCATGATGCCATGCAACCCAAATGGACCATGTTGGGTCGGGTCAATTCTTACCATTTATAGTTATTGACTTAAATATTGATCCAACATACTACACTTCCATACACTCCCAAAACTCTCAAAGAACACTCCTCTTTCCATCAAGATTGTCGAGATTTTGTTGTGTTTCTAGGATAATCTTCAAAGTTTTCATTTTCTTGGTAAGTGTTTATTATGTATGAACACATATTATCCATCTTAATGCTATGGATTCTTTCTTACATAACCTTATTTCATGCTGTAACTCATTAGAACCATCTTAGTTCAAAAACCACCCAAGGAAGTTAATAAAGGCCGAAAACCTACTCATTTCTTCTTCAAAACCGAAAACAAAAAGAAAATGTGAGTTCATACCCCTCTATTTTCGGTTTTCTCATGTTTTATGGGGGAGAATACAAGTAAAATGTGTAGATCTATGTGTATTTGTATGTTATGTGTGATTTCTTGTGTTTATGTGGTAAATATGTACCAAAAAGAAAAGATATCTTGAGATCTATATTTCAAGAAGGAAAGCTAAGTGATCTAGGTTGTATTATACTTAACAAGTTAAGAGAAACTACCATATAAGATTTATAATAAGCATGTTACAACACAAAACTCATTATTGCATTATTTTTGTCAAATAAACAAAAGTTTGGGGAAACATTGTCATTTACGGTTTTTACATGGGTCAAAAAGTCAAAACAGCTCAAATAAGAGTTTTTATAAATATTATGTTTTTCAAAGGACTAAAAATGTAAATTTTAGTCTAATGGGCTAAACTTTTGGGCTTTTCGGCCTATTAGGCCCAAATTATGAAAAACACGGATTTAAGGGGCTGAAATGTTAAGTTTCTCAAAACAGGGGTTAGAAAGGTAAATAAACTTATTTCGGGGGTTAAAATGAGTTATTGGTCAAAAGGGACTAAAAATGCAAAGTTTTTGGATTTTAGGCTAAACTTGTAAAATTTGCGAAAAGTTGGACTTTAAGTGCAAAGCCTTATATTTAAAGAGTTGAATCTGTCCAAAAACTAAATCTTGGGCTGAAAACATTATTTAATTAAGTCTTTGGGCCAAAATGTCAAGAATAATAGTTTAAGGACCTAAAATGTCATTTTTCATAAAAAGGGACTAAAATTGTCGTTTTATTAAAAAGAAGGGCTGAATAGGTCAAACAAATATTTTTGAGTCAATTATTTTACTATTAAGATATTTGGGTCAAAAATACAAAATTTTATAACTTATGAATTTAGAATGAAAAATATACATATATTTCACAAATCTAAATATCGTAATAAAACAATTGGCGAGCATTACAACATTTCGTTTTAAACAAACTCTATGACACTAATACTATACAAACAATTAAACATTTTAATTGTTGGGCTTGAATAATTCTAATCATGCTTATTGGGCCTTTGTGACCCATTAACAATTGACTTTTGGGCCCAACATAAAATATGCATGTTTATTGGGTTTCCGGTGACTCTATTACATGTTTAAGTGGACCATCAATGGAATTATATGTTGTTGGGCCTTAGTGGCCCATTTGCATTTCTAGTATGGTCCACATTAACTATATGCTTGATAGACTATGGTGTCTGTTGCATATTAAATAGCCTAACATAACATACATGATTTATGGAGCACGTTTGTCCTTTCTCATGTTGTTTGGGGCTTAACTCATACTCATGTGAATAATAAGTGAAATGTAAATCAATACTATTTCAATACTCGGGGTAATAATTGGGATTTAGTGAGAATTAGCGGCTGGCACCTATGAGTGTCGGTCGTAGCCTGTAGTTATAAACAGAGTCTCCTAAAGGGAGAGCGAGAGTTTGTGTATAGATCTATACGGGGTGACTCCCCCACACCCGAGTTGTTCGCTACAGTTAGACTCGGCCAGTTTAGGGTGACAAAATCTTGATCAAATTCGGCATTGAAAAATGCATTGATAGGTGAATTAGTCATTATCGTGCATGGTTATAATGCCTCACATAGAGATCCATTACAATATCACTACTTTTGGGAAATTAACTTCACACTATTGGCCATACTTGGTGATTTATATAAACTCACTAAGTTAACATACTATCATTTTCGTTATTTGGAAAAATATCGGATTTTCCGGGAATTACATCGTTACTATGTTAAACTCAACTTTCATACAAGAAACATATATGTGGATAAATCTTATGAACATGTTTTGAAATCACACCTACACATACAATTAATTGGACCATCACTTCATGATGTAACAGTTTTTATTTCAGAAAATATCGGATTTTATGGGTTTTTCAAACATTATAAACTCACCAACATTATATATGTTGACCCTTTTCAAAATAACTTGTATTCTCAGGTAATCGTTAAACCGAAGAATGTTCCAAGTTGTTAGAATGTCATCTTTTAATATTTATCAGACAATTTATATTAAGAAAATGTAACTAAATTTCACAATGTACTTGATGTGAACATTGTCAGTTGTATTTTGAGATGTTGGCTATGTATGTGTTTGTTTCATTTATATTCATTTTAATGGTATTCAATTGTTAGTCACATTAGTCCTTGGATGTTTCCGCCATCCGGTTCGAGGGTGTGACAGCTTATGCATCGCGACAGTTGAAGCCGCATGAGACTAGATATCCTACTCATGATTTGGAGTTGAGGGCAGTAGTTTTTGCCCTCAAGATGTGGAGACATTATCTATATGGGGTTCGTTATACCATACATACATATCATAAGAGTTTTAGGCACATTATGGACCATCCCAACCTAAACATGAAGTAGCGCAGATGGCTAGATGTAGTCAAGGACTATGACTGTGAGATTCTTTACTCCCTTGGTAAAGCGAATGTGGTGGCGGACGCTCTGAGCCGCAAGTCAGTAGCGTCTTCTACCGCAGCGAGATGTTTGAGGATAGCCGTAAATTCTCCGGTTGTGGGTTTGATCAGGAATGCGCAGGTTGAGGGCATGAAACAAGAAAACTTGAAGAAGGAAATGATTAAGGGTGAAAACACCCAGTTTGTGCGGTATAGCAGACGGTTAATGACCCGTTATGGTCGGGTATGGGTGTCGATGTCTGGTGGAGTCAGACAGACTGTGTTGGAGGAGGCTCATAAGTCTCATTTCTCCATTCATCCAGGGGCCACCAAGATGTTCAGAGACATGAGATTGGCTTATTGGTGGCCGTGTATGAAGCGAGAAATCGATGGATATGTTGAGAGGTGCCTGACCTGTAAGATTGTCAAGGTCGAACATCAAACGCTGCATAGCCTGTTACAGCCTTTGGAGATTCCCATGTGGAAATGGGAGCAAGTCTCAATGGATTTCATTACCAAGTTGCCAAGAACGGCGAAGGGATATGATGCTATATGGGTTATTGTTAATCGTTTGACCAAGATTGCCCACTTTTTGGCTATTCGGGAGAATTCTTCGGCCGAGAAATTAGCAGATTTGTATGTTCGTGAGATTGTTGCTCGAAAAGGGTTACCATTTTCCATTGTTTCCAACAGGGATGTTAGGTTTACTTCCCATTTCTGGCAGAAGTTCCACGAGGAACTGGGAACGCAAATGCACTTCAATACAACATTTCATCTTCAGACCGATGGTCAGAGCGAGCGGACCATTTAGACCCTCGAGAATATGTTGAGGGCGTGTGTTATTGATTTTGGAGGGAGTTGGGATTCCCACCTACCTCTTGCAGAGTTTGCTTACAACAACAACTATCATTCCAGCATTAGCGCCCCGCCTTTTGAGCTGTTGTATGGCCGGAGATATAGAACCAAGATTTGTTGGGGTGAGGTTGGTCACAGGGTGATGGGGCGGACGGAGGTAGTTGTGCAGACTACCGAAAAGATTCAGCAAATCAGACAGTGGCTACAGACCACTCAGAGTCGGCAAAAGAGTTACGTTGACAGACTCCGATTGGATTTGGAGTTTCAGGTCGATGATATAGTACTCTTGAAAATCTCGCCCTGGAAGGGAGTGATCCGTTTAAAAAAAAGGGGGAAAGTTGGGTCCCCGCTACATTGGACCGTTTAGGGTCATGGTGTGACAACCCGAAATTTCCATTCGGTCAAACCCTAAAAGTCAACAACTTCGTAGCATAAGTCAATGTAATTATTTTGATTATTTTAATATTATTTTTAAGCGAACGGGTGTAAGAAAGTGTCGTCTCGGATTTTGATTTTTTGAAAACCGCAAACACTTCGCGTATTAGAAACACCCGACCAAACTTTTATGTTTTGGGTTTAGAAATCACCAAAACCGTAAACTCATGCCTATGTATGAGTTTACTCCCCAAAAAGTTAGTCATTTGTGTTTACTCCCCAAAAGTCAAAAGAGTAAACTCCAAGTTTTCTCTCAAGTATCATCCAAGATTTAATTCCAAATCTTCAATCTTGTAAGTGTTTTAACCCTTTCAAGCTAGTAAAACACTTAATCTAGTGTTTGTGCATCTATTCATCCATTCATTTCCGGTTTTTGTTTAGATTTTCCAAAAACACCAAGAACACCAAGAACACACACTAAGTGTTCTTGGCCTTTTAGCCCAATTCAAGCTTCCTTATGTAATTCCTTCTATCCTTGAGTGATTTTAAGCTAGTATTACATTTGAATATCAAGAAATAATGTCAAGAACACAAGGTTGGAGGTGTTCACGGTCCAAGAATGTTCTTGGGCCGTAAACACCATAAAATCCACGAAAGTGTGCCTAAGTCCTTATCTAAGCCCTAGTTTGATGTATAAACCCTCCTTGACATGTTTAAACCTTCCTTTGTTGTGTTCAAGCCTTGAAAAACATCAAATACCCACAAAAATAAGTGTTTACGGTTTGTGGATTTCCCAAAACCGTAAACACCTAAAAGCATGTCCATATGGGTTATTTTCCTTCCTAAGGCTTATAAACTAGCACATACACTTACCTAATTGTGTTAGGGACTTGAAATCATGGCCATACACCCTTCCATATGGGTTTACGGTTTTTGAACCCAAAGGGAAAAGCCATGAGGCCATAAACTCCTCAAGTGAGGTGTTTTGTTGCCCTAGTCCATTCCAAAGGCCAAACCAGTTAGTAGAATTGCTTCAAGAGGCTTGTTAAACCACCAAACAACATCTAGTCATTAGGACTAGAGTTTACGACCGTAAACTCTAGAGTTTAGTGCTGTAAACTCTTTGTGTCATGACCATCAAAACTGTAAACTCCAAGGGAGTTTACCCTTGGACCCCAAACACACTAGCCTTTCCCTACAACACTTAGATGCAACCCTTGGGACTTTTAACACTTGTATAAAGTGTTTAACATGTCCTAGAGTGTTTTAACTTTGTTTATTAGTTGTTTAAAGACTAATTATGTATATACATATATCCTTATATGTTATTAGGATCACATGTGATTAATATGTAACATTCAATTGATCTACTACACATCAGCCGTTTTACCAAAAAGTTTTCTTCAAATGATTTTTATAAACATTTTATATGTTTTAAACTCTTTATTTATACTGTACATTTCACTCTATATATTACCTTTCAAACTTATTTACAATTGTCTTTCAAACAAATGTTTCTTTATACTAAACTGTTTTACCAAACCCATGCCTTCAAATTGTTTTATAGATTGACATCAAGTTGATCTATTCTTAAGATAATAATTATGTTCAGAGGTTTTACAAAACTTACTTTATGCGTTTATATTATAAATTGCATGCCTTTATATGTATATTTATATGAGTAATGTTTAAAAGACTTAGGAAGGCTATCCACCCTATTTCCTTTTCGCGCTTGAGATGTGGTCTGGTGGGATATCGGGTACCCGTCCGAAGGTCGTTTAAATATTAGTTATATATCATGTGTACATCTGTAGTCATAAAGGTTCTTCCAGTTGAATCAATACCCTTGGGTAGCAAGGGTATACATCCATGTCCATACATACCAGTTAGATTACTATTACTAGAACACAATATCATACTATGAGTTAGTTCATTCATGAGTCAATACTTACTACTATGAGAACATATACAACTATACTAGAGAGGAACATATACAACTATACTATTACATAGTACATTACTATACTTTTGCATAGATATGTTTACATGATCACTTACATGAGAACAACTAGATGATCTCTTACATGATCACACTTACATATACAGAGGACAGACGTCACTAGGTGCTATAGCATGGAACCAGCTCAGGATCTAACTATACCGATGAATCACAACGCAATTGTGATCGTTATATCGAGTATACATGATCATAGTAATGTGGATGCTCATGGCTTGCATACATGCAGGGGTCATGGGTAGGTCCCAAAATCCCTTTGATAGGGGAGCGTGTAGTCTGGGATCTAGACATCACATTATACCTTATCCATCAAATAAGGCAGTTGAGTACCGATGTGGTTATTTATTACAAATACTACAGTAATTAGAAGTATTACCTTAGACTTAAGGTAATTGGTACGGTTGTAGTTTAGTGCTACACCATAGTACTATTTCATTTTCCCATTACATTCACTTCGTGAACATTCACACGACGCACAGTAATATAGAAACTATCTTTTTGATTAATGGTAGTCAGACTTTGGAAAATACACACTCCTACAAGAGATACATTCAGAACAGTTACGTCTTGGTAGAAGACTACATGAGAATAGTTAAGTCTTGGTAGAAGACTCCTTTTGTTACTAATAGGAATCATAGGGATTTCTAGGGTTTTTCAAACGTTTACAGTTGTTTTACAGACATGTTCATACTTACAATTCATATACATTTTCATACTTACAATTCATTTACATTTTCAATACTTGCAATTCGTATACATACAAATGCTTACATTTCAAATACATACAAGTATTTACATACAAATTAAGACACTAAAATACTTATGATCTCTCCAGCTTTAAAGTTGATACTCGCTTTCAAAATTACTTGTATCCTCAGGTTATCATAGACATGTACCGATGCAAGGACTAGGGAAGATGGAGCTCATTGAAGATTCATCTTTCATTTTGATTTATGGTTTAGTGTTTATCAAAATTTGACAGAACACACTTGTATAATAATTCTATTATTAATGCAATGGATGATGTTGTTGCTTGTTTACTACTTTTCATTGTTGTGATACTGTACATGACGTCCTCCGCCCCAGAACGTTTCCTCCGTTCTTGGTTTTGGGGTGTGACAGATTGGTATCAGAGCATTGTTTATAGTGAATTAAGTATATCAACCCATAAAAGATATACTAACTATAAATACATAAGGGATAAAAATACTCTGACCAAGAGTTTATACTTTAAATAATAAAATATTTAATAAAGTATACGTGCCTACATTCATATTAAAATCAGTGTCACTAGGACAGTACAAAAGAATTACAATTGTTGGGCAACACAAGTGGGCTTAGAGACATATGGTCAAAACTGGGAAGATATAGCCTGATCACCTATATTATCCGAGGGTTGACTCGCATGTGCCTAAGTTTAATTGTGTGGTTGCAACAATGCTAAAATCTTACCAACCCTACCACAATGAGAACAATAGAACATAACATTAAAAATTTAAAATACTATAGGAGTATTTGGTGTTATTATAATTACTTTATACTTGAGAATTAAAACGGGATCTTCATTACTAAGTTGATAGTTCCTAAGTGGATACACTAACGCTATATGTAATTAGGATGTTATAGACTTAGAATCTGTGAAAATTTTGCCTTACCCCTATTCTGTGTGAATTTTGAATTAAGGCCACTTATTCGAAGGTCTATCCTGTTTAGATTACATATAACTGGTATGCACTTCACAGTTAGTGATGTAACTAATGAAGATTTTCTAAATAATTATCTAGATACTTCGTCTAATAATTATTTTCTTACCCCAAATCTCGCGTAGATAAAATGGCTAGACTCCATCCCTACGACAACTTGTTCCTTCCGAATGAAGTTATTGCTGGATGGTTTGAAGAAGAGCCAGAAAATGATCATCCTATCCCTATGAATGATCACCATGATGAAGACCTTTCGGATGGTGCTAATTCCGAACCCGAGGTTGAAGATCTACCCCAGGCAGCTCCCGTTCAAATTCCTAACCCTCGTCCGGCTTTTCATGGCCCGACGCCTCCATGGGTGGAATGTTTGGAAACGTGGAGCCAAGGACAAGATCAGCCCATGCCATTTGATGGTGATCGAAACTTTTATGACCTGAGCAATGGGGGCTCGGCAGACAGAAGCTTGCCAATCCTGGTCTGTAGAGTGGCCCGAAATGAGATTCAAGGCAGGACAGCCCTACATCAGATCACTGAAGTTGTCGCTAATGCGAGAATGCATACCCTCCGCACCATTCGTCTAGAAGATGCTCGTGATAGATCTGAGAGAAACCATGAAACCCTGCTACATGAACTAGCTGAATCCCGAGCCGAAGTCATAGAACTCCGAGTACGACAGAGGGTGTACGAAAGACACCTACTCGATGTAGAACGTCAACTGGATGAACTAAGAGTTCACCAAAGGGATTACCGTCACCAATAATAAATCTTTTACCTTATTTTCCTTGTTAAAAAGGAATGTTTTTCTATCTATGCCCGAAGTGGCGTTTTCTATGAAATTATCTTGTACCATAAGTGTTGGATTAATGTCTAAGTCCATAACTATATTTGGTAAGACTTGACCCGACCCGGCATGGTCCATTTGGGTTGCATACCATCATGCACTTGAATGAGAGAAATAAGACACTTATGGTTATTAATATATTATAAGTTCTAGTATATTAATAATAAGAATAATAAGATTATTTAATTAGTATTGATCAAGAATTAATCTAGGATTAATTAAGTGATCAAAAGAAGACTAATTAAATATATGGGTTGATTGTGTAAATCATCCATACTTGTATAGTGGGCTAATGCTCCATGGATAATCAAGTTGGGCTAAAACCCATAGGATGGTCCATGGATGCTCCATGGTGTATTTGTACCCATGGATCCAAGGAAATGGAAAGCCATGACAATTAAGAGTTTACCCTAATTGTGTAACTATATAAGCATCTTATTATTGAGGAAAAATCGGCCACTAGAGATAGTGAAGAAAGGGCTAGCCGATTTTGAAGAGTGTAGAATTCTCTCAAATCATTCCAAGTGTTTTGATGATTGTGATTCCATTTGAGGTGTCACACTTGGGGCACTAGGCACTCAAGCTTCATGAAGACTTTCTACATCAAAGAGGTATGTATTCTATCTTGCTATAGTCATTGTTTTGTATGCTAGATTAGGATAATACCTTGGAAGTTCTTATTTGCATGTATAATAGAGAAAACATAGATCCAAGGTATTTAGGGTTGCATGTACACTTAGGAGTGTTAGAATGCTCAAAACCCAACAGTGGTATCAGAGCCACGGATTGTTTTCTGTTATATTGATGCAAATATTTTATGTTCAAAGTTGGAAAAAAAAAACATGAAGTTTGTCAAATTTTAAAATAATTACTTGTTCTTGTGAAAAACTAATTATTTGTAAAATTTGAATAATTTGCTTTATGAGTTGAATTAGGTCAAATTTAATAAAAGATAAAATAATATGATTATTTTATTAGTTTTAAAAGTTTGATCTAAAAAGTTTTATTTTTTTTTGAAACCTCCATAAGTTATGGATTTGAAAAGGTTTTAAAAAAAAAAAAATTGATTCAAAGTTTTTTTGGAGTTACAAAATTTGGTGTTAATGTTTTAAAGGATTCCATAACTTAAGAATAAGTTATGGATCACCAAAAGTTTTTTGTGTTACCTTGTTTTATGAGTAAATTTAGATTAATGAATAAAATTATGTGATAGTTGGTTTTAATCCAAATTAATCTAAGAATTGATTCTAAAATGTGTTTTGTAACTTGTCCTCAAGTTATATGAAAAGTCACATTTAAGAATCATAAAACTCATAAAAATTGGCAAAGGTTACAAAAATGAAGAGTCTAGTTCTAATTAAATGGTTTTATGACTCCATAACTTGTCCTCAAGTTATGGAGGACCAAGAGTCTCTTCATTTAATAAAATAAAATAAAATAAAAAAAAGGTGTAACCTTAATTAATTCCATAAGTTATAAAATAAAGAAAAGTTAATTCTTTTATTAGTTTAAAGTCTTCCATAACTTGTCCTCAAGTTATGGAACTTGAAGAGTTTTTGGATTAAAACTACTTTAAACACATAAGTTATGGAATTAATTAGTTTTGAATAGTTTCAAAACTTGCCCTCAAGTTTTGGAATTTGTAAAGTTTTCTCTTATGAATACTTTAATTCCAAGTTAGCCCTTAGAATTTTAAAAGTTAAAATTCAACCCTTATACTTTATAATATTATAAGTTAATAATATATATATATATAAGAGTAAAGTCAGTCTTACCGCTAGTACACCTCATTCACGAAACCGGTCTATAAGGTGGGTATAAGGTTGTTGCCTATAAAATGGCAACTTAATGGGTGTCCACTCTCACCCACCGCTTGCTTGACTGGTGGAGGGTCGTTAGCCGAACGGGTTTGACAGGACTAGAATTCTCCCTTCATTAAAAGTATTAATGATAATACTAAGTAACTAAACTCTTAATAATACCCAATCTTAGTTACTTAGGAAAAATGTGAATAAGGTGCTAACCCATGAAATTACACTTTACACTTTGTCTAAGTCGTTAGTGGAGCGTGTGTGGTTAACCGGCACACTAACTTGGACTTAACAAGGTAGGTAAAGGGTGACTTAATATTTATCATAGTATCGATGGAGCGTGTGTGGTTAACCGGCACATCGGTTGAGGGGTAATTTATTAAGGGTACCAAGTAATTTGCATGGTTACTTCACACCTTGTTTTGTGATCCTCGGCATCCCAGTCACAAAACCTGAAGGGCACACTCGAGATTGAAACATGCCTTTGAAAAGTTCAATGAATCTCAAAGATCTAGGAGTTTCAAAACCAATTAAAACCTAATAATACATTTCGTTTATCTTGGTGGAAATTGGTGAATCGTCATTCACCTACCTTCAAATATTTTATAGCTTGGATTACGGCATACCTCTTCTAAGTTATAAAATAGTTTGTTGGGTCCTAGCCTTAATATTTCATATTGGGTGTCATATTAAGGACTTTAAATCAACTATCTTGAATATCTCCCAAAAGATGTCTGTAATAGACACCTATGATCTTCCCAAATCTAGTGAAACAAGGTTTCCTAATGAAGATGATGTCCCATGGATATCATACTTCTTTCTCCTCCTCCAATTATTCTCCCTAACCCACAAGTTCTTGAAAAGTTTAAGGTCACTCAAGCCCTATTGGCAAGGCAAGGTCTAGGTGTGATCACATCTTGGAGATGTAGTCACATATTGACAAGCCGGGAGAGTTGGGTGTCAAAGTCTTGAGAAAGTTGGTGGTTCAATCACTTTCTAAGTCACATAGTGAGTTCCTTTAGGACACCTATGAAACAGACTATGACAAGACCCTTAATGATCTTATCTATTTGCTAAGATCAACTTCCTAAAACTTTATGGACATTGATAATGATGACATTGGTTATCCAGTAAAGGATTCTCTTCCCAGTGGATAGGGATCGGCCATAGTCAACTCGGTTGACCAAATGGTAAAGAGAAAAGCTAAGTCTGTGATAGTCCCGTGTACCATTATCAAAGGGTCCATATGTTTATATTGCCAAAGGAAGGGGCATTGGTTGCGAAGCTGCCAAATTTACCTAAGGATGTTAAAGTCAATAAGTTTGACTCTACTTCAGGTAAAGTCCACTATCTAACTCTGTTAAGTTTCTATTCTGAGATTCTTGATACATGATGTGACTGGGTCACATGGTGATGTTTAAGAATCAAAGAAAAGTGAAGAAACTTAAAGAAAGAATATGCTGAATCTGATCGCGTAGATGGATTTCTATCGCGTAGCTTGAAAAATCGGATTCGTGAGCTACTTCTCAGGAGTTATGAGATATTGCTTAGGAATAGATAACAACAAGTTTTCATATGGATTGTAAGGATAAGTTTTTCCGCAAAGTTTTAAAATAAAAAGAAAATTTTTTGATTTTATTTATTTTAAAATATCCTTACAATGGCATTTGGAAAGAAAATTGTTGCTTATAAGATTCCATTGACAGCAAGAATGGAAACATGAAATTGATTCTTTCATTTGTGGTAATGTCTAAATTTACCAAATAAGGAAAGATTCTCATCACCCAAGTTTCAAGTGGACCGGAACTTGGAATCATGCAAGTTGTATAGCATGATGAATGAGAACTTTCAAGTTTTGGAAAAATTAAGACTAATTACTTGTTCACATGGATGTGTGAGTCAAGTAAAGGACTAAGGGATCGAGTACACATTCTTGTGCACTGATTAAGTCCGCCACAAAAGATCGATAAGAAGAATCAAATTAGGCAGAAGGATAAAAGTTTCTCAAATCTGAAAAGATGGGAGAGTACTTTAGTATCAGTTTTGTGATCATCTTAATGATTAAGAAACCATATCACAATTAGTTCTCTAAGGAAATCTTAATGCATTCTTATGACTAAGAAGAGGAACTTGAATTGTTGAAGTGGTTAAATCAAGAAGATGAGTCATACTTCGTTCCAATACAAGTATTAGAGTCATACTCCAAGATTGTAACTTGAGTGACATGTCTCAAAAGAAGGTTAAAACACTTGTCAAATGTAAGAGTAAAAGTTTTCTACTCTTGTACATTTGAAATTGGTAAGTTGTGATGTTTTGGATAAAACAAAGACCAACTTAGGCCAATTGTGTGAAGTGTTTTTCTTGATTAGAATCCGCACTATCTCTTGGATGTTTGACAAGGGAGTCTTATATGTCAAGAGGACAGTGGGAGTCTTAAGAACTAATCAAGAGTAAAACCTGAAGTTCTTCACTAGCACACGACTTGAGGTTTATAACCTATCGTGTTGACATATCTGTGCCCATTCCAGTTAAAGTTGGCTTTGCATATGAGTTCTTAGAGTTCTCAATTTGTTGCACAACAACTTGGAAGCAATGGTAGGCCCTTGAGCTGCCAGGTGGCAAGAAGTTAAGATTGAGTTCAATCCATATGGTTTTGGATTTGTCATTATCTTTGTCTTATGATTATGATTTTGACAGTTTATATGGGTAGGAACTCATACACCATTAAATCTAAGTGTCATAAGGTTTCTCTCTGATTCATGAAAATGATGGTGAGGAAACACTTTCACTAAGTAGATTTTAGCTAGATAGCAATTGTGATATTTGCATTCTCAAAGTCGTTAGTGGAGCGCGTGTGCTTAACCGGCACACTAATATGGACTTGTGAGAAGTGGCAAAAAAGGTCTAGCCATTATGATTACGGCATACCTCTTCATAATTGTTTAGACCCACAAGTGTGCTATCTAAGGGAAGGTGTATGATTTTGATAAAGTCTTATCAAAACAATCTAGTATCAGAAATCTGAACTTTGGTAAGAAAGTCAATGAAGTATTGATTTCTAGAAGTCCAGCTGATTTCTGGGTACATGTCAAAGCTAGTGGGAGCATAAGTGTTATGCTAATAATCATCATGTTAGTGGGAGCATGATAATTATGATAAGCATTGCAAGATTAGCAATGTTAATTAGAGAAAACAAAAGGTTTCAATTGGGAAAAGTTGTTTTGCTCTAATTAAGGGAGAGGAAATTATACTTCATCTCAAATCTATAAGTTTAGATCTGAGGTTTTAATCATTTAGTCAAGGATATATATATATGAATTTCATGTTGGAATGGCTCAACATAAGGAAATTCTGTATATGGGTCCATTATTTGCGTTCTAAAATTCGATTATGATTACGGCATCCCTTTTCATAATCTGAATTATGAGAACTTGGCAAATAGAAATGGACATATTATAGCAAAAGACTGGTTTAGTCTTTATGTGAGACATCATGAATCGTGTCCCATATGCTTCAGATATAGGATCGATTACATGTGCTATATTCATCCGTTCTAAAATTTTCCAAATGCCTGGGGCATTAAGAAGGGAAAAAGGTTTAGAACTGGATATGACTAAAAGGATTAAACAATTGTCGAGGACAATCTAAGGTTTACCAAAGATTGGTTACTCAAGGACAATTGGAAGTACAGTGATAATTCTGAAAGGACCATATTGACATAGTCTGTAAGGAGGCAACTCTTGTTCAGAAGTGATAGTCAAAATGGAATCTGGAAATGTTTCAAAGTTAGAATTTTTCAATCTGTGTAAGATTAAGGAAACTTAATGCAAGAAGGATATTTCCAAGGAACTGATCTCCTTTGGAATGCTCTGTAATGTTTGTTGTCAAGTCTTTATGACTTTGTGCATAATAATTACAAGAGGATCAATGCATATAAGTTTAGAATCTAACAGATTTCAGTAAATGGCATGAATTTGGAATTCTTGCATTTGCAGTAAGCATTTGGGAGTGTGAAAAGAGAATCATTGAAGTTATGTTCAATTGATCTAGTTCACAAAGTAAAGATCATAGAAAAACATAGTATGCATACTTGGTGTGTGGCATGACTAGTGTTTTGAAAAAAAACATAGTGTACATGCTTGGAGCATGGGACAACTATTGTTTTAAATTCAAGAATAAAGTTGATAGCTGAAACAGTGTACAATGAATAATGTGTAATCATATGGTGATAAATAAAAGGTGTTTTATTTATGTTCAAAGGGTTGATACCATATTGGATTCAATTATTATTGTGTTTCACTTTGCATGTTTTGACTTCCCGAATAAACTGGGTTATTCTTCCGGAATGACTAAGTTATTCAAACCATCCACAGTCGGTCATATTTTGGAAGTAGATATGAATTAAGACTGTCATGATGGGTTGTAGAGGTCTAAGGTGTTGGACAAGGCTACAACAATCATGAGTGCTCATAAGTTCTGAGTATTGGATTCAACCCGCGCTCATTGGAATCACTTCATGGATTTTATCACGAGTGATCATGAGACGATAATATCTTATATTCTTCAAACCTATATGAGTTGTTACTATGAGTTGATAGTACATTGATTGCACGAAACCGCATTTGGTAACTCTGTGCTATAAAACGTGCCTTTGTGTATGATTCAACAAGTAGTAGAACAAGCCATATGAGTCGAAGTTTATCCGTTCCTTTTACCTTCGGGATAAAAGCGATATCTGTGGGCCCCTCGATGATTTGATGATGGCAAATGGAAGTGCTCGGCCGGGCCAGGACTGATTTGATTTGTTCAATTAGTCAGTCGTCAAAAATCGGAAATCGGGAAACAACAAATGGACAGAGAGAATGATTATAATCCATGTCTCAGTCCATATGATATCTAGAATGGAGGAATATATGATCCCTTATCTAATGGACAAGTCACTGACAAAGGTCAGAGTTCATCTACAAGGTCAGAGTTCGACAGAAGCTTTTGAGAGCTACGATTGCCGGTTGGTTCCTGAAGTCATACGCAATAATAGTTTTAGACTTATCCAAGTGGGAGACTGTTGGATTAATGTCTAAGTCCATAACTATATTTGGTAAGACTTGACCCGACCCGGCATGGTCCATTTGGGTTGCATACCATCATGCACTTGAATGAGAGAAATAAGACACTTATGGTTATTAATATATTATAAGTTCTAGTATATTAATAATAAGAATAATAAGATTATTTAATTAGTATTGATCAAGAATTAATCTAGGATTAATTAAGTGATCAAAAGAAGACTAATTAAATATATGGGTTGATTGTGTAAATCATCCATACTTGTATAGTGGGCTAATGCTCCATGGATAATCAAGTTGGGCTAAAACCCATAGGATGGTCCATGGATGCTCCATGGTGTATTTGTACCCATGGATCCAAGGAAATGGAAAGCCATGACAATTAAGAGTTTACCCTAATTGTGTAACTATATAAGCATCTTATTATTGAGGAAAAATCGGCCACTAGAGATAGTGAAGAAAGGGTTAGCCGATTTTGAAGAGTGTAGAATTCTCTCAAATCATTCCAAGTGTTTTGATGATTGTGATTCCATTTGAGGTGTCACACTTGGGGCACTAGGCACTCAAGCTTCATGAAGACTTTCTACATCAAAGAGGTATGTATTCTATCTTGCTATAGTCATTGTTTTGTATGCTAGATTAGGATAATACCTTGGAAGTTCTTATTTGCATGTATAATAGAGAAAACATAGATCCAAGGTATTTAGGGTTGCATGTACACTTAGGAGTGTTAGAATGCTCAAAACCCAACAATAAGTACTTTGGTTAGGTCTTTACGCTGTCAAGAACTATCTTCCCTAGATATGATGTAAGACCCTTACAAGGTCATTTTCCCGAACCTTTACATCGTGAATATCAAAGATATTGACAGCCGGCTAACTTTGGTGTCATTCTTCATTCAAGTACTTTTATCATACTTTCATTGGAGCCTATTTGAAACATGCTTTAGTCAAGTCATTGGACTATAGTGATTTATCTCCGGAGACATTTCCAAGTCTCTTTCAGTGGTTGGATCTTGTTATTCACCAACCCACGGTACCTCGGCTCGAACGTCAAACGTCTTGAGACCATTCTACAAACTTACTTTCACTCATATCTAGGACTGCATCATAGGGATGTAGGTCAACCCTTCATAAACACACCTCCACTCAGTACTAAGACTACATCATAGAGATGTAGGTCAAACCTTCACGAACATACTTCCATTCCGTACTAGGACTGCATCATAAGGATGTAGGTCAGACTTTCGAGAACATAGCCGTACTCTTTACATGAACAATCTAAGTACATCAAGGGTTAACCAAAATCGCTCACAAAATCCTTATCTTTCGTATTACAGAATCATGTCATCATCCGGAAGCAATCAGTCGAACGACGAAACCTCTATCAACAAGTTCAACAGCATAAGCATTCCTCATCTTTACCGATTTCAAGCCAATTAAGAGTCTAAATGCTAAAGAAACAAAACTCCTATCTGCTCCTGCATCGAATATTACTGATGCAAAATGGTTGTTCAGGAGAAACGTACCTGTTATCACTTCAGGGCTCTGACGAGCTTCTTCTGCACCAATCACAAAGGCTACACCTCTTGGCCGTCCAACTTGATTTCCTTGAAAGTTTTGCCTAGCTTGTCCTTGTCCATTGTTACCAGGTGCATTGTTCAGTTTGGGACATGCTCTACGGAGATGATCAGTACTCCCGCACTCGTAACATGCCCTTTTTCCTTCCTTATTCACCTTACAATACTTCGAGTAATGGCCTGTTTGCTTACAGTTTGGCACACTGGGCAAGCTCCCTTGTGATGGAAGTTACACTTATTGCACTTCGGAAGTGGCCCTGAGTACTGCTTTCGCTCCTGCACTTCCCGTTCTTGAGTTTTCACTGGTTCTTGCTCCTGGGCTCTTACCATAAAGTTTCTTGAGACTTTCTGCTTCCTCCCTGACTTGCCTCCATACTTCTTATCTCCCTAATCTGCTGGCTTCCTCTTGCTACTAGAGCTTTCCTTTGTCGATGCTCCCATCCTTATCACATCATTGGTTAGTCGATTTGCTAGGCTTACTGCACTCTGAATAGTAGTTGGGTTTGCTGAGGTAACCATTCCCCGAATCTCTGGTGCTAGACCCCATATGTATCGATCTATCCGTTTCTCCTCATGAGTAACCATGTGAGGTACTAGTTTTGCTAGTTCATGAAATCGGACTGTGTACTTCTCTATTTGTGTTCCAACCATAAAATGGTTCCAGAATTTAGATTCAAGCTTCTGAAGTTCATCCTTGGGACAATAATCCTCTATCAGCAGCACTAGCAATGTCAATAGCCTCCATCGAATGCTGAAACAGGATTTCCATTCCTGTCACCACTTCGTTCAACACCTCCTGTTGCCCGGCTATTACAGCGAGACTGTGACGTAGATCCGCTGCCATCGAATGCATCATCCGGGACTCCTCCGGGGTCATACCTGGCTGCCTGACAGGTATCCCTATGACTCGCTGTGGTGGCGGTGCTCTCGGTCCTACAACGCTGGGTCCTGCTCCGCTAGGTCCTGCCGTGCCAAGTCCTGCTGTGCTGGCGGGTATCCTTCCTGGAATGGGAACACTCTTCCTCGTCGTCCTCCGAATGCGAAGTCCATAAAGCGGTGGCTATGGCAACACCGATGTAGGTGATGCCTCGCGTCGTTGACTCGGGGCGTTGTCATTGCTGATCTCCACCGAGTTCCCAGTATCTTCTGTATCCTCTGATGGGTCTTCTTCTACCGAGGCGGAGGGATTACGTCTAGGGATTACAGTGACGTAGCCGGGAAGATGACGATATTGACATAGTGGATTGTGACATAGTTTCAATGACATATGAAATAAATGACAATGCATGCCTATAATATGCAATGCTTACACACACCAAAATTAACCATTTTGAATTTTTGAAATAAAGTTTTCTCAAATATTTTTGTTGAACACATTCCCATTATAATTAGCTCAGGCTTTGTATAAATCTTTCCTTAATTAAACATAGGTGATCAGGCTATGTTTAATCGAGGTCCAATAATACAACTCCCGACCTAATTATACTAGTAATATGTTTCTTGTAAAAAGAATTTCTTTGTAAGTTTTAGTTATAGGTTGTGTTTTCTTAAAGAAAAACCAATGTTCTCTATAACTTTAGCTCTGATACCACTTCTGTCACACCCCGCTAAAGCGGAAACGCAAGGTATGACAGCGATAACGGTTTCATTGCAAAAGATAAAGATACATCACCATAGCAGTATTTACGGTTTACAACCCATAGCTTCAAAAGAAACAAAATACAAGTTTTTCAAAATAACATTGTTCAAAATATAACTTCATAATAGCTTCAACCCATAGCTTCAAAAGAAACACGATGCAGCATGCTCTATGATGATGAATCTTTACATCCACTTACTAATTATTTCCTGAAAAAGCATGTAAAACGAGCGTCAACTATGAAAATAGTTGGTGAGTTCACAAGTTTATAAAATCGAGCGTACAACAAGGCTTTTCGTAAATACAAGTACATTGCTTTAATGATAAACAAGTTGATTACTATTAATGAATACAAGTTTATTGCTATAACGAGAAACGAGTTTGTATGTGTATGAGCAAACAATGAGTCTCAACCAAACCTATGACTGAAGCCCTATCGAGATCTATGCTTATCGTTCCATAGATGAATATGGTATCATGCACTCCAGCGATTCGGGCGAGTGAGGAGTTGTCGATTCCTAATAGCGCTATCCATAATGACCATTGGCTCAAAGAGTTAACGGTTAGAGATAAGGGAAGGGCCTTAGTACGATAAGTTCTCATGTTCCGTGTTCCATAGACATACATAAAGATACATATCAATACAATAGCAATCAAGTTTGATAATAAACAATTTAAATACATCATGCAAACAATAGTTTTTCTGGACATGCTTTTCCACCCCAAAACATAAAAACCGAAAATAGGGGAGTGCGTGAATACTCACAATATGCTAAATATAGCAACCAAGTTTATACGAGTTAAATAAATACAACGGATATAAATAGTTTAGGACATGCTTTTCCACCCCAAAACATTTAAAACTAAAAATAGGGGAGTACGTGAATACTCACAATATGCTAAATATAGCAACCAAGTTTATACGAGTTAAATAAATACAACGGATATAAATAGTTTACGACATGCTTTTCCACCCCAAAACATTTAAAAATGAAAATAGGGGAGTACGTGAATACTCACGATGTTTCGTGTAGGCACAAACGGTACTTCGGGATGCACCAACGTCTTACTACCGAGATCCTACGACATCAAACACACACACTAGTGAGTTTCCATGTCGATATCTAATGCTAATATACTAAACTCTACATATAGGGAAATGCCAATTTATGTTTTAGTATTGGATTTTATATCAATTGGTTACACTTTTGCTGAAATATTGAAATTTTACAAGTCGTGCGATTAATTACAACCTTGGAATGTTAATTTTCCAAATTTTAAGTCTCTATAACAACATAAATTCATGAAAAATAGCATTCGAGGGATAAAAATTCTCAAACTTTTTATTTAACTGTTATTACACAATACTAAGCTGGGAAAAATATAAAAATGGATTTCCAAGCTGCTTAATTATATTTTATGATTTTTGAGCATTTATTCCTATAAAAATTGAAATAAATAGAAAACGGTTTCCAAAATTACCCAAACTTTTTATTTAACTGTTATTATACATAAATAGGCTGGGAAAAATATAAAAGATATTTTTCAGTGGGTACTTCTTTTTTTCCTTGTTTTATTCCTTTAAATAGTCATAAATTAAAGAAATAATATTAAACAGTTAAAATAAATCACGATAAATTTTTGTAACATCATTTACAGTATTAATAACCTTGGAAAAATATCATAAGTCGTTTTCATAATGTATAAACTGGTTTTGGGTTTTTATGTGTATTTAAGTGTATTTTAGTGCAATTAACTTTAGAAAATAAGCGAAAAATAGTTTACAGTAGAGAAAAATCCTCAAAACTTTTATGTAATCTCCTACTGTACAATATGATATCCTGGTAATTTTTCATGAATTGTGGATAATCAGAACTATTTTTCCTATTTTTAGACCATTATAATTACCAAAAATTGGGTAAAATAGTAAGACATGATGAAAAATATTGAAATTATTTTCTGGAGTCACCATTCACAGGTAAGGTATGATAAAATTGTTAGATACAATTTTCACATTCTCTAAAGTGGTTTTGTGATTTATTATGCCCTAAACAAAAGAAAATCGGAAATCATATTAAACAGTAACAAAAATTGATGAAATTTGGTGAGGGGTCATCATTCACCATAAGGATCATCCATGAATTTATTCCGGATTTATTGACCTCTGGAAGTATTTTATGTGATTTATGCCCTTGGTTTTATCAATAATTTTAATAAATCAAGGAAATAATAAAAGCTCTTGAAATTTTCCAGATTATCTCATGCATGTGAGGGCTTTCAAAAGGAAAATTTTAAAAATGTATTCAGAAGAGAAATGAGGGTAATGAATCTAAACAAATTAAGAAAGGTTGCATGCAATGATGCATGGAATGTAGATGTGGCTGAAGTTCATGAATTTGTGTAGCCCATTCAGTGAGGTTTTAAGCCACAAAATTTCAGCCATCATTCACTAGATATGTTAAGTTTCTAAGGTATTTTTCCTCAGATTTATGGTTGGGTTTAAGGCCATTGATCATGCAAGACAAAAATAGTGATCACAGAAAAAGAGCTGTAAGCGCAACCATTTTGTAAAAATTGCCAAAAATCGGATATTTAATATTTTACAGTGAGATCAGTTGGGTTTGAAATTTAACTCGTGGAACTAACCAATACAAAAAGAATGTCATGATTTGGTTAAGAAATGACTGAGTGATGGCCGTTCAAAGTCGAACAAAGTAATCTGGCAGATTGCATGTTTGTTTATGTGCATTATTAGGGTATTTCAACAAGAACATCATGCATGCCTTTGGTAAGGTCCGATTTCTAACACATGCATGGAATGAATGAGCATCCAAGATGTACTAGAAATGGTTTAAATGCTTTTGGTCATGCATGAAAACAAAAGAAATGGAGAAGAACATGAAATATTAGATTTTGATGTCACATGATCATATGTGCATCTTTTTCACTCCTTGCATGGGTTTGATCCCGGATTTTCACCATTTCAAACACATGCATTGTGTTATGGTGAGAATCTACAAACCACAAGGGGAGAATAAAGATTTCTATCCATGGAAAGGCATAGAATCCGAAAAGAAGAGAAAACTAAGAAGGAAAAGAAGTAGAATCATGAAACTATGGAAGAAGATGATGTTGTTTACCTTGGTTATGATCATGAGAGAAGTAAGAACACTTCAAGGTATTCAAAGTCTTGAAATTTGGCAGAGAAATGAGAGAAATTTCGTGAGTTTAGAGAGAGAGAGAGAGAGAGGAAGAAAGTGAAGTGTGTGAAGAGAGTGAAGTGAGAAGAGTGAAGAGAGAAGAGGAAGTGTGAGGGAATGAGCTTAATGATTGAGTTTTGGGAGGAGAGAGGGCATGGGGAGGGGAGAATGGCTGGCTCTTTCATGCATTAAGCCTCCTCTCTCCTAAGTTCAAATTTTATAAAATTCCCTCCAACATTTTTATAAAAACCCTAATTTTTATAAAAGTGTTTATTAAGCAATTCTTGATTTATTTAAAAATCTTGTTTTTAACTAATAAATTATGATTATTGCATGATAATTTAATTTCTATTTCATTGGTATAATCCATAATTTGATTAATAACAATTTGATATTAGGAAGTTTATAGCCAAATTTTATAAGGTTTTTAAGCTTTATAATTTATAACTTTGGATTTTTGGCTCTTTAGGGTTTTTGGAATATTGTTTGATATTCAACAACATGTTGAAGTATAATTAGAATGTTTTAATTTATTTTTAGGGTTTTATACCCTATTTCAATTATAACAAAGCTTGAAGCTTTATTCTAATTATAGTATTGGCATTTCCTATTGTAGCTAAGCAACTTACTAGAATTGTAAGTATCAAGCATATTAGTCCTAGACCTTAGTTGGATCCTAGTTTATGCAAGATTTTTGACCTAATTTATACTACTAGGTCATGGCATGTTGTGCATGAATGGTTTTTTATAAAGATGCATGAGTCCGAGAATGACCTGAATTGGCAGTTGTCACAGTATCCCCCACTTAAACAGAATTTCGTCCCGAAATTCATTCTATGTCATCGTTTGTCGTCGCAAGGGAAAAGTTGTGGATACTTTTCCTTTATGAAGTCCTCGCGCTCCCAGGCGTACTCCAGCCCGCGTTTTGAGTTCCATCGAACTTTCACAATCGGGATCTTACTCCGCTTAAGTTGTTTTACCTCCCTGTCAAGGATTTCTATCGGTTCCTCAACGAAGTTTAGCTTATCATTGATCTTAATTTCCTCCACGGGTACTATCAATGCTTCGTCGGCTAGACATTTCTTAAGGTTGGAGACGTGGAATGTGTCGTGAATGGCGCTTAACTCTTGGTGCAATTGAAGTTTATACACCACCGGAGCAATCCTTTCAATGATTTCGAAGGGTCCAACATATCTCGGGCTTAGTTTTCCTTTCTTACCAAAACGTACAAGCCCTTTCCAAGGCGACACTTTTAAAAGTACCTTGTCTCCTACTTAGAATTCTATTGGTTTTCGACGATTATCCGCATAACTTTTCTGACGATCTCTAGCAGTTTTAAGCCTACCTTGATGATAGCAATCTTGTCAGATGTTTCCTGGATAAGTTCGAGTCTAGTCAACTGTCTGTCTCCAATTTCTGTCCAACATAAGGGCGAACGACACTTGCATCCATACAATGCTTCATACGGAGCACATTGGATACTCGTGTCGTAACTGTTATTGTAGGAGAACTTAACTAGAGGCAAATGAGTATCCCAATTTCCTTTGAACTCAATGACACAAGCTCGTAGCATGTCTTCCAATGTTTGTATTGTTCTCTCTGTCTGCCCATCTGTCTGAGGGTGGTAAGCTGTGCTCAAATCTATCTTGGTTCCTAGTGCCCTCTGTAACATCCACCAAAATCGAGATGTAAAACGACTATCTCTATCAGAAATGATAGATAGGGGTACACCATGCAGAGAAACAATTATGTCGATGTAGATTTGGGCCAATTTTTCCATCTTGAAATCTTCTCGAATGGGGAGAAAGTGAGCAGATTTTGTCATTCGATCCACTATGACCCAAATTGAGTCATGACCTTTAGCAGTTCTAGGAAGTTTGGTAACGAAATCCATAGATATTTGCTCCCATTTCCATTGGGGAATTTCAGGTTGTTGTAACAAGCCGGATGGTTTTTGATGTTCAGCTTTGACTATTGAGCATGTCAAAGACTTCCCAACATACAAGGCATTATCCTTTTTCATTCCAGGCCACCAATAGTACTCTTTAAGATCCTTGTACATCTTATCCGCTCCAGGGTGGATTGAGTACTTAGATCGATGAGACTCCTCTAGTACCATGTCTCTCAGGTTGTTAACCCTTGGAATCCAGACCCTGTCCTTAAAATAACGAACTCCATCGGGTTTGGTTTCAAATCTCTCTTCCAAACCATGTAAAGTCTCGCCTGGAAGATTTTCCTTGCATAACGCTTTGTCCTGGGCATCAATGATTTGTGATTTCAAGCTTGTCTGAATTACCATTCCCAAAGCTCTCACACGGGAAAGTTTCACTCTTTCTTACCTACTAAGAGCATCGGCTACTACGTTAGCCTTTCCTGGGTGATATCGTATCTCACAATCATAATCACTAAACAACTCTACCCATCTTCTCTGCCGCATGTTTAACATTTTCTGATCTAGGATATGCTGAAGGCTTTTGTGATCGGTATAAATGGTGCACTTGGTTCCGTACAAATAATGCCTCCATTTCTTAAGAGCGAAAACTATCGCTCCTAGTTATAGATCATGGGTGGTATAATTCTTCTCATGCGGTTTGAGTTGTCTGGAAGCGTACGCAATGACTTTCTCTTTTTGCATTAACACACATCCTAACCCTTGATGAGACGCATCACAATACACCACAAAGTTTTCTGATCCTTCTGGTAAAGCCAGAATTGGTGCATTGCACAGCTTGTTTTTCAGGATTTGAAACGCCTCTTCGTGTTTCTCTTCCCAGAGAAATTTTCTATCCTTTTGGGTCAAAGATGTTAATGGTTGAGAAATCCTAGAGAAATTCTCAATGAAGCGTCTGTAGTACCCAGCTAATCCTAAGAACTGTCGTATTTCTGTCGGGGTTTTGGGGGCCTCCCATTTCTTGATTGCCTCTATCTTAGCTGGATCTACATGAATTCCTATTTCGCCGATCACATGACCAAGAAAATGTACTTCCCGAATCCAAAATTCACACTTAGTGAACTTGGCATACAATTTCTGCTCCTTCAACAGCTCCAACACTAGCTTTAGATGTCTATTGTGATCTTCTTTGGTCCGCGAGTAAACAAGTATGTCATCGATAAATACAATTACAAACTTGTCTAGGTATGGTCTACAGACCCTATTCATCAAATCCATGAAAATAGCGGGTGCGTTCGTTAGTCCAAAAGGCATGACTAAGAATTCATAATGTCCATAACGGGTTCTAAATGTTGTTTTGTGAATGTCCTCTTTGTGAATTCTTAGTTGATGATAGCCTGACCGAAGGTCGATTTTTGAGAAGTAGGAAGCGCCCTGCAACTGATCGAATAAGTCATCTATTCTAGGGAGGAGATATCGATTCTTGATTGTCAACTTGTTCAGTTCTCTGTAATCAATGCACATTCGGAATGAACCTTCTTTCTTTTTGACGAATAACACTGGGGCTCCCCACGGTGAAGAACTTGGTCGAATAATGTGACAACCCGATATTTCAACTCCTTGTAAGGACCAAAATGGGTCAAGTATTGTAACCGCTTCTAAGTAATAAAATTTACTTTCATAATAAAACGTACAAATAGTTCTATTTAATTTCCTTCTATGATTAAATGTCTTTGAACCATGATCGTACGTGAAAAGAACGCCCAAATCCGACTTCATATAGCGAAGATGTGATTTTTCCAAGTTCGGCTTAGCAACAGACAGCTAAAAACTCGAATCGGAGATCGAGCGACTTTTGGCTGGAATGACCTAAACGAGAATCGAAGGTCTCGACAATGGTATTCCAGCGGTAAAAAAGTCTGGCAAAAACCGACATCAGATAAAGAAGTTATGAATTTTCTAAGAAATTCCTTAAAAACGATGGATTTTTAATAAATAATAAAAATATAATTTTGGAATTTGCCGACGGAGTCTAAACGAAAGTTGTAGAGCGTAGTCTCACCTACGCGAGGATATAAAGACCATCGAAAACGGAGTTCGTATGAAGAAGATATGGATTTTTGAAGTTTATTAAATAAATTAATTATTTATTTAATTCAAAATTCGGATATTATCCGAAGGGGAGTCAGCATCCTCCTCCGAAGTACGCGCTGCGTACTCCTGTACGCCCCGCGTAACCGAGAGGATTGGCCTCGGATCGTCCACGTCGCCATATCCGAGAAATCCGACCCGTCCGACCCGTCCGACCCGACGTCCCATCCGACCCGGCGTCCCATCCGACCCACCTCCCCAGCAACCCGTCCCATCCGACCCGAGAACCCAACAACCCGTCCCATCCGAACCGAGGCAGTCGAGGCTTCGGTCATGCATGACGTACACGTATGCAGCGCGTACGAGCGTACGCCCCGCGTACCGAGGCAGACCAGCCTTCCTATAAATAGAATGTGAGGGTTTCCAAAGAAAGGGTTCATTTCTCTTCTCTCTCTCAACTTTGCCTCGTTTTCCGTGTCCGTTCAAACCCGAAGCTCTGGTCTTTTTGACTCAAGTCCCGAAGGTCGATTCTACTCCCGAGATTCCCGAGAATCCCGAGGAAAATCCGTTTCCCGAGACGAAACTCTGCCCGGTTTTCCATCTCGCTATCTTCAAACTTTCAAGTGAGTTTCATACCCCTTAATCAACCTTTTTAATTATTCTAAATACTTTTATATGCTTTCAAGGGGGGGATTACAAGTAAAACACACGAGTATTATCGTGCGTTACATAAAGAAATTCTTTTATATACTGTTATATATTCAAATCACATGCGATTTATAAACATTTAAAGGAACTTATATATATATATGTATATATGTATATATATATAACATATGTCACAATAGCATTTTACCTTTTAAAACATAATGTTGTTGTAATGCATGTATAAACTAAACTATTCTTAGATTTTTTGTCTATCCTAGATTCTACACCCAAAAATCTATACTTTCATAAACAAGCGATTCCTTTTCTCAATGTTTCTAAACAAACAAGACACGCTTTTTGGAAACTATAATAGGTATAGTTTTACGAAACAAATTTCTAACTCTTATGTAGTAGAATCACATATTTCAAGAAGTTCACTTTCGTGTACTAGAACAAACGTAACATTTTAACAAGTAGATCTGTTTTTATACCACGGATTTGTGAGACACTAACTTCATGTACGTTCGAGTACACATTTCAAGTCCTGTATTATATACCAGAATCCCTTGGAGGGGGAGCATGGTGTTTGTGTATAGATCTATACGGGCTTGACAAACCCGCGCCCTGACTGTTAGCTACAGTCCACCGTTTGGGGTGACAAACGTCATAACATTCCAACGCCTGAAGAACGTTGTGTATAGGCATTCAGAGTCAATAGTATGGTTATAAAACTCACAAGGGGTATTAAAATGCATTGATTTACAAGGTTTTCAAATTCATTGGTTCTTTTACATTTACATACATTTTAGAAACAAACATTGGTCTTGAGTGAAGGCTACTTTTATACTAGTAGAAAATATTGGATTTTCTAACCACAAACAAACGAAGATAAAACATTTCAGTTCATTCAAACATTGTCACTTAAATACTTATGAAATTCACCAGCTTAAATGCTGATCTACTCTTTCAAAATTACTTGTATGTCCCAGGGAATCAGTAATTTCAGGTATTCATTTCGCTTTTGATGAAGGGATGCTGCGGCGCCAGTTTAATCTCGTATTTTGACATCATATTGTAATTGAGTTTTGAACATGTAAGTTTTGACAAATGTAAACTTTCAATTATATATATGATGGTTGTATTGCTTTCTTTACTATGTATTCATTTGTTACGTTACCACATGAAGTCATCCGCCCCCGAACATTTCCGCCGTTCAGGTTTGGGGGTGTGACAGATTGGTATCAGAGCAATGTTTATAGTGAACTAAGTATATCGAACCACATAAGATATACAAACTATAAATGCTTAAGGGACTAATACTCTCTGACAAAACAAATTTTCTTTTTACACTTAAGCAGCATTTCGTTCAACTTAAATTGGTAGTTCATTTAAGTACAAATACATGCATACCACGAACTATTTTCATGTTATACAACTATACAAGTATTTAGACAAGTTGACACTACGATTGGGACTCGATATATGTAATCAGATTTTGGACAAATATAGCGTGATCAACTATATTTTCCCAAGATTGGACCAACGTATATCGAGGAATGATCGTAGTAAGCAACAAGTCAAAACTTACCAAACCATTACAAGAATCAAACACAAGCACTTAAATACTATAGGAGTATTTGCTATCTAAACTAGTTTAACTTACATGTTTTACATGTTCCGGCTTTACTCAATTCTTATAACCCTTTTTCTCGCACAGTCAAATGGCTGGATTTCACCACCCTGGCGACCCCTACTTTCCCAACCAAGGCAACGGAGGATGGGTCGAAGATGATCCCGAAGAGGACGAGGAACCCATAGAAGTGGGTGATGACTCCGGTACCGACTCAGAGCCGGAAGTTATCGATCCACCACCCATTCAACCTCCCGTCTTCGTAAGGAACTTTCAAGGACCGACTCCCGTCTGGGGAAGTCACCTCCACCATTGGAGCCAACAGCAAAACCTACGCCCTCCCTACGGCATGTGCCGGGACTTCTATGATGTCCGCGGCGGAGGTTCGGCTGATCGAGCACTCCCGGTAATGGTGGGTAAGTTAGCCAATCAGTCCTATCAGTCTGAAGTACAAGCTAGCCGACTCCGGGATATCAACGTCGAAGTGCAGGTTCACACTTCTGACATCCGTAGGCTGGACAAGATGCAAGACAACGCTCAATTCCAAACCGAAGCGTTTCAAGCGCAAATGATTGCAGCCCTCGCCGAACTAAGGGAACAACAAGACGCTTTCGATAGGCGTCTAATGGTGTCAAAGCAATCAGATGCGGAGTCAAGCTCCAAGCGCAACCTTCGACGCAAGTAGTGCTTGTCAAGGACTCAAATTTTGTTATAGCTTAGGACCTCGGCTAAAAGTCTTTAAATTTCTCGAACTTTGTAATCGGAGACCCTTATAGGGGTCAAATTTTCATGATCGTTGTAACAACTTTTATATTAATATAAGTGGCACTATTACTACTATGTTGAGTATTTCGTTCGAACATTGAATGGTCTTTGCGAACCCAAATACTCGTTTCATACCTTCAGTCTTACAAATAACTTTCATTTTTCTATTTTAAGACTCATACTATCATCTATTGTTGATCTATAGCGATTTAGTTCATGAGACACATACATTTTTCCATTCTATGAAATTCTTATCCTTGTCTTTTCAATCTATAGTTGAAGGATGCCTCCGCGTAGGAATCCAAGGCGAAACAACGGTGAGGAAGCACCTATACCACCACCACCTCCACCACCCCAATTTGATGCTGTAATGTTTCAAGCAGCAGTCACTGCAGCGGTGGCAGCTGCCATGTCACAGATCAATAACTCGAGTACTAATGGCTCAGGATCTGGCACACACCTATCCAACCATGGCGAGAGTCATGGACCACCTCGGGAATGCACCTATAAGGACTTCACTAATGCCAAGCCCCGAATGTTTTATGGTACTGGTGGTGTGATGGCCCTGAGGCAGTGGATCGAAAGGACGGAGGCAGTCTTTGAAATATGCTCCTGCCCCGAGCACAGCAAGGTCAAATTTGCAACTTTCACCCTTCTCGATAAAGCTTTAACTTGGTGGAATGGCCACGTTAAAGTACTTACCCTAATCGTGGCAAACTCCATAAGCTGGGAGAGCCTGAAGACCATGATGATGAGAGAATACTGCCCACGGGGGGAGATTCAAAAGCTTGAACACGAGCTATGGACTCTCGGAATGGTTGGTACCGACATCGCTACTTATACCAACAGATTCTGCGAGCTGGCAATCCTTTGTCCAGATATGATTGCTCCCGAGAGCAAGAAGATAGAAAGGTACATCTGGGGACTGACGCCCCAAATGCGATCAAGCGTGTTAGCTTCTAAACCTGACACCTTTGAAAGTGCTAAGGAACTGGCACAATCTCTGATCGACTACGGAGGTCATCAGAACTCAACCACTTCTGCACCAGCCCCACAGAAAGCAAACAACAACTACAACAACTACAACAACAACAATGGCAGGAAGAGGGCATGGATTAATGGGAAGGGTGGATCTTCCCAAGAATCCGCAAAGAAACAGCTGGTGTCAGTAAATGCTGCCACTGTACCTGCTACAGCCCCTACAAATACCTACCCAACAAAGCCTTATATAGGCAACCTCCCAAAATGCACCAAATGCAATTACCACCACCATGGACCTTGTCGAGCTATGCAGTGCGCCAACTGCAGCCAGAAAGGGCACACAGCCCGTTTCTGCAAGGAACCCGCAAAGCCGATCACTCAAATTCCCGGTGCGGGTGTAGGGCAGGCTTGCTACGGTTGTGGCGAGGTGGGCCACTACCAGAGAAACTGTCCTAAGGCAGCAGGCACCGGAGGTGTGAGACGAGTTTTGGCAATAGGCCACGACGAAGCTGTAGCTGACCTAACTATTGTTGCTGGTACGTTCCTTCTCGATAATTCATACGCATGCATATTATTCGATAGTGGAGCGGAGAGAAGTTTCGTGAGTCAAAACTTTATTCATTTACTTAAACCTAAACCTAGCAAGTTAGAAAAATCATTCACTATAGAGATGGCCAATGGAAAAACCGAAAACACAAATTGCATATACATGGGCTGTACGTTAACATTAGACGGCCATTCTTTCCCAATCAATCTCATGCCGGTTCAAATTAAAAGTTTCGACGTCATAGTCGGCATGGATTGGTTGAGCCTTCTTCGCGCCGACATCATGTGCTTTGAGAAAGCAGTCCGTCTTAACCTCCCAAACAACGAAACATTAGTTATCTACGGCGACAAATCTAGTGCAAACCTTCGCATCATTTCGTGCATCCAAGCTCGAAAGTGCTTGCGGAAGGATTGTCGAGCATTCCTAGCGCACATCGTCGATACAATTCAAGAACTGAAGGACATCAAGAGCATCTCGGTAGTACGCGACTTTCCCGATATCTTTCCAGAAGAACTGTCAGGATTACCACCGCAACGCCAAGTCGAGTTTAGAATCGACTTAATTCCAGGAGCTACCCCAGTAGCGAAGTCGCCTTATCGTCTTGCACCAGCAGAGATGCAGGAACTTTCCAGTCAACTTAATGAACTCCTTCACAAAGGATTCATAAGACCAAGTTTCTCACCTTGGGGAGCACCGGTCTTGTTTGTAAAGAAGAAAGACGGATCGTTCCGTATGTGCATCGACTACAGAGAGCTGAACAAACTTACTGTCAAGAACCGCTATCCTCTACCCCGTATCGACGACCTATTCGATCAACTTCAAGGGGCGAACTACTTCTCCAAAATAGACCTGCGATCCGGATATCACCAATTACGAGTTCTAGAGGGGGACATTCCAAAGACAGCCTTCCGAACTCGTTATGGACACTACGAATTCGTGGTGATGCCGTTCGGATTAACCAATGCACCAGCAGTATTTATGGACCTAATGAATAGGGTATGCCGCCCTTACTTGGATCAGTTCGTCATTGTCTTTATCGATGATATACTTATCTACTCTCGAAGTAAGGAAGAGCATAGTCAACACCTACGAAAAGTCCTAGAAACACTGCGAGCGGAGAAACTATATGCGAAGTTCTCTAAATGCGAATTTTGGATTCGAAGAGTCGAATTTTTAGGTCACGTTGTTAGCGAGAAAAGTATACACGTGGACCCCTCCAAAATTAAGGCTATTGAGAACTGGTCGGCACCAAAGACACCTACAAAAATTCGTCAATTTCTAGGTCTAGCTGGCTACTATCGCAGATTCATAAAGAACTTTTCGAGCATTGCGAAACCTCTTACTTCATTAACCCAGAAAGGAGTGGCCTTTGACTGGGAAGCGAAACAAGAGAAGGCATTCCAGACACTAAAACAGGCCTTGTGCACCGCACCGATACTATCCCTCCCCGAAGGGATAGAAGACTTCGTAGTGTATTGCGATGCTTCAAATCAAGGACTTGGTTGTGTTCTTATGCAAAGAGGGAAGGTTATCGCTTATGCCTCCCGACAGCTTAAGACACACGAAGTGAACTATACGACACACGACCTCGAGTTAGGAGCAGTGGTATTTGCTCTGAAGATCTGGAGGCACTACTTATACGGAACAAAGAGTACTATTTTCACCGATCACAAGAGCCTTCAACACATTTTCGATCAGAAGGAACTCAACATGCGACAACGACGATGGGTTGAGTTACTGAATGACTACGAATGCGAAATTCGTTATCATCCTGGCAAGGCCAACGTAGTAGCCGACGCCCTCAGTCGAAAGGAATACACTGGTCGGAGGGTCAAATCTCTGACCATGACTATCCATTCCCACTTATCCACACAAATTAAGGAAGCACAAATGGAAGCTTTGCAACCTGAAAATGTGGCGGGTGAATCCCTGCGGGGAATGGAGAAGAATTTAGAAGTCAAGGGTGGCGGAGCCTACTATCTCATGGACCGAATCTGGACCCCAAATCATGGTGGTTTCAGAAACATAGTCATGACCGAGGCTCAGAATTCAAGATATTCCGTTCACCCGGGTTCAGATAAAATGTATCTAGATCTTAAGAAACTGTACTGGTGGCCTAACATGAAAGCAGAAATTGCTACCTTCGTGAGTAAATGTCTTACTTGCGCTAAGGTTAAGGTCGAGTATCAGAAACCGTCAGGACTACTACAACAACCAGAGATACCGGAATGGAAATGGGAGCGGATTACTATGGACTTCATAACCAAGTTACCCAAGACGACAAGTGGACTCGATACCATATGGGTCATTGTCGACAGATTGACCAAATCCGCACATTTCCTACCCATCAAGGAGACTGACAAAATGGAGAAGCTTACAAGAACTTACTTAAGGGAAGTAGTGCGACTGCATGGTGTTCCAATATCCATTATCTCCGATCGAGATAGTAGATTCACTTCAAGATTCTGGCAGTCACTACAAAGTTCCCTGGGAACTAAGCTGGACATGAGTACAGCCTACCACCCACAGACAGACGGACAAAGTGAGAGAACAATACAAACTTTAGAAGACATGCTGAGAGCCTGCGTGATTGACTTTGGAAAGGCATGGGATGTTCATTTACCCCTTGTCGAATTTTCATACAACAATAGTTATCATACAAGCATAAAGGCTGCTCCGTTTGAAGCCCTCTATGGTCGAAAGTGCAGATCCCCTCTGTGCTGGACTAAAGTTGGCGATACCCAGTTAGCTAGAGGAAGAGTTCCTGAAAGCACTCTCACCGGTCCGGAGATCATACGTGAAACAACAGAGAAGATCGTTCAGATTCGTGAACGATTGAAGGCCTCAAGAGACCGACAGAAAAGCTACGCTGACCAAAGGAGGAAACCTTTAGAATTCCAGGTAGGAGACCACGTCTTATTAAAGGTCTCACCGTGGAAGGGTTTAATACGATTTGGAAAGCGTGGGAAACTAAATCCAAGATACATAGGGCCTTTCGAGATTCTTGCCAGAATCGGCCCTGTGGCTTACAAGCTTAACCTACCGCGCGAACTTAGTAACATCCATCCAACCTTCCACGTCTCAAACTTGAAAAAGTGTCTGTCCGACGAGACTCTTGTTATTCCACTCGACGAGATCGAGATCAACGAGAGCCTCAACTTTGTGGAAGAACCAGTAGAAATCATGGACCGAGAGGTCAAACAAACAAAACAAAGTCGCATACCCATCGTGAAGGTTCGCTGGAACGCCAAGCGGGGACCTGAATTCACATGGGAACGCGAAGATCAGATGAAACAAAAGTACCCTCATCTCTTTCATGCTCACTAGTCCCTTTACTACTTTAAATTTCGGGACGAAATTCTCTCTAACGGGGGGATGATGTGACAACCCGATATTTCAACTCCTTGTAAGGACCAAAATGGGTCAAGTATTGTAACCGCTTCTAAGTAATAAAATTTACTTTCATAATAAAACGTACAAATAGTTCTATTTAATTTCCTTCTATGATTAAATGTCTTTGAACCATGATCGTATGTGAAAAGAACGCCCAAATCCGACTTCATATAGCGAAGATGTGATTTTTCCAAGTTCGGCTTAGCAACAGACAGCTAAAAACTCGAATCGGAGATCGAGCGACTTTTGGCTGGAATGACCTAAACGAGAATCGAAGGTCTCGACAATGGTATTCCAGCGGTAAAAAAGTCTCGCAAAAACCGACATCAGATAAAGAAGTTATGAATTTTCTAAGAAATTCCTTAAAAACGATGGATTTTTAATAAATAATAAAAATATAATTTTGGAATTTGCCGACGGAGTCTAAACGAAAGTTGTAGAGCGTAGTCTCACCTACGCGAGGATATAAAGACCATCGAAAACGGAGTTCGTATGAAGAAGATATGGATTTTTGAAGTTTATTAAATAAATTAATTATTTATTTAATTCAAAATTCGGATATTATCCGAAGGGGAGTCAGCATCCTCCTCCGAAGTACGCACTGCGTACTCCTGTACGCCCCGCGTAACCGAGAGGATTGGCCTCGGATCGTCCACGTCGCCATATCCGAGAAATCCGACCCGTCCGACCCGTCCGACCCGACGTCCCATCCGACCCGGCGTCCCATCCGACCCACCTCCCCAGCAACCCGTCCCATCCGACCCGAGAACCCAACAACCTGTCCCATCCGAACCGAGGCAGTCGAGGCTTCGGTCATGCATGACGTACGCGTACGCAGCGCGTACGAGCGTACGCCCCGTGTACCGAGGCAGACCAGCCTTCCTATAAATAGAATGCGAGGGTTTCCAAAGAAAGGGTTCATTTCTCTTCTCTCTCTCTCAACTTTGCCTCGTTTTCCGTGTCCGTTCAAACCCGAAGCTCTGGTCTTTTTGGCTCAAGTCCCGAAGGTCGATTCTACTCCCGAGATTCCCGAGAATCCCGAGGAAAATCCGTTTCCCGAGACGAAACTCTGCCCGGTTTTCCATCTCGCTATCTTCAAACTTTCAAGTGAGTTTCATACCCCTTAATCAACCTTTTTAATTATTCTAAATACTTTTATATGCTTTCAAGGGGGGGGATTACAAGTAAAACACACGAGTATTATCGTGCGTTACATAAAGAAATTCTTTTATATACTGTTATATATTCAAATCACATGCGATTTATAAACATTTAAAGGAACTTATATATATATATATATGTATATATGTATATATATATAACATATGTCACAATAGCATTTTACCTTTTAAAACATAATGTTGTTGTAATGCATGTATAAACTAAACTATTCTTAGATTTTTTGTCTATCCTAGACTCTACACCCAAAAATCTATACTTTCATAAACAAGCGATTCCTTTTCTCAATGTTTCTAAACAAACAAGACACGCTTTTTGGAAACTATAATAGGTATAGTTTTACGAAACAAATTTCTAACTCTTATGTAGTAGAATCACATATTTCAAGAAGTTCACTTTCGTGTACAAGAACAAACGTAACATTTTAACAAGTAGATCTGTTTTTATACCACGGATTTGTGAGACACTAACTTCATGTACGTTCGAGTACACATTTCAAGTCCTGTATTATATACCAGAATCCCTTGGAGGGGGAGCATGGTGTTTGTGTATAGATCTATACGGGCTTGACAAACCCGCGCCCTGACTGTTAGCTGCAGTCCACCGTTTGGGGTGACAAACGTCATAACATTCCAACGCCTGAAGAACGTTGTGTATAGGCATTCAGAGTCAATAGTATGGTTATAAAACTCACAAGGGGTATTAAAATGCATCGATTTACAAGGTTTTCAAATTCATTGGTTCTTTTACATTTACATACATTTTAGAAACAAACATTGGTCTTGAGTGAAGGCTACTTTTATACTAGTAGAAAATATTGGATTTTCTAACCACAAATAAACGAAGATAAAACATTTCAGTTCATTCAAACATTGTCACTTAAATACTTATGAAATTCACCAGCTTAAATGCTGATCTACTCTTTCAAAATTACTTGTATGTCCCAGGGAATCAGTAATTTCAGGTATTCATTTCGCTTTTGATGAAGGGATGCTGCGGCGCCAGTTTAATCTCGTATTTTGACATCATATTGTAATTGAGTTTTGAACATGTAACTTTTGACAAATGTAAACTTTCAATTATATATATGATGGTTGTATTGCTTTCTTTACTATGTATTCATTTGTTACGTTGCCACATGAAGTCATCCGCCCCCGAACGTTTCCGCCGTTCAGGTTTCGGGGTGTGACAAATAAACCCTTTGTCTAGAAGTTCTTGAAGTTGTCCGGATAGTTCTTGCATCTCGGATGGTGCAAGGCGATATGGTGCTTTTGCTACCGGTGCCGCTCTGGGAATTAAGTCTATCCGAAATTCGACCTGTCTATAAGGGGGTAGATCGGGAAATTCCTCCGGAAATACTTCGGGATAGTTTTGAACCACCGGAATCTCCTTGAGTTGCTTAGCTTCTGGTTCTCTTTCTAGCACGTGGGCCATGAATGCAATACAATTCTTCTTCAGGTATTTGTGAATCTTCATGCTTGATACTATGTTTAAACTTCTTCCTGGCTTTTCACCGTGTATGATAAGGGTTTCTCCATTAGGGAGAGGCACTCTAATGACTTTCTCGTAACAACCAATGTCCGCTCTATGTTTGGATAACCAATCCATCCCTACTATCACATCAAAACTACCTAGCTCTATCAGAATTAGGTCAATGATAAAGAGTTTATCAACTAAATTCAGAGTACAACTAGGAATTATATCACTAGCCCTAATTCCATATCCATCAGCAAGTTCAACTGCATAAGCATTCCTCATCTTTACCGATTTCAAGCCAATTAACGGTCTAAATGCTAAAGAAACAAAACTCCTATCTGCTCCTGCATCGAATATTACTGATGCAAAATGGTTGTTCAGGAGAAACGTACCTATTATCACTTCAGGGTTCTGACGAGCTTCTTATGGACCAATCACAAAGGCTACACCTCTTGGCCGTCCAACTTGATTTCCTTGAAAGTTTTTCCTAGCTTGGCCTTGTCCATTGTTACCAGGTCCATTGTTCAGTTTGGGACATGCTCTACGGAGATGATCAATACTCCCGCACTCGTAACATGCCCTTTTTCCCTCCTTATTCACCTTACAATACTTCGAGTAATGGCCTATTTGCTTACAGTTTTGGCACACTGGGCAAGCTCCCTTGTGATGGAAGTTACACTTATTGCACTTCGGAAGCGGCCCTGAGTACTGATTTCGCTCTTGCACTTCCCGTTCTTGAGTTTTCACTGGTTCTTGCTCCTGGGCTCTTACCATAAAGTTTCTTGAGACTTTCTGCTTCCTCCTTGACTTGCCTCCATACTTCTTCTCTCCCTGATCTGCTGGCTTCCTCTTGCTACTAGAGCTTTCCTTTGTCGATGCTCCCATCCTTATCACATCATTGGTTAGTCGATTTGCTAGGATTACTGCACTCTGAATAGTAGTTGGGTTTGCTGAGGTAACCATTCCCCGAATCTCTGGTGCCAGACCCCATATGTATCGATCTATCCGTTTCTCCTCAGGAGTAACCATGTGAGGTACTAGTTTTGCTAGTGCATGAAATCGGACTGTGTACTTCTCTATTTGTGTTCCAACCATAGAATGGTTCCAGAATTCAGATTCAAGCTTCTGAAGTTCATCCTTGGGACAATACTCCTCTATCAACAGCACTAGCAATGTCAGTAGCCTCCATCAAATGCTGAAACAGGATTTCCATTCCTGTCATTACTTCGTTTAACACCTCCTATTGCCCGGCTATTACAGTGAGACTGTGATGTAGATCCGCTGCGATCGAATGCATCATCCGGGACTCCTCCGGGGTCATACCTGGCTGCCTGACAGGTATCCCTATGACTTGCTGTGGTGGCGGTGCTCTCGGTCCTACAACGCTGGGTCCTGCTCCGCTAGGTCCTGCCGTGCCAAGTCCTGCTGTGTTGGCGGGTATCCTTCCTGGAATGGGAACACTCTTCCTCATCGTCCTCCGAATGCGAAGTCCATAAAGCGGTGGCTATGGCAACACCGATGTAGGTGATGCCTCGCGTCGTTGACTCGGGGCGTTGTCATTGCTGATCTCCACCGAGTTCCCAGTATCTTCTATATCCTCTGATGGGTCTTCTTCTACCGAGGCGGGGGGATTACGTCTAGGGATAACAGTGACGTAGCCGGACTCATCGGCTGAGGCGGTAGCGCGGGAAGATGACGATATTGACATAGTGGATTGTGACATAGTTTCAATGACATATGAAATAAATGACAATGCATGCCTATAATATGCAATGCTTACACACACCAAAATTAACCATTTTGAATTTTTGAAATAAAGTTTTCTCAAATATTTTTGTTGAACACATTCCCATTATAATTAGCTTAGGCTTTGTATAAATCTTTCCTTAATTAAACATAGGTGATCAGGCTATGTTTAATCGAGGTCCAATAATACAACTCCCGACCTAATTATACTAGTAATATGTTTCTTGTAAAAAGAATTTCTTTGTAAGTTTTAGTTATAGGTTGTGTTTTCTTAAAGAAAAACCGATGTTCTCTATAACTTTAGCTCTGATACCACTTCTGTCACACCCCGCTAAAGCGGAAACGCAAGGTATGACAGCGATAACGGTTTCATTGCAAAAGATAAAGATACATCACCATAGCAGTATTTAAAGTTTACAACCCATAGCTTCGAAAGAAACAAAATACAAGTTTTTCAAAATAACATTGTTCAAAATATAACTTCATAATAGCTTCAACACGATGCAGCATGCTCTATGATGATGAATCTTTACATCCACGTACTAATACAAGGAACCCATGGAAACATTACCTTCGGAGGAACTTACGCGTAGTTCTTTAAACACGAGTTTTGAAATTGAAGGGTCAAATTTCTATGACACATTGTTAGTGATGTGGGAAATTTTGAGTACTCTTACAATTTGTCAAAACCGTTGAGAAATTGTCGACACCAGAGACGCCGACAATCATACACCAAATTCTAGGTCTTACAGACCTACTTTCTTAGTTCATTCAGAACTCCTCACAAACCAGAGAAACCCTTTCGACTCTGACCCAACGAAGTGTGGCCCTTGACTGGGAAGTTAAACAAGAAAAAGAAACCTTTGGAATTCCAAGTGAGTGACCAAGTTCTTTAGGAGAACTGACTCTGGGAATGGCTTAATACGCTTCGTATCGCGTGAAAAGCTAAATCCAATATAGTTAGGACCTCCGAGATTCTTATCAGAATCGGTCCTGTACCTCGCACAAACTAGACCTACACAGCGAACTCGGTAACGTACATTCAACTCTTCGCGCCTCAATCGTGAAACCATACCTTTCCGTTAGGACTCTTGTAAGTCCACTCATAGAGATCCTCGCCTTCGTATTTGAAACGCAGTGACCCTCGACCGAGAGGTCAAGCGGACGAAGCAACGCAGTCTCCCGTTAGTTAAGATTCGTTGGGATACCAACCGAGGACCCGATTTCACTTAGGAGCGCTAGAACCAATCGATTAGGATGTTCCCTCATCTCGAATCGATCATTCATACCTACTTCCTTATCTAAATTTTAATTTCGGGACGAAATTCCCTTCAACATGGGGATGATGTGACAACGTGAAATTTCCATTCGGTCAAACCCTAAAAGTCAACCACTTCGTAGCATAAGTCAATGTAATTATTTCTTATTTTTAAGAAATATAAAATTATTTTGATTATTTTAATATTATTTTTAAGAGAACGGGTGAAAGAAAGTGTCGTCTCGGGTTTTGATTTTTTGAAAACCGCAAACACTTCGCGTATTAGAAACACCCGACCAAACTTTTATGTTTTGGGTTTAGAAATCACCAAAACCGTAAACTCATGCCTATGTATGAGTTTACTCCCCAAGTAACTAGTCATTTGTGTTTACTCCCTAAAAAGTCAAAAGAGTAAACTCCAAGTTTTCTCTCAAGTATCATCCAAGATTTAATTCCAAATCTTCAATCTTGTAAGTGTTTTAACCCTTTCAAGCTAGTAAAACACTTAATCTAGTGTTTGTGCATCTATTCATCCATTCACTTCCGGTTTTTGTTTAGATTTTCCAAAAGCACCAAGAACACCAAGAAAACACATTAAGTGTTCTTGGCCTTTTAGCTCAATTCAAGCTTCCTTATGTAAGTACTTCTATCCTTGAGTGATTTTAAGCTAGTATTACATTTTAATATCAAGAAATAATGTCAAGAACACAAGGTTGGAGGTGTTCACGGTCCAAGAATGTTCTTGGGCCTTAAACACCATAAAATGCACCAAAGTGTGCCTAAGTCCTTATCTAAGCCCTAGTTTGCTGTATAAACCCTCCTTGACATGTTTAAACCGTCCTTTGTTGTGTTCAAACCTTGAAAAACATCAAATACCCACAAAAATAAGTGTTTACGGTTTGGGGATTTCCCAAAACCGTAAACACCCGATAGTATGTCCATATGGGTTATTTTCCTTCCTTAGGCTTATAAACTAGCACATACACTAACCTAATTGTGTTAGGGACTTGAAATCATGGCCATACACCCTTCCATACGGATTTACGGTTTTTGAACCCAAAGGGAAAAGCCATGAGGCCGTAAACTCCTCAAATGAGGTGTTTTGTTGCCCTAGTCCATTCCAAAGGCCAAACCACTTAGTAGAATTGCTTCAAGAGGCTTGTTCAACCACCAAACAAGACGTAGTCATTAGGACTAGAGTTTACGACTATAAACTCTAGATTTTACTGCCGTAATCTCTTTGTGTCATGACCATCAAAACCGTAAACTCCAAGGGAGTTTACCCTTGTACCCTAAACACACTAGCCTTTCCCTACAACACTTAGATGCAACCCTTGAGACTTTTAACACTTGTATAAAGTGTTTAACATGTCCTAGAGTGTTTTAACTTTGTTTATTAGTTGTTTAAAGACTAATTATGTATATACATATATCCTTATATGTTATTAGGATCTTTGTGCGTGTCTAAGTCTTCACTTGACACCAAGCACTTATCTGACACTTCTTTCCGATCCACTTACCACATGTGAGTTCATACCCCTTAAATAATGTTTTAAACTACTTTTAAATGTTTTATGGGGGGGATACAAGTAGAATCATACTAGTTATTATATCAATCACATGTGATTAATAAGTAGAATTATGCTAGTTATTATACCAATCACATGTGATTAATATGTAACATTCAATTGATTTACTACACATCAGCCGTTTTACCAAACAGTTTTCTTCAAATGATTTTTATAAACATTTTATGTGTTTTAAACTCTTTATTTACACTGTACATTTCACTCTGTATATTACCTTTCAAACTTATTGTGTTTCAAACAAATGTTTCTTTATACTAAAGTGTTTTACCAAACCCATGCCTTCAAACTGTTTTATAGATTGACATCAAGTCGATCTGTTCTTAAGGTAATAATTATGTTCAGAGGTTTTACAAAACTTACTTTATGCTTTTATATTATAAATTGCATGCCTATATATGTATATTTATATGAGTAATGTTTAAAAGACTTAGGAAGGCTATCCACCCTATTTCCTTTTCGCGCTTGAGTTGTGGTCTGGTGGGATATTGAGTACCCGTCCGAAGGTCGTTTAAATATTAGTTATATATCATGTGTACATATGTAGTCATACAGGTTCTTCCAGTTCAATCAATACCTTTGGGTAGCAAGGGTATACATCGATGTCTATACATACCAGTTAGATTACTAGTAAACTACCATAAGGGTAGTTTAGGAAGATCCTAGAACTATTACTAGAACACAATATCATTCTATGAGTCAATTCATTCATGAGTTAGTACTTACTACTATGAGAACATATACAACTATACCAGAGAGGAACATATACAACTATACTAGAGAAGAACATATACAACTATACTAGAGAGGAACATATACAACTATACTAGAGAAGAACATATGCAACTATACTAGAGAAGAACATATACAACTATACTAGAGAAGAACATATACAACGATACTAGAACGAGTACATTAATATACATGCTAGATAGAGAGAGATCACACTTTACAGCTAGCACACGTGGAACATTACAGTACATTACTATACTTTTACATAGATATGTTTACATGATCACTTACATGATCGCACTTACATGAGAACAACTACATGATCTCTTACATGATCACACTTACATATATATATATATATATATATATATATATATATATATATATATATATATATATATATATATATATATATATATATATATATATAAAGAGGACAAACGTCACTAGGTGCTATAGCATGGAACCAGTTCAGGATCTAACTATACCGATGAATCACAACACAATTCTGATCGTTATATCGAGTATACATGATCATAGTAATGTGGATGCTCATGGCTTGCATACATGCAGGGGTCATGGGTAGGTCCCAAAATCCCTTTGATAGGGGAGCGTATAGTCTGGGATCTAGACATCACATTATACCTTATCCCTCAAATAAGGCAGTTGAGTACCGATGTGGTTATTTATTACAAATACTACAGTACTTAGAAGTATTACCATAGACTTAAGGTAATTGGTACGGTTGTAGTTCAGTGCTACACCATAGTACTATTTCATTTTCCCATTACATTCACTTCGTGAACATTCACACGACACACAGTAATGTAGAAACTATCTTTTTGATTAATGGTAGTCAGACTTTGGAAAATACACACTCCTACAAGAGATACATTCAGAACAGTTAGGTCTTGGTAGAAGACTACATGAGAACAGTTAAGTCTTGGTAGAAGACTCTTTTTGTTACTAATAGGAATCATAGGGATTTCTAGGGTTTTTCAAACATTTACAGTTGTTTTACAAACATGTTCGTACTTACAATTCATATACATTTTCATACTTACAATTCATTTACATTTTCAATACTTACAGTTCGTATACATACAAATACTTACATTTCAAATACATACAAGTATTTACATACAAATTAAGACACTAAAATACTTATGATCTCACCAGCTTTAAAGCTGATACTCGCTTTCAAAATTACTTGTATCCTCAGGTTATCATAGACAGGTACCGATGCAAGGACTTGGGAAGATGGAGCTCGTTGAAGATTCATCTTTCATTTTGATTTATGCTTTAGTGTGTATCAAAATTTGACAGAACACACTTGTATAATAATTCTATTATTAATGCAATGGATGATGTTGTTGCTTGTTTACTACTTTTCATTGTTGTGATACTGTACATGACGTCCTCCGCCCCAGAACGTTTCCGCCGTTCTTGGTTTTGGGGTGTGACACATGGCCATGGTTGGCAAGGTGGTATACAAGCTGGAGTTACCGGATGAGCTCAGTCGTATTCACAACACCTTTCACGTTTTGCAATTGTGAAAGTGTATTACGGACCAGGAGGCAGTGGTATCATTGGATGACATTTAGGTGGATGAGCGCCTGAATTATGTTGAGAGGCCGGTAGCCGTTTTGGAAAGGAAAGTGAAAGTGCTGCGAAACAAGGAGGTCCCGTTAGTAAAGGTACAATAGTAGCATCGGAGGGGATCTGAATGGACATGGGAGCCGGAGGCTGAGATGCGGGAGCACTATCCGGAGTTGTTCACCACAGCAGACTTCGAGGACGAAGTCTAAGTCAAGTGTGGGAGAAATGTAACACCCTGATTGTCAGGTAGCATTATTTTTTAAAGTTAGAGTCCAAGATTCAAGGTCTACTCGACGAGTTGATGCTATGACTCGTCGAGTAGCAGCGTGTTGGACACGTCTTTTAATGACTAGACTCGGCGAGTTGGTTATGGGTCATAGCTGGTAGAGGAAACCCTAAATTTCAGGGTTTCTTCACCCTGTATATTGGACCATTAGCGCCTCCCTCAGTCCCTCATCACCCCTTGAGAGCCAGAAACCTTAATTTCATGTGAGAGAGTCCTAAAGACTGTTATGGAGCTTGGGCACATTTTAGAGGTATCAAAGGGAATAGTGTGGATCCAGATTCTACATCAGTTTGGGCACGTTTTAGAGGTAATAAGTCATTACCTTGACCTTTCCCCTTTCTATATCTCTCTTTCATGAAGTTATAGGGCTTATTTGGAAGTATTATGAAGAGATAATGGTGTATGAGTTAGATCTGGAGTTGAAACTCCAGATCTGAGCTTCCTTTGGGTTCTAAATTCAGAAAGTCTTTGGTATTGTCGTGCAAAATCCCTTTCTCATGAGTTGAGTTCCATTTCAAGTTTGGTTTTGGACTTTGAGGCATTCAAACACGTAAAGGTAGCAACTTTACGTTGCTATGCACTCTATGGACCTAGATCTACTACCTGGAACAAAGGAATAGTGCAGAATCGTTTGATCATGGAAGTTATCGTATGGACTCGGCGAGTCTGGGAGATGACTCGTCGAGTCGGGTAGGGTTTTATCTTATTTAGTCCCGTGTGGACTCGGGCGAGTCTGCGAGATGACTCGGAGTGTGAGTTGGGTGTTCAGATCCTGAGTTGCATAGTGTCTCGGCGAGTCTGTTAGGGACTCGACGAGTTGAGTCGAGTGATCCTCAAATCAGGAGAGATTTGATGAAGGGGGGAAATTGCACTCAGCAAATAGGTCAAAATGGACTGTTGACCATTAACCAGTGACTTTGACTTTGACTAGAAATGGTATTGTACCTTCCAAGGGTATTTTAGTAATTTGAGTAGTTATTAAGTGCATTACTCATGGGTACAGGCGAGGTGGTTGGAGCTTTATCTGGAGGAGTAGTCAATATCATTCTGAGCAGCTAGCGAGGTGAGTTATCCTCACTATATCGATAATGTCCAAGGCACCAAGGCCGACCCTTTAGATTATTATTCTGATTATAGTATGATGCGTGTGATTATGATCTATTAGATAGGTATCAGAATAGACATGATATTGTTATGCTATGATGGCTCGATAGGTTGGTATGCTAGTGACCTGGTTAGGTCGGTATTCCAGTGATATGAGACTTCTATGATTGATGATCTGTGAGATAGTTACATCTGATTTATATTCCATAATAGATTATTTATGTGCACATGGTTATTTATTTAGTGGTTAGGTTGAGGCGGTCCTGCTTTGTGTTGAAGCCCAACATACCCGATGAGCGGTCCGAATAGACTGTTGGCCCTGCATGACGGTCCAGTTATACTGAAGGCTCAGGATAGATCCAGATAGACTGTAGGCCTTATAAGGCAGTCCAGTCAAGCTGAAGGCCCAATATGCATGTTGTATCTATCTGTTATTGCTATGATATTATTGGTGTGGTATTGGTATTTTGGGGGTAACTGTTGGATTAGTGTCTAAGTCCATAATTATTTTGGTATGTACTTGACCCGATGGTGCATGGTCCTTTTGGGTTGCCTTCACCAAAGCAACTTGATAGGATGAATTATGTAGAGAAAGGATTGAATATGATTTATTAATGTATTATGAGAGTAATACATTAAAGAAGAAATCATATTGTTTAATTAATATTAGTCAATAATTAATTGGTAATTAGTTTTGTGACTAAAAGAGATTAATTAAACTTAAGGGACTGGAATTGTAATTATAAGATAATTGCAATTTGGGCCATGGATTTCCTTGTATTAAGGAGTGGACGAATTCTATGGGGGAAGCCCAAATGAAATCGTCCAAGGCCATAAGGAAAGGGCTCCATGGGTTGCTTAAGGCTTAAGCAACCAAATTAGGGTTTCCTTGTTAGATAACCCTAATAGCCTTACTATATATATAAGACCCTTATGGCCCAAAAACGTGGAGAAGCTTTCTTCTAGGGTTAGAACACGTTTTGAGCAGCCTCCATCCTCTCTCCTCTTGCTTATGGTGTTTGTGAACCATTAGAGGAGTGACATTTGTGACTCTAAGCTTTCTAAAGTCAATACAAGGAGGAATAGGGATTGTTATTGCTACATAACAATCAAGGAAATATCTTAAACCCATTCTCATCTTAATATGTTTACTTGTATGCTAGAATTAGAGTTTATAGTCTTGGATAACTTGCATGTACAATAGAGAAACCTAGTCGATGCAGACTCGACGAGTCCAAGCTTGACTCGACGAATCAACTCGTCAGATGGAGCATATCTCGGGATTTCTTGCTGTTTTTGCTTTGGGATAGTTACCTTATCATATTAGATCAATATTAATCCAATTTTATGATATATTTGACTATATTCTTCATCTAATTGAAGATATTTATCAATTAATAAGATAATTGTTTCCTTATGTGATAATTGATTGATTATTTTGATTAAATTGATAAATTGTTTTACAAGAAATCATTAAATAAATCAAATATAGATAATTATGTGATTAATTGTTAATTTTAGATTATTTGTTATTTGATCCTTGTTGTTATGAAAAGTTTCATATTTTCCCCTTAGGTTTTATAGTTTAAATTTGAACCCAAAAGTTATGCTGTTTTGAAATTTAAATAGTTGAAACCCTAATGTTTTGAAAAAAAGTTTCAAAATTTGCCCTCAAGTTTTGAAATTTAAATTTTGATTAATAGTTTAATTTTAATGTATATTTAAATTCTAAACCCTAATGTTTTGAAATGTTTCAAAACATGCCCTTAAGTTTTGGAATTTAAAAGTTGATTAAAAGGTTTAATTAGGAATGTTAAATTCTAAAACCCTAGTAATGTTTTGAAAAGTTCAAATCACACCCTTATGGTTTTATTAATTAATTAAGGATTATAATTAAAAGAGGTTTAATAAATCCATAAAAAGTTTAGGTTTACAATTTAATTGAATTAAAAGTATAATTGTTAATTTGACCACCTAGTATTTTAAAAGTATAAAATACACCCTATACTATATATATATATAACATTAAAAGTCTAACATTGTATATATGTATGAGTAAAAGTCAGTCTTACCGTTAGTAGGCCTCATTCACGAATCTGGTCTATAAGGGGTGTTTAAGGAAATTGCCTATAATATGGCGATTGAATGGGTAGCCACTCTTACCCACCGCACTCTTGACTAGTGGAGGGTCGTTAGCCGAACGGGTAGGATAGGACGAAACCTTCCATTATAAGTATGATGAAGTACAAAAGTAACTAAATGTTTTTCAAATTCCCAATCTTAGTTACTTAGGCAAAAGTGAATTGATGCAATTCCATGAAATTACACTTTATGCCCTTGCGAAGACGTTAGTGGAGCGTGTGTGGTTTACCGGCACACTAAATGGTTCTAAGCAAAGGTAGCAAATGGTGACTCAATGTTTTTCATAGTTCGGTGGAGCGTGTGTGGTTTACCGGCACATCGAATAGGTGATTGTAACATGTGAGGGCACCATGTAAGTTTGCATGGTTATTCACACCCGCTTTGTGATCCTCGTCATCCCAGTCACAAACAAGAGGGGCATATTGAGATTTAAACATGCCATTGAAAGTTCAATGAGTCTTAAAGGATCTAGGATTTTTTATAGATTTAAAACTTAAATTTCTTTTTCGTTTTTCATGGTGGAAATTGGTGAATCGTCATTCACTTACCTTCAAATATTCTGCAACTAGATTACGACATCCCTTTTCTAGGTTGTAGCATATTGTGTTGGGTCCTAGCCTTAGTATTTCATCTCGGTGATTTACTTAGGACTCAATCTATCAACTAACTTGAATTCGTTTTTCTCCCGTTTTGTAAATGTCAAAGTTCGACAACTATGGTCTTCCCAAATCCCATGGAACAAGCATTCCACATGAAGATGGTATTCCACGATTCGATCGAGGAACAAGATATCATGCTTCACTTCCTCCACCTCCTCCAATTGTTCTCCCTAACCCACAAGATCGAACAATTGAAAGGTTCAACATCACTAAAGCCCTATTGGAAATGAAACATGAAGATGGTAAACCCATGTGTGCCCACGTTCTAGGAATGAAATCACACATTGATAGGTTGATAATGTTGGGTGTGTCATTCCCAAATGAGTTGGTTGTAAATTGGGTTTAACAGTCACTTCCTGAATCATATAATGAGTTCAAAAGAAAGTATTATATGATGGATCATGACGATAACCTCATTGACCTAACTTACATGCTCATTGCTGCTAAATCATAAATGATTTGGCGAAGCAATGGAGTGTATTTGTTGGGAAAGTCAACCGACCATGCTTCCGAGGACGTTCTAGGAGAACGGACCTGCATTTGTTGCCAAGAGAAAGGGCCTTGGATACAAGTCTGCCCAAAGAGCCTGAAGAGTCCAGAAGATGGGAGAGTCAAAGAGTATGGTTGTGCTTCAGGTAAAATCCACTATCTAACTCCGTTAAGTTCCTATTCATTGATTCTTAATACATGATGTGATAAGATTGCATTTAAATGTTTTACAGGATCGGTGAAAAGAAAGGAAGTTTGGTGAAAGAGCAAGATGAATCTAATCACAAGGAATGGATCTTGACCGCATGGACTTGAAGATTAGATTTTGAGCTTAGATAGTTATGATAGAGTTGTTCGAAAATTTTCTTTTGAAATACATAGTTTTCAATGGATTTTGCATTGTAAGGACAAATGTTTTCCGCTGCTTTTATAAATAAAATAAAATTTTGGTTTGACTTATTTATTTAATTGTTTATTTCCTTGCAATGAAATCGTTATGAAAATTGATGTTTACATATTTCTAGAACGAATGGATACGATTCTTATTTATGGAAATGTCGAGAATTTACCAAATAGGGAGAGTTTCTCATCACCCAAGTTTCAATTGGACAGAAATTTGGAATCACGCAACTTGGTTGCATGATGAACGAGAAATTTCATATTTGGAAATTAGACTAATTCATTGACAAAGTGTCAAGTGAAGGACTAGGAGATCAAGTACACAAAGTTGCGTGTTGATCAAGTCCACCATAAGAGTAACAAAGATATTCGTCATGATTTACTAAAGGTTTAGTAAATATGATTATACTTATAAGATTAAGTGTAATTCGGAATTGATTAAAAGGGTTTAAATCAATAGCAAAACGAATAAGAAGAATCAAGTAGGCAGAAAGATAAAAGTTTCTCCATTCTAAGAAGAAGGGATAGTACCTTTTATGCTTTATGATAGGTCTTTATGATTAAGAACCATATCTTAATTGATCCTCTAAGTGAGTCTTAGTACAATTGTATGTCTAAGTAGAGGAATCAAGAATTGAAGAAATGGTTAAATCAAGAAGTCAATCATACTTCGTTCCAAAACAAGTCTTAGAGTTAAGATTGTGACAATGAGTGACAAGTATTAAAAGGTTTATAACATTCATCAAATGTGGAAAGTTGTGATGTCTTGGATAAGACAAAGGGCAACTAGGACCAATTTATGAAATGTTTTGATAAAAGCTACACTAACTCTTGAATATTTGTTTTGTCAAGAAATGGTTATTGACTAGAGAATCTTATATGTCAAGGAGTCAGTGGGAGTCTTAATGGTCTTGAAAGGTTTCAAGAACAAATCAAATAATGTCACACCCCCAAACCAAGGATGGCGGAAACGTCCGGGGGTGGAGGAATTCATGTATAGTATCATAACCACAAATTCAATAGTAATTTAAGCAAACACAACCAACATATATATATAATTGAAAAAGTTACATCACTTGTATGAAATACATGTTTCAAAATCAATTACAATATGTGTGACAAAATATGAAAAGCTTGACGCCTTAACGTCCCATCCTCAAAAGCACTTGGTTACCTGTTTAGCGATTTCCTGAGAATACAAGTTTGGTTGAAAAAGTGTCAACACGAGGGTTGGTGAGTTCATAAGAGATTTCTTTAGAGAAGTAAATCGTTTTCATTGTAAAAGCGATGAAATATGTATTTAAAAGAAAATCCAATATTTTCTTTAAACGTGAGTATGTAGTTCTTTATCCCGAGTGATATGAAATCATAAATACATAGATCGAGAGTGTATGGTAATATCTGTATTTATTGACATAAAAGTGATTTTAAATCGACATAAAACCCCTTTTTGTTTTATAAAAAAAATATAACCCGTAAACTTTATTGATTGTAAGCTCCCTATGTGAGTCGCTATAACCATACTATGACTAGAGGTAACCTGCACAACGTTATTTAGACGCCCTGATTCTATTACTCTTGTCACCCGCGGACCTGCCGGTCCAGCTGTAGCTAGCAGCGAGGTGTGGGATGTCAACCCCAATATAGATCTATACACAATTATCACGCTCTCCCTACAAGAGATTTTGGTTATAACTTACAGGAATTTAGGGATCCCGTACTCGGACGTACGGGGAGAGATAGTCTCACATCCTGAGTTAACAAGTTTACGTGTAGTGTGCATGAGTGTAGAACCCTTATGTATGAATGCCCCCTTTTTCTACGAGTGTGTTATGTGATGAATCTTAAATTATACCTATTATAGTTTATCCAAAACGTTTGTAGTGTATAAAAACTCTTTTATGAAACTGCAATAGTGCTATGAATCCATAAACCATGCTTATTATAGCTTAATATACGTGACCTAAATAAATGAATAATCTTGTAATGAGTGACTAAGTTTCAGTTTATGAAGATAAAGTAACAAGGAAACACATTCAGTATTTAGAACTTATTGTCATACACCTTGCTCAACATAATACAAAGTGTTATGGAATTTATATGCTGTTAACTAACTTTAACCTTTCTGCACTATTTTGTAAAAATCATAGAAAAATCATACAATGTCGAAAACTGAATCCGTAAATTCTGAGAGTTCCCAAAATGTGTCTAGTTTACTCATAATTTCTATCATGATTTTTAATGACCTCCAACTTGCATGAAAAAGTCCATAATCACAGACTGGTCCGGATTGGTGTTTGAAATGATAGGCAGTTTTGTAAAAATCACCTTAAATTGTAGAAAAATCGTATGGAGATATGCAAGTAGTCATTTTAAAGCTAAGAAATTGAACTATTTGAACCTACAGTTTTGAAAACAAAAATGTTTATGTTTCCCAGAACAGTCCGTGAATGGGGTTGAACTTTTCTGATGAAGGCTGTTAGAAAAGTTTAGTTATGTTCTTGGAGTTTTAACTTGTATTCCCCCCCCCCCCCCCCCCAAAAAAAAAAAAAAAAAAAAAAAAAAAAAAACTTGAGAAAACATGAAAATGTAGGGGTATGAGCTCACCTTAAGTGCTTTCAGTAGATGATTGTTGAAGAATGCAAGTGTTTAACTCAAGAACACTTGGAGATGCCTTAAGATTTTCGAGAATCTAACATAATAGTTATGGAGTTTGTGTAAGCAATAAATGATTTGAGTAGAATGAAGTGTAATAATCACAAGGAGGATGAATTATACTTAGCAAGAGTGGAAGAACACTTGATAATCAGCCTTGGAGACTTGAAATGGAGAGAAAGAGTTTGAGAGAAAAGTGGTGTTTGATTCTTGGCGAAATGAGAGCAAATGAGAGAAATGGGGAGAGAGGATGTTTTTTCCAACTCTAAAAACGTGGGAATGGGTGGCAATTGAGTGTAAGGAACATCGAAGTGACCTAGGTAAGGTGGGGAGGTGTGGCTGGTCATAGAATGGGTGTGGGGATGGTTGCTTGTGACATAAGATAAGGCAAGGTCAACACTCCACCTTAAATAAATCACCCATTAGATTTTTATTATTTAGATAATGATTTTCATGAAAATATGTTTAAATTATGAATATTTAGGGTTTATTATGTTAAAATATAATTTCTGGAGAAAATCCAGCGTTAAAATCACGAAAAATGGGCTTCAAATGTTAAAAATATAAAAAATGGGCTAAAAGTGACAAAATTCCGAAATCTGGCCGAGGTTCGGTCTTCTGATGCTAGAACCGAGAGGAGAGAGGGCAGAGACCGAGAGGGGAGAAAAACCGAGAGAAGAGAGGGCAGAGACCGAGAGGAGAGAAGAACCAAGAGAAGAGAGTGCAGAGACCGAGAGGAGAGAAGAACCGAGAGAAGAGAGGGCAGAGACCGAGAGGTGGGCAAGGAACCGAGAGGTGGGAGGAGACCAAGAGGGGACCGAGAGGCGGAGCAGAGACCGAGAGCCAATCAGCGGAGCAGAGACCGAGGCTCGGTCTCGGCTACAGGGATTCGGTTCTCTGGTTTCGGCCAACAGAGGCTCGGTTTCGGTCCAAGGCTTGGCCCTAAGAAGCTTCGGCTCCTTGAGAAGGGTTTCGGTTCCTAAGGTCCATTTTTCTCGTTTTTACCCCGTTTTAAGCCGTTTTTGACCCGGTTAAGTGTCGGGATGGCCCGAAAGACTATAAAAAGTCCAAGGAACTTTTGAGAGAGATTTGAGAGAGATTTGAGAGAGATTTGGGAGACATTTCACATACTTGGAGAGATTTGGGAGAGATTTGATATTCTTGGAGAGATTCCTCATATAAAGAGATATTTGAGAGAGATTTCACTTACTTGGAGAGATTTGGGAGAGATTTGACATTCTTGGAGAGATTTCTCATACAAAGAGATATTTGAGAGAGGTTTCACATACTTGGAGAGATTTGGGAGAGATTTGACATTCTTGGAGAGATTTCTCATACAAAGAGATATTTGAGAGAGGTTTCACATACTTGGAGAGATTTGGGAGAGATTTGACATAGAGAGAGATAGAGTGAAAACGATTGAGAGAGGTTCCATGTGTGACAATTATGAGTGTTTGGCTCCACAACGCAAGGTTCTTGAGCCCCGTTAAGTCATGATTAAGGATCCCACACACTCCCGATAGGTATGCAACATGGTTTTATCAGTTTAGTTCATTGATTAGCACTAAGGCACAGGAAATTTTAACACAAGAACTTTTCCCAAGTGATGTTTTCCCATTAATATAGTAAGTTATACAGTATGTACATAACACAAACCCTAATACACAAGGTTTAATCGAGTTGACCGGTTTGACTTGATGACTTGACTTGACTCTAGATTGACGATTGTCACATCATCCCCCCGTTAGAGGGAATTTCGTCCCGAAATTTAAACTCGGTTGGGACTTCAAGGGTTTGGGAAAAGATGCGGATACTTTTGCTTCATTTGATCTTCGCGTTCCCAGGTAAACTCAGGCCCTCGTTTCGCGTTCCATTATCTCAACTGGTTCCTCCACAAAGTGGAGATTTTCATTAACTTCAATTTCATCGAGCGGTATTACGAGTGTCTCATCAGACAGGAACTTCTTTAGGTTCGATACGTGAAATGTGGGATGTACCTTGTCGAGTTCGAGAGGTAATCTAAGTTTGTATGCCACTGGTCCAATCCGGGCAAGAATTTCAAATGGACCAATATACCTGGGGTTTAGTTTCCCGTGCTTGTCAAAACGTATCATTCCTTTCCAAGGGGAAACTTTTAGTAGTACTCGATCACCAACCTGGAATTCTAAAGGTTTGTGTCGCTTATCCGCATAACTCTTTTGCCGATCACGGGAGGCCTTCAGCCTCTCTCGGATCTGCACTATCTTTTATGTGGTCTCCCTTATGATTTCAGGACCAGTGAGGGTGCTGTTAGGGACTTGTCCCCTAGCTAGCTGAGTATCCCCCACTTCAGCCCAACACAGGGGTGATCTGCACCTGCGGCCATAGAGAGCTTCGAATGGAGCGACTTTAATGCTAGTGTGATAGCTGTTATTATAAGAGAATTCGATAAGCGGCAGATGGGTGTCCCATGCCTTACCAAAATCTATCACACAGGCTCTCAGCATGTCTTCCAATGTCTGGATGGTTCTCTCGCTTTGCCCGTCGGTTTGTGGATGGTAGGCGTACTCATGTCAAGCCTAGTTCCCAGAGACTTCTGTAGGGAGTGCCAGAACCGCGAGGTGAATCTACTATCTCGGTCAGAGATAATGGATATAGGTACACCATGCAGTCGCACGATCTCTTTAATGTACGTCCTGGTTAACTTCTCCATCTTGTCTGTTTCCTTTATTGGCAGAAAGTACGCGGACTTGGTCAATCTGTCCACGACAACCCATATGGTGTCCAACCCACCTGAGGTCTTAGGCAGTTTGGTTATGAAGTCCATGGTTATTCGCTCCAACTTCCACTCGGGTATATCCGGTTGTTGAAGTAGTCCCGATGGCTTCTGATATTCTACCTTGACCTTGGCGCAAGTGAGGCACTTGCTCACATAAGCAGCAATTTCAGCCTTCATGTTTGGCCACCAGTATAACCTTTTGAGGTCTAGATACATCTTATCTGACCCAGGATGGATGGAGTATCGATTCTTGTGGGCCTCATGCATTACAACGTCTCGGTACCCACCGAACTTCGGTGTCCAGATTCGGTTCATGAGATAACGAGTTCCATCCTCTTTGACTTCCAAGTTCTTGTCCATCCCTCTTAAAGCTTCATTTGCCACGTTTTTTGGTTTCAAGGCTTCTAACTGGTCATCCTTGATATGCGTAGCCAGTTGGGAGTGGATGGTCATGGCTAGGGATTTTACTCGGCGACCCGAGTATTCTTTCCTGCTTAAGGCATCGGCCACTACATTGGCCTTGCCCGGGTGGTAGCAAATTTCACATTCGTAGTCATTTAGCAACTCCACCCATCTTCTTTGGCGCATGTTAAGTTCTTTCTGATTGAGAATATGCTGAAGACTTTTGTGATCAGTGAAGATGGTGCACTTGGTGCCGTAGAGGTAGTGCCTCCAGATCTTCCGGGCGAACACCACTGCTCCCAGTTCAAGGTCATGGGTGGTATAATTAACTTCATGAGTCTTAAGTTGCCTTGATGCGTAAGCGATGACTTTTCCCCTTTGCATGAGCACGCAGCCGAGGCCTTGATTCGAAGCATCACAATACACGACAAAATCATCGGTTCCTTCTGGAAGAGACAAGACTGGTGCGCTGCATAGGGCTTGCTTTAGTGTCTGGAAGGCGACTTCTTGTTTATCTTCCCATTTGAACACCACGCCTTTCCGATTCAAGGTGGTGAGGGGCTTAGCGATCTTGGAGAAGTTTTGTATGAATCTTCGATAGTAGCCTGGGAGTCCCAAAAATTGTCGGATTTCTGTTGGGGTTGTAGGTGCTGACCAATCTTCGATTGCTTTGATCTTTGAGGTATCCACATATATTCCTTCCTTGCTTACTACGTGGCCAAGGAATCCTACTTCACGGAGCCAAAATTCACACTTTGAGAACTTGGCGTAAAGCTTCTCAGCTCTTAAAATCTCCAGAACTAGCCGTAGGTGTTGTCTGTGCTCTTCTTCGCTTCTCGAATAGACCAAGATATCGTCGATGAATACGATGACGAATTTATCTAGGAACGGTCGACACACTCGGTTTATCAAATCCATGAACACTGCAGGCGCGTTTGTTAATCCGAATGGCATCACTACAAACTCATAGTGTCCATAGCGAGTTCTGAATGCCGTCTTGGGGATATCCTCTTCTTGAACTCGTAGTTGATGATAACCCGACCTCAGGTCGATTTTTGAAAAGTAGCTGGCTCCTTGGAGCTGGTCGAAGAGGTCATCGATTCGGGGTAGAGGATATCGGTTCTTGATAGTGAGTTTGTTTAGTTCTTGGTAGTCTATGCACATGCAAAAAGATCCATCCTTCTTCTTTATGAACAGGACCGGTGCTCCCCAAGGTGAGAAGCTTGGCCTGATGAATCCTTTGCTCAACAGTTCATTCAACTGGCTGGACAGTTCTTGCATTTCTGCCGGTGCTAAGCGGTATGGAGCCCTGACAACGGGGGTAGCTCCTGGGATTAAGTCGATCCGAAATTCGACTTGTCGTGTGAGTGGTACACCTGGCAGATCGTCTGGGAATACCCCAGGGAAGTTGCATACTTCTTTAATTTCTTTGATGTCCTTCACCTCTTGTTTCTTGTCTACGACATGGGCTAAGAATGCATGGTATTGCTTTCGGAGGTACTTTTGGGTTTTAACACAAGAGATGATTTGTAGGTTCGCACTAGGTTTATTGCCATAAACGGTGAGGATTTTGCCATTCGGAAGATTGAGGCGGACGGCCCTTTCGTAACATAAAATGTCGGCACGATGAAGGCTTAACCAATCCATACCAATGATTATGTCGAAACTTTTTATGGTGACCGGCATAAGGTCATTTTTGAACGAACGGTTGTCTAGAGTGAGAGTACACCCTATGTAAATATCTCTAGCGCGCTCAACCTTTCCATTTTCCATTTCTACGACGTAAGAATCTTCTAGTGGCTGGGAATTTTGCTTAAGTATATATTTGAGTTGGTGACCTACGAAACTTCTTTCTGCCCCACTATCAAAAAGTATGCATGCATAAGAGTTATTGAGGAGGAACGTACCAGTAACCACGGAGGGGTCCTTGACTGCTTGTCCGTGCCCTAAAGTTAGGACTCTTCCTGTACCCCCAGCATTAGGGGCTCATGCCTTGGGGCAGTTCCTCCTGAAGTGTCCTGTTTCACCACATCCATAGCAGGTTTGGCTTGCTCCGGTGTTGGCGGCCGTAGCGGCTTGAGCGGCGGGTTGGGTAGTTGCTCTACAGAATCGTGCAGTGTGTCCCTTCTTGTTGTAGTTCTTGCAGTGTAACTCTCGACAAGCACCGTTATGGTGGTAGTTACACTTGTTGCACTTGGGAAGAGTTCCCTTGTACTGTTTCGGCGGCGCTGGAGTGACAGCAGTAGTGGCGGCACGGACAGCAACAATCCGGTGTTGGCGGCCGTAGCAGCGGGTTGGGTAGTCGCTCTACAGAATCGTGCAGTGTGTCCCTTCTTGTTGCAGTTATTGCAGTGTAACTCTCGAAAAGCACCATTATGGTGGTAGTTACACTTGTTGCACTTGGGAAGAGTTCCCGTGTACTGTTTCGGCAGCGCTGGAGTGACAGCAGTAGTGGCGGCACGGACAACAACAATCTGTTGCTTTTTGGCGGGGTCCTGTGTCGGTTGTTTCTTTTTATTGCTCCAGAACTTCCTCTTGTTGTTCCCTCCTTTTGTTCGGTCGGTGGTAGCTATCACGGTACCACAGCTAGCCCTGTGATCTATGTGTTGTTGTGCCAATTCCTTGGCACTCTCAAAGGTAGTGGGTTTCGAGGCCAATACACTATCTTGAATCTGGGATGACAGCCCCCAGAGGTATCGTTCCACCCTTTTCTCCTCTGGAGTGACCATTGTTGGACAGAGGAGTGCTAGGTCATTGAAACGGGCAGTATAAGTTTCAAGATCAGTGCCTGACATTCTGAGGTTCCAAAGTTCCTCTTCAAGTTTTTGTATTTCGCCCCTCGGGTAATATTCCTTTAACATTAAGGCTTTCAAATCGTCCCAGCTTATAGCGTTACCTACTGCAGGAGTAAGTGATTTAACTCGGCCATTCCACCAAGTAAGTGCTTTTCCGGTGAAAGTGAATGTTTCATACTTTACCTTGCTCGCTTCGGGACAAGCACAGATTTCGAAAACTACCTTGGTCCTTTCGAACCATTGCACCAGTGTCATGACGCCCTCGCTTCCATTAAAAGGGTCAGGCTTGCCATTCGTGAAGTCTTTGTAAGAGCACTCCCTCGTACGCCCCATGCTGTCCCCATGAATTGAATTAGTAGCTCCGGATCCAGAACCGCTAGAACCATTTGTACCCATTTGCGACATTGCTGCCGCCACGGCTGCCGTTACTGCAGCCTGAAACATCGCAGGATCAAACTGCGGAGGTGGTGGTGGAGGCGGCACTGTGTTGCCGAAAGGTCTTGGTCTTTTCCTTGGTGGCATGGTTTTGTCATAAATAAAAAAAATGACCAGTCGGTAAGACTTCAATAGTGATAACGAGTCGAGTGTTACTGGTTTCATCTCTCTTGTATTTTATCAAAACTTTATTATTCGTAAACTGTTTGTGCGATCAGGTTATGAAGTCTAGTGCCAAACATTCAATAAATAAAATGCATCCCAAATTCATTAATAAACTTTTAGTACATAACGTTTAGAGGAAAATTTGACCACATAAGGGTCTACATTACATCGTTACGAAAGATAGCTTTGACACTACAAAAGCCCTTTGAATAGTGTAATCACTTAATCACAGGGTCAACCTACATACAAAGAGTAGCACCAACGCGTACTCATAACTTTTACTACCAAGATGTGAGAATAGTAACGAATTCTAATCATGACGACCCTTCTTTGACGGAGCCTGAGATGATGTCGACTCGCCTTGTAGTTCTGCCAATCTCCGTTCGGCTGCAACTATTCTCTCTTCGAGTGCCATGTATCTTTCCCGATACTCTCTTGTTTCTGCTCGAGCAGCGAGAAGGTCTTGAATGAGTTGGTCTCTGTGGTGGGAGTCTCGTTCCAGATCTCTAGTACGATCAGTGGTAGACTGTACGATGGCGCTTAGTTCCTTGACCTGATCGGTCGTCGTCCTACCACGATCATCCATACTTGCTATTCGATGTATCGTGACGGGGAGGGCTCTGTCAGTCGGTCCACCATGGATGAGGTCATAATAACCTCGTTGGTTGCCATATGGTGACCGCTGGCGTTGTTGTCGGCTCCACCTTTCGATCGTCGTTACCCAAGGGGGTTCAGGTCTGTTGTATCCAAAACGGTGTGCGGGTACCCTCGTGATGTAAGGAGGGTTGAATACTTCCGGTTGTTCCTCCATTTCGTTCCCAACCATGACTATATCATCATCTTCCTCTACTTCTTCTTCGTCTTCCTCCTCTTCTTCTTCTTCGTCTTCCTCCTCTCCTTCATGTTCGTCTTCCTCCTCTTCTTCTTGTTTGTCTTCCTCCTTGGGTTCCTCTTCGGGATTCTCTTCGGGATCCTCTTCGGGATCCTCTTCGATTTGTTGCTCGGGCTCATCATCGATCCACCGCGCGTTTCCTTGATTAGGAAAGTACGGGTCCCCGGGTATGTGAAATCCTGCCATGCCGTCTGCACGAGAAACAGGGGGTTAAGAAACATATATTGGAAAATAATAATCATGGCGCTATAAAATGTACAAATACTCCCATAGTATTTTTAAATGTTTATATTTGGTTCTTAGCGTATTCTTTATAGAGTGTAGTTAGGTTATCAGATTTGTCGCCCATTACGACTATTCCTTAGTGTGCGTAAGTTACTTCTCGGACGGATATAGTTGATCAGACTATATCCTTCCCAGAACTGATTACACATGCTAAGGCGTACTAGTAATGTTCAACTCCTCCTCTTTCAATTTATGTTCTCCTTAGTTATGACACTACTCGAGTATATAATACATGTAAGTATACTTTAAAACAAGAAACTAGTTGTTTTCTAAAAGTACAACTCGTTAAAACGTTTTAAGAATCAGAAACTTTTAGTCCCAAATGTGTTTATAGTTTGTATATCTTATGTGGTTTGACATACTTAATTCACTATAAACCGTGCTCTGATACCAATCTGTCACACCCCCAAACCAAGGATGGCGGAAACATCCGGGGGTGGAGGACTTCATGTATAGTATCATAACCACAAATTCAATAGTAATTTAAGCAAACACAACCAACATATATATAATTGAAAAAGTTACATCACTTGTATGAATTACATGTTTCAAAATCAATTACAATATGTTGAGAAAATATGAAAAGTTTGACGCCTTAACGTCCCATCCTCAAAAGCACTTGGTTACCTGTTTAGCGATTTCCTGAGAATACAAGTTTGGTTGAAAAAGTGTCAACACGAGGGTTGGTGAGTTCATAAGAGATTTCTTTAGAGAAGTAAACCATTTTCATTGTAAAAGTGATGAAATATGTATTTAAAAGAAAATCCAATATTTTCTTTAAACATGAGTATGTAGTTCTTTATCCCGAGTGATATGAAATCATAAATACCTAGACCGAGAGTGTATGGTAATATCTGTATTTATTGACATAAAAGTGATTTTAAATCGACATAAAACCCCTTTTTGTTTTATAAAAAAATATATATCCCGTAAACTTTATTTATTGTTAGCTCCCTATGTGAGTCGCTATAACCATACTATGACTAGAGGTAACCTGCACAACGTCATTTAGACGCCCTGATCCTATGACTCTTGTCACCCGCGGACCTGCCGGTCTAGGTGTAGCTAGCAGCGAGGCGTGGGATGTCAACCCCAATATAGATCTATACACAATTATCATGCTCTCCCTACAAGAGATTTTGGTTAAAACTTACAGGAATTTAGGGATCCCGTACTCGGACGTACGGGGAGAGATAGTCTCACATCCTGAGTTAACAAGTTTAGGTGTAGTGTGCAAGAGTGTAGAACCTTTTTGTATGAATGTCCCTTTTTGTACGAGTGTGTTATGTGATGAATCTTAAACTATACCTATTATAGTTTATCCAAAACGTTTGTAGTGTATAAAAACTCTTTTATGAAACTGCAATAGTGCTATGAATCCATAAACTATGCTTATTATAGCTTAATATACGTGACCTAAATAAATGAATAATCTTGTAATGAGTGACTAAGTTTCAATTTATGAAGATAAACTAACAAGGAAACACATTCAATATTTAGAACTTATTGTTATACACCCTGCTCAACATAATACAAAGTGTTATGGAATTTATATGTTGTTAACTAACTTTAACCTTTCTGGACTGTTTTGCAAAAATCATAGAAAAATAATATGAAGTCGAAAACTGAATCCGTAAATTCTGAGAGTTCTCAAAATGTGTCTAGTTTACTCATAATTTTTATCATGATTTTTAATGACCTCCAACTTGGGTGAAAAAGTCCATAATCACAGACTGGTCCGGATTGGTGTTTGAAATGATAGGCAGTTTTGTAAAAATCACCATAAATTGTAGAAAAATCGTATGGAGACGTGCAAGTAGTAATTTTAAAGCTAAGAACTTGGAATATTTTCACCTTATACAGTTTTTAAAACAAAAATGTTTATGTTGCCCAAAACAGTCCGTGAATGGGGTTGAACTTTTCTGATGAAGGCTGTTAGAAAAGTTTAGTTATGTTCTTGGTGTTTTAACTTGTATTCCCCCCCTAAAAACTTGAGAAAACATGAAAATGTAGGGGTATGAACTCACCTTAAGTGATTTCAGCAGATGATTGTTGAAGAATGCAAGTGTTTAACTCAAGAACACTTGGAGATGCCTTAAGATTTTCGAGAATCTAACATCATAGTTATAGAGTTTGTGTAAGCAATAAACGATTTGAATAGAATGAAGTGTAATAATCACAAGGAGGATGAATTATACTTAGCAAGAGTGGAAGAACACTTGATAATCAGCCCTGGAGACTTGAAATGGAGAGAAAAAGTTTGAGAGAAAAGTGGTGTTTGATTCTTGGTGAAATGAGAGCAAATGAGAGAAATGAGGAAAGAGGATGTTTTGTTCCAGCTCTAAAAACGTGGGAATGGGTGGTAATTGAGTGTAAGGAACATTGACGTGACCTAGGTAAGGTGGGGAGGTGTGGCTGGTCGTAGAGTAGGTGTGGGGGTGGTTGCTTGTGACATAAGATAAGGCAAGGTCAACACTCCACCTTAAATAAATCACCCATTACATTTTTATTATTTAGATAATGATTTTCATGAAAATATGTTTAAATTATGAATAGTTAGGGTTTATTATGTTAAAATATAATTTCTGGAGAAAATCCTGTGTTAAAATCACGAAAAACGGGCTTAAAATGTTAAAAATATCAAAAATGGGCTTAAGTGAAAAAATTCCGAAATTTGGCCGAGGTTCGGTCTTCTGATGCTAGAATCGAGAGGAGAGAGGGCAGAGACCGAGAGGGGAGAAGAACCGAGAGAAGAGAGGGCAGAGACCGAGAGGAGAGAAGAACCGAGAGAAGAGAGGGAAGAGACCGAGAGGAGAGAAGAACCGAGAGAAGAGAGGGCAGAGACCGAGAGGCGGGCAAGGAACCGAGAGGTGGGAGGAGACCGAGAGGGGACCGAGAGGCGGAGCAGAGACCGAGAGCCAATCAGCGGAGCAGAGACCGAGGCTCAGTCTCAGCTACAGGGATTCGGTTCTCCGGTTTCGGCCAACAGAGGCTCGGTTTCGGTCCAAGGCTCGGCCCTAAGAAGCTTCGGCTCCTTGAGAAGGGTTTCGGTTCCTAAGGTCCATTTTCTCGTTTTTACCCCGTTTTAAGCCGTTTTTGACCCGGTTAAGGGTCGGGATGGCCCGAAAGACTATAAAAAGTCCAAGGAACTTTTGAGAGAGATTTGGGAGAGATTTCACATACTTGGAGAGATTTGGGAGAGATTTGACATTCTTGGAGAGATTCCTCATACAAAGAGATATTTGAGAGAGATTTCACATACTTGGAGATATTTGTGAGAGATTTGACATTCTTGGAGAGATTTCTCATACAAAGAGATATTTGAGAGAGGTTTCACATACTTGGAGAGATTTGGGAGAGATTTCTCATACAAAGAGATATTTGAGAGAGGTTTCACATACTTGGAGAGATTTGTGAGAGATTTGACATAGAGAGAGATAGAGTGAAAACGAGTGAGAGAGGTTCCATGTGTGACAATTGTGAGTGTTTGGCTCCGCAACGCAAGGTTCTTGAGCCCCGTTAAGTCATGATTAACGATCCTACACACTCCCGATGGGTATGCAACATGGTTTTATCAGTTTAGTTCATTGATTAGCACTAAGGCTCAGGAAATTTTAACACAAGAACTTTTCCCAAGTGATGTTTTCCCATTAATATAGTAAGTTATACAGTATGTACATAACACAAACCCTAATACACAAGGTTTAATCGAGTTGACCGGTTTGACTTGATGACTTGACTTGACTCTAGATTGATGATTGTCACAAATAAACCTTATTGATCATCACTAGCACACGAGTTGAGGTTTACAACCTATCGTGTTGACATTATTTTGTGTCTGTGTTGTTTCCAATTGAGTTAATTATGCATGTGAGTTTTATGAGTTCTCATTTTGAACGAGTAGAAGGCAAGGCACCTTGATCAATGAAAGGTACATTGATAGGAAAAGGTGAGATGTTTAACTACTTGGAAGACATGGTGGGTAGCTGTGCTACCATAAGGCAAGAAATCAAGATTAAGAAAGTTCGATCCATATGTGTTTGAATTTGTCGTAATCCTTGGTTTTGACAAATTCACATGGATAGGAACAAATACACCGTTTAAATCTAAGTGTCATAGGATTTCCTCCTTTATGAAAATGATTGTGAGGAAATGCTTTCACTAAGAAAGGTTTTAATAAGATAGTGATTGTAAAATTGCATTCTCAAATTCGATTATGGTCACGGTATCCCTTTCCATGATTTGAATTGTGAGGTTTGGCAATTAGTCTTAATTGTTTAGACACACATATGAACTATCTAAGGCAAATGTGTATAAGTTCAAGAAGCTTTGATAAAAGATTATCAAAGCATTAAGTATTAGAAACATGGACTTAAGAAATTCAATAGGTATTGTTTTTCTGAAAGTTAAGATGTTTATGAATACATGTCAAAGCTAGTAGGAGAATAAGTGTTATGTTTGTAATAATCATCATGATAGTGGGAGCATAAGTGTTATGATTGTATGATTATTAAGGCACGTATTGCAAGTTGGCAATATTAATTATAGAAAACAAGAGTTATACCTTGCAAAGTCGTAAGGGTTGAATAGTTGTTTTGCTATAATTAAGGGAGAGAATATTATGCTTCATTTCAAATCTAAAGGCTTAGGTTGAGAAATGTTGATAAATTTAGTCAAAGGTACATAGTGTGTTCTTAAAACCTCGATTATGATTACGGCATTCCTCTTCACAATTCGAATTTTGAGAACATAGCAAATAAAACATTATGCATCGTGTCCCATACGCTTCGGGTATAGGATTGATTGCAAATGCTTTAATGTTTGACCATTCTAAAATTTTACAAATGTCTAGCGCATTTAGAGGGAAAAGGGACTAGAATCAGTTTTGACTAAAATAACTAAACAACTATCAAAGGACAATCCAAAGTTCGACAAGGATTGGTTGCTTATGAGTAGTTGGAAGCATGGTATTTAATGGACCATATCGACATTATTATGAATAGAAAAGATTCTATTAAGAATAAGTTGTCATATGGAAATTATGGAAATGTTTCCATATTGGATGGACCATGTCTACATTATTACGAATATAAGATTCTATTAATAATGAGTTGTCATATGGAAAATATGGAAGCGTGTCCATATTGGGAATTGAATATTGAAAATCTATGTCTAGATTAGAAACTTTTATGCAAAAGGATGGTTAAAGGAATGTACTTTGAATGAGAGACATCATATCTAAGGAGTTGGCTTGTAACAATTTCCGATAAAAGACTTTGTAATTTCATTGGCAATAGTCTTTGTGACTTTTGTGTAGTGATATTACGAAAGGATCATTGCATAAAATGTTAGAATCTAGCATATTCTATAAGTAGCAAGAATTTGATATTCTTTCACTTATGAAAAAGGATTTGGAGTTGTGAAATGAGTATGATTGGAAATGTGTCCGTTTGATCTATTTCACAAAGAAAGAACCATAAGTAAACATTGTGTGCATGCTAGGAGCATGGGACAAGTGTAATAATTCTAGTAAGAAGTCGATTACCCGAAACGACAAATAATGAGTAATCAATATGGTGATAAATAAAAGGTGTTTTATTTATGCTCAAAGGTTTGAGGCCATATGGGATTAGTATTATTCTTGTGTTTCACTTTGCATCTTTTGACTTCCTAAATAATTTAATTGGTTTAGAACAGCCAAATTATTCGAACGGGCCACAGTCGTTCATATGTTGGAAGTAGATATGAATGTAGATTGTCGTGAATTGGTGTGTGGATTGTCTAAAAGAGTATTAGACATAAGTAAATGTTTGCTGCAACGTTCATGACTACTTATGAATAAGATTTGAGCATTGGATTAAACCCGCGCTCACTTGGATCACTCCATGAATTGTATCACGAGTGATTGGTGAGACGATAACGTTTTATATTCTTGAAACCGAGATGTGTGAGTTGTATCTTGCTAATCGGTTGCACATTGATAATATGAAAACACACTAGTAACTTGGTGTTATAAAACATATTGTTGTGTGTGATTCGGTGAGTGGGTGCAAGCGAACATTGAGTCAAAGTTTATCCATTCCTTTTATCGAAAGTAGGATAAAAGCGATATATTTGGGCCCCTCGATGATTTATTGATGACAAACGTAAATGCTCGGCCGGGCTAGGGCTAATTTGATTTGTTCAATTAGTCAGTCATCATAAATCAGGAATCGAGATATAGTACAAAGAGAATGATTAGAAATCATATCTCATATGATATCTAGAATGGAGGAATATATGATCCCTTATCTAAAGGACACGCGTATCTTATAGGATCAGATTTGACAGCGGCTTTGGAAAGCTACGATTGCAGATTAGGATCTGAAGTCATACGCAAAATAGTTATTAGACTTATCCAAGTGGGAGACTGTTGGATTATTGTCTAAGTCCATAATTATTTTGGTATGTACTTAACCCGATGGTGCATGGTCCTTTTGGGTTGCCTTCACCAAAGCAACTTGATAGGATGAATTATGGAGAGAAAGGATTAAATATGATTTATTAATGTATTATGAGAATAATACATTAAAGGAGAAATCATATTGTTTAATTAATATTAGTCAATAATTAATTGGTAATCAGTTTTGTGACTAAAAGAGATTAATTAAACTTAAGGGACTGGAATTGTAATTATAAGATAATTGCAATTTGGGCCATGGATTGCCTTGTATTATGGAGTGGACGAATTCTATAGGGGAAGCCCATATGAAATCGTCCAAGGCCTTAAGGAAAGGGCTCCATGGGTTGCTTAGGGCTTAAGCAACCAAATTAGGGTTTCCTTGTTAGATAACCCTAATAGCCTTACGATATATATATAAGACCCTTTTGACCCAAAAACGTGGAGAAGCTTTCTTCTAGGGTTAGAACACGTTTTGGGCAGCCTCCATCCTCTCTCCTTTTCATCCTCTTGCTTATGGTGTTTGTGAACCATTAGAGGAGTGACATTTGTGACTCTAAGCTTTCTAAAGTCAATACAAGGAGGGTTTATAGTCTTGGATAACTTGCATGTACAATAGAGAAACCTGGATCCAAGCATTGGGGTTTGTATGAGCACATAGGATGTTCTTATGACCAAAACCCATCAGTAACTCACTAAGCTCTCGGGCTTACAGTTTTAGTGTATTGTTTCAGGTACATCAGGAGATCGTGGCAAGGCAAAGGCGTGACCGTACCGCTCCTCATCCTTCTGATTTTGTTTCTGGGATACTCTGATGAATAATGTTTAAAAACAATTTGTGAATCACTTATGTTTAGATGATTTTGTAAACCATTGATACACTTGGGTTGATTTTGAAATGCTTAAATTTTTGAAAAACTTTATGGGTGTTACAGTAACCATGCAAATTACTTGGTACCCTTAATGTTTATTTCCTAATCGATGTGCCGATTAACCACACACGTTCCACAGATCTATAATAAACTTTAAGTGACCCTTTGCCTACCTTGTTAAGTCCAAGTTAGTGTGCCGGTTAACCACACACGCTCCACTAACGACTTAATCAAAGTGCAAAGTGTAATTTCATGGGATAGCACCTTATTCACATTTACCTAAAGTAACTAAGATTGGGAATTATTAAAGGTTTAGTTACTTTGTTATATTCATCATACTTAAATGAGAATTATAGTCCTTATCCTTCCTTTTTCGGCTAATGGTCCTCCACCAGTCAAGGAAGCGGTGGGTGACAATGGACACCCATTAAGCTGCCATTTTATAGGCAACAACCTTATACCCCCTTATAGACCGACTTCGTGAATGTGGCCTACTAATGGTTAGACGACTTTGTTCTTATACATATATAAATATTATTAAACTTATAATATTATAAAGTATAAGGGTTGAATTTTAAATATTAAAATTCTAAGGGTTGGAACTAAAGTTTAAGGATACTTTAGATGTTCCAAAACTTGAGGGCAAGTATTGTAAACTTTCAAAACTTTTCATTTCTCATAACTTATGAGTTAATGGTTATTAAAAATGAAGACTCTTCATTTTTTGTAACCTATGTGTTCTTTTAATGGTTATTAACAAAATGTGACTTTTGGTTATCCATAACTTGACGACAAGTTATGGACTCCATTAAAACACATCAATAATCAAGAATTAAACTACCAAGCAAGTTACAAATAATTCTTATGATCATCTAAATTCATAAGGTCATGAATATTCATATCAATAATTTCAAGAATCATAATAACACATATAAAACTTGAGATTTTAATAATAGCCATTGTAAATGGATTAGCATAAACATTACACCAACTAAAACAAGTTTTATAACACCAAAATATTTTAGGATAATGTTTCTAGTCCATTTCAAGCAGCAAAACTCGAAAAACTGCTCACAGTGGCTTCTACTCGTCGAGTACATGAACTAACTTGACGAGTAGCATGCATTTGTTCATGGACTCGTCGAGTTCATGCGTGCTGTGAACAAAAACTTCGATTTTCAAGCAATTTGCATCAAGTATCAAGTAAACAAGCCTAGGCTCTGATACCACTGATGGGTTTTGAGCATTCTAACACTCCTATGGTGTACATGCAACCCTAGAAACCTTGGATCTATGTTTGACAAAGATACATACAAATTTGATTTTCCAAGGTTCTAAACCTAACTAGCATGGCATGGGGAAATTTTAAACATAATAGCTAGTAAGAGAACATACCTTTGTGTTGCTTGGATTCCTTAAACACCTTGTGAGCCTAGCACCTCAAGTGTCATGCCTCAAATGTCTCACACAACACCAAATACACTTGGAATAAACTTGAGACAAATGTACTACACTTAGAAATCGGCTAGCCCTCACATGTACTCTTGTGTAACCGATTTTGGTGAAGAACATTAGCCTTATATAGTGTGTTACAATTAGGGTTACACTGTGACATCCCCAAAATCACGGCCAGAAAAGACCGATTTTTGTTTATGCTTTATAAAAATCAGAGTACTTCATTTTATAAAAAGGTTGCGGAATTTGTTCCCAGAAAAACATGGTAAATACGTTATTAAAACATTTTCGAAGAAACGTATTTATTTCATTTTAAAATGTTTGGGATGTCATCGTTAATACCGAAACATAAGCATAAACAGAACTTATAATGATTTACACTAGTGATCTACATCTCTTTTAAATCTCTCAGTGTAATGTCACTTCACTTCGTCACCTGTGATATACATAAACTGAGTGGGTCAGGTTGGGAAACCTGGTGAGTACATAGGGTTTTCAACCCACAATAATATAATTGTTATGTTTAATCATCAAACAATTAACCCCATTACCCATCCCCGTTATCTTCTTTACTCTTAAGGATTTAACCTAAGAGTCGTCTATCCTGCATTCGTTTATTCCGAAGTCCCTTACTTCCAGGGTTATAGGACTGGCACTAAATCCATAGCTGCCAATGTTCGTTCATAAAGCACTAATTCCATAGCTGCTATAGTCTATTCATCGGGTACTAAATCCATAGCTACCAGTCTTTATCTAATAGGTACTAAGTCCATAGCTACCAATGTTCAACAGGTACTAAATCCTTAGCTACCAGCGTCTAACTAATAGGTACTAAGTCCATAGCTACCAATTCCCAACAGGCACTAAATCCATAGCTACCAACGTCTAAAAGGTACTAAGTCCATAGCTACCGGTGTTCGTCTCATAGGCACTAAGTCTATAGCTGCCAATATATACTCACGTCATCTTCTATCTCTCATCATTCATCTACCCATCTCATACCCAACATATTCGTATATATAAAATACGTATACAGTTTAAATCCTTTAAAACATGTATAAAACGTTCATCCAACATAGACAGCAAGTATTCAGATAATATGCACACATAGCACGTAAAATACTTCATATCTATGTGTAAGATGAAAGGGACCATGCACTCACTTGAAAGGTGGTGAGTCGGCACTCGGACAGCACTTCGTTACTCTTAAAACAATTATCCCTTGACGTAACCTAGTATCATTACCACTAGAGTTTAGTCTAACGCTTGACGAGACTAATTTAATAGTCTAGCTATTATTACTATTATATAAGCGTTAAATAACACTCAATATAACTCATAATAATAGCCTAAATAATTATTTTAAGGTCCTAACAATGTTACTATAATTAAATAAAATCTATATTAAATATACTATAGGCGTAGCTCACTTACAGCGGGTTTTTATTAAAAACCGGGCTTCGCTGGAGCAGCGTTTCCGAGCCGAAAGCTTTTCTTCTCGGAGCCGTCGGGCGCTCCGGGGCTTTCTTCTCGTGATAGGGAGGTTCCGTAGACTTGGGAGGGGTTTAGGGAGGCTAGAGAGAAGTTAGAGAGAGAAAGAAAGGCTTATGGTGTGAAGAAAATATGAGGAGTTCACCCTTGTATTTATAGGAAGTGTATAGTAAAGTAGTCTCCAAGCTTCGTCCGTAACTTTTGCATACGAGCTCCGTTTTTGTCTGTCTTTTTACTATTGAGTTCCTATTAATGAGATCTTCAACTTTCATTTAGACCTCGTTGGCTAATTCTCATTCTATCTCGGATTCACAAAACTGTATCAAATTCGCCGCGCTCGAAAAGTAGGGACTAAGATTCGTCCATAACTTTTGCATACGAGCTCCACTTTTGTCTGTCTTTTTACCGTTGAGTTCCTATTAATGAGATCTTCAACTCTCATTTAGACCTCGTTGGCTAATTCTCATTCTATCTCAGATTTACAAAACTGTATCAAATTCGCCGCGCTCGAAAAGTAGGGACTAAGATTCGTCCATAACTTTGGCATACGAGCTCTATTATCGACGTTCTTTATATCCACGCGTTGGTATTTACGAGTACTACAACTTTCATTTAGATCCCGTCGGCTAAAAATCGACCGATCTAAAATTCAGATTTCGGGTTGTGCACTACTATGCTAAATCTTAGAAAAAATCATAACTTCCTCATACGAAGTCAGATTTGGGCGTTCTTTTTATCGATGTTCTTAGTTTAACATATTCTACGACTTTCGTTTAGATCGCTAAGGCTAAATCTCGCTCTATCGTAAATTCACTATTTACGCTTCTCGGTATCGTGCCGGTTTCGTCGCGAAACTTCAACGGGTCATAACTTCTTCGTTATAACTCGGTTTTCGGCGTTCTTTATATGTACGAAAAACCTTGTAACATACTCTACAACTTGATTAAGATTATTTATTCTAAATAATCTTTTGTCGAAAAGTCGTTTTCGACCCCTATTGCCTCTAATTTGACTAGCCCAGATTTGCGGGCGTTACAATTATCTCCGCCTTAGGATGATTACGTCCCGGAATTATCAACGAAACAGGGTTGTATAATGACTCCATACGTCATCTCTTCATCCTAGGTAATAATTATAACTTCTACATTCCTTCGATTCTATATCTTAAACTCATTGACTGTAAGAGTACTCGATCGTGCACCTGCTCTCTACCTCAGGTTAGACTCCAAATTATGACCTTCAAGTCACAATCTCGATCCTTGCTGGATATGGACTTGAGATAAGTTCTTTTATTACTACTATAGATCAATGTGTCATATTCTAATGACCTATCATCGTATGTTGCAACACTTAGACTTAGGTCTCTTAGAGTTAAATTCTAAAACAGACTATGCCTTCCTTCATGTTCTAATGTGATATAATCACACTTAACATTAGGCATTTCTAGCCACCAACTTCTTTAACAACGAGTGCGATACTTCTATTGATCGCTTTGATTTCAACCGTTTGGTTTAAGTCAGACGCTACATCAAACTTGGTTCTCTGAACCACACAACATACTCATCGTAGTCGGACTTGATTCGATATGACCACTAGGGTCGTAATATCAACAATCTTCTTAGTCATTACCGAAACGATGGTAACAACACACTTGAATAAAACGAAATCAATTACTAGCTTCTTGGTAACCTTGTGACTTTCCCTGATCCAAGTGTGAGTCCTGTGCTTCCGGTAGTATAGGCCTCTACTACCATTCACACCTACTCATACTCGTCCCAAGTATTGTCTCGCAGTTTCCCAAGTCACCATGCAGCAAATCACACAATCATTCGACACATCAGATAACAAAACGAAGGTTTTATATTAATTCTTGAAACGATTACATAGGTGTTCAAGTTCACCCTAGACTATGCCTCTACTAGGCTACATCATAAAATACTATGGCTACTACATAACTTGCTCTTCTGATATGAAGTCCTCATCCGTGATTCCTCGCACGGTTTTCTGCTTCGTCGAGGATCATGTGAAATGCCCTTGGCCTTGGTGGCGTTTCTGGTCTTACTGCTTTATTTTTCTTTGGGCAGTCTCTGGACATATGCCCCTTGCCTCCACATCCGTAGCATACTTTATCATCATGTGTGCAGTATTTGGAATAGTGGCCAGTCCTCCCACACTTGTAACAAGTCACTTCTTCATTGCACTTCCCACCATGCTTCTTCTTGCATCTATCACACCATCTTGCTTCACCTCCATCTGCTCCTCCAAGTTTTGAGAATTTTCTTTCCTTGTTCGACCTCGAAGATCCCTCAAACTTTCGCTTCTCTCCTGCCTTATCTTTTTCTAGACCCTTTTCTCTTATCTGGGCCTCTACGTTCTTAGCTGCCCTAACAGCTGCTTTCAAGGTAGTTGCCATTTTGACCATTGGGCCAAAGTCAGTGGGCAGTCCGTTAGCAAACCTATCAATCTTGGAGAGTTCAGTAGGCACCAAGTAGGGGAATAGCTTCATCCTCTCGGTGAATGCGGTGGCATACTCATCAACACTCATCTTCCCTTTCTTCAGGTTCTGAAACTCGTTGTTTAGGTCTATCAGATCTACCTCTGAGCAGTACTGCATTTTCAACTGTTCCAAAAACTCTTCCCACGACATCCTTAAGGCTTCTCCTCGTGGCATCATATCTGCCAATAGCTTCCACCAGCTCAAGACTCCAGTTTTCAGTTGTCTTACAGCGAAGACAGTCTTCTGTTTCTCGTTACAGTTGCAGCTCTCAAACACCATCTCCATCTCAGAGATCCAATCCATAATCTCAACCGGCTTCGGGCTTCCTGAGAGACTTGGGGGTTTCGCACCCAAGAAATTCTTGTACATCCGCCCATCCTTGTTGTTTATCCCTTCTGGGCCATCCCTTTGCTCACCTTGAGTCCCAACTTGACTCACTTGGCGGCTGTAGTTCCCTTCCTCAGATTGCTCGGGAATCAGTTCGGGTTGCTCAATGGGCATAGTAGGTCCGTCCCTAGTCAACATCCGTCTCATTTCTTCCCTTTGTTCAGCCAACATAGCCCGAATCATGGCTTGAACTCCAGCCATGGTGACTGGCTCAGGCGCAACTTCTTCTACAACAGGTATTTGCTGAACCACTGGGGGTTGGTTCCTGTTCCCATTTGCGTTTACGTTTCCGCTACGGGTCCTTACCATCTCGATCTATACACTGAATAAGGTGAATTTAGACCTTTACTTGACGTTTAAATCATCCTTATCACTCCGAAACGTTTACATGCTAGTTCTAATACCGTAGTCGTACGTTTAGAATCCTAAACACATAAGGTTTCCAGATCCGGTCGACAACAGACCATAGATCCGAACAATTAACAACATATCATGCACAAAGCATTTAGCACATAAAAGCATTTTAGGCACAATTCCTAAAACAAGCTAGTGCTCACACCTCACAATCATCGCTTAGCATTCTAAGTTTAAGTCTAGAAATAAATCCATATTCCTAGTTCGCTTAAACTAATGCTCTGATACCAACTGTGACATCCCCAAAATCACGGCCAGAAAAGACCGATTTTTGTTTATGCTTTATAAAAATCAGAGTACTTCATTTTATAAAAAGGTTGCGGAATTTGTTCCCAGAAAAACATGGTAAATAAGTTATTAAAACATTTTCGAAGAAACGTATTTATTTCATTTTAAAATGTTTGGGATGTCATCGTTAATACCGAAACATAAGCATAAACAGAACTTACAATGATTTACACTAGTGATCTACATCTCTTTTAAATCTCTCAGTGTAATGTCACTTCACTTCGTCACCTGTGATATACATAAACTGAGTGGGTCAGGTTGGGAAACCTGGTGAGTACATAGGGTTTTCAACCCATAATAATATAATTGTTATGTTTAATCATCAAACAATTAACCCCATTACCCATCCCCGTTATCTTCTTTACTCTTAAGGATTTAACCTAAGAGTCGTCTATCCTGCATTCGTTTATTCCGAAGTCCCTTACTTCCAGGGTTATAGGACTGGCACTAAATCCATAGCTGCCAATGTTCATTCATAAAGCACTAATTCCATAGCTGCTATAGTCTATTCATCGGGTACTAAATCCATAGCTACCAGTCTTTATCTAATAGTTACTAAGTCCATAGCTACCATCAACAGGTACTAAATCCTTAGCTACCAGCATCTAACTAATAGGTACTAAGTCCATAGCTACCAATTCCCAACAGGCACTAAATCCATAGCTACCAACGTCTAAAAGGTACTAAGTCCATAGCTACCGGTGTTCGTCTCATAGGCACTAAGTCTATAGCTGCCAATATATACTCACGTCATCTTCTATCTCTCATCATTCATCTACCCATCTCATACCCAACATATTCGTATATATAAAATACGTATACAGTTTAAATCCTTTAAAACATGTATAAAACGTTCATCCAACATAGACAGCAAGTATTCAGATAATATGCACACATAGCACGTAAAATACTTCATATCTATGTGTAAGATGAAAGGGACCATGCACTCACTTGAAAGGTGGTGAGTCGGCACTCGGACAGCACTTCGTTACTCTTAAAACAATTATCCCTTGACGTAACCTAGTATCATTACCACTAGAGTTTAGTCTAACGTTTGACGAGACTAATTTAATAGTCTAGCTATTATTACTATTATATAAGCGTTAAATAACACTCAATATAACTCATAATAATAGCCTAAATAATTATTTTAAGGTCCTAACAATGTTACTATAATTAAATAAAATCTATATTAAATATACTATAAGCGTAGCTCACTTACAGCGGGTTTTTATTAAAAACCGGGCTTCGCTGGAGCAGCGTTTCCGAGCCGAAAGCTTTTCTTCTCGGAGCCGTCGGGCGCTCCGAGGCTTTCTTCTCGTGATAGGGAGGTTCCGTAGACCTGGGAGGGGTTTAGGGAGGCTAGAGAGAAGTTAGAGAGAGAAAGAAAGGCTTATGGTGTGAAGAAAATATGAGGAGTTCACCCTTGTATTTATAGGAAGTGTATAGTAAAGTAGTCTCCAAGCTTCGTCCGTAACTTTTGCATACGAGCTCCGTTTTTGTCTGTCTTTTTACTGTTGAGTTCCTATTAATGAGATCTTCAACTTTCATTTAGACCTCGTTGGCTAATTCTCATTCTATCTCGGATTTACAAAACTGTATCAAATTCGCCGCGCTCGAAAAGTAGGGACTAAGCTTCGTCCATAACTTTTGCATACGAGCTCCATTTTTGTCTGTCTTTTTTCCGTTGAGTTCCTATTAATGAGATCTTCAACTCTCATTTAGACCTCGTTGGCTAATTCTCATTCTATCTCGGATTTACAAAACTGTATCAAATTCGCCGCGCTCGAAAAGTAGGGACTAAGCTTCGTCCATAACTTTTGCATACGAGCTCTATTATCGACGTTCTTTATATCCACGCGTTGGTATTTACGAGTACTACAACTTTCATTTAGATCCCGTCGGCTAAAAATCGACCGATCTAAAATTCAGATTTCGAGCTGTGCACTGCTATGCTAAATCTTAGAAAAAATCATAACTTCCTCATACGAAGTCAGATTTGGGCGTTCTTTTTATCGATGTTCTTAGTTTAACATATTCTACGACTTTCGTTTAGATCGCTAAGGCTAAATCTCGCTCTATCGTAAATTCACTATTTACGCTTCTCGGTATCGTGCCGGTTCCGTCGCGAAACTTCAACGGGTCATAACTTCTTCGTTATAACACGGTTTTCGGCGTTCTTTATATGTACGAAAACCTTGTAACATACTCTACAACTTGATTAAGATTATTTATTCTAAATAATCTTTTGTCGAAAAGTCGTTTTCGACCCCTATTGCCTCTAATTTGACTAGCCCAGATTTGCGGGCATTACATACACCATATAAACCCTGATTGTCATGACTTTTCATTTCCATGACCCATGGGTTTATTAAACACCATGGAGCATCCATGGAGCATCCTATGGGTTTTAGCCCAACTTGATAATCCTTGAAGCATTAGCCCACTATATATATATATATATATGTATATATATATATATATATATATATATATATATATATGAATGATTTACACAATCAACCCATATATTTAATTAGTCTTCTTTTGATCACATAATTAATTCTAAATTAATTCTTGACCAATACTAATTAAATATTATAATTAATATATTAGAACTTATAATATATTAATAAACCATAAGTGCCTTGTTTCTCTCTTTTAGTCTATCCAAGTGCATGATGCCATCCAACCCAAATGGACCATGTCGGGTCGGTTCAAGTACATACCAAATATAGTTATGGACTTAGACACTATATCCAACATAAACCACATGGGTCGGCATTATGGCCTTAGACTCATTCACATAGTGAGGAGACTCACCTTGCACCGCTGAAATCCCGTTGAAACTCCTCTTGCTGCTATCTGACAATTCCCCGAACTGTTGCCCCCCCGAGTTACCAATACCAACATAACACTTAGTCTCAAATATCTGTATAAGTCCAACTAGGTCAACCTTAGTCAAAGTAAAAGTCAACAGTCAAGGCCAACGCTCCGAGTTGACCTAACTCGCCGAGTCAACCCCTGACTCGTCGAGTTCCCCGACTACTTCAGGTTGCGATTCCTCAAATCAACTCACCGAGTCATTCCTCTGACCCGTTGAGTCCCTCCAAAACATAAAACAGGACAACACCACTCAACTCATCGAGTCCCTCCCTGGACTCCCCAAGTTCCTCTATCTGTTGGGCTAACTTAAGGGATTAAGCCCTTACACTCCAGATTCAGATCTAAAACTCCGTATACTAGCTGGAAATCACCTCATGAGGGTAAAGTTTCCAACTTTACCCATCCTTAATCCTTATTAGTGAGCTTAGACAAAACCCTAGCTCACTAAGACATAAGTCTTTGTCCCAAAACTCATATTACTTCAAACCAAAAACATTTCAATATAGATCCATGCCTTATACACCAGAACAACATGAAAAGTCTCTGCCTTTACATCCATGCATGGCCCATTGAGGCTTTAAAGGCCATAACAACTCCTTAAAGCTTGCATGGGGGTTTCTAATGGCATAAAGCTTGCACCTTTATGCCTTAGCCACTCTTAGGAACCCCAGATCTGTAAGGATCTCTGCTTGGGATGTCGTTGTCCTGTAGATCAAGCTCCATGGACCAAAACTCTCATAAAAGGGACATAAATAGATCTAAGAAACCATAGGTCAAGGTAGGAACTTGATTACCAGAAAATGATGAGGATGAGAAGCTACTTCTGGATCTACAAATTTCTCCTTGAATCTTCCAACTCCTTCTCCTCCTTCTAGACTTCAAGAACACTTGAGATCTCTCAACAATGGCTTACAAACTCATAAGAGGAACTAGGGTTTCGTGGTTCATGCTCTGGGCAATGGAGGCTGGAAATGGAACCCTAAAGAGGAGAATAGGATGCTTAAATAGGGTACCAAGTCCCGAATTTAGCTTTTCCCAAACTAGACCAGACTTGTCGAGTCGGTCACTTAATCCTGCGACTCAGAATTCGTTTTGACTCGTCGAGTGCCTGCCTGGACTCAACGAGTTACCTTCTTGACTTGGAGATTTCCTTTCCTTTCTTGGTCTGCTGGATTAGGGGTGTTACAATTCTCCCCCACTTAAACTTGACTTCGCCCTCGAAGTCCGCTACGACCAACTATCTTACAATCTACTCACAACATTTACGCCCGACAAATACATCTCCTACTAAGTCTGATCCTTGCGGAATCACCTCCATTGACTTTTCGACCAGTCATTCAGCCAAACCTAATATGTGAAGGTAAAAACCTTGAAAGCACTCCAATCACCAACAATCCTGAGAACATGTCTCTTATCCAACCGACAATCCCTTTGGTACTCCCCAAGTACTCATGTTGGACATACTTAGGGGTTCACCCCATTTCCTTGTGCGATACATAGCCTTCCCAAAGCAACTTTCAATACACAACAACAACCTTCTCTTTCTCTGTGAAGGATATACCTTTCGCTGTATCCCCTCTCCAACCACTCCCAAGGCTGGTCACTACCACTGATACTTACTGAATACTTCCTTTTACTGTATCCTGGTACTAAAGACTCATCCTTGTAATGGTTATGCTCATACGAGAGATACGCAACAAATTCAAGTCACTCACTCTAAGATTATTTAAGCCTGCTATTAGATGCTTAACACCTCTCAGCCAACTGACTATTCCATGAACGAATTCCTTATCCTGATTCCTTCCTGACGGTCTTGCTGCTTCTTATCCGTCTTTCGAATGAAACAAGACCACCCTAGTCCCAACTAATCTACCGTTACCTGGGTCACCGGACTCCTACCGGTTATTATAACCCAACTCAATTCCTCGGTCACTCCCAGCGACTCCCAAAGGAAACTTTGGCTAACTAAAGCTATTCTATATACCTTGCCACTTGAACTGTATACACCCTGGGATCCTCGATCCCCTAACCCGACTCTAAGGTCTCTACCAAGTCCCACCTGCACAGTTACAATCATACAGGCCTTGCCCACAGGTCTCAGCCAGTTACATCTCGGAGTGGCCTCTCCAACAGGTCTCACCTATCTTGGGCTATGCAGTCCCCACTCCATTCTGAAACTCAACGAACTACTCCCTCTCGATCTCTATCATGCTAACTAGGAGGTACGGGCCTCGCCCTGACTCTGCTAACTAGGAGATATGGGCCCTCGCCCACACTCCTCTACCTTATCACTGGTGAATGCTGCATCTAACCTACAGTCTTACGACACTCCCCATGTTGTCTCAATCACTGCCTTTCAATCTGAGACATTCCATGTCGAACATTCACGCAGTCTACAATCCTAACTCACTCGATCCTGCTGGCGAATCTTTAATCTGTTTATCCCGACCCACCATCAACCATTGCAATCTACGAACTCAACGTTGGGAAGTTTCCCAAATTCCGAACTCATGCACTCCTCTACCTAAACAACCCCTCAGATTGCTCTCATTTCCTTCTTGAAGGTCACGAACTCATCCAGGTTTAGCATGCTACTGTTCCTGAATACTTGGAGGGTTCTCCCCCACTTTGATCCAACTAGCTCCTTACAATTCACTTGCCTGGAAAGGATTCATAATCCTTCCTATTATCCAATGACCAATCTGCTGGTAATCCAGCACTTACCACTGCTAGTGACCCAAGACTCACTAATACCAAATCTGATCCGCTCTTGAAGATTAACAGAACACTTCCTGAGTTCCAATCATCCTTGTTACATAAACCATATCCCGAGAACCCGCTCAAAAAGGTAACCTCCTTGAACCACTACTCTAAATCTCCATGGTATGCATATGGCATATAATCCGAACACAAACATGAATAAATCATAGAATACATTCACTTAGTGTAGATGCAGTACCATACCAATATAATCATGAATAAAAACTAACATGAAATCAAAAGATACACGCTTGCAACGTCTGGTGCTGCCCGCGTCTCCACCGTAGACAACTAGAAAGCCCTGCTCCTCACTACAGGCGCCTCTACTCGGCCCTGACGACCATCAACGATCCTCAAAGTCGCAGGGGCAGGTGTTATCACCTGTCCCGACAGAACCAAACTGACAGTGGGATTTCTTGTGGCCCTACTGACCGCAATGGAAACAGATCATGTCTGATCCCTGGGTGATGGTAGCAGTACAATCCCTGCTAAAATGACTAGTTCGGCCGCCCTTGAAGCAACCAGAATCACCACCATTGCCGCTCTTAAATGCACCCTCGTGTGTCCTACCACACCTGCCTCAACGGCTACGGCCCTAATAATCTCTCGATCTCGAATCTGACTCCTTGGGCCTCTTGCTCAAAAACCCCCTTCATCTGCTCAGTCTCAGCCTTCCTCTTCCCAATGTGCTCAAGGTCGATCTCCCTCTCCCTGGCTCGAGAAATCATATCCTCCAGCATCTTGCAGCTGGACCTGCTCACAAACTGCCTGATGTCACTCCTCATCATCTCGTGATATCGGGCCTTCTTCATCTGCTCGCCTGCTACATACTGCGGAACAAGAAGAGCCCTCTCGTTGAACTTGGCGTTGATTTCCGCCACAATCTCGATTGTCTGTTGTAAATCCTGAAACTCCCGTGCTAGCTGTTGCACCGCAATCACTAGTGCAAACTCGACCCTGAGCCTGGTCGAAAAATCACTCCATGTCATTGCGTCCAACGCGGCATCATTCCCAATGGCATGACCAACCTCCTCCCACCAATCCCGTTCTCTATCCTTCAGAAGACAGGAGGCCATTCGGACCTTCTCCCCCTCGGGACATCGGCTCGGATAGAAAGCGTTGGGAACATCGGCCAACCACCTGCTGCTAGCGATGGGGTCCCTAGCCCCATGGTAATCTGGAGCCCCACAAGCTCTAAACTCTCGTAAAGTTAGGATACACGCCCCCATCAAGGCCATCATCTTCGTGCGGAAAGCTCCCAGACTCTCATCCAAAATCTCCAGTATGCCCTCACTGCATGCAATCTCAGCTGATACAAACTCCCTCATTCGCTCCTCGAGCTGCTCGGCACCTACACCCGAGCCTGATCCCTCTCCAGTGCTCGATCCACCCACTGGTCTCTCACGCGTCGTCACCATGCTAAAAATAAATCATAACGACCATCAGAATATTCCTTTCCAGCAAGGGGTCACACACGCACTACCAGTTCCCTGGTCTCATGTCGGCCCTTCTAGAATCGAGTATGAATCCTCTACTTTCAGTAGTACGGGCCCATAATACCTTCCACATCTATCTGTACTTTCCTCAAGAATTGCTTTGACTCCACCAGGTACCTTCTGCTAACACTGGTCCCAACACTAAACTCATCCTAGGCTTTCCCTACGGTATCCTCCAAATCACTCCTTCCTTAGCTACTGAAGGACTTCCCAGTAATGTCAACTAGCTGCCTCATGAATATAGCCACATGCAACAGAGATCAGATAATCCTTTGAGTAAAAGACTAATCCCTAGAACGATTAGACTCAAACAAGAGCTGCACAATAGGCTCAAATCTACCACTCTGAGATTAGCCAGCCTGTACCACATTTTACTTTTCATATTCACTTAATAGCTAGCTCACATTACCAAGAGTCCCATAAAGCACAAATGCAACAGCATTAAGACAATGGGAAAAACTAACCACATAAACCAATCAAACTGTTTTATTTCCTACACAGGAATATGTAGTAGCATGCAATTCATAAAGCTCATACACATATAACAGGCACATAAGGCATTCTTCCTAGATCCTTAATCCTAATCTAGCATGAAAATCTCATAAGCATATCATAACATAGCATAATAAACTTGTCTAATTACTTTGGGGTACTTACTTGAGCTTGGTTGATTGCATGCACCACACCCTTTTCTCTTTTCAAATTTCTTTTCCCCTTTTCTTAAGTTCTTTTTATAAAAATGATTTTCTTTTGAAAATTCTCATACCAAGTCCTCAGTTTGATTTCAGACATACCAGAGAGCATTCCCGAATCCTTCAAACCAAGGCTCTGATACCAACTTGTTGATGGGTTTTGAGCATTCTAACACTTCCTAAGTGTACATGCAACCCTAATAACCTTGGATCTATGTTTGTCTAATTATCATGCAAAGTTGAATTTCCAAGGTTATATTCCTATCTAGCATACATGGGGAACAATTTTAACTTGAATGAAAGATAGAACAACTTACCTTGTTGTTGCTTATGTTCCTTGAAACCTTGTGAGCCTAGCACCCCAAGTGTGATGCCTCAAATGCTTCACACAACACCAAATGCTCTTGGAAAGACTCTTGAGATAACACACACTTCTCAAAATCGGCCAAGCCCTCTTGTTTCTTAGTGTAACTTGTGTGTAGCCGATTTTGTGGAGAATATGATCCTTATATAGTGTTGACACATCTAGGGTTACACCATGTAAACCCTAATGTGTCATGACTCCTCATTTCCATGACCCATGGGTTTGTAACTCCCATGGAGCATCCATGGAGTATCCTATGGGTAGAACCCAACTTGATAATCCATGGAGCCTCTTAGCCCACTATACAAGATATGGATGATTTACATAATCAACCCATATATTTAATTAGTTATCCTTTGATCACTTAATTAATTCCAAATTAATTCTTTGATCAACTAATCAAATAATATTATTAATATATTAGGACTTATAATATATTAATAATCTCCAAGTGTTATTTCTCTCATTTAGTCTATCCAATTGCATGGTGCCATGCAACCCAAATGGACCATGCCGGGTCGGGTCAAGTACAAGCCCGAAATAGTTATGGACTTAGACACCTTATCCAACAGTCTCCCACTTGGATAAGTCTAATAACTATATCTCTAGTACTTCAGGAACCGACCGGCAATCGTAGCTCTTTCAAGGTTTCTCGGAACTGAGAAGATGATAGTACGGCATTTAAGATAAGTGATCATATAATCCTCCGTTCTAGATATCAGCCGGACAAATACATGGAACAATGTCTTACTTATTGTCCAGCAGTTTGTTTCCCGATTTCCGATTTGTTTGACATAGAACTTAATTGAACACATCAACTTAGTTCTGACCGGGCCCGGTACATGGGTCAAAAAAAAATCATCGAGGGGCCCAGATATCAGCTTCTAATCCAAGAAGGAACAGATAAACTTCGACTCATATGTTTGTTCTACCACTCATTGAATTACACACAAAAGTACGTTTTATAACATCGAGTTACCAATGCGGTTTCGTACAGTCAATGCATAACCAACTTGTAAGTAACAAATCATATCTCTAGGTTTGAAGACTTATATGATATTACCGTCTCACGATCACTCGAGATAGAATTCCATGAAGTGATTCCAGTGAGCGTGGGTTGAGTCCAATGCTCATAACTTATGAGCACTCATGATTGTTGTAGCCTTGTCCAAGACCTCTACAACCAAACATGACAGTCTTGATTCATATCTACTTCCAACATATGACCGACTGTGGAGGTTTGAATAATATGTTATACCAAACAAAATTATTCTGGAAGTCAAAACATGCAAAAGAAATATAGTAAACGATCGACAAGAGATAGCAACACTTTACTCATAAATAAAACTCCTTTTATTCATCATCAAATGTCAATTACACTTTACAAATTTCTGGGTTATCTAACTACTAAAACTTATATCATCCTTCAGCCCTATGCTCCGAGCATGTTGAAGATGCTTAACCCTACTCAGTCCCTTCGTGAGGGGATCTGCTGGGTTCTCATCCGATGATACCCTCTTTGCCACGAGGAGTCCTTCTTCGATCCGATGTCTGATGAAATGGTATTTTCTGTCGATGTGTCTGGATCTCCCGTGATCCCTTGGTTCCTTAGCTAAGGCAACAGCACTTTCACTATCACAGAAAATTTCCATTGGCTCTTTAATAGCTGGTACAACTCCAAGGTCTCCAATGAAGTTCTTCAGCCATATCGCTTCCTTTGCTGCTTCGCTAGCTGCAATATACTCTGATTCACAAGTAGAATCTGCCACTGTCTCTTGCTTGGAACTCTTCCAAGAAATTGCTCCTCCGTTTAGGGTAAAGACCCAGCCCGACTGAGAGCGAAAATTATCCCTATCAGTCTGAAAGCTAGCATCACTATACCCTACAACTCTCAAGTCATCACTCCCACCGAGGGTAAGGACCCAGTCCTTAGTCCTCCGTAGGTACTTAAGGATATTCTTTACCGCAGTCCAGTGTGCCTTGCCAGGGTTCGCCTGATACCTGCTAACCATGCTCAAGGCAAAAGCTACATCGGGTCGAGTACACGTCATAGCATACATGATCGATCCTACAGCCGAAGCATAAGGTGTTCGACTCATTTCTGCTATCTCAGCCTCAGTGCTAGGGCTTTGTGTCTTACTCAATCTGGTGTTACTCTGGATGGGTAACTCTCCTTTCTTGGAATCCTGCATGCTAAATCTTTTCAGCACCTTATCCAAGTAGGTACTCTGACTAAGTCCAATTAGTCTTTTACTCCGATCTCTCAAGATTCTTATCCTTAGAATATAGGCAGCTTCACCAAGGTCCTTCATAGCGAAACACTTCCCAAGCCAGGACTTTACTTCCTGCAGGGTTGGAATGTCGTTTCCTATGAGTAGTATGTCATCCACATACAATACCAAGAAGCTAACTATACTCCCACTAGCCTTGACATACACACAAGATTCATCTTCACTCCTAGAAAAGCCAAATTCCTTGACCTTTTCATCAAAGCAAAGATTCCATCTGCGAGGTGCTTGCTTCAATCCATAAATGGATTTCTCAAGCTTACACACTCTATTAGGGTACTCGTTGCTGACAAAACCCTCTGGCTGACTCATGTAAACATCTTCAGCCAATTTCCCATTAAGGAAAGCGGTTTTGACATCCATCTGCCATATTTCATAATCATGAAATGCAGCTATGGCTAACAGAACCCGAATAGACTTAATCTTGGCTACTGGAGAAAAGGTCTCATCATAATCCACTCCAGGAATTTGAGAGAAGCCCTTTGCAACCAGTCTAGCCTTATAAGTGTGTACTTTACCATCCATGTCGGTCTTCTTCTTGAAGACCCATTTGCACCCTACTGTCTTACGACCTGGTACATTTTCAACCAAGTTCCAAACTTGATTGTCATACATGGATTGTATCTCGCTATCCATAGCCTCTTTCCATTTAGCAGACTCGGGGCCTGCCATGGCTTCCTCGTAGCTGTTAGGGTCATCTTGACTTACTAGTGTCTCATCACTAATAAGTGTCTCACCTTCTGCAGTAATATGGAATCCATAGTAATGCTCAGGTGCACTCCTAACTCTCGTGGAACGTCTCAGAGGTACAGATTTGTCAATTTGCTCAACAGGAGTTTCCTCCTCAAGTTGAGGGCTAGAGTTTGAAGTTCCTTCACCGCTTGATTCTTGAATTTCTTCAAGATCAATTTGCCTCCCACTGTCTCCTTGGCTTATAAACTCTCTTTCTCGAAAGACTCCTCTTCTTGCTACAAAGACCACATTGTCACTGGGTCTGTAGAAGAGGTAACCAAAGGATCGCTGTGGGTAACCGATGAAAATACACCTCTCGCTTCGAGGTTCGAGCTTATCATGAGTCTCGCGTCTCACGAAAGCCTCGCAACCCCAAATCTTGATGTGGTCTAGTTTAGGTACTTTACCAGTCCACATCTCGTGAGGAGTTTTGGCAACTTTCTTTGTAGGGACTAGATTAAGAATATGGGCGGCAGTCTCTAAGGCATACCCCCAGAATGAGATTGGTAGCGTAGCTCGACTCATCATGGAACGAACCATATCCAATAAGGTTCGATTACGCCTCTCAGCCACACCATTCAACTGTGGTGTCCTGGGAGGTGTCAATTGTGAGACTATCCCACATTCCCTTAGATAGTCGAGGAACTCTGAACTAAGATACTCACCACCACGATCGGATCGAAGCATCTTAATGTTCCTGCCCAATTGATTCTCGACTTCCTGTTTAAATTCCTTAAACCTCTCGAAAGTCTCTGACTTATGCTTGATCAAGTAGACATATCCATATCTACTATAATCATCAATAAAAGTCAAATAATAACGATTAGCATCCCTTGTGGCATGTTTGAATGGTCCACACACATCCGTGTGTATAAGGTCCAACAAACCTTCACCCCTCTCACACGAACCTGTGAAGGGTGACTTTGTCATTTTTCCAAGTAAGCATGATTCGCAACTATCATCTGACTTTAGGTCAAACGACTCCAAGACTCCATCCTTTTGGAGTTGGCCTATGCGTTTCTTGCTTATATGTCCAAGACGACAATGCCATAAAGACGCTTTATCCAAGTTATTATTAGTAGAATCAATACACAAAACATTATTTCCCAAGTTATCTACAACAGATACAGCTTCATACACACCATCACAAGGTAATGCTTTAAAATAAAAGACATTATTATAGAAAACATCTATAGAACCAACTTCATTATTAAATGAAAAGGTAAACCCTTGTTTGTACAAAGCATGAAAGGAAATAATATTTCTTGCCATTCCTGGCGAATAACAACACTTATTCAAATCTAAACTAAACCCACTACTTAGCGATAAAGTATAAACTCCAATCTTGGTAACAGGTATAGCTTTCCTATTCCCCATGATCAAGTTTATCCTTCCTTGCTCCACATCCTCACTTCTTCTTAGTCCCTGCAAGTCACAACAAATATGAATACCACAACCGGTATCAAGGACCCAAGAATTAGAATGGGGTGAGTTATTAGAAATGATAGTGTAAATACCTGCATGGTTGGGTTTAACTTTCCCATCCTTCACATCTTGCTGGTATTTTGGGCAGTTCCGCTTCCAATGAGCTTTTTCATGGCAATAGAAGCATTCAGCCTCTTTTGGGTCAGAAGAAGGAGTAACGAAACCTTTCTTGGTTCCACTTGAAGAAGAGCCATCAAGGGTCCGAGCCTTGGTACCCTTAGAAGAGCTCTTTCTCTTCCTCCCTCGACTTTTCCCGATTGCCAAAACCGGAGTAGAGTTTTGAGTAGGAGTGATAGCAACCGACTTCCCCTTAAGACCTGTTTCTGCGGTCTTGAGAAGTCCCTGAAGTTTGCTGAGGGTGACTTCTTCCTTGTTCATGTGATATGTCATGCGGAATTGATCATAGCACGATGGTAAGGAATGCAAAATAATATCTATTGCAAGATCCTCCGGGAAGTTCACATTAAGCTTCAGCAAACGATCCACATACCTTTGCATTTTCTACATGTGGCTCGTGACGGATTCCCCGTCCTTCATCATGGTTGTTATCATGGAGCAGATGATTTCATACCTCTCTTGTCTTGCACTTTGATGGTATCTTTCCATCAAATCTTGGTGCATTTCATAAGGGTAGAAATCCTCATAAGACTTTTGGAGTTCCGCTGTCATCGTGGCCATCATGATGCAAGCCACTTTCGTAGCATCCCTTTCATGTGCCCGAAATTCAGCGATCTCCTGAGGAGTTGCAGTGGACTCATCAATCTCCTTAAGCTCCTTGTCAAGGACATATTCTTTGTCCTCGTAGCGGGTAATCATCTTGATGTTTCTGATCCACTCATTGAAGTTGGATCCATCAAAGGTGACTTTCCCACACAAGTTCATAAGGGAAAAGGAGCCATTAGGATTAGAGCCAGAAGCATTGTTGAAAGACATCTGAAGGAAAGAGGACAAGACTAGTTTAGATATAAGAGAGTCCTTAATAAAACACCTAAATGTAATATTAAGGCTAGGATCCAATCACAATATAATATAACTTAGAAGAGGTATGCCGTAATCTAAGCTATATCATATTTGAAAGGTAGGTGAATGACGATTCACCAATTTCCACCACGAAAACCGCAATATTTTAGTATTAGGTTTTTGAATGGTTCTTAGAAATTCCTAGATTCTTTGAGATTCAATGAACTTTTCAAAGGCATGTTTCAATCTCGAGTGTGCCCTCCAAGTTTTGTGACTGGGATACCGAGGATCACAAAACGAGGTGTGAAGTAACCATGCAAATCACTTGGTACCCTTAAAGTTTATCACTCAATCGATGTGCCGGTTAACCACACACGCTCCATCGATACTATAATAAACCCTAAGTCACCCTTTACCTACCTTGTTAAGTCCAAGTTAGTGTGCCGGTTAACCACACACGCTCCACCAACGACTTAATCAAAGTGTAAAGTGTAATTTCATGGAATAGCACCTTATTCACATTTTTCCTAAAGTAACTAAGATTGGGAATTTAATAAAACATTTAGTTACTTTATAATATTCATCATACTTTGAATGAGAATTAATAAGTCCTTGTCTTACCCGTTCGGCTAACGACCCTCCACCGATCAAGCAAGCGGTGGGTGAGAGTGGACACCCATTAAGTCACCATTTTATAGGCAACAACCTTATACCCACCTTATAGACCGGCTTCGTGAATGAGGCGTACTAGCGGTAAGACGACTTTGTTCTTATACATATATATATAATTATTAAATCATAATAATATAAGTATAAGGGTTGAATTTTAACTTTTAAAATTCTAGAGGTTGGAACTAAAGTCTTAACTTAACTTTACTTGTTCCAAAACTTGAGGGCAAGTTTTGTAATCTTTCAAAACTTTTCATTTCTTGTAACTTATGAGTTTAATAGAGTAATAAAATGAGGACTTTTCATTTTTCTAACTCTTGTGTTCTTTTAATGGTTTTTTTAATCCAAGAGACTTTTGGTTTTCCATAACTTGAGGACAAGTTATGGACTCCATTAAAACACATTATGATCATGAATTAATCTACCACATAGGTTACAAATAATTCCTATGATCATCTAAACATCATAAGAACAAGAACATGAATATGAACACTTTCAAGAATCAAAATCACATTTAATCTTTGTAATTTTGATAATTTGTTGTTGTAAATGAGTTAGAAAAGACATTACACCTTCTAAAATAAGTTTTCAAGTACCAAAACATTTTAGGGTAATGATTCTAATCCATTTCCAGCAACACAAGTCGAAATTCTGCACTCTGTCGACCCTACTCGTCGAGTGCATAAACCTACTCGCCGAGTAGGTTGAAGATACACGTGAACTCGTCGAGTCCTCCCCATGGACTCGCCGAGTCCATCAGTCAGACAGCAAGATTTTCGACTTTCTTCAACTTTTAAGCACAAATAACAAACAAACAAGCCTAGGCTCTGATACCACTGATGGGTTTTGAGCATTCTAACACTTCCTAAGTGTACATGCAACCCTAATAACCTTGGATCTATGTTTGTCTAATTATCATGCAAAGTTGAATTTCCAAGGTTATATTCCTATCTAGCATACATGGGGAACAATTTTAACTTGAATGAAAGATAGAACAACTTACCTTGTTTTTGCTTATGTTCCTTGAAACCTTGTGAGCCTAGCACCCCAAGAGTGATGCCTCAAATGCTTCACACAACACCAAATGCTCTTGGAAAGACTCTTGAGATAACACACACTTCTCAAAATCGGCCAAGCCCTCTTGTTTCTTAGTGTAACTTGTGTGTAGCCGATTTTGTGGAGAATATGATCCTTATATAGTGTTGACACATCTAGGGTTACACCATGTAAACCCTAATGTGTCATGACTCCTCATTTCCATGACCCATGGGTTTGTAACTCCCATGGAGCATCCATGGAGTATCCTATGGGTAGAACCCAACTTGATAATCCATGGAGCCTCTTAGCCCACTATACAAGATATGGATGATTTACATAATCAACCCATATATTTAATTAGTTATCCTTTGATCACTTAATTAATTCCAAATTAATTCTTTGATCAACTAATCAAATAATATTATTAATATATTAGGACTTATAATATATTAATAATTTCCAAGTGTTATTTCTCTCATTTAGTCTATCCAATTGCATGGTGCCATGCAACCCAAATGGACCATGCCGGGTCGGGTCAAGTACAAGCCCGAAATAGTTATGGACTTAGACACCTTATCCAACACTTGTAACACCCCGAAAATCACAGCCCATAAATTTCATTTTAATTTAATAACAAAACCATAAGATGTCCATTCATTCCTTCAAAACATGTGTCACAGTATTCGAAAACATTATTATCAGAGTATCATATCAAAACATATTTTATTTATATCAGAGTGAAACATCCCAGGCTAAAACTTCTTGGTGTGTGCGATGCAGTCAACCCAAGCTCTTCCCTCCACTACCAGAAGTACCTGAAACCAAAACTGAAAACTGTAAGTATGAAGCTTAGTGAGTTCCCCAATCTACCACATACTATACATATAATCACATACTGGGCCCCCGCCTGCTGCATCGGGACTTGCCTGGCATCGGAATCGCTCCGGCATCGGGCCCCGCCCGACATCAGACCCCGCCTGGCATCGAGCCCCGCTCGGTATACAGATCTGTTTCTCTGAGGCCCCGCCTGTCTCCGGGCCCCACCCGCTAAACACATACAAACATATAATCATAAACATAACACATAAGCTAAACATGCTCTACTATATTCATGTCCTAAGGCCTCACCTATCTTGGGCCCCGCCCCTATCCTGTTACTGATTAGTCATGGAACCCCGTCCAAGCTCCTGCTATTAGTGAGATATGGAACCCCATCCAAGCTCCTGCTATTAGTGAGATACGGAACCCCGTCCATACTCTTCTAGTGGAGAGATACGGAACGTCTCCCACACTCGCCTCCCTCCCAAGCACATACAAGTATCAAAAAGACAACAAGTGTAATCTAACATCCAACCATTCCTCGGGCTCCCACCCGACATCAGACCCTGGTCCGGAATGTCATACTAGCATATGGTGTCTAGGGCTAACCCTCGGGTCTTCCTACTCATAAACCACATGTGTCGGCATTGTGGCCTTAGACCCATTCATAAAGTGAGGAAACTCACCTTGCACTGCTGAAATCCCACTGAAACTCCTCTTACTGCTATCTGAAAATTCCTTGAACTGCTGCTCCCTAGCTCCCTGAGTTACCAATACCAACATAACACTTAGTCTCAAATATATGTATAAGTCTAATTAGGTCAACCTTAGTCAAAGTCAAAGTCAACGGTCAAGGCCAACGCTCCGAGTTGACCTAACTCGCCGAGTCAACCCCTGACTCGCCGAGTTCCCCAACTACTTCAGGTTGTGATTCCTCAAATCAACTCGCTGAGTCATTCCTCTGACCCGTCGAGTCCCTCCAAAACATAAAACAGGACAACACCACTCAACTCATCGAGTCCCTCCCTGGACTCGCCGAGTTCCTCTATCTGTTGGGCTAACTTAAGGGATTAAGCCCTTATACTCCAGATTCAGATCTAAAACTTTGTATACTAGTTGGAAATCATCTCATGAGGGTAAAGTTTCCAACTTAACCCATCCTTAATCCTTCTTAGTGAGTTTAGACAAAACCCTAGCTCACTAATACATAAGTCTTTGTCCCAAAACTCATATTACTTCAAACCAAAAACATTTCAATATAGATCCAGGCCTTATACAACAGAACAACATGAAAAGTCTCTGCCTTTACATCCATGCATGGCCCATTGAGGCTTTAAAGGCCATAACAACTCCTTAAAGCTTGTATGGGGGTTTCTAATGGCATAAAGCGTGCACCTTTATTCCTTAGCCACTCTTAGGAACCCCAGATCTGTAAGGATCTCTGCTTGGGATGTTGTTGTCCTATAGATCAAGCTCCATGGACCAAAACTCTCATAAAAGGGACATATATAGATCTAAGAAACCATAGGTCAAGGTAGGAACTTGATTACCAGAAAATGATAAGGATGAGAAGCTACTTCTGGATCTACAAATTTCTCCATGAATCTTCCAACTCCTTCTCCTCCTTCTAGACTTCAAGAACACTTGAGATCTCTCAACAATGGCTTACCAACTCATAAAAGGCACTAGGGTTTTTTGGTTCATGATCTGGGTAGTGGAGGCGAGAAATGGAACGCTAAAGAGGAGAATAGGATGCTTAAATAGGGTACCAAGTCCCGAATTTAGGGTTTCCCAACCCAGACCAGACTCTCCAAGTCGCTCACTTAATCATGCGACTCAGAATTCGCTTCGACTCGTCGAGTGCCTCCCTGGACTCGATGAGTTACCTTCTTGACTTGGAGTTTTCCTTTCCTTTCTTCGTCTGCTGGATTAGGGGTGTTACAATCAACCACATCTCTCCTTCAGTAGATCATCAAACTCTTGGCTGTAGAGTTTTCAATGATGGATCTTGGTACCTTATCCTATTTCTTGGGTATCTCGACAACTTCCAACAAAGATGGCTTATTTCTATCCGAAATAAAATATGCTTTGGAGGTTCTTGACCAAGCACACATGTTGAATTGTAATCCATGTCAGACACAAGCTGACATACAATCCAAACTCGATGACTCTGGTCCACCAGTTGCCGACCCAACTCTTTATCGCAGCCTTGCTGGAGATCTTGAATAGCTAACATTCACCAGACCAGATATTTCTTTTACTGTTCAACATATCTGTCTCTATATGCACAACCAGTGCGATACTCATTTTCAGGATTTAAAACGTATATTGCGCTACATTTCCGGTACTTTGGATCTTGGTCTCCAGCTTCACCATTCATCATCCACTGATCTTATTCCCTATTCAGATGTAGATTGGGGAGGATGTCCCTCTACTAGACGGTCTACCAGTGGTTATTGTGTCTTTCTTGGAGATAACTTAGTATCTTGGTCATCTAAACGACAACTAACAGTCTCACGATCTAGTATTGAAGCTGTATACCGCGAAGTTGCCAATGTTGTTGCAGAAACATGTTGGCTACGCAATCTCCTTCGCGAATTACATACCCTATTACCAAAGCTACTATTTCGTATTGTGACAATGTCAGTGTCGTTTATGTCTCCATAAATCCAATTCAACACCAAAGGACAAAGCACATTTAAATTGATATACATTTTGTTTGAGATAAAGTCGCTACCGGTCACGTTCGAGTCCTTCACGTCCCTTCCTTGCTCGAATATGCATATATATTCACAAAAGGGCTTCCAACGTCTCTCTTCACGGAATTTAGAAATAGTTTGAGCATCCGAAGTCTTCCTACCGCTCAAACTATGGGGGGAGGGGAGGGGGTATTAGTGTACATTGTGTATCAATCGTGTATATGTATAATAACCCATTTATTAGTCTGTATTGTTTAGTATCTAAGCGCATTGTATCTTGTATTTATACATCTATTGTTTAATGAAATCTTTATGGGAAAATGCTTACCTAATGTCACACCCCCGAACCAGACGGCGGAAACGTCCGAGGGCTGTTGTGACTCAATTGAATACCATCACAGTGAATATACATGAAACATAACATCATTCATCACCATGCATTGAAATAGTACAACTGGTAGTGTTTACATTTAGTATATTGTTTCAAAACATTACAATCCCAAAAGTAGATTGTTCGATACTAGTTAAACAAACAACATGACATCACTGAATACATTTTTCCCTTCGATTTACCTGTTACCTGAGAATACAAGCATTTTGAAAAACGTCAACATATGAAATGTTGGTGAGTTCATAAGTAATGTTTGAAATAAAACGTTTTGTATTCTTTTGAAAACCACCAGAAAATCCGATATTTTCTTAAAAGAGTATCGTATAAAAAGTGTGAAGATCCGTAAGTATGCTTGTTTGTTTCTATAAATGTAAAAAGAATTTGTTGTACTTGGTATGCATCTCGTAGTTGTATGTATTGAAATACCCTAGGAAAACCCGATGTTTTCCTAATACTTTGAATTACGCTTTTTGTGTGGTGTTGTATCGTTGCGACATGTGAAGTCAATGATTCCAGGTGACATTGAATTAAATGTGTACTGTGAATTGTTATAAACACGCGTTAATAGAAACGACTAGTTTACAACCATACTAACGATCCCTTAGGCGTCGTCCGTACTATTCACTTAATCCAACCACCCTGACTTCTCGTAGCCCCACAACCGAGGAGAAAAGAGGGCACGAAGACCTCAATAATTCCATAAGTCGTTCAAGGCTATAGTGAATGCAAAGGGCCCTTGGCCCGACCCGCATTTTTGTGAATTCTCGACTTTACTAGCCGTACCAAAGGACCCTTGGGGCCCAATAGCCTAAAAACCATTGAAAGTCCTTTTACACGGAGTTAGGTCATGTAAGACCCAACAATCATGTAAGTAAGTTGTCTTCGGGCCTAAAGATCAGGTCATTGGGCTAGCTAGGCACAACAAGCAAGATTTGACACTTTTGGGCCCAAAGATGGTGTATCGACGTCTGTGTATTCCCACGTATGTATTGACTTCCCGAAATTTCCGCGTGTGTATTGAATATCGTCGTGTTAGTAGTTTCGGATTCGTTATTGATTCGATACCGAATCAATTCGTTTAGTAACGATTTTTGGTGTTGATGGTGTATTAGGTTTTATCGGTAGTCGCGGTACTAGTATTTTATCTCAAACGGATTTATTGTTTAAACTTTGGAGTTTTTCTGTTTGCAGCCCCTTTCTTTTATGAGTTTACACTTTTAACCCTTTGAATAAAAGAATTTCCAATTTAGTCCTTAGACCATTTTTCTTGACATTTTAATATCAAAACTTGTTGAAAATGGTATTTTTCAGCTCATATTTATTTGAAAACAGTTTTAGTCCCTCAAAATGAAGTTTTCTCGGTTGAATCCTCATTTTTCGCAACTTTTACACTTTTGTCCCAAAATAGAAAATTTTTGCATCTTTGGTCCTTTTTAAATATGAAAAGTGTTTTTAACCCTTGAATGGACTTGGAGCACTAGTAGTCCCCTGTTTTACAGAAAAATACAGTTTCAGCCCTTCAAATTTGAAAATCTCGCATATGGGCTTTATTGGGCCGAAAAATTCATTTTTGGCCCATTATGCTTAAAATTTTACATTTTAGTCCTTCAAAAGAGTGTATTTCCAGAAAATACATTATTGAAACTGTTTTGGCTCACTTCAACCATCAGAATTTCTATTTTGTCATTTTGGGCCCTTATATTTTATATTTTTGACATTTTGAGTCCAAAAATGGGTTTTTAGCCCAAAGAAGTTCATATTAACCAACTTGGTTATTTTTCTAGAAATGATTTGTATGTAGTAATATAATTTATACTAGTATCATATAACTTGATGCAAATCTCGGTTTTAAGGACTTTTTGACTAGATCCAACATCACAATCACATGAAAACACAAATATAAACATAGAAATTACACAAAGCATACATATACACATAGATCTACACATTTGCTTGTATTCCCCCCCCCCCCCACAAAAATTATAAAACCGAAAAATAAGGGGTATGAAGCTCACCTTTGGGTGTGGTTTCGGTTTTGGAGAAGAGATGGAAGAAAATGAGATGATTTTCGGTCTTAGCAACCTTTCCTTGGAAGATCTCGAGTTTGGGAGCTTCTAAGGTGCAAGATCATGATTTCTTATTAGTTAAGAGGAGATGTTTGATAAATCAAGGAACCTAGATCATAGATTTAATTATAAACTTACCTTAGATGATGATTCTTGAGCAAAATCTCTTTGAAATGCTCTTAAGTCTCGAAAATTTGGTGAAGAGAGGTGAGGGTGTTCCTTGAGAGAGTTTGATAAACAAAAAGTGGTTGAAGTATGTGTGTGTGGGAGCTATCGGCCGAGAACCAAGAAGAAGAAGAGAGAGAGAGTTGAGATGACAAACCTAGATGCATGTTGGTCCATGCATGGAGGCATGTGATGTATAAGTGAGGTGGCAAGGCCTAAGTCAACTCTTCAATTCCTTGGGTTTGGGCTTGGGCCGAGATTTTGAAAGAAAAAGGAGATTATTGGGCTTTAATGCCCCTAAGCCCATATTAGAGTTAGGTTGAGTGATTTTTAGCCCTATAAAATATAAGTGTGATTTTTATGCTTTATTAGGCTAGATTAGGTTAATTATGGTCCATAATAGTTCATAATATTTAATTTATTTCACTCTAGGCCCAAAATGGCCCAAAATGTTGAAATAAATGAAAGTGGGTCCAATTAGAGCCCATTTAAAGGTTCTAAGCCCAAGATAGTCAAATTGGAAGCTTATTGGCCCATTGGGCCCAATAAGGAAGTCCTAGTCCAAAATGGACCTAAACAAGAACTTCTAGATTTTCCAATTACTTGTTGACTATTTGAAATGCTTGTATGGTGTACTTGATTGAAATTTTTGTTGCCATGAAGTAAGCATCTTACATGCTCTTAAGTTTTTGATTCAAAATTTTACTTGAGTGTTGTGATTACAAGGCACAAAATTTTTAGTTGTGACACCTAACGTTCGCTAAAATTCAAGTTACATTTTTTCGATGTTTATTTCCATTTTCTAAATGTCCTTTATTTGGATGAATCTCGATGCATGTTAAGAATATCCCTTCCTTTTTGCTTTCACCCTACCCATCGGGCTGAAAATTTCATTTGAAGAATATCCCTCCCTTTTCGATTTCTCACTACGCATCAGCATGGAAATTTCTTTTGATTCGATCTCGTTGTCGTTGTTTAAGTCTAACCTGACACGAGAATCGAATGAAGTCATGTAAATGATTGATGACATTTTTGTTCTTTTTCATGTAACAGCTTCACCCTTTTTCTTTTGCATACTTCTAAATTTTGGACTAATTGTTCAAAGTTTCCAAGGATCATTATATTCGAATAACCTTCCATTGTTGTCCTCATGAAATAATTCATAGTCTCCTTAAGAATGCCTTCATCACTTTGTCTACTTTTCCTTTAACTTTTTAGGTTGTTATACAACTCATTCATCTTTGTAATATCCTTTCTCAAATCTCGAAACATTGTATTCCATTGGTGTTTGGTACGCTAGTTACCACAATCCATTTCTCCATGAAATGGTTCGGTAATGTATAACAAAAAGTGAGCAGCCGATCGTAAATTTTCGGGCTCTATATCCTTGGATTTATCGACTCACACTTTGGTCAACATGAATTTTTCCCTCAGAGTACCCGCTTAAGGGATTGTCTTTACGTTTACTTTGCCGATGATAGGGGATTGGTTCTTGAATATGACTTTGGGTGATATGGGTTGACTTTAGGTTGTTGTACAACCCATTCATCTTTGTAATATCCTTTCTCAAATCTCGAAACGTTGTATTCCATTGGTGTTTTGTACGCTAGTTACCACGATCCATTTCTCCATGAAATCATTCGATAATGTATAACAAAAAGTGAGCAGCCGATCGTAAATTTTCGGGCTCTATATCCTTCGATTTATCTACTCACACTTTGGTCAACATGAATTTTTTCCCTCAGAGTACCCGCCTAAGGGATTGTCTTTCCTTTTACTTTGCTGACGGGAGGGGATTGGTTCTTAGAGATAAGCATTAAGACTACAAGAAAAAAGCGGATATAAATACTAGCTAGATAGAAACCCTAATGGGCTAAAGACAAAAAGGGCCCATAAACAAGTGGGCTAATAATATAGACTAACATCCCCCCTCAAACTCACAATGCCACAACAATAAGCATTGAGAGTTTGTCACATAAGAACCAAAACCGAGAAGCCGATAAAGCCTTCGTAAAAATATCCGCAAGCTGCAAAGTTGATGAAACAAATGGAAGCGAAATGGTCCCAAGCTGCAAATGATGACGAGTAAAATGACAATCAATCTCAATGTGCTTCGTCCGCTCATGAAAAACAGAATTCTTCGCAGTTTGTATCGCACTTTTATTATCACAATTCAAGGGAGTAGGTGAAGAAATGTAAACTCCCATATCCGCAAGCAGCCATCGTAACCAGATAATCTCGCATGTAGTTATAGTCATAGCATGATATTCAGCATCCGTGGAAGATCTAGAGACAACATCCTGTTTCTTGCTCTTCCATGAAGTAAGAGACTCTCCAAGAAATACACAAAATCCAGTGGTAGACTTACAATCATGACGATCACCATCCCAATGAGCATCACTATAGGCACGTAACTCAAGAGAAGATGTCGAAGAAAACAAGAGAGTCTGAAATTGAGTGCCACGAAGATATCTCAGAATACGAAGAACAGCTCCCCAATGAACAGAAGTAGGTGCAGTAACAAACTGACTGACAATATGAACAACATGAGCAATATTTGGATGAGTGACTGTGAGATAAACCAAACTTCCCACCACATTACGATAAAGATTCATATCAGACAAAGCAACACCATTAGTAGGAGAGTATCGAGCATTGGTTTCAAGAGGAGTATCAACAGTCCGATTGTCAGAAAGTCCCGCCCGTGTAAACAAGTCACATATATATTTAGTCTAGGAAAGAATGTACCCTTTCTTAGACTGAGCGACATCAATACCCAAGAAATAACGCATCAAGCCCAAATCCTTCATAGCAAATCGACGAGCTAGATCATGCTTCAAAGACTCAATACCACCATGTTCATCACCTATAATAATCATGTCATCCACATATAAGGACAAAAGAATATGTCATGCACTCGAGCATCTAACAAACAGAGCAGAATCATGATTACTCTGGACAAATCCAAGAGAGGTAATCACTATGGAGAATTTCTCAAACCAAGCATGAGGGGCTTGCTTGATCCCATACAAAGCTTTGTGAAGCCGAAAAACCTCGCCTGATCGATGCTAAATTCCTAGAGGAGGGGTCATATAAACCTCTTCATGAAGGTCACCATTCAAAAAGGCATTCTTGACATCCATTTGAAAGATCTTCGACTATCAAACAGATGCAACTGCAATCATAGTATGAACTGTCATCATCTTTGTAACTGGGAAAAATGTCTCCTCGTAGTCAAAACCATACTGTTAGGAATACCCTTTTGCTACAAGTCTAGCCTTATATCGTTCAACGGAGCCATCAGCTTTTGTTTTTATCTTGTACATCCAATGACAACTGTAAGTCTGTAATTTGCCTGTGTATCAATCAAATCCATTTGATGGTGCGGAATCCCAATCAAACGGATGATGTCAGATCAAATAGAAGAGAATGAGAAGAAGAATAATATGAATCTCTGTATGAATTGATTAGAATTAAGATCCGGATACAAAAGATTCACGCACAAAATGCTCTCTAGTTTCTCTCTTCTCTCTGGCCGTAAACTCTCTTCGTGTTTCATCAATCTCTACTCCTCACCCTAACACCTATATATACATGTTGAATATGGGCTGGAGAACATGGGCCGTAAATGGGTTTACGGTCGTAAACTTGTTTACAGCCGTAAACAAAGCTGTAAACACCTTACGGCCGTAAACACCAAATTGTTTACGGTCCAAGACATAAACAATATATTTTTCTAGAAAAGTAAAGTATAAACCATATTTTTGACCCCACAATCTCCCCCTTGGTTTATAACTTTCTTTTCTTAATTGACCCAACAAGCTCCCCCTTAAAAGTAGCTGGCTTTCTTGATAATCCTCATTGGGAACGTTGGCTTCAGCATTAATCTTCAAATTCTTCACGACTTTAGGATGAACTTGATGAATCTTCAATGAATGACTTCATCTTGAGAGGTTGGGCTTTTATTCAGAATTTGGCATTGAACGCACGTTGGGTGAGGAAGCTTGACGTACTAATTCTTGAAAGATAGTGCTTTCAACTTGAGAATCTTTAGAGAGAACAAATCTTCTGGATCACTTCAGCAGGTACAACAATAGCAGCAGACTGATTGAGGAGGCTTCAATGCAATCCGTCACATAATCTTCAATTTCTGCTTCAACTTGCTTCTAGGGTTGAAGGATTGAATGTCGAAAGAATAATCTTCATTTCTTGCTCCTTCGAATGCGAATTCTTCGATGCTCACGGACGAGGCTTTGGCTCAGAAATCTTCAACACAAACTCCATGAGTTTCATCTTCACCTGAAATCACTTTTCAAGACAAACCAAAACTAAAAGAAAACTTAGAACACAAGTAAAACAGAAATAACACTTTTTCTGATTTTGAATTTTTTTGATTTTTGTTTGTTTGTTTTTTGTTTGTTTGTTTGTTTGTTTTTTTTTTCTTTTTTTTAATTCTCCCCTTTTATATAAATTAGAAAACACTACAAACAAAGTTAACAAAAACAAAAATAATAGCTAACTTTAAGAGTGATTTGGGATCAAAGTTGTTGGACAACCTTATTCCACTTGTCGTTACCCTTATCTTCACATCTTCGTCTGATCGATCGCCAGTATTATGGTCCACTGAAACACGAAAAATTTGTGACAGTTTTGGACAGTTTACCAATGACATGACATATGCATATACCTAATTGTAATTTTATCATCATGATTGGCCCTAATTCTTAAATAAAATTTTCGTATGACCATTTAAATGACTACAACCAGGGATATTGTTGTCCACCTAAATCGAGCAGCGAGATCTACAGACAATATGTATGTGTTCAATTTTTAAGTGTACTAGAACATATTTCCCGCTTCCTGATATGCCCCAGCCATCAAGAACTTCCAGAGTACTCCTTACATCGGGTGAGCAGACAACCATTCAGAGATAGAATAGATTTAGAATTCTATTACTAATTACTTCAGAGGGATTGAGAAAAAGAAGGTTGCATATGCTGTGTACCAGGTCGGATTAGAAGTCACGCAAAGGAGACAGCATATGGCTAACAGATAAGAGGAATTTCATATATATATATATATATATATATATATATATATAACTTGCAGAGAAATAGAGTTCCATATGTTGTGTAACAGGTCAAAATCGAAGTCACGCAAAGGAGACAACATATGACTAACAGACAGAAAGAAAGAAAACGATATTCTACAGACCTAATTTATCGTAATTCACCAATCGCCCCATCCAACCGGAATTAAGGACAGAATCCACACATTGAGGAAAAGTTAAACCACAGTTCCTAGTACGGGTTTAATTAATGTGACCGATAGATTCCCATGTATATCTCCCTGCTCAACCTATCCGAGCGTCGTGACATCAGGTTAAACGGATCTAATTAGGTCAAAGTTTGTCAAGTCCTTCAATTCATTAGGTTCAACTTTCCCTAGTCAAGTCCATTTAAAATCTTTCATGCCAACCAGTGCATCGAACACAAAGCGTAGACGATTCAACTTAGGTACGTTACGCCGATTCAGATTGACCGTTATCACTTGCTAATTTCATTTCCTAAAACATCTCCCTCAAACACATTCCATTAACACCATATTTTTTATTTTCTGATTTTCTAATGTTTTTGGATTTTTTTTATTTCTCCCCCTAAATTTGTGCATAATAGAAACGAAAATAAATGTGCAAATTTAAACTATCCTAAAACAAAAATTAGTCTTTAAAGTGAATCGGCTTAAGAAAAACTCAGGAGTATAGAGAAGAAAACGCAAACTGTAATTCACCGATTGAATATGCAATCAGAAGGTCTGAGAACAGCACGCATAATCTCAAAACAGATCCGAAAAATTCTTCATGTCATTAAGCACTAACCCCATGTGATCCCTTATTTTCTTCCCTTCTTTCCTTTCCCGTAAAGGATACAAACTCTCGAAAAAAGTTATGAGTGCTGTATATTTGAGAGATGTCCCCTATCATATGCCAGGAGCAGCCACTACCAACAAACCGAAGTCTAATGATATGCCTCCATAGCTACTCTGACGCAGAGCAGGATTAGTTGGTCTTTGAAACCCAGCCCATTTTGAAACTGGATCGACCTTTGTCATCAACGCAAGGTACTTTCTCCCATGACATCCTGTTTATCACAAACAGAAGATATAGAAATATTAGAATCGTTAGAAGATTTGGGAGATTGAGCCTTCGGAACCCATTTGTAGTTGGGTTTAACCCATTTCTTTTTCAATCTGATAGGAGGCTCAGTGCTTGCTTTTGATCTTAATGTCGGCCGTTGAGATGACTTTGACCTAACCGGTCTTTGTTTTACTGGATCATCTCTTGAATTGGGCTTGTTGACTGACATTTCCTTCTTGCCCTTGAGATTCAGATGCTTGGCCTTAGGAGTTGAATTCTTGGCCTTCATGGCATTCCAGTCGGCGTTATCTGAATGTGACCTTGAGGGGTTTCTTTTGAAAAATCTCCCTCTTGGCGCGTTCTGCCATCCTTGTGTGCAGTAGGGAACGTATGCGCGATTAGGACTATTTCTAGCAATGTGTCCAGAACATGTCTTTTTCTTCACTGGGAAGTGATTTCTTCCATCCCCTGGTGGCGTATCATTGCCTTGACTCTTATTGTTCCCACATGCACACTTGCAACAAGCACTCTGTTGCGTTGGAATTGGTGGCCTATATTTCTCAACAGCAGGTTGATCAGAAGCAATTGAGTTCAAAGCAACAGATTCAGAGTTCAAGGAGTCATTGGTTTGTTCAGTAGTGCTCTCCTTGATCTCATCTACTGCTACTTTACCTGCACATGAACTAGAAACATTAGTATTTTCAACATTAATAACTCCTCCTGACACAAATCCATCTCGTTTGCCATATCGAAGATGTGGCTCCCTATCAGTTTCGTCCTGTGTCACAGGGATGGATGTGTAGTTATAATTATAAGGAGAAGGTACACTATCATACCCTAGATCCTTGTTTTGATTTTCTTTGAATTTTAATTGGGTTTCATATAAGGACTCGATTGTCTGACTTGACGCAGTATAATTTTTGAAACTGACATCTGTTTTTCCACACTTAATTTTTAAAGCGTCAAGTTCTTCAGTTACAGCAGCAAGTTGTCTCTTAATATAATCATAATTTTCACACTTGTTGCTATACTCTTCCTGAAGTTTCCTAAAGTCCTTGGTTTTTGCTTCTAACTCAGCCTTCAGGGGTTTCTATCCTTTCCTGAGTTGATATCCTTCATATCTCAGGTCCTCAACTTCTCTTTTAAATAAATCAATTTGTTTCCGTAGAAATTTAATCGTAGCTTCACAAGATGGAGTACATGTAACCTCAGTGACCAGAATATTTTCAGAACTCATTGTTTTTCTACACTTCAAAGCGTCAAGTTCTACAATTACATCAGCAAGACTAAGATGATTGAGATCTTTTGTCTTCTTGATGATAGCCATGTCCATATCCTACGATTTCGGAAGTGAATTCAATAGCTTTTTGTTTATCTCAGATTTGGACAAGAAGATCCCAACTATATTCATCTCAGTAGTAAGTGTAGTAAATCACTGTAACTGAGCTTCCAGGGTTTCTCCAGGGACATAATCGAACATGTTGAAATTTTTTCTTAACATCTCCTGACGACTCTCTTTCATGTTTTTAATTCCCTCGTAAACTTCAAAAACTATTAAAAGCACAACTAGAACTTAAAAGTCAAACTTAAATTTAAAAATGTCCTTTGATTATAAACCTCAAAAATCAATCTTAAAAGTCAAATTTAAAAAGTAAAACTCTAAAGTCAAACTTGAAAAGTCAAACGTGAAAGTCAAACCGAAAAACTAAATTTGAAAATTTAAAAGTTAAACGAAAAAGTCTAAGTTTAAAATCAAAGATCAAACTTGGAAGTCAAAGTCAAAATAAAAAATCAAAAATAAAAGTAAAATTTTTTTTGTATTCTTATTATTATTATTATTATTATTATTATTATTATTATTATTATTATTATTATTATTATTATTATTATTATTATTATTAATTTTAATTTTGGATGAAAAAGGAATTTAAAAATAAAAGAAATTGAGTTTTTGGGTTAAAAGTTTCAAAATTCGAAATTTAGTGCGAAAAAGACAGGTTATATTTTACTTTTCGAAGGACTGTAACAAGTTATCATCTAGTCGAGTTGGTAAGGTGTGATTGCTCTTAATCTGGAGGTCGTGAGTTCGAAACCCGGTACCCCTCACTTTTTTTAATTAAACGTTGTGCGGCTTGCTGCTGCTTAGCCGGCTTCCCTAGCCGTGATCCGAGCCGAGCCGAAATCGGAGCCGAGGCCGCAAATCTCCGGCGACCATGAACAGTTTTTGGCTGTAAACTCCGGTCGTGAACACCGAAACCCTAGCCGCCGGCCGCAAACTCTGACCAAAAACACCGATTTTTCGACTTTAAAGCTCCAAAACTCGATCAAAAACCCTTTTTTTATGAAAAACACGAAGAACAAACCCCCTTTATTTTTCAGAGATCTATCCAAAAACACAAGAAGTTTTCGAAAATAAGATGAAATTATGCCTCAAATCTGACAAAATTGACTGATACAACTTGGCTCTGATACCAATTGTAAGTCCGTAATTTGCTTGTGTATTAATCAAATCCATTTGATGGTGCGAAATACCAATCAAATGGATGATGTCAGATCAAATAGAAGAGAAGGAGAAGAAGAATAATATGAATCTCCGTATGAATTGATTAGAATTAAGATCCGGATACAAAAGATTCACACACAAAATGCTCTCTAGTTTCTCTCTTCTCTCTGGCCGTAAACTCTCTTTGTGTTTCATCAATCTCTACTCCTCACCCTAACACCTATATATATACATGTTGAATATGGGCCGGAGAACATGGGCCGTAAATGGGTTTACGGTCGTAAACCTGTTTATGGCCGTAAACACAGCCGTAAACACCTTACGGCCGTAAACACCAAATTGTTTACGGTCCAAGACACAAAAAATATATTTTTCTAGAAAAGTAAATTATAAACCATATTTTTGACCCAACAACAACCTATGTATGTTTCCCAGGAGGAAGAGAAACCAAATCCCATGTATGAGTCTGATGAAGAGCAGTGAGTTCTTCAGCCATAGCATTCTGCCAAAGAGGATCTGAAATAGCTTCTCTATATGATTCAGGTTGAAATAGATGATGGATGCTTGCTATAAATGAAGCAAACTGTCCTGAATATGTAGAGTAAGAAAAATTTGGTAGCTTGGTGGACTTGACATGACGAGAAGATCTCCTGAGGGGTGGTGGTGGAGGAGGATCCTCAACTTTAATAATCGGAGGATCAGGCTCAGGAACAGGTGGAGTCGTGGCACCCTCTGAAGAAGTGGGTGTGTCATGTGCTGAGGGATCATGTGGCATAGATGAGTATTGAGCCTCTATATCTTCATTAAAAGGATCAATACGCAGAAGATCAGCCTTTGTTACATTGTGGGTTGTAGCAGGAATCGAGTAGAAAGCAATATGTTCCAAAAAATTAACGTGCCGAGAAACATATAACTTCTGACTCACATGATCATAGCAACGGTATCCTTTTTGACCAATCATATACCCACAAAATACACAAATAGCAGATTTCGGCCCCAGCTTTGATGAGAATTGTAATCGAGATTTAGAAAGCAGTCATGATTATATGAAAGAAAAGTATGAACACAAGGAGTAAATATTAATCAGATCTTATATTGATGAAGAAACTGATTACAGACTTAAGCAGAGAAACATGTGAATGACTAGTGAATCACTCGTTGAATCAATCGTTTTTCTACTTCTAACCTCAGTCCCTTTCTATAGGAAACATGAGTGTACAAAAAATATACTAAGTCCTTAACAATACGCTTCGCACAAATGAAGACTTAGTAAAATAATTAACATGTGAAGCTAAGAACATACACTTCGACTTTTACAATTTCTAGACTCTACATTCTCCCTCTTTGTAAACAGTCGAAGCTATTCAGTTTATGAGATTTTGAAGAGCTGAGTGCATTGTTCTTCGGATTCCTGAATACCAAGTGATGATCTTTTTAAGCTCCTTCTTGTCTCCTTCATTATTCTTCGTGCAATTATTCATAAGAACAATGAAATTCGTATATTGAGAAGTGGTGTATCTTTTAATCTCTGAGACTTGAAACAAAAATCTTTTAGGCTTCCCCGTGGTGTCTTTGCCTGCGAAAACCATGCCAAAAGGTTTAAGGTATATCTCCCCGTCTGCAAACTTCTTCAATTCTGGTTGAGGCAATGTTGATTCCCAATGAACTGTGACTTTTCTTCCAAGGCCTGATGCGAGTTCTTCATCAGTTAACGCCAAGCAATCATAGTAGTTATCTATGAATATCTTGATATGTGCGAAACCAAGTCTGAACACCTCAGTATCATATCCTTTGAGCTTGTTTTCTTCCATGTCTTTCAGGATAAGAGCCACTTGAATGAGATCATTTAGATTCATTAAGGGAAAGTCAGCAATGGTAAAATCGAAAGGCTTGTTATCTGCTCGGACAACGAAGTATCGAAAATTTTGAAGCATGTTCTCGAACATTTCATCCTTCTTGATAGTTAGCACTTTATTTATCTTCATCAGAGACCAAACTTCCTCTTGATCCATCGCAAGTACAGCATGAAATCTGATTTTCATGTAGGTGTATTCATCAGCATTTTCAAACTTTTCACCGATCTTGTACTGTGTTGTGATAAACATCATTTCGTTTATCGAAAAGTCAAGTTGGCATCTGTTTGAATTCGCAACATCATAACTTCTTCTAGGATTTTTCTCAAATTCGTACATGTGATTTCCCAAGACTTTGGATTCGATGGTTTCGAATGAGTACAACTTCGCAGGATCACCCTTGTTCAAAGTTGGTGGATCATTTGCTCTTTGCCTTAGAATGCTCTGAATATGTCTTTGTTTTTCCATTTCAGCTTCAGCCGCTGCTTTCTTTTCTTCTTTCAACTTTTCATAAGGCACCTCTTTACCTTTTCCAGTATCCACTATTTGAGGTTTCGCACTCGAACTCCCTCTTTCTGTTGAACCAATTATAATTCCCTTAGGAATTGGCTTTGTAAATGGATTTGTTATTACTATTGTTGAAGGAATTGGTTTCGTGAGAACAGGCAAAGTTGTTTTAAGCTGAGTCAAATGTAGCTTTCTAACGGTTTTTGCATCATCCCCTTTACTTCCTTTTCTTTCTCCCCCTTGCACCCCTGTGAAAGCAGGTGGGGCATTCTTCGGTAAAACAGAAGTAAAATTTGTGATTGGGGCCAATGCCTTCTGAATAGCTTGCTCCAAAGTATTGACTTTAAGCGTTAAGAATTCCGTAGTAAGAATTGGTTGTTGAGAAGGCTTCGAAACATAACTTTTTAATTCAGTCACCAACTGAATTAGTAAGTTCTTCAGCATCAACATCAACACGATTTTGCACTTCCAAGTTTTGTGAATTAAGATCTTGAAGCTCTTTTGCAATCTCCTTATTTAGCTCCTTAACCTTGAAGTTGACATCTTCCCTGACCTTCTTCACATCTTGTACAAAAAGAACATATCGTTCTTTTGTAGCAGTTGTCAAATCTTTTATAGCAATATCAAAACATTTCCCTTGAGCTTGAATGCGAAGCTCATTATTCTTATTAGAATCATCAACTTTTGCAGCTATTCTTTTCTCTGCAGCTTTGATCATTGTTTCAACCTCCAAACCCGATACAGAAGACTTTGTACCAGAATCTGCTTGTGATTGAAGGATTGCATTCAACTTTCAATTCAGGATTTTAAATTGCTTACCTGACATAAGCATATGATCAGGGATTTTCTCCTCCTCTGAATCAAAGTGTAAAGCTTCAAATGTTCCTCCAAAACCTCCTCCTTTAGTTTCTTCATCAGACTGAGCTTGCGATGGTATAGGTTGTGGTGTTTCAGGGGATTGTGATGGAAACAATGTAGTGAAGGGATGTTTTAAAGGATGATCAAAGATTGATGATGTGGTTATATTTGTATTCGGGAGAATGAATGGTGGTAATGAAGTAGATAACTTCTCAAATGAGATGGGTAATGAAGTAGATAAAATGATTGGCATTGTAGTTTCGACACTCGTGATAGGTGCCCCCGTATCAGATACGTTAACAACCATATCAGACGTAGGTACCTCCTCATGAACTGATTTGGTAGTGACTACTTCGAGTGGAATGGTTTTTGTAGTGGAAATTTTCGAAGTAATGGGAAGAGAGATGTTTACCATTGGTGAAGTTGAAACAAGTGCAGTCTCAGGAACCACTTCATCTTTTGATGACTCATTACGAATAATCATCTTCCTTTTCTCGTACAGCTTCTTAGTGATGTGCTTTGCAACATCTTGAGCTCTTATTTTCTTTAACATAGGAGAAACAGGAGCCAGAATTTCTCTAAACATAGCCCCCTTACTACTCACTTCAGTTTTGCGAATAGTAGGAGAGGCAGTCTTCTTATGTGACAACTTGTGAAGCTTCTTTAAGACCCCTGACTTAGTCGGTATGATATCCTTCGCAGGTTTGGTAGAAGGCTCAACTTTCTCAACCTCTTCAGCCTTTGATACTTTTGGAGATTCTCTTTTTTCCTCCTTTTGAGTCTTCTTCTTCTTCTTGGATGACTCACCACTGACTTCAAGTAGCACTCCAGTTCGCACATTAGGATCAAAAGTCTTCATGTATCGAACTAACACCTTGTGAGTAGAGGACACTTTGCGAAGCATTGCATCAGGAATTCTTGCAACACTTGTGAAGATATTTGCATCATCTTCAACAGCTTTGGGAAATTGGTACAAAGAGAACTCTACGACATCTCCTCCTTCAGAAACTTGAATTCCTTCTTTCGCATATACTTTTTCCAAAATCAAACTCCAGTGCCTTGCACAAGAAATCCCCTTATCAACACTAGTGTTTTCTAAGCTTTTGATGAACTCCTTCCAAAGTTGAGTTCCATAATCGACACTTAGATCGTAGTAAAGGCCCATAACCATTGCATAAACCTCCAGTCTTCCCCTGTCTAGACCAACACTCCTTCAGGTCAAGCATCGTAGAAAGATTCAAAACAAGAAGTTCCAAATGCAGGGTAAGCTTGATTTCATGAAATCACTTATCTTTTCAAGAGTGGGTTGATGTCCCATCTCATTGAACATGAAGATAATATGTGAGTTAGTTCGCTGAAAGAACGGTGGGTTATGAGGAATATGTTCTTGGTAAGACAAACCCTCTTGTTATTCACCAGGTTGAAGGTTATCAAATCTGTTGCATAGTTGAATGATGCAGTTGATGTCGCCATTGACAACCAAGTCATAGGAACTAGGAATGAACTGAACATAGCAGTTGACAATGCTAATATTTTCAGTGCAACGATCAACATCTTCAATTTTTCTGAGTAAGATGAGATATTGGGATCAACTTGGAAATTTGTGCTTTGAATCTTCATGAGGGACTTTGAAATAACTTCTTTTGTGTTTGATTGAGTAGCATCCATTGTTAATCTGAGAAATTTCTTGCAAGAAAGATTAGGGTTATTCGTCTGAGATTTTGAATCGTGTAATCATTCTCAGAAAAGATTATCCCTTTTATATGTAATCCCTAAAGATGAACCATTTCCAAAAATAGAGTAGGCTACGTGTTTCTGGAAACGTGCAATCAATAGCCGTTGTAATTATCATGCCCTATAAAGTGCCTTGAAACTAGGGCCAACGGTTACTGGAAACTGTTTGTGAGTACAACTGTGTGAAAGAAGACCCTTCGGCATCGAGGTTGGGCTCTTTCGTTTATGGGATTTTAAACGAAGTCATTTACCATTCTTGTGAAATCTTCAGCCTAAGTTGGTATTACTTAGAACCTCAAGGATTTCGTGAGTGCATGTGATTCAAAGAAATGAGATAAGAAGCAAGTTAAAAAAAACAATTTTTAGGATTTTGTGATGTCAAAATTTATTGACACAAAGCAGTAAAACCCCGGGCAAAGGTTACTTCATTAATTACCAAGAGAGGTAATCAACTGCTTTCGCATTTTCCCGTGACATACAATCAAATACTTATAGAGAAGTATCGAAGGGCTTCTTTTATAGGCTTAATATGGTGGTTTGCAAATTTCGTTACATATCATCCTAAACATAAGGTGAGTAATTGTAACCGAAATTACTTGTTTGAACATTGTGTTCAGGGGCAAGATTGCTTTGGATTATTTTTGAAAAGTGACAAGGATTTCAGATATATACTCACACGGAAATTATATTCAAAAAAAAAAAATTAAGTGTTGGGCCCTGTTGGAAAACAAACTTTGTGGGCTTCGAAAATTTGATCAGGATTACTCATAAGAATGAATATAATTTGGAGTATATGAAATATTAGGTACAGAAACAAGTGTTTCATAAAAATCTGGAACATAGTTCCCCGTCAATTCCTTAATTTGTGAAGTTTGTGGGTTTCACTTATTTCACGGATTCATGAAACAAGATCATTAACACAGAATGACGATATGTCTAAATCACGATTGGTTTGATCAAGTGACCTCATGGACATGTGTCTTTGTGTGTGTATCGTGTTAAGAAATTTTGTGATGAAAAAGATTGGTTATAATATTGAATGTACCTCTGTTATTTGTGGACCAAACCGAAAACTCTTTACTCATTTGAGAAGAGTAAGGTAGCTCTTTTGACTAATGCGAATATAAGCCTGATTGGGAAGAAAGTTTCATAAGCTAATTTCATTAAGGCTTTCGTTTCTCACACATAGAGTCATATGAGGCTTGGTTCAACATGCTGTAGCATACTTCTAGGTACATCCTAACTAGTACATAGTTGAAAGAAATGATACCTTCCCATAGAAACATAAGCATGACCACTTCGCATTTTGCTCTTGACTAATACTGAAAACACACAAAACTTAAAGAACAAAGTTAAAAGAAAAATATTTTTGTGATTTTGTATTTTTCAAATATAAAAGAACAAAAACGAAATTTAATTTTAACAATCTTAAGAAAATATTTTTGAGTTTTATATTTTTCGAAAATGAAAGACAAAATAAAAGAAAATATTTTTGTTGTTTTTGAATTTTTTTAAAAAATAGACAAACAAATGAAAATATTTTTGGTTTTTCGTGTTTTTCGCAAAGTAGAAAAGAACAAAATTAAATTGAACCTTGGTTACCAAATGTGCCAATGCAAAGCCGCTTAACGCACAGTAACTTCTGAATGATTCTGATTCGGAGCTGCTGAATGGACCTTTCATTCTTGAGTGATTGATTTTGGCACTGATTTCGCATCGGTCATCCCTAAACCTGCTAAAATTCTCACAAATGGTTTTTCATCAAGAGGTTTAGTAAAAAGATCAGCAAGTTGTTCAGTGGTTTAACAAAATGTACTTTGATATTCCCATCTTCCACATGATCTTCGATAAAGTGATATCGAAGAGCAATATGTTTTGTCTTTGAGTGTTGTACACGATTATAACAAATGCGAATTGCACTTTGAGAATCACAATACATGGGAATCTTTTTCATATTTATAGCATAATCACAAAGTTGACTCTGAATCCAAATGATTTGCGAAATGCAAGCAACAACTGAAATATATATCAGCTTTAGCAGTTGATATAGCAACACAAGTTTGCTTCATCGACTGCCAACTCACCAATTTTTCATCCAATAGTTGACATCCACCACTTGTACTTTTTCTATCCAAAGTACATCCTCCTAGATCAGCATCTGAAAAAGCTTGAATGAAGAATCTCGATTTCGAAGGATACCAAAGTCCTAACGAAATTGTCCCCTTAAGATAGTGAAAAATATTTTTCACTGCAGTTAAGTGAGGTTCTCTGGGATTAGCTTGAGACCTAGCACAATTACATACTGAAAACATAATATCAAGTCTGCTTGCAGTTAAGTACAATAAAGACCCTATCATGCTTCGATAAAGTGTTAAATCAACAACAGGAGTATCTAACGAAGGAGTTAGTCTTGTTCCTACTGTCATTGGTACTCTAAGCTTCGTGCTGTTTGTCATTCCAAACTTCGAGCATACTCTTTGTATATTTTTCTTGGTTGATGAAAATTCCATCCCTGTTCTGTTTTATATTTAAGCCAAGAAAATTATTAATTTTTCCCATCATGCTCATCTCAAATTGACTCTTCATGAGATTTTCAAATTCAGTAGACAATGTTGGGTCGGGTGAGCCAAAAATAATATCATCAACATAAATTTGAACAAGCATAAGATGATTCCCAACTTTCTTGCGAAATAATGTGGGGTCAACTGATCCTTTTTTAAATTTAGATTGTTTCAAAAAATTTGTAAGTGTTGCGTACCAGGCTCTTGGTGCTTGTTTTAACCCATAAATTGCTTTGTCTAGTATGTAAACATGATCAGGATGTTCCTCATTTATAAATCCTAGTGGTTGTTCAACATAAACTGTTTCTTTTAGTTCTCCATTTAAGAATGCACATTTAACGTCCATTTGAAAAACATCGAAGTCTTTATGAGCTGCATAAGCTAAAAATATGCAAACTGCTTCGAGTCTTGCGACAGGAGCAAATGTTTCTTCATAGTATATTCCTTCTTGTTGCGAATAGCCTTTAACAACTAGTCTAGCTTTATTTCGAATAATATTGCCATCTTTGTCGGTTTTATTTTTGAAAATTTATTTTAATCCGACAATCGAAACATCAGAAGGTTTAGGAATTAATCTCCAAACCTTGTTTCGTTCAAACTCAGCCAGTTCAGATTGCATAGCAACAACCCAAACTGAGTGTTCCATAGCATTCTTTACTGTCTTTGGCTCTATTTTCAAAATAAAAACATTAAACATACATAATTTTTGGTTCGCATTTAATACCTCATTTTTCGCACGAATTTAAGCTCTTGTCAACACACCATCTTGTGGATTCCCAATCACCTATTCTTTGGGATGATTCCTTGTCCATTTCTCAAGTGGTGGAAAATCAGGATTGAATTCCAATGGTGCATCTTCGTACATATCTTCATTTTCAAATTCTGCAACAGAAAAATTATCATTTAATTCATGAAATTCATCATTTTCATCAAGATTAATTGTCTCTATTTCATCATGCTCCCCCTCAACATGATGTTCATCTTGATGCTCCCCCTCAAAATGATGTTCTTGTTGATCATTTAAAGGTAATTACGAATGCTCCCCCTCAACTTGATGACTCATAGTCTTATTCTCTCCCTCGAAAGTTTGCTCTCCCTGTATATTTGTGGTCGTATGCTCCCCCTCTATACGAACTTCAGGCACACTTTCGCAAGTTATTGAATTTGTAGTAAGTGTTGAATCATCAATATGTTAAGAGGATTCTGATGTTTGATTATCAGGAGCATGAACTTCCGCATCAATTGCCCTGTGAGGAATTCCGAAAATTAAGTCATAATCAAAATCATTGATATCTGAATTTTCAATTTGAGTATCTGAATCAACAAGAATTGATTTATTTTCAAATTTACTATCCGTTTGTTTAAGATAGTAATCATCGAAGGTTAAGATGAAAGTTTCTTCAACTTTTCTTGTTCGCTTGTTTAACACCCTGTATGCAACTGAATTTTGCGAATATCTTAAGAATATGCCTTCATCACTTTTCGCTTGGAATTTGGTCAAATTATCTTTTAGATTCATTATAAAACACCTGCAACCAAAAACATGGAAAAATTTTACATTAGGTTTTCGATTGTTCAGTATTTCATATGGAGTAATATTGAATCTCCGATGAATAAATGAACGATTTTGAGTAAAACATGCAGTCAACACAGCTTCAGCCCAAAGATATTGAGGTAAGTTCGCATATGTTAGCATGGTCCTTGCCACTTCGCATAGAGACCAATTTCTTCTTTCAACAACACCATTTTGTTGTGGAGTATATGGTGCTGAGAAATTATGCGAAATGCCTTTGGCTGTGAGAAATGAATCCAACGTTTGATTTTTAAACTTAGAACCATTGTCACTTTTAATTCTGTGAACATTCTTTTTAAGACTCATCTCAATCTTTTTGATAAAATCAATCATCGTCTGAGCAACTTCAGATTTTTAACCTGAGAAAGAATACTCATGTAAATCAAGAAAAATCATCAACAATAACTTAAATGTACCGCTTTTTATTAATTGTGGCAACAGTCGACGGTCCACATAAGTCAATGTGAAGAAGTTCCAACGGTTCCACGATTTTTGAATCTATCACAATTGGATGACCTTTTCTATGTTGTTTTCCTTATTCGCAAGTTGCACACAAAGTATCATTGTCAAATTTCAGTACAGGTAAACCTCGAACCAAATCTTCAGTGACAAGCTTGTTAATATTGCGAAAGTTCAAATGAGACAATCTTTAATGCCAAAGCCAGCTAACACCATTAGAGGCCTTCAACAATAGACACACTACAGGTTTGCCCACAATCGGTTTGATGTCGAGTGTGAACATGTCTCCATATCTTTTGGATTTGAGAAGTACTTCATTTGTCTCTACTTTCGAAATGATACTTCCTTCTTCATTGAACACAACCTGATTTCCAGTACCCACAACAAGTTGCGAAACACTAATCAAGTTATCTTGAAGACCTTCGACATAAGCGACCCGGTTAACTGTGAATTGTCCATTTGTGACTTTTCCATAACCTTTCACTTGACACTTGTAATTGTTTCCAAATTTGACTACTCCATTATTTTCCAAGCTTCTATAATCTCGCAAGTTGTCCTTTCTTCCATTCATGTGACGAGAGCAACCACAATCAATATACCATTTCGCATCATATTGCTCGTCACATATCACCTGCATTTAATGAAAGAATTTAGGAACCCAAGACTTGTTGGGTCCTTCATTAGTAGCATTGAACAAATTCTTTGAATTTAAAAACCACATTTTCACTTTTTCTGTGACACTATCGATTAAATCAACATCATCAGATCTAGATATTGAAATATAGTTGTTCGATAGTTTTGGATTTCCATTGACTTTCACCTCATCCTTCACAACCTTCGCAACTTTCACAACTGGTTTCCACTTTTGTACTAGAACTTGCGAATCATGAGATGATGAACTACCAGTAGAAGACTCATTCACAAACTTGTCGAATGCAGTTGTTATTTGTTGCTTTGAAAACTTTCCATTTTGGTATTGTTTTCCTTGCCCTTCATGCCAATTGTTGATCGTATATACATCAGATTTTCCTTTGTATACGAAACTTTGGTCGGTTTTGTGATTGAAGGATTTGGAAATTTTGGTTATTTTGGTGAAAATTTTGGTTTTGTTTGAGTTTTGACAATCAAACTTGGTGAATTATTCGTTAATTTTCTAACATTTTGAAACTTACAATCATTCACAAAATTTTGCGAAGTCTCAAATTTTCTAATGTTGTCAAATTTTCGAACAGATTCATCCTTATTTTTCATTGAAATTTTGTCAACAGAATATATTGGTTTGTGAAAACTTGTATCCTTTTGTTTGTTTGTTCTCTGAAATTTTGATGGTTTTGTTCTTGGAATTTGTGCTTTCGCAACTTTAGGTTTATCATTAGACACAACTTGCCAAAAGATTGCTTTTCTTGCTTTTCTTTTTGAAACAATGTTTTCTTTTGAATACTTTCCAACCATCAACTTAAATTCATGAGAATTCAATTTCACTTCCATCTTTGGTTTTTCATCTTTTTCAAAAACTTTGTTTTCTTTTTCACTTTTAACCATCCATTTTTGTGATGATTTTGGCATTGAAAAACATAAGAGTTTTGAGTTAAATTGTTTGTACCATATTTTGATTTGCAAAGAAACCTTCGGTAGTTGACCTTTTGTTGTCATTTTCAACCATTTTGTTGAATTCATGCTTGATTTTCTCAACATTTCAAGTTGTGATGAAGACTTGATTTGGAAAAACCGTGTTATCAGTGCATGTAAAATTCGGATAGACCACAATGTTGGTTTCTAAATAATGTGCACCTTTGTCATTAAGAACTTTTTCGAATTGTTTTGTATCAACAAACACTTGATTAACAATAACACGTTGAGGTGATTCATGCGAATCTTTCATTTCTTCTTCGCCTTCGTTAGTGTCATCTGACTTACAGCTTTCAACTTCCACATTGTCAAAGTCACAAGTTTGCGAAGTAGAGGTGTGACATCCCCAAAATCACGGCCAGAAAAGACCGATTTTGTTTATGCTTTATAAAAATCAGAGTACTTCATTTTATAAAAATGTTGCGGAATTTGTTCCCAGAAAAACACGATAAATACGTTATTAAAACATTTTCGAAGAAACGTATTTATTTCATTTTAAAACGTTTGGGATGTCATTGTTAATACAGAAACATAAGCATAAACAGAACTTACAATTATTTACACTAGTGATCTACATCTCTTTAAATCTCTCAGTGTAATGTCACTTCATATCGTCACCTGTGATGTAAATAAACTGAGTGGGTCAGGTTGGGAAACCTGGTGAGTACATAGGGTTTTCACCCACAATAATATAATTATTATGTTCAATCAAACAATCAACCCAATTACCCATCCCCATTATCTTCTTTACTCTTTAAGGATTTAACCTAAGAGTCATCTATCCTGCATTCGTTTATTCCGAAGTTCCGTACTTCCAGGGTTATGGGACTGGCACTAAATCCATAGCTGCCAATGTTCGTTCATAAAGCACTAATTCCATAGCTGCTATAGTTTATTCATCGGGTACTAAATCCATAGCTACCAGTCTTTATCTAATAGGTACTAAGTCCATAGCTACCAATGTTCAACAGGTACTAAGTCCATAGCTACCAATTCCTACAGGTACTAAATCCTTAGCTACCAGCGTCTAACTAATAGGTACTAAGTCCATAGCTACCAATTCCCAACAGGTACTAAATCCATAGCTACCAACGTCTAAAAGGTACTAAGTCCATAGCTACCGGTGTTTGTCCCATAGGCACTAAGTCTATAGCTGCCAATGTATACTCACGTCATCTTCTATCTCTCATCATTCATCTACCCATCTCATACCCAACATTTTCGTATATATAAAATACGTATACAGTTTAAGTCCTTTAAAACATGTATAAAACGTTCAACCAACATAGACAACAAGTATTCGGATAATGTGCACACATAGCACGTAGTTTATATAAAATACTTCATATCTATGTGTAAGATGAAAGGGACTATGCACTCGCCTGAAAGGTGGTGAGTCGGCACTCGGACAGCACTTCGTTACTCTTAAAACAATTATCCCTTGACGAAACAGCGGTTTTTTATTAAAAACCGGGCTTTGCTGGAGCAACGTTTCCAAGCCGAAAGCTTTTCTTCTTGGAGCCGTTGGGCGCTCCGGGGCTTTCTTCTCGTGCTAGGGAGGTTCCGTAGACTTGGGAGGGGTTTAGGGAGGTTAGAGAGAAGTTAGAGAGAGAAAGAAAGGCTTATGGTGTGAAGAAAATATGAGGAGTTCACCCTTGTATTTATAGGAAGTGTATAGTAAAGTAGTCTCCAAGCTTCGTCCGTAACTTTTGCATACGAGCTCCGTTTTTGTCTGTCTTTTTACTGTTGAGTTCCTATTAATGAGATCTTCAACTTTCATTTAGACCTCGTTGGCTAATTCTCATTCTATCTCGGATTTACAAAACTGTATCGAATTCGTCACACTCGAAAAGTAGGGACTAAGCTTCGTCCATAACTTTTGCATACGAGTTCCATTTTTGTCTGTCTTTTTACCGTTGAGTTCCTATTAGTGAGATCTTCAACTTCCATTTAGATCCCGTCGGCTAAAAATCGACCGATCTATAATTCAGATTTCGGGCTGTGCACTACTATGCTAAATCTTAGAAAAATCATAACTTCCTCATACGAAGTCAGATTTGGGCGTTCTTTTTATCGATGTTCTTAGTTTAACATTTTCTACGACTTTCGTTTAGATCGCTAAGGCTAAATCTCGCTCTATCGTAAATTCACTATTTACGCTTCCCGGTATCGTGCCGGTTTCGTCGCGAAACTTCAACGGGTCATAACTTCTTCGTTATAACTCGGTTTTCGGCGTTCTTTATATGTACGAAAACCTTGTAACATACTCTACAACTTGATTAAGATTATTTATTCTAAATAATCTTTTGTCGAAAAGTCGTTTTCGACCCCTATTGCCTCTAAATTGACTAGCCCGGATTTGCGGGCGTTACAATTATCTCCCCCTTAGGATGATTACGTCCCGGAATCATCAACGAAACATGGTCGTATAATGACTCCATATGTCGTCTCTTCATCCTAGGTAATAATTATAACTTCTACATTCCTTCAAGTCTATCTCTCAGACTTATTGACTGTATGTAGTACTCGATCGTGCACCTGCTCTCTTCCTCAGGCTAGACTCCAAATTATGATCTTCAAGTCAAAATCTCGATCCTTACTGGATACGAATTTGAGATGACTTCTTTTATTACTACTATGGATCGATGTGTCATATTCTAATGACCTATCATCGTATGTTGCAACACTTAGACTTAGGTCTCTTAGAGTTAAATTCTAAAACAGACTATGCCTTCCTTCATGTTCTAATGTGATATAATCACACTTTAAAATTAGGCATTTCTAGCCACCAACTTCTTTAACAACGAGTGTGATACTTCTATTGATCGCTTTGATTTCAACCGTTTGGTTTAAGTCGGACGCTACATCAAACTTGGTTCTCTGAACCACACAACATACTCATCGTAGTCGGACTCGATTCGATATGACCACTAGGGTCGGAATATCAACAATCTTCTTAGTCATTACCGAAACGATGGTAACAACACACTTGAATAAAACGAAATCAATTACTAGCTTCTTGGTAACCTTGTGACTTTCCCTGATCCAAGTGTGAGTCCTGTGCTTCCGGTGGTATAGGCCTCTACTACCATTCACACCTACTCATACTCGTCCCAAGTATTGTCTCGCAGTTTCCCAAGTCACCATGCAGCAAATCACACAATCATTCGACACATCAGATAACAAAACGAAGGTTTTATATTAATTCTTGAAACGATTACATGCTAGTTCTAATATTGTAGTCGTACGTTTAGAATCCTAAACACATAAGGTTTCCAGATCCGGTCGGCAACAGACCATAGATCCGATCAAACTATAGCATAACAAATCATTTAGCACATAAAAGCAATTTAGGCATCATTCCTAAAATAAGCTAGTGCTCACACCTCACAATCATCGCTTAGCATTCTAAGTTTAAGTCTAGAAATAAATCCATATTCCTAGTTCGCTTAAACTAATGCTCTGATACCAACTGTGACATCCCCAAAATCACGGCCAGAAAAGACCGATTTTGTTTATGCTTTATAAAAATCAGAGTACTTCATTTTATAAAAATGTTGCGGAATTTGTTCCCAGAAAAACACGATAAATACGTTATTAAAACATTTTCGAAGAAACGTATTTATTTCATTTTAAAACGTTTGGGATGTCATTGTTAATACAGAAACATAAGCATAAACAGAACTTACAATTATTTACACTAGTGATCTACATCTCTTTAAATCTCTCAGTGTAATGTCACTTCATATCGTCACCTGTGATGTAAATAAACTGAGTGGGTCAGGTTGGGAAACCTGGTGAGTACATAGGGTTTTCACCCACAATAATATAATTATTATGTTCAATCAAACAATCAACCCAATTACCCATCCCCATTATCTTCTTTACTCTTTAAGGATTTAACCTAAGAGTCATCTATCCTGCATTCGTTTATTCCGAAGTTCCTTACTTCCAGGGTTATGGGACTGGCACTAAATCCATAGCTGCCAATGTTCGTTCATAAAGCACTAATTCCATAGCTGCTATAGTCTATTCATCGGGTACTAAATCCATAGCTACCAGTCTTTATCTAATAGGTACTAAGTCCATAGCTACCAATGTTCAACAGGTACTAAGTCCATAGCTACCAATTCCTACAGGTACTAAATCCTTAGCTACCAGCGTCTAACTAATAGGTACTAAGTCCATAGCTACCAATTCCCAACAGGTACTAAATCCATAGCTACCAACGTCTAAAAGGTACTAAGTCCATAGCTACCGGTGTTTGTCCCATAGGCACTAAGTCTATAGCTGCCAATGTATACTCACGTCATCTTCTATCTCTCATCATTCATCTACCCATCTCATACCCAACATTTTCGTATATATAAAATACGTATACAGTTTAAGTCCTTTAAAACATGTATAAAACGTTCAACCAACATAGACAACAAGTATTCAGATAATGTGCACACATAGCACGTAGTTTATATAAAATACTTCATATCTATGTGTAAGATGAAAGGGACTATGCACTCGCCTGAAAGGTGGTGAGTCGGCACTCGGACAGCACTTCGTTACTCTTAAAACAATTATCCCTTGACGAAACAGCGGTTTTTTATTAAAAACCGGGCTTTGCTGGAGCAACGTTTCCAAGCCGAAAGCTTTTCTTCTTGGAGCCGTTGGGCGCTCCGGGGCTTTCTTCTCGTGCTAGGGAGGTTCCGTAGACTTGGGAGGGGTTTAGGGAGGTTAGAGAGAAGTTAGAGAGAGAAAGAAAGGCTTATGGTGTGAAGAAAATATGAGGAGTTCACCCTTGTATTTATAGGAAGTGTATAGTAAAGTAGTCTCCAAGCTTCGTCCGTAACTTTTGCATACGAGCTCCGTTTTTGTCTGTCTTTTTACTGTTGAGTTCCTATTAATGAGATCTTCAACTTTCATTTAGACCTCGTTGGCTAATTCTCATTCTATCTCGGATTTACAAAACCGTATCGAATTCGTCGCGCTCGAAAAGTAGGGACTAAGCTTCGTCCATAACTTTTGCATACGAGTTCCATTTTTGTCTGTCTTTTTACCGTTGAGTTCCTATTAGTGAGATCTTCAACTTTCATTTAGATCCCGTCGGCTAAAAATCGACCGATCTAAAATTCAGATTTCGGGCTGTGCACTACTATGCTAAATCTTAGAAAAATCATAACTTCCTCATACGAAGTCAGATTTGGGCGTTCTTTTTATCGATGTTCTTAGTTTAACATTTTCTACGACTTTCGTTTAGATCGCTAAGGCTAAATCTCGCTCTATCGTAAATTCACTATTTACGCTTCCCGGTATCGTGCCGGTTTCGTCGCGAAACTTCAACGGGTCATAACTTCTTCGTTATAACTCGGTTTTCGGCGTTCTTTATATGTACGAAAACCTTGTAACATACTCTACAACTTGATTAAGATTATTTATTCTAAATAATCTTTTGTCGAAAAGTCGTTTTCGACCCCTATTGCCTCTAAATTGACTAGCCCGGATTTGCGGGCGTTACAAGAGGGTTTATCATTTTCATCCTTCACTATCAAATCAACTATAATTTCTTTACCTTTGACCTTAGATGTTATATTAATGATAGACAATTGAGAACAATCAACCTCTTCTTCCTCTTCGATCTCACTGATTTCACTCACATTATCTAAATTGTCATCGACATCAGCATAATTGTGTTGAGAATCAAGAGTTGAAGTTTTAGTTTTCTTTAAGATTTTCACTTGTTCATTCATTGTCCAACTTTCATTAACAATATTAACCAATTCATTCTCATTCAAAAATTCATCAATTTTGACAATACCATATGCGAATCTATCATCAGGTATTTTGTCAAATTGAGCAATAGTATTCTCGCAGTCATAAGAAACAACATCAACTTTTTCGCGTTCAAATTCAAGAAGAGGTAGTAGTTTCCTATGTTGTTCTTTTATTATCTCAGATGAATGATGTAAAGTTGTTACCTTTGCATATAAATGTTTAGCAGAGTTGCAATAAATGTTTTGTTGTGCTAGTAACAACCTAACTTCTTTATCAAGATTGTCCCTATCACAATTTACATTTGTCATTTGTAATTCAAGTTTATCTACTCTGCTTCATTTTATTTCTAATTGTCTTCTTCTCTCAACTAGTTGCGAATTTAGATTTTGTGCTTCAGTACTAGCAGACACAATAACAACATCAAAATAAGCAACAGTACCATCAAATGAAGTTATTTCAGCATCATAAGCAGATAAAGGAATATTAAAGGATTCAAGAATAGCACGTACCTTAGTGGTCATTGGAGATTTATCGGTGGACTTGGACACAAAGTATCGTCCAGAAACATTCTCTTCACAATTTTCTTCATAACTTGCGAACATTGGACCATGAGTTGGGTGCCTCATCTCTTCATCATTAGATCCTGAAGACCAGATCTTATAAGTTCCACTTTCTTCTTCTTCATACTCTCCTTTCGCAGCCAAAGACAATCCTTTCGCCTTCGCACGCACCTCCTGAAGCTTCTCTGAGTAGTAGGCTTCATCTTTGATTTTGCTCTTCTTCTCCTCTTTCTTCCTCAACATGCAATCAGCTGCGAAATGATTCACACCATTGCAGTAATGGAAATCAATTCCAGAGTCACCTTTTAGTTTCTTCTCTGCTTTCGCATCTTTCTGCTTTTCTTCAACCTTCTCAAATTTCTTCTTATCCTCACCTCCAGCTTTTATGAAACCACTCTTCGCATCAGTTTGCTTTCCTTTTGGATTGAAAGGCTTTTTGAAAAATTTCTTAACTTTGTTGTTCGAATAAAATGCAACTGCTTCATCATCTGAATTCATTAAGAAAACCTTCATTGTCTGATTCTTCCTTCTCACGAGCATCAATTTCAGTAACCTTCGAAACAAAAGCCAATGGACCTCCTAGACTCTGTTTCGATTCTTCAAACATTTCTGTAACTTTGCTTTCATGTGTTTTCAGTTGGTTGTAGAGATCATTCAAGGTGGAAGTATCAAAACTTTGTTGGTTCTTTATCATCATACTCACACTACACCACTCCTTGCGAAGACCCATGATGAATGTCAGATAGAATTCCATGAGAGATCTTGTGATTCCATACCTGCTGCAACGATAAACAAGCTCATTCAGACGATCATAGTAGTTTTTAATTGTTTCAGCATCCTTTTGTCTGAATTCCTTAAGCTCAACAAGACATTGCTTAACGGAATTGATCTTTGTCTTCTCACTGCCTTGATACTTCTCTTTCAGTGTGATCCAAATCTCCTTGGTTGTTTTACAACTACGAATGTAATTGTAAACCACAGGAGGCAGTGCACCTCTTAGCTCCCTCATACATCTTTTCTCATTCTTCTTCAGGCGATTCTATTGTTTAGTAACATCGTTTGAAGAAGCAGATGCTCTAATTGATTGAACATTTACAGGAGGTAGAATTGTTCCATTGATACAGTTCCAGAGCTCTTCATCAATTCCATTTATGTAATCCTCCATCCTATCAGCCCACTGATCATAGTACTCAGGGATTAACATTGGAATTTTTGTCGAAGAACCAAGAAAGTGAGAGAAAGAAGTCATGGTATTCATGTTGAAGTTCGCCATTGATGAAAACGAGAATTTTTCATAAAAACTTTAAAAACTTGATGAATTTGTGAATTGATCAAATGAAGTGATCACCGATTGCTAATCGATCACTCGACTAAACAATTCAAATGTAGAATCGATTCAAATCTGAAGATCAAGAGAGATTTTCAAAACCAAAATGCGCAGAATTTTTTTGAGTAAAATCACTACTCAAAAAGCAAATGATTCTAAAACGAAAATCAGATCAATGCAGTTTGAATCCTGCTCTGATACCAATTGATGAGAATTGTAATCGAGATTTAGAAAGCAATCATGATTATATGAATGAAAAGTATGAACACAAGGAGTAAATATTAATCAGATCTTATATTGATGAAGAAACTGATTACAGACTTAAACAGAGAAACATGCGAATGACTAGTGAATCACTCGTTGAATCAATCGTTTTTCTACTTCTAACCTCAGTCCCTTTTTATAGGAAACATTAGTGTACAAAAAATATACTAAGTCCTTAACAATACGCTTTGCACAAATGAGGACTTAGTAAAATAATTAACATGCAAAACTAAGAACAGACACTTCAAAGTTTACAATTTCTAGACTCTACAAGCTTGTTCCTTTCAACATGAGGACGAAGAACAAAACAAGTACATCCAAAAACTCGTAAGGAAGAGTAGTCTGGTGGATGACCATATAACTTCTCAAAAGGAGATATTCCTGAATTCAATGAAGTAGGGATACGTTTAATCATATACACAGCAGTTAGGACTGCTTCTCCCCAAAAGGCACTAGGGACCTGCGCAGATAGGAGCAAAGAGCGGGCAGTCTCAACAATATGACAATGTTTTCGTTCTGCCACACCGTTTTGATGAGGTGTGTAAGTACACGAAGACTGGTGTATGGTACCATCAGAAGCAAGTAACTGAGTGAAATCATTAGAGGTATATTCACCCCCTAAGTCACACCTGAAGCATTTAATCACAGCCGAATGTTGAGTTTTAACAAGAGCTCTAAAATTACTATAGATACCAAAGTAATCAGATCTGCGTTTCATAAGATAAACCCATATATATCGAGTATAATCATCTGTAAAAGATACATAATAGGTTGACCCACCCTTTGTGGATATTGGTGCAGGACCCCACACATCAGAATGAATAATATCAAAAGGAGCAGTAGAACAAGACATACTTTATTGAAGGGTAAAGCAGAAAATTTTGCTAGTTTGCAACCACTACAATCAAAAATATCACAAGAGTTTAAATGACCAAAAACACCACTAGATGCTAAGAAATTCAACCGTGATACAAACACATGTCCCAAACGAGAATGCCAAAGATAAAACTCAGACGACAAAGGACTCAAATGAAAAGAAGATAAATCAATGCTGGAAGCAGCAACAGCAGATACTTTGAGGACCTCCAAGACATATAGTTCCCCCACCCTACGGCCGATCCTAATCACCTTCTGGGTGTGTTGATCCTGTATAACACAGACAGAATCAGAAAAGAACACCCAGTTACCAGACTTGCATAACTGACTGACTGAGGCAAGGTTCAAAGTAAGTTTGGGAATTTAATAAACATCATGAAGAGTTATATGAGAAATGGAGATAGACCCAACACCTTCAACTAGCATAGATGTATCACTAGCAGACTTAACAGAAATAGATGACACTTGCGACAAAGAAGTAAATGATGACTGATGAGATTTAAAACAATAACTTTTAATCTATAAAGATCGATTAGATCGTGAACAAGTATATGAATATGAAACTGCAAGAACACAATATAAATAACAAGGCAGAACGCAATAATAAGAACAAACAGCTTGAATCAAACGTGTCGAATGATTAAATAAAATCCTTAGAAGAGCTCGATTAAGAACATCAACTGTAAAGGATTGGAAGATTACAAGAGAGCAATATCGTAAAACCTGGAATTCTAAAACAGAAATCTTGAATCTTAACCTAATATGCATGCAAGCGATAACTTATATACAATACATAAAAGGCTCTCGGTTGGACAGGCCCAAACCGGAGAATACAAGGCTAATCTACGAGCCCAAAAGACGCAATACAAAACAGAACTTCAGCCCAACAATCTCCCCCTTTGCGTCAATTTGGAGCGAGACCATCACTTCTTACTTGGGCCGGCGGCTGAAGCTGGTACCTTCTTCTTCACAGTACTAAACAGACACTTGGTTATGGAAAGGATGGTCTGTCTAAACCGGATGTACCAATTGATCATATCTTCAAAATATTTGATGTCATCAGCCGAATTGTCCTTACACCGCTTGATGATAGATAGGACGTGTTCCAAGCAGGTAGTAGTGTAGAGGTGCTTGTCAGCTAACGCGAACAGACATTTCTGTCCTTCGGCTCTGGTGAACATCACAGAGTTTCGCCTCGAATCTATCTTGCCCATTTTCATCGTATTTAGATCACTGGCCGATCCCACAGGCTTGACTTTCGGTTTCTTCTTAAACACTGTGGCAACCTCCTGATCCATTAGGGCCACCTCCATGATATAGCATGCCAGCATCCTTTTGACATGGTCTAAGATGGGACCATATTCGGCTTCGTTTGTCAGCAAGATGTTGTACAAGACTATCCAATCATGAGGGTTCAGATTGGGCAGATCCGCCAGAGAGATCATGTGAGTAGTTCTTGCAGATCCTCGGATAAGCTTGAACTTGACGTTTGTGAATCTCCCCACGGCAAATGGCTTCATCACCCGAACATTGACAATCTTCTGGGCGCTCCATGTAAGGAATTGAGGGCGAGCGGCCTCCAGATAAAAGTCAATGAGCTCCCTGTCAAGCTCATCGTTCGGATGCGGGACTTCGTAAATGTTGGAGAAGGCGTGGAAGATGAACGCCTTTCAAGTCAGCGGCATATCAAATTGCGAATCGACCGAGTTGATGCAGTCGAATGATATCACCGGCTCGAGCCATAGTATACTTGGAGTCTCTATGGCCTCTTTTATCAGTCGATCCCTGGTCCAGGCAGGGAAGAGCAGCTTTCGGCTCTCAAGGAGATCGTTGGCTTCTTTTTGTTTACGTTCGGCTTCTTCAGCTTCACGTGCCACACGACTGACATCGTCATCAGTATTGCGACTGTTCTTTCTCTTCAACATGTCCGCAATAGTCTCCTTGTCTTCATCTTCATCTTCATCTTCATCTCCTCCCTCTGCAATGTTTTTGCCCTTGTCCTTCACACCCGAACCCGAGGCATGAGCAGTTGGGGTTGGTTCGGTTGTGTGAGTTGCTTTTGAGGAAGGAGGTGGTTTCGATCCTTTCTTCTCATCTCCCCCTTGTTTCGGAATGGACACGAAACTGGGTAGGCCTTCAATTTTACTCAAGAGAGCCATGGCCGGAGAGAGTTTCTCAGCGAGGGTACGCCTCACCGAGTGATTCAGGATGGGGTCGTGTGCTTCCAGGATGTTGGATAGAGCGGCGTGGACATCCGAAACACACGTCTTGATGATTTCCCTTTCGGATCGAAGAGCCTCCAATTGTTGTTCGGAGTTGGAAAGTTGGGTGCTCTTGACCTTGAGGGCAGTAGTCTTACTCGCCAGGACGTCCATCAGTTTATTTTCAGCTGCAAGATCATCTTGTAGCTTTGCCAAGCGGGCTTCAATGGAGGCACGGAGTGCCGAGTTGTCGTCGCTAAGGTTTTGTCTGAGGGTAGCGAACGAGGATAACTCCGTCTTTACAAACTGGGCCAATTGATTAACAAGTGGTTCCAGTGTTGTTTTGGTGGCGTCGACGCTTTCCTGCATAGATTGCAGCAGGATTGTAGCGTCGTGGAATAGTTTATCGACTTTTTCGGTCGCCGCCTCACAAGCTCGGGTGGAGGCGTCTATTGCAGCAGTAGCAGAGGCCACTGAGTCATGTTGAGCCCTAGAGAAGGCATCAACAATCCTCTGAAGGGCAGCTTCAGATAAGGATGACTGCTGATTGGAAGAGGAGGCGAGAAGTTGATCAACCTTCTCGTTCAGCTCACGGAGATGCTTTTTGGTTACAGGAGCATCATCCTCCTCATCACTTTGAACTTGAAACGGACTATAGTAGACCGAATCAAAGTTCAGATGGTCACCACCGAGGTATTGATCATCGCCATCGGAGGCGTCTTCTGGAGATGGAGGTGGTGGGGAAGCTGGGGGTGTTATGGGTTTGGTTGGTGCAGGTTGAGTGGGTGGGGGGTGAGTTTCGGGTGGTGGTTGTGTATGGGTTTCGGTTTGTGGAGGTTCGGTTACAGGTGGGGTTTCGGTTGATGTGGTGAATATTGGTGGTGGTATAGGGAATGAGGTTGGTGGTATAGTAGGGGTTATGGTGGGAATGGAAATAGGAATTGTGGGTGGAGGGGAAGGAACTGGGGATTGGTGAAGTTCCATCTCCGGGGTTGGGGACCGAGGAGGTGTGTTGCCTCTTTGTGGAGATTCGGCTCCTTGTGACTCCTCAGAGCCCGAACTCCCACCTTCGGATTCGCTGGAGGATGATGAAAGGACGAGCGTCCATTTCGGTTGGGTCTTCCTCCTTTTCGGTTTTGGGGAGGAAGCAGGCTTTGGTTGTTTGCGTTTCTTGGGAGTAGGTTTTGGGGCTTTTGATGGTTTCTTCCCCTTGTCTGCCTTCTTACCCCTTGCCACCGGTTTGTCGGCGTCATGAATTGATCGCAGCATGTCCGGTGTCAGTTCCCTTGGACCAGATGGCCCTAACTCCTTGATCGCCTTGATCATACTGTTGTCTGATGGCACACTACCATACATCGACTCCGGGATAGAGCCAATGAAGGAAAATTTCGATGCAGCGGATACGATGATCTTCGTGGTGTGGAACGTACCAATCGAAGACATCGGTGCACCGTCAGCAGTTTGGACATCGAACTTGTCCATAGCCCATCTTGTGATCAAGATCCAGAACCGGGCTAGTGACACCTCGGAGTGTCGGGAAGCGGAAGAGAGGCTCTGAATCAGTTGTTGCCAAAGGACAAATCCGTAGTCCAGATTGATCCCGTTGTACACCGCATACATAATCGACAGAAAAAGACGACTGGCCCCGTCCGATCCTGAGCTTCGTTCTGACAGTCCCTTGAAGAGAACTGTAAATAACCCATTCCATTGGGGCGGTAGGCATGACTTCTTGAATCTGGCGACGGAGGTGAGAACTTCCGTGTAGCCCATGTTGTAGAACATGCTGTAGAGCATACCAACCGGAATTGTCTCCGGGTGAACACGCGATGGGTCAGCAGCAAACCCAAGCATAGAGCAAAAGCGGGGACGAGAAATCGACGTCTTGTGTTCCGCCACTTCAAAAAAAACTCTGTCAACGGCCTTGTCGTAATAAGCCGTTGCGTAGACCTGAGATAGGGCCACCATTGGCACCGTTTCAATCCGTGACAGTGCCGGAGCAAGCTGGGAGTATTTGAGACACTCGATGACCGGCGACATGTAGGGATCATAGGCCAGTGGGTTCAGATCAATCACGAGGCATTGCTGAGGACGGATTGGAAGAATCTGAGAAGTAGCATGGACGGAAGAGGATTCAGCCATTGTTGCAGGTTGGAGAAGAAGATAACCGGGAGAGAGTTTTGGGAGTTATTTCGCTTTAGGAATTATGGGGCAGTAAAGAGGTAAAAGGTGGTGTTGATGGGTTTTTATAGTAGGTGATAGGAGAGAGAAAAATCGTTTCAAATCTCTTATGGAAATACGGAAGGGTTTTTGAGTGACTGATTGGTGACAGTTGGGACGTGCGATGATTACGTAGGAGAGAGAGTGTCAGATTCCTAGGATCACGCCGCCCAATAAGCGCCGGTTCAGAGAGAGGAACCGTTTCCATTTCCACACGCGCCATTAATGCCAGATGGATGACGCTTCAATACTGCACACGCGTCCAATAGTGTCAGAAAAAGTGCGGCCTCTTCAAATTCACGCGCCCGCCTTTTACCGTCGTTTGAATTTCTATCCTTTGAACTTCCGCCGCGTCAGCATCTTTTGTCTCTTCCCCATTTTAATCTGTTGTCTTTTGAATAAAATGCCCACGTGGATTATTGGTAACCACAGCTTCATTATGAACCATCCATTAATTTTTCAGCCTGTAAAATAATTAGTAACGGAATTTTTGAAAATCTAGGATTTTCGTGCAAAGAGTGTAAAAAAAATAAAGAAATAAAGCAACTCTTTTTAGGATAATCTGTGATGTCAAGAATGACACGAAACTGATGATCCCGGGGACGAATCTCTTCCTTCAAGGTCAAGAGAGACCTCAAAGTGTTAGTGTGGAATCCCGTTGAATTACGATCAATCATTTATTAATAAATGTTGAAAGGCTTCTTTTTAATAAGGCAAATTAAGGGTGGTTTTGCTTTGATTCATCAATTCAATTCTTGATATAAGAACGAATGTGAACAAAGTACTTGTGAGACCAGTGTAGTCTGTTGAACAAGTAGGTTTGAGTTGATTCTGTAGTGGCTTGGATGAATATGAAATCTCAGATAAAAATTTAAAACTGGATCCCTTGGGAAGAAATGTTATGGTGTGTAACAATTTCATTGGAACCACGCAAAAAGAAAAGAAATTGAGATTTCATGAAGGTACATTCGTCAATTCATTGGTGAAAACTTGATCAAGTTAATTGGTCACCGTCAATTCGTTGGTGTTGAATTTTGGGTTTCACTCAGTTCGTAGTGGCACGAAACTAAGATCATAAACACAGAGGTTGTGTAACCATAAACCTCAGTGGTAGTTTCTGAGAGTCTCAAGGGTTACAGTGATGAAACGAATGTTATGGAGAAGTGTAATGGAGATGGTGGAAGAAGACATAGTACCTCTGCTGCGAACAAAAGGACCAAGCAGGAGACTCTGAACTCGTGTGAGAGTAGAGTGAGGTAGCTCACGATTAGAATAAATAATTTAGCCTTATTGGGAAGACAAGGTTTGTGTTTACCAGGTCATGAAGGCTTTTATTCAAAATCTTATGAGGCTTGGGACACATACAGCAGCATGCTTCTAGGGACACTTAAGTAAGGCATGGAATATATTCCCATAAACAAATGAGCACACAAAGAAAAATAAAAGAAAATATTTTTGTAGTTTTTGAAATTTATATATAAAAAAAATTAAAAATAAAAAAAAATTAGAGAAGAGTAAAAAAAAACACAATAAAAAAAACTTGGAAAAAGATTGAAAAACCGAACCCGAGCGTTCGGTTGGTTTCGGTTGGAAAAAGTTGAAAAACCGAACCCGAACCTTCGGTTGATTTCGGTTCAGGGAAATTTTGAAAAACCGAACCCGAACCTTCGGTTGGTTTCGGTTCTTGAAAATTTTGAAAAACCGAACCCGAACCTTCGGTTGGTTTCGGTTCTTGAAAATTTTGAAAAACCGAACCCGAACCTTCGGTTGGTTTCGGTTCTTGAAAATTTTGAAAAACCGAACCCGAACCTTCTGGAGGTTTCGGTTCTTGAAAATTTTAAGAAACCAAGGAGTTTAGATATGCAATAAAAAAACTTTTTACATAAAGAAAATACAACAGAGAAAAACTACCTTTGAAGTAATGAGCGAGTGAAATGGTTGAACCGAACCCGAACGTTCGGTTGGTTTCGCTTCTTACGTTTGAGATTGAGAGGTAGTGTGAGGTACTGATTCTGATTCCATCATACCTAGTCCTTGCAAAATTTTATTGAATGAGGCTTCTGGAAGAGCTTTGGTGAAGACGTCAGCCAGTTGATCAGTGGTTCTTACGAAGTGAACTTCGACATTTCCATCTTCCACATGATCTTTGATGAAGTGATACCTCAGTGCTATGTGTTTGGTTTTAGAGTGTTGCACCGGGTTATGAGAGATCCTAATTGCACTTTCAGAGTCACAATACAGAGGGATCTTCTTCATATTGAGTCCATAGTCTCGAAGTTGACTCTGGATCCAAATCACTTGTGATGTGCAGGATGCAGCGGCAATGTATTCCGCTTCAGCAGTAGACAGCGACACACATGTTTGTTTCTTGGATTGCCAGCTGACCAACTTCCCATCAAGAAATTGAAAGCCACCAGTTGTGCTTTTGCGGTCGAGTCCACATCCTCCAAGGTCGGCATCAGAATAGGCTTGAACGAAGAAGCCAGAGTTGGATGGATACCATAGACCCAAGGAGGTGGTTCGCTTGAGATAGCGTAGGATGTTCTTCACTGCCAGCAGGTGAGGTTCGCGTGGGTTAGCCTGAAATCGAGCACAATAACATACAGAAAACATGATATCAGGCCTGCTAGCAGTTAGATACATCAGTGAGCCTATTATTTGACGATAGAGCGTGATATCGACGGCCGGTTTATCAAGTGAAGGGGTAAGTTTGGTGCCGAATGCCATAGGGACTTTGACTTTTGAGTCTCCCATCATGCCAAACTTTGCTAGGAGAGTCTTCGTGTAAGCTTCCTGATTGATAAAGATGCCTTCGGGTCCCTGTCTTATATTTAAACCAAGGAAAAAATTAATAGGACCCATTGAGCTCATTTCAAACTTAGTCTCCATCAACTTTCTGAATTCAGCTGTTAAGCTGGGATTCGTAGAGCCAAAGATGATGTCATCGACATAAATTTGAACTATCATAAGGTGGTTACCTTCCTTTTTACGAAAGAAGGTGGGGTCAACCGAACCTTGTTTGAATTTGGACATCTTTAAAAATTTTGTAAGCGTTTCATACCAGGCCCTCGGAGCTTGTTTGAGGCCGTACACAGCTTTATCCAGAATGTAGCAATGATGTGGATACTTTGCGTTCACGAACCCAGGAGGTTGCTCCACATACACCGTTTCTTCAAGTTCTCCATTGAGAAATGCGCACTTGACGTCCATTTGGAAGACCTCAAAGTTTTTGTGAGCAGCATAGGCCAGAAATATTCTAACCGATTCTAGCCTAGCTACTGGAGCGAACGTCTCTTCGTAATCTATCCCTTCCTCCTGACAGTATCCTTTGACAACCAGGCGAGCCTTGTTTCTTATGACATTACCTTCCTTGTCCATTTTGTTTCTAAAAACCCATTTGAGACCAACAACTGAAGCATCCGGAGGAGTTGGAATGAGGCGCCAGACTTTGTTCCTCTCAAACTCGTTTAGTTCGTCTTGCATAGCTTGAACCCAATCAGAGTGATCGAGGGCAGTGTTCACTGTCTTCGGTTCGACTTTTGATACAAATGAGTTAAACATACAAAACTCAACTTTTGAGAATAAGGATGTCTGTTTTGCCTTCAGTTGAGATCGGGTCAGAACCTTTTCAGATACATCACCAACTACTTGAGAGATAGGATGATCTCTGGTCCATTTTGTAAGAGGAGGGTAATTCGGATCAAAGGATGGATCTAGTTCAGCGTTGATCATTTCTTCAGGCTCGGATTGGCTATCAAAATCAAGCGTCATATCATCATACTCCCCCTCAATTGATGAGTCTTGACAGACGTGAGGTTCAGGGGTTTCTTGTGGTGCTGGATTTTCAGGCATTGAAGGACCTTTGTGAGGAGGTGCATCTTCGGTTGACGAAGGACCTTCGGTAGAAGTAGTAGAGCTTGGCTCCCCCTGGACTTGTGAGCTAGGCTCCCCCTCGACAAGAGAATTTGGCTCCCCCTCGACTGAAGCATTGTTGGTTGGAGATTCATCAGCAGGCGATTCTCCTTCATGCATTCTTCTTGCAGCATCTTCGACAATCTTCTTCATATGATCTATTTTGTTGTCGGCTGCCCCTGCTTCTGAGAGAGAAGCTTTTTCCGGTTCATCAAAGAGATCCAGAAAATTCTCGTACATATTGGCGATTGAGATTGTGACTTGACCAGTTTGAGGGAAGATTTCCCTGGCAGTGTCATCTGTGGCCTGTAGCTTCTTGACATAGCTATCGTCGAAGGTCACATAGTATGTTTCTTCAATCCTTCTTGATCGTTTGTTTAGGACCCTGTACGCCTTTGAAGTGAGTGAGTAACCCAGAAAGATTCCCTCGTCGGCTTTGACATCAAACTTGTTGCGGTGTTCTTTAGAGTTAAAGATGAAACACCTTGAGCCAAAAACGTGGAAAAATTTCACATTGGGCTTCCTGTTGTTTAGAATCTCATATGGTGTGAGCGTGAATCGCTTGTTGAGATAGGACCTGTTTTGTGTATAACAAGCAGCAGAAATAGCGTCAGCCCAAAAATAAAGAGGTAAGGAAGCGAAACTTAACATAGTTCGGGCAGCTTCACACAGAGATCGGTTTCGTCTTTCGACTATTCCGTTCTGCTGTGGTGTGTAGGGAGCTGAGAAATTATGACTAATTCCCTTTTCTGCAAGAAACTCTTCAAACTCCTTGTTCTTGAATTCGAGACCATTGTCGCTTCTGATGTTCCGAACTACCTTCTTGAGCTGGACTTCAATTTGCTTGATAAACACTTTCAGCTTTTGAGTCGCTTCAGATTTGAGCTTTAGAAAGAACACCCATGTAAATCGTGAAAAGTCATCAACGATAACAAGAATATACTTGCTACCACCGATGCTTTCTATAGATGAAGGACCACACAAATCGATATGAAGCAATTCGAGTGGTTCAACAACTTTTGTGTTGATTATAGATGGGTGACTTTGACGACTCTGCTTTCCCATTTCGCATGCAGCACACAAATGTTCTCTGTCGAACTTGAGCAATGGAAGACCCCTAACATGACCTCCAGTGACAAGTCGGTTGATATCTTTGAAATTGAGATGAGAGAGTCTTCTGTGCCACAACCAGCTTTCGTCGTATTGAGCTTTTGATAGCAGACAGATAGCTGGGTTTCCTTTGATGGGTTTCATGTTCAGCGGAAACATTTCACCCTTTCGCTCTGACTTCAGAATCACTTTCTTTGTTATTTTCTCTATGATTTCAGAACCTTCATCATCGAATGAAACTTTGAGACCTGTACCTCCAACAAGCTGAGATACACTGATGAGGTTGTGTTGAAGTCCTTCCACATAAGCCACCTTTCTTATGGTAAAATCACCATTCGTTATCATCCCATATCCCTTTATGGTGCCGTAAGAGTTATTTCCAAACTTAACGTTGCCACCATTTGCAAGAGATCTGTATTCCCTGAGTTCCTCCTTCCTTCCTGTCATGTGACGCGAGCAGCCACTGTCGATGTACCATTCTTCGTCAAACTGCTCGTCACTTATAACCTGCAAAAATTAAGCAGATTTAGGAACCCAAAGTTTCTTAGGTCCATGTGAGGTTTTCATGGGAACAGGAATAGTTAGAGAGATATCAACAAGATATGTTCTTTTAATTAAAGTTGTTTCATCTTTCTTTTTAATGGTGAAAACTTTTATTTTGTTAAGATTAGGTTGGTTTCCTTTGGGCTCAGGCTTGGATTCATCGACCTTTTGCTTTCCCTTCTGCTCAGCTGATGAATGAGGTTTTTGAGGAAAAGTGGGATTAGCGTTAGAGCAAGATGAAGATGAATGAGTAGGAGTAGAATGACGAGAAGAGTTAGAACGAGAGAATTTGGATGGGGATGGAGGTGTCTTCCTTGCTGATGACTCTAGGTGACCCTTTTGCTTTTGATCGTTGGTGGGTTTAACCTTTAAGTCTTGTTCTCTTCTGACTTCATAACCGAACCTCTGAGTTCGGTTGGAGTTGTTCTTGGAACCGAACCTTTGGTTTCGGTTGAAATCCTTTTCAGAACCGAACCTTTGCTTTCGGTTGGTATTTTCATGCGAACCGAACCTTGGCTTTCGGTTGGTATCTTCTTGTGAACCGAACCTTGACTTTCGGTTGTTGGAATCATCGTGCTTTCTTACGGGATTATTTTCATACTTCAGATTCTTGTCCTTGTGTGAATAGTATGCATTCTGGGAGTGCCAGAATTGTTTTCTTTCAGAAAGGTTTTTCCTGTATCTTAGGTTCCTTTCTATCTTTTTATCCCTCATCTGTTTAGGCTGATGATGAACGTTCGCTTTCGCTTTTGATGTAACCTTGGCTGGTTCCTTTTGATCTTTAGGAGTTTTTCTTTGAGCTGAGGGTGCAGAGGGAATGTTTGACGAAGACTCAGTTTGCCCTGAGGAAGTGGAAGGAGTATCTGATGAAGTTTCACTTCGAGCTGTTGGCGTTGAAGGAATGTCTTCTTTTACTGAATGATCAACCTCTTGAGGAGTGTCTTTTGTACCACTTGTGCTTGGTTCACTGAAATTATCAGGCTTGTTCAAGGGTTCAGGTATGTATCTCCCTTTCTTCATCCAAGAGGTTCTTTCAGATAGGCCAACGGTTTCGTTTCCATTGTCAATAGGAGCTTCCCAGAAGAACTCATCACAGCCATCAGCATTGTCTTCGTTAACAATAGCCGTGAGTTCAGTTGTCTGATGTTCGGTTACTCCAGTCACTTTGTATACCTGATTCGGAGTGGTTCTGACCTTTTGATAGACAACAGCCTTTTCTACTAATTTCGGGGACTTTTGATGGGACAATCTAGCGAATTCCACAGAATTTTCAGAAATAAGATTTTTGTGGTTTTCAGTTTCGCTTTTCACAAATTCTGAGCAGTCAACCGTATCCTCTACAGAAATTTCACTCATGTTTTCGTCCTCGTTAAGCTCAGATGCATTTTCAACATCAATTTTATTTTCTGAGCTTACTTTGGCATTTAGAGAGTCAAACTTTTGTATGGTTTCGGTTCTCAGTTTAAGTCTATCATTTTCGTCCAACAGATTTTTGAGCATGTCCTTATGGTCTTTGGATTTAATGAAGGACTCAATTTTGTCCAGTCCAATTTGATAAGATGGGTTGACATCATCAGACGAAATCACACTCTCACAATTGTAAGCTTCGGCATCGATTTCATCCTCCTTAAATTCTAGGAATGGTAAAATCATACGGTGGATCTTTTTGCCTATCTCACAGTCCAAATGCAGCTGAGTAATATTGGAATACAAACGTTTAGCTATTAAACAAAAAACATTTCGTTGTTTTAACAATTTCAAATTGTCTCTCTGCAAATAAATGTTTTCGTCTTTGACTTTAATTAATTCCGACTCTTTTAACTCAATCCACATACGCCGCTCCTCACTCTTCGACGCCACCCTGCTTAATTGATCAGTCAGGTTAGAATTGGTGACTCTAGTTTGAGTTAAGCTACTATCTAAATGAGAAATTCTTGTGTTAACGTTTTTTAGTTCTTTCTCATATGAGGATGATGGCACTTTAGATGAAATAAAAACAGATTGTACCTTCTTTATCAGTTCATCAAGCTCATTGAACTGTTGGCTGAGTGGTTTGGCTGTGAAGCACATATCTTCCTGCACTTTCGGTCCATTGCTTCCACCATCGGTATTGTATCCCCTCATTTGAGATGCGCTTGACACCATGAAGCATTTCCCACCACTGCTTTCCTCCTTAGCCATATAAGCCTTTCCATGAGTAGGCTTCCTCACTTCTTCGTCTTCTGAGTCAGTAGACCAAACTTCGGTGCTACCGAACTCATCGTTATTAACCGAACCCTGCACAATAAGAGCATTAATAGAAGGGTTAGCGGTAGACTTTTTCTTCCTCAACTCGTCCAACCTCTTCTGCAGTACGGCTTCCTCATCCTTTCCGTCATCCTTTTCAGCCATCTTTTTAAGAACACAGTCCTTAGCATAGTGGTTCTTGCCACCACAGTAAAAACAGCTTACTCCGGAATCGCCATCTGCCTTCGGTTCCTTCTTGGACTCCTCAGCCTTCGGTTCATTGTTTGCCTTCTCAGAGCTATAACTCCCCTGCCAGTTTCGGTTTTTGTTGCTGGGGAATCTCTTCTTTATGAACCTCTTAGGATTGGATACCATCATGGCATAATCCTCAGTTGTGAGGTCATATTCTTCCAAGTTGAGCTCTTCATCCTCCATCACGGCTTTACTTTTAGATAGGAGGGCCAACGAACCAAGACTAGACACAACGTTCTTCTCTTGAACAACAATCTTCTCTTGGGACTTTAGAATACCCACCAGTTTCGCCAAAGAGTATGATTTAAACTGTTCATGGGCTTTGACTGTGGAAACTACTGCTCTCCATTCCGATCTCAGTCCGTTCAAGAAAGTAACCTTTTGTTCGATGAGCTTCCTTTCAATGTCGTGTTTGATCATCTTGCTGAGAAGATGATTGAAGCGATCAAACGTCTGGGTCACGGTTTCTTCGGCCCCTTGCCTGAATTCTCCAAACTCAGATAGAAGCAAGGTTTGGATGGAGTGTTCAAGATCTTCGTCTGTTGAATACAGTTCGCGAAGTCTATCCCACACTTCCTTCGCCGTAGTGCATGAGCTGACTAGTCTGAATGTGTCGGACTGAAGGGCGAATCTGATCAACCTTAGTGCCTTAATGTTGCACTGGAATTTATCTTTCTCATCCTGCGCAATATTCGTCACGTCCTTGAGCAAATCGTTGTATTCTTTTTGCGTCTTAATAACTCTGGATGTCGCGGAATGAGAAAATGGTCCATTGATAATGGCTTCCCATATGAGAAAACCATTGTCCTCCGATCCAATCACGTAATCTTCAAAATGATGCGCCCATACTTCATAGTCATGGGTGTATAAGATTGGAATCTTTGTCGTCGAACCAATGCTGTTGGAAATATTAATAGGGTTTGATTGCGTTGCGTCCATAATGATCGTAATAACATGTTCAAAGATCAGACTTGTAATAAAGCAGATTAGGGCAAAACAATAAATACTAAGATACGTCAATTAAGATGACGGCTCAATAAATATCGATGATTGCGGAAAACCCTAATGAAAATCTTTTTCACAGAAAAGAAGTGTATCGATTACACAGCCTCCTGCTCTGATACCAATTGATGAGATTTAAAACAATAACTTTTAATCTATAAAGATCGATTAGATCGTGAACAAGTATATGAATATGAAACTGCAAGAACACAATATAAATAACAAGGCAGAACGCAATAATAAGAACAAACAGCTTGAATCAAACGTGTCGAATGATTAAATAAAATCCTTAGAAGAGCTCGATTAAGAACATCAACTGTAAAGGATTGGAAGATTACAAGAGAGCAATATCGTAAAACCTGGAATTCTAAAACAGAAATCTTGAATCTTAACCTAATATGCATGCAAGCGATAACTTATATACAATACATAAAAGGCTCTCGGTTGGACAGGCCCAAACCGGAGAATACAAGGCTAATCTACGAGCCCAAAAGACGCAATACAAAACAGAACTTCAGCCCAAGAATGACAAATGAGGAGTCATATGATGGGTTGCACCAGAATCTAAAATCCAAAAAGACGAGGGAATACCTGAAGTGTCAGATGAAGAATGGCCAGAATGAGACATAGATGCAGACATGGTAGTGGTATTAGAAGCCAAATACTGTCTAAAGCTCTCAAACACCTTGGGATCCAATGCAGATGGTGGCATATGTCCAACAGATTCTGTGTCAACGGGTGGAACAGCAGCAGCAGCAAATTGTGGAGGACGAGGGGTCCATCGAGGAGTACTAGAGGAACATGACTGATGCTTTTGTTGACCAGGCCTATTTTGTTGCCCTGACTGAGATTGACCAGATTTACCCTTGTTGACTAACAATGGACACTAAGCTTTCCAATGATTCTTCTGTTTGCAGAATGCACACTCATCATAAGCGACTCTTGAAGGTTATCGAGATTGACTGGAGGAGACAACAAGCACAGCAGCAGCGAGAGTAGGAGTAGAGGTTGCTTTAAACCCTTTATCTGCATGGGACTTCATACGAGTCTCTTCTGAAATTAACTCATTGACAACTGAATCAATTGAAGGAAGAGGATAGCGATGAAGAATTGTTCCACGAAGACCTTCAAAATCAGAACGCAAGGCCATCAAGAACTGAACCAAGCGTTGTTCTTCCATCCTAGCAATGTAAGGCTCAAAATCTTTTAACTCTTTAGATTCAGTAAGACCCAATTGATCAAAGAGATCATACATAGCAGCATAGAAATCTTGAATGCTCTGGTCATTCTGTTGAAGGGAATGAATATCATATTCCAATTGGTATTGTTTAGCAAAATTGGACTGAGTATACAGTCTCTCCAAGTGATTCCAAACTTCCTTTGTTGTATCATACTTAGCCAACTGCATACCAATAGACTGAGTAACAGAATAATTGATCCAAGTAATAAGCTTGGAGTTATCAGTCTCCCTAGCATCAAGCAACATATCATACTTCTCAATTTGAGGCACTGAGGGTTTGGCTTTAGTCCCAGTGACATAGCCCCACATATACTTCCCACAAAGGAAGTTCTTCATAACGTAACTCCAATACGTATAATTCTTTCCATCCAAACGAGTACTAATTGACTGAAGGGAATCATCCTTTCCAGTCATGTTGATAGTGAATGAATAACTACAATGACAATATAATAATCTGAGAATGAAAGGAGTAACAAACCAGCGGAAGCAATCGACTCAATTATGAACCAACAACAGCAACGAACCGACAGTAGCAACGAACCGACAACAGCAATGAACCGACAACAACAACGAATCAACAATAGCAACGCATCAAGATATAAAAAACAAATACCACGAAAACCACGCCACAGCTGACTGCTACAAAGAATTCTAACAACGTATCAAACCTCTGCTCTGATACCATGATAACATTGTCATATGATTATATCAAAGAGAAATTACAAGGGTTCTTAGAGAAAAGCATAAAGACTACAAGGAATAAAGCGGATATAAATACTAGCTAGACAGAACCCCTAATGGGCTAAAGAAAAAAAGGGCCCATAAACAAGTGGGCTAATAATATATACTAACATGGGTGATATGGGTTGAGTTTCGAATATGAAGTCGGTATCCGACTTGTCGAGGTTTGGGTTTATATCTTGTAGGGGGGTTGGCTTTGTGACAAGAGATGGGGTTGGATTTGTCGAGCATGATAGAAAAAAGGAAATAAGTTGTTGAACATGTTCGAGATAATGTTTGGCATAAACATTGGATAACACTATTGAACATTTTAACATTTAAATTGGAAGGGAATGAATTGGGGTGGTATCAACTAATCAAAAGAAAATACATATCTAGTTGGTCTGTTTGCTTGAACTATTAGCACAAGATTTCTTTTTACCAAAATCTAGGGTGGGCTCCTTGGAATTCATTTTGTTGTAAAAATGAATGAATAAGAAAAAAACATAGAAGGTGATATAAGATTAAAAGTTAAAATTAACCTATATTTATAAAGTGGTAAATAATTTAATATAGTCGTTAAACCGGTCAAATGCATTTTTTAGTTAATTTTTCAAACGAGAGATAGAGATAGAGAGAGAGAGATGGTGTGGTGTTTGTCCACGGGTACACAACGATGTCACCCAACTACGCCAGTGAGAAGCTCGGATGGTTAAGATGTCACACCCCAAAACCGAGAACGGCGGAAACGTTCTGGGGCGGAGGACGTCATGTATAATATCAACAACAATGTAAAGTAGTAAACAAACAACAACATCATCCATTGCATTAATAAAATAATTATTATACAATTGTATTCTGTCAAATTTTGATAAACACTAAAGCATAAATCAAAATGAAAGATAAGTCTTGAACAAGCTCCATCTTCCTTTCTCCTTGCATCGGTACCTGTCTATGATGACCTAAGGATACAAGTAATTTTGAAAGCGAGTATCAGCTTTAAAGCTGGTGAATTCATAAGTATATAAGTGTGTAACAGCCCGAAATCTCAGGCCGTCATTGTCCGTCTTTAGTCGATTGAGAGGAACCCTAAACGGCTGTGGACATCTAGAGCAAGATTGGAGGATATTAGGGCTTGAAGAAATTGTTGGGCAAGGAGGAGAAGGGTTTTGGCTAAAGGAACAGCAAGGGATTTGAGTTCTGCGGTTTGGAGACACAGAGAGGGCATATTCCAGGGAGGTTGTAGCTCGTCGGTTGTGCACGAGTCATTTCGGGATTTGCTAGCGTTCAGCTTTTACGAGGTGAGTCTTCTCACTATACTGTACCCGGAAGGGTTTGACTGTGTGGCCGGAAGGTCGGATATGATATGTGATATGTATGCTATATGTGGTAAGTTATTTGTTATATGTGCTATGTATGTTATGGGCCGGAAGGCGATTATATTATGGGCCGGAAGGCAATATGTTATGGGCCGGAAGGCAATATGTTATGGGCCGGAAGGCGATATGTTGTGTGATGGACCGGAAGGTCGGCGTGGGTAGGACCGGAAGGTTTACCCAGCAGGGACGGAAGTCCCCTGAGACACATGGACCGGAAGGTCGGGCCTGGAAAGGCGTATGTGCGTAAGTTGTATATTGGGGAACTCACTAAGCATTTATGCTTACAGTTGTTGTGCATGTATTTCAGGTACTAGCGAGGACCGTGGAAAGGCGCCGGCATGATCGATACACACTGAAGACTGCTTTTATGATCTTGGGATTTTGACTATTTGTATTTGACAGAATATTTACACTAATTATGTCTTGAAATGAATGGAAATAAATATATTTTTAAAAAGAAAAATTTGTTTGAAAATTTGAGTTGTTACAATTGGTATCAGAGCCTTGGTTTGAGGGATTCGGGTGCACCTTCGGGGGTAACTGAACTCAAACCGAGGATTTGAGGAAACTTTTCAAATAAAGGCATAAACTTTTGTAAATGGTTTTGTGGTAAGCAAGAAAGAAGCAGTGTGTACGATCAGTCAGCGCCCGAACGGTAAAGATCCCCAAAATACCTTACAATATTATATGATATGAATTGTTATGCATGCTAGAAGACTAGGTATTCATGATAGGACTAGAGTGGCCTGATTTGTGATGCCTTAGTCTAGGGAAGTTTGCCTATATGAGATGCTTTGCTAGTATGCGGGTAAATAGTGCATATCAGAAGTAGAGTACTCACTATCCGGAGTTTGGGGAGGAGGACTTGGGATGAACACTGATGCGGTGTGGTCGGTAGTATTGGGCCCGTACTACCGAGGACACCGGGTCAGTGGGAGACCCAAGTAAGAATCCCTGGATACCGGGGGACTGAGTAGGGTTGCGTATCGAGTACAATTGTACACGGTAGAATCTCTGATAGTTTTATGTTGTATTTCAGAGACATCATGGTTAGACCGCGTCATGGAGCGAGTACGAGCGGTGTGAGTGACGAGGATATTCGTCAGATGATTCACGAGGAGGTGGCGGCCGCGATCCGGGCTGAGATCTCGGAGATGTTTGGGTCTATTAAAACCACCCTGATGGAGACATTCGATGAGCGGTACGCCGCGTTGACTGAGGCTGCAACCGCTGCAGCTACCGCAGCTGTGACCGCTGCTAGGCCACAGGGAGGTGACTCGTTGCTGTTCCGAGAGTTCAGCAACACGAAGGATCCGATTGCTGCGATGAGGTGGATCACGGATATAGAGGGGTGTTTCTACACGTGTTCATGCCCGGAGCACCTGAGGGTACGGTTCGCTTTGAACCAGCTCCGCCTGGGAGCGAAGGACTGGTGGAAGTTCGTGACAGCGAATTTCACCTTGGCAGAGACTACAGCGGTGACATGGGAGGGGTTTACTGCCATGTTCAGGGATGAGTACGTTCCCCCGGTGGAGAGGGAACGATTGGTGCAGGAGTTCTTAACCCTCAAGCAGGGTACTGATTCTGTTGCGGTGATTACGCGGAAGTTTCATGAGAGGGCGATGTTCTGCCCCGAGCTGGTGTCCACTGATCAGGCTCGGATGAGACGGTACTTGGGAGTGTTGAGGAGGGATATCCGGGAGTTTGTATCGAACTCCACCTACCATACTTTTGCTGAGCTTCAGGCGAATGCCAGGAAGCGCGAGATCGAGTTGGAGACCCAGGCTAGGGAGGAGGCTGAGTCTCAGCGGGTGGACCGGCGACCGGCTCAGTTCCAGCCGGCAGCCAAGCGAACCAAGTCCGCCGATTCGAGGACAGGAGGTTCGAAGGGTCGCACTTGCGGGAAGTGCGGCAAGAGTCATGATGGAGTATGTCGATCTGGTGCTTGCTACAAGTGTGGCAAAGAGGGGCACATTGCTAGGGAGTGCCCCAAGGGATTTACGGTTTGCTTTCATTGCAACCAGACTGGCCATAGGAAGGCCGAGTGCCCTCAGCTTCTTCAGGGATCTGCACCTGCTACCAGAGCTACTGCGACTCGACCGGTGAAGGCCGAGGCCCCGAGGGCTCGGGGAAGAGCCTTTCAGTTGACTGCGGAGGAGGTCCGCGCTGCGCCCGATGTTGTGGCAGGTATGTTGTAATTCATGTAATTATTTTAATGTCAATATGTTATGCTTATGTTATTATGCGCGTAGGTACTTTCCTTGTGAACTCTGTGCCTGCCTTAGTGTTATTTGACTCGGGTGCAAGTAGGTCCTTTGTGTCCTTAGCCTTTAGTCAGCATATCGGCGTTAGTCGTGAGTCGTTGAGTCGACCTTTGAGAGTTTCTATAGCTGACGAGAAAGTGATTTGTGCTACGGAGGTTCTTCGGGGATGTGTACTAGAGATTTTCGGGGTTGAATTCCCGATTGACCTGATTCCTATTGCGATGGGGGATGTCTGTGTCATCGTGGGCATGGACTGGCTGAGCCGATTCGGCGCTGTCATCGACTGTGAGCGTCAGTTGGTGACTATACGAGACCCTAGAGGGGGAATTCTTTCGGTGTACGGCGAGGGTACCCGTTCGGGATCAGCTTTTTGTTCGGCCGCTAGGGCGAGGCAGTGTCTACAACAGGGCTGTAAGGGTTTTGTGGCGTATGTGTTGGATACGCAGGAGATCGCCGAGAGACCGAAATCAGTTGAGGAAGTTCCTGTGGTGCGCGAGTTCTCAGATGTTTTTCCCGAGGAGTTGCCGGGAGTACCTCCTGTGAGGCAAGTAGAGTTTGGTATCGATCTGGTTCCGGGGGCCGCGCCTATTGCTAAAGTGCCCTATCGTCTTGCACCTCCAGAGATGCAAGAGTTGTCCTCGCAACTCCAGGAGTTGCTGGGGAAGGGATTCATTCGGCCGAGCAGCTCGCCATGGGGAGCACCTATTCTGTTCGTCAAGAAGAAGGATGGTTCACACCGGATGTGCATTGATTACCGGGAGTTGAACAAGTTAACGGTCAAGAACCGTTACCCGTTGCCGAGGATCGATGATTTATTCGATCAGTTGCAGGGAGCATCTTGGTTTTCCAAGATCGATCTGAGGTCAGGATACCATCAGGTGAGAGTACGGGATGAGGACGTCCAGAAGACAGCGTTTAGGACACGATATGGGCATTATGAGTTTGTGGTGATGCCTTTTGGACTCACCAATGCCCCGGCTGTGTTCATGGATCTCATGAACAGGGTATGCAGGCCGATGTTGGATCGGTCAGTGATTGTATTTATCGACGACATTCTGGTGTATTCGAGATCTAGAGAGCAGCATGAGGAGCATTTGAGGGAGGTCCTTGAGGTATTGAGGTCGGAGAAGCTTTATGCAAAGTTCTCCAAATGTGACTTCTGGTTGCGGGAGGTCCAATTTCTAGGACATATGGTTAATCAGAAAGGGATATTGGTCGATCCGGCCAAGGTTGAGGCGGTGATGAGTTGGGAGGTGCCGAAGTCACCTTCTGAGATCAGAAGTTTCCTTGGGTTGGCAGGGTATTATCGGAGATTCATCAAGGATTTCTCCAAGATCGCAGTGCCACTCACCAGATTGACCCGGAAGGGTGTTGCATTCTCATGGGGGCCCGAGCAGCAGACCTCCTTTGAGACACTTCGCCAGAGATTGTGCGAAGCCCCGGTATTAGCTCTCCCAGAAGGGATGGAAGATTTTGTGGTATATTGCGACGCATCGATTTCGGGACTGGGTGCAGTGTTGATGCAGAGGGGTCATGTGATAGCTTATGCGTCGAGGCAGCTGAAGCCTCATGAGGCGAGATATCCCACGCATGATTTAGAGTGGGGACAGTAGTGTTCGCTCTCAAGATTTGGCGTCACTACTTGTATGGGGTTCGATGTACGATATACACGGACCATAAGAGTTTGAAGTATTTGATGGATCAGCCCAACCTAAATATGCGTCAGAGGAGGTGGTTGGATGTGGTCAAGGATTATGATTGTGAGATCCTGTACCATCCAGGTAAGGCTAATGTGGTAGCCGATGCATTGAGCCGCAGGGCGGAGGGCACTCCATTGCGAGACGTATGCTTGAGACTGACTGTGATGACTCCTGTATTGGATGATATTCGTAGGGCACAGGCTGAAGCTGTGCGACCAGAAATGCAGAAGAAAGAGCGGGTTGTGGGGTTAATCTCAGAGTTTGTTAAGGATAGTCGAGGGTTTATGATGTTTCAGGGTCGGGTCTGGGTACCGTTCACGGGCGGTACGCGTACTACTTTGATGGAAGAGGCTCATAGATCGAAATTCTCGATCCATCCCGGTGCTACAAAGATGTATTTGGATTTGAGGAAGGAATATTGGTGGCCCTGTATGAAGAGGGACGTGGCATGGTTTGTTGAGAGGTGCTTGACCTACCGTAGGGTTAAGGTTGAGCACCAGAGACCGCATGGCAAGTTATAGCCATTGGAGATCCCCGAGTGGAAGTGGGAACAGATCACTATGGATTTTATCACCAAATTGCCAAGGACTGCTAGGGGAGTTGACGCAATTTGGGTGATTGTGGATAGGTTGACGAAGAGTGCACACTTCCTTGCCATCAGTGAGAGTTCTTCAGCGGAGATGTTGGCGGAGATATATGTGAGAGAGGTGGTATCTCGGCACGGGGTGCCGATCTCGATTGTGTCAGACCGTGATGTGCGCTTTACTTCCAGATTCTGGAAGAAATTCCATGAGGAGCTGGGTACTAAATTGCATTTTAGTACCGCATACCATCCCCAGACAGATGGTCAGAGCGAGCGGACGATTCAGACGCTGGAGGACATGCTCCGAGCGTGTGTGTTAGACTTCGGGGGTAGTTGGGATGCGTATTTACCATTGGCAGAGTTTTCCTACAACAACAGCCATCATTCGAGCATTGGTATGCCACCTTTTGAGCTGTTGTATGGTAGGAGGTGTCGGACCCCCATTTGCTGGGGAGAGGTGGGACAGAGAGTGATGGGCAGCACGGAGATCGTGCTCCGGACGACAGAGCAGATTCAGCAAGTGAGACAAAGGTTATTGACTGCCCAAAGCCGACAGAAGAGTTATGCAGACAGGCGCCGATCCGACCTTGAATTTCAGGTCGGCGACTTCGTTCTCCTGAAGGTCTCTCCTTGGAAAGGAGTGATTCGATTCAGGAAGAGGGGCAAATTGGGGCCCCGGTATATTGGACCATTTCGTGTGATTGCGAGGATAGGCCGGGTAGCCTATCGGTTGGAGTTACCAGCGGAGTTGGGTCAGATCCATGACACTTTTCATGTGTCGCAGTTGAGGAAGTGCATAGCCGATGAGTCGGCAGTGGTTCCATTGGAGGATATCCAGGTGGATGCGAGCCTGAATTACGCGGAGAGACCAGTGGCTATCAGAGATCGGAAGATCAAGGTTCTGAGGAACAAGGAGGTACCTCTAGTATTGGTTCAATGGCAACACCGTAAGGGATCAGAAATGACTTGGGAACCGGAACGCGAGATGCGGGAGCAGCATCCGGAACTATTTGCAGAGTGAGACTTCGAGGGCGAAGTCTAATCCAAGTGGGGGAGAGTTGTAACAGCCCGAAATCTCAGGCCGTCATTGACCGTCTTTAGTCGATTGAGAGGAACCCTACACGGCTGTGGAAATCTAGAGCAAGATTGGAGGATATTAGGGCTTGAAGAAATTGTTGGGCAAGGAGGAGAAGGGTTTTGGCTAAAGGAACAGCAAGGGATTCGAGTTCTGCGGTTTGGAGACACAGAGAGGGCATATTCCAGGGAGGTTGTAGCTCGTCGGTTGTGCACGAGTCATTTCGGGATTTGCTAGCGTTCAGCTTTTACGAGGTGAGTCTTCTCACTATACTGTACCCGGAAGGGTTTGACTGTGTGGCCGGAAGGTCGGATATGATATGTGATATGTATGCTATATGTGGTAAGTTATTTGTTATATGTGCTATGTATGTTATGGGCCGGAAGGCGATTATATTATGGGCCGGAAGGCAATATGTTATGGGCCGGAAGGCAATATGTTATGGGCCGGAAGGCGATATGTTGTGTGATGGACCGGAAGGTCGGCGTGGGTAGGACCGGAAGGTTTACCCAGCAGGGACGGAAGTCCCCTGAGACACATGGACCGGAAGGTCGGGCCTGGAAAGGCGTATGTGCGTAAGTTGTATATTGGGGAACTCACTAAGCATTTATGCTTACAGTTGTTGTGCATGTATTTCAGGTACTAGCGAGGACCGTGGAAAGGCGCCGGCATGATCGATACACACTGAAGACTGCTTTTATGATCTTGGGATTTTGACTATTTGTATTTGACAGAATATTTACACTAATTATGTCTTGAAATGAATGGAAATAAATATATTTTTAAAAAGAAAAATTTGTTTGAAAATTTGAGTTGTTACAAAGTGTCATTGCCTTGTTTGTGAAAATCTGTTATGAAATCCATGTAAACCTTTAAATGAAAATGTTGAGGTAAGTATGAAATCCCTAGAAAAAACCCTTATTTTCTATAAGTATGAAATGTAGTCTTCTACCAAGACCCGAATGTTCTGTACGTATGAGGTGTAGTCTTCTACCAAGACCCAAATGTTTTGTAAGTATGAAATGTAGTCTTCTACCAAGACCCGAATGTTCTGTATGTATGAGGTGTAGTCTTCTACCAAGACCCAAATGTTTTGTAAGTATGAAGTGTAGTCTTCTACCAAGACCCGAATGTTTTGTAAGTAAGAAGTGTAGTCTTCTACCAAGACCAGAATGTTTTGTAAGTAAGAAGTGTAGTCTTCTACCAAGACCCGAATGTTTTGTAAGTATGACGTGTAGTCTTCTACCAAGACCCGAATGTGCTGTTTGTAAAATGATAGTTTTTCCTTTGTTTTCACTAGTACTAAAAGTGCTTAGTCTAACTCATCGTTTATGTGAATTGTATCACAAAATAAAGTAAACAGGAAAAATGTAATACTGTATGTGTTGTCACTGGGTACTAGGACCAACACAACATCGCATTAAGCGAAATGTATAACCTATGAACATCCGAAGATTGTCCAATTGTCCTCTGTAGCAGCAGCAGGTGGGCGGAAGGGTTAGTCCCAAATCGATCTTCCTAATATATGTAGTAACCTTAGACCTCCGTAGATGGTCATCAACCACTGGTGCTAATCAGTGGGGTTCGGAATGGTGAGTCCCGCCTAGATATCCCATTGAACCGGGATAGGAAGGATAATTTACACAGAAAGTACTAATAAATTATCCTCTTAGTTCTAAGTACAAGTATCCAGGTAAGTGAATACAGGATAATGCACCTATGTAAAAGTGTTCATGTATGGCATTCATGTATGTGCGTCCATGTAACAGGTAAGTATATGTGAACATATTCATGTATCAGGTAAGCATCTGTAAGTACTCATGTATCAAGAAATGTACTAGTATAGACTCATGAATGAACTGACTCTTGTGTGATTCTTTGTAATAGAAATAATGTTTGATATCTGCAAATTATCCCTATGATAATTTACTGTAATATAACTGGATGATCATGTAGGTTTATACACTCTTACTACTCAAGGGTGTTATAAAAATCACCATAAATTGTAGAAAAATCGTATGAACGCGTGCGAGTAGTCCTTAGAAAGGTATAAACTTGAACTATTTGCATATTGTACAGTTTTGAAATATATTAAGTTTAAGATGGTCAAAACAGTCCGTGAACAGGACTCAACTTTTCTGTAGAAAGCTGTCATTTAAATTTAAGTTATGTTTAGTGTTCTAACTTGTATTCCCCCCCCCCCCATTAAAGCATTTAAAATCATTTAAAATATTGATTAGGGGTATGAACTCACTTGATTGAAGTGGTTGATTTAAAGTAGTCGAGAGAAGAATCGAGCAGAACTTCGACAGGAAGAGTTGAAAACGCGGGAAAATCTCGGGATTCTCGGGAATCTCGTGAATCTCGAGAACACAAAAACTTCCTTCGGGACTTGAAGGTGAAAACCGGGGCTTTGGGAGGTTCTCAGGGGCTTAAACGCAGAGTTTCGGCGCGAGAAAGAAGGGAACTGAGCAATGGAACTCGGAGCCCTTGAAATCTATTTATAGGGGCATTTTTGGGGTGTGCCAAGTTGTGGCAAGTGATGGCCACGTCGTGCGGAGTCAAACCTATCCTCTTCCATTGATTGGACGCCCTCAGTCACTTGCCGGGTCGCGGCAAGCTTGTGCCACGTCGTGGGGGCCTGACAGCCTCGGATTTTGGGCCTCGAACTTGTAAAATCCATAACTTTCGCGTACGAGCTCCGTTTTCGACGTTCTTTATATGCATGCGTAGCTAAAAACATGATCTACAACTCTCGTTTAGAATTCATCGGCAAATTCTGAATTTATTTTTAATTATTTATTTTTAACGGGCCGGGACACGAAAAGTCCGTTAAAATTCCATAACTTCTTCATCCGATGTCCGTTTTCGTCAGACTTTTCGCCGTTGCGCTACTAATGTTGAGACCTTAGATTCTCATTTAGGTTGTTTTGGTCAAAAGTATCTCGAGCTCTATTTCGAGTTTTTAGCTGTCTACTGCTATACCCGAATCTTGGAAAAATCATAACTTTCTCATACGAAGTCAGATTTGGACGTTCTTTTTATGTACGCTCACGGTTTGAGGTTATCTATAACTTTCATTTAGATACTTAAGGCTATAAACTATTGTATTGAAACTTTGCGTTTTTCATTTAATCGGTGTTGCCGGTTTTGCCGAGAATCTTCGGTTGGTCATAACTTCTTCGTTATAACTCGGATTTTAGGGTTCTTTATATGTACGAAAACTTTGATACGATTCCTACTACTTTATTTAACCCAAATAAGATTTTAGGAAAGTTATATTTTGACCTAAATTTGATTGGTTTTACATTACATTGTCTCGAAATATTCGGTTGTCACATAAGAAGCCTCTTAAATTCTATCCATTACCACATTTTGGGAATTGGGTTGAATGAAATTGGTATTATAGCCTTATAGGTCCGTATCGGTTTTAAGTCCAATGTTCTCAAAGTTTATGTAACCACGGTTCTAGAGATGGCAACGGGGGCGGGTAACACAGGGACCCCAATCCCCATCCCCATCGCCATCCCCGAATCCTCATTCCAATCCTCATCCCCATCTCCATCTCCATCGGGGAATATATATAAACCCCCATCCCCACCCTCAACGGGGACTGGGGATCTCCAATGGGAAAAAGGGGATTTCTTTTTCTCTTTTAACATGCAAACTTTTACGTAAGAAAAAACTCTATATTTCAATTTTACCAGCATAAGTTTAAAGATTTTATAAAATATATAAGTACCCATAAATTGCAGAAAAAATATAAATAAATTTTCTACCAAATTTAAATACATACATGAAAAATCAAGTAGAAAAAAATTATCAGATTGATATTTAAGGTAAAATAGATCAACCAAAGAGAAAAAAATATATATACACTAGTTTAAATTAGATAAAAGAAAAAGCAAAAAGTATAATTTCAACCAGGTAATTACTAATGAGTTAGGTTACTTAGATCAAATTTTATGTATTATAAATTATACTATAAATATATTTTATGTATTATTTTTATATATTAATATATGTCGGGGCGGGTCTAGGGTCGGGGATTAAGGGTATTGTAACGACCCAAAATTCAAGACCAAAAATTTCTTTTAATAAAACATTACTTTAATCAAAGTCATCATTCCAAAACATAATCAGAGTATAAGTTTTCAAAACACATGTTCATTATCAGAGTAAACATTCCTAGGCTGTCTATTCAATGGTGTGTGCCATGCGATCAACCCGAGCTCTTCCCTCCTCTACCGGAAGTACCTGAAACCAAAACTGAAAACCGTAAGCACGAAGCTTAGTGAGTTCCCCACCCTACCACATACCATGCATAATCACATACTGAATATACTAGGCCACGCCCGCTATCTTGGGCCTCGCCCCCTGCTTTGGGCCTCGCCTGCTACAACGGCCTCGCCGCTCCAGGCCCCGCCTGGCTTCGAGCCCCGCTCGGTTACAGATCTGTTTCACTTAGGCCTCGCCCGCCAATAAATAAGAACACATAAACATATCACAACACATAAACTAAACACATACAATTGGTTCTGTCCTAAGGCCTCGCCTATCCTAGGTCTCGCCCTTGTCCTGCTACTGACGAGTTGTGGAACCCCGTCCACGCCCTTACTGATAGTGAGATATGGGCCCAGCCCACTCTCACTCTTTCCTTTACTTGGGTCTCGCCCATGTTCTGCTACTAATGAGATGTGGAACCCCATCCACACTCTTTTATTGGTGAGATACGGGACCTCGACCACACTCACCTCCCTACCAGGCACATACATGTATCATGCAGACAACAAGTACAAACTATCATATAAACAAATCCTTGGGCACTCGCCCGCTATTAATGGACCTCGTCCGCAATATCATGCTAGCATACTGTGCCTAGGGCTAACTCCCGGGTCTTCTACTCATAACTACATGGGCCGACATTGTGGCCTTAGACCCATTCACACAAAGGGAAACTCACCTGCACTGGCTGAACTTGCTAATGATCTTACTAGCGGCTGCCCAGCAACTCACCGAACTCCTGCTCCCCTTGCTCGCCGAACTACCAATATCAATGCAACACTGATTCTAACTGACCCCCGAAAGACAACCAAGTCAACCGTGGTCCATGTCAAAGTGTTGGTCAAGGTCAACCTTCCAGGTCAACCCTACTCGCCGAGTCACCCTACTGCCTCGCCGAGTTCGTATATTTAGAATCCTTCCCTTTGCGTCTCGACTCGCCGAGTCAGTCCATGACTCGCCGAGTCTACCGATTTTTGAGTCCTGACCTGTCCAACTCACCGAGTCTCCACCCGACTCACTGATTCGAGTCTTAACTCGCAGGGTTTGGGGTTTCGCAACCTGAATCGCCGAGTCCAAGAACAGACTCGTCGAGTACAAGGCAATCTTCATCTGACTCGACGAGTTGTTCATCCCACTCGTCGAGTTGCTCCTCACCTTCATGCTACTCGTCGAGTCAACTCAAAGGACTCGCCGAGTCCATTCAAATCCCCTTACATGTAGAGGGCTTTTGAGTCATGCATGGACTCCAAACTGTAGATCTACCCTTCCCAAGCCTATTTCTCACATAAATTTGCAAACTTTACGTGTAGAGAAGGAGATCTAGGCAAAATACACCATAAACTAGGGTTTAAGGCAAAGAGGCTCCATAATCAACTCAAGGGCTGATACTTTATGCTTCTTAAGACCATAATATGCTTAGATCTGAAGTAGCAACTTCAGATCTGGCTTCTACCTCAAATGAATAACATTATGGCTAAAATGCCCCAACACCACACATAGATCTAGGTGCAAAAAGGGTCCAAGGACTACTTTATTACCTCCAAATGCTCAGAAATGTACTCACAATCCCAGATCTATAGTCCTTTCTTGCTCCTCCAAGTTCCTTCTTCCTTCTCCAAGCTTTGATGCACCCTTCAAGGCAACAAATGGCTCAAATAATGGATATTGCGGCTAGGGTTTGGTGTTCTGGGTTAGAGAGGCAATAAAGGAACCCTAGGGGAGAGAATAAGGTGTTTAAATAGGCTCCAAGTCCCGATTTTAGGGTTTTCCTCGCACAGACCAGACTCGCCGAGTCCCCTTGGCCGACTTGCCGAGTCGGTCACTTACTCCTCGACCCGGATCTCGCTCGGACTCGCCGAGTTCCTCCTTGGACTCGCCGAGTCTCCCTTTAAAATTAGGGTTTTCTTTCCTTTCTTGTCCTTCCAGACTTTGGGTGTTACAACTCTCCCCCACTTAAACTAAACTTCATCCTCGAAGTTTGCTATGATCCACCGTCGGCGATCTGCCTCCAATACCCCACCAATTAGTCCAGTCCCCACTGCCTACCTTCGTTGGTCTTCCGCCCGGTCAATCCTTGCGGATAATAATCTCGGGTCAAACCTGACCCTAAAAATTCTGGAAACCCAAATTACTCAACCGACAATCCTTCTTGTACTCTCCGAGTACTGCAACTGAACCCATAGGGGTTCACCCCTTCTTTCCATGCCCGATTTCCTTGCCTTCCCAAGGCAATGCTCCATAACCATCTCTCTCCTCTGCCACTGTAAAGACCCTATCTTCACCCAATCTACTACTCCCGCTACTCCCAGTACGGGTCCTTATCGCTAGTATCCACTTGGCATTCTTTCTACTATCATTTGGTGTCGAGCACCCCACGATCAACTAACTGAATTCCACCATACGCTGCATACTCACACTGCTACTGACTGGAAATTCTGCTATTCCTTTCTGGCTTCCGGATGAACTGGGACCACCCTGGTCCCTACCAACCTATCAATATCTGGATTACCAGTTCCCACCGATCGCTGACCCAACACAACTACTAGTCGCTCCCAGCGACTTTCGAAGAAACTTCAACCACTTATACTGCTCAGTCTATTCTACCATGCTGGCACTACAATTTCCTGGGATCCCCGATCCCCTATCTTGACTCTAAGATCCCTACCAAGTCCCACATGTGCTGCTAAAACTCACAGGCCTCGCCCACGGGTCTCACCCGCCCCTATCCTTCTAGTCTCGCTTGCCTAACTACTCTCGCAAAGGCCTCGCCCACGGGTCTCACCCAACCATACTACTGAGCAACCCTGCTCTCAGGTCTTACCTACACTGCTATTCTCATACGGGCCTCACCCACGGGTCTCACCCAAATATATCCTAGAATGGCCTCTCCCAAGGTCTCACCTCTGCATGGCTGTACAGGTAAACTCCGTACCATTCTCATTCATTACCCATTCCTGATACCTATCTGAAAGCTAGGAGATAAGGGCCTCACCCCAACTCCGCCAACGAAGCTACTATGGAATGCTATGGCTTACCCGCAGTCTTACACCACCTTATATTGTCGTCTGCTAGTAAATGCTACGGCTGCCCCGTAGTTTGACAATACTTTCCACTACTGACTTCTAGTGAATGCTACGGCTGCACCGTAGTCTTACAACAATTCCCACCACTGACCGCTAGTGAATGCTACGGCTGCCTCGTAGTTTTACAACACTTCCCACCACTGACTGCTAGTGAATGCTATGGCTGCCCCGTAGTCTTACAACACTTTCCACCACTGATCTCTAGTAAATGCTACGACTGAAGCTCTCCCGCCGCTCTTCCATGCTCTACCTGCTGACTATGCCACTGTCTACTAACACGAAAACATCCCGTGCTATCTGACCTCAAGATCTTCATACTGACTCACACGAGTCCTACAGGCAATCCTTCAACCTGAATTCCGATCCACATACTCACCGTCACCATTACCAGCATGAACTGATGGGGAGTTTCGCAAACTCCCAACCCTGAACTACTTAATCCATCAAACGCTGAACTACCTCTCTTCCTTCTCAGAAATCACGAACTTGTTCTGGATTTGCGTGCTCTCACCCTTGTACACTCGGAGGATTCTCCCCCACTTGGATCCTGCTTACACCCTGCTGCTCAATGAATAGAAATCTCAATCCTTGCTACCATTCCATAATCAATCTGCTGAGGAATCCCAAGCTTACCATAGCTAGGGATCTAACCTATCCATTTCTAAAACTTATACGACTCTGAACTAGCGGGACATACCGAGTCCCTCCAAGGCATTCTACAAATACCGCACCCTAAGTAACCTTCTCCAACAGAACCCATCCCTTAACTACTATCCAAATATCCAAGGTATGCAGATGGCATATAACTCGATCACAATCAAACCGCTTAAAAATAAAATACTCATACTGATAATGATGCAGAACCATAACAATATAATCATGCACAAATAAAAGAACTGAAAACGGAAGTCGCATACCTGCAACGTCCGGCACTGCTCGCGCCTCCAAAGTAGCCATCTGAAAAGCCCTGCCTCCTACCGCAGGCACCTCTTCACAACCCTGACGGCCATCTGTGATCCTTAAAGTTGCAGGGGCAGGTGCCATCACCCGTCCTACTGAAACCAAACTAGGGCACTGGGCCTTCTTGTGGCCCCGCTGACTGTAGTGAAAACATATCAAGTCTGATCCCTGAGTGGTGGTAACAGTACAATCCCTGCTAAAATGACCGGTCCGACCGCACTTGAAGCAGCCAGACTCACCACCGTTACCACTCTTGCACGCGCCCCCGTGCATCCTGCCACACTTCCCACATCGACTGCTGTCCTGATAATCCCTCAATCTCGAATTCGATCCCTTGGGCCTTTTGCCCGAACTCGCGGCTACCTGAACCTCATCCGGCTTCCTCTTCTGGATCTACTCTAAATCAATTTCCCTTTCCCTGGCCCGAGAAATCATATCTTCCAGCGTCTTATAGCCGGACCTGCTCAAGAACTCCCTGATATCAGCCCTCAGCATCACGTGATATCGGGCCTTCTTCATCTCCTCATCCGCGACATACTGCGGAACAAGAAGGGCCCTCTCCCTGAACTTGGCGGTGATCTCCGCCACAGTCTCAGTGGTCTGCGTCAAATCCTGAAACTCCCGGGCCAACTGCTGCACCTCAATAATTGGCAAAAACTCCGCCCTGAACCTAGCTGAGAAATCGCTCCAAGTCATCGCGTCCAACGCAGCATCATCACCCAAGGCATGACCAATCTCTTCCCACCAATCCCTCACTCTGTCCTTCAGAATACAGGAAGCGAGTCTGACCTTGTCCTCCTCAGGACACCGGCTCGTATGGAACGCATTGGCAACATCAGCCAACCATCTACTGCTAGCGATGGGGTCCCTAGCCCCATGATAATCTGGTGCCCCGCAAGCCCTAAACTCCTGAAATGTCAAGGTACACGCTCCCATCAATGCCATCATCTCAGTACGGAAGGCTCCCAGCCTCTCATCCAAAATCTCCAATATACCCTCCTTGACCGTGCCAAAGATCACAGGAGTCTGAGCTAGAATACTATGCGTAACCTCAGCTGATATCAACTCTCTCATCCGATCCTCGAGCTGCTCGGCCCCTGAACCCGAGCCCGATCCCTCTCCGGCGCCTGATCCGCCCGTTGGTCTCTCTTGCAACGTCACCATATTGAAACATATAACATAACCACTATCAGAATACTCCTCACTGCTGCGAGACTAAACATACGAACTACCAGGTTCCCGGTCTTGTCTCGGCCTTTCCCGAATCGAGTACGGATCCTCTACTTTCAGTAGTACGGGCCCATACTACCTTCCACATCTATCCGTACTTTCCTCAAGAACTGCTTCAACTCCACCAGGTCCCTTTTCTGCTACTACTGCTCCCAGCACTACCTCATCCTAGGCTTACCCTAGGGAAACCTCTGACTCAACTCAAACCAGTCCTCAGTTGCTGAAGGTCTCCTTGTGATGCCAACTAGCCATCACCTGGATACCATCACATGTGACGAGGCTCAGATAATCCTTCAAGTAAAAGACTCGTCCCAACAACGGTTGTACTCAAACAAGAGCTGCGCAATAGGACCAAATCCAACACTCTGAGATTATTCAACCCTGATCACATGTGACGTGGCGTATCCACCTAATGGCTAACTCCCATCGCTCAGAATCCCACAATGCACAAAGCAAGTAGCATTCAGACAAAGGGAAAAATCTAACCATAACATACTCAAGCAATCATAATATCATACCAAGAATCCGAACTAGCATGCAACACAACTCATAAACTCAGGCATAACCTAAACAGGCTATCCTACTACTATCTAATCGGCACTATCATGCAGATCAAAAGCACATATAACAGGCACATAAGTCATCCTCCCTATATCCTTAGTCCTAGTCTAGAATGCTGTTCTATTAACTGATAATCAAAACATAGACTTGTATGAGTATTTTGGGGTACTTACTTAAGCTCGGTTGATTGCATGCACCACACCTCTTTTCTCTATTCAAAGTTCTTTTCTTTCTGAATTCTTTTTGCTTTTCTAAAACTGTTTTCTTTCTCAAAACTCTCTTTTTACAAAACTGTCTTTTCATTTTGAAAACTTCTATACCAATTCCTCAGTTTGAGTTCAGACACACCCGAGAGCATGTTTGAATCCCTCAAACCAAGGCTCTGATACCAACTTGTAACGACCCAAAATTCAAGACCAAAAATTTCTTTTAATAAAACATTACTTTAAGAAAAGTCATCATTCCAAAACATAATCAGAGTATAAGTTTTCAAAACACATGTTCATTATCAGAGTAAACATTCCCAGGCTGTCTATTCAATGGTGTGTGCCATGCGATCACCTCGAGCTCTTCCCTCCGCTACCGGAAGTACCTGAAACGAAAACTGAAAACCGTAAGCACGAAGCTTAGTGAGTTCCCCACCCCACCACATACCATGCATAATCACATACTGCACATACTAGGCCACGCTCGCTATCTTGGGACTCGCCCCCTGCTTCGGGCTTCGCCCGCTACAATGGCCCCGCCGCTCCAGGCCCAGCCTGGCTTCGAGCCCCGCTCGGTTATAGATCTGTTTCACTTAGGCCTCGCCTGTCACAGGGCCTCGCCCGCCAACAAATAATAACACATAAACATATCACAACACATAAACTAAACACATACAACTGGTTTTGTCCTAAGGCGTCGCCTATCCTGGGACCTCGCCCTTGTCCTGCTACTGACGAGTTGTGGAACCCCATCCACGCCCTTACTGATAGTGAGATACGAGCCCAGCCCACTCTCACTCTTTCCTTTACTTGGGCCTCGCCCCTATTCTGCTTCTAATTAGATGTGGAACCCCATCCACACTCTGCTATTGGTGAGATACGGGACCTCGCCCACACTCACCTCCCTACCAGGCACATACATGTATCACGCAGACAACAAGTACAAAATGTCATATAAACAAATCCTTAGGCACCCGCCCGCTATTAATGGACCTCGTCCGGAATATCATGCTAGCATACTGTGCCTAGGGCTAACCCCCGGGTCTTCTACTCATAACTACATGGGCCGGCATTGTGGCCTTAGACCCATTCACACAAAGGGAAATTCACCTGCACTGGCTGAACTTGCTGATGATCTCACTAGCTGCTGCCCGACAACTCACCGAACTCCTGCTCCCCTTGCTCTTCGAACTACCAATATCAATGCAACACTGAGTCTAACTAACCCCCAAAAGACAATCAAGTCAACCCTGGTCCAAGTCAAAGTCCTGGTAAAGGTCAACCTTCCAGGTCAACCCTACTCGCCGAGTCACCCTACTGACTCACAGAGTTCGTATATTCAGAATCCTTCCCTTCGCGTCTCGACTCGCCGAGTTAGTCCATGACTCGCTGATTCTACCGATTTCTGAGTCCTGACCTGTCCAACTCACCGAGTCTCCACCCGACTCACTGATTCGAGTCTTAACTCGCAGGGTTTGGGGTTTCGCAACCTGAATCGCCGAGTCCAAGAACAGACTCGTCGAGTACAAGGCAATCTTCATCTGACTCGACGAGTTGTTCATCCCACTCGTCGAGTTGCTCCTCACCTTCATGCTACTCGTCGAGTCAACTCAAAGGACTCGCCGAGTCCATTCAAATCCCCTTACATGCAGAGGGCTTTTGAGTCATGCATGGACTCCAAACTGTAGATCTACCCTTCCTAAGCCTATTTCTCACGTAAATTTGCAAACTTTACGTGTAGAGAAGGAGATCTAGGTAAAATACACCGTAAACTAGGGTTTAAGGCAAAGAGGCTCCATAATCAACTCAAGGGCTGATACTTTATGCTTCTCAAGACCATAATATGCTTAGATCTGAAGTAGCAACTTCAGATCTGGCTTCTAACTCAAATGAATAACATTATGCCTAAAAAGCCTCAATAACCACACATAGATCTAGGTGCAAAAAGGGTCCAAGAACTAGTTTATTACCTCCAAATGCTCAGAAATGTACTCACAATCCTAGATGTATAGTCCTTTCTTGCTCCTCCAAGTTCCTTCTTCCTTCTCCAAGCTTTGATGCACCCTTCAAGGCAACAAATGGCTCAAATAATGGATATGGCGGCTAGGGTTTGGTGTTCTGGGTTAGTGAGGCAAAGGAACCCTAAGGGAGAGAATGAGGCGTTTAAATAGGCTCCACGTCCCGATTTTAGGGTTTTCCTCGCACAGACCAGACTCGCCGAGTCGGTCACTTACTCATCGACCCGGATCCCGCTCGAACTCGGCGAGTTCCTCCTTGGACTCGCCGAGTCGCCCTTTAAAATTAGGGTTTTCTTTCATTTCTTGGCCTTCCAGACTTTGGGTGTTACAAGTATCCCCATCCCCATCCCCATCCCCACTTTTTTTATTTGGGTATTCCCCATCTCCGTCCCCATCCCCGGTCAACCTGGGGATTTCCCAATCAAAACGGGTGCGGGTTTCGGGTTCCCCATTAGGTATGGGACTTTTTACCATCCCTACATGGTTTGAAAGAATATTACGTTACTTGGCCAATACTATTGGACACGGGCATATATATTATAGTCGCATGTCGCATACGGTGGAAAAAATATATTTAATTTGTGTTATTTTTATATCTACAAGTGACAATATAAATATTCAAACACTATATAAAGACAAAGACACTATTATTTTTTTTAATTTGATATTTAAATAATAAAGAATAATTACATAAATGGTCCTTAACTATCTTTTATTACACAACCAGTTCATACGGTGATAATCTTGCATGCCTTTTACTAGTTTAAATAATACATTATAAAATTAATAATTTTTAAAACTTACTCATAAGCCTTTAATTCTACCTATTAATTTATAAATTCTGTATTAAAGTATCAATGAACATTTCCAAGGACCCGATAACACAATCATTTTTGTATACAAATAACAATTATATATCCATTTCTTCTTCTGTATCATATAAAACATTCTTATAGGTTATAACCATAATTTTTCCTTGTAACCACATATATTTTTTTACTCTTCGTTTCTTCTGATTTCCTTTCTATTCTCTTCATTCTCCTAGTTGAGTCATCGTTAATTTTGGAGAAAAAAACACCCTTTTACCGGATTAAGGCTATTGTTAAGGTACTTTAATCGTCAGAATGTTAAGTACACGTGTTTGAGTACATTGGGTGCAAGTCGGAGGAGAAACGAATAAGGATGCAATTATCATTATATATGGACTTAATGGTTAAAGTCTAATTAAGTTCGACTATCGAAAGATTAAAATCATACAAGAAACTCATTTTTAGAATATATGAATGATGAAAAATAGTTAAAAGGACCATATCTATAATTTTCCTAATACCACATGGACAACTTTTGCAATTTGCTTCTTAATAAAGTAACATATCATCTTGATCATCCGCCATTGATAAATCTGAAGTACTACTGCTTTGTCACCAAAGTACGTACTTTCGGAAGATTCTCTGGGAATTCAGTCAATTATGTCTACCCATGTCCTGATTTTCCCTTTGCCAATGCAAGGTTCTGTCAATTGTGTGCTCAAATTAGCAGAGCTCCTCTGTATCTCCGGCATCTCCGTCACTGTCCTCAACACCGACCACGTCCAACGAAACCTCCTCCGTCACACCAATGTCTTGTCTCGATTCAGCCGCTACCCAAATTTCCGTTTCCAGACCATCTCCGACGGACTCCCGACGATCATCCTCGTTCCACCGCACGCTACAACGAGGTGTTTGAAGGAATGAAAACTGTGACCGAACCAGCTTTCAGAGACATGATGGTTTCCGGATGCTTCAGTTGCAAATCCGATTCTCCGGTGACTGTTGTAATACCCGACGGATTATTTTCCTTTGCACTTGATGTCGCGGAAGAGATACAGATTCCTTTGATTTATTTCGAAACCGTGAGTCCTTGCGCTCTCTGGACGTATTTGTGTCTTCCTAAGCTCATCGGAGCCGGCGAGGTCCCTTTCAACGGCGAGCTCAGCTCCTTCTTTTCCTTTCACCGGCGATATATGACTTCAAATGTTGAAAAATGAGAAATGAAAAATAAAAACTTTTTTTTGATTCAGGTATCGATTTGGATGTGTTGATAAAGAACGTCCCCGGAACAGAAGCTTTCCTCCGGCGCCGGGATCTTCCAGGTTTCTATCGTTACGATAACCTTACCAATCCCGTTATGCAAATCATAATGAACGAAGCTCGACAAGTTCCTCGAGCTCATGGTGTCATACTCTAACACATTCGAAGCTCTCGACGCATCCATACTCGATCAAATCCGCAGTCTTTGCCCAAACATATACTGCATAGGCCCATTACACACTCTGCTCAAATCCCATCTCCCTAAATCAACGCAACACAATGTTTCAAACAGTCTATGGACAGAAAATCGAGATTGTCTCTCATGGCTAGACACCCAACTACCAAAATCTGTTGTTTATGTTAGCATCGGAAGCATGGCAACAATGACAGTAGACCAGTTCGTTGAAATCTGGCATGGATTAGTGAACAGTGGATACCCTTTCCTGTTCGTGAAACGGCCTGGTTCGGTCACCGGAGACTATGATGAGAGTAATGTTCAGGGGAATCTTGTCGGTGAAACTAACCGGAGAGGGTTCATTACAACATGGGTTCCGCAAGAGGAGGTGTTATCCCATTCTGCAATCGGTGGTTTTCTGACACATAGTGGATGGAACTCGACGGTGGAGAGTATGGTGGAGGGGGTTCCGATGATCTGTTGGCCACTTAAAGTGGACCAACATGTCAATAGTTGGTTTGTGAGCGAAGTGTGGAAGATTGGTATTGATATAAAAGATACTTGTGACAGATTTGTGGTCGAGAAGGCGGTGAAAGATGTTTTAGATGTGCGACGGAGTGAATTTTTCCGATCGGCAAAAGTGGTGGCGGAGGCTGGTGCGAAAAGTGTGTCGGAAAATGGCTCTTCGTGGATGGATTTGAATAGGCTTGTTGAAGATCTTAAGTCAAATGATTTTGTTTGCAAGTAAAGCTACGTTGCAATGGTTGTTGACTTGTGGATAAGGGAAATGGTTTTTGAGTATTGAACTTTTTATAGGAAGGAAATTAAATAAAATGGAACATTTAAATTAAGGAAAATGCTTTTCTTTGAAAAATCTAGTAGTGATTTTTTTTAACAATAAAACCATTTTTTTACTTTTGCAATTTAGTCAAAATTGCACGTTTGTAACTATTTTCATATCTGACCTTTGATGATTTGGCTTTTGTCGACGACATAGAGTCTCAAGAGCAGGTGTTTAAGTTAATCAAACTTAAAAAATAAAGTAAAAACAAAATTAAAAAAATGGTCCTTGTAGTTTGCCAATTTTTATAGATAAGGCCCAAAAAAATTGCTAGCAAAAAACGTCGTTATTTGAAGTTTTAGCGGTGGATTTGGTCCCTACCTCTAACTGCCGTCAGAGGCATTCCGTTTTCTTCCCCCCGTTGCCATGCACATGAGGGTATTTTCGTCTTTTCATTTATGGGGGGAATACTCATCTGTTACCGCACATATAACGATGCCTAAAAACATCAGACACTCCACCTTCTTCCTCGTTCAATTCTCATTAACGTTCTAACCCTAAATCAAAGATATTCACTCCAAATCCTTTCTTGAGCTGCACTGCAGTCCTATAGTTAAGGAAAAAATGGTACATTCACTGTGGACTATACGTCCTACAACGATGGGGTTTGATGCACTGGATTTGTATGGTGGGTGTTATTATAGCTTTTTAAACTAAATTTTTGAAATTTCACACAATATGCTAACTGCATTTTGTATTTTTTTGTTTTTTGGGATAGTTGATCATCCCCATTTGTTCACGATTGAACTTCGCCATGGTGGGAAGTTCACACATTTTCAAAATGTAAGACATGTGAAGGGGAAACTTACATATATTGATTTAGTTGATATAGATGAGTTTTCAGTGCATGAACTCGACGCTATGATGCTAGAACTAGGATACATGGTTCCCCCAGTAATATATTATCAGTTTAGGATTCTCAATGAAGACTTGATTTTTGGCCTTAGAGCTCTAGGTAATGATCAAGATGTGTGTAACCTAGCTAAATATATTGGAGCTAACAAGTTGATCCAGGTGTATACTGAGCATGACACAACCAACTTGGTTACATACTTCATGTCACCAAATAAGAGTAATGGCGTTGTTATTGAGCAGATAAATGAAGAAGATTAAGTGGCAATTGAACCAAAACAAAGAAAACAAAAAATAGTTGATGATCCCCAACATGAAACTTGTAGTTCATCATTACCACTTGTGGTTTATGGAGGTGAATCAAAATCACTTTCTCCATAAATGAGGAGAACAAGAAATCTGAAGCCAAGTGAGGGTACTAGGTCATGTTCTAAGAGGTTATATATGGAGACTAAAACAGGAAATAATCAAGACAAAGAAGCACCATCAAGTGAAACAAGGGATAATCAAGACAAGGAAGTACAAGAAGAACATGAGCTTGATGCAGCAATAGTGTATGTACCAAAGGATGTATCTAAAATGTTGAATGAAGACTTTGATCCATTTGAAGTGTTACATGATAATGAAAACAACACAGCAGGCCCTACAACAATCCACCGTGATAGTGAATATCAAGATTTTGATCAAGATAATAATGGTTTATTTGATGGTCAATCAGACGAGTTAAATTCAGAAGAGGGTGAAGATGAATACAGTGATGATGATAGTGTTGTTATAGTAGACATAGACAATGAAGTTGATGACACTGATGTTGACATGAGTGACTTTAGAATGAATATTGATGAAGGTGTGGAGTATGCAGGGTTTAGGTTTAATAATGAGGTAGAAGACGAACAAGAAACAAATGAACCAGAAGACCTTGAGGTAATTGATTGTGAAGAATGGGAGTCATTAGGAGAAGACTGATACTAAAAAAACAAGAGGGTTCTATTAAAACGATTCAGTAAGGAGAAAGTATGTTCACATGGTGAGGTGTATAAATCTAGTTTTTATGTGGGACAGATGTGGAAGTCAAAGAAAGATCTTAAGAATAATGTGGATGAGCATGCACTTGAAACAAGGAGGAATCTTGCTTTTAAAAAGAATGATGTAACAAGACTAAGGGCATATTGCAAAGGAGTTGTGCCTGATACCAATGTTAGTGGGCCACATGTGGTTGGTGGGACAAGTGGTCCAATTGAGTGCAATGTGTTAGGTAGGGAAGATAAAGTAAATAAAGGCAAGGGAAAAGCAGTAAATTCAAAATTTACCACTTGTTCCTGGCACTTATATGCATCTAGGTCTTCGAAAGATGGGAATTGGTATGTAAAAACATATAGTCTGAAGCACACTTGCATGCAATCAAGGAAAATACGAGCTTGCACAGCCACTTTTATCGTAAAACATATTATTAGACAAGTTCAATCAAACCCCACAGATCCAATTCGAGCCTTACAAGATGACTTTCAGTAGACATACTCAGTGGGGATTTCAAAGCATAAGATGTTTATGGCTAAGGCAAGGGCTACAAAGAATATTGTTGGGGATTACTCAGAGTAGTATGACTTGCTTAGAGAAAGGAAGGGCCATCTTAGATGTGCTTCTACATAACATGTGTGCAGTTCTGAATGGTAAGTTGGAGAAAGGAAGGGACAAGAAAATCATTACATGCTTGGAATTTATAAGGGAATATCTAATAAAGAGGATCTACAATGTGGTTAAAGAGCAAAGGAAATGCCAAGGTCCTCTCACACCTACTGCAACCAAATTGTTAAAGAAGAATGAGCTACAAGCAGCTGAGTATATTGTAAGGTGGAATGGTGGTGGAAAGTATCAGGTAGTTGGACCATGTAATGATCAACATGTTGTGGACATTAACCACATGACATGCACACGTAGGAAGTGGGAGTTGATAGGAATCCCTTGCAGGCATGCCATAGCCACTTGGAGTGAGATGAAAGACAATGGGGAAAAGGTAGGGGAGTTGTACACTTGGGTAAAAAAAACTTTATTTACTAGAAAATTGGAAGGCTGCATATGACTTTAAATTTGAACCCATAAAAGGCAGGTCAATGTGGCATAAAAGTGATTTTCCCACTAGAATTATCCCACCGACATACCACAAAATGTCTGGCAGGTCAAAGAAGAAAAGAAGACAGTCCATGGAGGAAAGAATGAGCCAAAAGGAAAAGTCTAGTCAAATTGAAAGTGTGATAGCAAGTCAAAGTCAAAGTCAAGGATCCAAATAAGTGGAGAAGCTTAATAGGAAATTTGGAAGTGTCACTTGTGAAAAATGCAAACAAAAAGGACATAACTCAAGGACATGTAAAGGTCAAGGTGCATGTCAGCAGGAGCTTGGAGGGGCTAATGAAGGTCATGATCAAGAGTAGTTCGTATGGTCAAGTGTAGTGTTAGGTTTTGAAATCTTCTTTTGGTCTAATATTTGTAAGAAACTAGCATATGTTGGTTGTTTTAACTGTGGTTAGTATGTTAAGTTATTTTGTAATTCCAAAACTCATGTGGTTGCTTCGTTTTTGTTATACTTGGATATTGTAATGACAATTGCTTTTGGTTATGTGCTACGGTATTGTAATTTGAATTGAACTCCATGTTCTTATTTGGATTATATGTTCCGATTCAGTAACACTTAGTAAGTTCTATTATGGTATTGTACTTTTCTTATTACCATTTCATGTATTGTATTACCATTACAATCTCCACAACAACAAAAATTAAATAAGATAATATTCCATACATTATAATTAGAGATACAAGGTTCATGAAATGACCTTTACAGTATACAAAGGCCTATTCATCAAAACAAGAAGATCCCAAAAAAAAACTTCAGCACCACAGGTAGAACTTAACCCTAATCCCTAATTCTACATCAAGAAAACAAGAAAAAAAAATCGAACTTCACCACAAGTATAACTTCAATTTACAAACTTCATCTTCTATCTCTTTCACTGCCATCTTCAGGTAAAACCTCAAATTCCGAATTTCATCTTCTAACTCTTTCACTGAAAGCTTCAAATTGTTCATGCTCTTCAGTAGACTAGGAATGATAGCCTTAGCACGATCACACATTGGTGGATCGAACCATCCAAGGAATCGAAATTTTGAGTCCTTTCAAAGATGAAGAGTAAAAAATTAGGGCAAGAATAAGGTGTTTGATTACAAAAATTAGAACACTACTTTACCGATACAAGGCATGAGTAGAGGCGACGACCTGAATTGAGTGGAGTCCATGACGTGCGCAACACAGAATTGTGGCCACAGAAACATATGATAGATACCATTTTCCCAAAGAGAGCCGTTAGGGAAAATGGGTTTCAAGTCGATGTTAAATAGAGAAATTAGATTGCAATTTTTTTCCCATAAATGAAAATACGAAAATACCCTCATGTGCATGACACGGGGGGAAGAAAACGGAATGCCTTTAACGGCAGATAGAGGCAAGGACCAAATCCACAGCTCAAACTTCAAATAAGGACGTTTTTTGCTAGCAGTATTTTGAGTAATTTGATTGATATAACTAATTGATTTGACTGAATTGAGAGATTGATTTGATTGATTTACTGAACTAAGGGATTTGAGTAATTGATCGGATTAATTAATTTAAGTGATTTGAGTGAATAATCTGAGTGGTTGATTAGATTGATTTAAGTGATTGATCTGAGTGATTGGTATGAGTGTTTAAAACTGATTTGTGTGATATGTATTGATCAGAGTAATAGATTTAAGTGATATATCTAGGTAATTTATTTTGGATGAAAGTGAATGATCTGATAAATGTATATTGATATGAATGATCAAACTGAGTGATTGATTTAAGTGATTCGAGTAATTAATATGAGTGATTCATGAGTATTTGAGTAGGTTGAATTGAATGATTCGTGAACTCATGAAGTTGTTGAGAAATGAGTGATAGTATTTGAGATATGATTCACAATGGATCGACTTGCCGAGCACTTAGTCGATATCTATTTATGTGAAGGATTTGATGAGTTTTACTCCATATAATTCATGTTAGTGATCTACTTGTGGCTTAAGAGATGAGCCATAAGTCGAGTATCCTATAGTAATTGAGAAAAGGCTAAGAGAAATAGCCAACTTGAGTAATGGTATACTACCAATTATGTGGAGGATTGATTGATTTTGATATTGGTGAAGGATGTTAATGATCAGGAGAAGTGACGATTTGTAATTATGAGGACCATTTTCCCTAGCAATTAAAATCGATTACTACCAAAGAGTTAGATGATATTAAAATAGAAAAAAGAGTTTGAGAAAGAATAGAGAAATGAGATGAGATTTAGAAAAGACGAGAGAACATAAGATGAGAATAATAGTAGATGAAAAAGCATGAGATGAGATAGAGTAAGAGCATGAGAACTAATGAGAACTGAGTGACTAAGATATTTTAGATCAGTGACACAAGATTAAAATAGATTCCGAGGACAAAATCTTATAAAGGAGGGAAGAACTTGTTATACATGTGTTTCGTGTTTCGTAACAGGTATTAAATCAAGAGATATAGATCACTGACTGATATGGTGATTCATCACTCTCCCTCTTTCTTTATGACTGTTATATGTTTAAATTATATATCCTTACATGTAAGTATGAGAATCATGAGGCACTAAGTAAGTGAAGTATGAGAATCGTGAGGCACTAAGTAAGTGCCATCAAGTTATGAGATAGAAGTAGATCGTGAATATACATAGGAACATGTATCTGAGCATTTATGTATATGATTTGAGTATATGTATGAGATATACATAGAGACATGTAGCTGATCATGTGATGAGCCTAATTTCCTTCGGGAAATGAGATTTATATTCCTTCGGGAAAGAGATTGAGATACAAGTATATTTCCTTCAAGAAATGAGATTTATATTCCTTCGGGAATGAGATCAATATACGAGTATATTTCCTTTGGGAAATGAGATTTATATTCCTTCGGGAACGAGATCCAGATACGAGTATATTTCCTTCGGGAAATGAGATTTGTATTCCTTCAAGAACAAGATCGAGATGTGAGTATATTTCCTTTGGGAAATGAGATTTATATTCCTTCGGGAACGAGATCGAGATACGAGTATATTTCCTTCGAGATATAAGATTTATATTCCTTCGAGAACGAGATCGAGATATGAGTATATTTCCTTCGGGGATTGAGATTGATATTCCTTCAGAAACGAGATTGAGATATGTGTATATTGCCTCTGAGAATGAGACTGAGAGATGAGTATATTTCCTTCGGGAATGTGTAACACCCGAAATCAGAAAGGTCAAGAAAGGAAAGGAAAACCATAAGTTAAAGAGTGTCGATTTGTCGAGTCCATGGACGAATTCGGCGAGTCGGAGATAGATCCGGGTGTAAAGTAAGTGACCGACTCGGCGAGTCGGCAAGTGGACTCGGCGAGTCTGGTCTGGATTGGGAAACCCTAATTCCTGGACTTGGTACCCTATTTAAGCATCTTATTCTCTTCCCTAGGGCTCATTTGCGGCCCCTATACTCCAGAACCCCAAACCCTAGCCGCCATAACTGTTTTTGGAGCAAGATCTACCCTTGCTGAAATACTTTGGAGCTTGGAAGAGAAGAGATTCATAGTGGTGCAAGAGGAGGCCTTGGATCCAGAGTTGGTGGAACTTTTTAGAGCATTTGGAGGTAATGAATCGTTATCCTTGGCTTTCTCCTTTCTAGATCCATCTTTCATGGAGTTTTAGGGTTTCTTTGAGAGTATGTAATGAGAAATTGGTGCACAAGTTAGATCTGGAGTTGAAACTCCAGATCTGAGCTCTATTTAGACCAATGATGCAGAAAGCCCTGTTAGTTGCTATGAAAAAGCCACTCCCCATGAGTTATGTTCCTTTCTAGCTTGGTTTTTGGTATTATGAGACAAGAAGCACATAAAGGTAGCAGCTTTATGTTGCTAATGGACTCTAGGAACCCAAATCTATTGTTTGGAGCAAAGGAGAAGCTCTGTGACTCGAAATTATGGAAATGCACGTATGGACTCGGCGAGTCTGGGAGATGACTCGGCGAGTCGGGCTAGATATCAGACTTAAATCGCATAGCAACTCGACGAGTTGGATGAAGATAGGCAGGAACTCGACGAGTTGGAAGAACAACTCGGCGAGTCTGTTGAAGATTGCCTTTAACTCGACGAGCCTGTTCTTGGACTCGGCGAGTCAAGTCGCGAAACCCCAAAACCCTTCTAGTTAAGACTCGGATCAGTGAGTTGAGTGAAGAGTCAGTGAGTTAGACAGGACAGAACTCGGAAATCAGTAGAGTCGGTGAGTCATGGTCTGACTCGGCGAGTCGAGTTGCGAATGAAATGGGTTTCTGAGCTTATGAACTCGGTGAGTCAGTAGGCTGACTCGGCGAGTAGAGTCATCCTGGAAGGTTGACTGAGACCAGGACTTTGACTTTGACCAGAGTTGACTTAGTTGACTTTTGGAGGACTGTCAGACTAAGTTTCATATTGATATTGGTAGCTCGGAGAGCTAGAGGAGCAGCGACTCAGAGGGTTGTCGGTTAGCAGCCAGAGGATTATCAGCAGAGCTCAGCAGTTCAGGTGAGTTTCTTTCCAGTAGGAACGGGTCTAACGCCACAATGTCGGCCCGTCTAGCTAGTAGTAGTTTCCGGACTTCAGTCTGATGCAGTAGTTAGTATGTTTGATGCCTTCGTGGCTCAGACAGGAATTATGTGTTATGTGTTCCGAGCTACGGCCCGATGCAGTATGCAGTTTATGTGTTCATGCTAGTGAATATGTTTATGCTATGCTATGTTCAGTTAGTTTCCGAATTTCAGTCCGATGCAGGGGGCAAGGCCCCAGTTAGTCCGAACTTCAGACCGATGCAGGGGACAAGGTCCCAGTCAGTTTCTGGACTTTGGTCTGATGCAGGGGGCAAGGCCCCAGTTAGTCCGAACTTCGGTCGGATGCAGGGGACAAGGTCCCAGTCAGTTTCTGGACTTCGGTCCGATGCAGTCCGGACCTCGGTCCGATGCAGTGGGCAAGGCCCAGTATGTGCTTTATATGTTTGTATGGTATGTGGTAGTTTGGGGGAGCTCACTAAGCTTCATGCTTACGGTTTTTTCAGTTTTTGGATTCAGGTACTCAGTTTTCAAAAGAGAAGATCGGAGAGGTTGCAGTGCACACACCATAGTCAGTTAGCCTGTGAATGTTTTACTCTGATAATAAGTTATGTTTGAAATTAATACTATGAAATTATGTTATGACTTATGATACGGTTTTTATAAATTTGGTTTTAGTAATGTTTTAAAAGAAAAATTTTAGTCGTGAAAATTGGGTCGTTACAAGTTGGTATCAGAGCCTTAGTTTGAGGGATTTGGACATACTTGAGAGTGTGTCTGGACTCAAACTGAGGAATCGGTGAAAGGTTTTCAAAAGAAAAACATTTTCGAAAGGAATTTTTGGTAAAAAGGAGTTTGAGAAAAGAAAAGAGTTTTAGAAAAAGCGAAAAGAATATTTAGAAAGAAAATAACTTGAAAAGAGAAAAAGGGTGTGGTGCATGCAATCAGCCGAGCTCAAGTAAGTACTCCCATATTACCCATACAAGTTTATGATTATCAGGTTCAATTTTAGTTTTAGTTCCAGTTTCAGTTTCAGTTTCAGTAGAACAGCATGCTAGTATAGGACTAAGGATCTAGGAGGATGCCTTATGTGCCTGCTTATGTGTTCTAGCCTTATGAGAATTGCATGCTAGTATTGAGTGGACAGCAGTAGGATAGCTTGTTTAGGTTATGCCTGATAGTATGAGTTCAGCATTGTATGCTAGTACAGTTTCTTGATTATAAGAATAGTTTGCCCGAGTATGTTTCCTTTATCTGAATGTTGCTTGCTCTGTGCTTAGTGGGACTCTGAGTGATGGGAGTTAGCCAGTAGGTGAATACATCACATCACATGTGATCAGGCTTGAATAATCTCAGAGTTCTGGATTTGGCCCTATAACGCATCTCTAGTCTGAGTCTAACCGTTGTGGGGACGAGTCTTTTACTCGAAGGATTATCTGAGCCTCGTCACATGTGATGGTATTCAGGTGGTGGCTAATTGGCGTTACGAGGAGGCCTTCAGCAGCTGAGGACTGTTTGGTTGGATTCAGAAGTTCCCTAGGGCAAGCCTAGGAAGGTAGTAGCAGAGATCAGTAGCAGTAGAGTGACTTGGTGGAGTTCAGGTAACTCTTGAGGAAAGTACGAATATATGTGGAAGGTAGTATGGGCCCGTACTACTGAAAGCAGAGGATCCGTACTCGAATCAAGTGGGGCCGAGGCAAGACCAGGGAACTTGTAGAGTGTGTGAGAGATCCCTCAGCAGCGGTGTGTATATTGATCGGGAAGTGTTATATTTTCAGCATGGTGACAGTGCGCGAGTTACTAGTTAGCAGTTTAGGTACCGGGGAGGGGTCTGGCTCGGACTCTGGAGCCGGGCAGCTTGATGATCAGATGAGGGATTTCATTTCTGCAGAGATTATGCGCAACATCATTGATCAGACTCCATTAATTTTCAGCTCGGTTAGAGAGGCCATCGTGGAGCTTATGGACAGTCATCTTGAGGCCTTTAGGGCCAAGATAGTTTCAGGACAGATTGGGGCTCGTCTAGATCCCGATTCTTATGGAGTTCAGGGATCCATCAAGGAGGGAGATCCCACTTCTAGTTTTTGCTATCACGGGACAGGAGTGAGTGGGGCACCCTGTCTCCAAGAGAGACCTCTGCATGATTGGATAGTTGAGGAGGTCTCGCAAGCCCTTTGTGAGGATCTTCCCGGCATGGTCGTGAGGATCACTGCTAGATTGATCGCGAAGCTCCAGGATCAGACAGCTGTTGTTCAGACGACGGATGGGGTCGATAAGGTAACGCAGGAGCGAGAGACGGGCAGGGAGTCGGAAAGGAAGAGGAAAACGAATGAGACTCCGGTAGCCACAGGTTCAGGCAAGAGGCCCAAGGGGTCGGATTCGAGATCGAGGGACTATCAGAGCCGTAGTCGATGCGGGAAGTGTGGTAGGACGCACAAGGGTGCGTGCAGGCGTAGAAGTGGTGGCGATGCTGGATGTTTCAGGATGTAGTCCCTAAAGAAAATACAGTTAAGGATCGAAGGGTGCTCAGTTAGATAGCAAGAATGGTTCGGATCTGGTAAAAGTCAGTTGGAGCGCCGACAAAGGTAAACGTTGACGGAGTGATGGACAATAGGGTTAAAGTCACCAGGCAGGGTGTTTGAGGCGGATTGCAGGTCAGTTGATCATAGAGAACTTCGAGGATGAAGTTTAGTTTAAGTGGGGGAGAGTTGTAACACCCGAAATCAGAAAGGTCAAGAAAGGAAAGGAAAACCATAAGTTAAAGAGGGTCGACTCGTCGAGTCCAGGGGCGAATTCGGCGAGTCGGAGCGGGATCCGAGTGTAAAGTAAGTGCCGGACTCGGCGAGTCTGGTCTGGGTTGGGAAACCCTAATTCCGGGACTTGGTACCCTATTTAAGCATCTTATTCTCTTCCCTAGGGCTCATTTGCGGCCCCTATAGTCCAGAACCCCAAACCCTAGCCGCCATAACCGTTTTTGGAGCAAGATCTACCCTTGGTGAAGTACTTTAGAGCTTGGAAGAGAAGAGATTCATAATGGTGCAAGAGGAGGCCTTGGATCCAGAGTTGGTGGAACTTTTTAGAGCATTTGGAGGTAATGAATTGTAATCCTTGGCTTTCTCCTTTCTAGATCCATCTTTCATGGAGTTTTAGGGTTTCTTTGAGAGTATGTGATGAGAAATTGGTGCACAAGTTAGATCTGGAGTTGAAACTCCAGATTTGAGCTCTATTTAGACCAATGATGCAGAAAGCCCTGTTATTTGCTATGCAAAAGCCACTCCCCATGAGTTAAGTTCCTTTTTAGCTTGGTTTTTGGTATTATGAGACAAGAAGCACGTAAAGGTAGCAACTTTATGTTGCTAATGGACTCTAGGAACCCAGATCTATTGTTTGGAGCAAAGGAGAAGCTCTGTGACTCGAAATTATGGAAATGCACGTATGGACTCGGCGAGTCACATGGGTGGACTCGGCAAGTTGGATGAAGATAGGCAGGAACTCGACGAGTTGGAAGAACAACTCGGCGAGTCTGTTGAAGATTGCCTTTAACTCGGCGATCCTGTTCTTGGACTCGGCGAGTCAAGTCGCAAAACCCCAAAACCCTTCAAGTTAAGACTCGGATCAGTGAGTTGAGTGAAGACTCAGTGAGTTGGACAGGACAGAACTCGGAAATCAGTAGACTCGGCGAGTCATGGTCTGACTCGGCGAGTCGAGTCGCAAATGAAAGGGGTTTCTGAGCTTATGAACTCGGCGAGTCAGTAGGCTGACTCGTCGAGTAGGGTCAACCTGGAAGGTTGATTGAGACCAGGACTTTGACTTTGACCAGAGTTGACTTAGTTAACTTTTGAAGGACTGTTAAACTAAGTGTCATATTGATATTGGTAGCTCGGAGAGCTAGAGGAGCAGCGGATCAGAGGGTTATCAGCAGAGCTCAGCAGTTCAGGTGAGTTTCCTTCCAGTAGGAATGGGTCTAAGGCCACAATGATGGCTCGTCTAGCTAGTAGTAGTTTCCGGACTTCGGTCCGATGCAGTAGTTAGTATGTTTGATGCCTTCGTGACTCATACAGGATTTATGTCTTATGTGTTCCGGGCTACGGCCCGATGCAGTATGCAGTTTATGTGTTCATGCTAGTGGATATGTTTATGCTATGCTATGTTCAGTCAGTTTCCGGATTTCGGTCCGATACAGGGGGCAAGGCCCCAGTTAGTCCGAACTTCGATCTGATGGAAGGGACAAGGTCCCAGTCAGTTTCCGGACTTCGGTCCGATGTAGGGGGCAAGGCCCCAGTTAGTCCGGACTTCATTCCGATGCAGGGGACAAGGTCCCAATCAGTTTCCGGACTTCGGTCCGATGCAGGGGCAAGACCCCAGTTAGTCTGGACCTCGGTCCGATGCAGTGGGCAAGGCCCAGTGTGTGCTTTATATGTTTGATGGTATGTGGTAGTTGAGGGGAGCTCACTGTGACAACCTGAAATTTCCATTCTTTACAAACATTATCAAGTCAATAGAAGTTAGAACAGTCGCAGTAAATTTTCAGACTTTTCCGTATAAGTTTGAGTATTTCAGGATTTACACTTAAGGAGATATCAGGAGAGAGGATGCACTAGGGTTTTGTGCAACTCTGTTATTTCAAAACTCTATGATATTAGAGTTCATTTCTTGAATAAAAATATTTTCTGCCAAAAATCCCAGGACTATATATAGGATTCTGAACCATATTTATTCATTAGTTACATTTCCAACTAGAGAAAAGCCATTTTCTCTCTCACGGATCTTCGGTTTTTCATCCCAAATCGTGAGTACCTCTCTCTAATTGTATTATATAGCTTGTTAAGTGCTTAATAACATAGAAATCATATCAATACAACAAGATTTGAGAGTTTACCGCCCAAGAACACCTTGGGGAGTAAACTCTTTTATAAGGGTAAAATGATGCCTAGTCCTTTCCCCTGATATGTAACTACCTTAGACTTGTATGTTAGTGTATATAGGACTAGAAATCACCCATGAACACCAAGAGTAAGGTGTTCATGGCCCAAGAAGTTCTTGAACCGTGAACTCCAAACTCAAGGGCCAAAAGGTGCCTTAATCACTCCTAAAGCCTTGGACACTAACTTAGATAAGTTCCTAGTTAATTTAGGGACTTGGAATCACCAAAAACCCACCCCTATGAGAGATTACGGCCGTAATCTCTAATGGAAATGGTCCCAGGGCCGTGAACTCCTCAAAGGAGTGTATTAATGCCCTAAACCCTTCCAAAGATTAAAACACCAAGTAGGAATGCTTCTAGGGATCATTTAGAACTTCAAAACACCAAATGACATAATTCTTAGGAGCTTACGGCCGTAAACTCAAGGGTTTACGACCATAAACTCCTTGTGTGAGGTTTATTGGAGAGTAAACTCATGTATGGGGTCCTTTGGAACCCTAAACTCACTAGTCGGGTCCTACAACAACTTAGATGCAATCCTTAGGGCTTATAACACTTATATAAAGTGTTTATCATGTTTTAGGATGTCTTAACATTTTCAATTAGTAGTTTAAGACTAATTGGGTGCATATATGTGTGATTATATGTTCTTTAGGATCATAGTGTGTGTACAAGTCCTCACTTGACACCTAACAATCCTACACCGTTCAGTTCATCCAAACCACCATCTTCAGGTGAGTTCATACCCCTTAGTCAATGTTTTAAATGATTTTAAATGATTTAAATGGGGGGGGGGATACAAGTAGAAAACAACATGTTCTTAAATCAATCATAGATATTTATAACTGTGTTTTCATCCAGCAGATTTCACATACTACAAAATGTGATGCATGAAATGGTTTTATATCTTAAAAATACCTTGGTAGCAAAAGTATTAAGTTTGAAATGTTTATTAAAATGACATCAAGTCATTGTTAATTATTGTTCAAAACTCTTAGATGTCTTACAAAACCATTTTTACCTTCTTGAACAAAACTATATCTATACACTTATTTTCTTATATATGTATTGATGTTATAGTTTTCGTCCTTCATTCAGGGGGTGTTTGGCTTAGCTCTTGTGGGGCAAAAGTCCTTTTTGTAAAAGGACTTTTTGTAAAAGAACTTTTTACAAAAGTTATTTTTTAAAATGTGTTTGGATTAGCTTTTGAAGGGAAAAAGTCAAAAATTAAAATGTTTGGTTTAATTTTTACATGTAAAATGACAAAAAAGGACATGTTTAGGGTAGATGAGGGGTATATTGGTAATTTAATATTTTTAGCTGGTGAAAAGTTGGGAAAAGTTAGGTAATCGTGACTTTTAAAAAAGACTAAAATTACTCTGTGGGAAAAGTCATTTACAAAAGTCCTTTTCCCTTTGCCAAACATCTTTTGGGACTTTTTCTAAAAGATAAAGTAAAAAGTCATTTAAAAAGCTAAGCCAAACACCCTCTCAGTTTCCCACACTCTTGTGTAGCAAGGGTGTATAAACCTGTTTGGACAATCAATTACCTTCCAGTTAACTATTATAGGGATAGTTAGGAGATACAAAACATAATTCCTATTACAAGGAATCACACCAGAGTCAGTTCATTCATGAGTCTATACTATACATTACATGTTACATGAATACGTCTACATCGATACACTTACATGAATACATTTACATATATACATTTATTTGTATGCACTTACATGGATACTTGTACCTAGATTTACTAGGATGATTTACTAGTACATTATGTGTAAATTGTCCTGCCTATCCCAGTTCAACGGGATATCTAGACGGGACTAACCATTCTGGAACCCACCTGTTAGCAATAGTGGTAGATGAACATCTACGGATGCCTATGGTTATTACTTATATTAGGGGTACCTTTACGGGACTAACCATTCCTTTGGCCTACTGTTCGCTATAGAGGTAAATGAACATCTACGGATGCCTACGGTTAATACTTATATTAGGAGTACCTTTACGGGACTAACCATTCCTTAAACCTACTGCGGCTACAGAGGAAAATTGAACAATCTACGGCTGTTCAAAGGTTATACATTTCGCTTGTCGCGATGTCGTGTTAATCCTAATACAAAAGGATAACACTTACATGATTATATTTTTCCTATTACTTTATTTTGTGATACATTCACATAAACGATGAGTTAGACTAAGTACTGTTAGTAATAGTCAAAAAGAAGGAAAAACTATCATTGTCATAGCAAAACATTCGGGTCTTGGTACAAGACTACATTTCATACTAGTAGGAAATATGGGATTTTCTACGGTTTTTCATACTTATATCAACTGCTTCATTTAAAGATTTACATGGCATTCATAACAGTTTTTCAAAACAAGACAATGACAGTTAAATACTTATGAATTCACCAGCTTTAAGCTGATACTCGCTTTCAAAATAACTTGTATTCTCAGGTCACCAGTAGACAGGTATGATGGCCAGGTTTTGAGAAGACGGAGCACAGACAAGACTCGTCTTTTATTTTGATTACATATTTTGGTGTCTTATTACAATGAAAGAACACACATGTATTAAAACTTTACTTTTAATGCAACGGATGATGTTGTTGCTTGTTTAATACTTTACACTGTTGTGATACTGTACATGACGTCCTCCACTCCAGAACATTTCCGCCGTTCTTGGTTTTGGGGTGTGACACTCACTAAGCTTCGTGCTTACGGTTTTCAGTTTTTGGTTTCAGGTACTCAGTTTTCAAAAGAAGAGCTCGGAGAGGTTGCAGTGCACACACCATAGTCAGTTAGTCTGGGAATGTTTTACTCTGATAATAAGTTATGTTTGAAATTAATACTATGAAATTATGTTATGACTTATGATACGGTTTTTATAAATGTGGTTTTAGTAATGTTTTAACAGAAAATTTTTAGTCGTGAAAATTGGGTCGTTACAGAATGAGATTACAAAATGAGTATAGTCGAGATGAAGCATACAAAGTATATGAGATTGAGAATGAGATGATATATATATATATATATATATATATATATATATATATATATATATATATATAATTGAGATGAGACATGCAGAGTGCACAAGATTGAGTTCGAGATAGATATATAGAGTATACGAGACTGAGCATGAGATGAGTTATATGGAGTGTACGAGATTGAGCATTAGATGGGGTATATAGAGTATACGAGACCTAATGGAGATGAGACATACAAAATGTATGAGATTAAGTGTGAGATGGATATATGTAGAGAATACCAGATTGAGAATGAGATGAGATATACAGAGCATATGAGACTAAGTTGAGATGATATATACTATATGAGATATATAGAGTATATAAGCTTAAGTAGAGATGAGATATAACAGAGTATGGATTGCGAGAGAGAAAGTAATAAAAGATAGGAGAATAACTCACCAGACCTAGTGTCTAATGTAGTAGAGATTTTATGTTTTGCAGCTACGAGTTTCAACAGTGTGGTACTAGAAGATTCAGTAGACAAAAGCACAAGATCAAGATTTAAATATTAGGATGCTATTTTGTATTCTTCTTTTATATAAATATATAGATTTATATTGTACTCAATTGATTTAACACGGGATGTAAAAAGTTTTAAATTTTGGTTATATTTTCCATAATTGTAAATAAAATTTTGATAATTCTTATAGATTAGATGTTAGAGGTCGAGGGTGTTACATGTATCCATCGATCTTCTTACACTTCGGAGTTACAAGACTGAGATAGAGGATTGCAAAATCGTTGTATCAGGATGTGTAGGATAAAATCTATGTTCCATTCATGGTTAAGCTGCACAATTCTTGCTCCAATTTATGTATCTCATCTCTGGGGCATAATCTTTCTATGAGCACCGATTTTAGTTCTCCCCGAGTTATGCCATAGGCTGGGTTAATGCCCTTAGTCTTGGTATAGTTGTTCCACCAGGTAAGGGATACATCCATGAAGGTGCAGATACATCCATGAAGGTGCAGGTCACAAACTTAACATGACAAGTTTCCGCACAAGAATTGATGTGGAATATCGATTCCATCTTTTCAGTCCAGAGAGCCGTTCCTACAACTCCTTCATTATCGTGGAAGGGTATGGGTTTGTAGTTCATGAATTCTTCATAGGTGCATGCCCTTGGAACGTTACTATTATTTTCATGGGTATTGCTTCCACCTCCACTTTGTTCAGGGGCGTTGCTCATGTTGGCTTCATAGTTGGTATAGGTGTTAGTCACATGTTGTGCAGTCATTAGCTTGATTGTATCTTTATCTAGTTTACTTAATATCTTTTAAAGTGTATTAATTCCAACAAAAAAAAAGAAAAAAAGAAAGAAAGAAAGAAGAGTGATATATGTGTTTCCTTTATCTTGCATTCATGAATTATAGACTCAAACCATAACTTACTATATGGTTTGAATGCTTATGCTCAGCAGACAATATCGAGATTTGTTTGTTGAGGAATCATTGTTTTTAAGTGTTTCCTTTCTAATACATGTAAATTTTGTTGCATTTGTTATGTTTGTTTTTCCAATCTAAGTCTTAAAAATGTTGTGTGGAACAAAATGGTCGACAACATTTTGCATCTTGAGTGAAGTTGTTTAGCTGAAAATTAAAACCCTCGATATGCTTTTTAAAATTAAAAAAACTAAGAACTCAAAAACCTTCAGAACAATGTAAATAAAAGTTGGTAAAAGCAGAATTATTAGTTACCAATGAAATTTCTGCGTGGTAAAGACATAATACATTTGGACCAAACAAACAAGTGCCCAAGAATATCATGAGACATATATAAAAGGTTGAGGGTTCATGTCTAATCTAGGACTTGGGATAGATTTATAAGTAGATTAGAAATGTTTGGAGTCATGAAACCTATATGGAAAAAGAAAAAGAAAGCGTATAGAAGTAGATATGGGAAAATGGGACAAAAAGTAAGTCGAAATGGGTACTCCTTTGGATTCATGGAAGAGCTCTTACATATCTTTTTTTATTAACTAGTTTGTTCTATTACTTTAATCAATAAATTCATTTGTGATTTTATTCTATAGTACCAACTAAAACAAAAGTAAATTATGGTGTACTTATTAAATCAACAACATGAGAAGCAGTGAATTTAAGGGACTAATAAGGGAAATAATCATCAACTCAACGTGTTCCACCACTTATTTTACTTAGAAAACATTCTCATGAATCGATAGAATCACTATTGGAACTAAGTTTGCGAAACAGATTGCATTCAAGTGACACATTAGATGATCCAAAACTCTGGTCATTCAATCACTGATATAACCCAAAGGTGAAGAAAGTAAATTCAATTTCCATGGATATCTCTATAAGCAGGCAGGGCTACTACTACTGAAACTTAACACTCATTCAGGAAACTCATCAAAATTGCAGGAACCACCAAGAATGACACCCAACAAGTATCACAAGAAATCATAACCGTAACGAAAAATGCCAGCATTTGAATCTGCATCATCATCATCATCATCAGGCAGTTGTTCCTCCTTTTCACCTGTTGTACATTATAACATAAAAACCTCCTTATGATTTCAAGAAGTAAAATTAATTTTCTCTACCACTTAAATAGAGAAACTAAAAAATGACATACCAGTCTTTGCAGCATCAGCTTCTTTCTCTTTTTTCTCTGCTGCCATCTTTGGATAGACAATAGAATGTACAACATCTACAACAACTTTTGCATCATTACCTGTTAGGTTAACCACTGATGCTACCATTACAGACTTCAGCAACTAATATAAAGAGAGCTTTCCTACATCATACAAGCTTATTTGTTAGTTGTCTTCATTATGAACCCTAGCATACTAGAACATAAATGAAGGAAAAAACTCAACCTACTTTCAGTGATTTGTTTAATAAAGGATCTTAGTTTAATTTCTTTCCATACAACATTGCACTTTGAAAAATCTAACAACTATAGCAATGTATAATGATCTATAACTGGGTATATTGTTTTTAGGTACAAATGCCTTATCAAGAAAAAAAATTAGGGCAAAATACCGATTCAACATACATATAAATGAGTTATGCATATTTTATTTATATGAAAAGAAGAGGATATGGAAAGAGTATCTTGTATATATTAAAGGTGTTTTACAGGAGGATATACAATGATGTATATATATTGATGCTACAACTAATTGTGAGATAAATAAGGAAGACTAATAACAAGAATTGACTAGATACAAAACATATGTGGCGTGAGAGGATTCTAGATAAAATGCAAGATGTGCTCATCACGTGCTCATCTCTTAACATGCCCCCTCAATATGGACGATGTTGAAAGAAGTCCAATCTTGGATAATAAGTAATGGAGACGTGGTCTTGGTAGTGCTTTGGTTAGAGCATCTGCTAACCGGTCATCTCCAGAAACATGTTGAACTCGCAAGGTTCCTTGGTGAATCTTTTCTCGAACAAAATGAAAATCTAAAGCTAGATGTTTCATACATGAGTGAAATACTGGATTTGCTGAGTAGGAAGTTGCACTTAAGTTGTCACAGTAAATGGTAGGAGTGGTTGCAGAGGTGAAACCAAGTTCACTCAAAAGTGAACTGATCCATTGCACTTCGGTAGTGGCAAAGGCAATGGCCCTGAACTCAGCCTCAGTTGAACTCCTTGCAAGTGTACTTTGTCTTTTTGAGCTCCAGGAAATAGGATTAGATCCAATATAAACTATGTATCCAGTGGTACTTCGGTAATTGTCTTTGTCTCTGGCCCAATCCGCATCACTAAAGTCATGTAAGGTAGGTGGAGACCTGCAAGTGAAAAATATACCATGATGTAGAGTACCATGAAGGTACCAGAGTAAGTGTTTTAGAGCTGTCCAATGGAGTGAGGTTAGTGCATGCATGAATTGAGACAACCGATTAACAATAAAGGAGATATCTGATCTTGTTAAAGACAAGTATTGCAGAGCACCAACCAGTGTCCGATAATCTTTGGGAGATAAATGAGGAGTACCACCATGAAGTGTAAGAGGAGGTGATGTAATTATCGGAGTTGGTGTTGGTTTACAATCTCTCATATTTGCTCGGTCTAGAATATCTAAGATATATTTGCGTTGGGATAGAAGGATACCATGGTTGTGTGGAATGACTTCGAATCCTAGGAAATAGGAGAGAGACCCAAGATCTTTTAGGGAGAATTTTGCTGCAAGGTGTTTAATGAATTGAGATAGATGAGAGGGAGAGGGACCAGTGACTATAATGTCATCAAAATAGACTAGAACAAGGATATAAATGGTAGGTGTTTTGAGAATGAAAAGGGAGGAATCAGAGATAGTTGGTTTGAACCCAAGAGTAAGTAGATAGGATTTGAGTTCTGTTGGAATAGAAAGTCAAATCAGAATCATGATTGATCCCTAAAAATCTGTCAAAGGGAATCTTTATTTTTAATGTGATTATTTGTATAGCTAGCTTGCCTAGATTAGAGTTCTTTCCATGTTTATTCTTGTCTATAAATTGTAGCCCTGAATGTAATACAGGAGCAGTTTTCAGTTTAAATTTCAAATTCTCCTTGTTTTCAAGTTCGTCATACCAAGCTCGTATTCAATTTGCAAATATGGTTTGGAAAATATGGATTAGCAAATCCAAGAGGTTGAGTCATGTAAACATTTTCATGAAAATTTCCTTGTAGGAAAGCATTTTTTATATGTAGTTGTCTGAGAGGCCAGTTGTGAGAGGTGGCTCGAGTGAGGACTAGGCATAGGGTAGCTGGTTTAAGAACAGGACTGAAGGTTTCTTTGTAATTAATGTCTGGCCTTTGGTTGAAGCCCTTGGCAACAAGGCGAGCTTTAAGTCTGTCTATAGAACCATCTGACTTGTATTTTGTTCTATAGATCCATTTGCAACCAATTAAGTTTGGCGCTTCTGAAGATGGAACTAGTGACCAGGTTTGGTTGCGTTGAAGAGCATCAAACTCTTCCTGCATAGCAGTTCTCCAAGAGGGGTGTTTGAGTGCTTGTGTTATTGTTGTGGGTTCAGTGGGGTAAGTGAGAGATGCAGTGTATAAGAGGAAATCTGAATTGAAATATCATGGGTTTGGTTTACGATTATTTCTTGTGTTTGGTTTGGTTGGGCTATTGGCAGTAGGTGGTGAGGGAGAGTCGTCTATGATGGAGGCTGCGGAATCATAGGATTGAGGAGATGTAGGTGTACTTGGTTCAGTGGTGGTAGCAGTACCTGAGGAAGATGAGGTAAGAACCGGTATGGCAAGTGGTAGCCATTCATCCAGATATATTGGAGAGGAAGAGGTGATGGTAGAGGTGAGTTTAGCATATGGAAGTTCTGTTTCTACAAAGACAACATGTCTAGAGGTGTATAATTTGGAAGAGACCGGATCAAAGGCATAGTAGGCACTTTGCGTGGGGGAATATCCCACGAAAATACATGGAGTGGATTTGGGATGTAATTTGTGTGGTGAGTAAGGTCTTAACCATGGATAGGATAAACAACCAAAACTTTTTAGTTTGGAATAGTTGGGATCCTTTTGAAAGAGGCAACGAAAAGGACATAAGTTGTGGAGGGTTGAGGTGGGCAGCCGATTAATTAAATAGACTGCTGTGGCGAAGACGAATGGCCAGAAGATATTTGGGATGTTTGCATGAGAAAGCAATGCATGTCCTGTTTCTACAATATGCCTATGTCGTCTTTCAACATATCCGTTGTGTTCTGGAGTATGAGGCGGTGAAGTGAGGTGAGTAATTCCTGAGGAAGAAAGGTGGGATTAAAGTTTTAAAAATTCACCACCATTGTCTGAGAAAAACTGTTTGATCTTTTTGTTGAAGAAATTTTCAACAAGTGATTGGAAACGAGTGAAGATAGATGATGAATCTGATTTCTTTTTCATGGGGTACAACCATGTATATTTGCTGAAATGGTCAACAAAAATGATATAATACTTATAGTGATCATAGGATTGAACTGGAGAGCACCAGATATCTGAGAAAATAAGATCTAGTAGAGCATGTGAGGTAAGAGATGTTTCATGAAACGGTAATTTGTGACTTTTATTAATAGAGCATGATTTACAATGATTAGAACAACTGGAATTGAAAGAAAGAACATATGAAAATTGCTTAAGAACTTTATTTTGAGGATGCCCCAATCAATGATGCCATGTTGTTGGAGTAATGCGATTCATGGCAAAGATTTGAGGCTTTGTGGCAGATCTGGTTTTATACATTCCCTTGACTGCGGTTCCCTTGAAGAGTGAAATCTTGGATGACATATCCTTTATGACAAAAAAACAAAAGAATAGAATTCTATTAAAAATTTGTTATCAACACATAGACGAGAAATTGATATGATATTTTGAGAAAGAGTAGGAACATATAGGACATGTTTGAGTATGAGTTGTGTGTGTGGTGTTTGGATAATAACAGAGCCAATATGAGAGATTTGTAGACACGAACCATCACCAATAACTAATTCCTCTGTTCCATCATATGGTGCATGGATTGACAAGTTATTGAGGTCATTGGTGGCATGAAAACTGACACCACTGTCAAAAAGCCAGTTGGCAGTGTTGGAGGGTGATGATTGTTGTGGAATCATCATGTGTGCCTGTGCGTTTTTAACCTGTAGGTTTCGGTTAGGTGGTACAGAAGCTGTTGGAAAAAGCTTCTTAATAGTGAAACAATTACTAAGAGAATGACCCTTATTATGGCACCATTGGCATTTACCCTAGAATGGACGTTGCCCAGTGGTTGAATAGGCTTGATTAGGTTGTTTTGAGGGTGTAGGAAGCAAGCCAGGTGTGGTGGTTGGTTGTCGAGGAGGCCATGTTTTCTTAGTGCTCTGATGGTTTGAATAGAAAACAGCAGCAGGTTGATGGATATCAGCATTTGAGACCTGTTGAGCAATAGACAATTAATGATTTATTAGTTTTTCATGTAGTTCAGTGAAGGATATTGGTGAGTCTTTTGCATGAAGAGCATCAAGGATCGGCTTGTAAGTTGTTTGATCAAGCCCATTGACAACTGCATCAGTGATGTCCTCCTGATCGAGTTTCTTCCAAAGGATAGCAAGCTCGTCAACTACTGTTTTGACACTTTGCATATACTGAGTGATGGTTTGGTTGGAAGTTTTGGTGAGTTGCTTTAGCCGATGTTGGAGTTGTTTGATGTGTCCTCTTGATGGAGAGGCATATGTACTAGCTAGGGTTTGCCAAGCTTTGCGGGAAGAAGATGCATTTGTTACCAGTGGTACAATTTCAGGAGAAAGAGTTCCGACTAGGGCAGCGAAAAGAAGGCGATCTTGCCTGAACCATTTCGGATAGTCTGTGTCGGGGTGCTTGTTCCATCGGCGGCGATTGTTGGTGCAAGTGCAAGGTGTGAGCCGTCGATAAATCAATATAAATCAAGGCCGTGTAGCAAAGCTTCGATCTGAGTCTTCCATCCAAGATAATTGGTAGGGCTGTAAACGAACTGAACGTTTGGCGAACCGTTCGTGAACTGTTCGGCGGGAAGTTCGTTTATGTTCGTTTATTTAATAAATGAACGAACATAAAAAAAAATTGTCGTTCGTTTAGTTAAATGAATGAACATGAATAATGGTCTCGTTCGTTCATTTATGTTCGTGAACGTTTGTTTATGATGTTCGTTTATGTTCGTTCGTTTAAGTTTATTTGTATTCATCTATATTCAATTATTTTTTATTATATTGCTATATTATATGTTCGTTTATGTTCATATATGTTCAATTGTATTTTTTTTATCTTTGTTCGTTTATGTTCGTTTAGCATGTTCACGAACATAAATGAACGAACATGAACAAAGTAATTTGTTAAACGAACGAACATGAACAAGAAAATCTCGTTCGTTTATCTGTTCGTGCTCGTTTGTTGTTCGGCTAACTTAAACGAACGAACATGAACAAGACCTTGTTCGTGTTCGTTTGGTTCGTTTACAGCCCTAATAATTGGTGGATGTGAGTTTTAGGGTTGCTGGGAAATTAACAATAGTGATGTCTTTGAATGTTGTATTGACAATGAAAGAAGAAGAGGCGTTGTCGTTGATTCCCATGTGTTTTGGAGAAGGAAGAGGTGAGTTTTCTGGTGTGATATGTGCCGAGTAAAGCTCTGATACCATATAAGAAAAGAAGAGGATATGGAAAGAGTATCTTGTATATATTAAAGATGTTTTACAGGAGGATATACAATGATGTATATATATATATATATATATATATATATATATATATATATATATATATATATAAATACATATATATTGATGCTACAGCTAATTGTGAGATAAATAAGGAAGACTAATAACAAGAATTGATTAGATACAAAACATATGCGACGTGAGAGGATTCTAGATAAAATGCAAGATGTGCTCATCACGTGGTCATCTCTTAACATTCTTAAGTCAAACAGATGCATAAAAGTACATTGCTATTTCTAAACTCACCCTGATTCAACATACCTCATGTGGCTTGATGTATTTACTATGAATGAGTGATGCATATTTTCGTAAGTCGCTCTTTGATTTTGGAACAAAATTGTCAATGCTCATGTCGTCACTTATCAGTAAGGCAAATTGTTCTGCTGCAATTTTAGCAGGATCTCTGTGCACAGGCGTGTAAGTGAAGGAAGACACATTAAAATTTGTCTTAGTAGTAAAGATGAAGAAGTACTGTTTTAAATTTTCATTCACCAGTCATGCATCTGCAGGGGCTTCTTTATTGCAGGATGTGATGGTGCGGTGACTATTGACTGATACACATGTATGGAAGGAGGATTATGGTGAGTATTGACTGTTAAACAAGAAAACTACAAGCAATTGAATGGACGAAATAAGCAAGGTAATGAAAGAAATGAGTCATTATATTCCATGATCAGTTTGGTTGTTGGCCTATGCCTACACAAGTGGAATGAAATGTCATCTTAATTTTTGATGTCGCATGCAGAAATAATGTATAGTTTTTGAATTCTATTCTAACAATAAGCAGTTAAAGCAAAAGGCTTAGATAGAGAAAACGGAATTTTTATGCATGCAAGTTATATGAAAGTTCAACAAAACTGAGATAGCACGCACATGGCTTGAAACATTAAATAAAAGATAATAAAAACAGATCAAAAAAAGGCATTACTCTTTTGAGCTTTCCGCATTTGTTTTTGGACTACACCATATAGCATTACACTATATAGACTGAGCATAAGGAAGTATAGAGTATTATACCACAACACCCTGTTTTTCATGATAACCAGTAGAAACAACATTTACGACTGCTGCATTATCCGGCTTATCAACCACCAGCTGTTTCTTCTTTTTCTCTGTTGTACATTATAACATACAAACCTCCTTAGTAAATCATTTTCAAAATGTAAAACTGATTTTATTTACCACTTAAATAGATATAAAAAAAAAGGACACACCAGTCTTCTTTTTAGCAGCTTTAGCCTCCGCTAATATCTTATTTATGGCAATGGTAGATGCATCACTAATAACAAGTTTTACATCTGCAACTTTTAGCCTAGTCATTGAGAACTCCATTAGACGCCTCATCACGCTAAGATAAAGACTGCTTTTCTGTATCATACAAACTGATTAGTTGTCTACAGTATCAACCCTTAATAAAACAGCAAATTAAAACATAAATGCATGCAAAAACAACCTATTTTCAGTGAGTTGTTTAATATAGCATCTTGCCTTTGATTTCTTTTTATTACATCAATGCACGACTAAAAATCTACCAATCATAGCAATGTCATCATAATACAAAGGTAATTATCACTACCATAAAGGGTTAGAGTTTGCAAATTATAATTAAAAAAAGAGTAAATTATTGAAATCGTCCCTATGGTTTGGTTAAAATTGCACGTTTGGTCCCTAACTTTTCTTTTGCACTCGGATCGTCCCTGTGGTTTGATTTTGTTGCGTTTTTCATCTCTTACATACATAAAATTAGGGACCAAACATGCAATTTTGACCAAACCATAGGGACGAAAAATGCAACAAAATCAAACCATAAGAACAATCCGAGTGAAAAATAAAAGTTAGGAACCAAATATGTAATTTTAACCAAACCATAGGGACGATCAGTAATTTACTCTTAAAAAAAAGAATGGGAGTACAATGTTGTAATTTGGTTGGTTTTTTGAAATACATTGCCTTATAATAATAATAATATTAATAATAATAATAATAATAATAATAAAAAACTGAAACTACGACGTTGTAACACAAAAATATGAAAGTAGGATATCATTATATAAAAATAGCAACATCGTTGATTGATTTGTTTATTAATTATTATAACAACTTACTTTCATTTCTTCCCATACAACAATGTACTCTAAAAATTCCACCAACTATGTCAGTGTATAATGTCCTATAAATAGGTACATTTGTTTTAGGTACAATGACTTATCAAGAAAAAAAACAAATTGGAGGACAAATGTTGTGATAGAAAGAAATACAAGTAGGATGTTAAAACAAATAGGTACATAAAAATATGGTGCTATTTTTAGCAGTTAGGCCGATTCAACTTCAACATACCTGGAATGGCCTGAGGTGCTTACCATAAATGAGTGCTGCATAATCTGTTAAGTCACTCTCTGATTCTAGAATAAAATTGTCAATGCTTATGTCGTCACCCTTCTTTGAGGAAAATTTTTTTGCAGTGGTTTTAAAACCCGCTCCATCCATAAGCCTGTATGTGAAGGAAGACACATATTAACATTTGTGTTTATAGGTGAAATCGGTACTAATTTAAAATTTCAAAAGTAGGTCTATATGCCAAATAACAACCAACAAATTGATGTTTTAGATTTCTAGTTTTACTATACCAATAAAGCTAGATCACACAAAATATATTTGATGTCATGCACAAAATTGATATATAATGTGTTGGGAAAATAATATTTGTTCATACTTGTGAATAGAAATATCATTCACCTTTGTTTATGGAGATTCTTTACTGGCTCTTCTTCTACTTGAACCATCTTTCGTTTATCACATGTTTGTTTGGATGTGAACGTCTTCATTAAGGTCTTCTCTACAAGAGATGGTGGTGCAATGACCGATGGCTAATACACATACATAAAAAGGGAATTATGGTGAGTAATTATTGTTTTACAAGAAAACTACACAAGAATAAAAGACAATATTATCCATTTGAGATTTGTTTTTATCAGATATATTAAAGTCTTAAAATCTTAGGGTAATAGGATATGTAACATTTCCAGTCAAGTATAACAACTATTTAGCTCTACATGGATACCAAAGTGAGTTATACCAACAATATTCCCTTCAGTTGGTTGGATAGAATGGAATAACCGAACAGACAACGTAATAAGATAAGCAATAGGTAATGGAGTGAGTCATTTGGACTCGGTTTGCCTTTAAGAATAACTAGATTTTCATTAGAATTTATATACCATGAGTGGTGATTTTCCCGTGCGTTGCGGCCAGATTATTATTCCTATATTTTCGATTGAATAGAATTACACTGTATTAGTATGTAAAATTACTTGCTTAATTTATGTATTTGAGATATATACATAAAAAATAATTAAAAAACAAAGATATAAAGATCACCTATTTAGTAAAAGAAATGATAAATAGTTATATAATAATAACTAGAATAATAAAAAGGGACCCACAGTTTAAAAACTACAGGGACGGAAACTATAATTAATCGATTTCCTAATTTTAGAATTAAAAACTAGAGGGACCAAAATTGTAGTAATTTGTTATTTTCTAAATTAAAAACTACAAGGACCAAAAGTATAAGTAATCAATTTACTTACAGATTTAAAAACTATAGGGATCAAACCCTGTAATTAAATCATTTCCTAATTAAGAGGTGTAGGGACCAAAATTGTAATTGATTCATTTCTTTTTGAAATTAAAAGTAGGGTAAATAGCACAAAAGACATTAAGTTTACATCAAAATTTTAATTTAACACCGTGTTTTCCAATTTTTTACAATTCTCACAACTTGACCGGTCAACCCGGTTACCTGCTGACGTGACATGCTGACATGACATGTTGACGTGTCAAAACTGAAATATTTCCCACAAAAGACATTAAGTTATCACTTTTTTCAATTTTGACACTAAGTTTAATTGTTTCTTTCAATTTTGACTCTCTGTTTTTTTTATTCCAAATCGAACATTATTTTTTCTAATTTTGTTTAATGATGACCATTTTCCATTTGAAATCGTATAAATATTTTTTAAAATATGTATTAGTTGTATAAAAACCGTATTTTATATTATATATGCAACTTTATAATGAGTTTGGAGGTTTGGAGGCGTGTAGTCGATCAAGGACCAGGGGTCTAGGTTTGCAACACATGAAATTTCTACATCTTATTTGAAGCTTATGGTTAGTTTGGTTCTCATGATATAACTGATATATATTTATTCATAACATTATTCTTTGAATGTAGAAAAAACCTTATATATATATATATATATATATATATATATATATATATATATATATATATATATATATGGTTTTTAAACGAAAAAAATGTAATTTTATGGTCTAAAATGTAATAAAAAATATATTTATACAGCTTCAAATGGAAAATGGTCGATATTGAATAAAATTGGAAAAAATGATGTTCGATTTGAAACAAAAAATAAAGTGTCAAAATTGAAAAAAAAAATAAACTTAGTGTCAAAGTAAAAAAAAAAAGTGAAAACTATGTATCTTTTATGGGAAAAAAAATCAATTTTGACACACCAGCATGTCACGTCATCAAAATTGACACGTTAGCAGGTTGATCGGTCAAATGGTCAGAATTATAAAAAAATAAGGAAAACACAGTGTCAAATTTGAGACAAAAACAAAAAACAGTGTCAAATTAGAATTTTGATGTAAATTTAATATCTTTTGTGTTATTTACCCTTAAAACTATGGGGACCAAAAGTGTATATTGGTAAATAAGGAATAATACATGCAACTAATCCATTTCCTCGCAATTAAAAGGTATATCTTTACTATCTTATAAAATAAATCCCACTATTTGTAAAAATAGATTGAATAAAATAATAATATTTTTTAAGACGTCCAAATCATTAAGCTAATTGTACAACTAATCACTAATAAAATAATATTAAAATTTAAACAAACTCCTATAAATCTTCTCTTCCAAGGTTTTGACCAGATCTTTTTTCATCCAAATAAATACTCAACACCCTATAATTTGGTCATTTCATGAATTTTCTTTATTTTTAATATGACATGTTTCCTAAAACAAACTAATGATTGAATTGAAAATAATCATTCTCCATCGAAAAGAAATTAATTATCGAAACAAACTATTTGTCGTCCGCCGCTTTGCGCGGGTAAACAGCTAGTAATATAATATGTAAATATAATGTATATTATAAGCCACAGACGTTTCACGTTTCTAGTGTTTAGCTAAAGGAATATGAAGCCCAAGAACTAAGTTGTTTAAGTTTGTACCGAAGGCCCATCTCATTTTGGGATGTTGCTGACCGAACGACTTTAGAAGGATAATTTCATTGTCTTGTTTATGATTGTCATTGGCTTCTAGCACTTTTGTCGTTTTTTAGTGGTGGGACAAGGTTAGTTGGGACAAGACTTTGTTGTGATGACATTCCCTTTTGTCATACCCTTAGAGTCTTAGACCATAGGGAGTGGGTATGGCAAGCCCATTGCCAAGCTCTTAGCATATGCTGAACACCGAACACCGCCCCCAGCACACGCTAATGGGGGTTGCTCCAAGATTGCGGCGATGGTAGTTTAGCAAGACGAAAGAGGAGAAAGAGTGTGTAGGTTGTTTTATTTATTTATTATTTTTATTCTTCCAAAGGCATGCTAACATACTATCACTCCCTAACACCATGTTATGCTTACCTGACATGTAAAAAATGATGTGGCATCATAGCATACACATCATCACTCCCTCTGGTTTTAATATGGTCATTATAATAGTAATATATATAGTCCTTTTGTTTTTGGATTCTATAGGTAAGAAATTAGCAGCCTAATTTTCATTGGACATATTCCATTCTCTAGAAAGTTTGGGAAACCTTAAAAATATTAAGATCAACAGTAAATGAAATATGAATGTTTTGTTAATCTAAGTGATTTAATTCTTGAGTAACATTGAGGTTATCAAGTGGTCTTAGAGCATTCTATTATGAGAAAAAAGATGACTAGCAAGATACTAGATAATGAGGAGAAAGTGGTGGTATAATGCAAGAACAATTCTAAACCCAGTTTGGTTCCATTGGAGAGTAATTGTAGAAGATGGAAAGTATACTCTAAAGGAAAGAAGAACTAGCAAAACAATGTCTAAGATAATGGAGAAAGATGAAGTTCTTTTAGGAAATGGAAATAACACCTTAGTTTTGCAGGAGTAACCCCAAGGGTTATCTTCAACACCAACAAAGACACTCCAATCGGTGGAAATGCTCTAACAATGATGACATTTGGTTCTTTGAAGGAGTTAGGAACAGTGAAGGAGTTACAACCACTGACATCGCAAAATTGGCATGCCTATGTTTGACGAGATTGATCCCGACGATTGGATTTTACAATTTGAAAGGTACTTAGCCATCTACCAGCTTACTAATGAAGAGAAAATGGAAGTGGTATTGAGCATTAGCAGAGATGCTCTCATTTAAGGGTGGCAATGGGTTGGGTCGGATCACAAACGACTTGACCTGTTTAACTAAATGGGTTGAAAACCTCTAACCAACTCATAACCAACCCAACCCAAACCTTTTAGTAAATTGTAACATTCGATTCCAGGTACATTCCTCTTTGGTCTTTGAAGTTTAAAATATTTTGCGAAAATGGTCCCCTCGTACGTTGGGCGTATATTTAGGTATGCTTAGCGTACATACGCACCTTGAACCGGGAAGCTTAGCCACGTACGTTGGGCGTACGTGGTGTACGCAAGGCATACGTAACCAATGACTAAACCCTAATTTTTAGGGCATGACCCCTATTTAAGCAACATTATGGCCTTTGGACACTCACCCCCATCAACCTCCACTGGTATTCACATCCCATTTAACCCTAGTTTATCCATACATGAGAATTTTGGTTATAATCTCTTCATTTTGACCTAGAATGGATGGAGGACATACATTAGGCATGCATGTCCATCAAGTAATCATTTTTATGGACCTTTGGAGTTCCCTTTAGCTTCTGGAAAAGTTAGAGTGAAAGACTTAATGGATTAAGGACTCAAATCTTTGGACTTTTGTTTCAAACTGTAGTCACAAAGTGAACATGATGGAACATGTTTGTGCTGAGTCTTTTGGGGCTCATGATGTGATAGAGGGATGTTCACATCGTGTAGTCAGCCCAAAGGATTGTCTGTGACTGAGTTGGTCGAGTTAGAGCGAGTCAAGTTGGAATCGGATTGAGTGTACTCTCATGACGTGACCAAGGCTTGGTCACGACGTGAGGATCATTGGTTAACATTACTGGCTGTTAACTTTGACTTTGAAAGTTGATTTTTGGCATGGCTTGAATTTTGGTGAAATTTCTATTTTCTAGAGGGTAGACTTAGGGTTTACCTTGTATGGATTGTAGGAGGTGTTTAGCACCCATCATTTGGCAGCAAAAGTTGTTAGCTATAATCGACGCGGTATTGAGCTAAGTTCTAGTTGGTCTTTGTGAGTTAGGTGAGTATCCTCACTGTGCATGTGGGTCGAAGACACCAATGTCGACCTACTGGATTATGTTATGTAGCAAGACCAAGTGGTGGCCCCTGGAAATTATATAAAAGACCCGTATATGGATCCCCACAAGTTGTATGCAAGACCAGGGTCTGGACCCTAGAAGTTATATGTAGTATGCTAGTTGTCTTTGTGATACTTGCATGGAAGACCAAGAGGTGGCTCTTGGCACTTGTTTGTAAGAATTGAGTTTTGGCCCACGCATGGAAAGGAAAGACCATGATACGACAAATGGCATGATAGTAATTGTATGACTATGGTTCGCACATATTATTCTCTATTATATCTATGGTATGTGGTATTCTAGGGAACTCACTAAGCTTTGTGCTTACAGTTTCATGTTTATGGTTTCAGGTACTTCCGATCCCAAAGGGAAAGGCCCGACGTAACTGCACAGCATCCCCTTAGAGTTTTCCACATTGGCTATTTGTGATATTTACTCTGATGTTTAAATGATATATTCACTTTGATTGGTTTTGGAACAACTCGTTTGTACGGGTCTATTGTTCTAAAAATGAAAATTTTACTATTGATTTTTGGGACGTTACAAGTTGGTATCGTAGCCTTGGTTTGAGGGATTCAGGCACAATCTCAGGTGTGTCCGAACTCAAAATGAGTAGTTGATAATCTTTTTGAAAGAAAATGATTTTTCTAAAAGATTTCGATAAAAAAAGGGGTGCGATGCGTGCAATCAGCCTAGCAGTAAGTGATTCCCAGAATACTCATACATGATGTTATGTTATATGTTATGAGAATTTCATGCTATATTAGGGCTAAGGATCAGCTCAAGATTGCATGATAGAATGCTTGGAGAGATGCCTTTATACGCCTATTAGTTGAGCTTTTAGAACTGCATGCTAATATGGATTTTAGTGATTGGATAGAATGGGCTGATTAGGTGATGCACAAGACTAGATTACTCAATGCCCAAATGCTGCTTGTTTTGTACTTTGTGGGGCTCATATTGATGTGAGTTAATTATTCATGAATATGTTAAGTTAAATTCTACAAATGTTAAATAATCTAAAATTGATTGATTTGGCCCTATTGCATAGCTCTCGTCTGAGTCTAACCATTGTAGGGTTGAGTCTTTTAGTCGAAGGATTATCTAAGCTTTGTTACACATAATTGTATTCATGAAGTAGTTAGCTGACATTAGTAGAGGTTCTTTAGCAGCTGATAGCAGGGTGGGGTGAGGAACCTAGGACAACTTAGGAAGTGTTTTAGTGGGTTTAGATGCGTTGTTTAGCGGGTACTTGGAGTACCAGTTTGAGAATATGACTTAGAGGATTTGGGATAATTCTTGAGGAAATTATGGATAGCTGTGGAAGGTAGTATTGGGCCCGTACTGATAAATGCACATGATCCGTACTCGAATCAAGGAAAATCACGAAGATTCTAGGGAGCCTATGGAATGAGGATTCTTTAGGTATGTTCTGATCATGGTAAGGTTTCTTTCCATAATAGTGATGACACGTGGCGAAGCAGGAGGTTCAGGATCTGGTTTCGATTCGGGCTCTGGTACTGAACCAATTGATGAGGGATTACACGAGTTCATCGCATCGGAGATTACATGAGGTATCCTTAATGTGACCCCGATGATGTTTGGGACGATCAAGGAAGGGATTATTGAGATGATGGAGGAGAGCCTTTCGGCCTATCGAGTTAAGATGTCCACCAGGCAATGCGGAGACCATACCCTCACCTTCAAGGATTTTCCGCGATGTGGAGCACCAGAGTTCTTCGGGGTGAAAGACCCCATTATCGCTAGGCGATGGATATCATACATGGAGTGTGCCCAGATGAAGAGCTTTTTTTCGTGAGGGGTTGAATGTGAGGTTCGTTGTAGGGTGTCTGAGGAAGCGAGTCCAAGATTGGTGGGACGAGGTTGGATATGCTCTAGGAACACTAGTTATTGAGGCTATGAACTGACCTGATTTTGTGTCAAAATTTCGAGTAGAGTTTGCATCGACTGTTGAGGTACAACAGCTAGCAAGGGAGTTTTAGGACCTGCGCCAAATGATTGTAATTGTAGCGGAGATCACCACCAAGTTTAGAGAGAGAGCTTTGATGGTCCCACATTATGCTGCAGATGAGGAGATGAAGAAGACTTGGTACCACGACATGCCAAGGGCATATATCAAGGAGTTTGTTAACTTTTCAGCTTGTCAGATATTGGAGAACATGATAGCTAGATCCTGAGAGCAGAAAACTAACTTAGAGCACCTCTCGAAGAGGAAGATGGAGCAGGTTCAGACATCTGAGGCTTCTTCGAAGAAGCCCAAGACTTTCATTTCACAAGCTAGAGGCCAATAGGGTAGGGGCCATTACGACAAGTGCAGGAAACAACACGATGGGGCATGTCGATCTAGGGAAATGGGTTGCTACAAGTGTGGTGAGATTGATCATGGCTGCAGGAATTTCCCCTAAGGATCGAGTCCTTTATGTTTCCACTACAAGCAAGTGGGCCACAAGAAGGATGACTGTCTGGGATTAACGGGTGGAGCGGTGCGGACACCAGCCTTAGCTACTATGAGGATTATTGATGACTGCGAGGGTAGAGTGGAGACTCCCGTAGGGAGTAGCCGAGCATTTCAGTTGCAGATCGAGGAGATCCGACTTCCATCAGCTAAAGCCGCAGAATCTTCATATGCCATTTTGCATACTAAGAGCTGTGTTTAGAGAGTATTTAGGTGAGCCGGTTTTAGGCTTCAATGGGGGAGATGTCGTCTAATGACAGAGCAAGCCTTAAGTGGAGGAAGACTTAGTGCATTTCTTAGAGAACTAGTAGTCGATTAGATTTTTGGTAGTTTCAGCAAGGAGTCTGGGGAAGTTGTAGCATAAGCATCTCGGATTTGAATTCAGGACTTGTAGGGGTCGTTTGTGATTGCGATGCAATAAAGAATTGGTCAAATCATGAGTGTAAGGTTAAGCTGTTATCAAATACATACCTTCATTGCGTGGTTGATCACATGTTCGCATGGATAGTGCTATGTGGCAAGTAGATTGTTGGATTGGTTATCCACCTGTTTTGATAGTGGGGTTATACGTTCTTCGTCATCCATGAAAGTCGCTCGAGGATTTTGAAGTTGTATCAGTGGAAGGTGCTTGGAGATATCAAGTTTTCATTGAGATATTGGGGTGTATCCATCCAGATTTTTGGGATGTGTGTACGCTAGGTCGGCTGGTCATGGGATTTTAGTTCTTGCAAGCATAGGATGGTGGAAGTTTTAAGTAGTGAAATTATAGATGGCTTGGAAATTTGAATGGTATGAGGTTGACAGGGTATAGATGATTCCAAGTGTAGGAGAATCTCTTGGGATTAATGGAAATGTTCCTAATGCGGGTCAACTTGGAATGACATGCTAAGAGCAAGTGGATAGCCAGTTCTGATCGTGGAATGTGCGAAAATTTATGCAAGGAATAATGTTCGGTGGTCAGTTGTTATCAGGGAAGTAAATGATCAAAATCCAGGTTATCATGTCCGATAGCATGGAGTATCAGTAGTGGTGCATTATAGATTTAGGCTGGTGTTAGGACCTCTCTGCCTGTTCTTGTCTGATGAAGGCCTTGGGGTTCGAAACATAACCTGAACACCTGACTGGGGTTTAGCAAGATGTGGGTTTTTCAACTTGTATTGATTCTTGGCTAAGTTTTCTCGTGCACAGTTGGAAAGACCATGGGATGGGACCATGGCAGTGGTAGAAGTGTTGTAAGACTGCAGGGTGACCCATAGCATTCACTAGATTGGTTGGCAGTGGTGGAAGTGTTGTAAGACTGCGGGGTGGCCAGTAGCATTTACTAGGTTGTCATGTAGTGTGGAGGTGATGTAAGGTTGCGGTGTGGGCCGTAGCATTCACCAAGTCGATGGGAAATTGTGAGTGTTGAGAACCTACAATTTTGGCTTGTAGCCCTCACTAGGTAGATTTCGACTATGTCAAGAAGGGTTGTGAGACTGTGGGTGGGCCACACCATTCATGGGATAGAGGAAGGTTGTGGCCGATTTGGGGTCGGGTGTGATGTAAGACTACGGCTAGGCCAGTAGCATTCATCTAGAATGAAGTGGACTACCTAATGTTCGTGTGTTTGTTGGTTATGTCTCCGCTTGTTTGAACAAAAGGGCTGTTAGAGTCTTGTGGTGTGGTCGTGTGTGAGGCTATCAGCTTCAGCGACCGATATGAATTTGGTACTCTAGTTGATTGGTTGATCATCTTAGAATAAGAAGATATTGGATAGATCAAAATGTGAATGATGGTTAGCAGAATGTTATTTTATGTTGGCATTTACTAGGATGGTAGGTCGAATGGAAGTGTTGTAAGACTACGGGGTGGTCAGTAGCATTTACTAGGTTGTCATGTAGTGTAGAGGTGATGTAAGGTTGGGGTGTGGGCCGTAGCATTCACCAAGTCGATGGGCAATTGTGAGAGTGTTGAGAACCTACAATTTGGCTTGTAGCCCTCACAAGGTAGATTTCGACTATGTCAGGAAGGGTTGTGAGACTGTGGGTGGGCCACAACATTCGTGGAATAGAGGAAGGTTGTAGGCCGATTTGGGGTCGGGTGTGATGTAAGACTACGTCTGGGACAGTAGCATTCATCTAGAATGAAGTGGACTACCTAATGTTCGTGTGTTGGTTGGTTATGTCTCCGCTTGTTTGAACAAAAGGGTTGTTAGAGTCTTGTGGTGTGGTCGTGTGTGAGGCTATCAGCTTCAGCGACCGATATGAATTCGGTACTCTAGTTGATTGGTTGATCATCTTAGAATAAGAAGATATTGGATAGATCGAAAATGTGAATGATGGTTAGCAGAATGTTATTTTATGTTGGTATGACACCAATGATTGAGACTCGTGTTGGGAGTCGCCCTTGTTTTTGGGTGCAGGGTTATCGGCATTGGCGAATGCTCGAGGGTTTTGTTTCTTCGACATCAGTGGGATAATTCAGGGTTGGAGAGATTTGTTCGGTCTGGGTTGCATAAAGGAGTCATTATGGTTGTGTTTGAATGATTCTGTCTATCTGGAAGTCAGGCATGGTGTCAATTTTCGGATTTCGGTTAGAGTAGTGGTGGTCACTTTTCATTGATTAAAGTTGGTTTGATAAGGTTCACTTCTTCGTCAGGGTAAATGATTTTTGCTAAGAATAGGCATGGATGGTAGCATTGGGTGGCTGTCTGTATAAGATGACTTATATGTCCTAATCAAAAGTTAGGAAGTTCGGACAGTTTGGACAGGGTCGACTAGTATGGTAGAGAAGTAGGAGGGAATGATTTCGAGGACGAAATCTAATTTAACTTGGGGAGAGTTGTAACATCCGTTTTCCAAGATGATTCGACTTAGGGCAGCAGACAAGTAAATGATTAGTTTCATCAACCTCGTCGAAACACCCGTGATAGGCATGAGAAAAGAAAGAAATTCCACGCAGTGAAAGGGAAAAAACAGACATAATGCGGCCTACACAAACGCACCAAATAAAACAGATAACCTTGATAGGAGCTAACTTCAACCACACAGTAGGGTTACTCAATGGGGTTGTTACTTAAGAGACAATCCAGACCCAAATATCATGAACAAAAAAAATCTCCATCACGAGATAACTTGGATTTCCAGGAGTCCGTCCCGCCAGTAAAATTTAACAAGCTAATTCACCCATTAATCTTGTAGAGTTTGTCCAATTCAACAAGGTTATTTGGTCGTCTCTTCCAGGCCCAAGAAACACAATTATATGCAATTCTCTCTTCCACAAAGCAATATTTCCTCTTATCCAATTATGAAAGCAGCGGGAAATTCGAATCAAGTTTACTCAAGCCCGTCCAGTTATTGAACTAGAAAAGAATATTTGAGCCCGATCCAACTTTTACCTCGAAAAGGGAAGAATGATTAAAGCTCATATCCTCCGAAGCATTCGGAACCTGCAAAATGTTAAACCAATTACCATGTAAGTATTTTTTAGCAAAACAGTTACTTGGCCTCCTGATGTTATTATGTATAGCTCAAATGACCCGCCTCCACAAAGAATCATGTTCGGTCTTGAATCTCCACAACCATTTGATGAGTACCACTTTCTTTAAGACCAAGAGCCACTTTCCAAGCTACCCAATTAATCTTTTTTTTTTCTTCATTCCCTCCCCAAAGGAATCTCCTTCGTAATTTCTCAATGTGATCAATAATAGATTTCAAAGCTTTAAACAAAGAAAATAAATAAAGTGGAAGACTATCGAGAATGAATTTGACCAAAGTCAATATACCGCCAAAAGAAAGGTTTTTTATTTTCCAAGAAGAAAGACGATTTTGAACTCTTTCAACGATAGGCGACCAATTGCGTTTAAGAGACATGTTAGCTCCAACCGGCACTTCCAAAAATTTGAAAGGAAAGCATACATCCAGCCTCGGAACCAAGAATCCAGGTACAATTTGCAACTTCATTATCCGATAATGGGTCGTTCGGTATTGATAAGCCACATATGCTTCTAATATGGAGGAACAAGAAGCCCAAAAAATAAGCTCTTTAAGTTTCTACTGAAGACCAATCTCATTTTGTGTTGTTGGTTAATTACTTTAGAAGGGTTATTTCATTATCTTGTTTATGATTGTTATTGGTTCTAGCACTTATTATGTTTTTTAGTGGTGGGAGAAAGTTAGCCGGGACAAGTTACAACACTTTTTTGTGCCTACCGATACTCCCTTTTGTCACATCCTTAGTAATAGTAGTATATATAGCCCTTCTGTTTATGTAATTTGTAGCTAAGAAATTGGTAGCACATTCTCATTGGTGAGATTACCTCCTCTCTAATGTTTGGGAAACCCTAATTATATTCAGTAGCACTTTCTCATTAGAGAGATTCAAACACAACGTTCCCGATATTTAAGAAAAACAACTTAATATTCCTAGACGCTTATTAAGGACATTTGCTGAAAATATCAAAAGAAAAAACGTATTTTTTGTGACGTGCACATATACACATAATAAGAAAAATATGTTTTCTTTCATCTTTTTTCAACAGATTGAGTTCCAATACAACCAACCATTCCATCCTCTTCCTCGGCTTAAGTATTTGTTTGGTTGGCTGGAATGAATGACAAAGGAATTGAATAGACGAAATAAGCAAAGTAATGAAATGAATGAGTCATTATATTCTATGATCAGTTTGCTTGTTGGCCTATACAAGTGGAATGAAATGTCATCTGAACTTTTATGTCATATGTAGATATAATGTATATTTTCAAATTCTATTGTAACAATAAGCGGTTAAAGCAAAAGGCATAGATATAGAAAACGGAATATGTATGCATGCAAGCTATATGAAACTTCAACAAAACTGAGATAGAATGCACAGGGCTTGAGACAGAAAATAAAATATAACAGAAACATATCAAAAGGCAATAATTGTTTTTTCTTTCTTCATTTGTTTTAGGACTACACCATATAGCGTTACACCATCATATTTGGGGTTAACCAACTAGACTAACATAAAGAAAGTATAGAGTGTACCACAACATCATCATTTTCATCATAACTAGTAGAGCCAACATTTACAACTGCTGCATCATCCGGCTTATCCACCTGCAGTTGTTCCTTCTTCCCCCCTGTACACATTATAACATAAAAACCTCCTTAGTGCTAATTGCATAATATAATAGAGGTAGCTAGAAAAACATTTTATGAAACCACTCTATGATTTTAACATGATGAACGTAAAACATGGAAAAGCCCAAAAGTAACATTTTATACAAGATGATAATCTATTATAACTGATAAACCAACACTAAAAAACGGTGATAGAAAGTGTAAGCTCTACCGTAATCCTCCATCTTGTTTGCGCTTTCTTTACTCATGGCAAAACATCTGTTAAAGTAATTCAGTGTATTTTAATTTGTTTTAAGCACGTTCCTTTTTTGAGTAGAAGTAGTAGAATAATTCAAGTCACTATATAAGTCCTAGTCTTTGGCTTAGTGGAGTTAGCTCCGATTTTTCCTGCAAGTTTTTCTTTAAGTAGCATGGCAAAATGTACGTTGTGATTACCCCATTTATTTGAAATAAAAACACAGAAGCATTTTGCCTCAATCTCTCTTACGTTTTTCCTCCTCTTACGTTGGTTCTTATTTCCTGAAAAGCTTGTGAAAAGCTAGTTAGCTCCAACAACATCGGTTTACTGAAGATTAGAGATGAACCAAGCCTGCTTAAAAAAGATCAAAACGAGTTTAATATAACTTGAGACAAAAAGAGCTTTTTTTTGTGGGATCAAGAGAATTCACAATATTAATACAACTACAATCATGTATTGCATCCAACATCAAGTCGCATCAATAAAGAACTCATTAATCGCTCGATGCTGTGGACAGAACTGTTATGTTTCGTATAGGCAATCGATTTTTAGACCGAACAGAACTTTTAAGAAACTCGCCATACATATTCATCAATTGCCAGAATTTTAGATTACTGTTCGACCCTTTTAGAGTTACATCTGATATTTGATTTCTTTTGTAGTTTTATACTACATTAGATTGAGATATATAATGAGAAATGAGGATATTTTACTTACAAGGCAAAGATCAAAAGTTTTCTATCATTGATTTATAAACACAAAAAAAATTATAAACACAAAACAACATAAGAAGAAGGACGAAAGATGTGGTACCTGAAAACGATTCGTAGAAGCACAATCTCAGATTTCTGTTTGAAGTTTTCTATCATTGATTCATCGCGCGATTTCCGAGGCTCCTTTTAACAGTGAGAAGATCGGTAGGGATTGATGGGAAAAAATCTGGTTATAGAAAAAACCATAAACTATTGGTTGTTTTAAAACTAAACTTTTTATCCGAATTTTTTTTTTTTTTTAATTATGTCTTAAACCATCAATAAAAAATGAGTGAATTTATTTTATGAAAAATCTTATTCTTATGTTATCTAATAAAAGAGTTCTTTTAATTTGTTTTTTTTTTTTTTTTAAATATAATGTAACTTATCTTTCAATTGTGTCTAACTATTTATGAGTATCTTGTATGATTGGAATAGGGATGTCAACGGCGGAAAACGAGACGGGGATTGCATCCCTGGCCCCAAAATTTTCCCGCTACCCCGCCTCCGCCCCCGATTGATTTTGGGCTAACTTATTTGGGCTAAAATAAGTTTTTGTTTGGGCTAAAGAAACTATTTTTTGGGTAACAAATAGATATTTATAACATAATTTTACATGTTACAAACAACTTAAAAGCATGTTTTTTGTTGAATTTTTGTACGTAAAAATCATTTTATTGTTTATTATACTTATATAATTAATATATGTCAATTTATATAATTTATTAAGGGGGCCCCCATGGGGGTTTCGGGACGGGACTACCAACCCCCGCCCTCACCCCGAAATTAAAACGAGGGTTAACCATGCCCCCGCCCCCGTCCCCGATTTTTTTCAACAAATCCCCCCATACGGGACGGGGCCCCCACGAGACTTTTTGACATCCCTAGATTGGAACATACTCTTTCAAATGTAGTCCCCACTAATAAATCAAATATATTATATTTTTTTAATAATTTTACTATTAGCTATATATAATTGACAATTATTCCTTAATATATTTATATTACTAGTTTTATTAAAATTGTTAAAGTAACCAAAATATAGTTTTATTTATATTTTGATTGAAGTTTGAGTATTATTTTTAAAAGGCTTAACCAAATCAACTTGTTTTTTTTTACTATCTAAACTACTCCGAACCTAACACACCTAATTTAACGTATGTCCGCAACGAGACTTGAACTCCCAACCTCAAAGAGGGAGAGAAACACCTAAAACCGTTGTGCTAGAAACAGAAAACCCAACATATTTTAGGGGTACAATATACTCCAAAAGAAAACCGTTATATTGCACTAAAAGGATAGTATTTGATAAGTAGGGTCGATCCACATAAACACTGGGCTAAAGTTTACACCTTTTTGCGCAAGGTATTTGGGTCACCAAAAGTAAAAAGGGGGATTTTATATGCAATGAATTCAAGTAGAATGATTAAAGAAACAAGTAAACGATTAACTAATTGAGATAGATTCACATTTTAATAAAGACTCCAACTTCATGTAAGATGTTTGGTGTCACACCCCAAAACCGGAACGGCGGAAACGTTCAGGGGTGGAGGACGTCATGTATAGTATCACAACACAGAATAACAGTAAACAAGTAAACAACATCATACATTGCATTAATAATATAATTTTAATACAAGTGTGTTCTATGGTTTATAAGACACCAAAATATAAATCAAAAATAAAAGATGAGTCTTGTGTGTGCTCCATCTTCTCAAAAGTTGTCCTCGATACCTGACTACTGATGACCTGAGAATACAAGTTATTTTAAAAGAGTTTATCAACATTAAAGCTGGTGAGTTCATAAGTATTTTAGTGTCATTATTTGTATGAAAATGTTTGTAAGTGTTTGAATGTAAAAGCTTGTAAAACTTTGTAGTAAGTTGTAAGTGTTTGCTAGTAGTAAAATGTTCATTGTAAAGGTTTGTAAAACTTGTTTGTAAAATGTTCGTATCTCCCTAGAAAATCCCATATTTGCTACTAAACTGTAGTTTTTTTACCAAGACCCAATGTTCGGTTTGTTTGTTTGTAAAAGTATGTATCATTCCCAAGTTTAACTATCATTATCAAAATACAGTTTGTACATTATCGTTTATCTAGAAAATGTTACAAGGCAAATGTATTAGGGAAAATATTATAGAACTGTAGTTTGTATATGTAAACTACCTTAATACTGCTTACCTTAAAGCCAGTGAACTATAAGGTAAGGTAAGATTTGTAACCATACTGATTGACGGATGAATAAACACGACGATGAAAGACGTCGAAAATAAATGTGACATTTGTCACCCCATCGGCTTGGTTGGCCTAAGACTGTAGCTAACAGTCAGGGCGTGGGATAGTGTGTCCCGTATAGATCTATACACACAATGTCCGCTCTCTCTCCAGGAGACTCTAGTTACCAACATGACAACAGTGGAATCCGCGTCATGTAGAAATAAATCTCATATTCTAAATGTTAGTTGATGTATGCTCCTTCTGTTTACTTATAAATGTATATGTATATGTTCTCTTCTTGTATATGTATATGTATATGATCTCTTCTTTGTATTTGTATATGTATATGTTCTTGTTTAATCCTGACAATAGTACGTTCTGACTCATGTATGAACTGACTCTTTGTATGTTTCATAGTAGTTAGAATTACTAAGTAGTATCTTCCTAAACTATACCTATTATAGTTTATTAGTAGAATTGTTTGTATAACCAAATGTATTGAACTGAGGTAAAAGCTATTATATCTTATACATATATACATAATATATAAATAAGGATCAAACGACACTCGGACAAATGATATGGTACTCCAAGCCCACAACCAAACAAGGAACATGAAATAGAGTGTAATATCAGTCCTAAGTCCTTCAAACCTTACTTATATAACTATATGTGCATTAGACATGGTTTTGACAATATATAAGTTTAAAAGAATTAAAAATCATGTTTTGATAAATAAGACTAAGTTTTACAAAGGGTTTAATATGTAAAAACGTTTGATAATCATTTTGAAGTAGTTTTGTTGACAAAACAGTTAAAAGTATAGAAAATCCATTGTTTGCTAGTTATTAATCACATGTGATTGATATAATAACTAGTATGATTCAACTTGTATTCCCCCCCCCCCATAAAAGCATTTAAAAACAATTAAAATGTTAACTAAGGGGTATGAACTCACCCGTGGTGAGTGATGCGACGGTAGGATCGGTTTAGGAAGTTGAGCGTCAATTGCGGATTTGAACACAAACGAATCCTATTAACCATATAATGACATATATATATATATATATATATATATATATATATATATATATATATATATATATCTATATATATATATATATATATGTATATGTATATGTATATACAGTTAGTGTTTGAAACAACTAATTATTTATTTTGGACCACCTTAGGGACTAGTAAACGCTTATATTGAAGTGTTACAACCATATATGATGTATAAGAGGTATATGGCTATACAAGGGAGTGTATGGTCAAAATACACTAAATTGGTGTGTGTGCGGCCAGGGTGTGTGTGTGGCCACAAACTCCTTTTGAAGTGTGTCAAAACATATCTTAAGGCCTTAGGACTCATTTAGGAAGGTTTCTTACTTCATGTTCTGGGCTTATATGGAGTTTATTGCCATTTTAGGACCCAAAAAAGGTGTGTATGGTTGCACATGGTGTGTGCGGCTGTACACACTTGCAGATCACATGATATGGCGCTTTTCTTGCTTAAATGAAGGGTCTTTAGCTTATATCAAGCCATTGCAAGTGTATACCCGATTTAGAGGCTTAAAAGTGTAGTTAAAGTCCAAAACGTTTAGTAGGTGTTCTTGGTGTTTTTGAAGATTTAACACTAAAAAGGTGTTTTCATGGATCAAAGTAGGGAAGAAGGCTAGTTAAGTGCAAGAATCAATAAATCAAAGGAAGGATTACTTACTTTTATGAAGATCAAGATGAAGATTTGGATGGTACTTGAGAGAAAAACGTGTTCCAGCTTTGAGGGAGTGGGAAAAGTATTCAAAATGACTAAGGATGGCATATGTAGGCAAGAGTGTGTGGCTGGGATGGGTGTGCGGCCGCAACCTGTGTGTGGCCGTACACTCAAGTGTACGGCCGCACACTCCATGTTTTGGAGTGTTTAGACCGATTTTGCTTGATATGCATCGTGTTATCCCATTTCTATGTTCCTACCTCAATTGTACTAGGTTTAGAACACTCAGATAAACCCAAAACAATGCTAAAAGCTAGGAAAACGAGTCTAACTTTGATTAAATTGATCTATTGTATAAGATGGAAATTTTGGGTTGTCACATCATCCCCCCGTTAGAGAGATTTTCGTCCCGAAATTAGAGTTTAAGCAATCAATAGTTACAAATAACTAAGCGAAAAGATGAGGATATTTCAGTTTCATTTGATCCTCACGTTCCCAAGTGAATTTCGGTCCTCGCTTGGAGTTCCAGCGAACCTTCACGATCGGGATGTGCCTTTGTTTCGTTTTCTTGACCTCTCGGTCCATGATCTCTACAGGTTCTTCCACGAAGTTGAGGCTCTCGTTGATCTCGATCTCATCGAGTGGGATTACGAGAGTCTCGTCAGATAGACACTTTTTCAAATTCAAGACGTGGAATGTAGAATGTATGTTACTGAGTTCGCGGGGTAGGTTGAGTTTGTAAGCTATAGGGCCGATTCTAGCAAGAATCTCGAAAGGCCCTATGTATCTTGGATTTAGTTTTCCACGCTTTCCGAAGCATATCAAGCCCTTCCAGGGTGAGAGTTTCAAAAGAATGTGGTCTCCCACATGAAAGTCCAAAGGTTTCAGTCGTTAGCTTTTCTGTCGGCCTCTAGAGGCTTTCAATCGTTCACGAATCTGAACGATCTTCTCTGTCGTTTCCTGAATGATCTCCAGACCTGTAAGAGCACTGTCAGGAACTCATCCTTTAGCTAACTGTGTGTCACTCACTTCAGCCCAGCACAGAGGGGATCTGCACTTCCGGCCATTGAGGGCTTCAAATGGAGCAGCCTTTATGCTCGTGTGATAACTGTTGTTGTAGGAAAATTCGACAAGGGGTAAGTGAGTATCCCATGCCTTCCCAAAGTCAATCACATAGGTTCTCAACATATCTTCCAGTGTTTGTATCGTTCTCTCACTTTGTCCGTCGGTCTGTGGATGGTAGGCTTTACTCATGTCCAGCCTTGTTCCAAGGGAACTTTGTAGCGACTGCCAGAACCTCGAAGTGAACCGACTATCTCTATCGGAGATAATGGATATAGGAACACCATGCAGTCGTATGATTTCCTGAATGTAAGTTCTCGTGAGTTTCTCCATCATGTCGGTTTCTTTGATGGGTAGGAAGTTTGCAGATTTGGTCAATCTATTGACGATGACCCAAATGGTATCAAGTCCACCCGTAGTCTTGGGCAACTTGGTTATGAAGTCCATTGTGATCCGCTCCCACTTCCATTCCGGTATTTACGGTGGCTGTAGTAAACCTGATGGTTTCTGGTATTCGACCTTAACCTTCGCGCAAGTAAGGCATTTACTCACGAAGGTAGCAATCTCTGCTTTCATGTTAGGCAACCAGTATAACTTTTTGAGTTCCAGATACATCTTATCTGAACCTGGGTGGACGGAATATCGAGTGTTGTGTGCCTCGGTCATGACCAAGTCTCGGAAGCCATCGTGTTTCGGTGTCCAGATCCAGTCCATGAGGTATAAGGCTCCGCCACCCTTGACTTCCAAATTCTTCTCCATCCCTCGCAAGGATTCACCTACCACATTTTTTGGTTTCAAGGCTTCGAGTTGAGCCTCTTTGATTTGTGTGGCAGATGCGAATGGATAGTCATAGTCAATGTTTTGACTCTTCGACCATAATATTCTTTCCGGCTTAGGGCGTCTGCTACTACGTTGGATTTACCCGGATGATAACAAATTTCACATTCGTAGTCATTGGGTAGCTCGACCCACCATCGTTGCCTCATATTGAGTTCCTTCTGGTTGAAGATGTGTTGCAGGATTTTGTGATCTGTCAAGATCATGCTTTTTGTACCATACAGGTAGTGTCTCCAGATCCTCAGAGCAAACACAACTGCTCCTAACTCAAGACCGTGTGTGGTGTAGTTCACCTCATGTGTCTTCAGCTGCCTTGATGCATAGGCGATGACCTTACCTCATTGCATCAGGACACATCCGAGCCCTTGATTTGACGCATCGCAGTAGACTACGAAGTCTTCTATTCCTTCGGGAAGGGATAGTATCGGTGCGGTGCACAAGGCTCGTTTCAACATCTGGAATGCCTTATCTTGTTTCTCTTCCCAGTCAAAGGCTACACCCTTTTGGGTCAAAGTTGTAAGAGGTTTCGCAATCCGGGAGAAATTTTGTATGAATCTGCGGTAGTAGCCAGCGAGGCCTAGAAATTGACGAATTTCTATAGGCGTCTTCGGTGCTGACCAGTTCTTAATGGCCTTAATTTTGGATGGGTCCACGTGGATTCCCTCTTCGTTAACTACGTGTCCTAAGAATTCGAATCTTCGGATCTAAAATTCGCATTTTGAGAACTTCACGTAAAGTTTCTCTGATCATAGTGTTTCCAAGATCAGCCGCAGGTGCTTACTATGCTCCTCCTTACTTCGAGAGTAGATAAGTATGCCATCTATGAATATGATGAAGAACTAATCCAAGTAAGGATGGTACACCCTATTCATTAAATGCATGAATACTTCGGGCGCATTTGTAAATCTGAATGGCATCACTACGAACTCGTAGTGTCCGTAACAAGTTCGGAAGGCTATCTTTGGAACATCCTCCTCTATCGCTCGCAACTGGTGATACCCAGATCTCAGATCAGTATTTGAAAAGTAATTCGCCCCTTGCAGTTGGTCGAACAAATCTGTGACAACCCAAATTTTACTCCATTACATAATCCCGTTTTCAATAACGGAATTCGTCGCTTTATAAAAAGTTTCGTAGTATTTGGAGTCGTCAATAAATAAATATCTATTTATTTATACTCATGCCATTATTATTTTAGTATAAGTAAATATAACTTGTTAATGTTAAGCCAGTTAAACAAAATAAAGTTATATTACTTTTCAACCACTTAACCCGGGTAAAAAGTTTAAACCCCGTTAAACTTGAGCATCGGGTAGTCGTGTACCGGGTGCAATACCCGAGGCATATATATGGAAAATGAATACCACTTTGCATCCTTTTACTACCCAAACACACTCTCTCTCACTACTTTCTCTCTCTAGACCCGATTTCGACTCCAAAACCGCGATTTCCGGCTTCCAAACGTAAGGTTTTCCTCCCTAACTTGTTCTAAACTTGCATCAATGTATATATAGCTGAAAAATTGTATGATTGAGGGGTAAACAAGGAGTTTACAGCCTAAGAAGCTCCTTAGGCCGTAAACACCCAAAACATGGCCAAAAGTCCAACTTTTCCTTCCTTTAGGCTTGTATACTAATTAGGGATTTTACCTAGAGGTGTTTGGCCATCAAAACATGAGATTTTGAAGCATAAAAGAGGTTTTATGGCCCAAGCACATGCTTAGGCCGTAAACACCCTTTTTCCATGTAAAATTGCCCCAAAAACTCATCCAATGCATGTTAGACTTGAGATATGATTTTAGGAAATGCCATTTCGGGTTTAGGGCCATCAAACATCACATTTTAAGGCGTAATTTAGAGTTTACGGCCCAACCACAATCGAGGACCGTAAACTCCCCCAAACATCACCAAATGAGGGTTTAAAACCCCAAATTGACCCTAGACCTTCACTAGGAAAATTAAGGGATTGATTTAAGACCTTTGGCATCAATTTTGGAGAGTGAACAAGAGTTCACGGCCAAGCCATGAGGCTTACAGCCGTAAACTCCCAAGGAGTGGCATTTGGGCCATAAACTCCAAGGGAGTAAACTCTTGGACTCCCCCGTAACCCCCTTTTTGTCTTGTACAATCCCCGAGAACCACTTCCAATCCATAAGACCCCGAATCAATGTTAGAATATGTAAATGTTTTAATAAAAAGCATAAAATGACTAATATCTTGTAAAACACATATCTCATATGTTAATAGGGTCCTAAACGGTGTACAAGTCCTTAATTGACACCAAACGCTCAACCGACACTTTTACCCGATTTACCCGACTTCAGGTGAGTTCATACCCCTTAATGAACCTTTCTAATGTTTTCATATGTTTTAGGGGGGGATACAAGTCAAATATACATTTTTATTGAAATCAATCATATGTGATTTACTATCCGTAGTTCAAATCACATGTGATTTATCACTATGCTTTATAAAAGAACTTTACGTTTTCAAAACTACTTTGGAAAAACAAACTGTTTTCTAAATGCTTTCTTTCGTTAAGATTTTATTTAAATTACTTTTCTTATAAAATGTACCTACACTAATATATTTATATAAGTAATACTTGAAGGACTTAGGACGATAGCTCGCCTTATTTCCTGTTCTTGTTTGATTGTGGGCTTAGGGTTTTTGTTATCCGTCCGACTGTTGTTGAATTCTTAGTTATATATCATATATATTGGTGTTAGGTACGAGCATTTTCATCTCATTCAATGCCTATATTACTGAATTACCAAGAACCATACACACTAAGTTAACTATAATAGGTATAGTTAAGGCTACTACTACTCGTTACTACTACTACTGTACACGCTATAATTCATACTAATGCAAGTTGATATATGAATAAGAGAACTCATTATGAACTATACAAAAGACTACTACACTATAATACAAGAGAAAACACTAATCCAGAGTATAACACACTAATCCGCTACAAGACACTCTACGCGCTACATATTGTGACCAGGGCTTTCCGGAAGGAAGGCGACGCTACATGTATAGATCTATACGGGGCAGACACTACTATATCCCGACTGTTAACCTTAGTCCGAGTCGAACAGGCCCAAGGATGGCACTACTTCACTACACTATGTATGACCGGGAAGGTCATGGGATTCACTATTTTTCACACTATTGGTCACATAAAAGGAATACACCATATTCACACTAAAATACTAAGACTAAAGTCTAAGTTAGTATCCCGAAGTAAATAAGTATCTATTACTAATGGGAGTTTGCACCACTATTAGTGACGACAGGCATAACTTTTCTTATTACACTACGTATTGGAGATTTACTAATATGTTTTTACAACAAACGGTTTTCAATGATGAAACTTACATGCAACTTAAAGGTTTTCACTTACAATGCATTTTCTGGAAAATATAGGATTTTCTAGGGTTTTCTACTATTTATAAATGTAAATTGCAGTTTTTCACACTATATGTTCTAATATATTTTATACAAAATCCACACTAAACTCTTATGAACTCACCAGCTTTATGCTGATACTCGTTTTCAAAATAACTTGTATCCTCAGGTCAAAGATAGACAGGTACAGGTGCATCATTTTGGGAGAAGATGGAGCATACAAGATCCATCTCTTATTTTTGTATTACTTTTGGTGCCTATTGAACTTTACAGAACACGCATGTAATTAAACTCACTGTGTAATGAAATGGCTGTACGTTTCTTGTTTTTACTACTATGCAATTGTGATGATACTGTACATGACGTCCTCCACCCCGAAACGTATTCCGCCGTTATCGGTTTTGGGGTGTGACAGATAGGTATCAGAGCATTGTTTATAGTGAATCAAGTATATCAACCTATAAAAGATATACGAACTATAAACACTTCGGGACTAAAACACTCTAACCAAGAATATATACTGTTAAGTATTTAAAATATTTAACTAAGTATATATATGCACACGCCTCTATAAAACACAGAAGTCAGTATCACACTAGAACAGAAAAAAAGTAATTAGTACGCCTATTAACCATTCTTTCCCCTTTCCCATGTAGATAGCATGGCTGGTTTCCACCTTACCGGCGATCCGTACCCCCGAACCAGGGCAATGGAGGATGGCTCGACGAAGAGTCGGACGATGATCACCAGATCCCTATGGATGACCACCGAGTAGACGGCTTTTTGGATAGCTCCGACTCCAAGCCAGAAGTTAACAATCTGCCTCCCGAAGCTCCAAACCCCAACCCCCGTCCGGCATTTTAGGGTCCCACTCCCATGTGGACAATATCCCTGAACCGATGGAGTGAGGAGCAAGGCCAGCCTTTACCTTACAATGGAGACCGAAGCTTCTACAACATAAGCGAAGGAGGATCAGCTGATCGGGTTCTTCCCATCATGGTCCGAAGGATTGCCAGGAATGTAGAGCAGGGTCAAGCAGTCACTGGTCGAGTTGCAGAAGTGGATGCCAACTCAAATCTCAACACTACTCGCATTCGCCAACTTGAAGAAGCCATGGACAGGACCAGGAGGACCAACAAGGCTCTGCAGCAACAACTAGCTACATCCCGAGCCGAAGTTAGGGAACTCCGAGCACGCCAAAGGACTCATGAACGACACCTACAGGAAGTTATGCGTCAACTAGCGAATCTAAGGGTCCGCCCAACAAGTAACCGTCGCCCGTAGAAGACGTCTAGTTACCTCACTCTTTTGTTTAAAGGACTAGCCTTTCCTCTCTATGTTTCCTGGATCTCTTGTCTGTAAACATTCCTAGCTTAAAAGTACTCTAACTAGACCTCTCGACTGCCACCATTTTCCTTATGGTTTGATGTAAGACCTACTGTTAGGCCGTTTTTCATGAACTTGTATTACATCATTAATACCAGTAAATTGGCAGTTAATTACTTCATTGTTATGACTCTCATTCTGATTCTTGGGATTATGTTGATTAAATCCATGAAACACTCTATTCATATTCGCAATAGACTCTTACTATTGCTATCATTTCTATGATCTTCCAGTGAAAGATGTCTCCTCGAAAGCGTCCAAACAGAGGGAGACCAGCAACTCAAACCACTCCTCCGCCACCTCCTCCTCCGCAATTCGACCCAGTGCTGTTCCAAACACCTGTGACCACAGCTGTGATAGCAGCCATGGCTCAAATGAACTCTGGTGATGTGAGCGGTGGAAATTCTAGATTTGGTGAAGCCCATCCAATAGTGCAGGGATGCACTTATAAGGACTTCATGAACTGTAAACCTGCCTTTTTCGATGGTTCTGGAGGAATTCTAGCATTGTCTCAGTGGTTCGAAAGATCCGAAGCTGTCTTTGAAATGTGCTCTTGTCCCGAAGAGAGCAAAATCAAGTTCGCTACTGCCACCCTCACTAACAGGTCCTTGACATGGTGGAACGGCCATGTCAGTGCACTCTCCTTGGTAACAGCCAATGCTATGGGCTGGGACACTCTAAAAGACCTTATGAGGAGGGAGTACTGCCCGAGGGGCGAAATTCAGAAGCTTGAGGAAGAACTCTGGAACCTCAAGATGAAAGGGACTGACATAATAGCTTACACGGCCAGGTTCTGTGACTTGGCGGCTATGTGTCCCAACATGATCCCGTCTGAAAGCAAGAATATTGAACGATACATCTGGGGTTTAATGCCCCCGCATCAAGGAAATGTTCTAGCCTCACGTCGTACCACCTTCGACAGTGCCAAGGAATTGGCCCAAAGTCTAATCAACCATGAAGTCTCTTCCACTCCAGCAACAACAACTGCAACTGCCACTGCACCACCCGATTCAACTGACAGAAAAAGGAAGCGATGGGATAAGAAGAAAGGCAAGAAAACTCAAACCTCCTCCAAGGACCAGCAAATTGTGGCGGTCCATGCTGCCACTACTCCAGCCACTCCTGCACCGACAAAATCCTATAGTGGGAAACTGCCCAAATGTCCAAAGTGTCATTACCACCACAACGACCCCTGCCGTGAATTGCAGTGTTCCAACTGCGGTCGGAAGGGCCATACTGTGCGATTCTGCAGGGCCCCTCCCAAACTTATCTCGCAAGTTTCCGGTTCGGGAGTGACCCAGACTTGCTATGGCTGCGGTGAAGCTGGTCATTTCAAGAAAAACTGTCCGAAGGCTGGGAATGCAGGAGGAACTGGAAGGCTACTCGCCATTGGTCACAATGAAGCAGTGGCAGATCCCACAGTAGTCACGGGTACGTTTCTTCTCAACAATTCTTATGCCTGTATCTTATTCAATAGTGGTGCAGAAAGAAGCTTCATAAACCAAAACTTTAAACACTTACTCAAACAATCCCCGCAACCACTAAAAGAAACATTTGTCGTAGAAATGGATAACGGGAAGACCGAAAGCTCTAATGAAATCTACATAGGTTGTACCTTCACGTTAGACGATCACTCATTTCCAATCGATCTCATACCAGTCTCTATCAAGAGTTTCGATGTCATTGTCAGTATGGACTGGTTGAGTCTTCATCGTGCCGATATCCTATGCTCCGACAAAGCCATTCGCCTGAATCTTCCGAACCATGAAACTCTATTGATCTATGGACATAAACCCGGTACGAGCCTTCGTATCATCTCTAGTATCCAGGCTCAGAAATACTTGCGTAAGGAATACCGCGCCTTTCTTGCTCACATTGTCGACACCAGCCAGAAAGCAAAAGATCCGAAGGACATCCCCGTTGTATGCGATTTCCCCGATGTCTTTCCGGAGGACCTTCCGGGTCTACCTCCCAAACGTCAGGTTGAGTTTAGAATCGACCAAGTTCCAGGAGCTACCCCCGTAGCTAAGTCGCCCTATCGTTTAGCGCATGTCGAGATGCAAGAACTATCCGGTCAACTTAACGAGATGCTCAGCAAGGGCTTTATAAGACCGAGCTTCTCACCTTGGGGAGCTCCGGTCTTGTTCGTAAAGAAGAAGGATGGATCGTTCTGTATGTGCATCGATTATAGGGAACTCAACAAACTCACGGTCAAAAATCGCTAACCTCTCCCTCGTATCGACGACCTATTTGACCAACTACAAGGAGCGAGTTACTTCTCCAAGATTGATCTTCGCTCTGGGTATCACTAGTTACGGGTGCTTGAGGAAGATGTTCCGAAGACAGCTTTCCGAACCCGTTACGGGCACTTCGAGTTCGTAGTGATGCCCTTTGGACTGACTAACGCCCCCGCAGTATTCATGGACTTGATGAATAGGGTATGTCGTCCATATCTAGATCAGTTCGTCATCGTCTTTATTGATGATATACTCGTCTATTCTCGGAGCGAGAAAGAACATAGGGATCATTTACGACGAGTCCTGGAAACCCTACGATCAGAGAAGTTATATGCGAAGTTCTCTAAGTGCGAGTTTTGGATCCGAAGAGTTGAATTCTTAGGACATGTGGTCAGTGAAGAAGGAATCCACGTGGATCCCTCCAAAATTAAAGCTATTGAGAACTGGTCAGCACCGAAGACGCCTACAGAAATTTGTCAATTTCTAGGCCTCGCTGGCTACTACCACAGATTCATCCAAAACTTCTCTCGGATTGCGAAACCTCTCACCATGTTGACACAGAAGGGCGTAACATTCGACTGGGAAGAGAAACAGGAGAAGGCATTCCAGACCCTGGAGCGAGCCCTATGCACTGCACCAGTATTATCCCTGCCCGAGGGAACAGAAGATTTCGTTGTATACTGCGATGCATCGAATCAGGGGCTCGGTTGTGTCTTGATGCAACGAGGTAAGGTTATCGCCTATGCTTCAAGACAGCTAAAGACACATGAGGTAAACTACACTACTCACGACCTCGAATTAGGAGCGGTCGTCTTCGCACTAAAAATATGGAGACACTACTTGTACGGGACGAAGAGCATAGTGTAGGGGTGAGCATTTGGACCGGTGGACCGGACCGGACCCGACCGTTTTTTTGGACCCCCGGGCCGGTTCTCGGTTCTAAGATTTCTCGCCGGTCCGGTCCGGTTTTTTTCCCGGTCCGGTCCGGTTTTTACCGGGTTTAGAACCGGTTGGACATGATTAAGATTTTTGTGATGTTTTTTAAACGCACATAACTCATTCGTTTTAAGTCGGATTGACCTGCGATTTTTTCCAACATTTATTTTACAGTTTGTAGATGAATTTAGACTATAATTTTGTTTATTTTGGTATTATATTCACCGTGTTACAATCCTTCAAAGTAGAGCTATCAAAGCTGAAAAAATTCAGCTTTTCAGCAACATTTTGTAAGCTGTGACGTTTTTTAAACACCCATAACTCATTCGTTTTAAGTCGGATTGACCTCCGATTTTTTCCAACATTTAGTTTACAATTTGTAGATGAGTTTAGACTATAATTTTGTTTATTTTGGTATTATATTCACTGAGCTACAATCCTTTAAAGTAGAGCTATCAAAGTTGAAAAAATTCAGCTTTTTAGCAAGATTTTATAATCTGTGACGTTTTTTAAACACCCATAACTCATTCGTTTTAAGTCGGATTGACCTACGGTTTTTTCCAACATTTAGTTTACAATTTGTAGATGAATTTAAACTATAATTTTGTTTATTTTGGTATTATATTCATTGAGTTACAATCTTTCAAAGTAGAGCTATCAAAGCTGAAATATTTCAGCTTTTTAGTATTATTTTATACTATAATTCCGAGTCCGCGTTTAGCACTTGTGGTAGAGTTGTAAGTGAGTATCAAACTAGTTTATCGACATTGTAGTTGATGCTTTGTTATGCACCCAAGATTGGGCGATAAAGTTTACAAATCCGATAGTTGACAACGTTGGTGACATCTTGAACGATGATGATATAGCTTTGGGTAAAAAAATTACAATGTTTATTCTTTTTTTATACAATTATTACTTTTTATTAAATACTAACAACATTTTCATTTGTGTTTATGTAGAGATTGCACAAGCTTTAAATATGTTACATATGGATGACAATGATATGGGGAAGAGGCCAATGGAAGATTAGATTATGAGTTTATGAAATTTGTTAGTTTGATTGATTTTAAAGTTTAAACTATGATTTTTGTTGTTACGGTAATACTTTTGTATGTTTGTCTTAAAATTGTTTAACTTTTGTTGGTGAACTTGATTTATATGTTAGTTGCTTTTATTTGGAAAATTAATTTTTGCAAATTGCAAGTTATAATATTATACATCAATGTAGATTAGTTAGGCATGAAACGGAAACATATTAATTTTGCCAGTTATAATATTATACATCAATGTAGATTACTTATTATACTCTATGCAATTAAAGTTGTACCGGTCCAAACGGGTCCAAAAACCGGAAAACCCGGACCTGGACCCGGACACGGACACAGACACGGACACGACTCATCCGGTCCGGTCCATGGTCCACAAAATTCTCCATAACCGGTCCGGTCCAAGAGCCGGTCCGGTCCGGTTCGGTCCGGGCCGGTCCAAATGCTCACTCCTAGCATAGTGTACACTGATCATAAAAGCCTCCAACACATACTAAACCAGAAAGAGCTCAATATGAGACAACGCCGATGGGTCGAGCTACTCAACGATTACGATTGCGAAATTCGATATCACCCGGGGAAAGCCAACGTGGTAGCAGACGCCCTGAGTAGGAAAGAGTATTATGGTCGAAGAACCAAGTCGTTGACAATGACTATCCATTCGCATCTGTCCGCACAGATCAAGGAGGCTCAGCTTGAAGCCTAAGAATGTGACGGGAGAATCCCTGCGCGGAACGGATAAGAGTTTGGAGGTAAAGGGTGATGGAGCCTACTATCTCATGGACCAAATATGGACCCCGCGACACGGAGGTTTTAGAGAGGTGGTCATGAAGGAAGCACACAACACTCGATACTCCGTCCACCCAGGTTCAGATAAGATGTATCTGGATCTCAAAAAGCTATATTGGTGGCCTAACATGAAAGCGGAGATTGCTACCTTCGTGAGTAAGTGCCTTACTTGCGAGAAGGTCAAGGTCGAATATCAAAAGCCATCGGGACTCCTCCAACAACCGGAGATACCGGAATGGAAGTGGGAGCGGATTACAATGGACTTTATAACCAAGCTGCCCAAGACAACGGGTGGGTTGGATACCATTTGGGTCATCGTCGACAAGTTGACCAAGTCTGCACACTTCCTACCCATTAAAGAAACGGACAAGATGGAGAAGCTCACAAGAACATACATTAACGAAATAGTACGGCTGCATGGCGTCCTTATATCTATTATCTCAGACAGAGATAATAGATTTACCTCGAGATTTTGGCAATCACTACAAGAGGCACTAGGGACGAGGCTGGACATGAGTACAACCTACCATCTACAGACTGACGGACAAAGTGAGAGAACGATCCAAACCTTAGAAGATATGTTGCGAGCTTGTGTGATCGACTTCGGTAAATCGTGGGATACACACTTACCCCTTGTGGAGTTTTCCTACAATAATAGTTATCATACGAGCATCAAGGCAGCTCCATTCGAAGCCCTCTACGGCCGGAAGTGTAGATCCCCTCTGTGCTGGGCTGAGGTGGGTGACACTCAGTTAGCTAAAGGACGAGTTCCTGACAGCGCTTTCACTGGTCCGGAGATCATTCGAGAAACGACCGAGAAGATTATACAGATTCGTGAACGATTAAAAGCCGCTAGGGATCGACAGAAAAGCTACGCAGACAAGCGAAGAAAACCCATGGAATTCCAGGTGGGAGACCGAGTCCTTTTGAGGGTCTCGCCCTGGAAGGGCACGATACGCTTCGGAAAGCATGGAAAGCTGAACCCAAGGTACATAGGGCCTTTTGAGATTCTCGTTAGAATCGGCCCTGTAGCCTACAAACTCAACCTACCCCACGCATTAAGTAACATACATCCTACCTTCCACGTCTCAAACTTGAAGAAATGCCTGTCCTACGAGATCGAGGTCAATGAGAGCCTCAACTTCGTGGAAGAGCCCGCGGAAATTATGGACCGAGAAGTGAAACGAACGAAACAAAGCTGCATCCCAATTGTGAAGGTTCGGTGGAACGCCAAGCGGGGACCGGAATTCACTTGGGAGCACGAGGATCAAATGAAACTCAGATATCCCCATCTTTTCGCATAGTAGTTCTGTACTGACTTTCTGTATGAATTCTAAATTTCGAGACGAAATTCCCCTAACGGGGGGATGATGTGACAACCCAAATTTTATTCCGTTACATAATCCCGTTTTCACTAATGGAATTCGTCGCTTTATAAAAGGTTCCGTAATATTTGGAGTCGTCAATAAATAAATATCAATTTATTTATATTCATGTCATTATTATTTTATTATAAGTAAATATAACTTGTTAATGTTAAGCCAGTTAAACAAAATCAAGTTATATTACTTTTCAACCACTTAACCCAGGTAAAAAGTTTAAACCCCGTTAAACTTGAGCATCGGGTAGTCGTGTACCGGGTGCAATACCCGAGGCATATATACGGAAATTGGATACCACTTTGCATCCTTTTACCACCCAAACACACTCTCTCTCACTACTTTCTCTCTCTAGACCCGATTTTGACTCCAAAACTGCGATTTCCGGCTTCCAAACGTAAGGTTTTCCTCCCTAACTTGTTCTAAACTTGCATCAATGTATATATAGCTGAAAAATTGTATGATTAAGAGGTAAACAAGGAGTTTATGGCCGAAGAAGCTCCTTAGGCCGTAAACACCCAAAACATGGCCAAAAGTCCAACTTTTCCTTCCTTTAGGCTTGTATACTAATTAGGGATTTTACCTAGAGGTGTTTGGCCATCAAAACATGAGATTTTGAAGCATAAAAGAGGGTTTACGGCCCAAGCACATGCTTAGGCCGTAAACACCCATTTTTCCATGTAAAATTGTCCCAAAAACTCATCCAATGCATGTTAGACTTGAGATATGATTTTAGGAAATGCCATTTCGGGTTTAGGGCCATCAAACATCACATTTTAAGGGGTAATTTAGAGTTTACGGCCCAAGCACAAGCTAGGACCGTAAACTCCCCCAAACATCACCAAATGAGGGTTTAAAACCCCAAGTTGACCCTAGACCTTCACTAGAAAAATTAAGGGATTGATTTAAGACCTTTGGCATCAATTTTGGAGAGTGAAAAAGAGTTCACGGCCAATCCATGAGGCTTACGGCCGTAAACTCCCAAGGAGTGGCCTTTGGGCCATAAACTCCAAGGGAGTAAACTCTTAGACTCCCCGTAACCCCCTTTTTGTCTTGTACAATCCCCGAGAACCACTTCCAATCCATAAGACCCCGAATCAATGTTAGAATATGTAAATGTTTTAATAAAAAGCATAAAATGACTAATATCTTGTAAAACACATATCTCATATGTTAATAGGGTCCTAAACGGTGTACAAGTCCTTAATTGACACCAAACGCTCAACCGACACTTTTACCCGATTTACCCGACTTCAGGTGAGTTCATACCCCTTAATGAACCTTTCTAATGTTTTCATATGTTTTAGGGGGGGATACAAGTCAAATATACATTTTTATGGAAATCAATCACACGTGATTTACTATCCGTAGTTCAAATCACATGTGATTTATCACTATGCTTTATAAAAGAACTTTACGTTTTCAAAACTACTTTGGAAAAATAAACTGTTTTCTAAATGCTTTCTTTCATTAAGATTTTATTTAAATTACTTTTCTTATAAAATGTACCTACACTAATATATTTATATAAGTAAGACTTGAAGGACTTAGGACCGATAGCTCGCCTTATTTCCTGTTCTTGTTTGATTGTGGGCTTAGGGTTTTTGTTATCCGTCCGACTGTTGTTGAATTCTTAGTTATATATCATATATATTGGTGTTAGGTACGAGCATTTTCATCTCATTCAATGCCTATATTACTGAATTACCAAGAACCATACACACTAAGTTAACTATAATAGGTATAGTTAAGGCTACTACTACTCGTTACTACTACTACTGTACACGCTATAATTCATACTAATGCAAGTTGATATATGAATAAGAGAACTCATTATGAACTATACAAAAGACTACTACACTATAATACAAGAGAAAACACTAATCCAGAGTATAACACACTAATCCGCTACAAGACACTCTACGCGCTACATATTGTGACCAGGGCTTTCCGGAAGGAAGGAGACGCTACATGTATAGATCTATACGGGGCAGACACTACTATATCCCGACTGTTAACCTCAGTCCGAGTCGAACAGGCCCAAGGATGGCACTACTTCACTACACTATGTATGACCGGGAAGGTCATGGGATTCACTATTTTTCACACTATTGGTCACATAAAAGGAATACACCATATTCACACTAAAATACTAAGACTAAAGTCTAAGTTAGTATCCCGAAGTAAATAAGTATCTATTACTAATGGGAGTTTGCACCACTATTACTGACGACAAGCATAACTTTTCTTATTACACTACTTATTGGAGATTTACTAATATGTTTTTACAACAAACGGTTTTCAATGATGAAACTTACATGCAACTTAAAGGTTTTCACTTACAATGCATTTTTTGGAAAATATAGGATTTTCTAGGGTTTTCTACTATTTATAAATGTAAATTGCAGTTTTTCACACTATATGTTCTAATATATTTTATACAAAATCCACACTAAACTCTTATGAACTCACCAGCTTTATGCGGATACTCATTTTCAAAATAACTTGTATCCTCAGGTCAAAGATAGACAGGTACAGGTGCAGCATTTTGGGAGAAGATGGAGCATATAAGATCCATCTCTTATTTTTGTATTACTTTTGGTGTCTATTGAACTTTATAGAACACGCATGTAATTAAACTCACTATGTAATGAAATGGTTGTATGTTTCTTGGTTTTACTATTATGCAATTGTGATGATACTGTACATGACGTCCTCCACCCCGAAACGTATTCCGTCGTTATTGGTTTTGGGGTGTGACAAAATCGTCTTTATTGAGCTCTCTTTAGTCGATACACATACGGAACGATCCATCTTTCTTCTTTACGAACAAGACCGGTGCTCCCCATGGTGTGAAGCTTGGTCTAATAAAGCCCTTGTTGAGCAGTTCTTTAAGTTGACCAGACAGTTCTTGCATCTCGGTTGGTGCTAGACGATAAGACGACTTTCCTATTAGGGTAGCCCCTGGTACTAAGTCGATTCTGAACTCGACTTGTCATTGCGGAGGTAACCCTGGTAGTTCTTCTGGAAAGATGTCGGGAAAGTCGCATACTACGGGGTTGTTCTTTAGGTCTTTGGTTTCTCGGCTCATATCAACAACGTGTGCAAGGAATGCACGATATTCCTTACATATGTACTTTTCAGCTTGAATACTAGAGATGATGCTACGGTTTGTGCCAGGTTTGTCGCCGTAGATGATGAGAGTTTCGTTGGCGAACAACCTTTTCATAACACATAATGTCCGCACGATGTAGACTCAACCAATCCATGTCGATGATGACGTCAAAGCTTTTTATTGAGACCGACATAGGTTGATTGGAAATTAATGGCTATCTAGAATTAGAGTACATCCTATGTATATACTACTAGTGCTCTCAGTCTTCCCATTAGCCATTTCTACAGTGAATGGTTCTTTAAGTGTGTGTGGTTGTTGTTTAAGTAAGCATGCAAAATTTTGGTTTACGAAACTTCTCTCTGCTCCACTATCAAATAGGATGTATGCTTAAGAATTTTCAAGGATAAACATACCCGTCACCACCGTAGGGTTAGCAACTGTTTTCCCATGGCCTATAGCCAAAACTCTTCCCACTCCACCAGCATTTCCGGCTTTGGGGCAGTACCTTTTGTAGCAGCCCACTTCGCCACATCCATAGCATGACTAAGTCACACCAGCACTAGGAACCTGGTTAATTGACCGTTAATTGACCTTGCCAGGGCTTTGCAGAAGCAGACAGTGTGCCCCTTCCTGTTGCAGTTGGAACACGACGTCTCTCGATAGGGTCCATTGTGGTGGAAGCTGCATTTGTTGCACTTCGGTAAGTTCCCAATGTATTGTTTCACCGGAGCAGTAGGAGCAGCTGCTATCGTGGCATGAACCACCACAATCTGCTGCTTTTTGGTAGCTTTTCGTTTCTTCTTGTCATCCCAAGACTTTCGCTTATTGTCAGCGGTCTTGGAGGGTTCAGAGATGGCTAAGGTTGTTGTCGATGACGGGGTATGGACTCCATGATCGGTGAGCCGTTGTGCCAATTGCTTGACACTGTCAAAAGTAGTAGGGTTTGAAGATAAGACATTTCGCTGATACGGAGGCACTAGTCTCTAGATGTACCTCTCGATTTTCTTTCCCTCCGTGGGAACCATGTTGGGACAGAGGGCCACCAGTTCGCTGAATCTGGCGATATAAGCGACTACGTTGGAGCCCTTCATGGTTAGGCTCCAAAGCTCTTGTTCTAACTTCTGGATTTCGCCCCTCAGGTAGTATTCCTCGATCATGAGGTCTTTTAGAGTTTCCCAGCCCATGTCATTTGCCAGTATGAGAGTTAGTGACTTGACATGGCCATTCCACCATGTCAAGGCTTTTTCTTCGAAGGTGCACGCAACAAATTTGAATTTGCTCACAGCAGGGCAGGAGCAAATCTCGAAGATCGACTCCGTCTTCTCGAACTATTGCGAGAGGGCAATGACTCCGCCAGTCCCTTTAAAGGACTTTGGCTTGCAGTTAGTGAATTCCTTGTAGGAGCACTCTCTCAAGCGCACAAGGATTTCACCTTGAGTAGAATGAACCGGCATTCCAACTCTGCTGGCACCGATGGAGTGATACTGAGCCATGGCAGTTGCCACCGCTGTAGCTACTGCAACATTCAGAGATGCCGTATCGATTACTGGGGGAGGTGGTGGTGGAGGTGAAGGATTACGCCTGGTTGATTTGTGGGGATGCATCATTCAACTATAAGTTTACAAAGATGAACGTGATAGTTAGAAGCAATTGTAAGCATAGCAAGAGTGATCCATTGGCTAAATCGCCATAGTCGAACAATTGAATGAGTGTATGTTTCGAAATAGAAGCACAATAGAAGAGTAGGGAAACATAAGAGTACGGATTTTCCAACAGATTTGATAACTGTCAATATTACTCGTATTATTGATGTAACAAGTTTGGGGAAAAATGACCTAATAGTAGGTCTTACATCAAACCATAAGGGAAAAAAGGTTGACAGTTTTTAGAAAACTAGATAAAGTACTTAGAAGATAGGAATATTCTACAGACAAGTGCTACTTAGAGCACAGTTAGGAAAGGCTATTCCTTAAACCAAAAGAAAAGATGTACTAAACATCTTCTACCGGCGATGGGAATTCCTCGGGAGAATCCTCATATCCGCCAGTTGACGTACCACCTCTTGGAGATGTCGCTCATGAGCCCTCTGACGAACTCGAAGTTCTGTGACTTCGGCTCGGGATGCAGCTAACTGTTGTCGTAGAGCCGCATTGGCTCTTCTCGTCCCATCAGCAACGTCTTCCAGATGTTGAATGCAGACGGTGTTAACGCCTAAGTTGGCATCAATTTCCATGACCCGGTCTATGGCTGCTCGACCTTGCTCGACATTACAAGCAATTCTGCGGATCATGACAGACAGAGCTCGATCCGCAGAGCCACCTTCGCTAAGGTTGTAAAAGCTTCGGTCCCCATAGTAAGGTAAGGGTTGACCCTATTCGTCACTCCAACGATTCAAGTTTGTCGCCCACAAGGGTGTGGGGCCTTGAAATGCTGGTTTGGGGTTGTTATTTGGGGCTTGACCTACTTGGGGTAGGTTGTTGACTTCAGGATCTGAGTCAGCACTATCAGAGAAGCCTTCAGCATGGTGATCATCCATAGGGATTGGGTGATCATTTTCTAGTTCTTCCTCTATCCGTCCATCATTGCCTTCGTTTGGGAAGTACGGGTCGCCGTGGGGATGGAATCCAGCCATGATATCTACGCGAGAAAAGGGATATAAGAATCTTATATAAATAGATGTACTAATTAAGATAATTATAGGATGATCCTTACCAGTACTTCAATACTTGCATAGTGTGTACCAGTTATATGAAATCAAAACAGGATAAACCTTCGAATAAGTGACCCTAACTCCAAGTCCACAACCAAACAAGGAACAAGAAGTGAAGCAAAGATCACAGATTCTAAGTCTATGACATCTTAATCTCATATAACCTTAGTGTATCCACATAGCAACTATTGAGCCACTTATTAAAGACCTTTTTAGTTCTCAAACAAGTAATTATAGTAATACAAAATACTCCTATAGTATTTTAGGTTTATGTTCTATTCAAATGTTTTCATTGTAGTAGTGTTGGTATGTTTTTAGACTTGTTGCCATATCACAACCATTATTGGGCAAATGTTAATCACTTCTCGGACCAGCATAGCTGATCAGGCTATGCCACTCCCAGGACTGACCATACATCCCCAGGCCTACTTTGTGACATTCAACAATCGTAATACTTTTGTTCTGTCCTAGTGACACTGGTTTTAGTATGAATGCAGGTATGTATACTTAGTTAAATATTTTATTATTTAAAAGTATAAACTCTTGGTCAGAGTATTCTAATCCCACTGTGTTTATAGTTAGCATATCTTTTATGGGTTGATACACTCAATTCACTATAAACAATGCTCTGATACCAATCTGTAACACCCTAAAACAGGAACGACAGAAACGTTCAGGGGTGGAGGACGTCATATATAGTATCACAACACAGAATAATAGTAAACAAGTAAACAACATCATATATTGCATTACTAATATAATTTTAATACAAGTGTGTTCTATGGTTTATAAGACACCAAAATATAAATCAAAAATAAAAGATGAGTCTTGTGTGTGCTCCATCTTCTCAAAAGCTGTCCTCGGTACCTGATTACTGATGACCTGAGAATACAAGTTATTTTAAAAGAGTTTATCAGCATTAAAACTGGTGAGTTCATAGTTATTTGTATGAAAATGTTTGTAAGTGTTTGAATGTAAAAGCTTGTAAAAGTTGGTAGTAAGTTGTAAGTGTTTGCTAGTAGTAAAATGTTCGTTGTAAATGTTTGTAAAACTTGTTTGTAAAATGTATGTATCTCTCTAGAAAATCCCATATTTTCTACTAAACTGTAGTTTTCTACCAAGACTCAATGTTCGGTTTGTTTGTTTGTAAAAGTATGTATCATTCCCAAGTTTAACTATCATTATCAAAATATAGTTTGTACATTATCGTTTATCTAGAAAATGTTACAAGGCAAATGTATTAGGGAAAATATTATAGAACTGTAGTTTGTATATGTAAACTACCTTAATACTGCTTACCTTAAAGCCAGTAAACTATAAGGTAAGGTGAGATTTGTAACCATACTGATTGGCAGCTGAATAAACACGACGATGAAAGACGTCGAAAACAAATGTGACATTTGTCACCCCATCGGCTTGGTTGGCCTAAGACTGTAGCTAACAGTCAGGGCGTGGGATAGTCTTTCCCGTATAGATCTATACACACAATGCCCGCTCTCCCTCTAGGAGACTATGGTTACCAACATAACAACGGTGGAATCCACATCATGTAGAAATAAATCTCATATTCTAAATGTTATGTTGATGTATGTTCCTTCTATTTACTTATAAATGTATATGTATATGTTCTCTTCTTGTATATGTATATGTATATGATCTCTTCTTTGTATTTGTATATGTATATGTTCTTGTTTAATCCTGACAATAGTACGTTTTGACTCATGTATGAAATGACTCTTTGTATGTTTCATAGTAGTTAGAATTACCGAGTAGTATCTTCCTAAACTATACCTATTATAGTTTACTAGTAGAATTTTTTGTATAATCGAAAGTATTGAACGGAGGTAAAAGCTATTATATCTTATACATATATACATAATATATAAATAAGCATCAAACGACACTCGGACAAACAATAGGGTACTCCAAGTCCACAACCAAACAAGGAACATGAAATAGAGTGTATTATCAGTCCTAAGTCCTTCAAACCTTACTTATATAACTATATGTGCATTAGACATGGTTTTGACAATATATAAGTTTAAAAGAATTGAAAATAATGCTTTGATAAATAAGACTAAGTTTTATAAAGGGTTTAATATGTAAAAACATTTGATAATCATTTTGAAGTAGTTTTGTTGACAAAACAATTAAAAGTATAGAAAATCCATTGTTTGCTAGTTATTAATCACATGTGATTGATATAGTAACTAGTATGATTCAACTTGTATTCCCCCCATAAAAGCATTTAAAAACAGTTAGAAGGTTAATTAAGGGGTATGAACTCACTTGTGGTGAGTGATGCAACAGTAGGATCGGTTTAGGAAGTTGAGCGTCAATTGCGGATTTGAGCACAAACGAATCCTATTAACCATATAATGACATATATATGTATATAAAATTAGTGTTTGAAGCAACTAATTATTGATTTTGGACCACCTTAGGGACTAGTAAACACTTATTGAAGTGTTACAACCATATATGATGGTATATAAGAGGTATATGGCTATACAAGGGAGTGTATGGTCAAAATACACCATATTGGTGTGTGTGCGGCCAAGGTGTGTGTACGGCCGCACACTCCCTATGAAGTGTGCCAAAACGTATCTTAAGGCCTTAGGACTCGTCTAGGAAGTTTTCTTACTTCATGTTCTGGCCTTATATGGACTTTATTGCCATTTTAGGACCCAAAAGAGGTCTGTAAGGTTCCATCTGGTGTGTGCGGCCTTACACATGGTGTGTGCGGCCGTACACATGGTGTGTGCGGCTGTACACACTTGCAAATCACATGATATGGCGTTTTTCATGCTTAAATCCAAGGTTCTTTAGCTTATATCAAGCCATTGCAAGTGTATACCCGATTTAGAGGCTTAAAAGTGTAGTTAAAGTCCAAAAAGTTTAGTAGGTGTTCTTAGTGTTCTTGAAGATCTAACACTAAAAAGGTGTTTTCATGGATCAAAGTAGGGATGAAGGCTAGTTAAGTGCAAGAATCAACAAATCAAAGAAGGATTACTTACTTTTATGAAGATCAAGATGAAGATTTGGATGGTACTTGAGAGAAAAACATGTTCCAGCTTTGAAGGAGTGGGAAAAGTGTTCAAAATAACTAAGGATGGCATATATAGGCGAGAGTGTGTGGCTGGGATGGGTGTACGGCCGCACACACCTATGTGTGGTCGTACACTCAAGTGTACGGCCGCACACTCCATGTTTTGGAGTGTTCGGCCCGATTTTGCTTGATATGCATCGTGTTATCCCATTTCTAGGTTCCTACCTCAATTGTACTAGGTTTAGAACACTCAGATAGACCCCAAACAATGCTAAAAGCTCGCAATACGAGTTTAACTTTGATTAAATTGATCTATTGTACAAGATGGAAATTTTGGGTTGTCACATTTGGCGATGTGATTCCAAAATGATGTGATGTGTACTCAATTCTATGTAAGTTGGTACTTGAAAGTGTTAACAAACTCTAACACGTCCCATTCACCAAGTTGTGAAATTCAGAACAAACTCTTTGAAAATAACCCAACCTTCTAGTTTAATTCTAAACAAGCTCTTAGATAGAAATCAAAAGGTTGCAATAAGATTTATGTGAATGTTGCCAACAACACCCAATACTCCTCACAAGCTCGGGAGCGTAAGGGTATCTGAATAAGATTTACACTAAATTCATTCAATGAAAATCAGTTTTGTGCTTGTTACCTAGTCCAATTCACAAAACAATTATGAATTTTGCAACTACATAACTTGAATGGCCTAAGTTCAAATGGCCAATAAGAATTACAATTAGAATCAAACATTTAGTTTCAACAAAATCAAATCTGTTAGATAGAAATTGAAATAAAACATCAAGTCACATGATTGAAATCACAAATAAAAATTCAAGACATGAAGTTGGAGAAACTAGGGTTCTAGCCACACATGACTAAAACAAGATCACAAATCTAGGATATGAAATTAAAGTTCTTACAAAATGAAATCAAATCTTCCCAAGGGTTATCAACTCCAAAGTTCTCCAGAAAATCACCCAAAGTGCTCCTAAAGTCGATATATAGAAAAATGAAGTCGATTGCCTCTTTTTAGAAAAATTGAGAAACTGCCACTAAACCCATGTCCACGTTTACATGACCCGCATAAATTAACATTGTCGTTTACACGGATCATGTAAACACAAAAACTAGAATGCTCAAATTGCTATTTTAGATTCAAATCCACGGCCAGCATAAATTCATGCTTTAATTTTCCACAGTCGTTGAAGTCCCTGGATGGTCGCGCTCTTCAAATTTTCCATAACCTCCTCCTCCATGCTCCGAAAGTCGTAAAATCTTGCCTGCATCTTCTAGTCACCTCCCTAAGCGAGTTTCTACCTCCAAAAGTCCTTGAAATATCACAGAAGCGTGCGAGTGAAATAATATCATGTAATATCCCTAAAAACATGTAAAATGAATGAGCTTAAGACTAAATGCAATGCAATGATATGAAATAAAAGTACAAAATGCACCTAGCAAATCTCCCCAAGCTTAGACCTTTTTTATCCGCAAGAAAGAACAAAAAAAGTTTAGACTGGAGAGGAAAAAAGAAGAAAACAAAAAATCAAAATCCAAACTTTGAAGTTTTATGCAATAACCATGATAAACACGAAAGAGATCCAATCCAATTAACCTTATTTTGCAACATAGTTGAGAATGTACTTGTCATGTCTTGAGCCAACTTGGCATTAGCCCCATAAAGATATATAACAGTGAAGATAAAGAGGGAAGGACAAGAAAATAAAGAGGGAAAATTTGATCGGGAAGAAGTGAAGCTTGTTGCAAAAGAGTTGGTATATATAGTGTCAAACTAGCAACTTCTATATATATATATATATATATATATATATATATATATACATATATATATATATATATATCTGATTTTGGTGTTTGTTAATTCTAACCGATAAAGAACATAACTAATACTATATTTATTTGACATACATTTTTTCTAGACCAGTCATAAAACTGCAATTGAAGAAGGAAAAACCACTCTTTAACAAGCCACATATGCCCTTTCACTGGTCTTTGGCAAAGATCATGGTGGATTTGTAAGAGGGGTTGGCACGGGAGTCACTCCAACCAGATATTAGGATCTGCGTTGAGCCAGATCCACATCAAAATAAACAATTTATGTCCTTCAGCACAGGCTACAGGAGCAAATAAATGCAAATCAAGATCTAAGGTGCCAAGTTGAGTATCTGGTGAGGTTGGCAGTTCCTCCTAACGTTAATCATGCAGACATTCCGATAACTACTACTCCACCGCCAACAAAGGCTCTTACAGAAAAAGTAAGTAAGTGAGTTTTGATAGAATGGGTTGCTAATTAATGCTTTCATCGCATATTGTCATCCCAAGAAAGGAGAAACAATTTTGTGGCTAAATCGGCATTTTAAATAGCCCCAAACAAGTCGAACACCATGTAAGTTAATTAATACAACAATATGTTTTGTGCACTTCTTTTCCAATATTTTTAACTGTATTTCGTAGACTAAACATGGTCAACTATTTTCAGGAAAGTCTGAATGAGGGTGAAGAAAATGTTACAACTACGTGTGATGTCACACCCCAAAACCGATTACGGCGGAATACGTTTCGGGGTGGATGACGTAGTGAACAGTATCATCACAATTGCATAATAGTAGAAACAAGAATCATACAACCATAGTATTACATAGTGAATTTAATTACATGCGTGTTTTGTAATGTTTAACAATCACTCAAAAGTAATTCAAAAATAAGAGATGGGTCTTGTGTGCTCCACCTTCTCCAAAAATGTTGCGTCTGTACCTGTCTATCTTTGACCTGAAGATACAAGTTATTTTGAAAACAATTATCAGCATAAAGCTGGTGAGTTCATAAGAGTTTAGTGTGAGTATTGTATACAAAGCATTAGTGCTAAAAATGTATCCTTTATGTTCATAAGTAGTAGAAATTTAGAAAATCCCATATTTTCCAGGAAATACATTGTAAGTGACAATCTATGAAAAGTATGCATTCTTCATCTCTTTGAAAACAATTTATTTTAAAAATTCTTTGGCAAATCTCCAAGTAACAAATGTGACAGGATAAGTTAAGCCCGTGATCCATGATAGAGGTGCGAGCTTCCTTTAGTGATAGATACTTACTTACTTCGGGATGTGGTTTAACATTTAGTGTAGTATTTTAGTGTAGTTGTAGGGTATTCCTTGTAATTTACCAATAGTGAGAATAATAGAGAATCCCATGACCTTCCCGGTCATGCACAGTGTAGTGAAGTAGTGGCATCCCTGGGCCTGTACGGCGCGGACCGAGTTAACAGTCGGGATGTAATAGCGTCTGCCCCCGTATAGATCTATACATGTAGAGTAGTCTCCTGCTGGAACACTCTGGGCGTAGTGAATAGCGAATAGAGTATCTCGTAGTGGTTTAGTGTATTATTGTTTGTTTAGTGTTTTCTCTATGGTTATAGTGTGGAAATCTTTTAGTGTTGATCATAGTGTATTCTCTTACTAGTGTATCGTCTAGTGATAGTGAGTATTATAGTGTAGTTAGTAATAACTTTAGCGAGTAGTAGCGGTAGCGACCCTAACCATACCTATTATGGTTATCTTAGCGGGGATGTTTCCTAGCACGTTAGTGACTTTAGCATTAAGTGAAAGCAGTAATATTCGTATCCCACACTGATATACAGATTATATAAGTAAGAAATCAACGACAGTCGGACGGATAACTACTACCCTAGGCCCACAATCAAACAAGAACAGGAAATAAGGCGAGATACCGGTCCTAAGTCCTCCAAGTCTTATTTATATAAATATATCAGTGTGGTTACATTTTATAAGTAAATTGGTTTAATAAAAGTATTTTACCAAAAGATCATTTATTATCTAACTCGCTGTTTAAAAATAGTTTGAAAAGGGTGAAACCCATTTTTAAGGCATAGGGACAAATCACATGTGATTTGAACTAAGAGTAGTGAATCACATGTGATTAATCCTTGAAACTCGGAAATCGTTCTGTAAAACTTTGTATAAACATGTATAAGCAACTTGTATCTCCCCCCTAAAACATGTAAAACACTTGAAAGGTTCATTAAAGGGGTATGAACTCACCTGAAATCGCGGAAATCGGGTAAATCGGGTAATAGTGTCGATTGAGCGTTTGGTACCAAATAACCACTTGAGCACCTTTTAGGACCCTAATGTCATATGAAATATGTATTTTACAAGAAGTTAATCATCTTATGCTTTTCATTATAGTAATTGGACATTCTAGTGTCGTTTTCGGGGTTTTAAGGCCTAGAAAGGGTTCCCGGGAGTGGTACAAGGCCACGAATGATTTACGGGAGGGTCCTTGAGTTCACTTTCTTAGAGTTTATGGCCTATAAGCCATCCATTGGGAGTTTACGGCCGTAAGCCCCCCCTAGGCTTGGCCGTAAACTCTTGTGACACTCCAAAATGTGTGTTTAAGGCCTTATCTCACTTCCTTAATTTAGTGGTGTGTGTTTTGGACCAAGAGGGAAGGATTAAACATCTAAATTTGTGATATTTTTGGGGAGTTTACGGCCAAGACTTGTTCTTGGGCCGTAAACTCCTATAAGTCCTTTAAGATGTAGGTTTTACTTGTACAACATGGTCCCAAATGGCTTAGAAAAATCCTAGAAGGCCCTATAGTGAGTTTGGAACCATTTGGCACATATTTATGGGGAGTTTACGGCCCAAGAACATCCTTGGCCGTAAACTCTTCATTTGGTGTCAAAATGAAGTGTTTAATGGTACGACACACTTCCATAGGCCTTAGATAAATTCCTTTCATGCATTAGGGTAGTTTAGGGACTTGTTTGACACAATTTCTTGGGTGTTTACGGCCCAAGCTTAAGCTAGGCCGTAAACTCCTCTTTTTGGCCTCAAATGATGATGTTTAATGCACTCAAGCCTTCCTTGGAGTCAAGTCTAATTTACTAAACACCCTAGAAGAGTTTTTGAAGCCTTAAACATGGATTTGTGGGGTGTTTGTGGTGTTTACGGCCTAAGCACATGCTTGGGCCGTAAACTCCTTTTTACATGTCAAATCCTTGTGTTTTAGTGTCCAAACCCTTCTAGATATATGCCTTAATTAGTATACTAACATACAAGAAGGAAAAACTTGGTCTTTAGCATGGATTTGGGGGTTTACGGCCTAAGGAGCTTCTTAGGCCGTAAACTCCTCTTTGGACCTTGATTCCCATGATTTTGGCCTTAAAATTCAATGAAGTATGACTAGAATAAGATAGAGGGTGAATACTTACGTTAGGAAGTCGGAAATTAGCGGAATCGGGGTCGTTTTTGAGTCTAGAGAGAGAAAGTAGAGAGAGAGAGTGTGTGTGTGTAGCAAATGAGTCTTCAAATGTTGGGCACACCCATTGCATATGTCTCGGGAAACGCACCCGATACACGGCTACCCGATGTTTAAAGTTAACTGGGTTAAAACTTTTTACCCGGGTGAAGTGGTTGAAAAGGTAATACAACTCTATTAGGTTAAACGGGGTTAACACATACGAGTTATATTTCTTATAATAATATCAGACCATGCTTAAATTAGATATTCGGATATTGACGATTCCAAATATTGCGTAAAATAACGTATAGTGACGCTTTCCGTTAGTGAAAATGGGATTTTTAACGGAATTAGATTTGGGGTTGTCACATGTGAGGTGCCACAAACTAGGAATTCAACTAAAAAAGGAATAGAGCAGCACCTCAACCCAGTACATTGCAGCCATTGAACAAAGTATGTATATTCCACATGTTTACATATATATATATATATATATATATATATATATATATATATATATATATATATACATGTCAGTTAATTAAACTTTATACTTATACATTTATTAATAATATGTGCATGTGTATGTAGACGATAAAATGTTCAATGTCAGTGGCTCAACATAGCAACGTCATTGTGAATGGTTTTGTAATGTATTCTACCAATGAAAACCAGAAAATACATGGAAAGCCACTGACATCTGATTACTATAGAGTTTCTTTGGATGAAACAATAAAACCATCTGTCTGTACCAAATGGAGATAACAAATGCCTGTCAACAGTTATGAATGTAGTAGGTTCTTTTGTGGTTTGCGAAAAATATCTTGTAATCATGGATCCTAAGGTACGTTATTTGCATAAGTTAGATTAATATCTATATTCATTAATTAAACATTATAAAAAATTTTAAAACGATTTTATTAGTTAATTACATACACTAATTGTGCATGTTTGCTTCAATGTATGTTTAACACTTATTTTAATTTATGTTGTTACATGATCCGGATAAACATATAGTTGAAGCAAATAATGAAATACATAAGCCCAAGAAAAGATAGTCCATTTAAAAGTAGCCCATGAATCATTGCCCAACAACTCGACTAAGGAGTGCAACACCTATTTTAATTTAAGTAGAGTTTAATTTATCATTATATATTTGTATGTATGTTTTTGATGTAATAACTTTCTAATTATTATTATTAAAAAATAGTTTTTTATTACATTATATTTTATATTTATGTTTTTGCGCTTCATAGTAATGAAAGGTGACCAATATATGTGCAACTAAATTAAAAAAAACCATTCTACAATATAAATAATAAAAAACATATTGTGACAAGTTAAACATGTCGGTGTACGTAAACAATAGTGATGACAAACGATTAAACATATTAGGAAAGATAACTTATCCTTAATGCTTAATTACTTTTGTGTCTCCAAAAGTCAACAATGGTCGCAGTAATATTTATAAACGGTCATCGTCAGTAAATATTTATCACTCTATATGAAAAAACACATCAATATAAATATTTTATGCTCACCGCTTAATTGTTTGTGAGTGAGTAAACATTCACAATATTCATGATATAATATTAAACATCTCACTAAACGTAATCAATAATCATAATAAAAGAAATAACATTTTAATATAGATCATTTTTTGTGACGTCTTAATTTCTTTATTTGTCAGTGTATGTAAGCAGTAGTAATGATAAACGATTACACATGTTAGGAAACATAACTTATCATTACATCTTAATTACATTTGTGTCTCCAAAAGTCAACAATGACTGTGATAATATTTATAAACGGTCACCGTAAGTAAACATTTATCACTCTATATGGAAAAACACGTCATTATAAGTATTTTATGATGGCTGTTTAATTTCTTGTGAGTGAGTAAATGTTCACAATATTCACGATATAATATTAAACATGTCACTAAAAGTGATCAATAATCATAATAAAAGAAGTAAGATGTTAGTCTAAATCATTTTTGGTGACGTCTTAAATTTTTATTTGTCTTTGTATGTGAACAATAGTAATGATGAACCATTAACATGTTAGTAAAGATAGCTTATCCTTATTGCTCAATTACATTTGTGTCTCCAAAAGTCTATGGTCGTGATAATATTTATACACGGTGGTCGTAACTCGTAAGTGAACATTTATGACTCTAGGAAAAAACATCACTATAAGTTTATTATTCATGACGGTTATTAATATAAGATAGATATATCTTCAAAAACACCCCAACATATAATGACGAGTTTGACCTATAATAACGAGTTTTCATGAGTGATACTCACCACAATTGAATGACAGGATAACTTATCTTCAATGACGCGCCGTTTCCTCTCATCTTCTTCAAAAAAAAAAAAACCCGACATAAAATGTCTTTAATGACGGGTTTTTTACAAAGATAAAACCCAGTTTTGTACTAGTGGTTGTTATGATTCTAGTAATGATATTTATTAAAGAGGATCACAAAAAAAAATCCAAAAATGATTTATAAATTAGCATTATTGTGTTTTTAATAAAAAAAAATGATTGTTTTAGTGAAAATGGTCTAAATGGTATTGAGACTTTTATGCAGATTTGCTTTTTAAAATCCCCCGAATAAGATTTCCACGAAAAATTAAAATCAACATTTTTTTTTCAAAACTAGTAATGTCCCAAAACCAGTTTATCATTCATCAACCATTTGAACATTCATCGGAAAGCAAAGTCTAAGTTAAAACTTGAATTAAGTGATCTTTACTTATTCTTACTTAAATTCAATCATTTTTCCTTACATTTAATTAACCAGAAAGTGTTTGTATTGAGTTTTATAAGTTTGATCATGACATTACCAAATTTATTTTAGGTATCCATTTAGCATATAAGAAAGAGAGTATAGTTAAGTGACTTTAGGAAGAAGATTTACAATTATATCTCATTAGTTTTTTCAGCTAGTGGTATGTAGTTTTGGATTCCAAAATTTTCAAACAAGTCACGAAGCCCAAGTATCCCTCCTTATTATCCAAAATTTTCCCTATCTCCATATTATATATTTACTTTGATAGTAGGTTTAACAATTTACTAGGGATTCCAAAATTTTCAAACAAGTCACCAAGCCAAAGTATCCCTCCTTCTTCCCTTCACTCTTGTGTTAGACTAAATCAGTATTTGTTGAAAGAAATGTTTGGCTGGATGTCACTGTTAGGTACTTTTTTGATATTGTAATCGTATGACATAAATAGGTTTTATCATTTTGTATGATATAAATCGTTTTTTTACATAATGTATTTAATATGTTTTTGTAACAATGCTTTTTGTAGTTTTGTATATATAGAAAATAATTCGTTTCAGAAAAAGGTATGACATAAAATCAAATGTTTGTTTAAAAAAATGTTGTTTAATTTTAAATTCTTTTTGTCCATATGTGGGCTATTAAGTTAAAATTTAGTTGAATTAGTTTCAAAAAATGGCACCAGGTAAGAATTGGATTTACAGAGTTACAAAAAAAAACCGACCAACAACAACAAAAAGCTCACCGATGGGTATAATCGCTTTAAAATTGAAATTGTATGTTTAAACTAATTGAAACCGCATGATAAAACCACAAAACCGACCCATTGAAAACTGCGTTATTTGGTTTTAATACTACAAAAACTGCACTTTGCCATTTGCGGTTTGGTGTCGCACCATGCTCACCCCTAGTTAAAAATTTGTGAGATACATCAAATCATTGAAAAAATTTATAACAAAATCTTTTTAATTAACAAGTTCCTTGAATTTTCTTAAAGTTGAAAAAACTCAGTTAATAGTTTTTCAATATTTATGAGATTTTCACGATGGAAAAACTTTTAGAAAACTCCTAAACAACTCTTATTCAGAATATTCTTAAGTTTGCAAAAACGTCTTTATGGGTAGTGAACCGCATGGAATGACTAAAATACCTCTATCAAAATTCTTTTAGGAATAATGTCACGGTAGCCCTATAAATTTTTTCATAATGTTTTAAAATACATCTAGCGGTTTTTTTTTTTTTTTTTTTTTTTTTTTTTTTTTTTTTTTTTTTTGCAGTAGTCAAGGGACATAAAGTCAAAATTTACGTGCTAAAAAGGGATTGGGACTTGTAATAGTTGGTTTCTAATACCATTCCAGTGATGATGTGTCTTAATGTTGGACTTGTGGCTTTTTTTTTTTTTTTTTTGGTTTTAGATATTTTCAAATAAAAAAATACCTCCTTCAAAGAAATACTAGGTTGTCACTTTATTCAACTTGATATGTAAGCAAATATGCATCACAAGTTGGAAGATGCCAAACTAAAAGTTGTATTTTCCCCTTAAGCAAATACATGTCTTGTAGTACCTGTTTTTCCAAATGTGTTTATTTGGTAATGTTAAAGAAATATTTTAAGAGGATTTCTGGGAAAACCCAAATTTACAATGCGTATATGTAAGGACACGACGCGTGCCACGTCATAAGTCATGATGCGACTAAGTGTACGTCACGACACGAAGTCAGAAAGAGCTAAAACCCTAATTTGTTAGCCTTGAGCCCTATATAAAGACATTAAATGAAATATCTATATGCCCAAGAGTCATTATAGACTTATATTTATACATATTATATGATCTTATATGGCCACACTAACAAATTGTTGCAAGTATATTATTTATAAGAATGTGATCATTGATAAATAAATATAACACTTGTAATTAATTGGAAATTAATTATTTCATGAAAATATTAATTTTCAATGTTAAGTGTCAAAACATATCATAATATATCATAAGGTATGATTTATTATATCATATACATTATTTTGGACTAAATGTACTTTTTTCTTTTCGCTAACTAGTTAAGGCTTTATAAATTATAAAAAAATGATATATTTTATAAAATCCTTCATTATTTTTCTCATAAAATTGTAGGCATGTGAAGGAGACAAGAAGAGATCACTTTTGATTTGTTTAATGCTTATGTCATACTTTAGAAGCATGGATACTTTATGTTATAAAGCATGCCTCAGTGTTAAAACCCATGGGTTAAAGACTAGTCAAAAGGTGTTAAGTATTTGGAAAACTAGTTTCTTGCTTACTTGATGAATTCTGAAATTACTCTCTTCCTCTCCATATTCTCTCTAGTTTCTTAAGTGGTTAAGATCATATGAAAGGTTTTTGATACTTTACTTAAGTCTCCTTTAGAACAAAAGCTTTTTTTGTTCTTAAAGACTTAAGAGTTTTGTTACTACAAACAGAAGACTACCGTCTTATCAAGTTGAAGAATTGTTAGTGTTTCTAACTAAGTTGGAGTTCTATTATATATTCTTCATCAACATCCAACCTCCCAAGAGGAATCAAATTCTTCAAAGGTTGTATTATTTTCTTCCTATGGTTGTGTTAATCTTTCCATGCTTTGCAAAATGATCATTTATGGGTAAAATAGTTAAGTTAATTCAACAATTTTAAAAGCTTTTGTTGCCGTTTTTACTATTTTTGAAACCGAATATTTGAATAAACCCAATAGTTGGTATCAGAGTCATTTTTACAAGCTTGATTAGATTATTTAATATTTTTTTATTATCTTTGTTTTTGGAAAACACAGATGGTTTTCTTTATGTATGAAAATTCATACATATCTTCTATGACAACTTTAAAATATTTATAATTGTTATTTTTATGAGTAGAAGTTTACAAACATATTTTTAGTCATAAAAGTTATCTTATAAAAATAAATTAATATTTTATATAATTTTTAGTGTGTGTGTGTGTGTATATATATATATATATATATATATATATATATATATATATATATGACAAAATTACACAGATGGTCCCTGTGGTTGGCACAAGAGACCAAAGATAGTCCTTAGGAGGAATTTTGAACGAGTATGGTCCCTATGGTTCCTAATTGTTGCACGGACAATCCTTATGACTGACTCCATTTGATTGTTTCCGTTTATCTAAATCGTGTGACCCTCACATGAGGGTATTTTGGTCTTTTTCTTATCCCTTCTCTCTCATATCTTTATATGATCTGCAAAAGATTTTCCCTTCCCTTTAAAAATTAAACCCCCATTACTTCCTTCATTATTTTTTGTCTCCTCTATTCTCTCTTCTCTCTTCTGTGTTTTTCTAAGAAACTTCGCTTAACAATGGTAAATTGTTTTTTTGGAAGGCAAGCGGTGATAGTGACATCATGGACGGATCTTAACCCAGGGCGTAGGTTTTAGAAATGTCCCAGCAGTTGCGGTTTCATTGCATGGTTTGATGAGCCCATGTGTCGTAGGGATGTAGCTATCATTCTAGGTTTGCTAAGATCATTGAACAAGCTTCAAGAATCTCTACTACAAGCAAGTTTGGAAGCAAAAAAACTGAAGATGATGCTAGTTTTTAGCTGGGTTTTCTTTTTCATGTATGTGTACAAAAGATGTTAATAGTATCAGTCTGGAGATGATGGTTCTTTTGCTTGTGGGTAGAATCAGATAATAGTATTATCTGAAGATGATTTTGTTTTGTTTTCTTTGGATGTAAGAAATGTTCGTATGTATGAATGGAATGCTTTTTATTTGGGAAGCTTTTTAGTCTGCAACCATTGTTAAATATTGGTCTGGAACTTTATGAGTGTAAAATATTGGTCTGCAACTTTATGAACTATGCAGCTCCATTAAAGTATAAAATATGAAAGCGAAAGGTTTTTGTAGGGTTTAGACCATTGTAGTATAATGTGCAAACCATTGTAGAGCCATAACAACACTAGAAATGTTCAAAAATAAAATGCAAACTTTTGCATAGTCATAAAGTTCATTCCATAACCTTAAAGTGCAAAGTCATAATACCAACAAAATATCAAAAGTGATTGCAGACTAATGTATCATAACCAAAAGAACCAACTTAGTCTATCACCCTAATGTATCATAATACCAATAAAAGATAAAGACACACAAGAGCCAACTTAGTCTGAGCATTCTAAGGTACCAAAACAAACAACACAAAAGACATTTTTAAAAATCATAATGACAACATATCAAACTTTTTCCTTCATTTTGGTTTTCTCCTTAATTTTTGTTTTCTCCTTCATTTTAGGTTTCTCCTTCTTGCCATCTCCCTACTTCTTTGCCTTGCTAAGCTTCTTGCCCCTGCAACCACATTTCTAACTTCATTTTGTACCCCTTGTCCCTTGCAACTCCTAGAGTTGTGAACCTTGTTCTTGCATTTGCTACAAGTAATTGTAAGGAACTTCCTGGTCAAACTTTTACCTTGATTATTTGGTTCTTCAGTATAAGATCTCTTTCTCTTCTTTTCTGGTCTCCCCACCTGCATAATTAATAAATTATAAAATAGTATAAACGTATATTAACTTGTAAATTGAAAATTATTTACATATTTAGTATGCTTGGGGGTGTTAGTGTTGTGGGACAATCTGACTTTGGCCACATACTTCTTCCATTGATAGGCTGAACTTTGTACTTGTACATTTCATTCCATGTGCTTAACCTATAACGTGGATGTACCCACTCCTCAAGAGGTGAGAAATTTTTTGCCCCATGCTCAACCTTATCCCAAATGGCACTAACAAGATGAGAGCATGGTATCCTAGTAATTTCCCAATGCCTGAAACTACAGTTCTTGTCCTTCCAATTAACCACAAATTATTCCCCCGTTGTCCCAATAACTTGAGTTTTCTTAGCACCACTAAATATGCAAGTGTATTGAGAAGCATCTTTCTTAACTCCATCTAAAAGTTTTGTGGTTGTTGGGGTAAGTGGCCCTTGAGACTTATCTATCACATTTTGCACAATACAAATTCTTTTCATTAAGTATTCCCTAATATACTCTAAACATGTAATTATAGGTTTGTCTCGCGCATCTAACAACTTTGAGTTGAAAAATTCACATAAATTATTTAACAAAATATTTGTATGTGCTCTTGCTGTACAATGCAACAAAATATCTTATAAGAATATATAAGAATAAACACCTATTATATAAGGGTAAATATAACTGAAATATGTGCTCTTGCCCAATGTTTGGGTGGAATTTTCTTTAACTAGTCACATGCCTTTGAATTGAACTTGTTAAAATCTTTCATGAATCTATCAAAGTGTCTAACTCTTGTTGCTGTTGCACATTCCCATAAATGATCTCTGTGCTCCTTCCCCTCCATTGTAGTTTCATGTTTTCGTGAATATGTCGTAAACATAACCTGTGTTCAGCGCTAAGGAATAGGTTGGAAATGGCAGGTAAAATCCCCTAATTAACAAGTAACAAAAATGTTATTTTCTAAATGTAGCAGACAAAATTACACAAATGTCATTAACAAGTATCAAAAGAAGATTTACCTTTTTCCTGTCAGAAATGAATGTGAAGTTTGAATTTGTAGAGAGCTCCAAGTCTTCACCTAGACACTCTAGAAACTAACTCCATGAGCTTTTGGTCTCGGCTTCAACTATGGCATATGCTAGTGGGTAGATCCCATTATTGGAATCAAGACCCACAATAGTGAGAAACTGTCCAGGGTAAGCTCCCTTCATGAAAGCCCCATCGAATCCTAAAAAATCTCTTAAACCTGCCTTAAAACCCAGTTTTAATGAACCTCAAAAGACATAAATTCTCTTAAACATCCTAGTTTCCAAGTCTGCATTTTTTTCACTGTATACATCAATCTTCACAGTTGTTCCTGGGTTGCAATGTTGTAATTCTAGTACGTAATCCCTGAGAAGTATGTATTGCTTTTGATAATCTCCATAAACATGTTTCTGTGCAAGTTGTTTATCCCTAAAGACCTTTATTCTTGACATCCCCACCTCGTATGTCTTTTGTAACTCTACACGCAAAGCTTTGACTGGGATAGTTGGGTTTCCTTCCACTAGTTGAAGAATGGTGGTTGCAAGAAACTTAGAAGTACATGCTTTAATAGATCTTGACTGCACACATCTATGCTCATTAACCAAAGTTTTCACCATCCAATCGCTTTCTTCATCAGATCTAGAAATTAATACCACCCAAGGGCATGTTGCTTTTTGTGAACTGACTTTTTTGTGCTTGCATTTGATTATGCTTTTTGTCCATGGCCCACCTGTCCTAGTTCGACTTGAATGCATTTTAATGTAGTCCTTCACTTCTGATGAGGACTTAAATATTTGACCCAGGTGGAATGTAGTTTTATGTACTACTCCTGATGAAAACGTGGTTGGTTTATTTAACCTTCTCATTAACTTATTCCTCTTGTTCGTCTTCTACACCAACTGATTCAAACAACTGTGTATCTATCACCTCCAAATCCTCATCAACTATGACATCAGGTGCATTGAATGATTGGTGGTTATCTAGATTTGGAAAAGAATAAACACCACCGTAGAAGTCTTTCATATTCACTTCGACATCCTCCACCATATTAAGTTCATCCACTAAAAAGTCCCTATCGTCACTTATACTTTCAATGGTGCCAGTCTCATCACTAATAACATCCCCAATTTCTTCATTGTCCCCCATCTGTTGGTAATCATTGACTCCTATCTATTGGTAATTACTATGATCCATATAAAGAAAGGATCAAAGTCTTTTCAATGACCAACATCTTGGACTTTTTTAAGCTTCTCACTTGCAGGTTGAACTCCAACATCTTTCACTACATCTCCAACAAAATGTCCAAAAGGTACAACAGACCTAGAAAAGTCATAGTTGTCATTCAAGTCCAATTTTCTACTACATGATCCTATCTCTGTACTGTTAACCTTTTTTAGATTGAGTTCAAGAGAAATAGGCCCATTGATTTCTTCCAATACGACCTTATTTGGAGACATAAAGTATGTATGTAGTCTAGTAGTTCCATGTTCAGTATACACCGTAATCTCTTTGTGATTAGCGACATGCTTACTTAATAGAATTACGTCTGAGTCGTTACCTAGAGGAAGTAACCCATAATCCATTTCAATCTCTGGAATCAAGAAGTGGTAGTAGATAGGCTCACCGTTGATATAACCTATCTCCTTCAACACATCGTCTAACTCATGTACGGAAAACACGTCCATGTCTACGTAAACATAGTCAATACTCCCACATACGTAACGTCTTCCTGGGTATTTTGTGAACGTACCCCCATGGTGAATCTTGAATATGTTGGATTAGTGTCTAATTCCATAACTATTTTGGTATGTACTTGACCCGATTGTGAGCATGGTCATTTTGGGTTGCCTTCACACTGGTGACTAGACAGGATGATTGTTGAGGAGAGAGGCTGGTTTATTGTTAAGAATAATAAATTGGGGTATAAATATGATTTGTTAATATATTATATGAATAATATATTAATTTGGAATCATATTATTAATTAGTATTTAATCAGGAATTAATTATGAATTAATTTCGAGATTAAAGGAATTAATTAAAAGTACAGGGGTTGTTTTGTAATTATTTGATAGTTGAGACTTTGGGCTATTGGATCACCTTTATTAAGGCTTGAACGAAAATCCTGGAAGGATCTAGGAGTTTTTGTCCAAGGGCTTAAGGAAAGGAGTCCATGGACTTGCTTAGGCCCTAAGCTAAGGGATTAGGGTTTCCACCTTGAAACCCTAGTTAGCCTTAAGTATAAATAGCACCCTAAGGCACTAAATTCGGCCAACCCTTGGAGAAACCCTACTAGGGTCGAATTTTAGAGCCTCTTGCCTCCCTTCCTCTCTCTCATATCCATCCTTTCACCCAAAGTGTGTTTGTGAGCCATTAGAGGTACTACACTTGTGGTACTTGCTTTCAAGAGCTAAGGAAATTCAAGGAACTAGTTGTTATTGCTATATAACAACAAAAGGTATGTATTACATTCTCCTTTGTGAATTTCGAAAATCATAGGAGTATTCCAGGTTTCCTTTTGTGTTCATAAAGTTGTATGTCTAATAGTGAAAACATAGATCCAATTAGGGTTGCATGCACACATAGGATCGTTTGTATAAAATCCATCAATGGTATCAGAGCCATTGTTTTTGTTTTCAATTAGATTTGATACAAATGTATGAATATGACAACTAGGGTTTATGGCTAATAAACCCTGGAGGCTTGATTTTCGAAATTAGGGTTTCTAAACCCTAGATTTCGAAAATTTTGGTAAGGTTTCCTAAACTTTTTTTTGGCCCCAAGATTTCGATTTTAAGGTTGTCTAACCCTAGAATTTCGAAATTTTCCTTGTCCCCTAGATAGGATTCCCAAATTTCAGGGATTTGGATAATGTCATATCTTATTATTATCCTTGATTTCATAAATAGATAATTAAAGATCTTATGAATTATCCCATTCCATAAATTTTCAAATCTTAGGGGATATGGGATTAGATTAAATTAATTGTTTAATTTAATAGATAATCCTACAAGATTTAATAATTAAAATTAATTGTTTAATTTTGGATAATTATTAAATCAATGTTTTAATATTTAAAAATTTAAAATTTAAGTGTTGGATTTTCGAAAATTTTGAATAAAATTAAAACCTAATTTGTTTTGAAAAGTTTCAAAACTTGCCCTCAAGTTTTGGAATTTAAATTGTTTGATTAAAAGGTTTAATTTTGAAAGTCAAAATTCTAAAACCCGTAGTTTTGAAAAGTTCAAAATACACCCTTATGGTTTTGTTAAGTTAATTAAAAGTATAATTAAAAGAGAGTTAATAAATCCATAATCATATGGTTTATATTTAATCAAATTAAAAGTGTAATTTATTAAATTAAACCACCTAGTATTTTAAAAGCGTAAAATACACAATTATACTATATATAACATAAAAAGTCTAATATTATATATGTATAACTTAAACTGCTAGTGTTACCGTTAGTAGGCCTCATTCACGAAGCCGATCTATAAGGGGGTATAAGGTTATGGCCTATAAAATGGCCGTTTAATGGGTGTCCACTCTGACCCACCGCTTCCTTGATTGGTGGAGGGTCGTTAGCCGAACGGGTAGGATAGGGCAAACCCTTTCCATTAAAAGTATAATGAAGTATAAAGTAACTAAATGTTATTACAAAATTCTCAATCTTAGTTACTTTAGGTAAAAGTGAATTGATGCAATTCCATGAAATTACACTTTGTGCCTTGCGAAGACGTTAGTGGAGCGTGTGTGGTTAACCGGCACATCGAATAGGTGACCGTAACATTGGGGGCAACATGTAAGTTTGCATGGTTATTCATACCCTGTTTTGTGATCCTCGACATCCCAGTCACAAATCGAGGGGCATATCGAGATTTAAACATGCCATTGAAAAGTTCAATGAATCTCAAAGGATCTAGGAATTTTTTCAATACATTTAAAACCTAATCTCTTTTTCGTTTTTCATGGTGGAAAATTAGTGAATCGTCATTCACTTACCTTCAAATGTTCTACAATTTGGGTTACGGTATCCCTCTCCCAAGTTGTGGAATATTATGTTGGGTCCTAGCCTTAATATCTCGTTTGGGTGATTTGTTAACGACTCAATCAATCAACTAACTTGAATTTTTTTCTCCCGTTTTGTAGATGTCAAAGTATGACAACTATGGTCTTCCCAAATCCCGTGGAACAAGCTTTCCACATGAAGATGATATTCCACGATTTGATCGAGGAACACGAGATCATGCTTCACTTCCTCCACCTCCTCCAATTATTCTACCTAACCTACAAGTATGAATGCTTGAAAAGTTCAAGATCACTCAAGCCCTTTTGGCAAGTAAACACGAAGATGGGAAACTTGTGTGTGCACACGTCTTAGAGATGAAGTCACACATTGGTAGGTTAAGGATGTTGGGTGTCGAGATTTCAGGTGAGTTGGCTGTTGATTGGGTTCTTCAGTCGCTTCCTGAATCATATAGTGAGTTCATTAGAGAGTACTATATGATGGATCATGACGTGACCCTCATTGATCTCACCTATTTGCTTATAGCTGCTGAATCAGAGATGATTTGGCGCACTGGTCAAGCAAACTTGATTGGTCGATCAAACTCCCATATTTCTTTGGACATTTACTACATTGGAAGTCCAGAAAAGGCTGAGATTGTCCCTTGCTAAGTACCAAAGGAGTCTATTTGCTTTTACTGCCAAGAGAAGAGGCATTGGAGACGAAGCTGCCCTATTTACCTGAGAGATCTAAGAGATGGGAGAGTCAAGACGTATGGCTCTACTTCATGTAAAATCCATTAACTAACTCTTTTAAGTTCCTATTTTAGATTCTTAATACATGATGTGATAAGATTACATTTTGATGTTTTGTAGGATCGAAGAAAAGAGAGGATGCTTAAGGGAAAAAGTGACCTGAATCTAATCGTGAAGAAATGGATTTCGATCACATTTCTTGAAGATTGGATTCTTGAGCTACTACTTGGAGTTAGAATAGATTGCCAAGAAATATGAAATAACATAGGTTTTCAATCGAATTGAATTGTAAGGATGAATTTTTCCGCAATAAAATAAATTTTGGTTTTATCTTATTTATTTATCCTTAAAATGGCGTGTATGAAAAATTGATGTTTGTGTACTTCTATTATTATCAAAATGGGTTTGATTCTTAATTAGGTTATTTGTGGAAGTGTCAAAAGTTTACCAAATAGGGAGAGTTTCTCATCGCCCAAGTTTCAAGTGGATAGAAACTTGGAATCATGCAACGAGTATTGTATGATGAATGAAAACTTTCACATTTGGGAAATTTAGACTAATTCTTTGACAAAGTGTCAATTGAAGGACTAGGAGATCGAGTACACTAGGTTGTATGTTGATCAAGTCTACCACAAGAGAACGAAACAAAGCCGCATCCCAATTGTAAAGGTTCACTAGAATGCCAAGTGACGACTGGAGTTCGCTTGGGAGCGCGAGGATCAAATGAAACTTAAATATCCTTATCTTTTTGCTTAGTTATTGTGTAACAGCTTAGTTGTTTGAACTTTAACTTCGGGACGAAATTCCCTCTAACGGGGGATGATGTGAAAACCCAAAACTTTCGTATATATAATTTCTACAGTCTAACACTTCATTAAAAGCCAAATTCATTTCTGCCATCATTTAGCACAATTTAATGTCCATTTGAGTATTCCGAGCCTTGTACACTTAAGGAACAAGCGTTAGAAAGCAACCACTAAAGCCCAACACCAAATCAATGCCTTAAACTCCATGAGATGGAGTTTACGGCCGTAAACATGGAGTTTACGGCCGTAAACATGGAGTTTACGGCCATAAACTCACTAACGCCGTGAATTCCCACCTATAAGGGTGAGCCTTGATCATTTCTAACCCCTTTTCACACTTCCAATCTCAAGAACACCCTCTAAACTCTCTCACCTATCATCCTGTTCTTCACTAGATCTCCCAAAAATGTAAGTGTTTCTCATCTTGATTTGTTGTTATAAACATAACATCTAGTGATTATTCATCATTTCATCCACTCATTATTGTGTTTTACTTAGATCTTCAAAACACCAAGAACACCAAGAACACACACTAGTGTTCTTGGACCTTAAACACCAAATCAAGCTTCTATCTTGTAAGTACACTTACCCTAGCCTCTTATGTGCTTAATATGAACTTGATAACACATAAAAATCATCAAATATCATAATAACAAAGGAGTTTACGGCCAAGGATGTTCTTGGGCCGTAAACCCCTTTTAAGGTGGCAAAATGGACCCTAATTTCCTTCCTAAACCTTGGATGCCAACCTTGATCCTTCCTAGACATGTTTAGGACCTTAATAATAATCAAAACATATCCCCATGAGAGTTTACGGCTGTAAAAACCTAAGGAAATGGTCCTTAGGCCGTAAACTCCACAAAGTGGCCTTAATGTGCCCCTAATGTTTTCCTAAGGCTTGGACTTAACCCCTAGAATGCTTACCCTTGAGTATAAGACATTAAATCACCAAATGGCACCTAGTACCATGAGTTTACATCCGTAAACTCATGGGGGAAGTGTTCATGGGCCATAAACTCCTTAAGGAGTGGTCCTTGGGCCATAAACTCCAATACCATGCCATACAACCCTTAGATGCAACCCCTTGGTACCTATAACACTTGAAGCAAAGTGTTTCCATGTCCTATGGTGTCTTAAATTGATCAAATTATGATTAAATGTCTAATTAGATACATACATGTTTATTATATGTTAAATTAGGATCCGTGTGTGTTCAAGTCCTCACCTGGCACCTAGCATCTTACTTGGCACCTCCATCAAATCCGCTCACTACAGGTGAGTTCATACCCCTTAATTAACCTTTCAAATGTTTTTAAATGCTTTTATGGGGGGGGATACAAGTTGAATCCAACAAATTATAGTATCAATCACATGTGATTTATGACTTGCAACCAAAAAGGATTTTCTATACTTATAACTGCTTGCCAACAAAACTTCTTTAAATGTTTATCAAACTCGTTTTCATGTTAAATTGTTATAAAAGCTAGTTCGAAACTCTCTTAAACTTCTTTATTTCTAAACCATACCTACACCAATATATTTATATAAATAAGACTTGAAGGACTTAGAAAAGATAGCTCAGCTTACCTCATGTTCTTGTTTGATTGTGGACTTAGGGTATATTGCTATTTGTCCAACTGTCGTTGAATTCTTAATTATATATTGTATATATTCGTGTTGGATATAAAAGTCTTCACTTTAGATCAATACATTTGTGTATCAAAGTCATGCAACCATCATTCTACTTAACTATAATAGGTATAGTTAAGGATTACCACTCATTACTATTATTACCATGACTCTTACTATATTTGGTACTGTTATGAGTCTATACACGTTGAATATTATACAACGAGAATACCATATACTATATAAGGGAACACACAATACATTATACCAAGAAGTACATGATACTATAATACAAGAGAATATAACAAAACTGAATGTGACATACTATTCCTCAATACGACACTTCACTGTGCCATCACCGTGTAACCAGAGTCTCCTGGAGGGAGAGCGGGCATTATGTGTATAGATCTATACGGGACAGACACTCCCACATCCCGAATGCTAGCTACAGTCCGAGCCGTCTAGGCCCAGGGGTGACAAAATGTCATGATACTACGTGTGACCTGGAGGGTCATCAGTTATTCGATCGTCAATCAGCATGGTTACATACGAGTTCACATTCAAACCTTTAATTAACACATTAAGAATTAAAGGCGAAATAAACTCCCCGAGGGGTATTGTACATCTTAATACTACTTGGAGTCTGCATTTTATTACATTCAGCCGGCAATGACACTGCTGGGGTAAAACATTATTTTTCCCATTTACTTTACATGAATGAAGTCTAAAACTATATTTTTCATAACTGATAGTTCATTGGGAAAACTTTTACACTTCCAAAGGACCAAACTTACAAATAACCGAGTCTTGGTAGAAGACTACTCTTACTGGAAAATATAGGATTTTCTAGGGATTTTACTATTTTCAAACATTGATAACAGCTATTATATTACATGATTGTAAACACTTTTATACAAGAAATGACACTAAATACTTATGAACTCACCAGCTTTATGCTGATACTCGTTTTCAAAATAACTTGTATTCTCAGGTCATCAATAGACAGGTACTGATGCAACTTTTGAGAAGATGGAGCACCTACAAGACTCATCTTTTATTTTTATTATACCTTTGGTGTCTATCAAACTGTACAGAACACGCTTGTATTACAATTATTATATTAATGCAATGGATGTTGTTGCTTGTTTTTACTATTATGCATTGTTTTGATACTATACATGATGTCCTCCATCCCAGAACGTATTCGCCATTCTCGGTTTTGGGGTGTGACAGATTGGTATCAGAGCATTGTTTATAGTGAATCAAGTATATCAACCCATAAAAGATATACGAACTATGAACACCTCGGGATTAAAACACTCTGACCAAGAATAGATACTTTTAAATACTAAAATATTTAACTTAGTATATATATACATCCATAAATACAAAGGGTTAGTAACATACTAGAATAAAACAAAAGTATTAAGATTGTTGAACAGCACAATTGGGCTTAGAGACATATAGTCAAATTTAGGTGGATGTAGCCTGATCAAGTACATTTTCCCAGGAGTGACTAGCATGTGCCTAAGAGTGATTGTGGTGTTGCAACAAGTCAAAAAACTTACCAACACTACCACAAGAACATTAGAACAAGAATACTATAGGAGTATTCTGCAATTCTATAACTTACATATGTAAAAAATAAAAAGGTCGTTACTAGTGGAGCAATAGTTGCTAAGTGGCTACTTTTCAGTTGCATGTGATTAAGATGTTATAGACTTAGAATCTATGATCTTTGTTTACTTCCTGTTCCTTGTTTGGTTGTGGATTTAGAGTTTGGGTCACTTATTCGACGGTCTATTCTGCCTCAGTCGCATGTAATTAGTATGCACTATGCAAATATTGGCCTAACTCATAACGATCATCTTATAAGTATCTTAGATCGGAACGTCTATTAACTATTCCTTCCCCATTTCTCGCGTAAATAGCATGGCTGGCTTCCACCTTCCCGATGATCCGTACTATCCAAACCAAGGCAATGGAGGGTAGCTTGATGACGAGCCATAGGATGATCACCCGATCCCTTTGGATGACCACCGTGCAGAGGGCTTTTCAGATAGCTCCGACTCTGAACCGGAAGCCAACAACTTGCCCCCAATAGCTCCAAATCCCAAACCCCGTCCAACATTTCAGTGTCCCACTCCCATTTGGGCAACAACCTTGAATCGATCGAGCGATGAGGAGGGACAACCTTTACCTTTCAACGGAGACCGAAGCTTCTACAACATAAGCGAGGGAGGTTCAGCGGACAGAGTCTTGCCCATCATGGTCTGTAGGATTCCCAGATCATCGAACAAGGTCATGCAGCCATTGGCAGAGTTATGGAAATTGACGCCAACTCTAACCTTAACACTATTCATATCCACCAACTGGAAGAAGCCATGGATAGGACAAGGAGGACCAATGAGGCTCTGCAGCAACAGCTAGCTGCATCCCAAGCCGAAGTTAGGGAACTCCGAGCGCGTCAGAGGGCTCATGAACGACATCTTCAGGAAGTTGTACGCCAACTGGCTGATCTTAGGGTTCGCTCAATGGGTACCCGTCGCCAGTAGAAGATGTCAACTCGTCTTTCTCTTTTGTTTAAGGACTAGCCTTTCCTTTTCTATGCTCGATAGAGCACTTGTCTGTAAACATTCCTAAATCTGAAAGTACTCTAACTAGGCCCTAGGCTGCCAACATTTTCCCTTATGGTTTGATGTAAGACCTACTGTTAGGTCATTTTTCCCGAACTCATTTTACATCATTAATACCAGTAATATCGGCAGTTATCTACTTCGTAGGAAAGTCTATACTTTTGTGTTTTCCTACTCTGTTGCTATGACTCTATCTGATAACTGGACTATGGCGATTTAGTCCGTGAAACTCTCTCATCATGTTTACAATCGATTCTTACTATTGTCATCATCTTTATAAATTTTCAGCAAATGATGCCTCCCTGTAAGCGCCCGAACAGAGGCAGACCTGCGACTCAAACTCCACCTCCACCACCACCTCCTCTGCAGTTCGATGCGGTGATGTTTCAAGCAGCCGTAACCGCAGCTGTAATAGCAGCTATGGCTCAAATGAATTCTGATGATGCAAGTGAAGCTAGAATGGGCGGCAACTCTAGACATGGTGAAGTTCACCAACGGACACAGGGGTGTACCTATAAGGACTTCATGAACTGCAAACCAACATTGTTCAATTGGACCGGAGGAATCCTTGCATTGTCCCAGTGGATCAAAAGAACTGAAGCCGTCTTAGAAATGTGCTCATGCCCCGAGGAAAGCAAGATAAAGTTCGCTGCCTCCACCCTCACTAAAAGGGCCCTGACATGGTGGAATGGCCATGTCAATTCACTCTCTTTGGTAACAGCCAACGCCATGGGCTGGGACACACTGAAGGACCTTCTGAGAAGGGAGTACTGCCCTAGGGGTGAAATTCAAAAACTCGAGGAGGAACTCTGGAACCTCAAGATGAAAGGTAACGACATAGTGGCTTAGACAGCCGGGTTCTGCGACCTGGCAACTATGTGTCTTAACATGATCCCTACTGAAAGCAAAAAAATTGAACAATATATCTGGGGTTTAATGCCCCTGTATCGAGGGAATGTTCTATCATCACACCCTACGACCTTTGACAGTGCCAAGGAATTGGCTCAAAGGTTGATTGATCATGAAGTTCCTTCAACTCCATCAACGACAACGACGGTTGCCATTACACCGACCAAGACATCTGACAACAAGAGGAAACGGTGGGACCGAAAGAAGGGCAAGTCAACTCAATAATCCTCCAAAAACCAACAAACGGTGGCTGTCCATGCTGCCACTACCCCTGCTGCCCCTACACTAGCCAAAATATATGCTGGAAACCTACCCAAGTGCGGCAAGTGCTCTTTCCATCATCATGGCCCCTGCCGTGAATTGCACTATACTAACTGCGGCCGGAAGGGCCATACCGCCAGGTCTCAACCCAAACTCATCAATCAAGTTCCCAGTACCGAAGTGAGTCAAGCGTGCTACGGGTGTGGCGAGACAGGACACTTCAAAAGAAACTGCCCGAAAGCTGGGAATGCGGGAGGAACAGGGAGACTACTTGCTATTGGCCATAATGAAGCAGTAGCAGACCCCACAGTAGTCACAGGTATGTTCCTTCTCGATAACTCTTATGCTTGTATCCTATTCGATAGTCGTAAACCAAAACTTTAAGCACTTACTTAAACAATCCTTAAAACTGTTAGAAGAAACCTTCGTCATAGAAATGGCTAACGGAAATACAGAGAGTTCTAACGAGATCTACATAGGTTGTACCCTCACGCTAGATAATCATTCGTTCCCAATCGACCTTATACCAGTGGCAACCAAGATTTTCGATGTCATTGTGGGCATGGACTGGTTGAGTCTCCATCGTGTCAATATCCTATGCTTCGAAAAGGTAATCTGTCTAAATCTAACAAATAACGAAACTCTATTAATCTACGGAGACAAACCCAGTACGAGTCTTCGCATCATCTCGAGTATTCAAGCCCAGAAGTACTTACGTAAAGAATATCGTGCATTCCTTGCACACGTTGTCGACACGAGCCAAAAAACAAAAGATCTAAATGACTTCCCCGTAGTATGCGACTTCCCCGACATTTTTCCAGAAGAGCTACCGGGTTTACCTCCCCAACGTCGGGTCGAGTTCAGGATCGACTTAATTCCCAAATCGCCCTATCGTCTAGCACCTGCTGAGATGCAAGAGCTGTCCGGTCAACTTAACGAGCTGCTCAGCAAGGGCTTTTTAAGACCGAACTTCTCACCCTGGGGAGCGCCAGTCTTGTTCGTAAAGAAGAAAGACGAATCGTTCCGTATGTGCAATTATTATAGAGAGCTCAACAAACTGACGGTCAAAAATCATTACCCTCTTCCTCGTATAGATGATTTATTCGATCAACTACAAGGAGCGAGTTACTTTTCCAAGATTGATCTGAGTTCTGGGTATCATCATTTATGACTGCTTGAGGAGGATGTCCCGAAAACAGCCTTCCAAACTCGTTACGAACACTACGAGTTCGTAGTGATGCCGTTCGGACTGACCAATGCACCCACAATATTCATGGACTTAATGAATAGGTTGTGTCGTCCTTACTTGGATCAGTTCGTCATTGTCTTCATTGATGACATACTCATCTACTCTTGAAGTAAGGAGGAGCATAGCGATCATCTACGACAAGTCCTGGAAACCCTACGATCGGAGAAGCTATATGCGAAGTTCTCTAAGTGCGAATTTTGGATCCGAAGAGTCGAATTCTTAGGACACGTGGTTAGCGAAGAAGGAATCCACGTGGACCCATCCAAGATTAAAGCTATTGAGAACTGGTCAGCAACGAAGACGCCTACAGAAATTCGTCAATTTCTAGGCCTCGCTGGCTACTACCGCAGGTTCATTCTGAACCTATCTCGAATCGCGAAACCCCTTACAACATTGACCCAGAAAGGCGTGGCCTTTGACTGGGGAGAGAAACAAGAGAAGGCATTCCAAACCCTGAAATGGGCCTTATGCACCGCACCGATACTACCCCTCCCCGAAGGGATAGAAGATTTTGTGGTATACTGCGATACGTCCAATTAGGGGCTCGGTTGTGTTCTGATGCTACGAGGTAAGGTCATCGCCTACGCCTCAAGACAGATGAAGACACACGAGGTAAACTACATCACACACGACCTCGAATTAGGAGCGGTTATGCTCGCCCTAAAGATCTGGAGACACTACCTGTACGGTACGAAGAGAACGACATACACCGACCACAAAAGCCTCCAACACATATTCAACCAGAAGGAGCTCAATATGAGACAACGACGGTGGTTCGAGCTACTCAATGACTACAAATGCGAAATTCGTTATCATCTGGGTAAAGCCAATGTAGTAGCAGACGCCCTAAGCCGGAAAGAATATTCTGGTCGAAGAGTCAATTCATTAACAATGACTATCCATTCACATCTACCCGCACATATTAAAGAGGCTCAGCTTGAAGCCTTGAAACCTGAAAATGTGGCGGGAGAATCCCTGAGAGGAATGGATAAGAACTTGGAGGTCAAGGGTGACAGAGCCTTATATCTCATGGGCCGGATGTGGACACCGCAACACGGTGGCTTCAGAGACTTGGTCATGAAGGAAGCCCACAACACTCGATATTCCGTTCACCCAGGTTCGGATAAGATGTATCTAGATCTTAAAAAGTCATATTGGTGGCCTAACATGAAAGCGGAAATTGCTACCTTCGTGAGTAAATGCCTTACTTGCGCCAAGGTCAAGGTCGAATACTAGAAACCATCAGGTCTACTACAGCAACCGGAGATACCTGAATGGAAGTGGGAGCGGATCACTACGGATTTCATAACCAAGCTACCCAAGAGAACGGGTGGGCTCGATACCAAATGGGTCATCGTCGACAGATTGACCAAGTCTGCACACTTCCCATCCATCAAAGAAACAGAAAAGATGCAAAAACTCACAAGAACATATATTAAGGAGATCATACGACTGCATGGTGTTCCTATATCTATTATCTCCGTTAGAGATAGTAGATTCACTTCGAGGTTCTGGCAGTCATTACAAAGCTCCTTGGGAACGAGGCTGTACATGAGTACAACCTACCATCTGCAGACTGACGGACAAAGTGAGAGATTTATCCAAACTTTGGAAGATATGCTACGAACCTATGTGATCAAATTTGGTAAGGCATGGGATACCCACTTACCCCTTGTCGAGTTTTCCTATAACAAAAGTTATCACACGAGCATCTAGGCAGCTCCATTCGAAGCCCTCTACGGCCGAAAGTGCAGGTCCCCTATGTGCTGGGCTGAGGTGGGTGACACTCAGTTAGCTAAAGGACGAGTTCCTGACAGCGCTCTCACGGGTCTGGAGATCATTCGAGAAACGACCAAGAAGATCATACAGATTCGTGAACGATTAAAAGCTGCTAGAGATCGACAGAAAAGCTACGCATACAAACGAAGAAAACCCTTGGAGTTCCAAGTGGGAGACCGAGTCCTTTTGAAAGTCTCACCCTGGAAAGGCATGATACGCTTTGGAAAGCATGGAAAGCTGAATCCAAGATACATAGGGCCTTTCGAGTTTCTCACTAGAATTAGACCCGTAGCTTACAAACTCAACCTACCCCGCGAGCTCAGTAACATACATCCTACCTTCCACGTCTCAAACTTGAAAAACTGCCTATCCGACGAAACTCTCGTAATCCCACTCAACGAGATCGATATCAACGAGAGCCTCAACTTCGTGGAAGAACCTGTGGAAATTATGGATCGAGAAGTCAAGAGAACGAAACAAAGCCGCATCCCAATTGTAAAGGTTCACTAGAATGCCAAGTGAGGACTGGAGTTCGCTTGGGAGCGCGAGGATCAAATGAAACTTAAATATCCTCATCTTTTTGCTTAGTTATTGTGTAACAGCTTAGTTGTTTGAACTCTAACTTCGGGACGAAATTCCCTCTAACGGGGGATGATGTGAAAACCCAAAACTTTCGTATATATAATTTCTACAGTCTAACACTTCATTAAAAGCCAAATTCATTTCTGCCATCATTTAGCACAATTTAATGTCCATTTGAGTATTCCGAGCCTTATACACTTAAGGAACAAGCGTTAGAAAGCAACCACTAAAGCCCCAACACCAAATCAATGCCTTAAACTCCATGAGATGGAGTTTACGGCCGTAAACATGGAGTTTACGGCCGTAAACATGGAGTTTACGGCCATAAACTCACTAACACCGTGAATTCCCACCTATAAGGGTGAGCCTTGATCATTTCTAACCCCTTTTCACACTTCCAATCTCAAGAACACCCTCTAAACTCTCTCACCTATCATCCTGTTCTTCACCAGATCTCCCAAAAATGTAAGTGTTTCTCATCTTGATTTGTTGTTATAAACATAACATCTAGTGATTATTCATCATTTCATCCATTCATTATTGTGTTTTACTTAGATCTTCAAAACACCAAGAACACCAAGAACACACACTAGTGTTCTTGGACCTTAAACACCAAATCAAGCTTCTATCTTGTAAGTACACTTACCCTAGCCTCTTATGTGCTTAATATCAACTTGATAACACATAAAATCATCAAATATCATAATAACAAAGGCGTTTACGGCCAAGGATGTTCTTGGGTCGTAAACCCCTTTTAAAGTGGCAAAATGGACCCTGATTTCCTTCCTAAACTTTGGATGCCAACCTTGATCCTTCCTAGACATGTTTAGGACCTTAACAATAATCGAATCATATCCCCAGGAGAGTTTACGGCCGTAAACACCTAAGGAAATGGTCCTTAGGCCGTAAACTCCACAAAGTGGCTTTAATGTGCCCCTAATGTTTTCCTAAGGCTTGGACTTAACCCCTAGAATGCTTACCCTTGAGTATAAGACATTAAATCACCAAATGGCACCTAATACCATGAGTTTACATCCGTAAACTCATGGGGGGAAGTGTTCGGGGGCCATAAACTCCTTAAGGAGTGGTCCTTGGGCCATAAACTCCAATACCATGCCATACAACACTTAGATGCAACCCGTTGGTACCTATAACACTTGAAGCCAAGTGTTTCCATATCCTAGGGTGTCTTAACTTGATAAAATTATGATTAAATTTCTAATTATATACATGTATGTTTATTATATGTTAAATTAGGATCTGTGTGTGTGTTCAAGTCCTCACCTGGCACCTAACATCTTACTTGGCACCTCCATCAAATCCGCTCACTACAGGTGAGTTCATACCCCTTAATTAACCTTTCAAATGTTTTTAAATGATTTTATGGGGGGGGATACAAGTTGAATCCAACAAATTATAATATCAATCACATGTGATTTATGACTTGCAACCAAAAAGGATTTTCTATACTTATAACTGCTTGCCAACAAAAGTGCTTTAAATGTTTATCAAACTCGTTTTCTTGTTAAATTGTTATAAAAACTAGTTCCAAACTCTTTTAAACTTCTTTATTTCTAAACCATACCTACACCAATATATTTATATAAATAAGACTTGAAGGACTTAGAACTGATAGCTCACCTTACCTCATGTTGTTGTTTGATTGTGGACTTAGGGTATATTGCTATCTGTCCGACTGTCGTTGAATTCTTAATTATATATTGTATATATTCGTGTTGGATATAAAAGTATTCACTTCAGATCAATACATTTGTGTATCAAAGTCATGCAACCATCATTCTATTTAACTATAATAGGTATAGTTAAGGATTACCGCTCATTACTATTATTACCATGACACTTACTATATTTGGTACTGTTATGAGTCTATACACGTTGAATATTATACAACGAGAATACCATATACTACAAAAGAGAACACTCAATACATTATACCAAGAAGTACATGATACTATAATACAAGAGAATATAACAAAACTGAATATGGCATACTATTCCTCAATACGACACTTCACTGTGCCATCACCGTGTAACCAGAGTCTCCTGGAGGGAGAGCGGGCATTATGTGTATAGATCTATACGGGACAGACACTCCCACATCCCGAATGCTAGCTACAGTCCGAGCCGTCTAGGCCCAGGGGTGACAAAATGTCATGATACTACGTGTGACCTGGAGGGTCATCAGTTATTCGATCGTCAATCAGCATGGTTACATACGAGTTCACATTCAAACCTTTAATTAACACATTAAGAATTAAAGGCGAAATAAACTCCCCGAGGGGTATTGTACATCTTAATACTACCTGGAGTCTGCATTTTATTACATTCAGCCGGCAGTGACACTGTTCGGGTAAAACTTTATTTTTCCCATTTACTTTACATGAATGAAGTCTAAAACTATATTTTTCATAACTGATAGTTCATTGGGAAAACTTTTACACTTCCAAAGGATCAAACTTACAAATAATCGAGTCTTGGTAGAAGACTACTCTTACTGGAAAATCTAGGATTTTCTAGGGATTTTACTATTTTCAAACATTGATAACAGCTATCATATTTCATGATTGTAAACACTTTTATACAAGCAATGACAGTAAATACTTATGAACTCACCAGCTTTATGCTGATACTCGTTTTCAAAATAACTTGTATTCTCAGGTCATCAATAGACAGGTACTGATGCAGCTTTTGAGAAGATGGTGCACCTACAAGAATCATCTTTTATGTTGATTATACTTTTCGTGTCTGTCAAACTGTACAGAACACACTTGTATTACAATTATTATATTAATGTAATGGATGTTGTTGCTTGTTTTTACTATTATGCATTGTTATGATATTGTACATGACATCCTCCACCCCAGAATGTATTCCGCCGTTCTCGGTTTTGGGGTGTGACATCTTATTCTTGGACATTTGAAATTGGTAAGTTGTGATGTCTTGGATAAGACAAAGACCAACTTGGACCAATTTTGTGAAGTGTTTTGTCTTGATAAAGGCTACACTAACTCTTGAATATTTGTTTATCAAGAAAAAGTTTCTTGACAAGAGAACCTTATATGTCATGGAGTCAGTGGGAGTCTTAAATGTCTTGAAAAGTTTCAAGAACAAATTCAAGAATAAACATAGTTGATCATCACTAGCACACGACTTGAGGTTTATATGTGACGACCCAAAAATTTCCGTTAGTTTTAACGTCGAAGTTAACGTCAAAAATTAACGTCGAAATTAATTACGTCTAAAATTAGTCAAATTCATCCCGAAAATATTTTTGACCGAAAATTAAACCCGTTGGAATATTTTAAATAATATTCGTCAAGCGAACAAAAATTAAGGCGGTATAATTTTAAAATTTGCCGTGATTAAGGAAGTGGTGAAAAACTCGTTCGCGGTTGGTGTCAGGAGAACCCCAGCCAGGTCATAAGCCCCACCCTATATAAGGGAGGAGTGGGATTCACTCGCACCTTTTTACCACCTTAGACACTCTCTCTCTCTCCACTTTCTCTCTCTACAAACGGGTTTTGGTCAAAAATCATCCCTCCGAGCTCCAAATCGGTAAGTAAACCTCCCTAGCTTGTTGTTTAACACTTCTATCTTGCAAATTCGAGACTTAAACATCCGGAAACCTCAAGAACATGAGTTTACGGCCCGTGAACACCTTCATGGACCGTAAACACTAATAAAGGGGTTTTTATGCTCAAAAACCCTTCCAAACCACTTCTCATGCTTAGCAATGGCTTAGAAACTTACCCGAAAGGACTTAGAACACCAAAATCGGACCAAATGGGGAGTAAACTTGAGTTTATGGTCTAAGAATGTTCTTCGACCGTAAACCCATGTGCATGGACCATAAACACTTGTTTAAGTGTCAAACTATCCCTCAAACCCCTCCAAGGGCTTCCATGAACTTCCTCGAGTGCATAGAACCTTATTTCCCTTCATTTTATGCACCAAAGCATACAAGAATCATGTCACACATGATTTTACGGCCCAAGAAGGTTCTTGGACCATAAACACCCATTCATAGACCATAAACACCCCCAAAGGGTGTAAAAGTGCCCTTAACACTTTGTATGGCTTGGATTTGGACCTAGAACTTCGTATGCTTAACCTAGAATCACAAAAACGCATGATTGGGGACTAACATGAGTTTACTGCCGTAAACTCATGTGTTTAAGGTAGTAAACTCCCCAAGTGTATCTCCTTAGACCGTAAACACCTTTCCAAGGTGTTTAAGTGCCCTAAACACCTTCCGATGCCTCTAAAAGCCACTAGAACCTTACCTACATGAGTTAGAACCACCAAACAACCAAAGGAATGGGTCAACATGAGTTTAAGACCGTAAAATCATGTGTTTACGGCCATAAACTCCTCAAGGAGTAAACTATGGACCGTAAACTCCATTTAGTGCCCATTTTGAGGAGTAAACTCCAATGTGAGTCCATACACACCTCCTATGCAACCCGGGACACTTCTAGCACTTGTAGCAAAGTGTTTTATGATGTAAGACACCCTTACTTGCTTAAGTAGTTGTTAAATGACTAATTGGATACTTAAATGTATCATTACTTGTCAAATAGGATTCGCGTGTGTGGTCAAGTCCTCACTTGACACTTAGCATCCTATACCGGCACCTCCGTCGGAGCCACTTACACCAGGTGAGTTCATACCCCTGAATGAACCTTTTAAATGTTTTTACATGTTTTATAGGGGGGAATACAAGTTAAACATGCCAGTTATCATATCAATCACATGTGATTGATAACCCGCATGCACAAAGATTTACCACACTATAAACTGTTTTACCGAGTATGACACTATAAATGTTTTTCTAAAAAGTTTTCACTTATTCAAATCTTTTACTTATATTATTTTATCAAGATTTCATTTAAAACCAATTTACGAGAGATTTCCAAAGAATTTCCAAAGGATTTCAAACTTATTTTACAAAAGAAAACAAAGTTGTGATTTTCATGAGTATAAAGACTTCCAAAGTTTTCATCAAGGTTTTCTTCCATGTTTTATTACTCCTGCTTGTTAGATGCTACTGCTTCGTTATATTTCTATTTCGGTAAACGCTCACACTCGTTAGACGCTCCTTCTACACTCGTTAGACGCTCATACTTTACTCGTTAGACGCTCCTACTTCACTTGTTAGACGCTCCTACTTCACTCGTTAGACAATCCTACTTCACTATTGTCGCTCCTACTTCAAGAACCACTCCTACTTGTTAAACACTCACACTTAGTTAGATGTATGCTTGTGCTTGTATAGATGCATATAAATAATGATGGAAGGACTTAGGAAGGCTTGTTCGCCCTATTTCCTTTTCTTCGTTGAGATGTGGTCTGGTGGGATCGGATGGTCGTCCGAAGGTTGTTTGATTCATTAGTTATATATTATGTATACAAGCATAGACATATAGGTTTAATCTAGTCAGTTCAGTTATGAGTCTCTACCTCTAGTTCAGTACTTATATTGGAAACCCACTACCCACTATTTCGGATGCATCTTCGGGACACGACCTTCTCCGTTGTCTAGTTGGTAACCAGAGTCTCCTGTAGGGAGAGCGGACATTGTTTGTATAGATCTATACCGGATTGACACCCATGCACCCTGACTGCTAGCTACAGTCCACGGCCTACCAAGCCAATGGGTGACAAATGTCATATTCTATAGACGCTTGCAAGGCGTCAGGTACTCTAGTGTCGGTAAGTATGGTTACGAGTATCCCAGGTTACCTTATAATTCATGGCCTTAAGGCAACGGTATGTTACCAGCAATTTACACTGTATGCTGGGAACCCACTCACAGAGTCACACTGTTTTTAGACCTCGCTAGCTGTATCTTTCATTTGATACTGTCCGGGGTCTGTATTCTCTGTTTTAGACCTTACTACCTGTATCTTTCATTTGATACTATCTGGGGTCTGTATCCTCTGTTTTTAGACCTTGCTAGTCGTACCTTTCATTTGGTACCGTCAGGTGTCAGTGTCTCTCTTTGTTAGACTGAGCCAGGCGTGTCGTTTGTTCGATACTCTCCTGGAGTCTATGATTCCTTTGTCTTAGTCAGCAGTCTTCACTGCTGAGGCATATGTTATTTCCCTGATTTCTCGTGCTTTCTTTAATAACCAAATTCTGTATTTTGATGATGATAGCGATTAAGGGAAAACTACTTTTTACCACATAACTCCATCCGGTCTTGGTAGAAGACTGCTTTTATTAAAGAAAATATAGGATTTTCTGGAAAAGACACTAATGTAATACTCTAAAACTACCACTTTTATTAAAGTTATTTGGATAAAATGACACTAAAATACTTATGAACTCACCAGCATTTGTAAAAATGCTGATACTCGCTTTTCAAATAACTTGTATTCTCAGGTCAGCTTTAGACAGGTACATTCCAGGAGCTTCTATTGAAGACGGTTTTGTTCCAAGCTGCTCTTATACTATTACTTGTATTACTTTGATGTACTGTAATGTAAACCATGTAAAACTATTACTATTAATGCAATGGTTGTTGTACTTTGATTACTATAATGCATGTGTTGTGATACTTGACATGACGTCATCCACCCCAGAACGTTTCCGCCGTTCCGGTTTTGTGGTGTGACATTATAACGTATCGTGACTGACATACTCTAGTTTCTGTGCCATTCCATTTGAGTTAACTATGTATGTGAGTTCATGAGTTCTCATTTGAACGCATAAAAGGCAAGCACCTTGGTCAATGAAAAGTACATTGATAGGAAAGGGCGAGCTGCTTAACAACCTGGATGCAATGGTGGGCACGCGTGCTGCCATGAGGCATGAAGTTGAGATTGAACAAGTTATGTCCATATGAGATGGATTTGTCACAAACATTTTCTTATGATTGTTGTTATGACAAATTCACATGGATAGGAACACATACGCTATAAAATCTAAGTGTCATAAGGTTTCCCTCTTTCATGAAAATGATTGTGAGGAAATGCTTTCACTAAGAGAGATTTTAGAAGATAGTAGTTGTGAAAATTGTATTCTCAAATTCGATTATGGTTACGACATCCCTTTCCTTAGTTCGAATTGTGAGATTTGACAATTAGTCTGAATATTTGGGACGTAGTAACATAAGTTCTGAATTTGTCTAGACACACATGTGAGCCTTTTAAGGAAAAGGTGTATGAGTTTAAGACGCTTAGATAAAGGATTATCAAAGCATCTGGTATTAGAAATATGAACTTAAGGAATTCAATAAGCATTGTTTTCTAGAAGTTCAGCTGTTTTTCGAATACATGTCAAAGCTAGTGGGAGCATAAGTGTTATGCCAATAAGGAAATAATCATCATGTTAGTGGGAGGATGATTATTATAGTAAGTATTGCAAGTTAGCAATATTAATTATAGAAAACAAGAGTTATACTTTGCAAAGTCGTAAGGGTTGAAAAGTTGTTTTGCTATAATTAAGGGAGAGAATATTGTACTTCGTTTCAAAATCTAAAGCTTAGATTGAAAAATTTTAATAAATTTAGTCAAAGGATACATAGTGTGTTCTCAAATTTCAATTATGATTATGACATCCCTCTTCATAGTTCGAATAGTGAGAACGTGACTCATAAAATATTATGGCAGAAGATTGATAAAGTATCATATCTTTATGTAAGACATTATGCATACGCTTCGGGTATAGGAACAATTGCATATGCTATAATATTTGACCGTTCTAAAATTTTCCAAATGCCAAGGGCATTAAGAGGGAAAAGGGACTAGAACTGGTTTTGACTAAAATAATTAAACAACTATCAAAGGACGATCCAAAGTTCGTTGAGGATTGGTCGCTTGTGAGTAGTTGGAAGTATAGTAATGGATGGACCATATCGACATTATTATGAATAGATAAGATTCTATTTAGAATGAGTTGTCATATGGCAAATGTGGAAATGATTCCATAATTGGGAGTTGGAAATTAAGAATTTATGTCTAGATTAGAAAATTTTATGCAAAAAGGATGTTCAAATGAATGTACTTTGAGTGAGAGACATCACATCTATAGAATTGTTTTGTAACAATTTCTGATAGAGTACCTTGTGATTTCATTGGCCGAGTCTTTGTGACTTTTGTGCCGTGACTTTACAAAAGGATCATTGCATAAAATATTAGAATTTGACATATTCTAAAAGTGGCAAGAATTTGGTATTCTTACACTAATTATAAGGATTGGGGATTTTCAAATGAGTTTCATTGGAAAAGTTTTTCGATTGATCTATTTCACAAAGTATGGACCATAGGAAACCAAAGTGTGCATGCTTGGAGCATGGGACAATTGTGGTTATAATTCGAGTTATAAAGTTGATTATCTGAAACATTAAACAATGAATAATGAGTACTCAATATGGTGATTAAATAAAAGTGTTTTATTTATACTCACAAGTTTGGGGTCATATAGGAGTAAGTATTATCATTGTGTTTCTCTTTGCATGTTTTGACTTCCAGAATAACTGGGTTATTCGAACCTCCACAGTCTGTCATATGTTGGAAGTAGGTATGAAGGAAGACTGTCCTGAAGAGTCTGTAGATTGTTTGAAGAGTCTAGACATAGCACAAGTTTACTGTAGAGTTCATGAGTGCTTTAATAAGATTAGAATATTGGATTAAATCCACGCTCACGAAAATCACTTCATGGATTTTATCACGAGTGATTATGAGTCGATAATATTGTATATTCTTGAAACCGAGACGTGTGAGTTGTTATTTGCTGGTCAGTTGTACATTGATGACAAGTAAACGCACCAGTAACTTGGTGTTATAAAACATGTTGTTGTGTGCGATTCCATGAGTGAGTACAAGAAAGCATTGAGTCGAAGTTTATCTGTTCCTTTTTCTAAAGTGGGATAAAAGCGATATTTGTGGGCCCCTCGATGATTTAGTGATCACACCCTAAGCGCTTGGCCAAGCCGAGACTAATTTGATGTGTTCAATTGTTATCTGTTGTCAGTCGCCATAAATCGGAAATCGGGAAACAACACATAGACTGAGAGAATGATTTCAATCCATGTCTCATGTCTATGTGATATCAAGAATGGTGGAATATATGATCTCTTATCTAAAGGACACGCTTCTGATACGATTAGAGTTGACAACGGCTTTTGAAAGCTACGAATGCTGATCAGGTTCTGAACTCATACGCATAATAGTTATTAGACTTATCCAAGTGGGAGGCTGTTGGATTAGTGCCTAAGTCCATAACTATTTTGGTATGTACTTGACCCGATTGTGAGCATGGTCCTTTTGGGTTGCCTTCGAACTGGTGATTGTTGAGGAAAGAGGCTGGTTTATTGTTAAGAATAATAAATTGGGGTATAAATATGATTTGTTAATATATTATATGAATAATATATTAATTTGGAATCATATTATTAATTAGTATTTAATCAGAAATTAGTTAGGAATTAATTTCAGAATTAAAGGAATTAATTAAAAGTACAGGGGCTGTTTTGTAATTATTTGATAGTTGAGACTTTGGGCTATTGGATCAACTTTATTAAGGCTTGAACAAAAATCCTGGAAGGATCTAGGTGTATTCGTCCAAGGGCTTAAGGAAAGGAGTCCATGGACTTGCTTAGGCCCTAAGCTAAGGGATTAGGGTTTCTACCTTGAAACCCTTGTTAGCCTTAAGTATAAATAGCACCCTAAGGCACTAAATTCGGCCAACCCTTGGAGAAACCCTACTAGGGTCGAATTTTAGAGCCTCTTGCCTCCTTTCCTCTCTCTCTCTCTCTCATATTCATCCTTTCACCCAAAGTGTGTTTGTGAGCCATTAGAGGTACTACACTTGTGGTACTTGCTTTCAAGAGCTAAGGAAATTCAAGGAACTACTTGTTATTGCTATATAACAACAAAAGGTATGTATTACATTCTCCTTTGTGAATTTCGAAAATCATAGGATTATTCCAGGTTTCCTTTTGTGTTCATAAAGTTGTATGTCTAATAGTGAAAACATAGATCCAATTAGGGTTGCATGCACACATAGGCTTGTTTGTATAAAATCCATCAGAATATGCATAAACTATTTAAACCAACTGAAAAACAAATAAATAATGATATGAGGAAAGAATGAAGTCTCAAAATTGAATGTGCATAAATTACTTAACAAAATTGAAAGTTGTTAACTGATCACTCACCATAAGCTTTGATCAGGTCAAGATTTTCTGAGAATTTGAAACGGACATTCCACAAAGTTAGAACCATCGCAAAAGATGAAGATGAAAACCCTAGTTTCCGTTTGAGTTTTGAAGTGATGAAGATGAAAAACCAAAGGATAGAAGAAAGGGTCGATTTCTTGGGGTAATGTAAATGGCAGCTGGATGTAAGGATCATTTATGAATATGATCATTTTGTTTAATAAAGCAAAAGACCAAAATACCCTCGTGTGAGGGTCACATGATTTAGATAAACGACAACAATCAAATCGAGTCAGTCATAATGACTGTCTATGCAACAATTGGGAACCATAGGGACCATACTCGTTCAAAATTCCTCATAAGGACTATCTTTGGTCTCTTGTGCCAACCACAGGGACCATCTATGTAATTTTCTCTCTCTCTCTCTCTCTCTCTATATATATATATATATATATATATATATATATATATATATATATATATATATATATATATATATATATATATATATATATATCAAGGTTCTAAATAACGTAAGGCGTGACTTGGCGGCAATGTCAAGCCTTAAGCTTTTCCAAGCCTTTGTGAGTCATGTCGTTTGTAAGGCATGACTTAAGGCGGTAATTTTGTATATAATTCATATTTTTATATGTATTTTCAACTATTATTTATGTTTATACACATATATGAGTCAAGGTGGCGTTTTGGTAAAAACTAGGCGGCATATACAAGCCTTGGAGCCATGACGAGCTTTTTAGAACATTGATATATATATATATATATATATATATATATATATATATATATATATATATATATATATATATATATATATATATATATATATAGTGGGAAGATCAATAAAAAATGCATAAACCTAAAAAAACCCTAAAAATGTATAAAAAAACTTTGAGATATCTAAATCTTTTTTTTACTTTACAAAATACGCTACTTTTTTTATAAAATCGTTGAAAAATAATTTTTTTTAAAAAAATTTATTAAAAAAAATATTTTTTTAATAAAAATAAATAAGTAAAAAAAAAATCAATTTTTTTAAGCAAATTTGTTCCAAAACCTGAAATTTTAGCCGTAAGTCAAAAAAAAATTAGATATCTTAAAGTATTTTTTTTCTAAGTATTTCTATTGATTTTCTAGGTTTTAGGGTTTCCGAACCATTATGCATTTTGTAGGTTTTAGGGTTTCCAAACCATTATGCATTTTCTATTGATTTGATACATATATATATATATATATATATATATATATATATATATATATATATATATATATATATATATATATATATATATATATATATATATATATATAATGTAAATAAACTAGCCATAGACCTCTTGTGTTGTTATTTGTGTTGATTTATTAAAATTGTTGTAATACTTATTTATTTATATGGTATATAATAATTAAATAGATTGTTTTCATTTTGTTTATTTTTGTAAGTAATAGATTAGTTTTCGAAATAGTTAATTTTTTAAAAAAATGTAACAAGAATGAAATGATGTCCATGTTGAAGATCAAAAGTTTATAAACTAGATTTCATTAAAGTTTCATAAACTCTATAAAATTATTTTTATTAATTTGCTACACGGTGTTGAAGCCAGTCGGAGCCTGAAGACATTACAAAATTTTTGGTCCATTAATGTCCCTTAGGAATGGACTTGATATTTTTGTGATGGCTCACAAAAATGTCACTAATTTATGATTTGTTTGTACACATATGTTTTGCATACTTGTGTTGTTTATATTTATGTTGATACTGTGATTTTTAATTCTTAAAATTAGATTTGACATGCAAAATAATAGTTTGAGCATTAATAATATCACAAGGAGTTTGGTTTTAATAAAGTTACATTTTAACATAGGATGGTAAAAAGAAGTTCTAAAAATAAAACAAGGTTTATCGTTAAAGCTAGCTAACGGTAAATTTTGACGATTAAAATTATATATGTTTAAAATTCAGAATTTATAAACTTATCAGACTTCAAACCTTGTTTTATATAAGAATTTTTTATTAATTGGTTTATGAATGTTTTTTAGCGCTTAAAGAGTAAAACATAATACTAATTTTTAAATTTAAAATTTGATCATGTAAATAGTATAAAGTTTGGATTTTATAAAAGAACATTGTAAAAATGTGACTTTAAATAAAAATATATCATGGCTTATTGGATGCATGTAATAACCATGATATAATATATTTTTTAAACTAGAATTATTAATACATTAAAACTCCTCTTATTAAACATAAATCTATGTAATCCTAATTGAAAGGCACTCATATGTATCTTGTATAAGCTAGTGGTATAAAGGTCACTTAACCACTATATGTTATCTTTAAATGACTTGGGTGTATTCGTGATTTCTATTACCAAGTTATAGGTCGATTACACAAGTTTTTCAAACTGGATGATTTGATCTAAAATATTTTTTGATAAAGGATACATGAGCAATAGAGATTTGAGGCACATATGAGATCAAACACACCTATTAAACTTTGTTATCAGCGATCTCATAAAGCTAGGAATTATATACTAGTATATAATTAATAATCGCTATATGCCTAATGGAATTCAATGAATGGGATAAAATATACCTAACCATTTATCTGTTTTCCAATTTGGATCCAATACTTTGATAATTACTGTTTCTAAAAAACTAAAAAGGTATTAATTATTAAAGATTTAAAGATTTAAAATAGTAAATGAATTTTGTTAAAATTTTGTAGATGAACAATATACTCTCATCACCATGAATGGGTTCATGTACTGAAAGACAATATCATGATGTAACATCCGAAAAACAGGATAAAATCTTCATTTATAAATTCATCAATCCCATACGTCATATGTCTTACAAAAACATCCATGATACAAACTATCCAAAACATCAGAGTAATATAACTCATAATTGCGGAAACGTGAGGGGGGAGAATGTTGTGTCGTCACGTCACGCCCTTCCTTTTTGTACTAGAAGTACCTAAAACCGTAAACATAACTGCAAGCACAAAGCTTAATGAGCTTCCACAAAATGCCACATACAACATTCACATAAATATAACAACACATGGCTATTTCGTGTCCATATCAACCCCTAGGTCCGTATCAACCTCATGTAACAACAAGTAGTTGTCTCAGGTCCTTATCAACCCTCGAGTCTGTTTAAACCCCGATTCCATAATGACTCCGAGCCCAAATTTTCTCCATGCACATATCATACAATCATATTAGTAATAATCACGTAGTCACAAACATCCTGCACATACGAATCAGTGGGTCGACATTTGTGCTTTCGACCCACTAGTGTGGAGAGAATAGTCACCTTTATCTAAAGATAACTGAATCCTACACTCGAGCTGATGCTATCACAGTTCCTCACACTAAACAAAGCCCAAAGGAAACCCTAATTAATAACCAGGATTTAAACCATAATTAATGGTCCAAATCATATTTATCTTACCAAGGGAAAAAGACCATTTTGCCCTTCTCATGAATGACCCAATATACAAGGCACAAAACCCCTAACAACCCAAGGCCCGAAAATGGCCCAAGTGAATTTTATGGGAGTACGCTCTGCATACTCCTATTACGCCTAGTGTACTACATTACCTTGGAAGGATTATGAGATAGCAACCCTCAACACCCAACGTACTCAGACGTCCAAACTCTCTATTAAGGTCTTAATACTTAAATACCTATCGTCTAAACATCATATCTAAACCCAATGAAGGTTTAAAGTCATAAAGTTGCAACCTTTATGTCTTTGAATGACAAAAGGGACCTCAAAACAAAAACCCTAACTTATATTACCATCTAAAACTCCATCAAAACCAAGCCTGCATTCTTATGACACCAAACACTCAGAAATGCCTGAAAGGACAGCTCAAATGGTTTGGAGTCAACCATTCTCATAAACCAAGGTTTTTGGGACAAAAAGTTCATAACTTTCAACCTAACAAGATCTAGCAAGGCAAGCATCAAGATTTGAACTTTATACATCCTGGAGATGCACAAAGATGTGAAGAATGTGGATCCAAAAGCTTGAGAAAAACACCACTTCTATAAAGATCTTCCTTCACCACCAAGAACACCAAAATAACACTCAAGTGCTTCAAAACTCACACATAAGAATTAGGGTTTCAAGATGGGGGCTAAAAGGAATGGAGGTTAGAGGTAAGGAAGGGTTTAAGGCCATAAAGTCCTTCAAATAAGGTCTAAACCCTAAAAATTAGGATTTGAAGTCCAAAAGAGTACGTCAAGCGTACCTCCATGTATGCCCGACATACGAGAAAAAATTTGTGTCCGAAGTTAAAGAGCTAGGCAAGGCATAACTCTAACTTACATCATGTATAGAGACTGAAAATGCAAACATTTTAGACTATTAAGCTATAATTGAAAAATGAATGATAATGAATGTTACAAATTTCACCCACTTGAATCAAACTTCGTCCTCGTAGTCCGCTGCTGCAAAGAAGTCTGGGTAGTGCTCCCTTATATTGACCTTAGGCTCCCACGTCCACTCAAAGCCTTTCTGGTGTTGCCCTTTCAACTTCACCAAGATCATTACTTTGTTGCGCAGAGCCTTGGTCTTGCGATCGAGAATAGCATTCGGCGTCTCTACATAGTTTAGGCACTTGTCGACTAAATATCATCCAAAGGAATCACCACAGAATCATCGGCTACACACTTCTACAACTGAGAGACATGGAAAGTGTTATGGATCTTACTAAGCTCATCAGGAAAATCCAGCTGATATGCAACCTTGCCCACCTGGGCGGTAATCCTGAAGGGACTAATAAACCAGGGGCCCAACTTGCCCCGCTTCCGAACCGGATGAAACCTTTCGAAGGTGACACCTTCAGAAGCACAAATTCCCCTACCTGAAACATAAAGTCCGAACGATGACGGTCTGCATAATTCTTCTAACAGATTTGCGTGACTCACAATGTGTCTCGCATCTGCTGTATCATATATGTGGTCTTGAGCACTACTTTAGTACTCCCCATGACCCGAAACCCAACGTTGCCCCAACAAACCAGGGTCCTACATCTCCTTCCATAGAACATCTTGAAAGCGGGTCGATCAATACTGGATTGATAACTATTGTTGTAGGAGAACTCAACCAGTGGAAGGTAAGTATCCCAACTCCCACCAAAATCAAGCACACATGCCCAGAGCATATTTTCAAGTGTCTAAATCATCCGCTCAGTCTAAACATCGATCTGGGGGTGGTATGATGTACTGAAATGCAGTTGAGTACCCAAATCCTCATGGAATCTCTTCTAAAACCTCGAAGTCAGATTTTGGCATTCTTTTTATCTAAATGAAAGTCGTAGTATCCGGTTTTAGCCTTGGGGCACTTCCCAATTTTGAATGGCTTCGATTTTGGTAGGATCTTCGGATACACCGTCACCAGAAATAACATGGCCGAGAAACTGAACTTGGCGAAGCCAAAATTCACATTTCGAGAATTTAGCATAAAGTTTCTCCTTTCTAAGAAGTTCTAAGATTTCACGAATATGAACGGCATGATCAGCTTCAGACTTGGAATAGAGGATGGAGTGGATGAATTCTATGGGGAAACCCATTAGAAATCGTCCAAGGCCTCTAAGGAGGGAGTCCATGGGTTGCTTAGGGCTTAAGCAGTCAAATTAGGGTTTCCTTGTTAGATAACCCTAATAACCTCACTATTTAAGGACCCCTAGGGCACCAAAAACGTGGCCAACTGATTCCTTAGGTTTTCTACACGTTTATTTGGTGCTTCCTCTCTTCTCATTCTTCATCCTCTTGCTGTTTGTGAGCCATTAGAGGAGTGACATTTGTGACTCTAAGCTTTCTAAAGTCATTACAAGGAGGATTTGAGATTGTTATTGCTACATAACAATCAAGGTAAGATCTAAACCCCATTCATATGTTAATATGATTAATTTTATGCTAGATCTAGGGTTTAAAGTCTTGGATGAATGCATGTACAATAGAGAAACCTAGATCCAAGCATTAGGGTTTGCATGAGCACATAGGATGTTCCTATGGCTAAAACCCATCACTTTGTGACCAGGTTTAGGGCAGAGTTTGCGTCGGCTTTCAAGCTTCATCAGCTGGCCATGGAGTTTTTAGATATGAGGCAGACGACGGAGACTGTGGCGGAGATCACCGCCAAGTTCCGAGAGAGGGCGTTGTTGGTGCCCCGGTACATGGGTGACGAGGATATGAGGAGGACCCGCTACCATGACATGCTACGAGCTGATATTTGGGAGCATGTTAGTTTTTCAGATTACCCTACCTTGGACTCTATGATTGCCAGGGTGAGGGAGAGGGAGATAGATCTGGAGCATATCCGGAAGAGGAATACAAAGGAGGGACAGACATGAGGGGCTACGGGGAAGAAGCCCAAGGGATCAGATGGTAGGCCGAAAGGCCAGTCAGGACCGAGCCGCTGTAGGAAATGTGGTAGGCCACATGAGAGGGCATGTAGACTGGGATCGTCGGGCTGCTATAAGTGCGGCAAGACGGGGCATTTCAGCATGGATTGTACCGCCCCTGCACCTGTGATACAGACGTCTAAGTTGCTGTGTTTCCACTACAACCAGAGGGGCCACAAGAAGGCCAATTGCCCGCAGTTGACAGCAGCAGCGCCGGTGAAGGCGCCAGCTCCAGCGACCCTGCGGATCACAGATGGCCAGCAGGGTAAGGCAGAGGCTCCAGTGGTGAGGAGCCGGGTATTTCAACTGACCTCAGAAGAGGCACGCACCGCACCCGACGTGGTGACGGGTTTGATTCTTTCCCTCTGTTTTATTTATATGATGTTATGATATTGATATGTGCTCTATGTATATGCGTTAGGATCGTTCCATGTGAACAGTATCCCAGTACAGGTGTTGTTTGACTCGGGTGACACCCGATTATTTGTTTCTCTTGCGCTTAACAAGAAGTTTATTGAGTCTTCGGACATGTTGGATTGCCCTTTAGAGGTAGAGATTGCTGATGATCGATCAGTGCGAGCATCAGCAGTGTTCAAAGATTGTGTTCTAAGGTTGTTTGAGTAGCGCTACTTGGTAGATTTAGTTCCCATTCCATTGCGTGGGAACAAGGTGATTATAGGCATGGATTGGTTGAGCCCTAATGGGGCGGTGATAGATTGCGCACAATAGCTAGTGCGGATCAGGACCCCAAGTGGGGGAGAGTTGGTGATCCACGGCGAGAGGCCACAGTGTGGAACCACAGTATGTTTAGCAGTGAGGGCTAGGCGCTACCTTCAGCAGGGTTACACGGTATATGTCGTGTATGTTATGGATACCCGGGAGGCGGGTAAGGCGATGGTGGGCGAGGTTCCAGTGGTGCAAGACTACGCAGATGTGTTCCCAGAGGAGCTTCCTGGGATACCTCCGAAGCGACATGTAGAGTTCAGGATCGACCTAGTCCCTAGTGCGGCTCCGATAGCCAAGGCATCGTATCGGTTGGCTCCTCTTGAGATGCAGGAGTTGTCTACACAACTGCAAGAGCTGTTAGACAAGGGATTCATTAGACCGAGCAGTTTACCCTGAGGAGCCTCGATTTTGTTTGTGAAGAAGAAGGACGGGTCACATCGGATGTGTATAGATTATCGGGAGCTGAACAAGGTAACGGTGAAGAACCGTTACCACTCCCGAGGATTGATGATCTCTTTGACCAGTTACAGGGAGCATCTTGGCTCTCCAAGATTGATTTGCGTTCGGGTTATCATCAGATGAGGGTCAGAGAGGAGGATGTGCAGAAGACCGCGTTTCGGACGTGCTATGGCCATTACGAGTTCGTGGTGATGCCGTTTGGGCTCACCAATGCTCCTGCCGCGTTCATGGACCTCATGAACCGCATGTGCAGACCTATGCTGGACCGGTCTGTGATAGTTTTCATTGATGACATCTTGGTTTATTCCAAGACGCAGGAGGAGAACGAGGAGCATCTGAGAGAGGTTTTGGAGACCCTGAGGAGGGAGAGCTTGTACGCTAAGTTCTCCAAGTGCGAGTTTTGGTTGCGAGAGGTGCAATTCCTTGGGCACCTTGTCAACTAGAACGATATACTGGTCGACCCGGCCAAGATAGAGGCCGTGATGAGATGGGAGGTTCCGAAGTATCCATTTGAGATTCGGAGTTTCCTGGGATTAGCAAGCTACTATCGGAGATTCATTCGGGACTGCTCCAAGATAGTCGTACCCTTGACACGGATGAATAAGAAAGTCGTGGTCTTTCGATGGGGGTCTAAGCAGCAGGCAGTGCTTCAGATTCTGAGACAGAGATTGTGTGAGGCGCCAATCTTAGCCCTACCAGAGGGCGTAGATGATTTTGTGGTATACTGTGACGCGTCCATCTCAGGGTTGGGCGCGGTACTGATGCAGGGAGGGTATGTCATTGCCTACGCTTCGAGGTAGCTGGAGCCTCACGAGGCGAACTACCCGACGCACGACTTAGAGTTGGGGGTGGTGGTCTTCGCCCTCAAGATTTGGCGACATTACCTCTATGGAGTTCGGTGTACCATTTACGGACCAGAAGAGTTTGAAGTACCTCATGGATTAGCCGAATCTGAACATGAGACAGCGTCGGCGGTTGGACGTGGTGAAGGATTATGTGACATCCCCAAAATCTCGGCCAGAAAAGACCGATTTTCATTTATGCTTTTAAATATTTTCAGAGTAAATCCTTTTGATTTGAAAGAGTTGCGGAATTTGTTCCCAAAAACAAAACATGATAAAACATTGTTTATCGAAGCATTTCATAAGAGAAATGTATTTTCATTATAATCAAAACTCGGGGTGTCATGTTCCGATACAGACCAATAAGCATAAACGAATACATTACAAGTCATATAACAAATATAAACATATGCAGACTTGTAAACAAAACAACTTGATGGTTCATCCATCTCATGCCCTTCCGCCACTACCTGTAATACAATTTAAAACTGAGTGGGTCAGGCTTGGGAGCCTGGTGAGCATATAGGGTTTTCAACCCACAATAAATATCATATTTAATTTTCACCAACCAACAATAACCCAATTACCCATTCCCGTTATTCTCACTTTAATGTCCCTAAAACAACTAACATAAGGGACCTAGTCTAAGAATATTTCATCGGGGCGACAACACCTGCTTCGGGGGTACCTCAGCAATATAAGTCAAATAAGGCAACCATGAGGGGGATGGAGTACAGCGAATGAACACCCAAGTTCATTAACACCTACAGGTGGCGAACCTGCTAATGTTTCCACAAGACTGTCTAGAATAGCCAGTGGTCGTCATCTAAACTCCGCTAGATGACTCAATCAAACAACAACGAGGCCTCTCATCTGTTTATTACACACCAACTGTCTACCCGTGTTCTACCCAACATATTAGTAGATAAAAATATACATTTGTATACATAGTTTAAAGAAAACCTGTATAGCATGCTTTAATCAACACATATATCACATAACAGATGAGGCACACACACACATAACACATATCTCATAAAGAAATAAGCAGATCTATAAGATAGAAGAGAGTGAATACTCATTCACACATAACACAACCAAATATATACCCATAACACGTATTTTTATATAAAATACTTCGTATTATTGTATTAGAAAGAAAATAACTACACACTCACACTTATAAACAACAATATAATTAATACACTCGAACCAAACTCGTATTATTATTGTGTTTAAGAAAGTTAGTATACACTCACTTGATCAGAAGATGATCGGACAGCACTACGGCTTATAAAAGTAGTATTCCTCAGCAGATCTGGAAGATCTTCACAAAAATCGACTTTTCGCGGGCAGAGCTTCGACTCGGAAACCGCACTTTTCGGGATCTTCGGGATCTCGGGACTTGCCTCGGGGCTAGAGTATGATACCGGGGCTTCGGGGTGTAAAAATGCAGAGCTTCGGCGCAAAGAAGAGAAGAAATGAGCAAATAATCCCTGAACCCTCGCATCCTATTTATAGTGAAAATATCTGATCTACTCGCCGAGTAGGGGACACCTACTCGCCGAGTTGGCCATACTCGCCGAGTAGGGGACACCTACTCGCCGAGTTGGTCCATGTGGCGGCTTTCTGCTGGTGCCACGTGTCAAACTCTGGGTGGTGCCACGTCACCCCTATCGCGTGTTAGCCTTCGAACTTAGAAAAATCATAACTTTCGCATACGAGCTCCGTTTTTGACGTTCTTTATATCCACACGTAGGTAAAATCAAGATCTACAACTTTCGTTTAGACTCCGTCGGCTAAATCTTGACCGATCTCAAATTTAACAGTAGGAGGTGTTTAGACTGTTAAACGACCGCGAAGAATTCGTAACTCCTTCATACGAACTTCGTTTTTGTCCATATTTTTACCGTTGAGTTCCTATTAATGAGACCTTCAACTCTCATTTAGGTCGCGTAAGCCAAAAACCGCTCGAACTAAAATTCGAGTTTCGGGCCGTGCACTGCTAAGCCGAATCTTAGAAAAATCATAACTTCCTCATACGAAGTCAGATTTGGGCGTTCTTTTTATTGACGCTCTTATCTTAACATATTCTACAAGTTTTGTTTAGATTGATAAGGCTAAATCTCGCTCTATCGTAAATTCACTATTTACGCTTCCCGGTGCCGTGCCGGTTTTGCCGTAAAACTTCGACAGGTCATAACTTCTTCGTTATAACTCGGATTTCGGCATTCCTTATATCTCCGGAATCCTTGTTTCGACCACTACAACTTTATCCAATGATATCAAGTTTATTTTAAACTTAAATTTCGACGCTTATTTATATTCTTAATTAATCAAACCACATAATTAAGCAATTAAGCACAAAACACATAATACTCAAATAATACATTATTATTATTTCAAAACGGGTTACAAAGGTTAACCTAGACTATTACATTGCTAAAAGTGGCAAGCCCGGAAACACAGGCGTTACAATTCTCTCCACCTTAGAATGATTCCGTCCCCGGAATCACACATCAACAAACAAATGCGGATAGCGACTCAACATGTCACTCTCCGTCTCCCAGGTGAGATTCGGCCCATTCGTGTGTTTCCATCGGACAAGCACTAACCCAACCATTTTGCGTCGCAACTTCTTAGTCTTTCGGTCAACAATTGCCTCTGGTTCTTCAATCAACCTTTTGTTCTCATCAATTCTCAATTCAGAAATTGGAATTATATCGGGAACTTCTCCCGTGAACTTCCTCAAATAACACACATGAAAGGTGTTGTGAATTCCATTCAGTTCTTCGGGTAATTCGAGCTTGTAAGCTTGATTCCCAATCCTCTGAAGGACTCTAAACGGTCCAATAAACCTTGGACTCAACTTTCCCCTTTTACCAAATCTTATAAGTCCCTTCCACGGCGAGACTTTAAGCAAAACCGAATCTCCAATCTCAAAAGTCATCGGTCTTCGCTTCTTGTCAGCATAGCTCTTTTGACGATCCTGAGCTGCTAACATTCTTTCCCTAATTATTTTTAACTTTTCAGCAGTTTGATGAACCATCTCCGGTCCCATAAACTGCTTTTCCCCAGCCTCAAGCCAACAAGACGGCGTACGACACTTCTGTCCATACAAGGCTTGATAAGGTGCCATCTTAATGCTCGAGTGAAAACTATTATTATAGGAAAATTCTACCAACGGTAAATGTTCATCCCAATTACCTAGGAATTCCAAGGTACATGCTCTCAGCATATCTTCAAGTGTTTGTATTGTTCTTTCACTCTGACCATCAGTCTGCGGATGGTAAGCTGTGCTTAAACATAACTTGGTACCCATTTCCTCTTGTAGACTTTTCCAAAACCTTGAGGTGAAACGGCTATCACGATCCGATACAATCGTTAACGGAACACCGTGAAGCCTCACAATTTCCTTCACGTAAGAATTCGCAAGCTTCTCCATAGACCATTTCTCCCTGGCCGCTATGAAATGCGCACTCTTAGTGAATCGATCAACGACCACCCAAATCATGTCGTGACCATTCTTTGTTCTGGGCAATTTAGTGACAAAATCCATAGCAATGTCTTCCCACTTACCCATAGGCACAGGCAAAGGTTCTAAACTCCCGTAAGGTTTCTGATGTTGTGTCTTGACTCTCGCACAAGTCACACACTCGGCCACATACTTTGCAACATCAAGCTTCATCGTCGGCCACCAGTAGTAGGGTTTTAGGTCCCTATACATTTTAGTGCTACCCGGATGAATTGAGTACATGGTTTTGTGAGCTTCTTCCATCAGAAGATCCCTAATTCCTCCTGACTTAGGTACCCAAATACGATCTTGGAATACCTTCAGTCCATGACCGTTAGTACCAAACACCAACGTTTTACCCAAACGTTCCTCCTTTCGGTCATTTTTCTCAGAAGCTTCCTCTTGAGCTTTCTTTATACTTTCCACAATGGTCAAGACAACTTCAATTTTCAACGCTCTTGGCCTCTTCCTTTCAAGATTGACCTTCCGACTGAGAGCATCAGCAACAACATTAGCTTTACCGGGGTGGTAAAGTATCTCGCAGTCGTAGTCTTTAAGTAATTCTAGCCAGCGTCGTTGCCTCATATTCAATTCTTTCTGATTAAAGAGGTATTGGAGACTCTTATGATCAGTGAAAAGTTTGCACTTCGTGCCATAGAGGTAATGCCTCCATATTTTCAGAGCGAAAACTACTGCTGCCAACTCCAAATCATGAGTCGGGTAATTCTTTTCATGCTCTTTCAACTGTCGAGACGCATATGCTATCACCTTTTCTCTTTGGGTCAAAACACAACCCAATCCAACACCAGACGCATCGCTATAAACAACGAAGTCTTCAACTCCATCGGGTAGAGAAAGTATCGGTGCCTCGCATAGCTTCTTCTTTAACTTCTCGAATGCTTCTTTATGCTTCTCACTCCAAGCATAAGTAGCTCCTTTGTGGGTTAAAGCTGTTAATGGAGTAGCAATCGAAGAAAAACCTTGGATAAACCATCGGTAATATCCGGCTAATCCTAAAAAGCTTCGAATCTCCGTGGGACTTTTCGGTTGTTCCCACTTCATCACAGCTTCGATCTTCGCTGGATCAACCATTATCCCTTCTTGGTTGACCACGTGACCCAAGAATTGGACCTCACGAATCCAAAAATCACATTTGGAGAACTTCGCATAAAGCTTCTCCTTCTTCAAAACTTCTAACACTTCTCGCAAGTGTCTGCCATGCTCCTCCTGGCTTTTCGAGTAGATCATAATGTTGTCTATGAACACTATCACGGATTTATCAAGGAAAGGATTACAAACCCTATTCATCAAATCCATGAACGCTGCTGGAGCATTAGTTAGTCCAAACGACATAACCAAGAACTCGTAGTGTCCATATCTAGTTCTGAATGCAGTCTTCTCGATATCTTGCTCTCTTACTTTTAGCTGATGATATCCTGACCTAAGATCGATCTTCGAGAAATAGCTCGAACCTTGCAATTGATCAAACAGGTCATCAATCCTCGGCAACGGATATCTATTCTTTATTGTTGCCTTGTTCAGCTCTCTGTAATCGATGCACATTCTCATACTTCCATCTTTCTTCTTTACAAATAACACCGGAGCTCCCCAGGGCGATGAACTAGGTCTAATGAAACCTTTGTCCAATAACTCCTGAAGTTGCATCATCAGCTCCTTCATCTCCGTCGGTGCTAATCGATAAGGTGCTTTTGCTATTGGCGTGGTTCCTGGTAACAAGTCTATTCTGAACTCCACTTGTCTATCAGGTGGTAATCCAGGAAGATCCTCGGGAAATACTTCCGGATAATCACACACCACTGGAATGCTCTGCATCACCTTCTTTTCCTTCTTAGCATCAATCACGAATGCTAAATATGATGTACATCCCTTGGTCAAACACTTTCTGGCTTTCATTAGAGAAATGATTCCAGAATTCACTCTGCGTTTGTCCCCATACACCATAAACGAATCTTTCCCAGGCGGGTTTACTTTAACTATCTTCTTCTTGCACAAAATTTCGGCATCATTGGCGCTAAGCCAATCCATTCCCAAGACGATGTCGAAACCATTTAGTTCGATAGGCAATAATTCCTCGAGAAACTTATTCCCACTAAGGTCGATCAAGATGTTTTTCATACGATGGCTAACAGGTACAAACTTGCCACTAGCTACTTCGACTAATAAAGCATTATTTAGTCTATCAACAGGCAAAGCTAGCTTTCTACCAAACTCATGCGAAATAAAGGAGTAGTTGGCTCCAGAATCAAACAATATATGAGCAGGTAATTCGTTTACGAGAAAGGTACCTGAAGCGACATCAGCTTCATCTTTCGCAGCCTCAAGTGTCATCTGGAAGGCTCTTGCCTTCGGCTTTGGTGGAATGTTGGGCCTAGCTGCCTCCTTCTTCTTCGGACAGTCTTTCAAAATATGCCCCTCTTCATTACACCCAAAACACATCCTTTTGTTGTTCGGACATTCATTGGCAAAATGTCCAACCTTTCCACACTTGTAGCAGGTTACATCCTCGCTACATTTCCCAAAGTGCTTTTTCCTACACTTATCACACCACTTTGCTTCGCCTCCTTTTCCTCCAAACTTTTTCGAATCAAATTTCGAAAATTTACTCTTCTTACTGGAACCAGATGTTCCTTCAAACTTCCTTTTCTCACCAACCTCAACCTTGTCGGTGGTTCTTCCCTTTATCATGTTCTCCACAGACTTGGCAGCCCAGATAGCTGCCTCTAGAGTAAGTGCCTGACATACCGGCACCTCGTACTCCCATGGAAGTCCCTTCGCATACCGATCCACCTTTGTCAGCTCGTCTGGAACGATACGCAAGGCAAACTCCATCTTATCGGTGAAGTTATTGGTGTACTCATCCACTGACATGCTACCCTTCGTTAATGTCAAAAACTTATTCTCCAACTCCAACAGATTTTGAGCCGAGCAGAACTTGCGCTTGAACTGCACCAAGAACTCTACCCATGACAATTGCAGTGGCTCATTAGGGCTTAAGGTCTTCCCTAGAGTGTTCCACCAACGAACAGCTCCACCTCGGAATTGACGCACGGCATAGATAGTTTGCAACTTACCTCTACAGCCACACGTCATAAAGGCTAGCTCCATTTCGGAGATCCAATCCATAACCCCAATCGGATCCTCCTTTCCATTGAAGGTCGATGGTTTAGAAGTCAAAAAGTCCTTGTACTTGCATCCCATTCCATCATTCCTTCCTTCATGGTTATCTTGCCTAACTATCGGTGGGTTGGCTTGACCAATAGACCCACTGAAGTTTCCTCCTTCTGAGTGCCCTTCATTCAGTTCAGGCTCTTCCACACGAATCGACAGTTCTTCACGATTTTGTTGAAGCAACCGTCTAGTTTCATCCATCTGACGATCCAACATCGTCTGAATCATCAATTGCACACCAGCCATGGTTATTGGCTCAGGTGCTGCTGCTACGACAGGTATTGGCTCAATCACTGGTGGTTGATTCCTGTTTTCGTCAGCATTTCCAACTCCACTTCTTGTTCTCACCATTTTGATCTACACTGAATAAGGTGAAATTAGATCCTCAATCATGATAGATATTCAAATCATCCTTATCACTCCGAAACGTTTACATGCTAGTTCTAATATCGTAGACGTACGCTTAGAATCCTACACACATAAGGTTTCTAGATCCGGTCGGCAACAGACCATAGATCCGAACAAATAATATCATATATGGCAACATATAACATTTAGCACATAAAGCATTTTAGGCAACTTTCCTAAAATAAACTAGTGCTCGTGTCTAAAACTTAACAGACACGCATCTCAAAACTTCACTTAGCATTCTAAGTTTAAGTCTAGAAATCCAACAAATTCCTAGTTCGCTTAAACTAATGCTCTGATACCAACTGTGACATCCCCAAAATCTCGGCCAGAAAAGACCGATTTTCATTTATGCTTTTAAATATTTTCAGAGTAAATCCTTTTGATTTGAAAGAGTTGCGGAATTTGTTCCCAAAAACAAAACATGATAAAACATTGTTTATCGAAGCATTTCATAAGAGAAATGTATTTTCATTATAATCAAAACTCGGGGTGTCATGTTCCGATACAGACCAATAAGCATAAACGAATACATTACAAGTCATATAACAAATATAAACATATGCAGACTTGTAAACAAAACAACTTGATGGTTCATCCATCTCATGCCCTTCCGCCACTACCTGTAATACAATTTAAAACTGAGTGGGTCAGGCTTGGGAGCCTGGTGAGCATATAGGGTTTTCAACCCACAATAAATATCATATTTAATTTTCACCAACCAACAATAACCCAATTACCCATTCCCGTTATTCTCACTTTAATGTCCCTAAAACAACTAACATAAGGGACCTAGTCTAAGAATATTTCATCGGGGCGACAACACCTGCTTCGGGGGTACCTCAGCTATATAAGTCAAATAAGGCAACCATGAGGGGGATGGAGTACAGCGAATGAACACCCAAGTTCATTAACACCTACAGGTGGCGAACCTGCTAATGTTTCCACAAGACTGTCTAGAATAGCCAGTGGTCGTCATCTAAACTCCGCTAGATGACTCAATCAAACAACAACGAGGCCTCTCATCTGTTTATTACACACCAACTGTCTACCCATGTTCTACCCAACATATTAGTAGATAAAAATATACATTTGTATACATAATTTAAAGAAAACCTGTATAGCATGCTTTAATCAACACATATATCACATAACAGATGAGGCACACACACACATAACACATATCTCATAAAGAAATAAGCAGATCTATAAGATAGAAGAGAGTGAATACTCATTCACACATAACACAACCAAATATATACCCATAACACGTATTTTTATATAAAATACTTCGTATTATTGTATTAGAAAGAAAATAACTACACACTCACACTTATAAACAACAATATAATTAATACACTCGAACCAAACTCGTATTATTATTGTGTTTAAGAAAGTTAGTATACACTCACTTGATCAGAAGATGATCGGACAGCACTACGGCTTATAAAAGTAGTATTCCTCAGCAGATCTGGAAGATCTTCACAAAAATCGACTTTTCGCGGGCAGAGCTTCGACTCGGAAACCGCACTTTTCGGGATCTTCGGGATCTCGGGACTTGCCTCGGGGCTAGAGTATGATACTGGGGCTTCGGGGTGTAAAAATGCAGAGCTTCGGCGCAAAGAAGAGAAGAAATGAGCAAATAATCCCTGAACCCTCGCATCCTATTTATAGTGAAAATATCTGATCTACTCGCCGAGTAGGGGACACCTACTCGCCGAGTTGGCCATACTCGCCGAGTAGGGACACCTACTCACCGAGTTGGTCCATGTTGCGGCTTTCTGCTGGTGCCACGTGTCAAACTCTGGGTGGTGCCACGTCACCCCTATCGCGTGTTAGCCTTCGAACTTAGAAAAATCATAACTTTCGCATACGAGCTCCGTTTTTGACGTTCTTTATATCCACGCGTAGGTAAAATCAAGATCTACAACTTTCGTTTAGACTCCGTCGGCTAAATCTTGACCGATCTCAAATTTAACAGTAGGAGGTGTTTAGACTGTTAAACGACCGCGAAGAATTCGTAACTCCTTCATACGAACTCCGTTTTCGTCCATATTTTTACCGTTGAGTTCCTATTAATGAGACCTTCAACTCTCATTTAGGTCGCGTAAGCCAAAAACCGCTCGAACTAAAATTCGAGTTTCGGGCCGTGCACTGCTAAGCCGAATCTTAGAAAAATCATAACTTCCTCATACGAAGTCAGATTTGGGCGTTCTTTTTATTGACGCTCTTATCTTAACATATTCTACAAGTTTTGTTTAGATTGATAAGGCTAAATCTCGCTCTATCGTAAATTCACTATTTACGCTTCCCGGTGCCGTGCCGGTTTTGCCGTAAAACTTCGACAGGTCATAACTTCTTCGTTATAACTCGGATTTCGGCATTCCTTATATCTCCGGAATCCTTGTTTCGACCACTACAACTTTATCCAATGATATCAAGTTTATTTTAAACTTAAATTTCGACGCTTATTTATATTCTTAATTAATCAAACCACATAATTAAGCAATTAAGCACAAAACACATAATACTCAAATAATACATTATTATTATTTCAAAACGGGTTACAAAGGTTAACCTAGACTATTACATTGCTAAAAGTGGCAAGCCCGGAAACACAGGCGTTACAGATTATGATTGCGAGATCCGTTATCACCCAGGGAAGGCCAATGTGGTGGCCGATGCGCTTAGCCGTAAGACAGCGCCGATCAGGGATGTGTGTATGAGGATGACGGTGGTGACTCCACTGTTAGAGCAGATTCGGGAGGCTCAGCAGGAGGCTATGAAGGAGGAACATCGGAAGAGTGATCTTATAGTGGGTCAGGTTTCCTTCTTCAATTATGATAGCCGAGGATTATTGACATTGCACCGTAGGGTGTGGGTACCGTATCACGGGGTCGTGCGCCAAGTTCTGATGGAGGAGGCACACAAATCCCGGTTCTCCATTCATCCCGTGGCGACGAAGATGTATAGGGATCTTCGTCCAGACTATTGGTGGCCCTGCATGAAGCGGGATGTAGCTTGGTATGTGGAGTGGTGCTTGACCTACAGGAAGGTCAAGGCCAAGCACCAGAGGCCACACGGCAAGATGCAGTTGTTGGATATCCCGCTATGGAAATTGGAAGACATCACGATGGATTTTATCACCAAGCTTCCCAGGACCGCACGGGGAGTGGATTCTATATGGGTCATCGTGGATCGGTTGACCAAGATCGCCCATTTCATACCGATCCAGGAGAGTATCTCGGCCGAGAAGTTGGCCGATATCTACATCCGAGAGGTGGTGGCGCGACACGGGTGCCATTCTCTGTGATTTCAGACAGAGATGTACGGTTTACTTCCAGGTTTTGGAAGAAGTTCCACGACGAGTTGGGCACTCGTCTGCATTTTAGCACCGCTTTTCACCCGCAGACAGATGGTCAGAGCGAGCGGACCATCCAGAATCTGGAGGATATGTTGTGGGCGTGCGTGCTAGACTTCGGTGGTAGCTGGGATACCTATCTTCCCGTGGCTGAGTTCTCGTACAACAACAGCTACCACGCGAGTATTGATCGTCCTCCTTTTGAGATGTTGTACGGGAGGAGGTGCAGGACCCCGATATGTTGGGGTGAAGTTGGCCAGAGGGTCATGGGGAGCACCGAAGTGGTGCTCAAGACGACCGAGAGGATTCAGCAGGTTTGGAGCAGGCTTCAGACTGCGCAGAGTCAGCAGAAAAGTTACGCCGACAAGCGCCGATCAGATAATTGCATTTGGGCTATGGGTTACCCAATAATATATAGGTTGGACGAATTCTATGGGGAAGCCCATTAGAAATCGTCCAAGGGATATGTTAAAGGAATCCATGGACCGCTTAGGGCCTAAACAGTCATATTAGGGTTTCCTAGTTGAAAACCCTAGTAGCCTACCTATATAAAGGAACCCTATGGCCCCAAAAACGTGGCTAAGACTTCCTTTAGGATTTGTAGACGTTTTTGGCTGCCTCCTCTCTTCTCCTCCTCATCTTGTTGCTTAATGGTGTTTGTGACTCCATTAGAGGTGCAACATTTGAGGCACTAAGCTTTCTGAAGCCAAACAAAGCAAGGAATTGATTTTTATTACTGTATAACAATCAAAGGTATTTACTAAACCCTTATTTCAGTTTATATCATGTTAGATCTAGGGTTGTAAGTCTTGGATTCAAAGCATGTACAATAGAGAAACCTAGATCCAAGCATTAGGGTTTGTATGAGCACATATGATTGTTCTTATGCATAAAACCTATCAAGACTTACCTAAACAATCCTTCAATCACCTTCCTCAAGGCTTAGGAATGATAGAGGCTGAATCCGTTCCGAAATCACCTTCGCAATCAAAAGTTTTTGATTAGCCTGTGAATTGGTGCGAACGCTCGTAGTGACTCGCAGTCATCCTTTTGTCATGTGAATTGGTGCAAACGCTCGCAGTCAACTTTTTGTCCTGCGAATCGGTTGGAACGCTCACAATATCTTGCAACCAACTGTTCACACTACGAATTGGTGCAAATGTTCGCAGTGACTCGTAGTCTACTATTCATTCGTGGTTCAGAATATATTTGTATCCTTTGTATATTTTCTTTATTAATTTTTATTTCTTTTTGTTTTTATTTATTTTTCTTTTTCAGAAATATCAAAAATCCAAAAATATTTTATTTCTTTCTGTTTTCATTTAAATAAAAAATCCAAAAATATTTTATTTCTTTCTGTTTTTATTTCTTTTTCAGAAAAACAAAAATACAAAAATATGTTCTTTATTTTCATCATTTATTTCTATCATAAAATAATAAAATACCAAAAATACTAGCTAATTGAGCATGTTTTAAGGCAAACATCTTAGTGATCTCAATTACGAATGATGGGATAGGTATAAATTCCAAAACTTTACACTAGTTAAGTGTCCCTAGATCCATGTTGCTGCATGTCGACCAAAGCATCAAAGACTTTCTATGTAGAAGCCTTAATGAATCGACAACACCAATCGTTTCTTCCCAATAAGGTTGTTTATTCACATAAGTCAAGAGCTACCTGACTCTTCTCACATCGAGTTAAGAGTTAACTGTTTTGTCACTTTCGTATAGCAGAGGTACATATTTTTGTTGGAACCACCTCATACAATTTCTCCATCAACTTTCGCATTCACAAAAGTAACCCTTGAGACTCTCAGAAGTTACCACTAAGGTTTATGGTTACAACCAATTCTGTGTTCATGATCTTAAATTTGTTATAACCACGAATTGAGTGAAACCCAAAATCCAACACATTTATACGAATTGACGGTGAACAATATACATGCTCTAGATATTGCACCTTCGAATAAACGAATGTCCACTTTCGTGGTTAATACCAGGAAATCTCTTTTTCTTTTTTATGTGATCTTAAGGAGATGTGCTAGACCTAAGATGTTTCTTCCCAATAGATCTAGTTTTTATTTTTCTTGAGATTTCTATACTTAACCTAGTCATTTAAAATAACTCCAAAGCGTACTTGTTTTACGACTACACCGGTCAGACAGGTACTTCATCCAAACGTTCGGACTTATATCAAGTTTTGTAGTTTGGTTAAAGATAAAACAACCCCTTAAAGCCTAATCAAAAGATGCATTTCACTGGTTCTTAACAAACTTGTGATCTAAATTAACGGTAAACCACGCGGACACTTTAGAGTCTCTCTTAACTCCTAAGGAAGAGATCATTGCCCGAGATCCACTGCTTTGTGTCTTCATAAGACATCACTAAAATCCCACAAAACTTCGATTTATTTCTTCATCTTAGGCATACTCTCGCACGAAGATCCTTGTGATTTTCCGAAGTCTGCTTCGTGGTACTTATATTCACTTTTAGTTTCGCAGACACGTTGATAACTAATCACTACAAAATTCCATAAAAGAATCAACTGCGAAAGCACGCAACTGACGCGACATCTTAACAGATAAGGTTGGGAGCAAGAATTTGAAACTATGTTGATTTGAAACGACGATGATTTCACACCGCCTGACACACATCATAGCTATCAGTCACATCTTTTTAGGCACCTTTTTAGTAACCGATGGAACAGAGCGACAATTTTCTCTCACCTACTACTCCGTATAAAAGGATTTCGACGCTTCATTAATTAATTACTACTCTCAAAAAGCAAACAAATCCTCCGACAATTTTTCTCTCTACTATTCATCATCTCCTTCATCAAGCATCAATGGAAGCATCTTCAGAGACTCTTTCAGTTGCGGACAACATCACCCAATCCTCAATCCTTAACCTCAAGGCTCAGCAAACCCTGATCCTCGATCTTGACCCAGCCAAATACGAGGAGTTTCTTAAACGCATCGTTGAATGTTTGAAGTATTCTTTGCTTTTCATTGCACTTACCAAGTCTAAAATCGTTCCTCTTGTGCATCTCTCCAAAGCTTACTCCACTGCCAGTTACTCAAAAGGGGAAGAGCTGAACTCCTTCGAGATCTTCAACAAAAGACCCACATAACAAAATCCAGGTTCTGTCAACTCCTAGGGCTTTTACAGAATCGTGACCTTATTAACCCTGAGAGCGTCTCTATAGCACTCGATTCCTGGTATGTATTTCATTCAAGTATTTTTTTTTGCAATTTGGACTTAGACTCGGCGAGTTGATGGCTCAACTCGTCGAGTAGTAGCGGTTTGGACTCGGGGGTTAAGTGGCGGACTCATCGAGTCGGCGGCAAGACTCGACGAATAGACTTTGGTTGGGAAGAACCCTAATCTGAGGGTTTGCACCCTATTTAAACAACCTTATACAGCTAGGGGTGTGCAAAACAACCGCAAAACCGAAAACCGAGCCGATCCGGTCAATCCGAAACCGAAAAAAACCGAAACTGGAAAAAACCGAAACCGAAAAAACCGGGTACCTACAGGTCAGTTTCGGTTTAGATATTTAAATATTCGCGGATACCCGAACCGAACCGTCATATATATATATATATATATATATATATATATATATATATATATATATATATATATATATATATATATTAAGATCCTTTAAGAACATTATTTATTTTACATGAGAATTTAGGAACGATTACAAACCCTTCAATCAGTATGCCCAATCTAATTTGATTGTATCTTGAATATCAAATAAGCGATTTTAATTAAAATATAATATATTTTTCATGCGTAAACCGATAAATTAGAATTGGTTATATTTATATATTTGATAATAATTTGAACATCAAAGAACTGACATAAATATTTTAAGGCCACGTATACAAAAACAACAAATAATAAATATTGAATATCATTATATCAAAGAATTTATATTAGTTTGCACACCATTGTGTCTACGTAAATCCGGAACTAATGATTGATTTTATAATTTTAAAAGTAATTATAATTTATAAAATGCCTACGTAAATTGGTTTTATAATTTTAAAAGTATTTATTATTTATAATTAAAGAATTCGTTTTATTTTCAGAAAAAGAATTGTTGAAATGGAGTTTGTAGTTTTGATTGACTCTTATTTTTTATATTTAATGGATACCCGTGAATCGAACCGTGGTTACCCGCCTTTATACGGTTCGGTTTTTTTAACAATTCGGTTCGGTTACGGTTAGTGCTAGCAAGGTACCCGCCCCGCTCTCACGGTTCACAATTTTTTTATTATCCAATCCAAACCGCCTCGTAAACACCCCTATATACAACCTCCATCACCCCTTTATGCTCCTAGAACACTCCATTCAGAACCCTAATCATATTGTGAAGATCTAAAGGCCTTTTTGGTAATTCTTAGTGGTTTGTAGTGGCAAGAAGGAAGGAAAAGCTTGAGGAAACAAGAGGTTGGTCAGAGGAGTCAAGCTTGTGCATCATCTACAGTCCTTGGAAGGTATAAAGTCGACACCTTGCTCCTTTTTGCATTAGATCTCTTTTTGGGGAGATTTAGGGCTTTTATAAGCCATTCTTGGTGACCAACCATTATTGCAAGCATGGTTGGGGGTTGAGGCTTCAGATCCAGGATCCTTAAGGAGTTAGAAGGCAGAAAGGGACTGCCTTTGCACCCATAGAAAGCCCCATGCAACTTAAGAGCTTCTTTTAGGGTCTTTTTAGCTCATAGTCCCATGCATGCACGTAAAGTTCGTAACTTTATGTTCTAGATCGATCTTAGGAGCCTAGATCTATCATTTGGACAAGTGTTGTACATCAGAAGTCGAGAAATGAGACTTGGACAACCTCGACTCGACGAGATGTTCTTAGGACTCGGCGAGTCCGAGGCTTGACTCCCCTTTTCTGTTAGGGTTCAAAGGAACCCAGTTGAGCATTATATGGGTTTTAGAGGGTCCAAGGGAGTGGCCTAACGTATTGGACTTAGCCATAGACCTAGAGTTCATAGGACTCGACGAGTGCATGAGCAGACTCGACAAGTCCAAGGCAATCTCCCAACTGTTGAAGATGAACTCGGCGAGTTGTTTATACAACTCGGCGAGTCAGGGATAGGACTTGTTTATAGGACGAGGATGAACTCGACGAGTTGTTCATACAACTCGGCGAGTCGGATGAAGGTTCATTCGAGGTTGTTTTAGAAGGAGAACTCGTCGACTCATTGCTAAACTCGACGAGTAGAAGGGTGAAGAAGGACAGATAAAGGGTAGGGACTCGACGAGTTGGAGGCCTAACTCGGTGAGTGTCACTACTAGCATTCTAGCTAGGAAATTCTGTACTCTTGTAAACATTATCTATTGTTAAACTCATAACCATAATTCATATTATGCTTGAAGTTCATCCCGTGGAGACAAATTTAAACCCAGATTCACCAAGTAAAGTTGAAAACCCTAAAAATCTCGGTTTAAGCCCATTATGGACTAGGATTTTCTTATTGGGCCTAATGGGCCAATAAGCCTCCAATTTGACTATGTTGGGCTTAGAACCTTCAAATGGGCCATAATTGGACTCACATTCGTGAAACCTAATCTTTTGGGCCTCATTGGGCCCTAACGAATCCAATTAGCCCTAATGGACCATAAATCAATTCTTTTATGCAGATTGGGCCGTGAACCACCTCTAAAAGCCCAATGGGCCGGAAACCTACTTAATGGATGCTCCCACTAGCTTTGACATGTACCTAGAAATCACTCAGATTTCTGATACTAGATTGCCTTGATAAGACTTTATCAAATCATACACCTGGAGTCTAATCCTTTAGATAGCTCACATGTGAGTCTAAACTTTTGCCATTCTCATTAGTTAGTGTGTCGATTAACCATGCACGCTCCACTAACGACATGAGAATGCAAACTTCACACATGCTATCCACTTAAATCTACTTAGTGAAAGAGTTTTCTCACTATCATTTTCATGAATCGGAGAGAAACCTTATGACACTTAGATTTAATGGTGTATGTGTTCTTATCCATGTGAATTGTCAAAACCATAGTCACAAGACAAGGATAATGACAAATCCAAACTCATATGGACTGAACTCAATCTAATTTCTTGCCACCTGGTAGCTCAAGGGCCTGCCATTGCTTCCAAGTTGTTATGCAACCAGTTGAGAACTCTTAGAACTCCAATGCAAAACCAACTTTAACTGGAATGGGCACAGAATATGTCAACACAATAGGTTACAAACCTCAAGTCGTGGTCTAGTGATTAACAAAACTCTTGATTAGTTCTTGAATCTATCTTAACATCCTTTTAAGACTCCCATTGACCTCTTGACATATAAGATTCTCTTTGTCAAGAACCATTCCTTGACAAAAACGAATATTCAAGAGTTAGTGCAGATTCTTATCAAGTTAAACACTTCTCATAATTGGTCTTAGTTGGTCTTTGTTTTATCCAAAACATCACAAATTACCAATTTCAAATGTACAAGAGTAAGAAAACATTTTACTCTACATTTAACAAGTGTTTTAAACCTTTCTTAAGATTATGTCACTCAAGGCTTAATCTTGGAGTATGACTCTAAGATTTAATTTTGGAACGAAGTATAATTTATCTTTTGATCTAACCATTTCAACAATTCACGATTCCTCTCCTTAGCCAAACAAAATGAACTAAGGTGTCCTTAGAGGATCAATTGTGACATGGTTTCATAATCACTAAGATAATCATAAAACAAGATACTCAAGTACTCTCCCATCTCTTCAGATTAGAGAAACTTTTATCTTTCTGCCTTATTTGATTCTTCTTACTCATTATGTCTATCATTGAAACTTCTCCAATGATCCAGAACTATACTTAAACTTGTAAGTATATCCATATTTACTAAACTTTAGTAAATCATAATGAATAATCTTATCAACTTTGCGGTGGACTTGATCATCGCACACCCAAGTGTATCCGATCCCTTTGTCCTTCACTTGATTCACATATACGTGTGAACAAGGAATTAGACTTAATTTGCCAAATATATAAAAAATTATCATGATCATACAATACAAGTTGCATGATTCCAAGTTTCTATCCATCTGAAACTTAGGTAATGAGAATCTTTCCTTATTTGGTAAATTATGACACTTCCACTAAAGAAAGAATCAAATCCATTTACCCATATTGCTTATCAATGGAAACATATAATCAACAATTTTTCACAAATGCCATTGTAAGGATACTTAAAATAAATAAAATCAAAACCATTTTTTTCTTTTATTTTAAAACTTTGCGGAAAAATTTATCCTTACAATCCATATGGAAAACTTGTTATCTATTCCTAAGCAATATATCATAACTCTTAAGTAACAACTCAAAATTCTGATCACCGAACCATGCGATCAAAATCCATCTTCGCGGTCAGAATCAGCATATACTTCCTTTAAGTTTCTTCACTTTTTTCTTTGATTCTTAAAACATCAACATGTGACCTCGTCACATTATACAATAAGAATCTCAGAATAGAAACTTAATAGAGTTAGTCAATGGACTTTACCTGAAGTAGAGTCAAACCTATTGACTTTACCATCCTTAAGATGTTTCAGGTAAATTTAGCGGCTTCGCAACCAATGTCTTTCCTTTGGCAACAAAATCTTATGGACTCTTTGGAAACAGTACATGGGACTATCACAGACTTAACCTTTCTCTTTACCATTTGGTCAACCGAGTTGACTATGGCCGATCCCTTTCCATTGGGAAGAGAAAGTTTTTCCTGAACCTCCAATGTCACCATTTTCAATGTCCAAATAGGTTTGGAAAGTAGATCTTCCAATCCAATTTGATTTACTAATGCTCCAAATCACTGTTGATTTAGCATCATCAAGCAAATAGGTAAGATCATTAAGGGTCTTGTCGCGACCTGTCATCAGGGAGTGACTAAAGAACCAAGTCAGCAGCCAGCTACCTCGAGACTTTGACACCCAACTCTCTCGACTTGTCAATATGTGGCTTAATCCCCAAGATCTAGGCACATATAGACTTTGCTTGCCAATAGGGATTGAGTGACTTAGAACTTATCAAGTCTTAAAACTTGTGGGATAGGGATATTTATTTGGAGGAGGTGGATGAAGTGAAGTATGATTTCTAGTCCCACAAATGCCCAACAAAGAGATTGATCTTTCACCTTCATTGCCATTTGGGATACCATCTTCATTAGGAAGCTTGTTCCTAAAGATTTGGGAAGACCATAGCTGTCTAAACTAGACATCTATAATGGGAGAAATTCAAGTTAGTTGATTTAAAGTCCTTAATATAACACCCAATATGAAATATTAAGGCTAGGACCCAACAACCTATTTATAACTGGAAGAGGGATGCCGTAATCCAAATTATAAAATAGTTGAAGGTAGGTAAATGACGATTTACCAATTTCCACCATGAAAACGAAATATTTTATTATTAGGTTTTATTAGTTTTGAAACTCCTAGATCTTTTGAGATACATTGAACTTTTTAATGGCATGTTTGAACCTCGATTGTGCCCTCTCAAGTTTGTGACTGGGATGCCGAGGATCACAAACAAGGTGTGAATAACCATTCAAATTGACTTGGTACCCTCAACAATATTACCTAATCGATGTGCCGGTTAACCAGACACGCTCCACCGATCTATAATAAAGTCAAGTTACCCTTTGCTACTCTTACTAGTCCATGTTAGTGTGCCGGTTAACCACACACGCTCCACTAACGACTTGGTAAGGTACAAAGTGTAATTTTATGGGCTAGCACCTTTTCACATTTTCCTAAGTAACTAAGATTGGGAATTTATAAGTGTTTAGTTACTTAGTATTTTTTTTTCATTATACTTTTAATGAAGGGAGAATTATAGTCCATTCCTACCCGTTCGGCTAACGACCCTCCACCAGTCAAGGAAGCGGTGGGTGAGAGTGGACACCCATTAAACTGCCATTTTATAGGCAGTAACCTTATACCCCCCTTATAGACCGGCTTCGTGAATGAGGCCTACTAACGGTAAGATTGACTTCCTCTTATACATATCTATATAATTTAAAATTATAAAAATAGTATAAGGGTTGAATTTTAAACTTTTTAAAATTTCAATGTTCAATTTGGAATTAAAGTATACATGAGGAGTAACTTTTCAAATTCCAAAACTTGAGGGCAAGTTTTGAAACTATTTCAAGACTCTTTAAATCATAACTTATGAGTTTAATGGTTCATTAAAATAAAGACTCTTCATTTTAATGTAACCCCTTATTCTTTAAAAACACTTTAAAGAAGTGTCTCTTCAACATCCATAACTTGAGGACAAGTTATGGAGTCATTAAACTATTTAATGGAAAAAACTCTTACATTTTATGTAACCTACAAAACTTTTATGAGGTTTTAAGATTCATAAATATGACTTTTCACATAACTTGAAGACAATTTACAAAAACATATTTTATGAACTTCTTTTAGACTAATATGGATTGAAAACAACTAAAACATAATTTTTTTCATTATCAATCTAAACTAACTCATAAATCAAGGAAACATAAAATTCTTGAAAATTCATAACTTGAGGACAAGTTATGAACTCCATACAATTTTCAACAAGATCATGAATTATATCAACAAACAATTTGCACACAATTCCTATGATCTAGCAAAACTCATAAGCATGATCATTCATAATCAACAATTTTCAAGAATAACATGAACACATATAAACTTGAAACTTTTATTATAGCATTGAAATTGGTTTAATATAATCATTACCACATTCAAAACAAGTTTTATAAGCCCAAAACAGTCAAAGGTAATGATTCTAGACCAATTCCAGCACCAAAACTCGAAAATATGCTGTCTGGGGGTCCAACTCGTCGAGTGCATGAACAAACTCAGCGAGTTGGATGCATTTTTCCTTGGACTCGTCGAGTCCCTTCATGGACTCGGCGATTCTGCTGGGCAGACAGCACCAAAAGTCGATTTTTAAGCAGTTTAAGCAAGTACAACAAGAAAACAAGCCTAGGCTCTAATACCACTGTTGGATTTTGAGCAATCTAACACTCCTAACTGTACATGCAACCCTAAATACCTTGGATCTATGTTTTCTCTATTATACATGAAAATATCAACTTTCCAAGGTATTGTTCTATTCTAGCATACAAAACTTTGAATAACACAAGTTAGAATAACATACCTTTTGTTGGTGCTTGTCTTCATGAAGCTTGAGTGCCTAGTGCCCCAAGTGTGACACCTCAAATGGTTCACACAACACCATAAGCACTTGGAATAACTTAGAGAGAAATTAGAACACTTCAAGAATCGGCTTGCTCTCCATGTATAACTAGTCGCCTCCATGCCTCACTAGTCGCCGATTCTCACATCAATAAAATGCTTATATAGTTGTTACAATTAGGGTAAATCCTAATTGTCATGGCTTTCCATTTCCTTGGATCCATGGGTTCAAATACACCATGGAGCATCCATGGAGCATCCAATGGGTTTGAGCCCAACTTGATAATCCAAGGAGCATTAGCCCACTATATAAGTATGGATGATTTACACAATCAACCCATATATTTAATTAGTCTTCTTTTGATCACATAATTAATTCTAAATCAATTATTGATCAATACTAATTAAATAATCTTATTAATATATTAGAACTTATAATATATTAATAAACCTTAAGTGTTATTTCTCTCATTTTAGTCTATCCAAGTGCATGATGCCATGCAACCCAAATGGACCATGCCGGGTCGGGTCAAGTCTTACCAATTATAGTTATGGACTTAGACATTAATCCAACAAATTGGTCCTAGTTGGTCTTTGTCTTATCCAAGACAACACAACTTACCAATTTCAAATGTGCATGAATAGGAAGACCTTTTCCAATTCCTCATTTGTTAAGTGTTATAAACCTTCTTAAAACCATGTCACTCAATTCTTAATCTTAGAGTATGACTCTAAGACACGATATTGGAACGAAGTATGATTGACTTCTTGATTTTAACCATTTCAACAATTCTTGATTCCTCTTCTTATACATACAAATGCACTAAAACTCACTTAGAGGATCAATTGAGATATGGTTCTTAATCATTAAGACTTATCATAAAACACAATAAAAGGTACTCTCCCTTCTTCTTAGAATAGAGAAACTTTTATCTTTCTGCCTTCTTGATTCTTCTTATTCGTTCTGCCATTTATTGAAACCTTTTCAATCAACTCAGAATTACACTTAATCTTATAAGTGTAATCATATTTACTAAACTTTAGTGAATCATGACGAACATATTTATCACCCTTGTGGCGGACTTGATCGACTCGCAACCTAGTGTACTCGATCTCCTAGTCCTTCACTTGACTCTTTGCTAATGAATTAGTCTTAAATTTCCCAAATATAAAGTTTCTCATTCATTATCCAATACATGTCGCATGATTCCAAGTTTCTGTCCAATTGAAACTTGGGCGATGAGAAACTCTCCATATTTGGTAAATTCTCGACATCTCCACAAATAACCTAATTTAAGAATCAAATCCATCATTGCTAATAATGGAAATATTCAAACATCAATTATTCATACATGCCATTGCAAGGATAAACAAATAAGACAAAAAAAAAATTTTATTTTATTGCGGAAAAAATTTGTCCTTACAATGCAATTCAACTGAAAAACTATGCTATTACATATTTCTTAGCAATCTATCCTAACTCTAAAGTAGCAGCTCAAAAATCCGATCTTCGAATCCATGCGATCGAAATCCATTTCTTCGTGATCAGATTCAACACGCTTCTTCCTTAAGCTTCCTCTCTTTTCTTTTTCGATTCTGCAAAACATCAAAATGTAATATTATCACATCATGTATTAAGAGTCAAAAATAAAAGGAACTTACAGAGTTAGTTAATGGATTTTACCTGAAGTAGAGCCATCCATCTTGACTCTCCCATCTCTTAGATTTCTCAGATAAGTAGGGAAACTTCGTCTCCAATGCCCCTTCTTATGTCAATGAAAGCAAATGGACTCCTTTGGCACAGCACATCGGACAATCACAGACTTAGTCCTTTATGGACTTCCAATGTTACCAGTGTCCATTGAAGTTTGGGAGTTTTATTAACTAACCAAATTTGCTTGACCAGCACGCCAAATCATTGCTGATTCAGCAACTATAAGCAAATACATGAGATCAATGAGGGTCACGTCGTGTTCCAACATATAGTACTCTCTTACGAACTCACTATATGATTCAGGAAGTGAATGAAGAACCCAGTCTACAGCCAACATTTCTGAGAAATCGACACCCAACATTCTTAACCTGTCAATGTGTGACTTCATCTCTAAGACGTGTGCACACACGGGTTTCCCATCTCCGTGTTTACTTGCCAATAGGGCTTGAGTGAGCTTGAACTTTTCAAGCCTTCGAGCTTCTCGGTTAGGGAGAACAATAGGAGAAGGTGGAGGAAGTGAAGTATGACTCTCATTTCCTTGATTGTATCTTGGAACGTCATCTTCATTTGGAAAGCTTGTTCCAAGGGATTTGGGAAGACCATTGTTAGATTTAGACATCTACAAAACAGGAGAAGATTCAATTTAGTTGATAAGAATCCTTGATGTAACACCCAAATGAAACATCAAGGCTAGGATCCAACACAATACTCTACAACCTAGAAGAGGGATGTCGTAATCTAGTTGCGGAATATTTGAAGGTAGGTAAATGACGATTTACCAATTTCCACCATGAAAAACGAAAAGGAAATTAAGTTTTAAATGTATTGAAAACTCCTAGATACCTTTGAGATTCATTGAAATTTTCAATGGCATGTTTAAATCTCGATTATGCCCTTCAAGTTTGCGACTGGGATGCTGAGGATCACAAACAAGGTGTGAATAACCATGCGGATCAACATGGTGAACTCAATGCTACTATCACCTAATCAATGTGCCGGTTAGCCACACACGCTCCATTGATCTATGACAAACATCGAGCCACCCTTTGCTGCCAATGTCAACCCGAAATTAGTATGCCGGTTAACCACACACACTCCACTAACGTTTAACAAGGGTACAAAGTGTAATTCCATGGATTAGCATACAATTTCACATTTTGCCTAAAGTAACTATGATTTGGGAATTTGTAAAAGATATTTAGTTACTTTGTACTTCATTATACTTATAATGGAAGGTTTCGTCCTATCCTACCCGTTCGGCTAACGACCCTCCACTAGTCAAGAGTGTGGTGGGTAAGAGTGGATACCCATTCAATCGCCATTTTATAGGCAATTTCCTTAAACACCCCTTATAGACCAGCTTCGTGAATGAGGCATACTAACAGTAAGACTGACTCTTTACTCATATATATATATATATATATATATATATATATATATATATATATATATATATATATATATAATATTAGACTTTCAATGTTACATATATATAGTTTAGGGTGTATTTTATACTTTTAAAATACTAAGTGGTTTTATCAACTTTCTCTTTTAATTAAACTTTTAATTAACTTAACAAAACCATGAGGGTGTAATTTGAACTTTTGAAAATACTAGGGTTTTAGAATTTAACATTTCAAAATTAAACTTTTAATCAACTTTTAAATTCCAAAACTTGAGGGCAAGTTTTGAAACATTTCAAAACATTGGGCTTTAGAATTTAAGTATTTCAAAATTAAACTTTTAATCAAAAATTTAAATTCCAAAACTTGAGAGCAAGTTTTGAAACTTTTCAAAACATTAAGGTTTAACTATTTAAATTTCAAAAACAAAACTTTTAAGTTCAAATTTAAACTATAAAACCTAAAGGGTGTTTATTGAAACTTTTCAAAACAAAAGGGATCAAATAACAAATAATTTAAATTAAACAATCAATTTCAGAATTATCTATATTTGATGTAATCCAATGTTAGTCATAATATAATTACCAAATAATTTTAAATAATCCATATTTATCATATAAACAACTAAGATTCAAAAGATTTGAAATTATCTATTGTTTTGGCAGGGATAATCATTTAATTAAACTAAAATTCGAATTTTAACTTCAAAAAACGATTTAGGTATCAAATCCATGACAAAACAGCAACAAAATCTCGAAATATCCTCTGCCTGACGCACAGACTCGCCGAGTCAGACCTGGACTCGCCGAGTAAGGCCAACTCGCTGAGTCCAGATACTCACTCGCCGAGTTGAGTCCCGCAGAGGCAAGAAAAATGATTTTCAGCAAGCAAACAGTTAAAGCATCACATACAACTGAAACCAATCAAGGCTCTGATACCACTGATAGGTTTTATGCATAAGAGCAATCCTATGTGCTCATACAAACCCTAATGCTTGGATCTAGGTTTCTCTATTGTACATGCTTTGAATCCAAGACTTACAACCCTAGATCTAACATGATATAAACTGAAATAAGGGTTTAGTAAATACCTTTGATTGTTATATAGCAATAACAATCAATTCCTTGCTTTGTTTGGCTTCAGAAAGCTTAGTGCCTCAAATGATGCACCTCTAATGGAATCACAAACACCATTAAGCAACAAGATGAAGAGGAGAAGAGAGGAGGCAGCCAAAAACGTCTACAAACCCTAAAGGAAGTCTTAGCCACTTTTTGGGGCCATAGGGTTCCTTTATATAGGTAGGCTATTAGGGTTTTCAACTAGGAAACCCTAATATGACTGCTTAGGCCCTAAGCAGTCCATGGATTCCTTTAACATATCCCTTGGATGATTTCTAATGGGCTTCCCCATAGAATTCGTCCAACCTATATATTATTGGGTAACCCATAGCCCAAATGCAATTATCTTATAAATACAGTTCCAGTCCCCTAAGTTTAATTAATCTCTTTTAGCCACAAAATTAATTCTAAATTAATTATTGACTAATATTAATTAAACAATTTGATTTCTCCTTTAATATATTATTCTCATAATATATTAATAAATCATAATTAATCTTCTTTCTCCTTAATTCATCCTACAAGTTGCTATATTGAAGGCAACCCAAAAGGACCATGCTCATAATCGGGTCAAGTACATACCAAAATAGTTATGGACTTAGACACTAATCCAACAAGTCTTTCGTGAAGATGTCGTCTAACTGATCAACGGATCTTACAAATTATATCTCGACATGTCCATTTTTCACATGATCTTTGATGAAGCGATACCTCAGTGCGATGAGTTTCGTCTTTGAATGTAGCATTGCATTGTGACAAATGCGAATGCCGCTTTCAGAATCGCAATATAAGGGGATTTGTTTCGTGTTGATGCTATAGTCACGAAGTTGACTCTGAATCCAAATAACTTGTGAAGTGCAAGATGCAGCGGCTATGTACTCCACTTCAGCAATCGATAGGGAGACGCAGGTTTGCTTTTTAGATTGCCAACTCACGAGTTAGCCATCAAGAAATTGGCATCCTCATGTTGTGCTTTTTCTATTGAGACCACAACCTCCAAGATCAGTATCAGAAAAGGTTTGCACAAAGAAACCTGAGCTAGAAGGGTACCATATTCCCAACTAGTTGTAAGACCCATGTATTACATGGGTTAATAATATATATATATATATATATATATATATATATATATATATATATATATATATATATGCATATATATATATATATATATATATATATATATATATATATATATATATATGCATATATATATATATATATATATATATATATATATATATATACACGTCTAAATATTTAAGAAGTTTTGATTTATAAGAAAAATAATGAATTATTAAAATTGATTTTTTTATCTTTTAAAATTAAATAAATAAATAAAATAAATTAATGAGCTTTAATTTGGTTATTTTAAAATAAGAAGGTAAGTCTATTAATGAAATTGATATTCATTTATTACTATATTTATTGTAATTATTACATTAAAGTATTATGTGTAATTTACTAAAATAAAAAGTCCATAAAATGACATGTGGAAAAGAAACTAATTCAAAATAACCATAAAATGACCTTTGGCAAATTGAATGAAAGTGTGACATGTGGAAAAAAAAAGCTTCATTTTTTAGAGTAGATGAAGATGTTCGCTTGAGATACCTGAAGATGTTCTTAATAGCTATCATGTGAGGTTCATGAGGATTTCCTTGGAACCTAGCACAATAGCAAATAGAAAACATGGTATTTGGATGACTAGCAGTTAGATACATCAATGACCCTATCATCTACCGATAAAGAGTCATATCGGTAGCTGGTTTATCCAGAGATTGTGTTAGTTTCCTTCTGAATGCCATTAGAACCTTCACTTTTAAATCTCCCACCATTCCAAACTTGGAGAGTAAGGTCTTTGTATAAGCCTCCTAATTGATAAAGATCCCTGTATGAATCTGTCTTATATTCAAGCCAAGAAAAAAGTTAATAAGACCCATGGAGCTTATCTCAAATTTAATTTCCGTCAATTTTCGGAACTCAATTGTTAAGTTAGGGTTAGTTGATCCGAAGATGATGTCATCAACATAAATTTGGACGATCATCAAATGGACACCGTCTTTCTTGCGAAAGAAGGTTGGGTCGAGTGATGCCTGTTTAAATTTAGCATGTTTTAAAAAGCGAGTTAGAGTTTCATACCAGGCTCTTGGAGCTTGCTTTAGACCGTAAACTGCCTTGTCCATAATGCAACTGTGGTTCAGATACTTTTTGTTTATGAACCCTGGTGGTTGTTCCATATACATTGTTTCTTCGAGTTCCCCCTTTAGGAATGCACACTTGACGTCCATTTGCTAAACTTCAAAGTACTTGTGTGTTGTGTACGCCAGAAAGATGCGAACAGATTCTAACCTTGCAATGGGTGCGAAGGTTTCTTCGTAGTCGATTCCTTCTTCCTGACAGTATCCCTTTATCATGAGTTTCGCCTTGTTTCTTATCACATTACCTTCCTTATCTATGTTGTTACAAAATACCCATTTAAGACCAACAACAGATGCATCCTTTAGAGTGGGAATACGTATCCAGACCTTGTTTTGTTCGAATTCATTGAGCTCCTCTTGCATTTCTTGTACCTAATTAGAGTGATCAAGAGCAATTTGAACATTTTTAGAGTCAATTTTGGAGATAAAAGAATTGAACATGCAAAATTCCACTTTAGAGAATAGTGCAGTTCGCTTCGCCTTTTGTTGAGCTCTCGTAAAAACACCTAAAGAAGAATCTCCTATGACTTGAGTTTTTGGATGATCTTTGGTCCATTTAGCCAATGGAGGGTAATTTGGATCAAATGTTGGATTCAAACTCTGATTGTGCATCCGAATCATCATTTGCATTTCCATTCTCCCCCTCAAATGATTATACATCTGAATCATCATTTGCATTTCCATTCACCCTGGAAAGGTGGCTCTAAGCTGACTTTAGGGGTTTCGTTCTGCCCCTGAACATGTGTATCTGATGAGGAGGTTGAAGTAGAACCATCCCCCTGCGATGTAGCATTCACATCTGTAGGTTGAACTGGAACTTCAGGATCTTTCGTAGTGGTATGTTCATGTTCCATTTCTTTCGCAACATCGTCAATGGTTTTCATCAATTCGTCTTCCTTGTTGTCTGCTACTTTAGACTCTGAGGAGATTGCCTTTTTTGTCTCATCAAATAAGTTCAGGAACTCCTCATAAAGATTGCAGAGTGGGATGGTAGCAGGATTCGGTTTAGGAAAGATCTCTTGTGTTGGATTGTCATTCTTCTGAAACTTCTTCATGTAACTATCGTCGAACGTAACATAGTAGGTTTATTCAATCCTTTTGGACCTTTTGTTGAGAACCCTATATGCTTTAGAAGTTGGAGAATACCCGAGGAATATACCTTGGTCAGCCTTCACATCAAATTTGTTCCTTCGTTCCTTCGAGTTGAAGATAAAGCACCTGGAACCAAAGACATGGAAAAACTTGACATTAGGTTTTCGATTGTTTACGATTTCGTATGGGGTGACAGAGAGTCACTTATTGAGGATGGATCAGTTTTGGGTAAAGCAAGCGGTTCCAATCGCATCCGCCCAGAAGTAAAGTGGCAGATTTACGAATGACAACATGGTCCTTACAGCTTCGCACAACGAGCGATTTTGTCTTTCGACTACCCCGCTTTGTTGAGGAGTATATGGAGCTGAAAAATTGTGACTTAATCCTTTCGCAGTCAGGAATTCATTAAACGCTTGGTTTTTGAATTCCAGATCGTTGTCACTGCGAACATTACGAACCAGCTTTCGCAGTTGTAGTTCTATCTGCTTCTATTTAAGAAAATGCACCCAAGTGAATCTAGAAGAATCATCTACAATTATGAGAATATATCTATTATCACCAATGCTTTTAATTGCAGAAGGACCACAAAAGTCTATATGCAAAAGTTCAAGTGGCTCAATGACTTTTGTGTTGATAATTGTTGGATGACTCTTCCTGATCTGTTTCCCCAATTTGCAGGTTGCGCATAAATGTTCTTTGTCAAATTTTAGGAGTGGTAAGAACGATCTTGTTGATATCTTTAAAACTGAGATGCGAGAGTCTCCTGTGCCATAGCCAGCTGTCATCAGTAGAAGCTTTCGCAAGTAAGCAAAATTGCAGGCTTCCCTTTGATGGGATTCAGATTTAGCGGATACATTTTGCCTTTGTGTTTTGATTTCAGGAGTACAGTCTTGGACTTATTTTCAATTATCTCCATTCCGTCGTCGTCAAATGAAACTTTCAGTCTAGTTCCCACTACCAACTGCGAAACACTAATGAGATTGTGTTGCAGTCCTTCCACGTATGCAACCTTGCGAATTGAAAACTCTCCATTGGTTATCATCCCATAACCTTTGATTTCACCAATTGAATTGTTGCCGTATTTCACCCTGCATCCATCTTTTAGTGCTCTAAACTCTCGCAGTTCCTCCTTCCTACTTGTCATGTGACACAAGCAGCCACTGTCGATGTACCATTCAGAGTCAAACTGCTCATCACGTATTACCTATGAAAGTTAGACTGATTTAGGAACCCAAATTTTTTTGGGCCCTTGTTAGTTTTTCACAGGAAAAGAAATAGGAGGATCAACCAAATAAGTTCGTTTTATTAAGGTTGTTTTATCTTTCTTTGTGATTTAAAAAAAAAACAGTAATCCTATTGTCTTTTGAGTTCGTATCCTTGGAGGATATATTCTTTTGTTTATTTTGGATTTGTTGTTTAACAATATTTTTCTCAACTATCTTTGGATTAGCTTCGGATCTTTAGAGAGGAACTTTAGGCTCCGAAACTATCTTTCGTTTGCCTTTGACATCACACGAAGTCTTGGCAGAATGTGAAACATTCATATTAGGAGAGAAGTGAGAGTTGGTTTTCTACATAGGTTTCGCATGATTTGTAAAGGATGGTTTTTGATAAACTTTTTGATTCGAGACTTGTGGAGCCTGATTTCGTTGAAAATTCTTAGGATTCTCACGTGAAGAGACTTTCACATTTGGATTGGGTTTTTCTTTATGAACAAAGTTGGGATTCTTAGATTGCCAGAACTGCTTTCTTTCCTTGAGATTCTTATTGTATCTAGCATTCCTTTGGCATTTTTGAGCTGCAAACTAATCAGAATTTGTGAATTCTAGCCCTAGGGTTTGGCTTTTTTATAAGGGTTTCGGTCCGAACAGTCGATGTGTCACTTGGAACATTCTTAGTTGCACTTGGAATTCCCTTTCCGTAACTTGAATTGACTTTGTTTAGGGGTTCTGCTACGTATTGGCTCTTCATTTTCCACGAGATCATTTTAGATAGACCTTTGGTTTCGTCTACATTATCGATTGGAGCAGACCAGAAGAACTCATCACAGCCATCTTTGTTATCATCTTCGACCATGGACGGTAATTCAACTGTTTGATTTTTGTTTAGTGTTGTAAAAACTTGGTTAGGAACAGTTTGAACTTTTGGGAAAATAGTTGCTTTGGCTTTTAAAACTTTATATTTATTATCAGAAACACGTGCATATTCAACTGACTTCTCAGAAATTAGGACTTTCGCTAGCACAGGTTCATTTTTAACAAACTCAGAGCAATCAAACTCATCCTCCACAGACATTTCACTCATATCACTTTCATCATCGAATTTAGAAATGTCTTCAACATCAAGTTTATTTTCTGATTTTAACTTAGTGCTTAATGAGTCAAACTTCTGCACAGTTTCGGATTTAATTTGCTCTTTGTCTTTGTCATCCAAAAGTTGTTTATACATGTTTTTGTGATCTTTGGACTTTATGAATGATTAGATTTTGTCCAATCATACTCTGTATGCATCTGAGGTTTCGTGTGATGAGACAATGGATTCGCACCTATAACACTCTGTGTCCATTTTGTCCTCTTTTAATTCAAGAAAGGGCAAAATCATCTTGTGAATTTTCTATTTAGATGCAACAGAGTAATATTAAAATAAAGTCTTTTGGTATTCAAACAAAAGATATTACGTTGTTTTAAAAGACCTAAATTATCTCTCTGCAGATAAATTGACTCATCTGTAAGTCCCAAACAATGAACCAACTAGTAATCAATCGAAATCAAACAGCAAATGATGAATCAAGAATAAGAAGAAGCAAGATCAATCCAAATGCACACGATTGTATTTCAAAGAATCGTCTGGTACAAAGGATCCTACACAAAGCTATGACCGAAAACTGCTAACCCAAAACCGGTCATCTAAGACTCCTATTTATAGGGAACACTAATGAACAAACCAACCCACGATCGAAATCACCAAGAGACCGAAATCAGCCTTGATTTCGGTCCAACCAACCAAGAACCCAAATAAAGCCTAACAAAGAATAAAAAAGCCTAGAAAATATATATGCCTAGTATAAACCAATAAAATAGGTCCTAACAATCTCCCTCTTGGTTTGATGCTAGCTTGATCTCAAGGCTTGTCGACGATCAGTACATCTGAGCTTCCCATAGCACCTGCCCACATCCTCTTGTTTATGATTTCAGCAACCAAACCAGTGAATTCTTTGGCAACAATCTCCAGAATAACATCTTTGACCATGATCTGATGCTTTTCCAAAGTACGGATATCACGCTCACCGAACTATAAGAGATCATTCGCTTCAAGAAGATGAATATTCCCAGTCGGAAGCTTGATAACGAGCGCATTGACAGATGACAAACATGGTGTCAGGTCTGCGTGCAGTCAGATACATCAGAGATCCGATCATCGATCGATATTCTGTTTGATCTACGGATTCCCCATCTGGATCTGGAGTCAACAGTGGTGTTTCTGCCATTGGAGTCGAAGCAATTTTTGAATCTTTAAAACCAAACTTTTCTAGCATGTCTTCCACATATTTTCCTTGATGTAATAAAATTCTGGCTGAATCTTGTCAAACTTGTAACCCTAGGAACATTGTCATCTCACCCAACGAGCTCATCTCAAATCTTTTCTTCATAGCATCCCCGAACTCTTTGCATAGCTTTATGTTGGTCGACCCAAAAATGATATTGTCTAAGTAAATCTATACCAAGCTCTAGGAGCCTGATGCATCCCATATAAAGCCTTTTCCATCTTGTAAACATGATTTAGAAATTTTGGATTGACAAACCCTGGAGGTTGATCAACATAAATCTCCTCCTTCACGACTCTTTACACGAAGGCTGTCTTGACATCCATTTGATAGACTGTAAATCCCATATAAGAAGCATATGCTAGGAATATACGAATGGCTTCCAAGCGAGCTATAGGAGCATATACTTCAGTGTAGTTAAGACCCTCTATCTGCCTAGAACTGCAAACGACCAGATGAGATTTATTGTGCACAATAACCCTGTTATCATCTTGCTTTTTTCTGAAGACCCAATGCGTGTCCAAAGACTTCTTGCCCTTTGGTAGCTCTACCAACTGCCAAACCTTCAACTTCTCAAACTGATTTTAGTTCTTCATGCATTGCATCTACCCAACTTGGTTCATTTAATGCCATGGCCACAGTCTTTGGTTCAACTAGGGATATGAAGCATGAATAGAGACATTCATTGACATATCCACTTTGACTTCTAGTCTGAACCACGCTTTCTAGTGGACCAAGAACGTTTTGAATAAGATGATCGCATTGAAATCTAGTTGGGATAGAATGGCTAATATCAGTTACTGTGAATGGAAGATTTATGATGTTGTCAAATCTGTCTACTGTCGATTCACCTCCTTGTGTCTATCTATGATCATGAGACGTCCTTGCCACATATTCATTTGAGATAGGTTCAGGAAAGAGAGGCTCCATGAACGTTTGTGTAGCAGCAGAGATATCCCTTGATGTGATTTCTCTTTCTTTAGAGGAAAGGGGAGCGACTTCAGTATATGAACATATCCTTTGACTTGGTGAAGAAGGGGAAGTACTTGGAGCAACTTCATCTATTTGAGGAGACTCAGGTGGTCTATATACAACTACTTCCTCTTTCTCTTCAACAATACCACTTAAACCTGAGATGGAACCTGAAACAGTATCAGAAAACACATTAAAGGATTTAAACAATGATTCATAATCAAACAACCAACCAGGTCCAACTTGAGCATCTGTAACAACTCAAATTTTTCAAACAAATTTTTCATTTTTAAAACATAATATTTTCCATTAAAACAAGGCATAAATAGTTTAATTGTTCGGTCAATATAATTATTCAAACTCCCAAGATCCTAAAACAATCTTCAGTGTGTATCGATCATGCCGGCGCCTTCCCACGGTCCTCGCTAGTACCTGAAATACATACATACACAACAACTGTAAGCATAAATGCTTAGTGAGTTCCCCAATATACACTTACACACATACGCCTTTCCAGGCCCTGACCTCCTGGTCCTCATTACAACGCCTTCCGGCCCATAACATAATCGCCTTCCGGCCCATAACATATTGCCTTCCGGCCCACATATCATACATAGCACATATCACACTTAACTTACCACATATAGCATACATACCCATATAACGCTTAACTTACCACTTATAGCATACATATCCATATAACACTTAACTTACCACTTATAGCATATAAACATAATACATAACATACTTGACCTTCCGGTCACACAGTCAAACCCTTCCGGGTGGAGTATAGTGAGAAGACTCACCTCGTAAGTGCTGAAAGCTAGCAACTCCTGAAACCACTCGCGCACAAACCAACGAGCTACAACCCTCCTATAACATTACATAACTCATTAACACTCATACCATCTAAGTGTGACTATCCCTAAGAAGTCAGACTTAGGTCAACTCTGGTCAACGGTCAACCCGACTGGACTCGGCGAGTACCATGGCGACTCGGCGAGTCTAGTCGTACTCACAGATTCCTGAATATTCCCTTTCTACTCGTCGAGTATACCTCTTGACTCGACGAGGTCCTCGTGGAAGAATCGCGGGGCCACCCCGACTCCACTCGCCGAGTCTGATGAACAACTCGGCGAGTCCCAGCACATCTTCAAGCTACTCGCCGAGTCTGAAGAACAACTCGGCGAGTCCATGCCATGCAGACGGGTAACTGCTTCCTGGGATAAGTCTCGTCCCGAAGTACACATGCATGGGACCTTCTGGACCTCTAAAGGTCCTAATACAAGACTATAATCGTGGGGTAACAAGGCATTTCTTCATCAAATCACTAAATGGGTTCTATAAACCCTAATTTCATAAATACATCAAAGTAACAGATTTGGTCCGAGTTATTACCTGGAAACGCACTCTCTGTGTCCCCCAAATCTCAGAACTCAATCCTCCTTGATATTCCTTTAGCCAAATCCCTCTTCTTCTTGCCTAACCAATTCTTCCAAGCTCCAAAGCTTTCTCCCTTGCTCTAGGCGTCCACAGCGATTAGGGTTCCTCCCAATTGACCAAAAGACTGAAAATGACGGCCTAAGAGGCGTTAAATACGATCCAAACTGAACGGTTAGGGTTTCTGCTGAACAGCGTCGACTCGCCGAGTCCATGTCTGACTCGTCGAGTCCAGTCGCGGACCCGCGACCAAGTCCGCGATCCTACTCGGCGAGTCTAAGCTCCAACTCGCCGAGTCCCCTCTTAAATTACCCCAAAAACATAATTTTTATAATACCTGAGATTCCGGGCTGTTACAATTCTCCCCCACTTGGATTAGACTTCGCCCTCGAAGTCTCATTCTGCAAATAGCTCCGGATGCCGCTCCCGCATTTCGCGCTCCGGTTCCCAAGTCATTTCTGATCCCTTACGGTGTTGCCATTGAACCAACACTAGAGGTACTTCCTTGTTCCTCAGAACCTTGATCTTCCGATCCCTGATAGCCACTGGTCTCTCCGCGTAATTCAGGCTCGCATCCACCTGAATATCCTCCAATGGAACCACTGCCGACTCATCGGCTATGCACTTCCTCAACTGTGACACATGAAAAGTATCATGGATCTGACCCAACTCCGCTGGCAACTCCAACCGATAGGCTACCCGGCCTACTCTTGCAACCACACGAAATGGCCCAATATACCGGGGCCCCAATTTGCCCCTCTTCCTGAATCGAATCACTCCTTTCCAGGGAGAGACCTTCAGGAGAACGAAGTCGCCGACTTGAAATTCAAGCTCAGATCGGCGCCTGTCTGCGTAACTCTTCTGTCGGCTCTGGGCAGTCAATAATCTTTGTCTCACTTGTTGAATCTGCTCTGTCGTCTGGAGTATGATCTCTGTGCTGCCCATCACTCTCTGTCCCACCTCTCCCCAGCAAATGGGAGTCCGACACCTCCTACCATACAACAGCTCGAAAGGCGGCATACCAATGCTCGAATGATGGCTGTTGTTGTAGGAAAACTCCGCCAATGGCAAATACGCATCCCAACTACCCCCGAAGTCTAACACACACGCTCGGAGCATGTCCTCCAATGTCTGAATTGTCCGCTCGCTCTGACCGTCTGTCTGGGGATGGTATGCGGTACTAAAATGCAATTTAGTACCCAGCTCCTCATGGAATTTCTTCCAGAATCTGGAAGTAAAGCGCACATCACGGTCTGACACAATCGAGATCGGCACCCCGTGCCGAGACACCACCTCTCTAACGTATATCTCCGCCAATTTCTCCGCCGAAGAACTCTCACTGATGGCAAGGAAGTGTGCACTCTTTGTCAACCTATCCACGATCACCCAAATTGCGTCAACTCCCCTAGCAGTCCTCGGCAATTTGGTGATAAAATCCATAGTAATCTGCTCCCACTTCCACTCGGGGATCTCCAATGGCTGTAACTTGCCATGTGGTCTCTGGTGCTCAGCCTTAACCCTACGGCAGGTCAAGCACCTCTCAACGAACCATGCCACGTCCCTCTTCATACAGGGCCACCAATATTCCTTCCTTAGATCCAAATACATCTTTGTAGCACCGGGATGGATCGAGAATTTCGATTTATGAGCCTCTTCCATCAACGTAATACGCGTACCGCCCACGAACGGCACCCAAATCCGACCCCGCAACGTCATAAGGCCTCGACCATCCTTGACAAACTCTGAGACTAACCCCACAACCCGCTCCTTCTTCTGCATTTCTGGTCGCACAGCCTCAGCCTGTGCCCTACGAATATCGTCCAATACAGGAGTCATCACGGTCAGTCTCAAGCACACATCTCGCAATGGAGTGCTCTCCGCCCTGCGGCTCAATGCATCAGCTACCACATTAGCCTTGCCTGGGTGGTACAGGATCGCGCAATCATAATCCTTGACCACATCCAACCACCTCCTCTGACGCATATTTAGGTTGGGTTGGTCCATCAAATACTTCAAACTCTTATGGTCCGTGTATATCGTACATCGGACCCCATACAAGTAGTGGCGCCAAATCTTGAGAGCGAACACTACTGCCCCCAGTTCTAAGTCATGCGTGGGATATCTCGCCTCATGAGGCTTCAGCTGCCTCGATGCATAAGCTATCACATGACCCCTCTGCATCAACACTGCACCCAATCCCGAAATCGATGCGTCGCAATATACCACGAAATCTTCCATCCCTTCTGGGAGAGCTAATACCGGGGCTTCGCACAATCTCTGGCGAAGTGTCTCAAAGGAGGTCTGCTGCTCGGGCCCCCATGAGAACGTAACACCCTTCCGGGTCAATCTGGTGAGTGGCACTGCGATCTTGGAGAAATCCTTGATAAATCTCCGATAATACCCTGCCAACCCAAGGAAACTTCTGATCTCAGAGGGTGACTTCGGCACCTCCCAACTCATCACCGCCTCAACCTTGGCCGAGTCGACCAATATCCCCTTCTGATTAACCACATGTCCTAGAAACTGGACCTCCCGCAACCAGAATTCACACTTGGAGAACTTTGCATAAAGCTTCTCCGACCTCAATACCTCAAGGACCTCCCTCAAATGCTCCTCATGCTGCTCTCTCGATCTCGAATACACCAGAATATCATCGATAAATACGATCACTGACCGATCCAACATCGGCCTGCATACCCTGTTCATGAGATCCATGAACACAGCCGGGGCATTGGTGAGTCCAAAAGGCATCACCACAAACTCATAGTGCCCATATCGCGTCCTAAACGTTGTCTTCTGAACATCTTCATCCCGTACTCTCACCTGATGGTAACCCGACCTCAGATCGATCTTGGAAAACCAAGATGCTCCCTGCAACTGATCGAATAAATCATCGATCCTCGGCAACGGGTAACGGTTCTTGACCGTTAGCTTGTTCAACTCCTGGTAATCAATGCACATCCGGTGTGAACCATCCTTCTTCTTGACGAACAAAATAGGTGCTCCCCATGGCGAGCTGCTCGGCCGAATGAATCCCTTTCCCAGCAACTCCTGGAGTTGCGAAGACAACTCTTGCATCTCTGGAGGTGCAAGACGATAGGGCACTTTAGCAATAGGCGCTGCCCCCGGAACCAGATCAATACTAAACTCTACTTGCCTCACCGGCGGTACTCCCGGCAACTCCTCGGGAAAGACATCTGAAAATTCGCGCACCACCGGAACTTCCTCAACTGACTTCGGCTTCTCGGAAACCTCCCGCGTATCCATCACATACGCCACAAAACCTTTACAGCCCTGCCGTAGACACTGCCTCGCCCTAGCGGCCGAACAAAAAGCTGATCCCGAACGGGTACCCTCGCCGTACACCGAAAGAACTCCCCCTCTAGGGTCTCGTATAGTCACCAACTGACGCTCACAGTCGATGACAGCGCCGAACCGGCTCAGCCAGTCCATGCCCACGATGACACAGACATCCCCCATCGCGATAGGAATCAGATCAATTGGAAATCCAATCCCGAAAATCTCTAGTACACATCCCCGAAGGACCTCCGTAGCACAAATCACCTTCTCGTCAGCTATAGAAACTTTCAAAGGTCGATTCAGCGACTCACGACTAACGCCGATATGCTGACTAAAGGCCAAGGACACAAAGGACCTACTCGCACCCGAGTCAAATAACACTAAGGCAGGCACAGAGTTCACAAGGAAAGTACCTACGCGCATAATAACATAAGCATAACATATCGACATTAAAATAAATACATGAATTACAACATACCTGCCACAACATCGGGCGCAGCGCGGACCTCCTCCGCAGTCAGCTGAAAGGCTCTCCCACGAGCCCTCGGGGCCTCGACCTTCACCGGTCGAGTCTCAGTAGTCCTGGCAACAGGTGCAGATCCCTGACAAAGCTGAGGGCACTCGGCCTTCCGATGGCCGGTCTGGTTGCAATGAAAGCAAACCATAAATCCCTTGGGACACTCCCTAGCAATGTGTCCCTCCTTGCCACACTTGTAGCAAGCACCGGCTCGACACGCCCCATCGTGACCCTTACCGCACTTTACGCAAGTGCGGTTCTTCGAACCTCCCGTCCTCGAATCGGCGGACTTGATCCGCTTGGCTGCTGGCTGAGACTGAGCCGGTCGCCGGTCTGCCTGCTGAGACTCGGCCTCCTCCCTGGCCTGAGTCTCTAACTCGATCTCACGCTTCCTGGCATTCGCCTGAAGCTCAGTAAAAGTATGGTAAGTGGAGTTTGACACAAACTCCCTGATCTCCCTCCTCAGAACACCCAAGTACCGGCTCATCCGAGCCTGCTCTGTGGCCACTAGCTCGGGGCAAAACATTGCCCTCTCGTGGAACTTCCGCGTGATCGCCGCCACCGAATCAGTACCCTGCTTGAGGGCTAAGAACTCCTGAACCAATCGTTCCCGCTCCACCGGGGGAACATACTCATCCCTGAACATGGTAGTGAACCCCTCCCATGTCACCGCCGCAGTCTCTGCTAAAGTGAAGTTCGCCGTCACGAACTTCCACCAGTCCTTGGCTCCCAGACGGAGCTGGTTCAAAGCGAACCGTACCCTCAGGTGCTCCGGGCATGAACAAGTGTAGAAGCACCCCTCTATATCTGCGATCCACCTCATCGCAGCAATCGGATCCTGCGTCCCATCGAACTCTGGTGGCTTCGTGTTGCTGAACTCTCGGAACAGCAATGAGTCACCCCCCTGTGGCCTAGCAGCGGCCACAGCTGCGGTAGCTGCAGCGGTTGCAGCCTCAGTCAATGCGGCGTACCGCTCGTCGAACGTCTCCATAAGAGTGGTCTTGATAGACCCAAACATCTCCGGGATCTCAGCCCGGATCGCAGCCGCCACCTCCTCCTGAATCATCTGACGAATAGCCTCGTCACTCACACCGCTCGTACTCGCCCCGTGCCGCGGTCTAACCATGATATCTCTGAAATACAACATCAAACTATCAGAGATTCTACCCAGTATAATCGTACTCGACACGCAACCCTACTCAGTCCCAGATATCCAGGGATTCTTACTTGGGCCTCCCACTGACCCGGTGTCCTCGGTAGTACGGGCCCAATACTACCGACCACACCGCATCAATGTTCATCCCAAGTCCTCCTCCCCAAACTCCAGATAGTGAGTACTCTACTTCTGATACGCTCTATCTACCCGCATACTAGCAAGCATCACATATAGGCAACTTCCCTAGACTAAGGCATCACAAATCAGGCCACTCTAGTCCTATCATGAATACCTAGTCTTCTAGCATGCATAACAATTCTTATCATATAATATTGTAAGGTATTTTGGGGATCTTTTACCGTTCGGGCGCTGACTGATCGTACACACTGCTTCTTTCTTGATTACCACAAAACCATTTACAAAAGTTTATGCCTTTATTTGAAAAGTTTCCTCAAATCCTCGGTTTGAGTTCAGTTACCCCCAAAGGTGCACCCGAATCCCTCAAACCAAGGCTCTGATACCAATTGTAACAACTCAAATTTTTCAAACAAATTTTTCATTTTTAAAACATAATATTTTCCATTAAAACAAGGCATAAATAGTTTAATTGTTCGGTCAATACAATTATTCAAACTCCCAAGATCCTAAAACAATCTTCAGTGTGTATCGATCATGCCGGCGCCTTCCCACGGTCCTCGCTAGTACCTGAAATACATACATACACAACAACTGTAAGCATAAATGCTTAGTGAGTTCCCCAATATACACTTACACACATACGCCTTTCCAGGCCCTGACCTCCTGGTCCTCATTACAACGCCTTCCGGCCCATAACATAATCGCCTTCCGGCCCATAACATATTGCCTTCCGGCCCACATATCATACATAGCACATATCACACTTAACTTACCACATATAGCATACATACCCATATAACGCTTAACTTACCACTTATAGCATACATATCCATATAACACTTAACTTACCACTTATAGCATATAAACATAATACATAACATACTTGACCTTCCGGTCACACAGTCAAACCCATCCGGGTGGAGTATAGTGAGAAGACTCACCTCGTAAGTGCTGAAAGCTAGCAACTCCTGAAACCACTCGCGCACAAACCAACGAGCTACAACCCTCCTATAACATTACATAACTCATTAACACTCATACCATCTAAGTGTGACTATCCCTAAGAAGTCAGACTTAGGTCAACTCTGGTCAACGGTCAACCCGACTGGACTCGGCGAGTACCATGGCGACTCGGCGAGTCTAGTCGTACTCACAGATTCCTGAATATTCCCTTTCTACTCGTCGAGTATACCTCTTGACTCGACGAGGTCCTCGTGGAAGAATCGCGGGGCCACCCCGACTCCACTCGCCGAGTCTGATGAACAACTCGGCGAGTCCCAGCACATCTTCAAGCTACTCGCCGAGTCTGAAGAACAACTCGGCGAGTCCATGCCATGCAGACGGGTAACTGCTTCCTGGGATAAGTCTCGTCCCGAAGTACACATGCATGGGACCTTCTGGACCTCTAAAGGTCCTAATACAAGACTATAATCGTGGGGTAACAAGGCATTTCTTCATCAAATCACTAAATGGGTTCTATAAACCCTAATTTCATAAATACATCAAAGTAACAGATTTGGTCCGAGTTATTACCTGGAAACGCACTCTCTGTGTCCCCCAAATCTCAGAACTCAATCCTCTTTGATATTCCTTTAGCCAAATCCCTCTTCTTCTTGCCTAACCAATTCTTCCAAGCTCCAAAGCTTTCTCCCTTGCTCTAGGCGTCCACAGCGATTAGGGTTCCTCCCAATTGACCAAAAGACTGAAAATGACGGCCTAAGAGGCGTTAAATACGATCCAAACTGAACGGTTAGGGTTTCTGCTGAACAGCGTCGACTCGCCGAGTCCATGTCTGACTCGTCGAGTCCAGTCGCGGACCCGCGACCAAGTCCGCGATCCTACTCGGCGAGTCTAAGCTCCAACTCGCCGAGTCCCCTCTTAAATTACCCCAAAAACATAATTTTTATAATACCTGAGATTCCGGGCTGTTACAGCATCCATCTTGTTTTCTTCCAGCCAACACACGTCAAATGATTCCATGATCTTCTTAGTGGACTTTTTGTATACTCGATAAGCAGTTCGTGCAGCATACTCCACGAAGTAGCAGTCATTAGCTTTTGAGTTGAATTTGGGGTTGGAATCCAGGTGAAGGAGGGTACAAGGACATCCAAAGATCCTAAAATGAGCGACTGATGGCCTATGATTATATAGAATCTCGTACAGAGTCTTCATCTGCAATTTGTTGATCAGAACATGGTTCTAAACATAGCATACAGTGTTTATAGCTTTAGCCCAGAAGAAGACAACTAATTTGGAATCGCAAAACATTGTCCTTGTCGCGTCCATCAATGTACGATTTTGCGACTCTACAACACCATTTTGTTGGGGTTTCCGAGCAGCACTGTACTGACGCAAAATACCCTTTTCAACACAAAAATGATCTAAAATAGCATTTTTGAATTCTGTGCCATTGTTAGTTCGAACTGCCTTCACCTTTTCATTGGTTTGATTCTCAATCATCACGATGAGTTTCTTGATCAGATCAACAATCCCGCTCTTGTTGGATAAGAAGAAAACCCAGGTAAATCGTGAGTAATCATCAATGGCAACCAAGCAGTAAGAATTCTTATTAACGCTAAGAAGGTTGACCGGACCTAACAAATCCATTCGCAATAACTGAAGAACATTGTTGATTGAGTTGACAATTTTTTGCTTATGTGGCATACGATAATGTTTTCCTTGAGCACATACCACACACTTCTCAAAAGTAATGAAGTCCTTGATTGAAAGATCACGCACAATATCATTTTTCACAAGACGATTGAGGTTCTTGGCATTTGCATGACCGAGTCAATGATGCCAAAGCATAGCATTGTGTTCAAAAACCTTGGAGAAAAGACATGTAACTTGCTCGGGAATGTTATGGTTCATATCAACGATGTAGGCATTTCCTTCCCTTTTTGACCTCACCAAAATCCATTCTTCTGGAATGATGATTCCGGGCTTCAGGATGAGACATTCCTTGTTCTTAAAATGACTTGAGTATTCTTTAATAAAGATCTAAGAAACACTCAGCAGATTGTGTTTCAACTAAGGAGCATAGTTCACATTCTCAAAGCTGAGCATGCCATTTGTCACAGTACCCTTTTGAGTGATCTTTCCACCTTCTCCTCCTGCAAAGGAAACATAACCCTCATTAAAGTTTTGAATGTCTTGTAGTTGGGAAATATCTCCTGTCATGTGCCTGGAAAAGCCACTATCGGCATACCAAGGTATGACGATATTCCTTCATAGCTGTTCCTGCACGATGTACAGGATTAATTAGATTTTGGAACTGAGACCATAGAAAAATTGGGTTTACCTTTTCTATCAACAGAATTAACTTTTTCACATTTCAAGACGGATAGATTATCAGATGCATTTAAAGGACTCTGAGGTGATTGGACAGATAAGTTTTGGGGCACCCATTTGTAATTAGGTTTAGAAACATCAACAGGTAATTTTGAAAAAAAATTCTTTGTTTTTGATTGTTTGGGTATCCTTCTATGACTAGATGAAGATCCAGACGAAGACTTTGGTGAAACCGATCTTGGCTTAACCAATTCTGGTTTCGTTAAAGTACCTATTGAATTCTTTGTTCAAATCTTGTTTTTCCTTTTTAAGTTTAGCAGCCTGATTTCTGTCTTTATTAATGTTCTAATCACCATCAATTAAATGAGATCTCATGGACTTTCTCTTAATAGATCTTCCTCATGATTCTTTCTTCCTACCTTGTGCATAGTATGTTACATATGAACGGTTTGGACAATTTCTTGCGATATGTCTAGGAGCTCCACAATGGAAACATGTATGTTTCTTTATGTAGAAGTTGGTACCGCTTGTTCCTGGTTTAGTGTCCTTATTGAGTCATTTATTGTTCCAACAAATGCACTTGCATGGTTCAGTCTGTTTGACTAACTTAGGTAGCATGTATGTGCTAGTGACAGGTTCATGAGAATTAGATTTATCAAGCACATCAACACATTATCAGAAACAACCGAATTATCAGTTTTCAAAACAGAATTATCAAAAACTAAAACATCATTCTTCAAATTAGTAAAAGCAAAGATAGAAACAGTAGTGTTTGAATCAGAAAAATCATTCACAAAATTAGTATGCAAAGTAAAATTTTTATCAGAAACACTCTCTCCAGCTTCATGCCTGTCTTGAACTAAGGATGAATCTGCATATAAGTATAGACATTAGTATCATTCACCCTAGGGATATTTTATGGCACGACCACAACTGATTTTCCATACTCAAGATGTGCCTCTCTGTCTATTTCTTCTTTAGTCATAGGGATGTTGGTGTGAGTATGGTTAAAAGGAGGAACACTGTCATACCCTAGACCTACTTTCTTCTTGTCATGCCATTTAAATTTCTGTTGCTATCATTGTCTCAACTGTCTTACTTGACACATCAAACTTTTTGAAGGTAAAATCTGCATTTTCAAATCTAATCTTCAATGTGTCAAGCTCGTCAGTCAAACTAGCAAGTTGTCTCTTAACAAAGTTATAGTTCTCACACTTGTTACTATAGTCTTCCTGAAGATGTCTAAATTCCTTGGTTTTGGCCTTTATTTGTTCTTTCTGTGGTTTTTAGCCCTTCCTAAGGTTATAGGCTTCATACCTAAGGTCCTCATTGTCTCTACGCAATAAATCAATTTGACCACGAAGACATTTAACAATATCAATGCACTTTTGGGAACAAGAAACTTCACCGCCCTCTTTTGTTTTTGGAGTGGTAGAGACCATAAAAGTAAACTACAGCTGTATTATCTCTACTTCAGCATCTTCATCTGGAAGCTCACTTACCTACGCAAGATTTGCAGTGTCAGGCCCCTGTGATTTTCAACGCCTGAATCTGGTCCTCCCAATCAAAAGACTGACCCACCACTGCTAGATTTGCAGTTTTGTTGTTTATGGCAGCTCCTCTATTGTTCACCACTGGTACCATTTTCCTATCATGATTCTCTCTTTTTTCTGGCTTTGGGCACTCACGAGCAAAGTGACATGGCCCATGACAATTGAAAAACCTAAGCTTGCCTCTGTTGAACCCAACCTTCTTGTCCCCATTCATACTCCAGTTGTTCTTCCCAGTCTTCTTTACAAACTGCTTAGCCCTGAACACAACCATTGCAATTTTCCAATTGATATCCATTTCTTCCACATCTTCTGGATGAATTTGATCAAGATCTATGAATGAGATTTGAGGAGGCAAATCTCCAGCTAGGAAAGCATTGTAACAATTCATGAGGCCAGAAGCTAGAGCCATGTTTTCTTCACCTTCCTTGGGAGTTGAGATTGTGGCAAGAGCTTTTAAGGAGGAGGCAGAGTGTTGATAAGACATAGTAGATCGAATAGTATGGGTTTGCGGAACAATGAATGCTTGAGTTTGTGGAATGGTGAATGATGAAAAAGCATTATTTGATGAAATTATCAGGTTTGCTGTGGACTAGGAATTCACATGATTTATCTCACGCTACTTATCATCCAAATCACAAGCCTTGATGATAGCCATAGTCTCAGCAAGAGTAAGCTTGTGAAGATCCTTGGTCTTCTTAATCACAAAAACATTCATGTCCCATGATTTAGGAAGAGAGTTCAACAGCTTCTTGTTTATCTCCGAGCGTGGTACAGAAATTCCAGCAGTTCATATTTCAGTAGTGAGTGTGATGAATTGTTGCAGTTGGGCTTCAAGAGTCTCCCCAAGAACATGGTTGAACATGTTGAACTTTTGACGCAGCATATCCTGTCTACTATGTTTCATCTCATCATTTCCTTCATAAACCTCTATTAAGGCTTCCCAAAGTGCCTTTGTAGAATCATATTCTCTGAATCCTTGAGCGATGTTAGGAGATAAAGCCATGGTCAAAGTTGCAAGTGCCTTTTCCTATTCCTTAATTTTCTCAAATTCAGCATCAATATAGTTCTCCACTTCTTTGTTAATTACAATACCATTTTCAAGTGTTGTGGTAATTCTAACTAGGCCCCTGAGGATGCTTCTCCATATCTTAAAGTCTTTCATCTTGATGTACTTCTCAATCTTGTATTTCCATTCTAGAAACCCATCGGCTGATAAAAGTCGTGGAATTCTCGTAGTAATTCCCATGATGGAATCCAATTCTTGATGCAATGCACTATGTTGAGGTTCCATTTTTTTAATTGATTAAAAAGTAAAAAAAAAAAAAAAAAAAAAAAAAAAACTTGTCCAATAATCAAGGAATATCACACCGAAAACTCAGAAAAGTCAACAATTGAGGTTTGGTTGACTGAAAACAACTGATTCGGCCAAGAATGTGATTTCTAACAAGAACGTGATTTCGGCCAAAAACGTGATTTCAGCCAAAAACAAGATTTCTGTCAAAAGCGTGATTTTTGCCGAAAACTAACAAAACCGCTCCACCGAAATTGCCCAGATCTGTTGAAAATGACGGTTTCAAACAGATTTTTGATCCTTTTTGCCTTAAATCCTCGATGAACAGCAAGAACCCAACAATAACAGCAGCAACAACGAATAATTTGTAACAATAAACTTAAAATTACTTTTGATCAAGGCTTAAATCAATAAAAAACAATCAAAATCAGCCAAAAATAAGCTTAATCACAGTTGACACTAGATTGTCTCTGATACCAATTGTAAGTCCCAAATAGTGAACCAACTAGTGATCAATTGAAATCAACTAGCAAATGATGAATCAAGAAGAAGAAGAAGCAAGATCAATCCAAATGCACATGATTGTATTTCACAGAATTGTCCTGTATAAAGGATCCTACACAAAGTTATGACCGAAAATTGCTAACCCAAAAATGGTCATCTAAGACTCCTATTTATAGCACTAATGAACAAACCAACCCAATATCGAAATCACCAATGGACCGAAATCAGCCTTGATTTCGGTCCAACCAACCGAGAACCCAAATAAAGCCTAACAAACAATAACAAAGCCTACAAAACATATATGCCTAGCAAAAACCAATAAAATAGGTTCTAACATCATCCCTCAACTTAGACAAATCAGACTCCAACTTTTCAATCCACATGCGTCTTTCTTCACTTTTTGATGGAACCCTACCGAGTTGATCAGTTAAGTTAGAATTTGTTCAGCGAGTTTGTTTTAAACTATCACTAAAACTTGAAAATGTGTATTTTAAGTCATTCAATTCAGTTTCATATCTAGACACAGGTATATTCAAAGATTCAAGAATGGAGTTTACCTTGTTAATCACCTGCTCGCACTCGCTTATCTGCTCGAGAATTGGTTTCGCAACGAAATAGCTATCGGCGCCACGTCCACCATCAGTTTCATAGCCTCTTATCTCTAAAACTTCACTTGTAACCATCAAACACCTTCCATTGAACTGCAAAACTTCATCCTTTGCTACGAAGCTCCTCCCATGAGTAGGTCTGCGAACCTCTTCATCTTCAGAGTCAGTCGACCAGACTTCGACTCTGCCAAATTCATCTTTAGCTTCATTTTCCTTCACAATCAAAACAGGCATGGTGTTATCGGTGTTCTTCTTCTTATTGATCTCATCTAGCTTTTGGAGATAATATGCTTCATCATCCTCTCCCCCTTCTTCTCGTTTAATATTCTCAGCATGCACTCCTTGGGAAGATGGTTTTTTCCATGACAGTAATTACAGTCATAGCCAGAGCCCCCCCCCCCCCCCCCCCATAAGCTTTTTATCTTTCTTTGCTTCTTCTTTTTTAGATTTATTCACACTCTCCTCCTTTACCTTTTCAGACCTATAACTGCTCTGCCAGTTTCGGTTCTTGTTACGACCGAAGTTCTTCTTTACGAATCTTTTTGGATAAGATACCATCAAAGCAAATTCCTCCTTATAAAGTTCACAATTGGAGAGATCAGACTCCAAACCATCACCATCTACAACCTTTTTACCTTTCGCAATGAGGGCTAGTGATCCCATCCTAGAAGCTATCTTCCCTTCTTTCGTCACTTCATCTTCATGTGACCTCAGTATTCCAACTAGCTTCGCCAACGTGTAGTTCTTGAATTGCTTATGCACTTTTACAATAGAAACAACAGTTTTTCCATTCAGATCTCAGCCTGTTCATGAACGTGACTTTTTGCTCGATTTGTTCACGTCCAATCTTGTGCTTCATCATCTTACTAAGAAGATGATTATACCGATTAAATGTTTGATCCAGACTCTCTTCAGGCTTTTGTACAAACGCTCCAAAATCTGAAATCAGTAGAGTCTGAGTAGGATGCTCAAGATCAGCATCAGTTGGATATTGTTCCTTAAGCCTATCCCAAATGGCTTTTGTTGTGTCGTATGAACTAAGCAAGATAAAAGTGCATGGTGGAAAAGCAAACCTGATGGTCCTCATTGCTTTAACGTTGCTTATCAGCCTATCCTTCTCATCTCGTGATACGTCTTTAACATCAAGAAGAAGCTTGTTATAGTCAGCTTGAGTTTTGATTTCTCTTCTTGCTCTTGTATGAGTAAACATCTAGACAGTAATGGCTTCCCATATCAAATAGCCATTTGCTTCAAGCCCAAGGACGTAGTCTTCAAAATGCAATGCCCACACTTCATAATCATTGGGAAAAAGAATGGGAATTCTTGTTGTAGATCCAATGTTGCTTGAAAGATTTATTAAGTTAATGTGAGAATCGTCTATCATGTTTAGAGACCGATAAAACCTGTATGAATCAGATGTGTAAACTAAATGGTTTTTGGGTAATATCAAGATCAAAGATCAGCATCAATAGCAGTGACGACGGACGAACCAAATACAATAATAGCGAAAACCCTAAAAACTCTTTCAACAGAAGAGATGTGTATAGATTACATGGTCTCATGCTCTGATACCAGTTGATGACTTGAAAACTCTAATGATCGATTAGATTCAAACAACTAAAAGCAATCAAACACAAAATATGAATCAAGAATGTGTCGAATGATTATAAATCACAACCTCAGAAGAGCTCAATAAAGAACTGTTACTGTAGAGGTGTGTAGGGTTTAGAATTACATGACTACCTAATACACAATGCATGCATGCACCTTAAATAGTGAAACCTTAATCAATAATCACGGGAGGACAGGCCAACTTAGATACACAAAACACTAAGTAAAAGGCCCAAAAGACGCAACACTAAATACTTAACACCTGAAAAGCGCCAGAGTGGTGGAAGTTGCACTTGCCACATTTGGGTAGGCTCCCAGCATATTGTCTCACTGGTACTGGAGCGGCAGCAGTAGTGGCAGCGTGGACGGAAATGATTTGTTGTTTCTTGGTGGGCTCTTATGCTGATTGGCCCTTACTCTTGTTCTAGAACTTTATTTTGTTGCCTCCCCCTTTTAATTATTCAGGGGTGGCCGTCACAGTACCCTGGCGGGATTTATATCAATAACTATTTGTGCCAAGCAGTTGGCATTCTCAAAAGTGGAGGGGTTGGCAAAACCACGTTCCCTTGAATCTGGGGGGATAGTCCCCAGATATGTCGCTCCACCTTTTACTTTCCGGGGTGACCATCCCGGGACATAGTACTGCCAAGTCGCTGAACCTAGTAGTATAGGTTGCCACATCGGAGCCTGTCATTGTGAGGTTCCAGAGTTCTTGTTCTAGTTTCTGAACCTCACCACTCGGGGAGTATTCTTTTAACATCATGTTTTTTAGGTATTCCCTGCTCGTAGATTTGGATACTGGGAGAGTCAGTGATTTGACGTGGCCATTCCACCAGGAAAGGACCCCATCAATGAATGTGCAGGCCGTGAATTTGGCCTTGCTAACTTCTGGGCATGCACATATCTCGAATACTGACTCTGTCTTCTCGAACCATCTCATCATGGCAATGATGCCTCCGCTGCCATTGAAGGATGTGGGTTTGTAGTTTGAGAAGTGCATGTAGGAACATCCCCTGGGGCATCCATGTCTTTCGCCTTGGTTAGAACTATTTGTACCATTTCTCGCACCATTGGTACCGTTGGTACTAATCTGTGCCGTGGGAGCGGTCACAGCGGCTGTTGTAGCAGCTTGAAAGGCGACAAAATCCATTTGTGGAGGTGGTGGTGGGGGTGGATCTGTTGAGGTTGTTCCAACCCATCTTAAAATTCTATGGGATGGCATCCTTCTGCCATGGAGTTCAAAGATGAAATGATGATAAGTCTCCAATAATGGTTATAAGTCAGGTGTCATCGATCTAGATTATTTTAGTTCTATGTGCATTATGTTTCGACTTTAATGTATCTTTTAAGCAATTCATAATAGAAGTCTACCATAATAATTAAACAAGTGTATAATTAAATTATGAATTTAATAGTAACACCCCAATGAAATAAAATGCATGCCAATTTCATTGATATATTTTAGTACATAGTGTTTGGAAATTTTGACCTTGATGCAGGTCTACAATACATCAATGTAAAGGAAAATTTTGACAGCATAACGACCCCTCGAATAGTGTAGTCACTTACTAACAGGGTCGAACCTACATACAAAGAGTAGCACCAACGCACACCCATAAACCTAATCTATAAGAAACTGTGAGTAGTATAAGCACTACTCGGGGCATTTGGTATCCCTGGGTCCTCACAGAGCAGCCATGTGTGTGTGCATAATTCTAACCTCTTCTCTAGCTTCTTTTGCTTGGCACTCTGCCTTCATTACACGACTCTCCATCATGGCCTGATGTAACACCCCGATTTCCTGGATGCGGAACTTGAGAATTTTATTCACAATGTAGGACCTACTCGACGAGTTGGTTGGTCCCAACTCGTCGTGTAGGAGTTGAGAAGGGCCACATGATTTTAGAGTCTACCCGACGAGTCAGAGGACCCCGACTCGACGAGTAGGATTTGGGTGAGAAAACCATAATTTTCAGGGTTTGTGTCCTATTTAAAGGACCTTAAGCCCTCATTTTTGCCTCCCTTATCACCCTAGCCCTCTATGAGAAACCCTAATCGTGTGTATCCAATTATGTGTGTGTGTGTGTGAGAGAGAGAGAGAGAGGAGCTAACTTTGGGTGTTTTAGTGCACATTTGGAAGAAGAGTGAAGAGCATCAAGCCTTGGAACGAGAAAAGGCTTATGGATCAAGTGTTTCTCTGTGTTAGCTTTAGTTTAGAGGTGAAAAGCTACCACCTTGAGCATTTCTTTTAACAGATCTCCTTCTAGGGAGTTTTAGTGCTTTTCCCCCTTATCTTATGATTATGGAATTGTTGGAGCTTGACATGGAGTTGAGACTCCAAATCTGGACAAAAGGAGGTCCCATGAGCCCAAAGATCCAAGCTTTATCCAGCTTTGGGCAAGTCTCCATGCATGAAACCCTTAATGGAGTTTGTTTTGGCATTTTGAGCCCTAGATGCCATGCATGAACGTAAAGCTTGTAGCTTTACATGATAGGTGAGCCTTAGAAGGCTAGATCTAGAGTATGAGACATCATTTCCACCTAAAAACGTCTGAATGAGAAAATGGACAGAAGGGACTCGACGAGTCAGTGAGTGGACTCGACGAGTCGGTTAGGGTTTTCTCCAATAAGTTTGGACATGTTGTAACTCGTCGAGTTGATGAGATAACTCGACGAGTTAAGTTGAGATTTACCGTTTTGGAGTTAGAGTAAACTCGACGAGTTGGTGGAGCAACTCGACGAGCGGGTAGGGTTTTCCACGATCTTCTGGACACTTCATGGACTAGACGAGTTGGATAGCAACTCGGCGAGTTGACTCGGGTTTACATAATTTCTGAGTACTGAGGACTCGACGAGTTCACCAGCAGCACTCAACGAGTTGAGTCAACATGGATTGTTGACTTGAGTGTTGACTTCCGTTAACTTTTAGGGATGGGTCAAGTTGTGGACTTCGGAGAGCATAGTGGGGTAAAATGGTCTTTCACCCTTTTTAGAAACTTAGAAGAAGAGTTAGCTTAACGTTTTATATTATTGTTAAGTATAGACGATTGTGATATGTGTAGACGGAGTCTAGACTGTTCGTGGGGTGCTAGATCTACTTGCTCACTTCCAAGGTGAGTCTTCTCACTATACTTACTCAAGCAGTAATCATTGTGTGACATGAGGGTCTTATGTGCTTATACTGAGTTATGTGATATCATGCATTTTGTCTTTGTAATTTATGGTGTATATTCTCCTGTGCCTTATTGAGTTATTATGTTCTTGTGAGACCTGAGGGTCTTCACCGAGATACCGGACTGGAGGGTCCGACCCGCCCTGTGAGCCCGGAGGGTCTTCACTGAGACACATGACCAGAGATTCCTTATCGAGATATACCCATGAGATGTTAATTATTTGCGTGCGGTATTTTGGGGAACTCACTAAGCTTCGTGCTTACCGTGTTCTGTGATATGTGTTTCAGGTACTTTTCAGGATCGCGGGAAGGCGCCAGGTTGATTGTACACACCAATTAGAGATTGTGATTTTGAGGATTCTGAGATTTTATCAAACATTGTTGAATTGTTTTTTGACAACTGCTACATTGTGGTCCTTGAGAAATGTGATATTGAGTTTTATGTGATTTAAAAAATGAAAATTTTCTTTTTGAAAATTTAGAGCCTTACAAGTTGGTATCAGAGACTTGGTTTGAGGGATTCAGATGTACTCTCAGGTATGCCTGGACTCAAACTGAGGCTTTGAGAAATTTTTCTAAAAATAAATGATTTTCTAAAACGAGTAAGAGCTTTTAAGAGAAAACGAGATGGAGCAGTGTGTACAGTCGGCCAGAGCCCAAATGGTGATTTCCCAAAATACCATTACTTGTTTACATTATCAGATACTTATGAGATATTAGAGCTGCATGCTTGAGGATAAGCTAGGTATTTCATGAATTTAGAGCTAGAGTTTCTTGATTCATGATGCCTTAGCTGTCACACCCCCAAACCAGAACGGCGGAAACGTTCGGGGGCGGAGGATGTCATATTCAGTATCACAACAATTGAATAGTAAAGAAAGTACACACCACCATAATATATATTTGAAAAGTTTACATGATTGTATCTATTACATGTTTAAAAGTCAAATACAGCATGATGAATTCCAAAAGATGATGTTAACGCCAGAGGGTTAATCCCCAAAAGTAGTTGCCAACCCTGATTAGCGGTTTCCTGAGAATACAAGTTATTTCAAGAAAAAGTGTCAACAATTAAGTTGGTGAGTTCATAAGTAGTGTGAAATATCGTTGTATAAACTGTATGTATTTGAACCAGGAAAATCCCTTAATTTCCTAAAAGTGAAATGCAGTCTCAAATGACCAAGATCGTAAGCTATAAGCCACTATGACATGCTCAAAAGAATGATGTACAGTCTTATTATAAAACAACACTATAAGAAGATTGTATTTGTAAATGAAAAGTAACTGTAATAGTCACTTTCCCCATGAAAGCATAATACCATAATAATTGTCTATCTCATGAGTTTTCATAACCGTACTATCATAATTTCCCTGTAGCGACGTTCTTCAGGAGTCGAAATGAGATGACACTTGTCACCCCGAGGACTGTAGCTAACAGTCAGGGCGCGTGATCATTAGTCTCGTATAGATCTGTACACACTTGTCACGTTCTCCGAACGGGAGATTCTGGTTAAACAGGACTTATAGTGGTACCTTAATAGGTATAGTGAAGATGAATGACTCATAGATTCTCAACTAAGTTTGTATTCTTGAAAATGATGATTTTGTATGAAATGATTTCCCTTTTACACAATATTAACAAATGCATAATTAAGAGATGTATGTTCTTGTATGTATAAGAATGGTATACTAAAAATGGTTACCCTTGATATGATGCAAACGTATAAATAAGCTTATAGTATTTATAATCATGTTTCATCCCGAGAGGGTAAAGTAGGGTAAGATGTTTTGCATGTTAACAGATCCATATGATAGTTATTAAAAACAATATGAAATGTATAACGAAAGATAGATGTTTTCACACAAGAATAACCGTGTGTTTACTTGTATTCTCCCCCGTAATTTGTTAAAAGCATTTAAAAAGTATTTAAAAGCATAGAAATGGGGTTATGAACCCACTTGGTAGTTTGAAGAAGATGAGACAAAAATCGAGCATAACTTCGACTGGAGAAAGCTGATTTATCGGGATTCTCGGGAATCTCGGGAGCGTAAAACTTCCTTCGGAACTTGGATATGAAAATTGAGGGTTTGGGATGGCTTTAAGGGGTTAAACGCAGAGCAAAAGCACAAGAAAGAGAAGAAGTGAGCAACTAAACCCGGGACACCCTTGAATTCTATTTATAGGCCTGATTCAGGCTTCACGTCGTGAACCTGAAAGAGTCCACGTCGTGAAAATCTCTCCCACGTCGTGAAGCTTAATCTTATCCCTTCCTTGGACGCGACGTCTGCTGGCCAGGCCTGGAACCCATCAATCAAATTCTCACGTCATGAGCTTCTGGCTCACGTCGTGGGCTGCCTAAAAGCCTCAGATTTTGTGTCCCGAACTTCAGAAAATCATATCTCTCGCATACGAGCTCTGATTTTTACGTTCTTTATATGCACATGTAGGTGAGATTATGCTCTACAACTCTCGTTTAGATTTCGTCGGCTAATTTTGACTTTAATTCTTAATATTATATTTTTAACAGGCTGGGACAGGAAAAGTCTGTTAAAAATCCATAACTTCTTCATCTGATGTCCGTTTTTGTCAGTCTTTTTACCGTTGTACTACTATTGTTGAGATCTTCGATTCTTGTTTAGGTTGAGTTGGCTAAAAGTCGCTCAATCTCTATTTCGAGTTTTTAGCTGTCTACTGTTATGATTGAAACTTCGAAAAATCATAACTTCCTCATACGAAGTAAGATTTTGGTGATCTTTATGTATACACTTATGGTTTAATGATATCTACAACTTTCATTTAGACACCTAAGTTTGAAAAGTATTTTGTTGAAATTTCTCGTTTTATGCTTAACAGTGTTTTACCGGATTTGCTACGGATCTTAAATTGGTCATAACTTCTTCGTTATATCTCGGATTTTAGTGTTCTTTATAATTTTGGAAACCTTATTACGATATCTACCACTTAGTACACTCAAACTGAGTTTTTTGAACATTTCATTTTTGATGTTATTTTTATTAATTCACAAAGGGATTACCATATTTGACTTTTAGTCATTACATTGACCTGAAATATCGGATTTTTACATTAGCCTAGGGAATGCTATAAATTGATATTATCTGCTGTTTTCTCTATGTATGTGTTGAGTAGGAGTACCTAGCAGGAATCTTTTAGAGAGAGCTTTGAGTAAAGGAGTAATCTAGGAGAGATACCTAGATGTACAATTGAGGAATCTACTGAGAGAGCACTTAGATATCCATGAGAGGTGGAATTTCCAAATTCGATGATGCCTATTGAGTTGAGGATAGAGCAAGTGGAGTTGTATGCTAGAGTGGTTTTATGTGCTGGTAGAGGTTATTTGATGCCCGAATGCTGCTTGATTTGTGCTTCGTGTAACTCATGAATGATGGGAGTCAGATACTAAGTGAATATGATGATATTCAGGAGGTAGATGGTTGGCATCATGAGGAGTTCTTCAGCAGTTGATGGTAGAGAAGTGTGAAAACCTAGGAGAGCCTGGGGAGTAATTTCAGCCCAATGAGTGCACTGTTTAGAGGTGAGTATTCGCTTGCAAGTGAACATGTGTAAAGGGATTGGGAATCAAGAATGTTGAGCAACTACTTAGGAAATCTGGGGCGATCCGTGTGGAAAGTACGGATAGATGTGGCAGGTATTATGGGCCCATACTACTGAAAGCAGAGGACCCATACTCGAAACAAGGAAAATTTCAAAGATTCTGAGTAGTAGGTTGAGGAGAGATAACATGGTTGGAGTTCCATGATTCATGACAGATTGTGTTTCCACCTTTACTGGTTATCTAGTTGTGGTTGTTTAGACCAAGAGTGAGTATGGTGAATTGTGAGGCCTAAGGGCCATGTCGGTCGAGCTTAATTGGAGTACACCTTGCGAAGAGAATTGAGTATAGATCCGGAAGGATTTTACTGGTGAGGTTCCAGTTGGAGTCGTAGGACTCGAGGAAAAGTGGACATCATACTTTGTGGAGGATTGTGGTCTGGATTGAGTGATCGGCTGTAACACCCGCAGATTCGGGTTAGTCTATTTAGAGACAATAAGCGTCAAAAAATAACTTTTTTGGATATAAGATTATTTAGAATAAATAATCTTAACCAATTTATAGTATATTTTACAAGGGTTCCGTACATATTAAGAACGCTGAAGTCCGAGTTATAACAAAGAAGTTCTGACCCGTCAAAGTTTTACGGCAAAACCGATACGACACCGGGAATCGTAAAAAGTGAATTCACGATAAAATACTTTCTAGCCTTATCGATCTAAATGAAATTCGTAGTATATTTTAAACCAAGAGTGTGCATAAAAAGAACATCCAAATCTGACTTCGTATGACGAAGTTATAATTTTTCTAAGATTTAAAACAGTAGTACACAGCCCGAAATTCGAATTTTAGATCGGCCGATTTTTACCAAAACAGTCTAAACGAGAATTTAAGATCTCATTAATAGGAGCTGAACGATAAAAAGACGGTCGAAAACGGAGCTCTATGCGAAAGATATGGACGAAACTTAGTCCCTACTCTTCAAGCGCGGCAATTTCGATATAGATTTGTAAATTCGAGATAAAATGAGAATTAGCCAATGGAGTCTAAATGAAAGTTGTAGTACTCATAAATACCAAAACGTGGATATAATGAACGTCGAGAATAGAGCTCGTATGTTAAAGGTATGTACAAAACTTGGTCCTTACTCTTCGAGTGCGATAAATTCGATACAGTTTTATAAATCTGAGATAGAATGAGAATTAGTTGACGGTATCTAAATAAAAGTTGTAGTACTCGTAAATACCATCGTGTGGATATAAAGAACATCAAAAATAGAGTTCGTATGAACAAGTTATAATTTTTAATAGCACATTTATGTTTTAAAATAAAGCGTAAATCATATATATGTCTACATATATATATATATATATATATATATATATATATATATATATATATATATATACATATGTATATATCATTAGAAAGGTATCGACGATGCGGTGGTTATAAGACTAATTTTGAGTATTTTAGACATTAGTTTAGTACAAATATCATTAAATCTATTTAAAATAGTATTATAAAGGGGTATTTAGTCATTTAAGTAAATATAGAGGGTGGTTTTTGAAAATTCAATTACTATAAATAAGAGCCTCTAGGCTCTCATATTTCTTGCACCATTCTCTTGATTTAAGAGTTTTTCTCTTCTTATCCGCCAAGCATTTCGGTCCCTCGTGATTCAGCTTCTCTTTCTGTAGTTTTTTTCATAGTAAGGTGAGCGCTGAAGCGTCATAAGAATCTTTCTTAGAAAGATTCAACGACGAAGTTCTGCCCCTGCAGAGCCCGACTCCTAGCTAAGTAAGTTATGCTACCCTACTTTAAATATAGCTTATAATATCAGTATTATGAACCTATAAATAAAACTTATCAGTGATTCAAAGTCGTTATACTGATTGAACTGCTTACGGGAGAGGTGTCTAGAATGGTCACCTTGGGTTTGGTTGTTGGATTTCAGAAAAGCTATATTCCAAAATGGTCCTGCCTCCCAACTGTCCTGCCTGGTTGATCCTTACTTGATAGATCATGAAGTAGACTCTGAGTTAATGAAAAATCTAGACTAATAATTAGTCGCAATAAATATTATACTAAAATCTAATGGTAATAATACTCGGTTTCGTCGAAGGAAATCATATTGTTAAGAAGCGCAGCGCTGCTCGAATTTCGAGTCGTCACTTTAACAAGTGAGTGGATAGTTACTTTCATCTTACACATAGATATGAAGTACTTTATATAAATTACATGCTATGTGTGCATATTATCTGTATACTTGCTATCTATGTTGGATGAACGATTTTATACATGTTTTAAATGATTTAATTTGTATATGTATTTTATATCTACAAAATATGTTGGGTAAAATATGGGTAGATGAATGATGAGGGGTGAAAGCTAATATAGAGGAACATTGGCAATATGGACATAGTGCCCTATAGGTGAACATTGGTAGCAATGGACCTAGTACCCTATAGATGAGCATTAGCAACTACGCCATAACTTGTAGATGTTTTTGATCTACGATGTACTCTAAACATCCTAACAATTGCGCTCTAAGGTTAGTATCGGTAGCTGCGCCTAATAGAGAACATCATAATTTTGGCAGCTGCGCCAAATAGAGAATGTCACAATTCTGGAAGTTGCGCCTAAATGATAATATTGGCAGCTGTGCTTAATAGATAATATTGACAGGTGTGTCATTGGCAACGATGGACTTCGTGCCTACTCCCTAGGACAATCCTTGGGACTGGATGAGTGAATGATAAATGATTCTTAGGGTAGATTCTTAAGAAATAAAGAAGATAATGGGGATGGGTAATTGGATTGATTGTTTAATGATTAAACATAATTATATTATTGTGGGTTGAAAACCCTATGTACTCACCAGGTTTCCCAACCTGACCCACTTAGTTTATTTGTATCACAAGTATCAATATAAAGCTACACTACATCGAGAGATTAAAGAGGCGTAAATCACTAGTGTAATAGAATTTAAGGTCTGTTTATGCTTATGTTTCTATATTGATGATGACATCCTAATGTTTTAATATAAACAAATACATTTCTTCGAAAATGCTTTGATAAAACCTTCCTCTATCTTTATTCCCATATCGATACACCCAACGACTGCTTTGGTGTGCAGAACATCATAGTGAAGACTCGTAGTGAATTAAGTAAATGAAGGAAATGAGAAGGCTTATGATACTGAATAGTACCTATCGGAAGATATCGTAAGAGTGATATCTTGCCTTTAGAATGCGTCTAATAAAAAATACGTCTAGTACGGGAGAAGTACACTTTCAATTAGCAGAAAGAAAGATTTTTGGTATAATCCACGAAGTTATCCCATCGTCTGACATTTCCATCACAAACCGAGTTAAAGCATAATTGATGATCGAAGATATGCATGGAAGAAGTCCCAGTAGAGTCTAGAGAAAATTATATGATTGTTTGGACACATTTGTTTGTGTTAAAAATTTTTTTGTGATAATAACTTGGAGAAATGCGAGACAATACTCGGGACGAGTATGAGTAGGTGTGAAAGGTAGTAGAGGCATATACTATCAAGACCACAGGACTCACGCTTGGATCAGGGAAAGTCACAAGGTTACCAATGCACTAGTAACTGATTATGTTTTGTTCATGCTAGTCGTTACCATCGTTTCGGTAATGACTAAGAAGATGATTGTTAATCTAACCCTAGTGGTCATATCAAACTGAGTCTGACTGTCACACCCCAAAACCACGAACGGCGGAAACGTTCCGGGGTAGAGGACGTCATGTACAGTATCACAACAGTGTAATATAATAAACAAGCAACAATATCATCCATTGCATTATAAGTAGAGTTTTAATACATGCGTGTTCTTTCATTGTAATAAGACACCAAAAATATACAATCAAAATAAAAGACGAGACTTGTCTGCTCCGTCTTCTCAAAACATGGCCATCGTACCTTCTACTGTTGACCTGAGAATACAAGTTATTTTGAAAGCGAGTATCAGCTTAAATCCGGTGAATTCATAAGTATTTAAGTGTCATTGCCCTGTTTATGAAAATCTATTATGAAGGCCATGTAAACCTTTAAATGAAAATGTTGATGTAAGTATGAAAAACCCTAGAAAATCCCTTATTTTCTATAAGTACGAAATGTAGTCTTCTACCAAGACCCGAATGTTTTGTTATGACAATGTAGTCTTCTACCAAGACCCGAATGTTTTGTAAGTAATCTGATAGCTTTTCCTTTCTATTGACTAGTACTATAGTACTTAGTTTAACTCCACGTTTATGTGAAAGTATCACAAAATAAAGTAAACAGGAAAAAGTATAATCAAGTAAGTGTTATTATCATGGGTTACCAGGACAAACACGACATCGCCGAAGCGAAAGGTAGACCCTAATGAACATCCGAAGATTGTCCCCTCATCCTCTGTAGTAGCAGCAGGGTGGAGGGAGGGTTAGTCCCGGTATCGATCTCCTAATACAGATCGTTAACCTAATGATCATCCGAAGATTCTCATCTCATCCACTGTTGCAACAGCAGGATGGAGGGATGGTTAGTCCCGTCATTGACTACTAAAATAAGTAACAACCTTAGACATTCGTAGACGTTCATCACCCAGTGTTGCTAATAGCTGGGTTCCGGAATGGTTAGTCTCGTCCAGACATCCCATCGAACAGGGATAGGCAGGAAAATTTACACAGAAGGTACGAATAAATCTTCCTAACAACTCTAGGTACAAGTATCCAGGTAAGTGACTACCGAATAATGTATCTAAGTAACAGTACTCATGTATGGTATTCATGTAAGCGTATTCAGGTAAATGTAGCTATGTAAACGTACTCATGTATCATGTAATCCTAAGTAATTGTACTCATGTATCATGTAAGGTACTTGTATACACTCATGAATGAACTGACTCTTGTGTGATTCCTTGTAATAGGAATGATGTTTGATATCCTCAAATTATCCCTATGATAATTTACTGAAAGGTAATTGGTTGTTCAAGTAGGTTTATACACTCTTACTACTCAAGGGTGTGGGAACTAAATGAAAGATGTAAACTATAACATCAATACATATATAAGAATATAAGTGTATATGCATAGTTTAGTTCAAGAATGTAAAAATGGTTTTGTAAGACATATAAGGGTTTTGAACAAATATGAAAGTGACTTGATGTGATTTTGATAAACATTTCAAAAGTAATACATTTGATAACAAAGTATTTTAAAGATAGAAAACCATTTCATGCATCACATTTTGTATTATGTGAAATCTGTTGAATGAAAACACAGTTATAAGATACATATAGATGATTTAATAACATGATGTTTTCTACTTTTATCCCCCCCCCCCATTAAGCATTTAAAATCATTTAAAACATTGATTATGGGTATGAACTCACTTGTAGGTGTTGGTTTGGGGTGTACTGACTGATGCAGGATGTCTAGGTGACATGTGAAGACTTGTTCACACTCAATGATCCTAGTTAACATATAATCATACATATATGTATTCAATTAGACTTTAAACCACTAATTGATAAAGTTAAGACATCATAAGGTATGTAAAACACCTTATAAAAGTGCTACAAGCTATAACGATTTCATCTAAGTGTTAAGGGACCTTGCTATGGTGTTTGGGGTTCAAGGGTAAACTCCCTTGGAGTTTACGGTTTTGGTGCCAAAACTCAAAGAGTTTATGGCAGTAAACCCTAGAGTTTACGGTCGTAAACTCTAGTCCAAGTGACTAGGTGTCGTTTTGTGGTTTAGCAAGCCCTTTTGAAGTACTCATGCTTGATGGTTTGGCCTTTGGAAGGGACTAGGGCAACAAAACACCCTCTTTGAGGAGTTTACAGCCTCATGGTCATTTCCCTTTGGGTTTACTACCGTAAACCCTTATGGAAAAGGGTATTGCCATGTTTTCAAGTCCTCAACACAACTTGGTAATGGTGTGTGCTAGATTCTAAGCCTAAGGAAGGAAAATAACCCATTTAAACACCTTTTAGGGTGTTTACGGTTTTGGGATATCCTTAGACCGTAAACACCTATAATTTGTGATTTTTGGTGTTTTTCAAAGCTTAAATACGTCATTGGAAGGTTTAAACATGTTGAGGTAAGGCTTAGACATCAAACTAGGGCTAAACATGGGACTTAAGTCCATTTTGGGGGACTTTATGGTGTTTACGGCCCAAGCATCATCTTGGACCGTGAACACCTTGTTCCTTGTGTTCTTGGCATGTTTTCTTGTTGCTAATTTGTAATACTAACTCAATATGACTCAAGGAGTGAAGTACTTACAATAAGGAAGCTTGAAGTATGCTAAAAGTCCAAGAACACTTAGTGTGTGTTCTTGGTGTTCTTGGTGTTTTTAGAAATCTAAACAAAACACAAAAGTAAATGGATGAATAGATGCACGAACACTAGATTAAGTGTTTTACTAAGAAGGAATGGTTAAAACACTTACAAGATTGAAGATTTGGAATTAAATCTTGGATGATACTTGAAAGGATTTTTAGAGTTTACTCTTTTCACTTTTGGGGAGTAAACACAAATGACTAGATTCTTAGGGAGTAAACTCATACATAGACATGAGTTTATGGTTTTTGGGTGATTCCTAAACCCAAAACATAAAAGTTTGGTCGGGTGTTTCTAATACACGAAGTGTTTGCAGTTTTCTAAGATCAAAACCCTAGACGACACTTTCTTTCACCCGTTCGTTTAAAAATAATATTAAAATTATCAAACGAACTTTATATTTCTTAAAAATAATAAATAATGATATTAATTTATAATACGAAGTGGTTGACTTTTAGGGTTTGACCTAATGGAAATTTCAGGTTGTCACATCATCCCCCCGTTAGAAGGAATTTCGTCCCGAAATTAGAATTTAAGCAAATAAGAAGTTACAAATAACTAAGTGCAAATGTGAGGGTATTTAAGTTTCATCTGATCCTCTCGTTCCCAAGTGAATTCAGGTCCACGCTTTGCGTTCCAGCACACCTTCACTATTGGGATACGGCTCTGCTTTGTTTGCTTGACCTCTCGCTCCATGATCTCTACTGGTTCCTCCACGAAGTTGAGGCTCTCGTTGATCTCGATCTCGTCGAGTGGAATAACAAGAGTCTCGTCGGACAGACACTTTTTCAAGTTCGAGACATGGAAAGTAGGATGTACGTTATTGAGTTCTTGCGGTAGATTGAGCTTGTAAGCCACAGGGCGAATTCTTGCGAGAATCTCGAAAGGCCCTATGTATCTTGGATTGATCTTCCCACGCTTTCCAAAGCGTATCAAGCTCTTCCAGGGTGAGACCTTCAATAGGAATCGGTCGCCCACCTGGAACTCCAACGGTTTCCTACGCTTGTCAGCGTAGCTTTTCTGTCGGTCTCTAGAGGCTTTCAGTCGTTCACGAATTTGAACGATCTTCTTTGTCGTTTCCTGAATGATCTCCGGACCCGTGAGAGTGCTTTCGGGAACTCGTCCCTTAGCTAACTGGGTATCACCCACTTCAGCCAGCACAGAGGGGATCTGCACTTTCGGCCATAGACAGCCTCGAATGGAGCTGCCTTTATGCTCGTGTGATAACTGTTGTTGTAGGAAAATTCGACGAGGGGTAAATGGGTATCCCAAGCTTTTCCAAAGTCAATCACACAGGCACGCAACATATCTTCTAAGGTTTGGATAGTTCTCTCACTTTGCCCGTCGGTCTGTGGATGGTAGGCTATACTCATGTCCTGCCTAGTTCCTAGGGAACTTTGTAATGAATGTCAGAACCTCGAAGTGAATCTACTATCTCGGTCCGAGATGATAGATAAAGGAACACCGTGCAGCCTTACAATCTCCCTAATGTAAGTTCTTGTAAGTTTCTCCATCTTGTCTGTTTCTTTGATTGGCAGGAAGTGTGCAGACTTGATCAGTCTATCGATGATGACCCATATGGAATCAAGTCCACCCGTCGTCTTGGGCAACTTGGTTATGAAGTCCATAGTGATCCGCTCCCACTTCCATTTTGGTATCTCCAGTTGCTGTAAGAGGTCGGAGGGTTTCTGGTATTCGACCTTGACCTTTGGGCAAGTAAGGCATTTACTCACGAAGGTAGCAATATCTGCTTTCATGTTAGGCCACCAGTATAACTTTTTAAGATCCAGATCCATCTTATCTGAACCCGGGTGGACGGAATAACGAGTGTTGTGAGCTTCCGTCATGACCAAGTCTCTGAAGCCACCGTGTTTTGGTGTCCAGATCCGATCCATGAGGTATAAGGCTCCGCCACCCTTGACTTCCAAGTTCTTATCCATCCCTCTAAGGGATTCACCAGCCACGTTTTCAGGTTTCAAAGCGTCGAGCTGAGCCTCCTTATTTACGTGGACAAGTGTGAATGGATGGTTAGAGTCAAAGATTTGACCCTACGACCAGAATATTCTTTCCGACTTAGGGCGTCAGCTACTACATTGACTTTACCCGGATGATAACGAATATCGCACTCGTAATCACTGAGTAGCTCGAGCCACCGTCGTTGTCCCATATTGAGCTCCTTCTGGTCGAAAATGTGTTGCAGACTCTTGCAGTCTGTAAAGATCGTGCTTTTTGTACCATATAGGTAATGTCGCCTGATCTTCAGAGCAAACACAATTGCTCCTAGTTCAAGATCGTGGGTTGTGTAGTTAACCTCATGTGTCTTCAGCTGTCTCGAGGCATAGGCTATGACTTTACCTCGCTGCATCAGAACACATCCGAGCCCTTGGTTCGATGCGCCGCAATAGACCACAAAGTCTTCTATCCCTTCGGGGAGGGACAGTATCGGTGCGGTGCACAAGGCTCGCTTGAGCGTTTGGAATGCTCTTTCTTGTTTCTCTTCCCAGTTAAACGCTACGCCCTTCTGGGTCAGTGTTGTAAGAGGTTTAGCTATACGGGAGAAGTTCTGAATGAACCTGCGATAGTAGCCAGCCAGACCTAGAAATTGACGAATTTCAGTAGGTGTTTTTGGTGCTGACCAGTTCTCGATGGCCTTAATTTTGGAAGGGTCCACGTGTATACCTTCTTCGCTAACAACATGGCCCAAAAATTCGACTCGCCGAATCCAAAATTCGCACTTGGAGAACTTCGCGTAGAGCTTCTCCGACCGCAATGTTTCTAAGATTTTACGGAGATGTTGGCTCTGTTCCTCCTTACTTCGAGAGTAGATGAGTATGTCATCAATGAAGACGATGACGAACTGATCCAAGTAAGGACGACACACCCTATTCATCAGATCCATGAATATTGCGGGCCCGTTAGTTAATCCGAACGGCATCACTACAAACTCGTAGTGCCCATAACGAGTTCGGAAGGCTGTCTTGGGAACATCCTCCTCTAACACTCGTAGTTGGTGATATCCGGATCGTAGATCTATCTTCGAGAAGTAGTTGGCTCCTTGAAGTTGATCAAATAAATCGTCAATACGGGGCAACGGATAACGATTTTTAATGGTAAGTTTGTTGAGTTCTCTATAGTCGATGCACATGCGAAACAATCCATCTTTCTTCTTGACGAACAAGACAGGTGCTCCCCATGGTGAGAAGCTTGGTCGAATGAATCCTTTCTTGAGAAGTTCGTTAAGTTGATTGGAAAGTTCCTGCATTTCAGCCGGTGCCTGACGATAAAGAGATTTGGCTACGGGGGTAGCTCCTGGCACTAAGTCGATTCTGAACTCAACTTGGCGTTGCGGTGGTAAACCGAGAAGTTCTTCTGGGAATATGTCGGGGAAGTCGCATACTTCAGGGATGTTCTGAGTGTCTTTCGTTTCTTCACTTGTATCAACGACGTGTGCGAGGAATGCATGGTACTCCTTTCGCAAACACTTCTGGGCTTGAATGCACGAAATGATGTGAAGGCTCATACTAGGTTTGTCGCCGTAGATAATTAAGGTTTCGTTGTTAGGAAGGTTAAGACGAACTGCTTTTTCAAAGCACATGATGTCAGCGCGAAGAAGACTCAACCAATCCATACCGATGATAACGTCGAAGCATTTCATTGGGACTGGCATGAGATCTATCTTGAAAGTATGGCCATCTAAAGTTAAGGTACAACCTATGTATATGCAGTTTGTACTCTCTGTTTTCCCGTTAGCCATTTCTACCATGAATGAATTATCTAATGCGCATGGTTTTTGTTTAAGCAGGTGTGCAAATTTGTGACTTACGAAACTTCTCTCTGCTCCACTGTCGAAAAGCATACAAGCATATGAGTTATCGAGGAGGAACGTACCAGTAACTATCGTGGGATCAGCTACTGCTTCCTCGTGGCCTAGGGCCATAACTCTTCCTACCCCTCCAGCCATCCCCACTTTAGGGCAGTTCCTCTTGTAGTGGCCCATTTCGCCACAACCGTAGCAAGTTTGGCCCATACCGGCGTTAGGAACCTGGGCGGCCTGAGCTGTTGGAGTCTTACAGAAACGGGCTATGTGCCCCTTCTTGTTGCAGTTAGGGTATTGTATCTCCTTTCAAGGTCCGTGGTGGTGGTAGTTGCACTTGGTGCACTTCGGAAGGGTTCCAGCATACGTTTTTGATGGTAAGGGGTTCGCAGGGACAATGGGAGTCACTGTGGCAGCATTGATCGCCACAAGTTGTTAGTTCTTGGAGGACCCTTGCGAAGCCCCTCTTTTCCTCTTATTCCACCCCTTCCTGTTGTGGTCAGGGTTGGACTTTTGCGGTACGGGTGTAGGGATTGTTGGGGTCTGAGGTTTCCTGTGATTTATGAGAGATTGTGCTAGCTCTTTGGTGCTATCGAAAGTAATAGGCCTGGAGGCTAACACACTTGACTGGATCTGAGGCGACAGTCCCCATATATATCTCTCTATCTTCGTGCTCTCGAGAGTAACCATATTAGGGCATAAGTTTTCCAGATCACAGAACCTATTTGTGTAGGTCGTGATGTCGGATCCAACCATTTGAAGACCCATGAATTCCTGCTCGAGTTTTTGTACTTCACCTCGAGGGCAGTATTCTTTCATCAGCATGTCCTTCAGCTTTTCCCAGCTGATGGAATATGCCACCACCAAATTCAGATACTTAACATGGCCGTTCCACCATGTTAGTGCTCTGTCAGAGAAGGTACAAGTTGCGAACTTGACCTTGTTACCTTCTTGGCATGCACAGATTTCAAAGACGGATTCCATCTTTTCAATCCATTGTCTCAACACCATAACACCCCCAGTTCCATTGAAGCTGCGGGGTTTGGCATTCGTGAAGTCCTTGTAGGTGCATTCCCGAGAGTGTCCATGGCTTTCGCCGTGGTTGGAGGGAGGTGCACCTGATCCCGATCCACTAGGGATAGGAGCATTGATTGCTGACACAGCAGCTGCAACTGCCACTGTGAAAGCTGCCTGGAACATGTTGGCATCGAAAGGAGTAGGTGGTTGAAGAGGTTCAGGTGGTGGTGGAGGTGGTGGTATCAGTGCTTCGTTGTTTGGGTTACTCCTTGTGTTTCTGCGTGGCGGCATCTTTAACTATACGTTTAAAAGATGACGACATGGATAAGAATAAATGAATAATGAAAGTGTTTCATGGACTAACTACCCATAGCCCAACAACAGAATGAATAGAATGACCAAATGAAGATGACAGCATTTGGATAATAATTTCCATAAGCATAGATATCTGTCAATAATACTGGAATTACAAATGTAACAAGTTCGGGAAAAGTGGCCTAGAAGTAGGCCTTACATCAACCAAGATGAGAAATTTTGACAGAATTAAGACTAGATCAAGACCTAACAGGTCTAAGATTTATAAAGACAGGAAATTAGACCAAAGTTTTACATAAACTAGGTTATATCCAAAAGATGAGTTGACGAGATTCTATCGGCGACGAGAACTGCTAGTATGAGCCCTCGATCCCGACAGTAGACGTTCAATGTCCCTTATAGGTCTGTCCGACCTTGCTTGCTGAGCTTGAAGTTCTCTAACTTCAGCTCGGATTTCAGCAAGTTCCCTCTGCAGATTTGCATTGCGGACCAGAGTCCTTTCGTGAGCAGACTCTAGTTGGCGCATGTGGACAGTGTTAACACCAGAGTTGGTGTCAACCTCCAAGACTTGATTGATAGTCGCCTGAGCCATTATCGTGTTCCGAGAGATCCTACGCACCATGATTGGTAGGACTCTATCAGCAGAACCTCCTGCGGTGAGGTTGTAGAAACTTCGGTCTCCATTATAGGGAATGGGTTGACCTTGTTCCTGGCTCCATGTATTCAACTTCGTGGCCCACAGGGGTGTGGGTCCTTGAAACACAGGGTGGGGGTTCAGGTTTGGATTTTGAGCACCTGGGGGTAGGTTGTTGACTTCAGGCTCCGAGTCAGTACCATCGGAGAAACCTTTGGCATGGTGATCATCCAAAGGGATTTGGTGATCATCTTCTGGTTCTGCCTCTAGCCAACCAGCATTGCCTTGGTTTGGGAAGTACGGATCGCCATGGTGAAATCCAGCCATTTTAATCTACGCGAGAAAAGGAATATAAGAAATAGCCAAAATAGACGAACTGACTAAGATAATTGCAGTAAGACCAAATACCCCTATGGTATTTCTTTATGGTGGTGTTGGTAAGTTTTTAGACTTGTTGCCATATCACAACCATTCTTGGGCATATGCTAATCACTCCTCGGACCAGCATAGTTGATCAGGCTATGCCATTCCCAAGACTAACTATATATCCCCAGGCTTACTTGTGATATTCAACAATCGTAATACTTTTGTTCTTGTCATTGCGACACTGATTTTAGTAAGAATGCAGGCACATATACTTTGTTAAATATTTTATTATTCAAAAGTATAACTCTTAGACAGAGTGTTTTAATCCCAATGTATTTATAGTTAGTATATCTTTTATGGGTTGATATACTATATTCACTATAAACAATGCTCTGATACCAATCTGTCACACCCCAAAACCACGAACGGCGGAAACGTTCCGGGGTGGAGGACGTCATGTACAGTATCACAACAGTGTAATATAATAAACAAGCAACAATATCATCCATTGCATTATAAGTAGAGTTTTAATACATGCGTGTTCTTTCATTGTAATAAGACACCAAAAATATACAATCAAAATAAAAGACGAGACTTGTCTGCTCCGTCTTCTCAAAACATGGCCATCGTACCTGTCTACTGTTGACCTGAGAATACAAGTTATTTTGAAAGCGAGTATTAGCTTAAAGCCGGTGAATTCATAAGTATTTAAGTGTCATTGCCCTGTTTATGAAAATCTATTATGAAGGCCATGTAAACCTTTAAATGAAAATGTTGATGCAAGTATGAAAAACCCTAGAAAATCCCTAATTTTCTATAAGTACGAAATGTAGTCTTCTACCAAGACCCGAATGTTTAGTTATGAAAATGTAGTCTTCTACCAAGACCCGAATGTTTTGTAAGTAATCTGATAGCTTTTCCTTTCTATTGACTAGTACTAGAGTACTTAGTTTAACTCCTCGTTTATGTGAAAGTATCACAAAATAAAGTAAACAGGAAAAAGTATAATCAAGTAAGTGTTATTATCATGGGTTACCAGGACAAACACGACATCGCCGAAGCGAAAGGTAGACCCTAATGAACATCCGAAGATTGTCCCCTCATCCTCTGTAGCAGCAGCAGGGTGGAGGGAGGGTTAGTCTCGGTATCGATCTCCTAATACATATCGTTAACCTAATGATCATCCGAAGATTCTCATCTCATTCACTGTTGCAACAGCAGGATGGAGGGATGGTTAGTCCCGTCATTGACTACTAAAATAAGTAACAACCTTAAACATTCGTAGACGTTCATCACCCAGTGTTGCTAATAGCTGGGTTCCGGAATGGTTAGTCTCGTCCAGACATCCCATCGAACAGGGATAGGCAAGAAAATTTACACAGAAGGTACGAATAAATCTTCCTAATAACTCTAGGTACAAGTATCCAGGTAAGTGAATACCGAATAATGTATCTAAGTAACGGTACTCATGTATGGTATTCATGTAAGCGTATTCAGGTAATGTAGCTATGTAAACGTACTCATGTATCATGTAATCCTAAGTAATTGTACTCATGTATCATGTAAGGTACTTGTATAGACTCATGAATGAACTGACTCTTGTGTGATTCCTTGTAATAGGAATGATGTTTAATATCCTCAAATTATCCCTCTTATAATTTACTGAAAGGTAATTGGTTGTTCAAGTAGGTTTATACACTCTTACTACTCAAGGGTGTGGGAACTAAATGAAAGATGTAAACTATAACATCAATACATATATAAGAATATAAGTGTATATCCATAGTTTAGTTCAAGAATGTAAAAATGGTTTTGTAAGACATCTAAGGGTTTTGAACCAATATGAAAGTGACTTGATGTCATTTTGATAAACATTTCAAAAGTAATACATTTGATAACAAGGTATTTTAAAGATAGAAAACCATTTCATGCATCACATTTTGTATTATGTGAAATCTGTTGAATGAAAACACAGTTATAAGATACATATAGATGATTTAATAACATGTTGTTTTCTACTTGTATCCCCCCCCCCATTAAGCATTTAAAATCATTTAAAACATTGATTAGGGGTATGAACTCACCTGTAGGTGTTGGTTTGGGGTGTACTGACTGATGCAGGATGTCTAGGTAACAAGTGAAGACTTGTTCACACTCAATGATCCTAGTTAACATATAATCATTCATATATGTATTCAATTAGACTTTAAACCACTAATTGATAAAGTTAAGACATCATAAGGTATGTAAAACACCTTATATAAGTGCTACAAGCCATAAGAATTTCATCTAAGTGTTAAGGGACCTTGCTATGGTGTTCGGGGTTCAAGGGTAAACTCCCTTGGAGTTTACGGTTTTGGTGCCAAAACTCAAAGTGTTTACGGCAGTAAACCCTAGAGTTTACGGTCGTAAACTCTAGTCCAAGTGACTAGGTGTCGTTTTGTGGTTTAGCAAGTCCTTTTGAAGTACTCATGCTTGATGGTTTGGCCTTTGGAAGGGACTAGGGCAACAAAACACCCTCTTTGAGGAGTTTACAGCCTCATGGTCATTTCCCTTTGGGTTTACTACCGTAAACCCTTATGGAAAAGGGTATTGCCATGTTTTCAAGTCCTCAACACAACTTGGTAATGGTGTGTGCTAGATTCTGTCACAACTGGAAGTTTTGATCCATGATTAACCTAATCTAGTTTATTAAAGCATAAAAATCACAATTTTATTTTCTAAGGCCAATAAACACCCAAGCTACTTCTAATATTGGGCTTAGGGGTAAAATGCCCAAAAATCCTTTCTTCTCTCCCCATTCTCGGCCCAAGCCCAAGGAAAAAGGGAGAGTTGACCTTGGGTTGCCACCTCACTTTTATATGTTGCATTTCCATGCACATAACTCATGTTTCCAAGCAAACATCATATCAAGATCACTTCTTTCTTCTCTCCTCTCTCACTCTCGGCCAAACACAACACACACACACTCACAAAAATCTATTCTACTCTCTCTAAATCTTGAAGAACATCTCCTTCCCCCCTCTCCAAAAATCTCGAAAATTAGGAGCTTTCAAGAGGATCTTGCAAGTTAATCATCATTTAAGGTAAGGTTATACTTGGATCTATGGTTTAGATTCTTTTTGTTATCAAAATCCTTTCCTAATCTATGCAAAAATCGTGATCTTGCACCCTAGAACCATCTCAAACTCGAGATCTTCACCAAAGGGAGCTAAGGCCAAAAATCACTTCATTTTCCTTCCATTTTCTTTGCAAAACCGAGCCCCCACACCCAAGGTGAGCTTCATACCCCCTATTTTCTGTTTTTATGAGTTTGTGGGGGGGGGAATACAAGTGAAAGTGTAGATCTATATGTGTTTTGTATGCCTTGTATGATTTCCATGCTTATATGTATGCTTTTGTGTGTTATAATGTTGGATCTAACCATAATACCCCTCAAAACCGAGATATATCTTGTGAAAAATGATTTTTGCTTCAAATATATTTCTACATACAAAGTGTTTAAAGAAAAATGGTTAAGTGGTTTAGTAACAATTTTCTTTGGATTAAAAACACAAATTTTGGGCCTAAAATGTGAAAAATACAAAATTAAGGGTCTAAATTGGCATATCACGAATTCTGCTGGATGAAGTGTGCCAAAACAGTTTCCATAAATCAATTTCTGGAAATATACTCATTTAGGGGATTAAAAACATAAATTCCAAGCTTAATGGGCTAAAAATGACATTTTTGGCCCAATGAGGCCCATTATGCGAATTTTTGTGTTTTGGAGGGCCAAAACTGTGATTTTCTGTAAAACAGTGGACTATAAGTGTTCCAAATCCTTTCCAAAGGTTTAAAATGCTTTTTAAATTTAAAAAGGACCAAAGTTGCAAAAATTTTCCAATTTGGGCCAAAATTGTCAAAGTTGCGAAAAGAAGGGATTAAAACCGAGAAAACTGCATTTTCAGGGACTTAAACTGTTTTCTATGAAAAATATGCTGAAAAATATTAATTTCAATAATTCTTGGTGTTAAAATGTCAAGAAAATTAATTTAAGGACCAAACCGGGAAATATTAAGTAAAAGGGGTGAAAATGTAAATTTTACAAATAATGAGGGGCTGAAAACAGAAATATTTCAAGGCTAATTTAATATACACAATTTGATTAAATAATAGCATCGCGACTACCGACGAAATACAACACATTACAATACCAAAAGTCGTTGTTAAACGAATTGGCTCGGTCTCGAGCCAATGGAAATCTACAACTACTAACTCTACGACACTACGGTTCATATAAATAACGTTTGGGAACTTAGCTTACATACGAGTGTGCACAGACGTCTACGCACCATCTTCGGGCCCCAAAAGTGTAAAATATTGCTTGTTGGGCCTAGCTAGCCCAATGACCTGATCTTAAGGCCCGAAGACGCATATTTTCTACGAAGTGTTGAGTTTCACCGACTCGGCACAACGTAGAGGGACTTTCAATGGCTTGTATACCACTGGTCCCCAAGGGTCCTTGGTATTGCTAGAAAAGTCTGCATATTTTATGAGGCGGGTCGGGGACCCCTCGCACGCATATTATCCCCAACCGATTAATAGAGTCATCGAGGCCTTCGTGTCCTCTTACTCTTTGGATGTGGGACGACACATAGTCAGGGCGGCTGGATAACGTGATTTGTACGAACGACGCCTTCGGGATCGTTAGTATGGCTATGAACTGGGCGTTTGTGTAATGCGGGTTCGTAGTAAATAATCATGCTCAAAAATAATCCAACGTCGCCTGGGAATGACACTCCTATCCTTGTAATGGTTTCAACGCAACTTAACGGTTTTTTTTTAAAGGATTAGGAAAACATCGGGTTTTCCTAGGTTTTTCAAACATATCGGATTCGAAACGCATATAATTTTTAATAAACAATTTTCACAAGTATAGAAACAAACAGGCATACCTATGGATCTCCACAAACATTTTCGAAAGTTTTTCATTTCAGAAAATATCGGATTTTCTGGTGGTTTTCAAACAATACAAACATTGGATTTCAAACATTACTTATGAACTCACCAACATTTCATATGTTGACGTTTTTCAAAATACTTGTATTCTCAGGGAACCAGTGAACCAAGGGAAATCATATTCAGTGATGGTTGCAGTTTATCTATGTATGAATTGAACGATTTAATTTTTGGGAATGTAATGTTTAACCAATGAATTTCATGTAAACACTACTGGTTGTTCTGTATTGATGAATGGTGACGAATGTTGTTATGTTTCATATATATTCAATGTCATGGTATACAATTGAGTCACGACAGCCCCCGGACGTTTCCGCCGTCTGGTTCGGGGGTGTGACAGGTTGGTATCAGAGCTTTGTTTATAGTGAACTAGCATGTCGAGCCATACATTGATATGCAACTATAAACCAAAAAGAGGGACTAACATAACTCTGAACAAAACAAGTAAATAAAACACACTTGCTTGCATTAGGGATAAGAACCTAACGCCGAATCAAACATAATAACACTGGTATCTCGGTTAATTCGGGACTGTTCTTAGTGATACCAAGGAGTGAATGTAGCCTGATCAACTACATTCTCTCCAAAGTAAAACTAACACACGTCTTGATGAGATCGGGATAGCTAGGTAACCTAAAACTATACCCTTTATCATCAACAAGAGAACGTTTGCTTGGTCAGTACAATAGTCATAGAACCTAGGAATAATGTTAGCATATTCACGTACTCGCGCAGACAGCATGGCTGGTTTTCATCACCCTGGAGACCCCTACTTCCCTAATCAGGGAAACAACAGGTGGCTAGAGGAGGAGGAGCCTGAAGAAGAACCTGAGGAGGACCCCGAAGAGGAATCTGACGGGGAACCGGAGGCAGAAGTCGAGGGCGAGCCTGCCGAACCCGAAGAAGATGAAGAACCTTTCGGAGAGGAGCTCGATGACAGCGAAGGGGGTGATTCGGACGCGGAGTCCGAGGTCATCGACCCCCCTTACCCGATCAGGGTGCCTGCTTACCGTGTGGGCCCCACTGGACCTACCCCTCCTTGGGGCATTGATCTTTGGAGATGGAGCCGACATCAGGGACAGCGACCCTCGTTTGGCATGTCACGTGAGTTCTTTGACTTGAGGGATGGAGGACCGGCCGACCGAGCCCTACCGGTCATGGTGAGACGATTGCGGGACACCGGCGACCTTGCTCAGGGCACCGCTGATCAAGTATGCCAGTTGTGGACTAGGGTCGAGCGTGCGGAACAGGAGACGCGTGACGTCCTCCGGGAGTTTCACATGAGGCAGGTGAGGTGGGAGTCTCGACTTCAGGACGCAGAACGCCTAGTGGCTCGTCTTCAGGGAGCATCCACATCTTCGGCACCACCTCCTGACGCAGCTCATCGCGGTTAGGGATAGACTTATCATAGTAGGATATTAGGAACTATGTTATGTACTCCGGCTCTATGTTTAAGTGACTACACTACTCATGGAGCCGTTATGCTGTCGGATTAGTGTTACTTATGTATGCTCTTACGAGCAAATTTTCTTGTACTAAACACGGATAATATTAATAAACTTTTGGTTGTTTTGCTATGATATTATCAGTTGTTATGTGTTGAGATGTTATGATTATATGTTCGATGGTAGTAATGTTTAGGTTCGTATCATACACCTAGTTAGTAGGGTCGCAACCTCACAGAAACCACGTACACTCAACATCTTTCCGTTTCATGACAGAAAGATGCCTCGCCCAGCTACTCGCGGAAATCCCGAACCAACCCCGCCCGAAGTTGACTCCACTGCTTTCCAGGCAGCCGTGTCTGCTGCGGTCACAGCAGCTATGGCACAACTTCACCGAGGGAACAACGGAGGAGGTAACGGGCAAGGATCCGGAAGTTCGAACAACGGGACGAACCAAGGACTCACTAAAACGTGCACCTACAAGGATTTTGCGAACGCTAAACCCCGAACTTTCAACGGCACTGGAGGAGTGATCGCTCTAAAGCGATGGATCGAGAAGGTAGAGTCGGTATTCGAGATATGCGAGTGCCCCGAGCAGATGAAGGTGAAGTTCGCGGCCTGCACTTTCGTGGACCAAGCACTCACTTGGTGGAATGGTCACGTAGAAGCTATGACACTCCCTGTCGCCAACTCTATTCCCTGGGCAGAAATGAAAGAGATGTTGACGGTTGAGTACTGTCCCCGAGGTGAAATACAGAAGATGGAGCAGGAACTATGGAATCTCACGGTGCAGAATGGGAATATCGATGCTTACATATCGAGATTCAGTGAACTATCTCTGTTGTGTCCGGGTATGATCACATCAGAGGGAAAGAAGATCGAACGATTCATCTGGGGACTGACATCCCCCATTCAAGGGAATGTGATAGCTGCGAACCCTGAAACTTTTGACAGTGCGAAGAGATTGGCAAAGAGGCTATATGATCATAACCACAAAAAGGGCGAGAAACCGGTAGAGACTGAGAAGAAGAAGGAGAGTGATGGTAAGAAAGGATGGAACAACAAGAGGAAGGGGCGTCAGGGCCCCGAGAGCTCTAAAAAGCAGCAAACGGTGGCAGTTAATGTTGTCACTGCACCGGTCCCAGTCACATCACATGCTCCAGCCTCAGCTGCTTCAAATGCTTCAAGACCCTATTCCGGTAATTCTCCCAAGTGCAATAAGTGCGGGTTCCATCACCATGGAGAATGCAAGGAGTTCCATTGCACCAGTTGCAACCGAAGGGGACACACTGCAAGGTTCTGCAGGACTTATCCTTCTCAGAACCAGAGTCAGGGAAACAACCAGAACAACAACAACCCCCGCAATAACATCAACACCAATACCGGCGGCAACAACGCAGGACCTAGCCACACCTGTTTTGGGTGTGGAAGGACGGGGCATTTCCGTCGAGATTGCCCTAACAACAACAACAACTCAGGAAACAGAGGAGCAGGAAGAATGCTGACTATGGGTCAGAGTGATGCAGTTCAAGACCCCGCAGTTGTGACCGGTACGTTTCTCCTAAACCACACTTATGCGTGCATCTTATTTGATACCGGAGCGGAGCGAAGTTTCGTAAGCGAGAAGTTTAAACATTTATTAAAACAACAACCCCAGAAGCTAAATGAAACCTATACGGTGGAAATGGCCAATGGGAAAACCGAATCCACTAGGGAGATCTACATCGGATGTACCCTAACCCTCAACCAACACGTCTTACGAATAGATCTGATGCCAGTATCAATTAGGAGTTTCGATGTGATTATCGGCATGGATTGGTTAAGCCCCCACCATGCTGAGATTATGTGCCATGAGAAGGCCATTCGCCTTCGTCTCCCAAATCGCGAAACCCTAGTAATTTACGGAGATAAACCCAGTACGAATCTTCGTCTCATCTCGTGCATCCAAGCACAAAAACACTTGCGAAAGAACAATTTGGCGTTCTTGGCTCACATAATGGACATGACCAAAGAAGAAACTAACATCCAAGACATTCCTGTAGCGTGTGAATTTCCGGACGTGTTTCCCGAAGATCTTCCAGGAGTACCCCCAGAGAGACAGGTTGAGTTCTGAATCGACCTCGTTCCAGGAGCAACTCCTCTCACTAAATCACCATATCGGTTGGCACCTGCTGAAATGCAGGAATTGTCCAGCCAACTCAGTGAGCTTCTGGACAAGGGATTTATCCGACCTAGCTACTCGCCATGGGGAGCTCCGGTGCTCTTTGTCAAAAAGAAGGACGGATCTTTCAGAATGTGCATCGATTACAGAGAGTTAAACAAACTCACTGTCAAAAACCGCTACCCACTCCCACGAATCGATGATCTATTCGACCAGCTCCAAGGAGCTAGTTACTTTTCTAAAATAGATTTACGGTCCGGATACCATCAACTCAAAGTCCGAGAAGAGGATATTCCTAAAACCGCCTTTCGAACCCGCTACGGACATTATGAATTCGTCGTAATGCCCTTCGGTCTAACAAATGCACCCGCCGCATTTATGGACCTAATGAATCGAATCTGTCGACCGTTCTTGGACAACTTCGTCATCGTGTTTATCGACGACATCCTCGTCTATTCTCGAAATAAAGAGGAGCATGGCCAACACCTCCGACAGATCCTAGAAACTCTGCGAACGGAAAAGTTGTACGCCAAACTCTCCAAGTGCGAGTTCTGGCTCCGGAGTATGAATTTCCTAGGCCACGTAGTTAGCCAAGACGGAATTCATGTGGATCCCTCTAAGGTCAAAGCGGTGGAAGGATGGTCAACTCCGACTACGCCCACCGAAATTCGTCAGTTCTTAGGCCTAGCAGGCTACTATAGGAGATTCATCCAAAACTTCTCTAAGATCGCCAAGCCGCTTACCTTGCTTACGCAAAAGAGCGTGCCATTCAAGTGGACAGACCGACAAGAGATTGCGTTTCGAACCTTGAAGCAAGCCCTCTGTAGCGCTCCTGTGCTATCTCTACCCGAAGGAACGGAAGATTTTGTAGTCTACTGTGACGCTTCGAATCAAGGCCTAGGTTGCGTTCTCATGCAACGTGGAAGAGTGATAGCATACGCGTCCCGCCAACTAAAGACGCACGAAGTAAATTACACGACCCATGACCTAGAACTGGGAGCCGTGGTCTTCGCTCTGAAAATTTGGAGGCACTACCTGTACGGCACAAAGTGCACCATCTTCACGGACCACAAGAGCCTCCAGCACATCTTGAATCAGAAGGAGCTGAACATGAGACAACGAAGATGGATGGAATTGTTAAACGACTACGAATGCGAGATCAAGTACCATCCAGGCAAGGCCAACGTAGTAGCCGATGCCTTAAGTCGGAAGGAGTACTCTAATCGCCGTACGAAAACGCACTCGATAACCATTCAGTCTCATCTGGCCACTCAAATTGCATCAGTTCAGGCAGAGGCTATGAAAGCGGAAAATAGAATTAGCGAGGCATTACGCGGAATGGAGAAGAACCTGGAAGTCAAAGAGAATGGGGTATACTACTTCATGAACCGTATTTGGGTCCCAAAAATCGGAGGATTTAGGGAGACCGTTATGAAGGAAGCCCACAAGACACGATACTCCATTCATCCCGGTTCGGACAAGATGTATTTGGACATCAAGCAACACTATTGGTGGCCTAACATGAAGGCGGAAATCGCGACTTATGTTGGTAAGTGCCTTACGTGCGCCAAAGTAAAAGTGGAGTACCAGAAACCTTCCGGATTGTTACAACAACCGGCAATCCCTGAGTGGAAATGGGAGGGGATTTCTATGGACTTCGTGACCAAACTGCCCAAGACGTCGGACGGACTAGACACCATATGGGTAATAATCGACCGACTGACGAAATCTGCCCATTTCCTACCAATCAAAGAGTCCTACAAGATGGAAAGACTGACTCGGTTGTACCTACGAGAGATCGTAAGACTCCATGGAGTGCCAAAATCTATCATCTCGGATAGGGACAGTAGGTTCACGTCGCGGTTTTGGCAATCACTCCACAAGGCAATGGGAACTCATCTCGATATGAGCACCGCGTATCACCCACAAACGGACGGTCAAAGCGAACGAACCATTCAGACGCTTGAAGACATGCTTCGTGCTTGTGTGATAGACTTTGGAAAGTCTTGGGATACCCACCTGCCGTTGATCGAATTCTCATATAACAATAGTTATCATTCGAGCATCAAGGTGGCCCCTTTCGAAGCACTGTACGGGCGTAAATGTAGATCACCGTTATGTTGGGCTGAAGTAGGTGACACCCAGCTAGCAAGAACGCATACGTCGAACAGGGCGCTAACAGGACCGGAGATTATTCGCGAAACCACAGAGAAGATCGTTCAGATCAGAGCTCGATTGCAAGCGTCGCGTGACAGACAAAAGAGCTACGCCGACAAACGACGAAATCCCTTAGAATTCCAGGTCGGTGATCGAGTATTGTTGAAAGTCTCACCCTGGAAAGGGGTTATACGTTTCGGAAAACGGGGAAAGCTGAACCTGCGATACATTGGACCTTTCGAAATCGTCGCCCGAATAGGTCCGGTAGCCTACAGACTACAACTACCCGCGGAACTAAACGGTGTACACCCCGTGTTTCATGTCTCTAATCTGAAAAAGTGCCTATCAGATGAAACCCTTGTCATTCCTCTTGACGAAATCGAAATCAATGAGAATCTCCTGTTCGTCGAAGAACCAATCGAAATCATGGACAGGGAGGTGAAGCGTACTAAGCAGAGCCGCATCCCGATCGTGAAGGTACGGTGGAACGCAAAGCGTGGGCCAGAATTCACATGGGAACGCGAAGATCAAATGAAGACGAAGTACCCTCACCTATTCTAGCATTCTCAAATCTAGCTTTCAAACAGAATTTCGGGACGAAATTCCCTCTAACGGGGGGATGATGTCACAACTGGAAATTTTGATCCATGATTAACCTAATCTAGTTTATTAAAGCATAAAAATCACAATTTTATTTTATAAGGCCAATAAACACCCAAGCTACTTCTAATATTGGGCTTAGGGGTAAAAAGCCCAAAAATCCTTTCTTCTCTCCCCATTCTCGGCCCAAGCCCAAGGAAAAAGGGAGAGTTGACCTTGGGTTGCCACCTCACTTTTATATGTTGCATTTCCATGCACATAACTCATGTTTCCAAGCAAACATCATATCAAGATCACTTCTTTCTTCTCTCCTCTCTCACTCTCGGCCAAACACAACACACACACACTCACAAAAATCTATTCTACTCTCTCTAAATCTTGAAGAACATCTCCTTCCCCCCTCTCCAAAAATCTCGAAAATTAGGAGCTTTCAAGAGGATCTTGCAAGTTAATCATCATTTAAGGTAAGGTTATACTTGGATCTATGGTTTAGATTCTTTTTGTTATCAAAATCCTTTCCTAATCTATGCAAAAATCGTGATCTTGCACCCTAGAACCATCTCAACCTCGAGATCTTCACCAAAGGGAGCTAAGGCCAAAAATCACTTCATTTTCCTTCCATTTTCTTTGCAAAACCGAGCCCCCACACCCAAGGTGAGCTTCATACCCCCTATTTTCTGTTTTTATGAGTTTTGTGGGGGGGGGGGAATACAAGTGAAAGTGTGGATCTATATGTGTTTTGTATGCCTTGTATGATTTCCATGCTTATATGTATGCTTTTGTGTGTTATAATGTTGGATCTAACCATAATACCCCTCAAAACCGAGATATATCTTGTGAAAAATGATTTTTGCTTCAAATATATTTCTACATACAAAGTGTTTAAAGAAAAATGTTTAAGTGGTTTAGTAACAATTTTCTTTGGATTAAAAACACAAATTTTGGGCCTAAAATGTGAAAAATACAAAATTAAGGGTCTAAATTGGCATATCACGAATTCTGCTGGATGAAGTGTGCCAAAACAGTTTCCATAAATCAATTTCTGGAAATATACTCATTTAGGGGATTAAAAACATAAATTCCAAGCTTAATGGGCTAAAAATGACATTTTTGGCCCAATGAGGCCCATTATGCGAATTTTTCTGTTTTGGAGGTCCAAAACTGTGATTTTCTGTAAAACAGTGGACTATAAGTGTTCCAAATCCTTTCCAAAGGTTTAAAATGCTTTTTAAATTTAAAAAGGACCAAAGTTGCAAAAATTTTCCAATTTGGGCCAAAATTGTCAAAGTTGCGAAAAGAAGGGATTAAAACCGAGAAAACTGCATTTTCAGGGACTTAAACTGTTTTCTATGAAAAATATGCTGAAAAATATTAATTTCAATAATTTTTGGTGTTAAAATGTCAAGAAAATTAATTTAAGGACCAAACCGGGAAATATTAAGTAAAAGGGGTGAAAATGTAAATTTTACAAATAATGAGGGGCTGAAAACAGAAATATTTCAAGGCTAATTTAATATACACAATTTGATTAAATAATAGCATCGCGACTACCGACGAAATACAACACATTACAATACCAAAAGTCGTTGTTAAACGAATTGGCTCGGTCTCGAGCCAATGGAAATCTACAACTACTAACTCTACGACACTACGGTTCATATAAATAACGTTTGGGAACTTAGCTTACATACGAGTGTGCACAGACGTCTACGCACCATCTTCGGGCCCCAAAAGTGTAAAATCTTGCTTGTTGGGCCTAGCTAGCCCAATGACCTGATCTTAAGGCCCGAAGACGCATATTTTCTACGAAGTGTTGAGTTTCACCGACTCGGCACAACGTAGAGGGACTTTCAATGGCTTGTATACCACTGGTCCCCAAGGGTCCTTGGTATTGCTAGAAAAGTCTGCATATTTTACGAGGCGGGTCGGGGACCCCTCGCACGCATGTTATCCCCAACCGATTAATAGAGTCATCGAGGCCTTCATGTCCTCTTACTCTTCGGATGTGGGACGACACATAGTCAGGGCGGCTGGATAACATGATTTGTACGAACGACACCTTCGGGATCCTTAGTATGGCTATGAACTGGACGTTTGTGTAATGCGGGTTCGTAGTAAATAATCATGCTCAAAAATAATCCAACGTCGCCTGGGAATGACACTCCTATCCTTGTAATGGTTTCAACGCAACTTAACGGTTTTTTTTTAAAGGATTAGGAAAACATCGGGTTTTCCTAGGTTTTTCAAACATATCGGATTCGAAACGCATATAATTTTTAATAAACAATTTTCACAAGTATAGAAACAAACAGGCATACCTATGGATCTCCACAAACATTTTCGAAAGTTTTTCATTTCAGAAAATATCGGATTTTCTGGTGGTTTTCAAACAATACAAACATTGGATTTCAAACATTACTTATGAACTCACCAACATTTCATATGTTGACGTTTTTCAAAATACTTGTATTCTCAGGGAACCAATGAACCAAGGGAAATCATATTCAGTGACGGTTGCAGTTTATCTATGTATGAATTGAACGATTTAATTTTTGGGAATGTAATGTTTAACCAATGAATTTCATGTAAACACTACTGGTTGTTCTGTATTGATGAATGGTAACGAATGTTGTTATGTTTCATATATATTCAATGTCATGGTATACAATTGAGTCACGACAGCCCCCGGACGTTTCCGCCGTCTGGTTCGGGGGTGTGACAGATTCTAAGCCTAAGGAAGGAAAATAACCCATTTAAACACCTTTTAGGGTGTTTACGGTTTTGGGATATCCTTAGACCGTAAACACCTATAATTTGTGATGTTTGGTGTTTTTCAAAGCTTAAACACCTCATTGGAAGGTTTAAACATGTTGAGGTAAGGCTTAGACATCAAACTAGGGCTAAACATGGGACTTAAGTTCATTTTGGGGGACTTTATGGTGTTTACGGCCCAAGCGTCATCTTGGACCGTGAACACCTTGTTCCTTGTGTTCTTGGCATGTTTTCTTGTTGCTAATTTGTAATACTAACTCAATATGACTCAAGGAGTGAAGTACTTACAATAAGGAAGCTTGAAGTATGCCAAAAGTCCAAGAACACTTAGTGTGTGTTCTTAGTGTTCTTGGTGTTTTTAGAAATCTAAACAAAACACAAAAGTGAATGGATGAATAGATGCACAAACACTAGATTAAGTGTTTTACTAAGAAGGAATGGTTAAAACACTTACAAGATTGAATATTTGGAATTAAATCTTGGATGATACTTGAAAGGGTTTTTAGAGTTTACTCTTTTCACTTTTGGGGAGTAAACACAAATGACTAGATTCTTAGGGAGTAAACTCATACATAGACATGAGTTTATGGTTTTTGGGTGATTCCTAAACCCAAAACATAAAAGTTTGGTCGGGTGTTTCTAATACGCGAAGTGTTTGCGGTTTTCTAAGATCAAAACCCGAGACGACACTTTCTTTCACCCGTTCGTTTAAAAATAATATTAAAATAATCAAACGAACTTTATATTTCTTAAAAATAAGAAATAATGATATTAATTTATAATACGAAGTGGTTGAGTTTTAGGGTTTGACCGAATGGAAATTTCGGGTTGTCACACTGACTAAGATGATTATGTTATGTGGTTCAAAGAACCAAGATCGATGTAGCATCCGACTTAAGTCAGAAGATTCAAGTGAACGATAATCGAAGTGATCAATAGAAGTATCGCAACCTTTGTTAAGGTAAGAAGCTTGTAGCAAGAAGTGCTACATGCTAGAATATGATTATATCACATTAGAACGTGAAGGATGGAATATTTCGTTATGGAATTAGAATCTAAAAGACCTGAGTCTAAGCATTGCATCATACGACAAGATGTCGTTAGAACATGTCCTATTGGTCTATTACGGTAATCGAAGTAAAGACTGTTTCTGAAGGAGCAGGAGTCTCTAATAAGGATCGAGATTGTGACTTGAAGTTCATGATTAAAAGTCCAACATAAGATAGAGAGCGGGTGCAAGATCGAGCACCGCCTGCAGTCCAGAAGTCCAAGAGTTAGATACTCATTCGAAGGAACATAGGAGTTACGGTTATTACCTAGGATGAAAAGATAATGTATCGACTGTAAGAGTGAGGTCTCTTGCTTCTTCATAATTCACACGATAGAATGTGGCTGAGGAATCAGAGATGAGGTGTTGGTGAGAGTTCATTATCCTCAGGCGGAGGGTCGTAACTAATTCGGGATAGTCGAGATGTCTGTTGATGTGTCGGTATGAGATTTTGGGTGATTAGAGGCAGTCACGTTGGGAGGATTCTGAAGCTTTCATCTGAGATAAGGGATACTTGGAGTTAATGGGTCATTATCCAGGAAGATCATCGAGTGTTGCATGGTATGTTCCATGAGTCGGGAAAGGTACATCTGGTGATCCGGTCTGTAGTGTGGTCTGTTTGGTATGTTAATGGACGATGGTTCGAACACTAAGTGGGGAAGAACCAGGTATTTTGAGGGAAGGATCCTAGATCTAACGTGGTATAGACATTTGGGTTATGGGGATCTACGGTCTGAATATATGAGGCTGGGATCATGTGCTATTCAAGGCAACGTACATCGCGGCATGATGCACATCGCATATGCTCAGGAAAAAATTAGTGTCTTCATAGCAGGTGGCCGTTAGACAGGAATCTAATTATGGTCTGTGTTTCTTAGGGTGTGCCAACGTTTGAGTTTCGAGACGGTTGGGTTGCCAAGGTCAAGATTCGATTTCGGAGAGACTGATAGTTCGACATATGGATTGCTATTTGTACTCCGGGAGGGGCAGCAGTTGATTTGTCAATCAACTTCAGAGTCGATATTAGTATTTCACATGGGCTTAATCAGTAGCAGATGGGGCTTTGGATTGTCGTCAACATGTTCTCATTCGTGACGATTTCTCCGTGCTTCCAGTTTTGAGTTGGAATACTTCCAGGTTCGAGTTGTGTGCATGGAAGATCAGTATATGTGGCAAGACAAAGTAAGATTCTGTAATGGTGTATCGAGGTATCCGAGTATGGTGCCCTAGGTTGTTGGATTATTATAAGACTTGGGTTTGTCAGACGAAAAGTGGAACATCAAACGACTATATTTCCACATATGAGACCATCAGCTAATTGTCACCATATGAGAATTTTCCCAAGGGTGTGATTGTACTGAGGAAAGTTCCTTGTCTACGAGAACTTTCGTCAAGAGCAGTGATGCATAATCTGAGTAGGTGTGTGCAGCTGACTATGTTGGACCGCAGAGCATGCGATAATGAACTTAGTGTGGTGACGACTTAATGATGAGATGGTGGGTTGATAAGACAGTGAACAGATCCGGGTGGGAGTAATCACTTAGGACTGTTAGAGAAAAACCATGGGGTGAGCCCATGGCGAGTGAGAGAATATTATACGACTACGGAGAGCCGTAGCATTTATGAGTCTGAGAGAGAGTGTTGTATGACTACAGGGAGCCTTAGCATACATGACTCAGAGAGACAGAAAGAGAGTATGACAACGGGGAAGCGTAACATACATGAGTTAGAGAGAGAGCGTATGACTGCGGGGAGTCGTAGCATTCACGAGTCAGTGAGAGAGTTTCGTAAGCTGACGGGGAGCCGTAGCATTCATGAGTCAGTGAGGAAGTGTCTTAAGACTATGGGGAGCTGTAGAACTCATTAGTCAATAGGAGAGAGTGTTGTAAACTGGGGGGATTCGTAGTATTCACTAGTTAGAGCATGATGCAGATGGGTTCTTAGGCTTGGGTAGCCATACCAATCGAGTCTTTGGGAACTTGGTGGCCGGACCGGGGGCGAGACTGCGATCTCCGTAATGGTCCGGAGCCATTATACCTCGATCTAGGTAGGGGTTGTCGCAAGACGGAAGGAATTAGAGAAGAAGTGTACATGTAGATTCGCGTATCACAGCTCGTGAGTTGAGTAACAGATTGGATATGAGTGGTTCCAATCCTACTATCGAACTAGACTCTCGAGCTTGAGTTTGGCTCTATTTCTATATTGGGTAGGTAGGATGAGATTTCAGATTTTCAGATCGATTTAATTTTGAGTGGTAATGGTATCCATCTGATGTTTTTAGACCTGAGCGGGTCGTCTCGTTGGTTTGGGAAGGACTACGGGATGTATGGAACTAGTAAGTGGTATACGAATGAGGTCAGAGGTGAGGCAACTTCAGATGGGTTGCAGTATTCGCTTGAGGTAAAGCGAACTTAATGACTTTATGCGTCATATGATGGGTTGAGATAGATATTGTTAGAAGGAAGTCTGTAAAGTCATTTTTCTGGGTGTGCAAGGAATAGCCATTGGAGATCCAACTCTTGGGTCAGGAGTTGACCTGGTACTCAATGTTGGGAGGAATATTGAGAGGAAGCTAGAGCTTATGATTGTGGAGATCAGAAGATAGTTCAGACCGGGCAAGGTCATCTTTCTAGTGTATGAGGACAGAGTATTGAGGTTCGTTCTTCAGGTGGCTTCGGATAGTGGTACTGGTTGTTGGTCCTTGATGAGATGTGACCCCTCCGTTCCTTTGAGTTACGATCGGGATCAACTAGTATGTCTGACGTGAGTGATCAACAACCAATTATATTCAAAGACTTGTCCCCATCAGTCGCGATGAGATAATCTAAGTTGGGAGTGTTATCGGTCCGAGATTCGATGAGCTATTGGTATGGTGATATTCTGCATGGGCGGTCTTTCGGGGAGATAGACCACTATAGTTTCCGAGATTTGGAGGGTCAGAGTCGAATCTGCATCGGCAACGGGGTCCGTCCTTTTCCGGGTTGCGAGTTCCTGTCAATTTTCGGATGTCTTATGGAGGAGATCATTGTGTGATATGAGATTTTATGGTGGTGCCTCTCGGGTCATATGTTTCGATCTATGTGTTGATAAAGAGTGATATTGAGGGTGAGTAGGAGTTGGGTGAGAAAACCCTAATTTTTAGGGTTTATGTCTTATTTAAAGGACCTTAAGCTCTCATTTCCGCCTCCCTTATCATCCTAACCCTCTGTGAGAAACCCTAACCGTGTTTATCCAATTGTGAGAGAGAGAGAGAGAGAGAGGAGCTAACTTTAGGTGTTTTAGTGCATATTTGGAAGAAGAGTAAAGAGCATCAAGCCTTGGACCAAGAAGAGGTTTGTGGATCAAGTGTTTCTCTGTGCTAGCTTTAGTTTGGAGGTAAAAAGCTACCACCTTGAGCATTTCTTTTGACAGATCTCCTTCTAGGGAGTTTTAGGGCTTTCCCCCTTATCTTGTGGTTCTGGAATTCCTGGAGCTTGCCATGGAGTTGAGACTCTAGATCTGGACAAAATAAGGTCCTGTGAGCCCAAAGATCCAAGATTTATCAAGCTTTGGGCAAGTCTACATGCATGAAACCCTTTATGGAGCTTGTTTTGGCATTTTGAGCCCTAGATGTCATGCATGAACGTAAAGCTTGCAACTTTACATGATAGGTGAGCCTTAGAAGACTAGATCCAGAGTATGAGACATCATTTCCACCTAAACATGTCTGAATGAGAAAATGGACTGAAGGGGCTCGACGAGTCAGTGAGTGGAATCGACGAATCGGTTAGGGTTTTCTCCGGTGAGTCAGGACATGTTGTAACTCCTCGAGTTGATGAGACAACTCGACGAGTTGAGTTGAGATTTTCCATTTTGGAGTTAGAGTAAACTTGACGAGTTGGTGGAGCAACTCGACGAGCGGGTAGCGTTTTCCCCGGTCTTCTGGACATTGCATGGACTCACCAAGTTGTCTAGCAACTTGGTGAGTTGACTCTGGTTTCTGTGATTTCTGAGTACTGAGGACTCGACGAGTTAAGTCAACATGGACTATGGACTTCAATGTTGAATTCCGTTGAGTTTTAGGGATGGGTCAAATGATGTAGACTTTGGAGAGCATAAAGCGGTAAAATGGTCTTTCACCCTTTTTGGAAACTTAGTAGAGGAGCTAGCTTAATGTTTTATATAATTGTTAAGTAGAGATGATTGTGACATGTGTAGACGGAGTCTAGACTGTTCGTGCGGTGCTAGATCAACTTGCTTACTTCCGAGGTGAGTCTTCTCAGTATACTTACCTGAGCGGTAATCATTTTGTGACCGGAGGGTCTTATGTGCTTATACTGAGTTATGTGATATCATGCATTTTGTCTTTGTGATTTATGTTGTATATTACTCATGTGCCTTATTGAGTTATTCTATTCTTGTGAGACCTGAGGGTCTTCACTAAGATACCGGACTGGAGGGTCCGACCCGAGCTGTGAGACCGGAGGGTCGTCACTGAGACACATGACCGGATGGTCCTTATCGAGATATACCTATGATAGGCTAATTATTTGAGTGCGGTATTTTGGGGAACTCACTAAGCTTCGTGCTTACCGTGTTGTGATATGTGTTTCAGGTACTTTTCAGGATCGCAGGAAGGCGCCAGGTTGATTGTACACACCAATTAGAGATAGTGGTTTTGAGGATTCTGAGATTTTATCAAACATTGTTGAATTGTGTTTTGACAACTGATACATTGTGGTCCTTGAGAAATGTGATATTGAGTTTTATGTGATTTAAAAAATGAAAAATTTGTTTTTAAAATTTAGAGCCTTACAAGTTGGTATCAGAGACTTGGTTTGAGGGATTCAGATGTACTCTCGGGTTTGTCTGGACTCAAACTGAGGATTTGAGAAAATTTTCTAAAAATAAATGGTTTTCTAAAACGAGTAAGAGCTTTTAAGAGAAAACGAGATGGAGTCGTGTGTACAATCAGCTATAGCCCGAATGGTGATTTCCAAAAATACCATTACTCGTTTACATTATGAGATACTTATGAGATATTACAGTTGCATGTTAGGGGATAGGCTAGGTATTTCAGGAATTTAGTGCTAGAGTTGCCTGATTCATGATGCCTTAGCCTAGGGATTGTTATCGATTGATATTATATGTTATTTGCTCTATGTATGTGCTGAGTAGGAGTACCTGGCATGAATCTTTTAGAGAGAGCTTTGAGTAGAGGAGTTATATAGGAGAGATACCTAGATGTACATTTGAGGAATCTACTGAGAGAGTAGTTAGATACCCACGAGAGGTGGAGTAGCCTGAGTCGGTGATGCCTATTGAGTTGAGGTTATACGATGCCCGAATGTTGCTTGCTTTGTGCTTTGTGGAACTCTTGAATGATGGGAGTCAGCTACTAAGTGAATATGACGATATTCAGGAGGTAGATGGATGACATCATCAGAAGCTCTTCAGCAGCTAATTTTAGAGAAGTGTGAGAACCTACGAGAGCCGAAGGAGTAATTTCAGCCCAATGAGTGCGCTGTTTAGAGGTGAGTATTCGCTGGAGAGTGAACATGTGTAAAGGGACTGGGAATCGAGAAGGTTGAGCAGCTACTTAGGAAATCTAGGACGATCCGTGTGGAAAGTATGGGTAGATGTCATAGGTAGTATGTAATGGGTTTTGAGCAAAACATCAATCCTATGGTATACATGCAAACCCTAAAGCTTTGGATCTAGTTTGTCTAATGAACAAGCACTAATCATCCAAAGCTCTTAAACCCTAGATCTTGCATACAATAATTGAGTTAACATATGAATTAGGGTTTAGATCTTACCTTGATTGTTATGTAGCAATAACAATCACAAATATCCTTGATCTTAACTCTTGAAAGCTTAGTGTCTCAAATGGTGCACCTCTAATGGAATCACAAACACCATGAGCAACAAAATGACTTTGGAGAAGGAGGAGGAGCACCAAAAACGTCTAAGAACCCTTAGGGATTACTTCCACACGTTTTTAGGGCCTTAGAGGTTACTTATATAGTTAGGCTATTAGGGTTATCAAACAAGGAAACCCTAATTTGACTGCTTAAGCTCCAAGCAGCTCATGGACTCCCTCCTTAGAAGCCTTCGATGAATTCTAATGGGTTTCCCCATAGATTTTGTCCACTCTAACTTCTATGGAGTCTATTATCCCTTTTATGCAACTATCTTATAATTACAATATTAGTCCCCTTTATTTAATTAATCTCTTTTAGTCACAAAACTAACTCTTAATTAATTCTTGACTAATATTAATTTAACATTATGATTTCTCCTTTAATATATTATTCTTATAATATATTAATAAATCACAATTAATCCTCTTCCTCCTTAATTCATCCTATCAGTTGCTATGATGAAAGCAACCCAAAAGGACCATGCTTGTAATCGGTTCAAGTATATACCAAAATAGTTATGGGCTTAGACACCTAATCCAACAGTATGGGCCCGTACTACTAAAAGCAGAGGACCCATACTCGAAACAAGGAAAATTCTAGAGGTTCTGAGTAGCAGATTGAGGAGAGATAACATGGTTGGAGTACAATGATTCTTGATAGAGTGTGTTTCCGCCGTTACACGTTATCTGGCTGTGGTTGTTCAGACTGAGAGTGAGTATGGTGAATTGTGAGGCCTGAGGGCCAAGTCGGTCAAGCTTAATTGGAGTACACCTTGCGAGGAGAATTGAGTATAGATCCGTAGGAATTAGACTGGTGAGGTGCCAGTTGGAGTCGCAGGAGTCGAGAAAAAATGGAGAGGATGCTTTGTGGAGGATTGCGGTTTGGGTTGAGTGATCGGCCAATGGTTGAGATGTCACTTTCTGTGACGAGAATTTCACTATTTTCGCTTCCCGTGTGGAACGAAAGAGATAACAAGTTTCTAGTTTCATAGTTTGGAGGTAAACCCTATGTGGTAGTATATAATTGAGATACTTTTACTAGGGTATGTGTGGTATGTCTAATGCGAGGTATTTCTTATATCGTGAGAGAGTCATCAGAGGGGACTGAGATGGATAAGGATAAGGATATGCTTTAGTTGAGTATAGTAAGGCATATTTTAGCAGCAGTTCCAGGTAATCAAGAGGAGTATAACGGGGTGGTGGCCCTTGTTGTTTACGTTGTAAATCGACTGTAAGAGTGAGTTCTCTTGCTTCTATGATAATTCACACGATGTAATGTGGCCGACGAAATAGAAATGAGGTGTGTGTGATAGTTCATTATCCTTAGGCGGAGGGTCGTAACTAATTCAGGACAGTCGGTGATGTGTCGGTATGAGATTTGGGTGACTAGAGACAGTCACGTTGGGAGGATTCCGAGGCTCTTATCTAAGATACGGGATACTTAGGTTAATGAGTCATTATCTAGGAAGATCATCGAGTGCTGCATGGTACATTCTATGAGTCGGGAATGGTACATCTGGTGAGCCAGTCTGTAGTGTGGTCTGTTTGGTATGTCAATGGATGATGGTTCGAACCCTAAGTAGGGAAGAACCGGGTGTTCTATGGGAAGGATCCTAAATCTGACGTGGTACAGAAGTTTGGGTCATGAGGATCTACGGTCCGAATATATGACGCTGGGGTCATATGGTAGTCAAGGCAACGCACATTGCGAGTTGATGCATGTCGCATATGCTTAGGAGAAAATTAGTGTCTTCATGGCAGGTGGCCGTTAGACAGGAATCTAATTATGGTCTGTGCTTCTTCGGGTGTGCCAACGTTTGAGCTTCGCGACAGTTAGGTTGCCAAGGTCAAGATTCAATTTCGGAGAGACTGATAGTTCAGGGTATGGATTGCTATTTGTACTCCGGGAGGGGCAGCAGTTGATTTGTCAATCAACTTCAGAGTTGATATGAGCAGTTCACATGGGCTTAATCAGTAGCATATGGGGCTTTAGATTTTGGTCAACATGTTCTTAGTCGTGATGATTTCTCCGTGCTTCCAATTGTGAGATGGAATACTTCCAGGTTCGAGCTGTGTACATGGAAGATTAGTAGACGTGGCAAGACATAATGAGATTCCGTAATGGTGTATCGAGGTATCCGAGTATGGTGCCCTAGGTTGTTGGATTATTATGAGACTTTGGTTTGTCAGACAGCAAGTGGAACATCAAGCGACTATATTTCTAGATATGCGACCATCAGCTAAATGTCGTTAGATGAGAATTTCCCCAAGGGTGTGATTATACTGAGGAAAGTGTTGGATTAGTGTCTAAGTCCATAAATATAATTGGTATATACTTGACCCGACCCGACATGGTCCATTTGGGTTGCATGGCATCATGCATTTGGATAGACTAAAATGAGAGAAATAACACTTAAGGTTTATTAATATATTATAAGTTCTAATATATTAATAAGATTTTTTAATTAGTATTGATCAAGAATTAATCTAGAGTTAATTAAGTGATCAAAAGATGACTAATTAAATATATGGGTTGATTGTGTAAATCATCCATACTTAGATAGTGGGCTAATGTTCCATGGATTATCAAGTTGGGCTAAAACACATTAGGATGCTCCATGGATGCTCTATGGTGTATTTGAACCCATGGATCCAAGGAAATGGAAAGCCATGACAATTAGGGTTTACCCAAATTGTAACAACTATATAAGCATCTTATTGATGTGAGAAAACGGCAACTATGTGTGTATGTAGAGGGCAAGCCGATTTTATAAGTGTTCTAGTTTCTCTCATGGTTATTCCAAGTGCATTTGATGTTGTGTGAACCATTTGAGGTGTCACACTTGGGGCACTAGGCTCTCAAGCTACATGGAATCAAGCACCAACAAAGAGGTATGTCATTCTACAAGATTTTATATTATTTGTACTTCCTAACATGCTAGTCAGAATAAATACCTTGGAAATTGATATTTGCATGTATCATAGAGAAAACATAGATCCAATGTATGTAGGGTTGCATGTACACCATAGGAGTGTTAGAATACTCAAAACCCAACAGTGGTATCAGAGCCTAGGATTGTTTTCACTTATACTTGCAAAATTGGCTGGAAAAAACGAAGATTTGTGATGTCTAGACAGGGGACTCAATGAGTCCATAAAGGGACTCGACGAGTCTAAGCCAAAACTCATCCAACTCGCCGAGTTTGTTCATGCACTCGACGAGTTGGACCCCCAAACATCATATCTTCGAGTTTTGGTGCTGGAATTGGTCTAGAATCATTACCTTTAACTGTTTTGGATTTATAAAACCCGTTTTTAATGTGGTAATGATTATCTTAAATCAATTTCAATGCTATAATCGAAGTTTCAAGTTTTATAAGTGTTTATGTTATTCTTGAAAAATGTTGATTAAGAATGTTCATGCTTATGAGTTTTGGTAGATCATAGGAATTATATGCAAATTGTTTGTTAGTATAATTCTTGATCTCAATGAAATTGTATGGAGTCCATAACTTGTCCTCAAATTATGGATTACCAAGAGTTTTATGTTTCCTTGTTCATATGAGTTGTTTAGACTAATAGAAAAATTATATGATAATGTGTTTTGAATCCATATTGATCTAAAAGTAGTTCATAAAATGTGTTTGTGTAACTTGTCCTCAAGTTACATGAAAGGTCATATTTATGAATCTTAAAACTCATAAAAGGTGTCATAGGTTACATAAAATGAAGAGTCTTTTTCATTAAATGGTTTTATGACTCCATAACTTGTCCTTAAGTTATGGATGTTGAAAAGCCACTTCTTTAAAAGTGTGATTTAAGAATAAGTGGTTACATAAAAATGAAGAGTCTTCATTTTAATGAACCATTAAACTCATAAGTTATGAATTGAAGAGTCTTGAAATAGTTTCAAAACTTGCCCTCAAGTTTTGGAACTTGTAAAGTTACTCCTCATGTATACTTTAATTCCAAATTGAACCTTAGAATTTTTAAAGTTTAAAATTCAACCCTTATACTATTATAATAATTTTAGTTATATAGATATGTATAAGATAAAGTCAATCTTACCAATAGTAGGCCTCATTCACGAAGTCGGTCTATAAGGGGGGTATAAGGTTACTACCTATAAAATGGCAGTTTAATGGGTGTCCACTCTTACCCACCGCTTCCTTGACTGGTGGAGGGTCGTTAACCGAACGTGTAAGAAAGGACTATAATTCGCCCTTCATTAAAAGTATAATGATAAATACTAAGTAACTAAATGCTTATACATTCCCAATCTTAGTTACTTAGGAAAATGTGAAATAGCTGCTAACCCATGAAATTACACTTTGTACCTTACCAAGCCATTAGTAGAGCGTGTGTGGCTAACCGGCATGCTAACAAGGACTAGTAAGAGTGGCAAAGGGTAACTTGACTTTATTATAGATCGGTGGAGTGTGTGTGGTTAACCGGCACATCGATTAGGTGACAAAGTTAAGGGTACCAAGTCAATTTGCATGGTTATTCACACCTTGTTTGTGATCCTCGACATCCTAGTCACAAACTTGAGAGGGCACAATCGAGATTCAAACATGCCATTGAAAGTTCAATGTATCTCAAAAGATATAGGAGTTTCAAATCCAATTAAAACTTAATTATATTTCGTTTTTATGGTGGAAATTGGTAAATCGTCATTTACCTACCTTCAACTATTTATAACTTGGATTACGGCATCCCTCTTCTAGTTATAAATAGGTTGTTGGGTCCTAGCCTTAATATTTCATGTTGGGTGTTATGTTAAGGACTTTAAATCAACTAACTTGAATTTCTCTCTTATAGATGTCTAGTTTAGACAACTATGGTCTTCCCAAATCTTTAGGAACAAGCTTCCTAATGAAGATGATATCCCAGAAGGCAATCAAGGTGAAAGACTAATCCCTTTATTGAGCACTAATGGGACTGGAAATCATACTTCATTTCATCCACCTCCTTAGATAATTCTCCCTATCCCACAAGTTTCAAGACTTGAGTAGTTCTAAGTCACTCAATCCCTATTGGTAATCAAAGTCTATATATGCTTACATCTTAGAGGTTAAGCCACATATTGACAAGCCGGGAGAGTAGGGTGTCAAAGTCTTGAGGAAAGTTGGCTATTGACTGCGTTCTTTAGTCACTTCCTGATAACAGACTATGACATAACCCTTAATGATCTTACATGTTTGCTCGATGATGTTGAATGAGCAATGATTTGGAGCATTGGTAAAGCAAATCAGATTGGAAGATCTACTTCCCAAACCTATTTGGACATTGACATGGTGACATTTGAAGTCCAGAAAAACTTTCTCTTCCCTATTGAAAGGGATCGGCCATGGTCAAGTTGTTTGACCTAATGGTAAAGAGAAAGGTTAAGTTTGTGATAGTCCCATGTACCATTTCCAAAGAGTCCATATGTTTCCTCTTGCCAATATGAGGGGCATTGGTTGCGAAGCTGTCAAATTTACCTGAAACCTCGTAAGGATGGTAAAGTCAAAAGTTTGACTCTACTTCAGGTAAAGTCCGTTATCCAACTTTATTAAGTCTCTTTTGGAGATTCTTAATACATGATGTAATGTAATTACATTTTGATGTTTTTGAAGAATCAAAGGAAGCTTAAAGAAAAGGTGTTCTGATTCTGATCGCATGGTTCGATGACCAAAATTTTGAGCCACTGCATAAGAGTTATGAGATATTGCTTAGGAATAGATAACAACAAAGTTTTCATATGAATTTGCATTGTAAGGATAAGTTTTTCCACAGTTTTTAAAATAAAAGAAAAGTTTTGCTTTTATTTATTTTAAGTATCCTTACAAAGGCATTTGTAAAAAATTGTTGCTTATATGTTTCCATTGATAAACAATATTGGAAAATGAATTTGATTCATTCGTTTGTGGTAATGTCATAATTCATCAAATAAGGAAAGATTCTCATCACCCAAGTTTCAGTCGGATAGAAACTTGGAATCATGCAAGTTGTATTGTGTGATGAATGAGAATTTTCATCTTTGGCAAATTAAGACTAAGACCTTGTTAACATGTATGTGTGAGTCAAGTGAAGGACTAAAGGATTGGGTACACTTGGTTGTGCACTAGTTAGGTCCACCACAAAGGTTGATAAGATTATTCGTTATGATTTACTAAGGTTTAGTAAATATGATTATGCTTACAAGTTTAAATGTAATTCTGAAACATCGGAAAAGTTTCAATGTATGGCAGAATGAATAAGAAGAATCAAATAAGGCAGAAAGATAAAAGTTTCTCCAATCTGAAAAGATGGGAGAGTACTTGTGTATCTTGTTTTATGATTATCTTAGTGAATATGGAACCATATCACAATTGATCCTCTAAGGACACCTTAGTGTATTTGTTGGCTAAGGAGAGGAATCGTGAATTGTTGAAATGGTTAAATCAAAAGATAAATCATACTTCGTTCCAAAATCAAGTCTTAGAGTGATACTCCAAGATTGTAACTTGAGTGACATAATCTTTAGAAAGTTCATAACACTTGTCAAATGTAGAGTAAGATGTTTCCTATTCATGTACATTTGAGATAGGTAAGTTGTGATGTTTTGGATAAAACAAAGACCAACTAAGACCAATAGTGAGAAGTGTTTAACTTGATAAGAATCCGCACTAACTCTTGAATATTTGTTTTGTCAAGGAATGGTTCTTGACAAAGAGAATCTTATATGCAAGAGGATAGTGGGGGTATTGAGATAGTTTCAAGAACTAATCAAGAGTTTTGTTAATCACTATCCCACGACTTGAGGTATGTAGCCTATCGTGTTGACATATTCTTATTTATGTGTCTATCCTAGTAAAAGTTGATTATGCTTGTGAATTCTATGAGTTCTCAATTGTTTGCATAACAACCCGAAAGCAATGGTGGGCATTGTGCTACCAGGTGACAAGAAATTAAGATTGAACAAGTTCAGTCCATATGAGTTTGGATTTGTCACTAACCTTTTCTTGTGATTATGGTTGTGAAAAATTCACATGGATAGGAACACTTACACCATAAAATCTAAGTGTCATAAGGTTTCTCTTCGATTCATGAAAATGATGGTAAGGAAACTCTTTCACTAAGTAGATTTTAAGTAGATAGCAGTTGTGCTATTTGCATTCTCATGTCGTTAGTGGAGCGTGTGTGGTTAACCGGAACACTAACTAGTGAGAATTGCAAAAGGTCTAGACAAACATGTGAGTTATCTAAGGAAAGGTGTATGATTTTGATAAAGTATTATCAAAGCATCTAGTATCAGAAATCTGAACTTTTGTAAGAAAGTGAATAAAGTATTGTTTTTCTAAAAGTCCAGCTGATTTTTAAGTACATGTCAAAGCTAGTGGGAGCATAAGTGTTATGCTAGTAAGATAATAATCATTATGCTAGTGGGATCATGATTATTATATTAAGTATTGCAAGTAAGCAATGTTAATTAGAGAAAACAAAAGTTTCAATTCGCCTTGAAAAAGTTTTTTTGCTATAATTAAGGGAGAGAATTTTATACTTCATTCCAATTCTACAAGCTTAGATTGAGATTTTAATCTACTTTAATCAAGGATATATAAGAATGTTATGTTGGAATGGTTCAACATAAGGAAATTCTATATATGTTGTGTTCTCAAAATTCGATTATGATTACGGCATACCTCTTCATAGTTCGAATTGTGAGAATATGGCAAATAAAAATATTATAGCATGAATCGTGTCCCATATGCTTCGGGTATAGGTTCGATTACATGTGCTGTAATCAGGTCTAAATTTTCCAAATGCTTAGGGCATTAAGATGGAAAAAGGAATAGAACTGGAAATGACTAAAATGATTAAACAAATTGTCGAGGACAATCTGAGGTTTACCAAAGATTGGTTGCTCATGGACAATTAGATGTATAGAGTAAGGACCATATTGACATATTTTGAAAAGAGGAAACTCTTGTTCAAAAGTGATGGTCAAAATGGGAATATGGAATTGTTTCCATAGGTGGAAGTTATTCTTTGAATCTGTGTAAGATTAGAGAACTTAATACAAGAAGGATGTTCAAAGGAATGTACATTTCTATGGAATCGCTTTCCATTGGAAATACTTTGTAATGTCTGTTGCCAAGTCTTTGTGACTTGTGTGCATATTCATTAGAAGAGGATCATTGCATATAAGTTTAGAATCTAACAAATTATAGTAAATGACAAGAATTTGGTGTTCTTGCATTTATTGTAAAGGATTCGGGATTGTGAAATGAGTATCATTGAAATATTGTCAATCGATCTGTTTCACAAAGTAAGGACCACATGTAAACATTGTGTGCATACTTGGAGTATGGCATAGCTATTGTTTGGACGAAAATAGTGTGCATGCTTGGAGCATGGCATGACTATTGTTTCAATTCAAGTATCAAGTTGATTAATCGAAACATAAATAATGAGTAATCAATATGGTGCTTAGATAAAAGGGTTTTATTTACACTCAAGAGTTTGGGGCCATATAGGATTAAGTATTATTCTTGTGTTTCACTTTGCATGTTTTCACTTCCAGAATAACTAGGTCATTCTTCCTGAATGACTAAGTTAGTCAAATCATCCTTAGTCGGTCATATGTTGGAAGTAGATATGAATCAAGACTGTCATGAATTTGGCTTGTATGATTTGTCTAAAGTGCATTAGACATAGCAATGGTTGTTGCAACATTCATGAGTACTCATAAGGCCTGAGTATTGGATTCAACTCACGCTCATTTGAATCACTTCATAGATTTTATCATGAGTGAATCACGAGATGATAATATCTTATATTCTTCAAACCTAGAGACATGAGTTGTTGACTACGAGTTGGTTATACATTGATTGCACGTAAACGCATTGGTAACTCGATGTTATAAAACGTGCCTTTGTGTATGATTCAACAAGTAGTCAGTACAAGCATATGATTCGAAGTTTATCCATTCCTTATACCCTCAAAGGGATAAAAGTGATATTTGTAGGCCCCTCGATGAATTAGTGATGACAAAACGTAAGTGCTCGGCTAGGCCTGGACTGATTTGATTTGTTCAATTAGTCAGTCGTCATAAATCGAAAATCGGGAAACAACAGATGGACAGAGAGAATTATTATAATCCATGTCTCAGTCCATACGATATCTAGAATGGAGGATTATATGATCACTTATCTAATGGACGCGTCATTGATTTGTTCAGAGTTCGACAACGGCTTTTGAGAGCTACGATTGCTAGTCGCGTTATGAAGTAATACTTGCAATAATAGTTTTAGACTTATCCAAGTGGGAGACTGTTGGATTAGTGTCTAAGTCCATAACTATAAGTGGTATATACTTGACCCGACCCGGCATGGTCCATTTGGGTTGCATGGCATCATGCATTTGGATAGACTAAAATAAGAGAAATAACACTTAAGGTTTATTAATATATTATAAGTTCTAATATATTAATAAGATTTTTTAATTAGTATTGATCAAGAATTAATCTAGAGTTAATTAAGTGATCAAAAGATGACTAATTAAATATATGGGTTGATTGTGTAAATCATCCATACTTATATAGTGGGCTAATGCTCCATGAATTATCAAGTTGGGCTAAAACCCATTAGGATGCTCCATGGTGTATTTGAACCCATGGATCCAAGGAAATGGAAAGCCATGACAATTAGGTTTTACCCTAATTGTAACAACTATATAAGCATCTTATTGATGTGAGAAATCGGCCACTATGTGTGTATGTAGAGGGCAAGCCGATTTTAGAAGTGTTCTAGTTTCTCTCATGGTTATTCCAAGTGCATTTGATGTTGTATGAACCATTTGAGGTGTCACACTTGGGGCACTAGACTCTCAAGCTACATGGAATCAAGCACCAACAAAGAGGTATGTCATTCTACTAGATTTTATATTATTTATACTTCCTAACATGCTAGTCAGAATAAATACCTTGGAAATTGATATTTGCATGTATAATAGAGAAAACATAGATCCAAGGTATTTAGGGTTGCATGTACACCATAGAAGTGTTAGAATGCTCAAAACCCAACAGAAAGTGCCTTGTCTGCGAGAACTTTCGTCAAGAGTAGTGATGCATAATCTAAGTAGGTGTGTGCACCTGACTATGTGGGACCGCGGAGCATGAGATAGTGAAATCTGAGTGGTGACGACTTGATGATGAGATGGTGGATTGATAAGAGAGTGAACAGATATGAGTGGGAGTAATCACTTAGGACTATCAGGGAAAAACGATAGGGTGAGCCCATGGCGAGTGAGAGAATATTATAAGACTACAGAGAGCCGTAACATTCATGAGTTAGAGAGAGAGTGTCGTATGTCTACGAGGAGCCTTAGAATACATGAGTCAGAGAGAGAGAGAGAGAGAGAGAGAGTATGACTACAGGGAGACGTAGCATACATGAGTCAGAGAGAGTATCTTATGATTGCGGGGAGCCGTAGCATTCACGAGTCAGTGAGAGAGTGTCGTAAGCCTGCAGGGAGCCGTAACATTCATGAGTTTGTTGAAGTGTCTAAAGACTGCGGAGAGCTGTAGCACTCACTAGTCAATAGGAGAGAGTGTTGTAAACTGCTGGGAATTGTAGTATTACTAGCCAGAGCATAACGTAGAGGGGTTCTTAGGCTTGAGTAGCCTTACAAATTGAGTATTTGGGAACTTGGTGGCCGGACCGGGGGTGAGACTGGGGTCTCCGTAATAGTCAGGAACCATTATACCTCGATCTAGGAAGGGGTTGTCGCAAACCGAAAGGAATTAGAGAAGAAGTTTACGCGTAGATTCGCGTTTCAGGGGTCGTGTGTTGAGTAACAGTAGGTATGATTGGTTCCAATCCTGCTATCGAACCAGACTCTCGAGCTTGAGTTTGGCTCTATTTCTGTATTGGGTAGGTAGGATGAGATTCCAGATTTTTAGATGGATTTAATTTTGAGTGGTAATGGTTTCCATCTAATGTTTTTAGACCTGAGCGGGTTGTATCGTTGGTTTGGGAAGGACCACGGGACTCCTGGAACTAGTAAGTGGTATACGACAGAGGTCAGGGGTGAGGCGACTTCAGATGGGTTGCAGTATTCGCTTGAGGTAAAGCGAACTTCATGACTTTGTGCGTCATATGATGGGTTGAGATAGATATTGTTAGAAGGAAGTCTGTAAAGTCATTTTTCTGGGTGTGCAAGGAATAGCCATTGGAGATTCAACTATTGGGTCGGGAGTTGACCTGGTACTCGATGTTGGGAGGAACATTGAGAGGAAGCTAGAGCTTATGATTGTAGAGATCAGAGGATAGTTCCGACCGGGCAAGGTCATTTTTCTAGTGTCCGAGGATAGAGTATTGAGGTTCGTTCTTCAGGTGGCTTCGGATAGTGGTACTGGTTGTTGGTCCTTGATGAGATGTGACCCCTCCGTTCCTTTGAGTTACGATCGGGATCAACTAGTATGTCTAACGTGAGTGATCAACAGCCAATTATGTTGAAAGACTTGTCCCCATCAGTCGCGATAAGATAATCTGAGTTGGGAGTGTTATCGGTCCGAGATTTGATGAGCGATTGGTATGGGGATATTCTGCATGGGCTTCATTTTGGAGGTAAAAAGCTACCACCTTGAGCATTTCTTTTGATAGATCTTTTTCTAGGGAGTTTTAGGGCTTTTCCCCCTTATCTTGTGGTTCTAGAGTTACTGGATCTTGCCATGGAGTTGAGACTCCAGATCTAGAAAAAAGGAGGTCCCATGAGCCCAAAGATCCAAGCTTTATCAAGCTTTGGGCAAGTCTCCATGCATGAAACCCTATATGGAGCTTATTTTTGGCATTTTGAGCCCTAGATGCCATGCATGAACGTAAAGCTTGCAGCTTTACGTGATAGGTGAACCTTAGAAGGCAAGATCCAGAGTATGAGACATCATTTCCACCTAAAAATGTCTGAATGATAAAATGGATTGAAGGGACCCGACGAGTCGGTGATTGGACTCGACGAATCGGTTAGGGTTTTCTTCGATGAGTCTGGACATGTTGTAACTCTCCAAGTTAAGAGACAACTCGACGAGTTAAGTTGAGATTTCCCATTTTGGAGTCAAAGTAAACTCGACGAGTTGGTGGAGCAACTCGACGAGCGGGTAGCATTTTCCCCGGTCTTCTGGATACTACATGGACTCACTGAGTTGGCTAGAAACTCGGAGAGTTGACTAGGGTTTCCGTGATTTTGAGTACTGTGGACTCGACAAGTTCATGAGTTGCACTTGATGAGTTGAGTCAACATGGACTGTTGACTTCAGTGTTGTCTTTCGTTGACTTTTAGGGATGGGTCAAGTTGTGGTCTTTGGAGAACAGAGGGGGGTAAAATGGTCTTTCACCCTTTTTGGAAACTTATTAGAGGAGTTAGCTTAACGTTTTATATAATTGTTAAGTAGAGATGATTGTGATATGTGTAGACGGAGTCTAGACAATTCGTGGGGTGCTAGATCTACTTGCTTACTTCTGAGGTGAGTCTTCTCACTATACTTACCTGAGCAGTAATCATTGTGTCACATGAGGGTCTTATGTGCTTATACTGAGTTATGTGATATCATGCATTTTGTCTTTGTAATTTATGTTGTATATTCTCCTATGCCTTATTGAGTTATTATGTTCTTGTGAGACCTGAGGGTCTTCATTGAGATACCAGACTGGAGGGTCCGACCCGAGCTGTGAACTGAGACACATGATCGGAGGGTCCTTATAGAGATATAGCCACGAGAGGCTAATTATTTGTGTGTGGTATTTTGGGGAACTCACTAAGCTTCGTGCTTAATGTGTTGTGTGATATGTGCTCCATGTACTTTTCAGGGTCGCAGGAAGGCACCGGCTTGATTGTACACACCAGTTAGAGATCATGATTTTGAGGATTCTGGGATTTTATCAAACATTGTTGAATTATGTTGTGACAACTGATACATTGTGGTCCTTGAGAAATGTGATATTGAGTTTTATGTGATTTAAAAAATGAAAATTTTGTTTTGAAAATTTAGAGCCTTACACTTGATGTTCCTGAAACTCCCTAATTTTGTCTCGAGTCATGGTAACCTCCTCCTGAAGGGCATCGGTGTGATCCCGGGTCTGATCGTGATTTTCGTATAGACGACGAAGGCAGACAGTGGTAACCTCGGTGGTGGCGCCGACGTCTAGAATTTGGCTAGTGGAAGCCATAGCATGCTTGGCGTCCAATACGACGAACCATGACAGGTAGAGCCTTTTCTGCTAGACCCCTGTTATGGAGGTTGTAACAGCCACGCTCCATACCGTAAGGAGGGTGCTGGCCCTGTTCCTAGCTCCACCTCCTCTAATCCACTGCCCATCGGGGCGTCGGGCCCTGATAGCCTTGTCTGGGTGCAGGATCGCGGATGACACATGGTGGGTTATAGACCTCGGACTCCATGTCAGAGTCCTCCTCTGGATCTTCTTCAGGATCCTCTACGGGTCCTCCTCAATCCATTCGCCATCTCCCTGGTTGGGAAAATAAGGGTCTTCAGGGTAGTGAAATCTTACCATGTTGATTGTGCAATGATAGAGCTATGAGAGACACATAACGAATTTAGAGGTATGGCTCTATAGAATTATAAAATACTCCTATAGTATTTTAAACTTTATGTTTGGTTCTTAGAGTTTCTTTGTATGAGTGTTGGTAAGTTTTAGACTTGTTGTTCACCATGACTATTCCCAAACATATGCTAGTCACGTTTTGGAGAAATATAGTTGATCAGACTATATTTATCCTAGATCTGATTGCCTACCCCAAAGCCTACTCGTAATGTTCAACTTATCATAAAACTTTTATAGGGTTCTTGTTAAGACACAACCCTAGTATGTAGGTATGTACTTTTAACCTACTAAAGTATCATTATATTTTAAAAGTACATGGTTGCGAAAATGTTTAGTCAGCGAGTTTTAGTCTCATTGTATTTATACTTGTATATCTTACATGGTTTGATATACTTAGTTCAGTATAAACTTGGCTTTAATACGAATCTGTCACACCCTCAATCCAGGATGGCGGAAACGTCCGGGGGTGGATGGCTTTCATGTATTGTATCATAACATAATGCATAATAGTGACCAAAGAAAACACAACCATCATAAATATAATTGAAAAGATTACATTGTTTTAAGAGTTACATGTTTCAAAATCAATTACAATATGATGATAAAAAGATTCTTCTAATGCCTTAGCGTCCTATCCTCAATAGCTTGTAGTTACCTGTTTTAATGATTTCCTGAGAATACAAGTGGTTTGAATAAGTGTCAACAATTAAGTTAGTGAGTTCGTAAGAGTTTGTATGAAGAATTGTAAGCCTTTCCATGTAAAATGATAGTGTTCGTTCCAGAAAAATCCAATATTTTCCTTAAAAATGAGTTGTAGTCTTAGAACCCTAAGACCGAAATGTACAAGTATTTTCCATACTTAAAATAGTAATATGCAGTTTTAATTTATATAAACCCATTTGAATGAAAGTTTTCGTAAACTAAATGTATCGTTGTTTCCCATGTGAGTTATTATAACTGTGCTAATGACATCGATGCCCTATTACGACGTTCTTCAGGCGTCGGAATGTTATGACATTTGTCACCCCAGACCTGCCGGTCTAGTTATTGCAAGTAGCTTAGGTGCGGGATTGCCAGTCCCGTATAGATCTATACACAAGTACCATGCTCTCTTACAGGAGACTCTGGTTATAATACGGGACTTTTGTAGGTACACTGATTCATACAATGAAGACTTTAGCTCACAAAATTTGATTCAATGAGTTTACGTGTAGTGAAATGAAAACCCTTTAGTAAGTAGAAGTATTACCTTTCCATATAAATTTCATAGCATGGAATAATTATACTTTTAAATAATTATTTATTCGCCCCAAAATGGTAAAATAGTGTAAATGACCCATAAACTATACCTATTATTGTTTACAATAAATATTTAGTTGTAATGAAAATCTTTTTATGTACAATTATCACTTTTCCATGATAATAAAATATTATGAAATAATTATATATGTATTTTTATATAATTATACATATTACTCAACAGGATACAAAAGTGTTAAAGTTACATAAACTATACTTATACAGTTTATTTTAGTACTTTGAATTTTAATACCTAATATATACATATATTTCAAATATAGGGGCTATTATACTTAGATGTCCATAAATAACAAGTAATTTATATCTAGCGCAAATAAATGGGTCTTTATTACGAAAATGTCTATTTGACTAGTTTTTGACTTTTAATGTCACAACGACAAAATAGTGAGATATGGTTACGTAAAAGCTTATGTTTATGTTTTTGTGATTTTATGTCAAGTTAACTTTATATTTTTTAAACACATATTTTTAGTCAAAAACCCACCAAAAATGGTGCCATAACCTAGTTATCACCATTTTTGTTAGATTAATCATATTGTTTTTATAAAAATCCTAGTTTTTATAGTTTTATGTTTATGCCTTTTGCATGAGGATATCTAGCATAGCTGTACTTGTTTTTCATGGTTTTGGATTTTAGCAAACTTTGGTATGTAAAAGTTCATAAAGCTTGGTAGTAACATCATTTCATTTATTTAGCACTTTTACACAGAAAGTAAGAAAACATGCCTAAAAATTTGTATATTAACACAAGTTCTCTTGTATTTTACTTGTATTCTCCCCCTAAAATATAAAAATCTCGAAAAAGTGGAGAGGTATGAACTCACCTTATGTGTGTTTTCTTGATTTGTGGAAGGTTGTAGATGAGAAGTTTTCAAGTCAAGAACACTTGAAAAATACTTGGAGATTTAATGGCCCTATGGATATTAATATGTGAATATGTGTGTAAATGGTTCAAGATTAGTATAGAAGTATGTAGAACTATTAGAGGTTAGAGGAAGTACTTACCAAAAAAAACCCAAGAAAAACCTTGGAAAAATCGTTTCTAGAGAGGGAGTGAGAGTTCTTTTTAGAGAGAAAAGTGAATTAGTGGAAGTGATGGTGAAATGAGGAAATCAAACTACTGATCGTGGTTATAAGGGATAAGAAATTTAAGTGGAGGGGTGGTTAGGATGAGTTATGAGGGGGACAAGGATTTGACCAACGGATTACTAGCTAGAGTTAGAGAAGTGACATAAAGGAGACTTGTGTTATGATAGGGGAATCACTTGTGCTAGTAACACTATGTATAAAATAATATAAGTCTTTATAACTCTTGATATTATTTTATATGATGGTGTGCTTTATATAAAATAAAGCTTCAAGATGGGCATAAAATATGAGGTTAGATGGTCTAAGATGTGAAAAACAAATGGGTTTGATGGAAACCCCGACGTTAAAAACTCCGAAGTAGCCAAATTTCCGAAGTGGGGTGCGAGGCTGAAGGGAAATCCTAAGTCATCAGGGGTTTCAAGGCGCCTGGGTACGAAGTCAGCAGACTTCCGAGAGGAGTCGGTTCTGGAGCGAGTTCTTCTGAAGCCAGTTGATTTCTGAGGCGAGTCGATTTCGGTGCGGGTTCTTCTGAAGCTGGTTAAATTCCGAGGCGAGAAGGTCCAAGATTGATGGATTTTTGGAGTGAGAAGGTCCGGGATGAGAAAGACTCCAAGAATGAGAGGGTTTCGGGGTGAGAGGGTCCGAAGTCAGCTTGTCTTAAGTAGCCAAAACTCTGAAATTAGCTTGTTATTTCCCGTTTTCTCTCCCCCCCCCCCATTTCGAGTGGTTTTCAATAATTTAAAGGGTTGGGATGGTATAGGTGTTTATGGAAAAGGTTAGAAGTGTGGTTCTTGTTACCAAGAGAGATTTGGGAGAGATTTGAGAGAGAGAGAGAGAGAGAAAGAGAGAGATTGTGATTAACTTTGCGAGAGGTTGGAGAGCTAATATTTTATGCTGAGGATGGAAGGCCAAGGCCTCTATTTATAGTATTCAAAGAGTCTTCCTGTCAGGTAAGATTCAATACTTACGCAACAAGGCCTAGAGTTGTGACTTTCATTGCACCTTGAAGAGTGATGTTTTAAGGTCGACCCAAATGGTCGAACCTACAACACAACTTGTGTTTGTAACCCTTGTTATGGTTTTGCCCCGTAGTGTTGGGTTTATGAACCCTACTATTTTGGGTTACGAGTATTATTTAATCCCAAATAATATATATCTGAGTTATCAAGTTTGTTACATTACTAAACCTTATTGGCAGATCCAGAGAGGTACTTTGTATTCATACTTGTAAGTTGTATATTAGGAACTTTAGGAAAACATTGTGTAAATCCTAACGTACTAGTACCGGTTGAGTTGACCGAGTTGATTTGTCGACTTTGTTTAACCCAAAGTTGACGGTTGTCACAACAACCTAGAACTTTGAATAGAGATGTATTATCTCATTGGAGAACCCATCAAGCATTTTGGATAATTATTTAACAATCCTTCTGAGAAAAAAATGTATGTTGCTCGAAGGGCAGTCTTCCAAGAGATGGAGATGATTTCCAAAAGGGCTAGTGGGAGCCACATAAATCTTGATAAGATTCAAGAGTCAACCAACGAAGAGACTAAAGTTGGACATATCATTCAATTCGAGATTGAAAGAGCTATACCTCCACCTGTTCTTTATAGATCCGATAGATGACATCATATACTAGTTATATAATAGTTTATATTACTAAGGTATGTGAGTTACTAGTATACAGCAATGGTAGGCCCTAAAGGCTACAACATGGAAAGAGGAAATAGAGAGCGAGATTGAGTCTATGTGTGTGAAAACATGGTATATCAAGCACTTGGCCTTAACCACTAGGTATAAGTGGATCTTCAAGAAGAAACAAGCATGGATATGAACAAACACACAATCAAACCAAGAAATGTTGTGAAGGATGTGTAAGCTTAATAAGTTCATTTATGGAATTAAATAAGCATCTCACAAGCGGGATCATTATTTCAATGAGAAAGTTCAAAGAGTTTGAATTTGTAGAAATAAGGATAAGCCATATATATTTCAAATCTAGTGGGAGTCATTGGAATCTCTGTTTCAATGAGAAATTTCAAGGAGTTTATATATATATATATATATATATATATATATATATATATATATATATATATATATATATATATATATATATGTGTGTGTGTGTGTGTGTGTGTGTGTGTGTGTGTGTCAGTGCTAGTGGGAGCACTGTAGTCATCCTTGTATTGTACATAGATAATGTACGATTCATAAGAAACTATATTCTAATTTAGAAAGTGTAAAATATTGGCTTGGTATGAGAATCGTTTCACTAAGATATACATGGGAAATACAAAACACGTACATAATAAAGATCTATGGAGATAGATCTAAGTGATTCGTTGAATTAAGCCAAAGTACAAGGAATGTTGAGGAAACTCGACATGCAGAACTCAAAAAGGAGTTTAGGCTTATTAAAATATGGCATGACATTGAGCGATGTTAATGTCCTAGTTCTACTAGAGGTTACGAGTCGTGTCCCTCACGCTTCTACTATGGGATTGATCATATGTGTCATGACATGTACCAAATCTGATGACTCATATGACTTGAGCATGACAAGTTGGATTAGATCAATTAGGCAAGAATCAGCAAATCAAGATCAAGAAGATTATAAGTGTCCCATGAGGAGAGAGGAAATGATCTTAACAGTATGGGAGAGATCATTATAAAAGTTACATTGATGCTCAATTCCACACTAATAAAGACGGTTCCGTTCACAGTCGGAATTCGTGCTTTTCTGAATGGTGAAGTCTTAGCTTGGAAGAGTTCCAGGACATAGACCATAGGGGATTTAACAAACTTAGAGTATATTGCAATTTTTTAAATTTCAAAGAAAACAATGTGACTAAAAGAGATTCATTAGTGACATCCTTGTTGAAATTTAATCATTGATGGTCCTTGTGAAGGTTCTTGTGACTTTATGGGTGAACTTACCTCAAGTATGGATCCCAAGTCACACATGCTCACAATACACATACTCAGTAAGTACCAATACATTTGATAATGAGTCAAATGTAAAGAGATCATAGTCAATATGTCATATCGAAAGACAATCTTGTCGATCCATTCCATAAGCCAATGTCACTGACCAAGTCTGACAGTCAAACAAAGTCGATATGCATTAGATTTGAAAATGAATTAGATTAAACACTCTTAGTTTAGTTTGTTTTAAACTTGAGAACTTGAAGCAATATAAGTGTTAATTCGATTTGGCGATTATTATGTGAAGATCATAATATATGATGTAGTTCAATCATTTCAATTAGCTTATCACTATTTTCTCCTTGTACATGTTTGGAACCCACTTCTCGAGTATTAATTTACTCAAACATCAATAGTCGGTCATACTTTTGGAAGTAAGTAGCGATTCAAGACTGTCATGAGTATTAGTGGACTGTCCATAATGTTTGGACATATCATAGAGATTGCGCTAACACTCATCAGTGCTTAATAGAGATTTAAGTATTGGACTAACCCATGCTTAGAGATTACTTTATGGATTCAATCATGAGTAATTCTAAGACAATAATATCTTCTATTCTTCAAACCTAGATACATGTGGGGTTTTGCTCTATGATTATGTTATGCATTGGTTTACTCCAACGCTATCTGTAACTGGTAGTTATAAAGGGTATATTCATGTGTGACATGATGAAATTGACAAAAACTATGTAGTTAAAGTGTATTTGTTCCATCTACCTTAACAGGAGAAGTGATATCTATGTTCCCCTCGATGATTTGGTGATAACATCTAAAGTGCTTGGCTGGGCCCTGACTGGATTTGATGTGTTCAGTTTAGTAGTCAGATGCAATCGTTACACATCTAAATCGGGAAACATAATCTTGAATTTTGAGATTGACCATTATCCATGTCTTGAATTCATACAGATATCTAGAATGAAGGGATAGTTGATCACTTATCTAAGGGATGAATCTTGATTACATCAAGAGTTTGGTAGTTGCATTGGATGGTTAACTCTCTGTTGATTATTGGTGAATTATTTGATTATTGGTGAATTCTTAGTCCTCGTATAGTTGATGACTTGTCGAGGTGGGAGACTGTTGGAAATAGTGTCTAAGGTCATTAACTATAGGTGATATCACTAATAATAATAGGGTTCTTTTGGGTTGCCCTCAAGACCCAAATTGAGTAGAATAAATAAGGAGAAATTGGTTTATTAATTATTATGTTTAATAATTAACTAGAAAGTAATTGGAAATATATTTAGGGAATTAATTAACAGTTTAATTAATTAAAGGGTTGAATATTTATTAATCGATAGTTGGTTAATCGGGAATCTTCCGGAACCCTTATGGAATTAGGGTTGGATGAAAATCACTCTATTCTACATGGGAAAGTAGTGAAATTTTGTGGTTTCCTCCTTTTCCCACATGGGAAGGAGTACAAAACCTAAGGAGGCATCCAAGGCTATAAATAGGGCCTTAGGGATTTCATTCCTACATGCACCTTGGCTTGAAGTTTCGCCAACCCTTCTTCCTCTCCATCTTAGGGACGACTTCTAACAATCTTTAGGTTTGTGAAATTGACCCTTCTCTTAGTTATTTTTTTATTCCACTCTTTGGTGTCATTAGGTGTGATACCATTAGAGGGATTCTAGTTTGGGTCCCCTCATCCAAGAAACTTCTTAGAGGATGAAAGATCTCAAGCATGGAGATCAAGGGCTACATAAGAGGTATGTTTTCTTATGTATTTTTATGTTTTCTAGGGTAGATGTAATTAGCATGAAACCATAGATCCATAGGTTGCATGTACACTTAGGTATACTGTAGTTTCGATTTTTTCCGCTACTTAGTTTATAGTGAATTTGACGCATATAAAAACCAACACAAGTGTCTCAACGGATTAATATGGTTTATGCAGTTTAGGTAAAATCAGCGTTATACCGATTTGGTTTCTTAAAACAGTTGTAACTTTTCATACAAACTCCGTTTTGGGTGTTCATTATATTTTTGGACTCAGGTAAACATGAACTACGAGACTAGAGTATCAGTTTGGTTTCTTAAAACAGCCGTAACTTTTGTATACAAACTCCGTTTTATACGTTCATTATATTTTTGGACTCGGGTAAACATGAACTACAAGACTAGAGTATTTTCTTTGCTGACATACGATAAATTCTAAATTTTAGTTTTTTAGACGTTAACTAAGGTTACAGTTTATACTTTATGATTCAACTGGGATTTTCGACAACGGGAAGTAAGATACCATCTCATAACTTATTGTAATTGAAATGACACTACATTGTAGCCAAAATAAGCATTAAAATTCAATGGGTCAAGTTACAGGATGGTTCGCGGTGAACCGAGTGTTTACAAATTTAGCTCTAAATTCAAGGATGTCACATAAGGATCCTTCCATTTCAACAAGTTGAACTCACCGTCATCACCACCACTGGCACCGGTACAATCCTGGCGAACTGCAACCAATGTCTAAATTCAGAGCTCTGCTTCCATCATGTTGGTTCCTCCACAAATTCAATCCACTTTTAACCTAAATTTCGCTATCCCACTGTGTAATCAAATACCTGAACGTTTTATTTGGTGGAAACTTTTTATGAAGAAGTTGTACAGAGGTGAAGTGTTGTTGGGTAAAAAGAATTTGGGTAAAAAAAAGTGTACAGAGGTTATATGCTTACGAGAGAGAGAGAGAGAGGTGGGGCCCCCTCTTTATTTGTTTTTACTTTTAAATATTTAAATAAAAGGAAAAAATGTTTAAAAATAGAAAAACAAACTAAAAGGGTAGATGAGTCTTTTCAAGTTTAATAGGGACCAATTCCATAAATAAACTAGCTCAAAAGGACAATGACGCCAAAAAAGTCAATGTTTGGACTAAACCTCAGGAAAAATACATATAATAGGGATCATTTTTGCAGTTTTGTAATATATATATATATATATATATATATATATATATATATATATATATATATATATATATATATATATATATATATATATATTAAAAAATTAAAATAAAACAACACTAAAAGAGGCATGTATTTGTTTGATTAAGAGTCTTTGTTTACCACTTATTTTGAGGTATGCATCTGAAATTTTGATCTTATTCGCATAGACCTAGAGTCAGGTTTGAAAGAAAAGAAAAACACATTTGTTTCCTCATTGCCCTTTTTCCATCTTCCTTCCATCAAAAACACGTCGACCTTGCTTCCCTCAACCCTCCTCCGACACCTCTACGCTCTCCGACCCAACACAACGCCGGTGCTGCCCTTGCACAACATCTCCCCCTCTTCTCTAAGCATCGTCGTCTCCACCATCTTGACGTAATCGACATGTTTGAATTTTTTTATTATGAGGTTGGATTCCCATCTGATTCTCATTAATTTTATCCCCATGTATAACCTCTTTTCGGACATCACACAGGACCCCTTCCATATGCCACCATCGCATGACCTCTTTTCCCTCCCACTCACTGGCCAATCAGCAAACTTTGTCTGCAAGCTTTTTTCAATCGTGGGTATTGAACTAAAACAACAATAGTACAATATATAAGCATTACCCATAGTAGAATCAACATGAAATCCCTTTGAGACCATATCTTTTAATGTATTCTCCATTAAATCAAGCTCTCCTATCTTACCAAAACAAGATATGGCATGTGCATAAACATGGTGTTGTAATTGAGGATACCTAAGACTAATTTGATGTGAAACTGACCCTTGAAATCTTTCTGAAGTTTACCCTTCTTGGGTTTTTCTCTATGTTTGACATGTTGCTGAAACCCGAGGACACGCTCCCAAATCTTCGTTTTTGCTGCAAAATTTTCTTCGTTTTCTCTTGTTTTTTTCCTGAAATCTTGTTGATTTCTTGTTTATATTGTTGTGAAAGATATTTTCTGAAATGCTGCGAAAGTCTTGTTATGATTTCTGAAAAATTACTGAAATCTTGTGAAATTATGCTTAAATCTGTGAAAGTATTCTTATGGTTTTTATATAGATTGTTGATTTCATTTTTTCTATGTAGATGGAAAGGTGTCAACTACATGCATAGACTATTGATGTTGATATTCCACCCACAGTTGATGTTGATGTTGATGAAGAAGAGGATGAAAAAGTGGCAGATAACAAGGGTGGTGGTTATAAATATCTTGGGTATCGTAACATTTTGTCTTACAATGATGTGTGCAAATTATGATGTGGTGAAACTTGTTTTAGGAATGTCGATCTCTATAGTTGCATCAAAATTGGCATTTAGTACTGGTGGGAGGGTGATTGATGAAAGGATAATCTCCCTTACGCATGTGACTGCACAAGCTCCCTCTAACATGTGACTCCCAAATATCAAAAAGGTTTATGCAGATCCCCCGATCGCCTGGAGGCCCAAAAACTTATGAGAGGCTTTCGTCATGTCAACTATGTTATTTTTGGATAAATTAATGCAAACATGAGATACGATCACATACTCATTTCTTTTCAATTTATATTCCACGATGGCTTTTCTGATAATTGCTTCCGCAAGTACGATAGTAGCAAGATTGGTGGGCTCCAAGATATCAAAAAAGTTGATGCCATGATGCCTATTTTTTGTAGTTTGCTGACCACTGGTTGATGAGAATCGGAATCATAGCTTCTTACCCTCATAAATCCTCGAGAAACTCTCAATCCGGATTTGCTAAGATACGTGTCCTCCATTGATTTTGAATATGAGTGATATGAGATTGGGATGTGCCTTCGAAATCAATGGAGTACACGTATGTTGGTAAATCCATATTGAAAGTTTCTCGAGGATATGTGAGTGTAAGAAGCTATGATTCTGATTCTCATCATTCGTTGGACAACGAACTACAAAAAATTTGGGATTCTGGCATCAACGTTTTTGATATCTGTGAGCCCACCAATCTTGCTACTACCGTACTTACTGAAACGATTGTCGAAAAAGTCACCGTGGAATATAAATGGAAAAAGAAATGAGTATGTGATCACTACCCATGTATGTGTTGTTTTATCCAATAAGAACATAATTGACACGACGAAAGCCTCTTAGAAGTTTTCTGGGCCTCCAGGCGATTGACCTTATGTATATGCACAAGCCTAATCCTGTCATTTCGATGATGGAGATGGTGAGAGCGATTACTATATTGATCAATCAAGGTCATGTTCATTACTGGGGGTAGTCAAATGACATATTGACCAAATTTGGGAGGCTATTGACATTGCTGAGCGATTGAAACTCACTGCACCAGTACATGTCCAGGCTATCTACAACATGTTTGTGAGGCAACATGTAATCTCATCTGATCTCATATGATTTGATATTATGACATAGAGTTTGTTTTGGGATTTTTTTGAATGATACAAACGAATGTCATCATTCTCTGTCATTTTATGCTATTGTTTTTTTAGATTTGCATTAATTATGGTTTCACTTTCTTTTTCTTATTGTTTTTCACGTGGTTCTGGAAGTATGCTCGCCTATAAATTCTTTTCTGTAGCTTCTAGAAAATTTCTTTACCCTAGAGATGTTGTTTTTCATGAAACTCCTTTTTTCCTTTTCAAAGTGATAATGTTACTTAGCCCATTGATCCATTTCCTAAAATTGTTTTATCATTACCTTTACACGATGATTCACCTATCAATCTTAATTTTGCTGTCAACATGTCATTATTCTTCCTTCTAGCAATAGTAATGAGTTACTTGATTAAGTTGTTAGTATCAATGAACCTGAAATTGCACAACAACATGTTGATATTTATGCACAACAACATGCTAGAAGAACTTGTAGAAATACTTAAGCTCCCTATCTCCAAGGTTACCATTGCAATCTGGTTTCTTCTACGAATTGCTTTTATCATTTGGAAGATTATGTTTCATATAATAAGATTCTCTCAAAATCAAAGTTTACTCTATTTTCCCAATTTTATTTAGTAAAATGCCTTATCTTTTTGAGTTGTTGCTTCTTATAGTAGTTGTTCCTCACCCAATTGATCAAGTGTTTTGTCAGTTGAGGACATATAAGGAAATTGGAATCGATGTATTTTGTCATGGACTCACAATATGTCACACCCCCGAACCGTCAGAAAGTAACGGCGGAAACATCCGGGGGCGGGTGACGTCATGCGTAGTATCATAAAAATTGTAACATAGTAAATCAAGCAAACACAACCATTACATTACGATATGAATGTTTATATCTATTTGATAACATAGTTTATATACATCAGTATAAGCAAAAGATAAAGACGAGACTCTAATATGCTTCGTCTTCTCCAAAAGCTGGCGAGATACCTGTCTAACGTTGTCCTAAGAATACAAGCGGTTTTGAAAAATGAATCAGCATAAAGCTGGTGAGCTCATAAGCATATTTTTGTATCGAAAACTAGTCGCTGAATTTGTACAAATAGTGTCTTTTCAATGTAAGAAAAATGACGTTTGTATCGAAAACCATTGTTATCAAGTTCTGAAATATGTATGCATGCTTTCCAAGAAAATCCAATATTTTCTAACATGTTGGTTGATTTCTGTATGAAAAGTAAGTTCCGTTTGGAAACCCTGGCTACCACCAGTATGTAATATATATTCTGTTTCGAAATCCTGGTTACCCACCAGTATGTAATGTAGTTTTATTATGCAAATAAAACCAAAGTTTGTGTCCCTGGATTACCCTCCGGTATGTAGATAGGTAGTTTTATTAATTAAAATAAAACTATATAAGAAAGAAAATCCTGTAAACAAAAGGTTAGTTGATACTATTGTGAGTTCGTATAACCATACTAATGTGACCGATGAACCTCCTCGACGTTTCTTCAGGCGTCGTAAGATTACAAAACTTATCACCCCAGGCGTGTCCGCCTAACTGTAGCTAACAGTTCAAGTGTGGGATTGTCAGTCCCGAATAGATCTATTCACAAATTTCACGCTCTCCCTCCAGGAGACTCTGGTTATACTAACGGAGAGGATTTATTGGTACCCCGAAGGGCATGGTGAAGATAAGTCTCACAATTCTGTATTAACTAGTTTACGTGTTGTTCTGTTGTTCTTGAGTTCGAAATTGATGTATACGTAGTAGAGTATAACTAATTATACACAAAATAATTATTTAGTAAGATACTATTGTCGACTGTATGGATAAACTAAGATGTCCTAGTTTATATGTTTGACTTTGTACATAGTTTGATTCTGTAAAACCTGTAAGGAAATCCCCAAACTATACCCATTATAGTTTGACTGGTAAGTTATGTTCATGTACTGTTTTGAAAACTATGCAATTTTGTTTAGAAAACGTCCCTTATGCTCCGCATTTTACAAAAGGGATAAAGTATCTAAATGATTAACGTAAAACCATTGTAGTTGCATTAGGTTTTAAGTTGTGGAAACCTTTAGGTTTGGCTTGTATCCCCCCTGAAAACATTGTAAAACTTATAAAAGCGTAGGAGTATGAACTCACTGTTTAACGTAGGATTCGAGTGAACGATCGGGATGAGTGTTGAGTGTCAACTGATGTTTCGTACGCAAATGGACCCTATTAATATATGGTACACATACACGCATTAGATGAGGAAATAACATCATTTGTTATAAAAGGAACCCACCTTAGGGACTAGGAAACACTTGAAACTAAGTGTTAGAATCACATGTGATTGACGGTGGGGAGTTTACGGCCGCAATCAGGAGTGTACGGTCATGGGTTTGCGGCCTAAGTGTTTGCGGTCCATGGGTTTACGGCCCATGGGTTTACGGCCATAAACACTTGACGAGATGTGTGATTTTTGGTGTTTCAAAGTCATTCCTAGCCTCTTGGAATTATTCTAAGTCTCGTGCAAAGCTCAAAGTAGGGTTTAAAGGTCAATACTCGACCTAAAATGGAGTTTACGGTCATTGAAGGGTGTAAGGCCATACACATGGGTTTACGGTCGTAAACCCATTTCGAGTTCATGATTTGGGTCGATTTCCAGGTGATAAAATAATGATTTCTAGTGGATATCAAGCATAGATGGATGTTACTTACTGTAAGAGGCTTGGAATGAGGTTTTTAGCCACCAAACACTAGTGTGTGTCTTCTTGGTGAGAGAGAAAATCTAATCAAAGATGAGGTTGAATGAGTTTAAACATGATTTTATCATTAGAAAAGGGATTAAAACACAATAAAGGTGAATAATCACTTACATTTTGAGGGTCCTTGAGCAAAACACGAAAATTCTAGAGAGAGAGTAGAGAGAGAAAGTTTTTGGAGTGTTTAAAAGAGTGAAATGAAGGTCTCTCAACCCTTATATAGGGTGAATTTTCGGCCAGGGGTGGGGGTCCACCTGGCACTGACCGTAAAAAGAGTTTACGGCCGTAAACTCGACTTGGTCGTGAACTCGTCTATTTTCGAGGGAATCGTGAATTTTTCGTGTGATTTTTCGTTTTCCGGCACGAATGTGATTATAACAATAGTCCTAGTTGATTTACTTAACCCAAGAAGTTGACAGAAAGTTTTAATAAAATTTTAAATTTTATTAACGGAAGTGGGTTACAATAACGGAATAAATTTCGTGTTGTAACACAGTATGACGAATATCTAGATGGAGTTCATAACTATACTAGTCCAGGTGGTGAACTTAACCCTACACCGGTAAAATCATTTTCATTTTTAATGCTAGTTTTTGAATATTCATTTAAAATATATACTAAAAAACTTTTATCTTTCTTTGCATAGAGATGACCTTGACATCACACTTGATATCCTTGTAGACGACCACTAAATCGGGTGCGACCAAAACCCCCTTTAACGGCAGTATTGGGTAGATTTCCACTGAGCTTCAACTCCAACCCCTATATAAGGGGGAGTAAACTCCATTTCAACCTTTTTCACCCTCTCTCTCTATACTCTCTCTCTCTAGGCTCGTTTTCGACTCAAATCCGCAACCAAACGCTTCCAAATTCTAAATCCACTTACCCTAGCTTGTTCTAAACATTATTGGTTGTGTTTGTAACCCGGAAATCGACCATTTAAGCTGTGGAAAAGGAGTTTACGGCCTAAGATCCTCCTTAGGCCGTAAACCCCTTAAATGAGGCCAAAATGACCCAAACTTGTCCCATTGAGCCTAGGAACCAATTAAGGAATTTATCTAGGAGTGTTTAATCATCAAAACACAAGATTTTAGGGCATAAAAGAGAGTTTACGGCCCAAGCACATGCTTAGGCCGTAAACACCTCTTAACCTTGCAAAAATGCCCCAAACACACTCCCAAACCACCCTTAGGCTTAATACATAAATTAGGGACATGCTATTTCGGGTTTAGAACATTTAAGCACATAAAATTGAGGGGCAAAAAGGATTTTACGGCCCAAGCACATGCTTAGGCCGTAAACACCCCCAAACCATGCCAAATGTTAGTTTTAATTCCCCTAAATGGCCTCATCCTTCATTATAAAATGCTAGAAGTGAAATAGGGACTTTAAACTGCAATAAAACCAAGGGTATAGGATTTCATGGCCGTGAACTCCCATAGGGGTGGTTCATGGGTCGTAAACTCCCATATGGTCCCTTTAAACCCCTCCAATCCACTCATACAACTTAGATTTGGACCTAGTATAATTCCACGATCAAGATAAAGCCTTTAAACACCCTAGAAACCCCTCACCATGAGTTTACGGTCGTAAACTCATGGGGAGTTGTCCCAGGGCCGTAAACAGCATATGGAGAGTTTACTCTAGGAGTGTAAACTCCATTCCTAAGCCATACACACCCTTAGATGTTACCCGGGACACCCCAAACACTTAACCAAAGTGTTTTCCGCTACTTAGGGTGCGTATACTTGTTTAATTAGTATTATATATACTAATTGTATGTGAACATATGTTATCATATGTTAAATAGGTCATTGAGTGTGTTCAAGTCTTTACTTGACACCGAGCACCCAACCGGCACCTTTGTCGGATCCACTTATACAAGGTGAGTTCATACCCCTGAATGAACCTTTCAAATGCTTTTACATGTTTTATAGGGGGGGATACAAGTTAAACATGCTAGTCATCATAGAAATCACATGTGATTGATAACCCGCATGCACAAAGATTTACCACACTGTAAACTGTTTTACCGAGTAGGACGCTATAAATGGTTTTCTATAATGTTTTCTCTTGTTCAAATCTGTTACTTATATTGTTTTATGAGAATTCATTTTAAACTTGTTTATAAAGGATTTCCAAAGGTTTTCCAACTTATTTTACAAAAGAATACCCTGTCGGGATTTCTCAAGTATAAAAGTTCTCTTTCATGTTGTATACTTTTACTTGTTAGTTACCGCTGCTTCGCTTTCACTTAGTTTAAACTCCTACTTGATAACGCTTTCACTTCGTGATGCGTTTATACCTGTTATTGCCTCTATTTCGCTTACACTTGTAGTCGCTTATACCTGTTAGACGCTCTTACTTCACCAGTTGTCGTTTCCACTTCGTGGTACACTTATATTTGGTACACTTATACTTCACGATTCGGTTATTCCACACGATTCGGTTAATCCACACGATATGTTTCCACTTGTTACACACTCAGTCGTAGTTAGATGTATGTCTGTGCTTGTATAGGTACATATAAATAATGATTGAAGGACTTAGGAAGGCTCGTCCGCCCTATTTCCTTTTCTTCGTTGAGATGTGGTCTGGTGGGATCGGATGGCCGTCCGAAGGTCGTTTGGTTCATTAGTTATATATTATGTATGCGAGCATAGACATATAGGTTTACTCTAGTCATTTCAGTTATGAGTCTCTACCTCTAGTTCAACACTTATATTGGAAACCCACTACCGACTAGAAACCTACTACCCACTATTTGGAAGTCACTACCCACTATTTGGGATGCATCTTCGGGACACGGCCTTCTCCGTCGTCTAGTTGGTAACCAAAGTCTCCTGTAGGGAGAGCGGACATTGTGTGTATAGATCTATACGGGATTGACACCCCCGCACCCAGACTACTAGCTACAGTCCCGGCCTACCAAGCCAACAGGTGACAAATGTCATATTTTATAGACGCTTGTAGGGCGTCTGGTACTCTAGTCAGTATGGTTATGAGTATCCCGGGTTACCTTATAATTCATGGCTTTAAGGTAACGGTATTTTACCAGCAATTTACACTGTGTGCTGGAAACCCTCTTTCAGAGTCACACTGTTTGTAGACCTCGTTAGCTTTATCTTTCATTTGATACTGTCTGGGGTTTGTACCCTCTGCTTTTAGACCTTGCTAGCCGTACCTCTCATTTGGTACCGCCTGAGGTCTGTGTCTCCTTTTGTTATACTGAGCCAGGCGTGTCGTTCATTCGATATTTTCCTGGAGTCTATGATTCCTCTTGCCTTAGTCAGCAGTCTTCACTGCTGAGGCATATCTCATTTCCCTGATATCTCCTACTTTCTTTAACAATCAAATTCTGTATTTTGATAATGATAACGTCTAAGGGAAAACTACTTTTTACCACAATTACTCCGTCCAGTCTTGATAGAAGGCTGCTTTTATTAAGGAAAATATAGGATTTCTGGAAAGAACTCTAATACACTGTGAATTCTTAAACTGCTACTTTTTATAAAGTTATTTGAATAAAATGACACTAAATACTTATGAACTCACAAGCATTTGTAAAAATATTGATACTCGCTTTTCAAATAACTTGTATTCTCAGGTCAGCTTTAGACAGGTACATTCCCGGAGCTGTTGATGAAGATAGCTTAGTACCAAGTTGTACTTATTATACTTACTTGTATTACTTTGATGTATTGTAATGTAAACCATGTAAAACTATTACTATTAATGCAATGTTTTGTTGTACTTTGATTACTATAATGCATGTGTTGTGATACTTGACATGACGTCATACACCCCAGAACGTTTCCGCCGTTCCGGTTTTGGGGTGTGACAGATTAGTATTAGAGCATTGTTTATAGTGAGCTAAGTATATCAATTCATAAAAGATATACAGCCTATAAATACAAAGGGATAAAACACTCTGACCATGAATTATACTTTAAAAATATAACCATATTTTACCAAAGTATAAGAACATCCAGAATCTAAACACTCGTACACAAGTATCACAAGAAGAACAATAATAAAAGTCTTCGGATGTTGGGCATTACCGTCAAACCTGGGCAGTTATGTAATCAAAAGTTGGAATAAATGTAACCTGATCAACTACATTTATTCGAGATGCGATGAACATGTGCTTGGGAGTGATAGTGGTGTGCAACAGGTCTGAAACTTACCAACTAGGAATGCTAGAGCCAAACATAAAGTCATAATACTATAGGAGTATTTTGGAACACTAAAAGACTCCCATTAATTCCAGAATCATATTCAGAAGATAAGAAACAAACAAGAACATTAAAATACCATAGGGGTATTTTAGGATCCATAAACAACCTTGTGTGAAGAACTAAAAAGATCCTTATTGATATACCTACAATTACAGAGAGTATACTCCCAAGGTTATATATGATAAGGATCCCATAGGCTAAGAATGTGTGGTTTCCCCCTACTTCCTTTTCCTTGTTTGGATGTGGACTTAGAGTAGTATCACATATTCGAAGGCCTATCGGATCTACGTTATATATGACTTGTATACCCTGTGTAATCGTAGCAGGACTCGATATGGATCACCTAGTGAAATGTTAATAATCTCTTAGGATTCTTTAGACATTTCCATTCTCGCACGAACCCTATAGAAAGCCCTATCCACTTCAGCACTCGGCAGAAGAGTTGATTCAGACCCAAAGGAAGTTCATTGAGAAGATTTCCAGTTCGGAAATAAATGAACTGGGACGAGACTATTGAAATCACCAAGTGACTATATCTTTTTAGGGACATCGGTGAGGAGTTTGCCTAAACTTCCGAGATTCCCAGTCACCCATTATGAGGTGATGACACCCATAGTCGGAATCCGGAAGCAAGGCGGAGTAGAGATTCAATATGTCCATACGAGGAGAGAACCCTAGGTAACTACTCGAAGGAAACCAACGCCGATACCAGTCAAAGATACGAGGCAGACAGAGGGAGCCAGTACATGGAACCCGAGAATTGTCTTTTCCTCGTATTCGTCATGCTAATACACCCATAAAATAATACAATTTAGTGAGTTAGTGGTTACACTACTCACGCTATGTGTTAGGTAAATCGCCATTTCCCGTTGCCAGTAACATGATTAGAGCATATCCCCGCACCTCTATTGAGGGTATTTAGCCATAAGCCTTCATGAGCCTTTCTTACCACAGTCTTCGTTCCGAACTGTTCTCAAATCTCTCCAGGTCGGAGAGTGAAACCTTTCCCAGTATAAAGGTAACGTAGTAGGAACGATTCCCATCTTATGGCCTTTTTCCGATACTCATACTCCTACCATGATTACCAGGACTACATCATAGGGATGTAGGTCGACACTCAGACAACCAGTACCCGAGGCACGGGAAAAATCTATGGCTAATACAGTCAGGACAGAAATGTCCAGGGTTAGCCATCGTCTCTCATTACCTTGTATTCCTTTCCGTGTAGGAAAACCATGCCTCCAAAAAAGTGTAACCAATCCGCAAGCAAGAAACCTTCTCTCTTGTTCGATGAGGCTACGTTCCAAGCTGCAGTCTCGGCAGTCGTAGCAGTTGTCATGGCTCACCTGAATGCTAACAACGCTAATGTTAGCAAGGGCCCTATTGGGGATTCCATTCCTAACAATGGACAACAACAATCAACTCCCGTATACCCAGCCACCCAAGAACCTCAACCGAACCCACTAAAGAGAAAACTCAAGATCGAGGAGGGAGGTACCTCGGCTCAAGGACCTTCCGAAGGGCAACAAGCTGAGGCAACCCCTGTCAATCCTTCCCTCCCGACTTCAAGAAGACCGTACCTAGGAAACCTTCCCCACTGCAGCAAGTGTAGTTACCATCATCATGGTGTCTGTCGGGAACTCTTATGTGCTAGGTGCAACATGAAGGGGCATACTGCCCGTGTATGCAGAACTTCGGTGGAGCGTATTGCATCAATCACCAAGGTGACGGCCAATCCAGTTTGCCGACTATGTGGTGAGATTGGACACTTCAAAAGGGACTGCCCAACCGAAGGAAACGACAAAGACACAGGAGGAGTCTGAATCTACTGCTTAGGGAAAAGCATCAAGTAACCCGGTAGATTTTTGGTACGCCCTTCAATCTCAGATAACTAACTAAAAACATTAAAAGACTAATTCAAATGTAAAATTTTTCCTAGTAAGGCGAAAGTCACAGCACTGTTATAAAATTTAAAATCCATCAGGTAAAACTATAATGGCTAAACATATGTGTTACGGCCATGTATAGTTAAGATGGATAGACCTAGAGTGAGTGAATGCCGCCTCATTTCCTGTTCCTCGTTTGGTTGTGGATTAAGGGCGGAGTCGCTCAGTCGACAGTCCTCCCCACCTTAATTATACATGACTAGTATATGTTAAGTGATTATAGAAATGCCTCGTGAAAATCCATTCATGAAAAGGTACTCTACTCAGAAACACTTAGGACTACCTATAGTTCCGCGTCGACTCTATCGGTCCCAGTATCCGTGACAGTGATACATAGGACGAAACCTTAGACGCCTAGAACTTGTGTGCCTGTTCGGCACATGACTCTATCGATCTCCATTTTATATCATGTCGAAGCGTGCCAACTTCGACGACTCTATCGATCATGGTTCGACTTCATGCAACCATGTGTAAACCGCTAGTGCTGTGTAAAAAGAACTTTCTCCGTAGCCATTCTAGCAAATAAAGGCTCTTTCGAACCTAAACATAAAACAAATAATCAAACTTAATACGATCCGCCAGTCGTCCCTCTTATCTCAAACCTTCTGAAGTACCCAAGAGAAGGGTACCAAGTGCTGTTAACCGACCCCTCTTAGTCATATGGAAATCCGAAGCGAAAGACACTGCAGATACTCCAGAAGACAATGGCCACCCGAAGCACACACCATAGATCCCCCAGAAAGGCCCTTCGCACCTCGCACATTAGGTTCGTGAACCCAGAGGATAGAACTCATGGGACTGACCACTATAACCAAGTATATGCATAAAGGTGGTATATAATTGAGATTAAAAAGATTTAAGGTGTGTGTTTCCTCCCTACTCCCTGTTCCTCGTTGGGTTGTGGGTTTGGGGTGGAGTCGTACAGCTGAACATCCTGCCGACCTCAATTATATATGGCTTGCATACACCAAGTATTAGTGGTTAAGCCAAGTATGAGCTCTACCACGAACCTCATAGTAAAACCCTTCATTCTAGTCCGCAGAATAGGAGCCAGAGACAAGAAAACCACAGTGGGTTGAGCTACTATGATGACCACAAATCCAAAATATGTTGACATCCCAGTTTAGCCAGCTTAGTAGCTAGCACCCGCAATGGGTAAAGGCACCCGAGTCGTAAGAGTCAAGGACATTAACTACGACCATCCATTCACGCTTAATCCCCCGAATTAAGCATCGCAGCGGATATCCCAGAAATCCGAAAGCGGCGATAATGTTAAACACTCAGAAGAATGGATGAAGAGATTAACGTTCCAAATAATGGAACCCAATACTCACTAGATTTGACCTAGACAGAGGAAACTCAGAACCTTCAGAAGAGTAGTTGCAGCAGATGCTCGCACTACTTAGGCACTTCATCCACCCGTTACTGACGAGTAGTGCCTAGGATCCTCCACCCTCTCGCATGGAGGAAATCGTCGTTGCCCTATAGACGATCGACTTCATTCTCCGAAGTAAACACTAGGATACCGAGAACCATAGGATAACCTCCGTAGCCATGAATGCTTGATCAAAGTGCGAAAGTAGTTGCGTTAAGCCTCATGACCCAGGTCCCGAAGAGATTATAGACTTGACACCAGCCTTGGTGTTAGTCGAGGGGTTATGCAGGAGCATGCGCTTTCCGCACTAGAATAAACCAAAGTCATATGAGATTCATCGGACTATCAGGTGTTCCACGAATACTATCTCACGCAGAAATAGTAGAACCACCTCCCGAGATAGTCCAACACTCATCTGGTGAAACCCTAACTCCCTGACCCTGAGGGTTTCCGTTAGAAATATCTCAAGCATCAGAAGTTCAGGTTCATTATGTATGAGCTTGAGATAGACACCCTACAACAATCGGATAACCTTAGTCACACAACCCATTCGACGATCTAGAAAGCCTCTAAAGGCCAATGGACAGGAAACACGAAACCAAAGACAACCCGAGCTTCCTGAGAACCAACCTGAAGGACTACACTTCCAGTATTAGAGAGAACATTTAGAACTTCGGAATGACGATCACACCAGTGATGATCTCGCATTAGAAGTACACTATGTTCTAAGTACCAAAAAGTTCTACCCTTCCGAGAGCTTAGAACCATCCGAGATCCTCACAGAGATTTGGTCCAACCCTCGTCAGACCACTACTACCTTCGGAAAATCCACAAGTTTCACACCCGATCGAACCACTTCCTAGACTTGATAAGTGCTTACCCGACATCACTTTTCGTACCCCACTCATCTTGATAGAAATCATTGAGAAACCTAACCTCGTAGATACACTAGTCGGAACCCACTAGCTACACGAGACGGAAATCCGCATCCCTTAGGTGAAGGTTTGTTGGAATGACAAACACAGACCAGAGTTCACCGGGGAATGCGAGGACAAACCAAATAGGAAGTACCCTCCTGCCTCTATCATCCATACCTACTTCCTTGCCTAGACCTGAATTTCGGGACGAAATTCCCTCTAACGGGGGGATGATGTGACAACCCAAGCTTATTCCGTTACATTACCCCGTTACCGTTAACAGAATATTCCATTTTATAAAAGGTCTGTTAGTTAGAGGTCGCCAAATAAATAAATGTTTTTATTTATAATACATGTCGTTATAGTCGTAATAAAGTAAATAAAAACACTTAAATTACATTTCCATAGTAATTTAGAAAAAGTTAGTTTTTATTATTACGACCACTAAATCGGGTGCGACCAAAAGCCCCGTTTAACGGCAGTATTGGGTAGATTTCCACTGAGCTTCAACTCCAACCCCTATATAAGGGGGAGTAAACTCCATTTCAACCTTTTTTCACCCTCTCTCTCTATACTCTCTCTCTAGGCTCGTTTTCGACTCAAATCCGCAACCAAACGCTTCCAAATTCTAAATCCACTTACCCTAGCTTGTTCTAAACATTATTGGTTGTGTTTGTAACCCGGAAATCGACCATTTAAGCTGTGGAAAAGGAGTTTACGGCCTAAGATCCTCCTTAGGCCGTAAACCCCTTAAATGAGGCCAAAATGACCCAAACTTGTCCCATTGAGCCTAGGAACCAATTAAGGAATTTGTCTAGGAGTGTTTAATCATCAAAACATAAGATTTTAGGGCATAAAAGAGAGTTTACGGCCCAAGCACATGCTTAGGCCGTAAACACCACTTAACCTTGCAAAAATGCCCCAAACACACTCCCAAACCACCCTTAGGCTTAATACATAAATTAGGGACATGCTATTTCGGGTTTAGAACATTTAAGCACATAGAATTGAGGGGCAAAAAGGATTTTACGACCCAAGCACATGCTTAGGCCGTAAACACCCCCAAACCATGCCAAATGTTAGTTTTAATTCCCCCAAATGGCCTCATCCATCATTATAAAATGCTAGAAGTGAAATAGGGACTTTAAACTGCAATAAAACTAAGGGTATAGGAGTTCACGGCCGTGAACTCCCATAGGGGTGGTTCATGGGCCGTAAACTCCCATATGGTCCCTTTAAACCCCTCCAATCCACTCATACAACTTAGATTTGGACCTAGTATAATTCCACGATCAAGATAAAGCCTTTAAACACCCTAGAAACCCCTCACCATGAGTTTACGGCCGTAAACTCATGGGGAGTTGTCCCAGGGCCGTAAACAGCATATGGAGAGTTTACTCTCGGAGAGTAAACTCCATTCCTAAGCCATACACACCCTTAGATGTTACCCGGGACACCCCAAACACTTAACCAAAGTGTTTTCCGCTACTTAGGGTGCGTATACTTGTTTAATTAGTATTATATATACTAATTGTATGTGAACATATGTTATCATATGTTAAATAGGTCATTGAGTGTGTTCGAGTCTTTACTTGACACCAAGCACCCAACCGGCACCTTTGTCGGATCCACTTACACAAGGTGAGTTCATACCCCTGATTGAACCTTTCAAATGCTTTTACATGTTTTATAGGGGGAATACAAGTTAAACATGCCAGTCATCATAGCAATCACATGTGATTGATAACCCGCATGCATAAAGATTTACCACACTGTAAACTGTTTTACCGAGTAGGACGCTATAAATGGTTTTCTAAAATGTTTTCTCTTGTTCAAATCTTTTACTTATATTGTTTTATCAGAATTCATTTTAAACTTGTTTATAAAGGTTTTCCAAAGGATTTCCAAAGGTTTTCCAACTTATTTTACAAAAGAATACCCTGTCGGGATTTCTCAAGTATAAAAGTTCTCTTTCATGTTGTATACTTTTACTTGTTAGTTACCGCTGCTTCGCTTTCACTTAGTTTAAACTCCTACTTGATAACGCTTTCACTTCGTGATGCGTTTATACCTGTTATTGCCTCTATTTCGCTTACACTTGTAGTCGCTTATACCTGTTAGACGCTCTTACTTCACCAGTTGTCGTTTCCACTTCGTGGTACACTTATATTTGGTACACTTATACTTCACGATTCGGTTATTCCACACGATTCAGTTAATCCATACGATATGTTTCCACTTGTTACACACTCCGTCGTAGTTAGATGTATGTCTATGCTTGTATAGGTACATATAAATAATGATTGAAGGACTTAGGAAGGCTCGTCCGCCCTATTTCCTTTTCTTCGTTGAGATGTGGTCTGGTGGGATCGGATGGCCTTCCGAAGGTCGTTTGGTTCGTTAGTTATATATTATGTATGCGAGCATAGACATATAGGTTTACTCTAGTCATTTCAGTTATGAGTCCCTACCTCTAGTTCAACACTTATATTGGAAACCCACTACCGACTAGAAACCTACTACCCACTATTTGGAAGTCACTACCCACTATTTGGGATGCATCTTCGGGACACGGCCTTCTCCGTCGTCTAGTTGGTAACCAAAGTCTCCTGTAGGGAGAGTGGACATTGTGTGTATAGATCTATACGGGATTGACACCCCCGCACCCAGACTACTAGCTACAGTCCCGGCCTACCAAGCCAACAGGTGACAAATGTCATATTTTATAGACGCTTGTAGGGCGTCTGGTACTCTAGTCAGTATGGTTACGAGTATCCCGGGTTACCTTATAATTCATGGCTTTAAGGTAACGGTATTTTACCAGCAATTTACACTGTATGTTGGAAACCCTCTTTCAGAGTCACACTGTTTGTAGACGTCGTTAGCTGTATCTTTCATTTGATATTGTCTGGGGTCTGTACCCTCTGTTTTTAGACCTTGCTAGCCGTACCTCTCATTTGGTACTGCCTGAGGTCTGTGTCTCCTTTTGTTATACTGAGCCAGGCGTGTCGTTCATTCGATATTTTCCTGGAGTCTATGATTCCTCTTGCCTTAGTCAGCAGTCTTCACTGCTGAGGCATATCTCATTTCCCTGATTTCTCCTGCTTTCTTTAACAATAAAATTCTGTATTTTGATAATGATAGCGTCTAAGGGAAAACTACTTTTTACCACAATAACTCCGTCCAGTCTTGGTAGAAGGCTGCTTTTATTAAAGAAAATATAGGATTTCTGGAAAGAACTCTAATACACTGTGAATTCTTAAACTGCTACTTTTTATAAAGTTATTTGAATAAAATGACACTAAATACTTATGAACTCACCAACATTTGTAAAAATATTGATACTCGCTTTTCAAATAACTTGTATTCTCAGGTCAGCTTTAGACAGGTACATTCCCGGAGCTGTTGATGAAGATAGCTTAGTACCAAGCTGTACTTATTATACTTACTTGTATTACTTTGATGTATTGTAATGTAAACCATGTAAAACTATTACTATTAATGCAATGTTTTGTTGTACTTTGATTACTATAATGCATGTGTTGTGATACTTGACATGACGTCATCCACCCCATAACGTTTTCGCCGTTCCGGTTTTGGGGTGTGACAAGGTCTGATCACATTATAAAATCATTTTTGTTTAACTAGGACACATAGGGTTTCACCAATTAAAAAAACGAAAATGCAGATCAAGCTTCAGCTGAAGCTGTTTGAAGTCATTCCCATGCTTACTCATCAAGTCATGGATGAAATCGAGCCTTTGATTGACAACAAACGGCCAAACCTTGAGGTTAAAATATCTATAACTAATTAACTATATTTCTTGTTAGGGTCATGATAACATTGTAGTTTTTTTACTCATTGAATTTAGAAATAAAAAAACTCATGCCAAAGCACTCAGACCACCTATTTTTAGAAAGCTTTCATGTCATGAAGGCCATAGCTGTCCTAACCATAGAGATTTTTAGATATTACTTAACATGAAAAGTCATAAGATTTTGTGATTTTTTTACTTAATTTTGTGATTGGTGATCTGCCATTCGTATCTTTTTCATGCGTTTTTAACCAACAATGATTAAAAATCATGACCCTTTTTTTCCAAGGTATATATTTAGGTGTCAAAAATATTATTTTCATTTAAAATAATTAAATAGCATGGCCCTTCTTTTTTCAAAAAAATGGTGAACTTCATCTATGATTCCTGAGTATGGGATTATTTATGTCGTTGACATAAATTATTTTCTTGTCATTTTAAAAATCACATTATCTTTAACAAGGTATAATTTCCTAGAGATTTCACCAATTTTTTCAACGGCCACCATATATACTAGTCAAAAGCTAGGATGAGTACATGAAATAAAACAACAAGAAACATGCCACTAGTCCGTCATTCTTAGGGTTACAAGTTACAACACCAGTTACACCCAGGAATGTTTAGGACGTTTGGATAACGCACTTGATTATTACTTGATTCTAATTGAGTTCAGTTGTTATTTTATGCTTCATGTGATGATTTTTAGTAATTATAATTGAGATTGGATTGTGTGAATTCGTTTGATGTCATAACTAAAATAGTATATTGTCATTCCACCATTTTTTCCTAGTTCAAGTAGTGTAGGAATAAAGGTAACTGGTTTAATCAACATGTATTATTCCAATTTCTGATATTCAATCTTAATATTTTAATAGGTAGTTGTAAGATACTTTATTGCTAATTCACCAATTGTTCCTAATCCATTTAGACATAGGAAGCAAGACAACTAGTTAAATTAACATATTGTGTGTGAATCTAAACTGTCTGATAATTGAATCAAAAGTATCTTAGTTTTCTCATTAAAAGTTTGTCTCAATTAATAAAGTTTCAAACATTTTTCATTGTTTTCGGTGTAATTAGTTTATAACAGTTGCAAGTATTATTTCTTCTTTTATTGACTATTCAACACAAAGTTTGAACACGGACTTCTCGTGGATTCGACCCGACTTACCCTATCTTATAACACCCATTTCCTTTTAATGATTTCATAATAGGGTTGATAAATAATAACGAGTACTTGTATAATTAAAGACTAAATTTTATAAGTTTGGCAAGTGAATTAATTAAATAAAAGACTTTATATAAATATAAAGGGTTAAAATAATAATAATAATAATAATAATAATAATAATAATAATAATAATAATAATAATAATAATAATTAAAAAATAAATTGATTTATTTAAAATAAGTATGGTTTATAAGTTCATGCGGTATAGTGCAAACTGTGCAATTTCCCGAAATAAGTTTTGAAGAGGAATTCGAATACAGGGTCAAAAATGTTAATGTGCCAAGTTTCAGGGACCAATATGCCATTTCAGAAATTGAAACTCCATTCACAGTATCAACGTCGCTGTCGTTTTCTACATTTTTAGACCAATAATCTCGATCTTTTTGAAAGGAATTTCATCCTCAACCTCAAATACGCTTAGACCCGACCTTTGAACCTAACCACTCTCTTTTTCAGCTCCATTATCGAGAGAAATCGACAAAACTACAAATTTGGTCCATGTGGTATTCAAAAAACTTTGGATAGGGTCCAAAAAGTTTCCAACTTGCATGGAAAGTCCAAAATCAAAGTTTTTCTGGGTTTTTGGTCCCTGATACACTTGAAAAGTCGATTTTGCCCTTTTCATTTCTTTTTTATATTTTCTTTATTTATTTTGGTATTTAACTAATTAAAAATAAAAAATAAAAAATAAAATCTCACCAAAACCCTCCTTTCTCTCTCTCTCTCTCTCTCTCTCTCTCTCTCTCTCTCTCTCAAGAAAGTCAAAAAAACCCGTTACTGTATTTTCCTAACCCTTTCAGCCTTTTCTCTCATTGTCCATCGACTACATCCCACATGCCTCCATCTACTTGACTTCTTCCTTACATGATCTGCCTAAACTCTTTCTTTCTTTTTTCTTTCTTTCCCTCTCCATCACATACTCTTTCACTCGCCCCTTTTCTCTCTCCTTCGCAATGAGTTTCTAGAGCGAATCCATGGATACTACTGAACTTGAGAAGTTCACAGCCTCACCCCTTACCCACGTTGCAACCGTAGACGTCCAATGGTTCGATTTCTAGGTGGATAACTTTGATTTATTGATTCGATGTTGAAGGTCAAGGGTTGGATGTGGTGATTTAAGTTCATTGGGTTTGATTTCATGGAATTTATGGGTCTTGGTCTTGATTTAGTTGCAGTTTTGTAATGGTTTTTGAACATGGATGAAGGTCTTGATTTAGTTGAGTTACAGAGTAAAATCGGAGGTCCAAGAACACGAAGATCCAAAATCGGAGGTCCAAAAAAAGGGAATTTTATAAGAAATCAAGAAATCTGTGTGTATATATGTTCTTGTGAGTTTCAGAATTAGACTCCAAGAAATTTGTTGTTGTTGTGTTTGTTATGTTTTTCCCCATTCTTCTTCCATCTCGATTGTTGTTGCCAGACGCAAAGGGAATGAGGCAGTGGAGCTGCTATCGCTTGCCACCCGTCACCGACCTCCACCTCGTTGCCGCCACTGTTGTGAACCATCGCCACCTCCGAATGCTGCTTCCGTCGACCCTCTCTGTCCAGTGTGTTCCTTCTTTACTGACCACGTGACCTAGGAAGTTTACCTTCCTAATCCAAAATTCATACTTAGAGGATTTCACATAAAGCTTTTCCTCTCTCAAAGTTTCTAAGACTTGTCTCAAATGCTGGCTATGATCTTCCTTACTCTGCGAGTAGATAATTATATCGTATATGAATACTATTACAAATTTGTCTAAGAAGGGACGACACACCCGATTCATTAAATCCATGAATACCGTAGGGGCATTCGTTAGACCGAAGGGCATCACTACAAACTCGTAGTGACCATAACGAGTCCGAAAAGCTGTTTTGGGAACATCATTCTCATGGACGCACAACTGGTGATACCTCGATCTCAGGTCTATCTTTGAAAAGTAGCTGGCTCCTTGGAGTTGATCGAAGAGGTCGTATATTCGCAGGATAGGGTATCGGTTCTTAATGGTAAGCTTGTTTAGTTTGCGGTAATCTATGCACGTGCGGAACGACCCATCTTTCTTTTTCACAAATAGAATCGGTGCTCCCCAGGGTAAAGAGCTCGGTCTGATGAATCCCTTACTAAGGAGTTCGTTTAATTGGCTGGATAATTCTTGCATCTCTGCTGGCGCTAGGCGATACAGGGATTTGGCTACGGGGATAGCTCCAGGAATTAAGTCGATTAGAAACTCGACTTGACGTTCAGGAGGGACTCCTGGGAGATCTTCAGGGAAAATATCAAGAAAATTACACACTTTGGGAATGCTCTCGAGGTCTTTTACTTCTTTTTTTTTTATTGGTTACGTGGACTAGGAATGTGTGACACTCTTTTCGTAGGTATTTTTGGGCTTTGATACAAGAGATGATGCAAAGGTTTATATTGGGTTTTGTTGAATTAATTTCTAAGTCCATAACTATAATTGGTAAGACTTGACCCGACCCGGCATGGTCCATTTGGGTTGCATGACATCATGCATTTGGATATACCAAAATGAGAGAAATAACACTTAAGGATTATTAATATATTATAAGTTCTAATATATTAATAGGATTATTTAATTAGTGTTGATCAAGAATTAATTTGGAATTAATTAAGTAATCAAAAGGAAAACTAGTTAAATATATGGGTTGATTGTGTAAATCATCCATACTTATATAGTGGGCTAATGCTCAATGGATTATCAAGTTGGGCTAAAACCCATGGGATGCTCCATGGATTCTCCATGGTGTATTTGAATCCATGGATCCAAGGAAATGGAAGGCCATTAGGGTTTACCCTAATTGTGACACTATATAAAGATCATGTCATTGGAAAATCGGCACTTGTGTGTGTGTGGATGAGGGCTAGCCGATTTTCATGAAGTGTAGAATTCTGTCAAGTTATTCCAAGTGTATTTAATGTTGTGTGAACCATTTGAGGTGTCACACTTGAGGCACTAGGCACTCAAGCTTGATGAAGACAAGCTACACTAAAATGTATGTTATTCTATCTTGTTATATTCATTTTTTTGTATGCTAGATTAGGATAATACCTTGGATGCTCATATTTGCATGTATAATAGAGAAAACATAGATCCAAGGTATTTAGGGTTGCATGTACACTTAGGAGTGTTAGAATGCTCAAAACCCAACAGTGGTATCAGAGCCATGAGTTGTTTTCTGTTATATTGATGCAAATGTTTTATTTTCAAAGTTGAAAAAAAAAGGGGAAAAAAACATGATGTTTGTCAAATTTTAAGATAATTACTTGTTTTTGTGAAAAACTAATTATTTGTAAAATTTGAATCATTTTCTATATGAGTTTAATTAGGCCAAATTTAGTAAAAGATAAAATGATATGATTATTTTATTAGTTTTAAAAGTTTGATCTAAAGAGTTCTTTTTTTGAAACCTCCATAAGTTATGGATATGAAAAGGCTTTAAAAAAATTGATTCAAATTTTTTTTATGGAGTTACAAATCTTGGTGTTAATGTTTTAAAGTATTCCATAACTTGTTCATAAGTTATAGAACATGAAAAAAGTTTTGTTTCCTTTATTTATAAGTTAGCTTAGATTAATAAAAAAAATTTGTGTTTTAGTTGTTTTCAATCCAAATTAATCTAAAAGTGGTTCATAAAATGTGTTTTTTGTAACTTGTCCTCAAGTTACATAAAAGGTCACATTTAAGTTTTTTAAAACTCATAAAAGTTGGCAAGTGTTACAAAATGAAGAGTCTTGTCCTCATTAAATGGTTTTATGACTCCATAACTTGTCCTCAAGTTATGGAGGTTCTAGAGTCTCTTCATTAAATAATAAAATAAAAAAAGTGTAACCTTTATTAGTTCCATAAGTTACAAAAAAATAAAAGAGTTACATTTTTTTTATTAGTTTAAAGTCTTCCATAACTTGTCCTCAAGTTATAGAACTTGAATAGTTTTTTAATTAAAACTACTTTAAACACATAAGTTATGGAATTAATTAGTTTTGAGTATTTTCAAAACTTGTCATCAAGTTTTGGAATTTGTAAAGTTTTCCTCGTGAATACTTTAATTCCAAGTTAAACCCTTAGAATTTTAAAAGTTAAAATTCAACCCTTATACTTTATAATATTATAAGTTAATAATATTGATATATATGTATAAGAGCAAGTCAGTCTTACCATTAGTAGGCCTTATTCACGAAACCGGTCTATAAGGGGGGTATAAGGTTACTACCTATAAAATGGCAGTTTAATGGGTGTCCACTCTCACCCACCGCTTCCTTGACTGGTGGAGGGTTGTTAGCCGAACGGGTAGGACAAGGACTATAATTCTCCCTTCATTAAAAGTATTAATGATAAATACTAAGTAACTAAATCTTTGATTAATTCCCAATCTTAGTTAGTTAGGAAAAATGTGAATAAGGTGCTAATCCATGAAATTACACTTTGCACTTTCTTAGGTCAGTTAGTGGAGCGTGTGCGGTTAACCGGCACACTAACTTGACTTAACAAGGTAGGCAAAGGGTAACTTAATGCTTATCATAGTATCGGTGGAGCGTGTGTGGTTAACCGGAACAACGATTAAGGGGTAAATATTTAAGGGTACCAAGTAATTTGCATGGTTACTTCACACCTTGTTTTGTGATCCTCGGCATCCCAGTCACAAAACCTGAAGGGCATACTCGAGATTGAAACATGCCTTTGAAAAGTTCAATGAATCTCAAAAGATCTAGGAATTTCAAATCCAAGTAAAACTTAATAAAGTTATTTCATTTTCATGGTGGAAATTGGTGAATCGTCATTCACCTACCTTCAACTATTTTATAACTTGGATTACGGCATCCCTCTTCCAATTATAAATAGGTTGTTGGGTCTTAGCCTTAATATTTCATATTGGGTGTTATATTGAGGACTATAAATCAACTATCTTGAATATCTCCCAAAAGATGTCAAGTCTAGACATTCATGATCTTCCCAAATCTCTGGAAACAAGTTTTCCTAAATGAAGATGATGTCCCATGGAAACCATACTTCTTTCACCTCCTCCAATTATTTTCCCTAACCCACAAGTTCTTGAAAGTTTAAAGTCACTCAAGCCCTATTGGCAAGGTCTAAGTGTGATCACATCTTGAAGATGAAGTCACATATTGACAAGCCGGGAGAGTTGGGTGTCAAAGTCTTGAGGACGTGGGATGTTCAATCACTTTCTAAGTCACATAGTGAGTTCTTTTGGGACTCCTATGAAATAGACTATGACAAGACCCTTAATGATCTTATCTATTTGCTTGGTGCTGCTAAATCAGAAATGATTTGGAACACCGGTAAAGCAAATTTGCTTAGAAGATCAACTTTCCAAAACTTTATGGACAGTGACAATGGTGACACTGGAAATCTAGAAAGAGCATTCTCTTCCTAATGGAAAGGGATCGGCCATAGTCAACCCGGTTGACCAAATTGTAAAGAGAAAGGCTAAGTCTTGATAGTCCCATGTACCATTACCAAAGCGTCCATATGTTTATATTGCCAAAGGAAGAGGCATTGGTCATGAAGCTGCCAAATTTACCTAAGGATGTTAAAGTCAATAAGTTTGACTCTACTTCAGGTGAAGTCCATTATCTAACTCTAGAAAGTTCCTATTTGGAGATTCTTATTACATGATTGGGTCACATGGTAGTGTTTTAAGAATCAAAGAAAGGTGAAGGAACTTAAAGGAAGTATATGCTGATTCTGATCGCAAAGATGGATTTCGATCACATGGCTCGTTGATCAGAATTTTGGGTTGTTACTTAAGAGTTATGATATTTATATTGCTTAGGAATAGATAACAACAAGGTTCTCATATGGATTGTAAGGATAAATTTTTCCGCAAAGTTTTAAAATAAAAGAAAAAGGTTTTGATTTTATTTATTTTATGTATCCTTACAATGGCATTTGTGAAAAGTTGTTGCTTATAAGATTCCGTTGATAGCAATATTGGAAAAATGGATTTGATTCTTTCGTTTGTGGAAGTGTCTATTTTACTGAATAAGGAAATATTCTCATCACCCAAGTTTCAATTGGACTGAAACTTGGAATCATGCAAGTTGTATAGTATGATGAATGAGAACTTTCAGCTTGGAAAAATTAAGACTAATTCCTTATGGGAATAAGGAAAGGACTAAGGGATCGAATTCACATTCTTGTGCACTGGCCAAGTCCACCACAAAAGATCAAGAAGACTATTCGTCATGATTTACTTAAGTTCAGTAAATATGATTATACTTATAAGTTTAAGTATAAGTCTGCAGCATTGGAGAAGTTTCAATGTGTGACAGCACGAATAAGAAGAATCAAAGTATGGCAGAAAGATATAAGTTTCTCAAATCTGAAGAGATGGGAGAGTACTTTAGTATCATGTTTATGATCATCTTAATGACTAAGATAGCATATCACAATTGATCCTCTAAGGTCATCTTAGTGCATTCTTATGACTAAGAAGAGGAGTCATGAATTGTTGAAATGGTTAAATCAAAAAGATGAGTCATACTTCGTTCCAAAACAATTCTTTGAGTCATACTCCAAGATTGAGTGACTTATCTTAAAGAAGGTTTATTAACACTAGTCAAATGTAAGAGTAAAATGTTATCTACTCTTGTACATTTGAAATTGGTAAGTTGTGATGTTTTGGATAAAACAGAGACCAACTTAGGCCAATTGTGTAAAGTGTTAGTCTTGATAAAGAATCCGCACTATCTCTTGAATATTTGACAAGGGAGGCTTATATGTCAAGAGGACAGTGGGAGTCTTAAAGGTCTTGAAAGTTTCAAGACCTAATCAAGAATAAAACCTGAAAGTTTTTCACTAGCACACGGCTTAAGGTTTATAACCTATCGTGTTGGCATTTCTGTGCCTATTCAAGTTGGTTGTGCATAGGAGTTCTGAGAGTTCTCAATTCGCTGCACATCTGCTTGGAAGCTATGGCAGGCCCTTGTGCTGCCAGGTGGCAAGAACTTAAGATTGCATAAGTACAATCCATATGAGTTTGGATTTGTCATGAACCTTGTCTTGTGATTATGGTTTTGATAAATTCATATGGGTAGGAACTCATACACCATAAAAATCTAAGTGTTATAAGGTTTCTCTCCGATTCATGAAAATGATGGTGAGGAAACGCTTTCACTAAGTAGATTTTAAGTAGATAGAAACTGTGATATTTGCATTCTCAAAGTCGTTAGTGGAGCATGTGTGGTTTACCGGCACACTAACATGGACTTGTGAGAAGTGGAAAAAGGACTAAACAATTGAGACTATGATTACGGCATCCATTTTCATAGTTCTGAAATTGTTTAGACACATCTGTGAGCTATCTAAGATAAGGTGTATGATTATGATAAAGTCTTATAAAAACAATCTAGTATCAGAAATCCGAACTTTGGGAAGGAAGTCAATGAAGTATTGATTTCTAGAAGTACAACTGTCTTTCTGAGTGCATGTCAAAGCTAGTAGGAGCATAAGTGTTATGCTAATAATCATCATGAGAGTCGAAGCATGATAATTATGATTAGTATTGCAAGTTAGCAATATTAATTATATAAAAACAAAAGTTCAGGGGTTGAAAAGTTGTTTTGCTATAATTAAGGAGAGGAGATTATACTTCATTTCAATTCTAAAAGCTTAGATTGAGGTTTTAATCGACTTTAGTCAAGGACATATATTTGAATTTTGTGTTGGAATGGCTCAACATAAGGAAATTCTATATATAGGTCCATTATTTGCGTTCTAAAATTCGATTATGATTACGGCATCTCTTTTCATAATCTGAATTTTGAGAACATGGCAAATAGGAAGAAAAATATTGTAGCAAAAGACTGGTCTAGTTTTTATGTGAGACATCATGAATCATGTCCCATATGCATCGGATATAGGATCGATTGCATGTGCTATAATATTCATCATTTCAAAATTTTCCAAATGCTCGGGGCATTAAGAAGGGAAAATTGTAGAATTGGATATGACTAAAATGATTAAGCAATTATTGAGAACAATCTGAGGTTTACCAAAGATTAGTTGCTCAGGGACAGTTGGAAGTATAGTGTGAATTTTGGAAGGACCATATTGACATATTTTGAAATGAGGTAACTCTTATTTAGAAGTGATAGTCAAAATGGAATAGGGAAATGTTTCAAAGTTGGAAATTATTCAATTTGTGTAAGATTAGAAAAATTAATGCAAGAATGATGTTTCCATGGAGTTGGTCTCCATTGGAATACTCTGTAATGTTTGTTGACAAGTCTTTGTGACTTTGTGCGTAATCATTACAAGAGGATCAGTGCATATAAGTTGAAAATCTAACAGATTTTGGTAAGTGGAAGGAATTTGGAATTCTTGCATTTACAGTAAGAATTTGGGGCTGTGAAATGAAAATCATTGGAGTTATGTTAAGTTGATCTATTTCACAAAGTAAAGATCATAGAAAAACATACTATGCATACTTGGTGTATGGCATGACTAGTGTTTAGAAAACATAGTGTACATGCTTGGAGCTTGGGACAACTACTGTTTTTAATTCAAGTATAAAGTTGATAGCTGAAACAGTATACAATGAATAATGTGTAATCAATATGGAGATAAATAAAAGTTGTTTTATTTATAAGGCCATGTTGGATTCAATTATTATTGTGTTTCATTTTGCATGTTTTGACTTCCAGAATAACTAGGTCGTTCTTCTCGATTGACTAAATTATTCAAACTATCCACAGTCGGTCATATGTTGGAAGTAGATATGAATCAAGACTGTCATGGGTTGGCTTGTAAAGGTCTAAGATGTTGGACAAAGTGGCGCTACAACACTCATGAGTGCTCATAAGTTCTGAGTATTAGATTCAACCCATGCTCATTTGAATCACTTCATGGATTTTATCACGAGTGATCATGAGACGATAATATCTTATATTCTTCAAACCTAGAGATATGAGTTGTAACTATGAGTTGGTTGTACATTGATTGCACGAAAACGCATTGGTAACTCAATGTTATAAAACGTGCCTTTGTGTATGATTCAACAAGTAGTAGAACAAGCCATATGAATCGAAGTTTATCCATTCCTTTTACCTTCAGGATAATAGAGATATCTATGGGCCCCTCGATGATTTACTAATGGCACATGTGAGTGCTTGGCCAAGCCAGAACTGATTTGATTTATTCAATCAGTCAGTCGTCATAAATCAGAAATCGGGAAACAACAAATGGACAGAGAGAATGATTTTAATCCATGTCTCAGTCCATATGATATCTAGAATGGAGGAATATATGATCACTTATCTAATAGACAAGTCATTGACAAAGGTTAGATATCATCGACAAGGTCAGAGTTCGACGGAAGCTTTTGAGAGCTACGATTTCCAGTCGGTTCTTGAAGTCATATGCAATAATAGTTTTAGACTTATCCAAGTGGGAGACTGTTGGATCAATGTCTAAGTCCATAACTATAATTGGTAATACTTGACCCGACCCGACATGGTCCATTTGGGTTGCATGGCATCATGCATTTGGATAGACCAAAATGAGAGAAATAACACTTAAGGATTATTAATATATTATAAGTTCTAATATATTAATAGGATTATTTAATTAGTGTTGATCAAGAATTAATTAAGTGATCAAAAGGAAAACTAGTTAAATATATGGGTTGATTGTGTAAATCATCCATACTTGTATAGTGGGCTAATGCTCCATGGACTATCAAGTTGGGCTAAAACCCATAGGATGCTCCATGGTGTATTTGAATCCATGGATCCAAGGAAATGGAAGGCCATTAGGGTTTACCCTAATTGTGACACTATATAAAGATCATATCATTGGAAAATCGGCACTTGTGTGTGTGGATGAGGGCTAGCCGATTTTCATGAAGTGTAGAATTCTCTCAAGTTATTCCAAGTGTATTTGATGCTGTGTGAACCATTTGAGGTGTCACACTTGAGGCACTAGGCACTCAAGCTTCATGAAGACAAGCTACACTAAAAGGTATGTTATTCTATCTTGTTATATTCATTTTTTTGTATGCTAGATTAGGATAATACCTTGGATGCTCATATTTGCATGTATAATAGAGAAAACATAGATCCAAGGTATTTAGGGTTGCATGTACACTTAGGAGTGTTAGAATGCTCAAAACCCATCAGGTTTGTCATCGTAGATAATGAGGGTTTCGCTACTTGGCAGATTGAGGTGACTGGGTTTTTCATAGCAAAGGATGTCAGCATGATGGGGAATTAACCAGTCCATGCCGATGATGATGTCGAAGCTTTTTATGGAGACCAACATAAGGTCAGTTGGAAAAGAATAGTCGGTTAAGGTGAGGGTACAACCTATGAATATGTCATTAGTGCTCTTTTTCTTCCCGTTAGCCATCTCGACAGTGAATGCTTTGTTTAGTGGTTGTGGTTTGTGTTTGAGTAAGTGCTTAAACTTATGGCCAACAAAGCTCCTCTCCGCACCACTATCAAATAGTATGCATGCATAAGAGGTATCGAGAAGGAACATACTCGTGACTACTATGGGGTCCTCTACAGCCTCCTCCTGGCCCATTACTATCACTCTTCATGTGTTGTCAGCATTTCTTGCTTTAGGGAAATCCCTCTTCTAGTGCCCGGTTTCACTTACTCCAGCTCCAGAGGTCTGGGCATTAGGTTGCGCAGGTGTCTTACAGAAGTGGGTTGTGTGCCCCATTTTACTGTAGTTAGTGCATTGTAACTCTCGACAAGTTCTATGATGATGGAAGTTACATTTTTTGCATTTAGGGAGGTTCCCAACATATCGACTAGGAGGTGTTTGAGTAGTAGGAACAGCAGTAGGCACAGTAGCAGCACGAACTGCCACAGTTTGCTGTTTCTTCAAGGGATCTTGAGATGATTGCCCTTTTCTTTTGTTCAAGAATTTCTTCTTGCCACTACTTTCCTTGGGCTACTCAAGGATAACTGTCACAGAGTCTTGGTGATCTCCGTGATCTATTAGAGTCTGTGCCAAATGCTTTGCATTGTCCAAAGTAAGTGGATTGGCAGCTAAAACCTTCCTTATGGTTGGGGGTGTCAATCCCCATGTGTATCTTTTATGTTTGATTCTAGGGTTTCTTGGTATTTAGGGTTGGTAAGTTTTAGATTTGTTTCCCACCACGACCATTCCTAAGCACATGTTGGTCATATCTCGTATAAATATAGTTGATCGGACTATATTTATCCTAGAAATGATTACATAACTGTCTAGGCTTAACCATAGTGTTCAACTCCTCTAAGTACTTTTATATAGTTCTTATTATGACACTGTTTCTCGTATGTATGCATGTACGTATACTTTTTAGAAAGATACTATTATATTTTATAAGTATACTTCTTAGTCAGAGCGTTTCAGCCCCATTGTATCTATAGTTGTATATATTACATGGTTTGATATACTTATGTCACTATAAACAATGCTTTAATACCAATCTGTCACACCCCAAACCAGAACAGCGGAAACGCCTAGGGACGAATGACTTCATGTACAATATCATAACAATTGAATAATAGAGATCAACGCATTACAACCATTTTATTTAATATATAATAAGTTTACATTGTGCTCAAAACATTGTTTACATGATTTCCATTGCATATGACAAAAATGAATAACATAAAAGTATAGAAACTACACCAACTCCATATTAAATCTTTCATCCCAATAACCTAAATTTCAAGACCAACGCATCTTCAGAATGCCAAGCTGGAGACTTCGTATCAAGATATACTCCTATTTTCACAGATGGTGTAACTCGTAGTACGAGAGGCCCTGTTTCCCAAGATCTTGTAGGGATATTCAACATCCCGCGTAATACCCATTATCTTGGGATAAGTCTGATCATGAAAAAGGAGCCCATGAAATAAAGAGATATGATCTAAAGTGTACCAGGCGACATTCAACCAATACCATAGGTCTCACATGTCATCCATAGGTTTTCAAGATTTTCACCCCCAATATGCAACATCGATATTCTAAAAAAAGGCTTCAGATGGCAAACAAGAAGATGTATGATGGAACCACAAATTTCGAGGAGCATGTCACCTAATATAGAGAACGCATGGACATAGTCCCAATTTCATAACATGTTAAGGAATATTGCCTATGCAAGGGTTTTGTTTCAATCCTTACATGATACACACTAAAATGGCAGCTAAATGTTTGTCACACCCCCAAACCAGAACGACGGAAACGTCTGGGGGCGGATGACTTCATGTATAATATCATAACAATTGAATAATAGAGATCAAAGCATTACAACCATTTTATTGAATATTTAATAAGTTTACTTTGTGCTTAAAACAATGTTTACATGATTTCCAATGCATATGACAAAAATGAATAACGTGATGCGACGACGTCCCATCCACCAAAAACTCTTGTGGTTAACTGTTTACTGGTTTTGTTAGAATACAAGTGATTTTGAAAAGTGTCAACAATTAAGTTGATGAGTTCATAAGCGTTTTTGAATTAGAATAATTTGTAACTATTTCATGAAAATTGATAGAGTATACTTCCAAAAAATCCGATATTTTTCATATAAATGAACTGTAAGTCTTAAATCGCAAGACTAAAAATATAGGTAATATTGTACTGAAAATAGTGTTGTGGAGTTTTATCTTTATATAAAACTACTTGAACGTATGTTAACCCCGTAAACCAAATGTGTTGTTTTCCCATGAGAGTTCTTATAACCATACTATGGCTGATATGCTTGTTGCGACGTTCTTCAGGTATCTGAAAGCTAACGACATTTGTCACCCTAAACCTGTCGGTCCAGCTGTAGCTAGCAGCTAGGGTGCGGGATATTCAGTCCCATATAGATGTATACATAATTGTCTCGTTCTCCCTCAAGAGACTCTGGTTATAATTCAGGACTTTTGTTGGTACTTAGATAAGTACATGAATACGTGTCTCACAAATAATGGATTCAAAGAGTTTACGTGTGATGAACTAAAAATCCTTTTCCCTTTGTAAATAACATAATTATACCTTTAAATAGTTATATGTTTCTTCCGGAATGATAATGTGGTGTTTGTGACTCCCAAACTATACAAATTATAGATTATCTTGTTTGTTTGTTGTGGCTATTTATATAATATTTTATATAAATACAAAGTTTTTATCTTGTCTAGTGTCAAAATGTATGGCCAAAACATTTATATTTTTGGGTTGTAACCCACAAAATGGTGAAATAATTAGAATGTATTCCTTTTTGTTAGAAAAACTAGATTTTTGGTAAAAAGCTTCAAAAAACCTTATAGATTTTCAAATCATCATTTTTCTCACGATTTTTATACATAGATCATGTTTTATTTTAGTTAGTTTTGCATTTCAAACTAATATATCACAAATGGTTGTATAATAGCTAGTGATAACCATAGATAATACAAATAATGGTTTATACTTTAACTTAAAGATGAAACATGTAAGTATTTGTACGATACAAATTTTGACTTCCCCCCCCCCCCCAAAAAAAAAAAAAAGCATGAAAATCTCGAAAATGTGGGGGTATGAACTCACTTTGAGTGGATTTGTGGGTTGTTTGAGGAGATGGTGTGAATATCTTCAAGCCTAAACACTTGGATGTGGTGGATGGACTTCCTTGTAAAGAATATTATCCTAAGAGTTTTAACACATAATAAAATGTGTAAATATGATGAAACTAACATGAAAGTGTATAAATACACTAGATTAACAAGAAAATCTTACCAAAACTCTAAGAATAAACTTGGAGATTTTTGAACTTGGAAGCTTGGACTTGATTTTTCTTGAGAGAACAATGAAGTAACATAAAGTAGAATGGAAATGATGGGGGTCGTGGGAAAGATTTCGTCCAAAGATAAGGGGTAGAAATTGATGGGATATTTACTTGGTTAATTGTTGGGTAATTGTGTGGATATATGTTGGGTATTGCTTTGCATGGGAAAAGGGTGAAACATCTAATCATAAATTCAACTTCTTATCCCTTTATTCCCACTGAAATCACTTTAGGAAGGATCAAATGGGTGATTTCGGGCAAGGCATGACCGAAATCACCATGTACCCCATGTGATTTCAGTCCTAATCCCTCCACAATAGTGTTTTCGGTCCTAGTTGTTTGGATCTTGGGTGTTTTAGGCCTAGGCTTGTGATCTTGGCCTTACCACAACCGAAGTCTCATGTTCTTAGGTCCCTAAAACCGAAATCTGAAAGGCATGACATAATTCATGCATCAAATCCTACTATATTGATTTGGCTTGATTTTTAAATGTTTATTACGAACATGATTTTCAAAGTATATATATATATATATATATATATATATATATATATATATATATACTTATACAAACAATGCCCTTTTTGGCTTTCAAAGTTTTATTTCAACAAGATTACATTGTGGTTGTACTTATACATGGATACATTTTAAACCTTTCTTATTCCAAAATTTTCCAGTTGTCACAATGTTCCTCTTTACTCTATTACTTCTTTCACACATCTGGTTTACTTGTTTAACATTCACTTTTATTGCAGCAAAACTTTTCAAAAACTAACAATTGATCTTTATAGAGTAAGTCAAGGAAACGATGAACCTTTGAGGGATTATGTTAGTAGGTTTGGGAAAGAAGTGATAGATATTCTACACTTTGATGTTTCAAAAATCGTGGAAGCATTCAAGATAGGACTAAAGAAATATTCCCCCTTCTACACGGATCTTGTTATGATCCCATGCAAGAAACTAGATGGTGTCAGAAATAGATCCTAAAGGTTTATCAGGCTAGAAGAAGACAAGAAGATCTAGAAGAAGACAAACAACTCCTATGACCATCCGAATAGGAAGAATGAATATTTCTCCCAAAAATCATACTGAGCTAAACCGTACTCAGGGTATGAGAATCATAGGGTCAATTCTCCAAAGGATGAAGAGGAAGATGAAAATTGTCCTAAGATATCTTAATACTATTTTCTGTTAATGTTTCATGTCTACCCTACACAATGCAGATTTATGGGGACAAGGCAAGATGACCTACGAAAATTGATAAGACCCCAGGATGGAAAGAAAAATACAAGTGATGTGCTTACCACGAAGACTTGGAGCATATTATCGAAGATGGCTTCTCTCTCAGAAAGAAGATTAGTGATTTGTTTAGCAAAAGGACATTTGAAGGAACTCTTGGGAAAAAGAAAGGATAAGAATTGCCAAATATCCCAAGATCCTAAAATTCTTCTACAAAGAATAGCATCTCTACCCTAAAAAGCCAAGGTAGTTAGTTTTATCTCTGGTGGATATGACATATGTGCAACTTCTTCTTTTGCATCTAAAAGTCATGTAAAAGTTCCAAGATGGAAACAAAGTCATGACAATAAAGAATGCATTCTTGACCAAAAAGGCGACAAGAAAGATATCACTTTTGAAGAAGATGATAAGGAGAATGTCCTAGATCTACACCATGATGGTCTAGTCATCACACTATATGTGGCTAACCCCTTTATTTGAAGAATCTTAATAGATGATTGTAGTTCAATCAACATCATCCTATTAGAAATACTCAACAGTATGAACATCCTAGATTCTGAGATAGTCCAAAGTAATGGAGAATGGTTCCCATAGTCCTAACACAGTTAGAACAACTGGGAATATTATTATTAATATTAGGGCCCTTTTAGGTTACACGCAAGAATAGAAATAAGCAATAAGTGACAATAGGAAAATTATATGGACTTAATTTGTTAATTAATTAAAAGTATTTAATTAATTAAATGAAATCTAGAAGTTTTGGAATGTTTTGGAGGATATAATAGGATAATTAAGCAGTCAGATAATTACCATTTATATGGATAATTATTAGGGTACTATATAATTATTCTCTAGGATTTTCTATCCTTCCCTATAAATAGAGAGGCATACGGAAGAATTTATTATAATTATAAATCACAAAACCCTAATGAAAATTCGGTCCTACCTCCTAATTTTTAAAATCACCAAGATCCCAGTTCCCACGTCGTGGCGGCCTTTGGTCCACGTCATGGCGACGCTGTTCAAGTAGATTTGGATTTTTGGAGCATCGTTCACTGTGTTCGTTGCATGATTTGTTGTCATATGTTGCTGATCTTATTGCCTTAGTGCGACTACAAAAGAGGAGTTCTACGTTGGAATCTTAGCTCTCATCAATCAGTTGAAGATCTACTAGGGTTTTGACAAACCCTAAAAGGTATGTTTGCTTTCATAATCAACTTGAAATTGATAGGTTGTATGTAGATCCGTTTTTTGGGCCTATTGAGGATTAAATATGTTGCTTCCGCTTTCCCTTTATTGATGTTTATAGATCCTCAAACCCCATCATTGGTATTAAAGCAAGGTTTATACATGTCTTTTGCATTTTAGGCTTTCCATTCTTGTGTGTTTGATTGAGTTTGCATTCTTAGATTTGATCTAGTTTCTAAATGTTAAATGTTTTAATTGTTTTTAGAAAATGGACTACTTGAAAAACCAATGTTGCATGAATTTGTCCTATCTCTACGATGTGGTAGGTATTCCTCCAGGACGTAGGGTTCTGATCAGAAAACATGTTTGTGTGTCTCACCACGATGTGGTAACGCTGCTCGTAGACTCCGCTTTTTTTTTTAATGTTTGTTCCCTTGTGTAATATCCATAAAAATCATGCCAAATTTGAACTTTTTTTAAAACATTTAAAATCGTTAAGTTATTACAATTTGTTTTCAAAATAGTTTAAACATCAGAGTATCCCCAGAATCAAATCATGAAAATATAAGGAGTTGCACGATCACGTCTACACCTTTCTGCGGTCATCAGAAGTACGAGAAACAAAATCAACAACTGTTACCCGAAGCTTAGTGATTTCCCCAAAAATACCAATGCCATACATATATAACCATATCATATAAACAAATACAACTTGCATAATGAGCCATCAGTTTGACTGGACCGCCTCACAGGACATCAGTCTATTTGGACCGCTCTCCAAGCCGTCGACATGTCTGGACTGCCTCTCAGGGCCTTCAGCCTATCCGGACCGTTCGTCCGGCCTTCGGCCTGACTAGTATGCCCTAACCGGGTCTGAGGTCTATCCGGTCCACCTGGGTATCTTGGCCTACAACACAAAGCAGGACTTGCCTCAACCCAATCCCCCAAACCAACAAACATGTGCACATACATATCATATGCTACCTAGTAAGTACAGATATTCATACAGATCTAACATATCACTAATCGTCGCAACCATCTTGTAACCAGGATACTGATCTAACCGATCACTAACATAGCAACCATCCTGTAACCAGGATACCGATCTAACATATCACTAACATATCATAATCCTATAACCAGGATACCAATATAACAGATCACTAACATAGCAACCATCCTATAACCAGGATACCGATCTAACAGATCACTAACATGGCATAATCCTATAACTAGGATACCGATCTAAGAAATCACTAACATAACAACCATCCTATAACCAGAATACAAATCATAAAGCATAGTGTGTAATAAACCCATATACAAATCTGAAAAGGGCCAGAATTGGTGCCTTAGACCCTGTTGATATATTGAGGAGAACTCACCTCACAAGTAGCTCGAAATGATAAAGTCAAACTCCACCAAATGCAGCTCCAAGTCCAACACCTACATCCACCAATGATCCACTTCCATAAATTCCCATATTACCAAAATACCCCCAGAAGTCAAACTGGTCAACCCTTGGTCAAATTCAAAGTCAACATTCCATGTTGACCCGACTTGTCAAGTGCAGCTAGCAACTCGTCGAGTTCCTTAAGAACTCAGAAATCACCAAAACCCTAATTGACTCGACGAGTTTCCAACCAACTCGTCGATTCCATGCGTGTCCAGATGTTAGGGAACACCCTAACTGACTTGTCGAGTCCTCTTACTTACTCGCTGAGCTCATGAAGAATCAATTACAAGCAATCATCGTCCGACTCGCCGATTCGGCTATGCGACTCATCGAGTTCATGCAGTCCATATCTTATCCAGAGGTATTGAAGCCGCCCCAAAGCTCCATATTGCAGATCTAACTTCCTAGGGCATGGTTTCCACGTAAAGTTGCAAACTTTACGTACATGCATGATCCTAAATGCCAAAACCAAGCTAAGGGAACGATTTAACCTGAAGAGAAGGGCCAATGCTTGATAAATCTGATGACTTTATGTCTATAGGGACCGAGAGGAGTCCATCTGAAGTTACAACTTCAGATCATACCCAAAACCCAAATTGGCTCAAAAATATCCTATAAAGTGCCCTAAACCTAAGCATGAAAAGATCTAGCTAAAGATAAGTCAAGGTAATGACTTGATACCTTCAGAATGATGCCAAGATGAAGTAGAGTTAGATACACAAGCTCCTCTTTGCTCCAAGCTCCTTATACTTCAAGCCTTCTTCACAAAATGAACCAAAAGCACACTTTAATCCTTACGAACACTCGAGAACAAGGTCTAAGCTGGTTAGGGTTTCTTCTGGCTGTCAAGAGGTGGTAAGGGGCTGGAGGAAATAACTTAAGGTCCTTTAAATAGGGTGCAAACCCTAAAAATTAGGGTTTCCATGCACAGACTCTATTTTTCGAGTCGGGGTCCACCCACTCGTCAAGTAGGAATCATAAATCACGCGGGCCAACTAGGTTTGACATGACGAGTTAGGGCCTCCAACTCGTCGTGTCCCCTCCGCAAAATAAATATATATTTCGAAAATTATACCTAGGAGTCGGGGTGTTACACCTTGTTTTGATTGCCTCTTTAGTTATATGCCTTGATTTAGTTCAACATGCAAATTTGTCAATTATACTAAAGTTGGAAAAACATTATGCTTATTGGTTTAATTAGTCAATTAATTATTTAATTAATTAATTAACAGTCAAAGAATCAGATCTTGATTGAATGTATTAATTATTGATATTGTGTCCTCGCATGTCGAATTAGAATTAATAGACATTAAAATTTAAATGGTTTAAATTACGTTATATACATGTTAAAATCATATATATATATATATATATATATATATATACACACACACACACACACATGAACATTGAATCCTCGCATGTTTGAAAGCATTTTTAGTCTTAGCTCGACTAGGATCACCTAGTTTAAAGCTAAGGTTTAAGGCGGTCTCTTCGATTCCTAATGAGGTAGGCTTTTAAGTGACATTTATTGCTCGTCACCCTCAATGCCATGTTGTGCTTTGTGAGTAGAATTAATGAAATGGTTTGATAGGACACTTGGCTTGTTAAAGGTATTAACATTTTAGGTATTGAAACAAAATCCCATTTTATATAAAAATGTGAATCTTATGCTTCCCATGAAAACTACGCCTTGTAGCATATATTCTTTTGGCATTATGCATGTGCAGTTAACCAGCATGTCAAGTAGGAATATTGTCAAAAAAGGTATATGGTAATCACAATTCTCAAACGTTAATTGAGACAAATATCATGTAGCTTCGCGATGTCGATTCACCATTTGGAAGCATGATTCTTGGCTAATCCAGTCATGAATGATAAATTAGCATAAGAAGATATTAATGTGTTGTTGAGATAGTGTCAATAAATCTCAAAAGATCAAGGAATATCATGTAGATTGAGATTGGCAATTGTTTGTCTACCTAAATAGCTTCTTGGTGCGACTTTCGTATCATGGAGTGAAAATGGATCCTATCTTTGTTTGAAATAATTTGATAGTTGGGTAATTATTCATTAAGGATTAATAAAAACAAACTAGGATGATACTTTAAATTGAATGATGTCTTAAAAGTATCGATTAAATTTTGATTTATATATAACCTTTAAAATGGACAAGCTAGAAGGATTGATCAATATTGCTGGTGTTTTGATAATAATTCTCTTAAACGAAAAGAAAGATCTTACATTTAGCTATAAGAGAGGAGCAAGTATCAAATACACTTAGTACATCGATATCATTGATATAATATGAAATTCCATCCAGCTAGGATTTGACTATGGAAACTTAGTTAACTAGCTAACATGTTCATATAATCAGGTGATTCTAATTTGATATGAACTATTAGGAAAGACCCATCTTAGCAAATGTTTAAGTGCACAAATTTGAATCCCTTGGAATTCCATCACGTTGGGAGCTGATTATCAATTGGGTAACTAGTGCACATTATCAGGTGATTCTGATATGAGCTATTTGGAAGGATCCATTGTTGAACTACATTGCATGTTAAGTACCATTAAAGCTCACATGGAAAATCAAAGAGACTCCAAGCTTCAAAGAGTTAAGTGTATCTATATGATTGAAGAAACATGGAATTCCACATAGTGGCAATTTGCTATGGTCAAGTGATACTGGCTAATCATGAACAACTTGGAAATACCCATTGTGGAGTTGAATAACACGTTGAGAACATTTTAGGACTAACATGGCTAAGCATAGAGCTCAAAGCTTCAAATGATAGGTAAAATGGTGTTCCAAGTTAAAGTGCAACATCGAATGAAAAGGACAATAGAAGGCCTATTCTAAGACATATTTAGATAGACTAAAATGACTACTAAGACAATGAAAAATGACTAAGAAATGCACAAATGCGCAAACTATCTAAAATAGACTAAAACCTAAAGAATAGTTGATTGATCATCGATATCGAGGCCTCCACTACTAATTTTTAGAGATCAAGAGTAAACTCATTCTTCACCTGAAGAAGAGTTGATTGATCATCGATATCGAGGCGTCCACTACTAATTTTAAAAGATCAAGAGTCAAATCATTCTTCTAAGTGTTTAGTCTACAAATAAAATAATGAATCCATAACACCTAGGAATATTACTTCAAATACTTGAGTGTTTCACGAAAGGATGAGTACCGACAATTGCAAGAATGTTCAGTGACCAGTTGAAGTAATAGACTATAACATAGAAAGGCGATGATCATCATGAACATCGAATCGAGTTCCTTATTCTCCTTAGGATCATAAGATGGCTCATTCTCTTAAATGTTAAGTCTAAGGTCTTATGATGGAAATTGTTTATAGAATGTTTCGTAAGATAGTTCTATCTTATTTAAATATAAAACATTTCACATGTTTTATTATTTAAAAGCGAGTCATGAAGCTAGTATAGTAACAAGAGTTCTATGGAGGTTCATTGATTAGATTAAATGTAACTATGGAATCATCCTTTCGAATAAGAATTGCATTACCAAATATCCAGGTGGATCGGATTTTGGAATTCATTTGACCCTAAGTCTTATGATTAATGTAAATCTTATTTGTCAATAATGATGATAATGACACCATCTAGTTGTAGATTATATGCTGGAATTAGTTTACACGAATTAAGCATTCATATTAACCACAATGCATCTTGATCCATATACGTCCAAAATGTTTAGATCATCATCTTGAATACGTGGATGAGAAGTGCATCACCACATATTCATTTGGATAGAATTTTGGAAATCATCAGACCACAAGTCTTTTAGATGATACATGTATCATCGCATCAAGATAAATGATGAACACATCACTTTGTGATGCTATCATTTGTTGGAATTAGTTCATACTAATTGTCCGTTCAGATTGGTCCCAAAATGAAGTTCAAAGTCAATTGGGCAAATGATAAGAAACTTAGATCCAATAGGATATTGATAATCTTGAGAAAAAGGTTAATGATCATCTAACGGAATTGTGAAACAGTTTCTTAACTCATCTCAAACCAAAGTATTACCATAAGCAATATAGTTGGATAGTGAAACAAACAATTGTTTTATTTGTGACTGGTGAGTCATATTGTGCTTACAAACAGTTTATGGATTACACCATGAATAAGTGTTGCAAGAGTCCTTGGTATTGTACAAACTAAGAAAGTTCTTATTGAACGCTCTGTGAGATGGGTTACTGGATGTACCAACTAAGTTTTTTTGGAAACGTTCTAAGAAGAAAGTATTTATTGCTTAAAAGGCAATCTTAAGAGAGAGAGAGGGAGGGAGGGAGAGAGAGAGAGAAAGAGAGAAAGAGAGAGTTGATATCTAAAAGAAGTAGTGGGAGCCACATTGATCTTGATAAGACTAAAGAATCAGTTAAAAAATCTAAAAAAAACTAGCACTTAATTAGATGTTAAAATTTATTAAGAATAATGAAATACCTCTACCTCTTCCACATATATCTAATAGAAGACGTCATTGACCTTGCCGACTCCTTGTCACATAGGAAATGAGTTGTTGATAGATTACGATCAGAGTTTGTCAACTATCTTATGCTATGGAAGGACAAATAAGCCAAAATTTTAGGAGTTATGAGAAATGAGATTCAATCCATGTATATTTGATTTGATCCATGACTTGGTGTTAAAAACATATAGTGTTTGTAGATCTTCAAAAGATGATAAACGTGGATTAGAATACAGATATATTCAAACAAATATAGGTTGTGAAAGATATGTAGGCTTAAGAAGTCAATTGATGGATTCTAACAAGCATCTGAGTTTGAATCATTCGCTTTGATGAGAAATTCAAAAGTTGATTTACGAGAAACAAAAGATAGTTCATATAAATGTCGAAGCTAGTGGGGACGATGTATTGAAATAGGAAACAATGTCCTAAATTTTCTAAGTGTAAAAGCTTTACATAGTTTAGGAATGGCCTCGTTGTGAACTACATGGGAGGAACATGAAGGTATACTTAGAGTCTATGGATACATATCTACGTAAATCATTCATTTAAGAAAAATACTTGGGATCTTGAGGAAACTCGAGATGAAAAATTCTTAAATAGTTTGTGCTAGTAAAAGTCATAACATGTTTTGGATCTTATGGATCATATGCCTTGTGCATGACAAGTAGTATAAGATCATTTTGGCTATAATCAACGAATCAAGATTCAAGAATAATCTTTGGAATCCTAAAAAGGAAGAATAGATAATTTTGTTAGTATGGAAGGAATCAACGAAATAGTTACAATGATGGTGGGTTCTTTACTAATAGAGGCGTTACTGTTTAGCAGTCGGAGTTCGTGCTCTTAATAAATTATAAAATATTAGCTTGTAAGAGTAATACACTTAAGTGGATTTGATAATAGCTTAATGTATATTGCAATTAGTTAGATTGTAAAGTAAAAACAATGTGACTAAAATAAATTTATCAGTAACCTCAGTGTTATTCTCAATCATTGATGTTTCTCTTGAAGTTTCTTGTGATTGTAAGGAGATTTTACCTTGAATAAATATCCCAAGTCACATAACAACACATGGTAAATACTCAGGAAGTTCCATCACGATTATGAGGACATCATAGTCAACTAAAGATAATCTTGTCGATTTATTCCTTTAAACTAAAGTTACTAACCAAGGTTAATAATCACATAAAGATCTAATGTCATTAGATTTGCATGTGTATTAACTTGAGCACTTTTAGTTTAGTATGTTTTAATTTAGCAACTGATGCAGTTATGTCTCTATTCGATCTGGAAATTATTAAATGGAGACCTTAATGTTTGATGGAGTTTAGTAATTACATGTAGAAAATCATTGTGTTCCAAAATTTTCATGCTTAGTGATGGGTTTTGATACAAAATATAAGTTTGTGTTTCACAAAAACCGACAACAATAGTCTTTAAAAATAACAAGTTTATTTTTAGTTTATAACAAAATCAAACCATTATGGATCGATGTATAGAGGTCAGTCTGAGATAAAAACAACCAAAGAATATTTAGAATGATAACCTTTGAAGCCTTTAAACCTACATGGTTTTGGGGTGCTGCTGAAGATATCAAAAATTCAAGAATAGAAGTTCTCTATTTGTAACCACCATCAAGAGTAACGAACTTGGAATGCTAATTCCTTCTTGTAATCTTGAGTGTCTTATGCCTTTAAGTTCTTAACTCAAATAAGAACTAAAGAAGACAAATCAAGAAGGATTTAAACCACCAAACTAACTTCAAAAGAAAGTGGAGAGGAGATGAGAAAAGAGTTTCGGACATGACGAAGTAAGAAGCTAAAACTTGCTCAAAACCATGCAAAAAGCACTATTATATAGTCCATGTAAAGTAAGGGCTTTAGATTAAAATACTATAAAGTATTTCTTGCCTTTAGAAGCATGGGAGACAAATCATGGAGGTTGACAAGCAACCTCCATTATATATATATATATATATATATATATATATATATATATATATATATATATATATATATATATTTCGGCCACACCTTGATAATGATGAAAGATTCTTTTATTTTTTATAAACTCAAAGTTTATAAAATATAAACTTTGTCTTTAGGTAAAAGACAATAAGATCCAACTAGTCCAAAAGGTTGTGCATGACTTATCAATTCATACCATATGAAATAATAAGTAGTTATACTCTCTTACAATAATTATTTTCACAAAATAATAGTTATTCACTAATTAAATACAAGAATTTGTATTATTAATAATTGTATTAATTATAAATATACAAAATGTGCCAACTTGATAAAGGTATGACCCTATAGAATCATATATTATTAGCAATGTCACTCAATAATGATTCTTGGGCATACAGATTCAACAACCTTTCACTTGCACAAGATTCATTATAGACTGACATAGAAAATAGCTGATGTTTAGCAATGGGCTACTGTCACACCCCGGCCGTCGGCGGAAACACCGAGTGATGTAACGTCATTCTTCGTATCATAGTTATATAACATACATTGAACAGTACTAAAGAAAATACATACCTTTATTGATAATTGAAAGTTACATTATTGTTTTTCCTAGTACTTATTACATAATATCCGACTATGGCATACTTCTTAATAAACAGAAAGATAATAGTAAAACTTCTCCCGTTCGAATACATACCAGCTTTTCAAGTTCCTGAAAACACATGCATTTTAAAATACGTCAAAATAAAGTTGGTGAGTCCACAGGTTTTGACTCCATATAAAAATAATACTTTTTCTAAATTCAAAAGTATAGTTTTGAAAGTATCGTTTTGACGCTCCAACATTTAGTATATATATTAGGTATAATAGTTTACTTATCAATAAGTGTTATACGTAAACGTTCCTTGAACCTAAGGTATAAGTAAGGGAAACTTATACTTAACATTAATACTTGTATACGACAAAGTGTAATGTTTCTAACAATTTGCTACCATGAGCCTGTAACCGTTGCTATGACATAATACCTCTGAGAAAAACCCACTCATGATTTCCATGAGGACAACCGACTCATGATTACCATGAGGAACACCGCACGCTTCATCGACGCCGGAATAATAACAAGTAAAGGGAAGTTCGTCACTCGCTTATGGTTGACTGTAGCTAACAATCACAAGTGGGGTGGTCAACCCGTATACTAATTATACACGAATTCCTCGCTCACACAAGATTAACGGTTACAGTTCAGAGGATTTCCGCTAAGATCCCCAATCTTAGTTGATGAATACAATTACTCATGTAGACTTCGACGGCTTCCTATAGCTCTAACAACAAAAGCATTTTCGTGTCTAAAACCCTAAGTTACTAGACTATGCTTTTAAACATTACTCCTAACTTCATAATATTTAGGCAGTATAACAGCTATAACTTGTAGTAAAACCAGGTTTTATCTTGACATAAAGCCAATAACAACAACAATATATAACATACCAAGTTTTATATTATCATAAAACTAATAACAACATATAGCATATCCAGTTTTATCTTGACATAAAACCGATAATAGCAACATACTTTATATATAGAACTTCCGAATATAATTTCGGAACTCTATCGCACACAACCTATATATATATATAGAATCCTAAGTATAACTCAAGTTCTACATTAGTATAATAACATACTAACAAGTTGATAATAATTCTATATATTCAAAATATTATATTCAAAACAACTATATCCCGGTTAATATAACTATCTACGTTTATACTAATATAATATCATATAGACATAATAGTAACGTATATACATTATTTAGCATGCGTTTTCCCCCAAAAATATTAGAAAGTGGGGCCGTGAAACTCACCCTAGCAGCGTGATTTTATGTTATCTAAGCAAAAACGCTCAGTGTACAAGGTCATCAGGGCTCGGGATGCAAGATGGCCTCAGCAAAAGAGAGAAAGAGAAGAGGTTTAGGTGTAAGAATGGTTGAAGTCGGACCTACTATTTATAGTAAGGATTTTAGAAACTCACGTCATGAGTTTCATAAGGCTCACGTCGTGAGTCTTGCATGATCATCCCGTAGACTTGCCATTTGCGTCCCTAGCTTCGGAAGGTGGCTATGTGACTCCTCACGTCGTCAGAAACTCCTTGTTCACGTCGTGAGTTTGGATCTTATCCCCTCGCAGCCTCGTCACACCTTCTAGATTCCGAAATGTGGCAAAATGACTCCTCACGTCGTGAATAAACCCTTGTTCACGTCGTGAGTTTAGTTAGATTAGGGTTTCTGAAAGTTGAATCTTCGGAAGGCCATAACTTTTGCATACGAACTCCATTTTTGACGTTCTTTATATCCACGTGTAGGTATTTACGAGTACTGCAACTCTCTTTTAGACCTAAATAGATAATTCTAAGTCTATTTTAAATTCCTCTTATTATAGAGATTTATAGTGTTCGGTTTATAATAACTTCTTCATGCGAAGTCAGATTCAAACATTCTCTATATTTTTGGGATCTTATGGATGTATAAATTGAGTTGTATTATAAAGAAGATTCATATTCGTATTATAATTTATCATGAACTACATAACATTCTTACCACATTACTAGGTTAACATAATCACATTACATGATTGGCGTAATCACATGTGATTGTCTATTGACCTATTTTGACTGGTGTTACAGCTACTGCCCCTAACAACATATGAAAGGTGTCATGTCATCAACACCCAAATCTAGGTGTTCTAAGCTACAATTGTTACTAAAGGTGTGGTATCAATTACTCATTTGTCTCATGTAACAATTGGTAAAAAATGGTCAGAGTTTGGCGGTCAAAACCACCGCGAACCATTAGTTGTGTGTAATTTTATGCTTATAATGTATATTAAATATATTATATTTATAATTTCTTTTAAAACATCTCAAACTGCTCAAACCATCTATCGTTGTAGATCTAATCGAAAATCACCAAAAATTTAATTTATTTATGGCGTTAAAAATAAAATTTTTGCATCAGATATAACCTCAGAGTTATGAATAAGATATTTGAATAGATTATGTTTTCTTGACTTTGTGCATATAAAGAACGTCCAAAACGGAGGTCGTATGAAAAAGTTACGCCTCTTTAAAGTTACAAAAATCAGTATTTATCTGATTTTCCTAAACCAAACCGTGCACTGGTTTGTTATAATCTTTTCAATCTCGACCAAAATCCGATTTGTAAAAGCCGTCGAATTCATTCCTATTAAAAGCCTCGACCACCATCCTCTTCCTTTCCTCCCGCCAATCGAAACTGCCGAATCCCTACTAACAGCGACCAATGAAGTTTTCACTCTTCTGACGGATTTCTGCCGGCGACGAGCTACTAGGAACGAGAAGTGTTCACAGGAAAGCAAGCTCGCTAGCTCCTTCAATCGATCTTCGCAGCCCTTCCCTTCGATTCGTCCAGCACCATCACAGAAACCCCAATCATTACCCTTCTCATGTTTGCTACCAATCTCCCCAGAAGAGGAAGAAGACACGAACGATTGCCATCGGTCGGCGCCCCTGCATGTGATTTACTCGATCGTCACCAGAGATCGGACCCTTCACCCCTACTGATTCGATTGCTCGATCTTTTCCCCATTTCCTTGACTCGATTGGATGAACGAATGAAGAGGATAGTCGCGTCAAATCCTTTTGCCCAAAATTCGATATTAGTTGGCAAAAACAGTCCCTCCATCATGGCCTTAAAATTTAAATCAGTCACTGAATTTAAAATCCTATTAAACCAAGTCTCATGTGACTTAGACTTTACAAAAATGGTCCCTTCTAGATATCATTTATTACAAATTTAGTCCCTTGTGTAAAACAAAATTACAAAATAACCTTTTTATTTTAAAGGTAAAATATTTAAAAACAAGTCCTCTTAGTTTAAAACATTACCAAATAGACCTGGAAACATTTGAAAGTGCAAGAATGGTTACGTAGCGATTTCTCACATGATGCTTCACCAAAAAGCGAACCGGGATTTAGATTACGCTACGAAAGTGAGTTTCTACGGCTCCTCTTTTACGGTTTTAATATTTGTGGGAAAATATATGTGTGTTTATTAAAGTTTGATGATTTTCAAGTTTTATATACAAAATAGCATCATACTTTATTATTGGTCAAAATTTTATGATATAACAATCTAAAAGTGTCATAAATCACCAATAAATCTATTAAGTTAAAATAGAATGTTAAAAGATGATATATTTAAACTTTACGTGAAATATAAATATAGATATTAAGAAAATTCATAAGATTATAAGTAGATTGCTATAATAACACATGTTGATATTATAAGTCAAATGAATGACGATTGTATATGTATAAATTAAAGTATCTCATGGAAGCATGAAAATACATAAGAATGACCGAAAATATTATTCGCATATAAAACGAAAACATATTGTCATATTTGATGGAAAGACCAAGTTTATGAAATTATATAATTATTATTTAAAATTATAAAATTTAACTTTTAATATATAAGGTTATGTAAAAATGAATAGAAAAATCCATTAATATATTTTTATATCAATTATAAAAATATAAGTACTTTACTAAGCTATGAATTTTATTACAATAAATAACATGATCGACTTCACGACTTAAGAGTCGTTATTTGCGAGATATTATATAGTATTAATCACGTGAATTATAAATATCATGGAAACTGTTGGTTTCACGTTAGTTGAAACCTAGAAAATATTATAAAAGTAGTCGTTATGTTGCCCAAATTTCGTCATAACAGACAATATAAATTTGTAAATCCATTAAGTCTTGCGTATCCCAATACTAAAATACTTCAATCAAATATTACTCCTAAACAACAAAATCAAAAATATTCAACAATATTACAACAAGAAGTTTTGGGCTAGGATGTCTAGACACATTGTTAGGATCCAATATTCCAGGGTCTCCATATTGGTGTCACGTTGTTTCTAAAGCCATATTAGTTAGGTTCGTTTCCTAAGCCATTTTGACTATATTGTTAGGTATACTGAGACTGTGTGTCTTAGTCGAAGACCCTTTATTTTCAAAACCGTTAATTTGCAAAGAACGACTAACGATAGTTATAAGTGTCATACTATTGACCGTCCGCCTAGGAGTTGCTAGCTACAACTACGTCTAACCAGATGGAGTTTGGCGTTGACGTTAGTTTTATTGAACATTACCACGTGTGATAACGAGGTGAATGACTGAAGCATTCCCTACTATGGAGCCGATGCAAGAAGTATAGTGTCACGAGTTCGATTATAAGTTCATTATAAAATGCCAATTTTGTTTTGTTACCGTAGAGAATCGATATTGGGTTTATATAGGGTTTTTGTTCAATGATACTAGTTGAAAGAGACTGTATGTAGTGGGGGATAGCTTGAGACTCAAAACGATAAGTGTCAATACCAGAAATTAAGTTGTATAACACTTAATTAATATCATACGATTGAATAAGGTTTATTAACTCACATAAAACAAGTTATTTATATAAACCATTTGTTTTTATACAGAAACAAAATATTTACGTGGGAGGAGTTTTCCCCACCGGTCGTGTCTCAGTTCCCCAGTTAAGTCAGATAACAATTAATTATTGTCACGACACGATTTTACAAGGTTTATAAATTCGAGACGTATGAGATTTTCATATAAATTATACAAATTTTTGTACAAGGTTTCAAAACTAAAGCTGGTTATTTTATGTTCTCGCAAAGGGTAACATATCTTTTTTTTTTATATAAATTGATATTCAAAATCTATATATAAAAATGCACTTTTTATATAAATCTGAATTACTTATATGTATTTTTCCAACTTTTGTACATTTTGATTTGAGCAAATGGTATTTATGAATGAGTCCAAACACATTTTTATAACTCAATTATTTTATACTTTAGATAGAAAAGTAAATATTTATAAAAGTTGGTCAACCAGCTAAATTTTATAAAACACTCTGGTTATTTTAGAAATTGATTTTAATAAATATTCATAAACTCTTATAATAAATTGGGAAAATATTTATTCTAAGGAAATAATTATTTTACAGCACAAGTAACACATTATTTTATAATGTATGAATTAATAAGTCATGTACAACTCTTTGGAATAGGTAAGCCTTTTGTCTTTTAGCAAAAAGACAAAGTTTATATCTTATAAACTTTGAGTTTATAAAATATAAATCAAATATTATCTTTTACATAAGCATGGTCGGCGATGCATAGGGAAAAAAGAAGAAGTATGGCTTTCTTAATTCTTTAATCTAAAGTATTCAGGGTATGGTGCATGTTAGGGGAAAAAGTTGTCTAAAGTGCTTAATGGTTAAGGACTCTTGGACCATGATTCTATTATAAATAAGAGGTGAATGCTTTCATTTTTCTTCACTCTTTCTTTCTAGGCCGAGAGCACTCTTCTCCCATCTCCATATTCTCTCAAGTCTTGTATCTTGAAGATATGTGTTGCTTGCATCCTCTCTTTAAGTCATAAACTTGTTTTGACTTAAAGCTTAAGAGTTGTAACTAGCATTGCATCAATTTGGCACATGGTTGGTGTCTCAAGGGTTCATCCTCACTCCATCAACTTCCAAGCCTCCCCTAGAGGACTGAAAGTGCTTCAAAGGTTGTTACCACTTCTTCCATTTATAGTTGTGTTTTAAATATTTCTTATACTTGCAAGATGATCATTGGTGGGTGATAAAATCTTTATATTATTTCAAAAATTAAAGTCTTCTGTTTGCCATTATTTGTAGTTTTTGAAACTAGTTTTTTGAACACAAAACCCAACAATTGGTATCAGATCCACCTTGCAAGTTTGGTTAGATTTTGTATTTATGGAAATCTTAGTTTTTGGAGAATACGGATAACTTGTTTTTGTATAAAAACAAGTTCACACATATTTTCTTTGACAACTTTATAATTGTTATTTTATGTGACAAAACTTACATGCATTGTTCGTCACTCAAAGTTGACTTAGAAAAACAAAGGTTGTTTTAATGTTTATTTGTATTTTAGAGTGCATAAACAAGCCTTGGACCATTTGTGTTGTTGTTTGTGTGATTTGGTTGAAAATGGTTTTTAATATTCTTTTATTCATAAAGTATGTAATGAAAGTAGCTAGTTTTTATCCTTGTTATTTTTATGTAATAGATTAGTTTTAGACTAGATTTATTTTATGAAAAATATAACAAGATAAAGATGGAGGTCGTTTCTTGAAGAACCATGGAGACCCACGGTTTTATAAAGATTCTATAAAGGTTCATAACTTTTATAAAAGTTTTATAAAATTACAACAAAGGTGGTTGTCATTGTAAGTGGGAGCTTGAAGATCACATGAAGAACAAGTTGTAATATTTGGTCCCTTTGTCCCTTAGGAAGGACTTAACACTTTTGTGTTGGCTCACAAAAGTGTTATATAGTTTAAGGCTTGTTTATGTCAAATGCATGCTTGTGTTTATTTTTTAAGTAAATATTTTGGGTGGTTGATAATTTAGTTTTTCACAAACCCAAACTATTTTTTGGACAAAATAAACATCACATGGAGTTTGGATTTCAAAATATAAAATATGGACATTGGATGTAACATATTCTAGCCATAACATAAAAACCAGTTTTATAAATTGTTAATTATGGCAACTTTTGAAATATCGAATTATAAGTGTAAAAATCATGTTTTGATGACTTATTCAAACTCCAAAGTATTATTTAATAAAACGAAGTTTTATTAAACAATATTAAAAGGTTCTACATATCTCAAACACAAACTTAATACTAGTTATTAATTTTTAAAATTGAACTAAGCCGAAATATAAAAAACGATTTCTTTTTGTAAGAACCTTAAAAGTGATTTTTGTAGTGGTGTTAATTTTGATGGCATGTGCGGAATAGAAAAGATCTAGTGAATCATCATACAAATCAAGAACACATGAAGTAAATAAATCTAGGTTTAGCTCTCATTAGTATTGATAGAAAGAGTACAAATAGGTCTTGCAATTTCTTTCTCTAAACTAATGCTCTCAAAGTGTTCATTACATAAAATGAGTGTCACTCACTTCCTTATAAAGGAAAGACAACTCATTACATAATACAAGTGGGGGTAAAGCACAAATACATCCAAGCGTGAATTTGCATCCTAACAGTTTTTTGAAAAAGTGATACCATGAGATATTAGATGCATGCAATTGTCATGATATCACATGTTTTAAATAGAATAATAAAGCATTCAAATCCTTTTTTCAAAATGCAAGTCTATGCCATCCAATTTTAGAAACATTTGCACATCACTTGTATTATGCTAGTGGGATAAAGGATACCTAACCATTAGTATCATCTTTTAATGGCCAAAGTATTTTTGCGATTTCTATAACCAAGTTATAGGCCAATTGTACAAATTTCTCTAATTGGATGATGTCACACCCCAAAACTGGAACGGCGGAAACGTTCTGGGGTGGATGGCGTCATGTCAAGTATCACAACACATGAATATAGTAATCAAAGTACAAGAACACATTGCATTAATAGTAATAATTTTACATGGTTACATTACATAGTATCAAAGTAATATAAGCAAAATATATAAAGTGCAGCAAGGTACTTAAGCCATCTTCATCAGCAGCTCCGGGGATGTACCTGTCTAATTGCTGACCTGAGATTACAAGTTATTTGAAAAGCGAGTATCAGCATTTTTACAAATGCTAGTGAGTTCATAAGTATTTAGTGTCATTTAGTCAAATAACTTCCATAAGTAGTAGTTTAAGTGTTTTCAGTGCATCAGTGTTCTTTCCAGAAAATCCTATATTTTCTTTAAATAAAGCAGCCTTCTACCAAGACTGTTCAGTGTAATGTGGTAAGAGGTATTTTTCCCTTAATTGCTATTATTATCAAAATACTGAATTTGATTATTAAAGAAAACAAGAGAAATCAGGGAATAACATATGCCTCAGCAGTGAGGACTGCTGACTAAGGCAAAGAATCATAGACTCCAGGAGGGTATCGAACTAACGACACACTTGGTTCAGTCTAACAAAGGGGAGACACAAAACCCAGAAGGTACCAAATGAAAAGTACAGCTGGTAGGGTCTAAAACAGTGACTATAGACCGAAGACGATACCAAATGAAAAGTACATCTCGCAAGGCCAAAACAAAGACTACAGACCCCAGACATTATCAAATGAAAGATATGTCTAGCAAGGTCAAAACAGAGACTACAGACCCCAGACAGTATCAAATGAAAGATACGTCTAGCAAGGTCAAAATAGTGTGACTCTGAAAAGTGACATCAACATACAGTGAATTGCTGACGAAAATACTGTTACCTTAAAGCCATGAATTATAAGGTAACCCAGGATACTCGTAACCATACTGACTAGAGTTCCAGACGCCCTACAAGCATCTATATAATGTGACATTTGTCACCCCTTGGCTTGGTGAGCCGTGGACTGTAGCTAGCAGTCAGGGTGCGGGGGTGTCAATCCCGTATAGATCTATACACACAATGTCCGCTCTCCCTACAGGAGACTCTGGTTACCAACTAGAAGACGGAGAAGGCCGTGTCCTGAAGATGCATCCCAAATAGTGGGTTTCTAATGAAAGTGCTGAACTAGAGGTAGAGACTTCCCAATAGTGGGTTTCTAATGAAAGTGTAGACTTGAGGTAGAGACTCTTAACTGAACTGACTGAAGTAACCCGTATGACTAAGATTGAATACATAGTATATAACTAATGAATCAAATGACGTTCGGATGGACATCCGATCCCACCAGACCACATCTCAACGAAGAAAAGGAAATAGGGTGGACAAACCTTCCTAAGTCCTTTAACCATTATTTATATGCATTTACACAAGCACAGACATACATCTAACTATGCTTGAGTGGGTATCAAGTAAAAGTGATTCTCGTGAAGTAGGAGTGTCTAACAAGTGAAGTAAGAGCGGTCGCAAGTGAAGTATAAATGTCGAATAAGTATAAGCGCATCGCGAAGTGGAGATGACAACAAGTGAAGTAAGAGCGTATCAAGTATAAGTGAAGTAGACTCGTATCACTAAGTAAGAGGGTGAATAAGTATAAGCGTCATCAGGTATAAGTGACTTCAAGTATAAGTGAAAGCATTACAGAGTAGGAGTATAAATTAAGTATAAGCGAAGCGGCAATAAATAACAAGTAAAAATATACGTCGAAAAAGGGAATTTTTGATGAAAAGCCTTTATGAACAGATAATTTCAAAAATTGTATCCTTTCGTAAAATATGTTTAAAATTCCTTGGAAGTCTTTCATAAACTAGTTTAGATTGAATTCGGATAAATCAGTGTAAGTAAAAGTGTTAGGCTGAAGATAGTTTTGATATTGCATCTTTTGGGCTCGTTAGTTTAGCCTTGTATTCTCCGGTTTGGGCCTGTCCAACCGAGAGCCTTTTATGTATTGTATATAAGTTAAATGCTTGCATGCATATTAGGTTAAGATTAAGATTGCTGAAATTATCGATATAGCGATTCATACAGAGTACAACATTTTTCTTTAATCGATTCTTGTAATCTTCTAATCCTCTACAGTTGATGTTCTTAATCGAGCTCTTCTGAGGATTTTATTTAATCTTTCGACACGTTTGATTCAAGCTGTTTTGTTCTTATTATTGCGTTCTTGTTGTTTTATATTCATATACTTGTTCAAGATCTAATCGATCTTCATAGATTAAAAGTTGTTTTAATCCCATCAATTGGTATCAGAGCAGGAGGCTGTGTAATCGATACACATCTTTTCTATGAAAAAGATTTCCATTAGGGTTTTCCACAATCATTGATATTTATTGAGCCGTCATCTTAATTGACGTATCTTAATATTTATTGTTTTGCCCTAATCTGCTTTATTACAAGTCTGATCTTTGAACAAGTTTTTACGATCATAATGGACGCAACGCAATCAAACCCTATTAATATTTCCAACAGCATCGGTTCGACGACAAAGATTCCAATCTTATACACCCATGACTATGAAGTATGGGCACATCATTTTGAAGATTACGTGATTGGATCGGAGGACAATGGTTATCTCATCTGGGAAGCCATCATCAATGGACCGTTTTCTCATTCTGCAACATCAAGAATCATTAAGACGCAAAAAGAGTACAACGATCTGCTTAAGGATGTGAAGGATATTGCACAAGACGAGAAAGACAAATTCCAGTGTAATATTAAGGCGTTAAGGTTGATCAGACTCGCCCTTCAGTCCGACACATTCAGATTGGTCAGCTCATGTACTACGGCGAAGGAAGTATGGGATAGACTTCGCGAACTGTATTCCACAGACGAAGATCTTGAACATTCTACCCAAACCTTGCTTCTATCTGAGTTTGGAGAATTCAGGCAAGGGGCCGAAGAAACGGTGACCCAGACGTTTGATCGCTTCAATCATCTTCTCAGCAAGATGATCAAACACTTCATTGAAAGGAAGCTCATCGAACAGAAGGTTACTTTCTTGAACGGACTGAGATCTGAATGGAGAGCAGTGGTTTCCACAGTCAAAGCCCATGAGCAGTTTAAATCATACTCTTTGGCGAAACTGGTGGGTATTCTAAAGTCTCAAGAGAAGATTGTGGTACTGGTGACCTCACGTCTGAGGATTATGTCATGATGGTGTCCAATCCTAAAAGGTTCATAAAGAAGAGATTCCCTAGCAACAAAAACCGAAACTGGCAGGGGAGTTACAGCTCTGAAAAGGTGAACAATGAACCGAAGGCTGAGGAGCCCAAGAAGGAACCGAAGGCAGATGGTGATTCCGGAGTAAGCTGTTTCTACTGTGGTGGCAAGAACCACTATGCTAAGGACTGTGTTCTTAAGAAGATGGATGAAAAGGACGATGGAAATGATGAGGAAGCCGTGCTACAGAAGAGATTGGATGAGTTGAGAAAGAAGAAGTCTACCGCTAACCCTTCTATTAATGCTCTTATTGTGCAGGGTTCGGTTAATGACGATGAGTTCGGTAGCACAGAAGTTTGGTCTACTGACTCAGAAGACGAAGAAGTGAGGAAGCCTACTCATGGAAAGGCTTATGTGGCTAAGGAGGAAAGCAGTGGTGGAAAATGCTTCATGGTGACTGACGTATCTCAAATGAGGGGATACAATACCGATGGAGGAAGCGATGGACCGAAGGTACAGGAGGATATGTGCTTTACGGCCAAACCACTCAGCCAGCAGTTCAATGAGCTCGATGAACTGATAAATAAGGTACAATCTGTTTTTATTTCATCTAAAGTACCATCATCCTCATATGAGAAAGAACTAAAAAATGTTAAAACAACAATTTCTCATTTAGATAGTAGCTTAACTCAAACTCGAGTCACCAATTCTAACCTGACTGATCAATTAAGCAGGGTGGCGTCGAAGAGTGAGGAGCGGCGAATGTGGATTGAGTTAAAAGAGTGGGAATTAATTAAAGTTAAAGACGAAAACATTTATTTGCAGAGAGACAATTTGAAATTGTTAAAACAACGAAATGTTTTTTGTTTAATAGCTAAACGTTTATATTCCAATATTACTCAACTTCACTTGGATTGTGAGATAGGCCAAAAGATCCATCGCATGATTTTGCCCTTCCTAGAATTTAAGGAGGATGAAATCGATGCCGAAGCCTACAATTGTGAGAGTGTGATATCGTCTGATGATGTCAATCTGACCTACATGTATGGACTGGACAAAATTGAGTCCTTCATTAAATCCAAAGACCACAAGGACATGCTCAAAAATCTTTTGGACGAAAATGACAGACTTAAACTGAGAACCGAAACCATGCAAAAATTTGACTCTCTAAATGCCAACGTAAGCTCAGAAAATAAAATCGATGTTGAAAATGCATCTGAGCTTAACGAGGACGAAAACATGAGTGAAATTTCTGTAGAGGATACGGTTGACTGCTCAGAATTTGTTAAAAGCGATACTGAAAACCACAAAAACCTAATTTCTGAAAACTCTGTGGAGTTCGCTCGATTGTCCCAACAAAAGTCCCCGAAATTAATAGAAAAAGTTGTTGTGTATCAAAAGGTCAGGACCACTCCGAATCAAGTATACAAAGTGACTGGAGTAACCGAACATCAAACAGCTGAGCTCACAGATATTGTAAACGAAGACAATGCAGATGGCTGTGATGAGTACTTCTAGGAAGCTCCAATAGATAATGGAAACGAAACCGTTGGCCTATCTGAAAGAACCTCCTGGATGCGAAAAGGGAGATACATACCGGAACCATTGATTAAGCCCGATAATTTCAGTGAGCCAAGCACCAGTGGTACGAAAGATATTCCTCAGGAGGATGGAAGATCAGCAAAAGAAGACATTCCTTCCACTTCCTCAGCTCAAAGTGAAACCTCTTCAGACATTCCTTCTACTCCCTCAGTGCAAACTGAATCTTCTTCGGATATTCCCTCTGCTCCCTCGGCTCAAAGTAAAACTCCTGAAGTTCAAAAGGAACCAGCCAAGGAGACAACAAAAACGAAAGCGAACGTTCATCATCAGCCTAAGCAGATGAGGGATAAGAAGATAGAAAGGAACCAAAGATACAGGAAAAACCTTTCTGAAAGGAAACAATTCTGGCACTCCCAGAATGCATACTATTCACACAAAGACAAGAATCTGAAGTATGAAAACAATCCTATAAGAAAGCCTGAAAGTTCCAACAACCGAAAGCCAAGGTTCGGTTCACAAGAAGATACCAACCGAAAGCCAAGGTTCGGTTCGCAAGATAATACCAATCGAAAGCAAAGGTTCGGTTCTGAAAAGGAGTTCAACCGAAACCAAAGGTTCGGTTCCAAGAACAACTCCAACCGAGCGCAGAGGTTCGGCTCTGAAGTCAAAAGAGAACATGACTCGAAGGTCTGCCCCTCCAATAATCAAAAGCAAAAGGGTCACCTAGAGTCATCAGCCAGGAAGTCCTCCCCATCCAAATCCTCTCTTTCTTATTCTTCTCGTTCTTCTACTTCCACCCACTCATCTCAATCATACTCTAAAGCTAATTCCGTTTGCTCTCAAAAGCCTCATTCATCAGCTGAACAAAAGGGAAAGCAGAAGGTCAATGAATCCAAACCAGAGTCCAAAATGAACACATCCAATCCTAACAAAATAAAAGTCTTTACCATTAAAAAGAAAGATGAAACAACTCTAATAAAACGAACATATTTAGTTGACATCTCTCTTACTATTCCCGTTTCCATGAAAAGCTCACATGGACCCAAGAAACTTTGGGTTCCTAAATCTGCTTAATTTTTGCAGGTTATAAGTGACGAGCAGTTTGACGAAGAATGGTACATCGACAGTGGCTGCTTGCGTCACATGACAGGGAGGAAAGAGGAGCTCAGGGAATACAGATCTCTTGCAAATGGTGGCAACGTTAAGTTTGGAAATAACTCTTTCGGCACCATAAAGGGATACGGGATGATAACGAATGGTGACTTTACAATAAGGAAGGTGGCTTATGTGGAAGGACTCCAACACAACCTCATCAGTGTATCTTAGCTTGTTGGAGGTACAGGTCTCAAAGTTTCATTCGATGATGAAGGTTCGTAAATCATAGAGAAAAGAACAAAGAAAGTGATTCTGAAGACAGAGCGAAAGGGTGAAATGTTTCCTCTGAACATGAAACCCATCAAAGGAAACCCAGCCATATGTCTTCTATCAAAAGCTCAATCCGACGAAAGCTGGTTGTGGCACCGAAGACTCTCTCATCTCAATTTCAAAGATATCAACCGACTTGTCACTGGAGGTCATGTAAGGGGTCTTCCATTGCTCAAGTTCGACAAAGAGCATTTGTGTGCTGCATGCGAAATGGGAAAGCAAAGTCGTCAAAGTCACCCATCTGTAATCAACACAAAAGTTGTTGAACCACTCGAATTGCTTCATATCGATTTGTGTGGTCCTTCATCTATCGAAAGCATCGGTGGTAGCAAGTATATTCTTGTTATCGTTGATGACTTTTCACGATTTACTTGGGTGTTCTTTCTAAAGCTCAAATCTGAAGCGACTCAAAAGCTGAAAATGTTTATCAAGCAAATTGAAGTCCAGCTCAAGAAGGTCGTTCGCAACATCAGGAGCGACAATGGTCTCGAATTCAAGAACAAGGAGTTTGAAGAGTTTCTTGCAGAAAAGGGAATTAGTCACAATTTCTCATCTCCCTACACACCACAACAGAACGGAATAGTCGAAAGACGAAACCGATCCTTGTGTGAAGTTGCCCGAACTATGCTAAGTTTTGCTTCCTTACCTCTTTATTTTTGGGCTGACGCTATTTCTGCTGCTTGTTATACACAAAACAGGTCCTATCTCAACAAGTGATTCACGCTCACACCATATGAGATAATAAACAACAGAAAACCCAATGTGAAATTTTTCCACGTGTTTGGCTCAAGGTGTTTCATCTTTAACTCTAAAGAACACCGCAACAAGTTTGATGTCAAAGCCGACGAAGGAATCTTTCTAGGTTACTCACTCACATCCAAGGCGTACAGGGTCCTAAACAAACGTTCAAGAAGGATTGAAGAGACATACTATGTGACCTTCGACGATAGCTATGTCAAGAAGCTACAGGCCACAGATGACACTGCCAGGGAAATCTTTCCTCAAACTGGCCAAGTCACAGTCTCAATCGCCAATTTATACGAGAAATTTATGGAACTCTTTGACGAACCGGAAAAAGCTTCTCTCTCAGAAGCAGGTGCAGTTGACAACAAAGTTGATCATATGAAGCAAATTGTCGAAGATGCTGCAAGAAGAATGCATGAAGGAGAATCGCCCACTGATGAATCTCCATCCAACAATGCTTCAGTCGAGGGGGAGCCAAGTTCTCATGTCGAGGGGGAGCCAAGCTCACAAGTCCAGGGGGAGCCAAGCTCTACAACTTCAACCGAAGGTCCTTCACCAACCGAAGGTGCCTCTCCAACCGAGGATGCCCCTCCAAACGAAGGTACTTCAACGCCTGAAAGTCTAGTGCCACAAGAAACCCCTGAACCTCATGTTTCTCAAGACTCATCAATTGAGGGGGAGCATGATGATATGACGCTTGATTACGATAGCCAATCTGAGCCAGAAGAAATGATCCATGCTGAACTAGACCCAACCTTTGATCCGAATTACCCTCCTCTTACCAAATGGACCAAAGATCATCCTATCTCTCAAGTAGTTGGTGATGTATCTGAAAAGGTTCTGACCCGATCTCAACTGAAGGAAAAACAGACATCCTTATTTTCAAAAGTTGAGTTTTGTATGTTTAACTCATTCGTATCAAAAGTTGAACCAAAGACAGTGAACACTGCCCTCGATCACTCTGATTGGGTTCAAGCAATGCAAGACGAACTGAATGAGTTCGAAAGGAACAAAGTCTGGCGCCTCATTCCAACTCCTCCAGATGCTTCGGTTGTTGGTCTTAAATGGGTTTTTAGGAACAAAATGGATAAGGAAGGTAATGTCATAAGGAACAAGGCTCGTCTGGTGGTCAAGGGATACTGTCAGGAGGAAGGAATAGATTACGAAGAGACGTTCGCTCCAGTAGCTAGGCTAGAATCTGTTAGAATATTTCTGGCCTATGCTGCTCACAAAAACTTTGAGGTTTTCCAAATGGATGTAAAGTGTGCATTTCTCAATGGAGAACTCGAAGAAACAGTGTATGTGGAGCAACCTCCTGGGTTCGTGAACGAAAAGTATCCAAATCATTGCTATATTCTGGATAAAGCTGTGTACGGCCTTAAACAAGCTCCGAGAGTCTGGTATGAAACGCTTACAAAATTTTTAAAGATGTCTAAATTCAAACAAGGTTCGGTTGACCCAACCTTCTTTTGCAAAAAGGAAGGTAACCACCTTATGATAGTTCAAATTTATGTCGATGACATCATCTTTGGCTCCACGAATCCCAGCTTAATAGCTGAATTCAGAAAGTTGATGGAGACTAAGTTTGAAATGAGCTCAATGGGTCCTATTAATTTTTTCCTTGGTTTAAATATTAGACAAGGACCCGAAGGCATCTTTATCAATCAGGAACCTTACACGAAGACTCTCCTAGCGAAGTTTGGAATGATGGGCGACTCAAAAGTCAAAGTCCCAATGGCATTCGGCACCAAGCTTACCCCATCTCTAGACAAACCGGCTGTCGATATCATGCTCTATCGTCAAATGATAGGCTCACTGATGTATCTAACTGCTAGTAGGCCTGATATCATGTTTTCTGTGTGTTATTGTGCTAGATTTCTGGCTAACCCATGCGAACCTCACATGCTGGCAGTGAAGAACATCCTACGCTATCTCAAGCGAACCACCTCCTTAGGTCTATGGTATCCATCTAATTCAGGCTTCTTCGTTCAAGCATATTCTGATGCTGACCTTGGAGGATGTGGACTCGACCGTAAAAGCACAACTGGTGGCTGTCAATTTCTTGATGGGAAGTTGGTCAGCTGGCAATCCAAGAAACAAACGTGTGTGTCGCTGTCTACTGCCGAAGCGGAATATATTGCTGCTGCATCCTGCACATCACAAGTGATTTGGATCCAGAGTCAACTTCGAGACTATGGACTCAATATGAAGAAGATCCCACTATATTGTGACTCTGAAAGTGCAATTAGGATCTGTCATAACCCAGTGCAACATTCTAAAACCAAACACATAGCACTGAGGTATCACTTCATCAAAGATCATGTGGAAGATGGAAATGTCGAAGTTCACTTCGTAAGAACCACTGATCAACTGGCTGACGTCTTTACCAAAGCTCTTCCTGAAGCATCATTCAATAAAATATTGCAAGGGCTAGGTATGATGGAATAAGAGTCAGTACCTCACACTACCTCTCAACCTCAAACGTAAGAAGCGAAATCAACCGAACGTTCGGGTTCGGTTCAACCATCTGACTCGCTCATTACTTCAAAGGTAGTTTTTCTGTGTTGTATATTTCCTGTACAATTTTTTTTTCTTTGTGTAAAAAGTTTTTCCAAATTGCATATCTAAACTCCTTGGTTTCTTAAAATTTTCCAAAACCGAAACCTCCAGAAGGTTCGGGTTCGGTTTTCCAAAATTTTTCTGAACCGAAACCAACCGAAGGTTCGGGTTCGGTTTTCCAAAATTTTCCTGAACCGAAACCAACCGAAGGTTCGGGTTCGGTTTTTCAAAATTTTCCTGAACCGAAACCAACCGAACGCTCGGGTTCGGTTTTTCAACTTTTTCCCAACCGAACGTTCGGGTTCGGTTTTTCAACTATTTCCAAAGTTTTTTTTTCTGTTAACTCTTTTATATTTTTTTTAAGTCTTATTTTTTTTTAATGTTAATTTCTATTTTTTTTTATATATTCAAAAACTCCAAAAATATTTTATTTAATTTTTTTTGTGTGCTCATTCGTTTATGGGGATATATTTGATGACTTACTTAAGTGTCCCTAGAAGCATGCTGCTGTATGTGTCCCAAACCTCATAAGATTTTGAATAATAGCCTTCATGACCTGGTATACACAAACCTTGTCTTCCCAATAAGGCTAACTCATTTATTCTAATCGTGAGCTACCTCACTCTCTTCTCACATGAGTTAAGAGTCTCCTGCTTGGTCCTTATGTTCGCAGCAGAGGTACTATGTTTTCTTACACCATCCCCATTACACTTCTCCATTACATTCGTTTCATCACTGTAACCCTTGAGACTCTCAGAAACTACCACTGAGGTTTATGGTTACACAACATCTGTGATTATGATCTTAGTTTCGTGCCACTACGAGCTGAGTGAAACCCAAAATTCAACACCAATGAATTGACGGTGACCAATTAATTTGATCAAGTTTTCACCAATGAATTGACGAATGCATCTTCAAGGAATCTCAATTTTTCTTTTGCGTGATTCCAATGAAATTGTTACTCACCATAACATTTCTTCCCAAGGGATCCAGTTTCAAATTTTTATCTGAGATTTCCTATTAATCCAAGCCACTACAAAATCAACTCCTACCTACTTGTTCAACAGACTACACCGGTCTCACAAGTACTTTGTTCACTTTCATTCTTATATCAAGAATTGAATTGATGAATCAAAGCGAAACCACCCTTAATAAGCCTAATTAAAAGAAGCCTTTCAACATTTATTAATAAATGTTTGATCGTAATTCAACGGGATTCCACACTCACACTTTGAGGTCTTTCTTGACCTTGAAGGAAGAGATTCGTGCCCGGGATCATCAGTTTCGTGTCATTATTGACATCACAGATTGTCCTAAAAAGAGTTGCTTTATTTCTTTTTTTTTACACTCTTTGCACGAAAGTCCTAGATTTTCAAAAACTCCGTTACTAATTATTTTACAGGCTGGATTATTACTGGATGGTTACTAATGAAGTTGTGGTCAAAAATTAGCCACGTGGATCATTAATTGAAAACAGCCGTTTAAAAGGGGAAAAGACAAAAAGTTGCTGACTCGGCGGGAGTTAAAAGGATAGAAATTCAAACGACGGTAAAAAGGAGGGCGCGTGAATTTGAAACGGCCGCGCTTTTTCTGACATTTATGGACGCGTGTGTGATATCGAAGAGTCATCACTCTGGCATTCAAGGCGCGTGTGGAAATTGAAACGGTTCCTTTCTCTGAACCGGCGCTTATTGGGCGGCGTAATCCTAGGAAACTGACACTCTCTCTCCTACGTGATCATCGCACGTCCCAATTGTCACCAATCAGTCACTCAAAAACCCGTTTCGTATTTCCATAAGAGATTTGAAATGATTTTTCTCTCTCTTATCACCCACTATAAAAGGCCGTCTACACAACCTTTTACCTCTTTACTGCCTCCATAATTTCCAAAGCAAAAACACTCCCAAACACTCTCCCGGTCATCTTCTTCTTCAAACCTGCAACAATGGCTGAATCTTCTTCTGTTCATGCAACTTCTCAGATTCTTCCCATTCGACCCCAACAATGCCTAGTCATTGATCTGAACCCACTGGCGTATGATTCCTATATGTCACCGGTCATAGAATGCCTCAAGTACTCCCAGCTTGCTCCTGCATTGTCAAGAATTGAAACGGTGCCAATGGTGGCCTTATCACAGGTCTATGCGACGGTTTACTATGACAAGGCTGTCGACCGGGTATTCTTTGAAGTGGCAGAACACAAGACCTCGATTTCTCGCCCCCGTTTCTGCACTATGTTAGGGTTTGCTGCTGACCCATCGCGAGTTCACCCGGAGACGATTCCGGTTGGGATGTTGTACAACATGTTTTACAACATGGGCTACACAGAGGTTCTCACCTCCGTCGCCAAGTTTAAGAAGTCCTGCCTACCGCCCCAGTGGAATGGGTTATTTACAGTTCTCTTCAAGGGACTGTCTGAGAGGAGCTTAGGATCTGACGGTGCAAGTCGTCTTTTCCTTTCAATAATGTATGGGGTGTACAACGGGATAAACCTAGACTATGGGTTTGTTCTATGGCAACAGCTGATTCAAAGCCTCTCTTCCTCTTCCCGACACTCTGAGGTGTCGTTGGCCCGGTTCTGGATCTTGATCACAAGATGGGCCATGGACAAGTTCAATGTTCCAACAGCCGATGGTGCATCGATGTCTTCTATTGGTACGTTTCATACCAAGAAGATCATCGTATCCGATGCATCAAAATTCTCATTCATTGGCTCTATCCCGAAGTCGATGTATGCCGATGTGCCCGTCGATAGCAGACTGATCAGGACGATCAAGGAGTTTAGGCCAACTGGTCCGAGGGAACTGACACCGGACATGCTGCGATCGATTCATGATGCCGATAAACCGGTGGCCAGGGGCAAAAAGGCAGAAAAGAGGAAGCAAGTGTCCAAAGCTCCAAAGGGACCTTCTCCCAAGAAGCGAAAACAACCGAAGGCTGCTTCATCCCCACAGCCGAAAAGGAGGAAGACCCAACAGAAGCGAAAGCTACTTATTCCCTCCTCTTCAAGCGAATCCGAAGGTGGGAGTTCGGACTCTGAAGGATCACAAGGAGACGAATCTCCTCAACGAGGCAACACACCACCTCGGTCCCCAACCCCAGAGATGGAACTTCATCAATCTCCTATTCCTTCACCTCCACCAACAATTCCTATTTCCATTCCCACCATAAACCCCACTATTCCCCCAACCTCTATCCCTATACCTCCACCCATATTCACCACATCAACCGAAACACCACCAGTTACCGAAACCCCTCCTATAACCGAACCACCACAAACCGAAACCCATACACAACCACCACCCGAAACTAACCCCCCACCCACTCAACCTGAACCCACAAAACCAATAACACCCCCAGCTTCACCACCACCTCAATCTCCAGAAGACGCCTCCGATGGCGGTGATCAATACCTTGGTGGTGATCACATGAACTTCGATTCGGTCTATTATAGTCCGTTTCAAGTTCAGAGTGACGAGGAGGATGATGCTCCAGTGACAAAGAAGCATCTTCGCGAGCTTAACGAGAAGGTTGATCAACTTCTCGCCTCCTCTTCCAACCAGCAGTCATCTTTGTCTAAAGCTTCCCTTCAAAAGATCGTTGACGCCTTCTCCAGGGCTCAACATGATTCCGTGGCCTCAGCAACTGCTGCTATCGATGCCTCCACCCGAGCCTGTGAGGCTGCGACCGAAAAAGTCGATAAACTATTCAATGAGGCTTCTGTCCTGCTGAAGTCCTTGCAGGAGAGCACCGAAGCCACTAAGACAACTCTGGAACCAGTTCTTCAACAATTGGCCAAGTTTGTCTCGATGGAGCTGTCTTCGTTAGCTACTCTCAGACAACATATTAGCGACGACAACTCGGCACTCCGTGCCTCCATCGATGCCCGCCTGGCAAAGCTACAAGAGGATCTTGCGGCAGAAAATTCTCTGATGGACGTCTTCGCGAGCAAGACTACTGCCCTAAAGGTCAAGAGCACGCAACTTTCCAACTCCGAACAATAATTGGAAGCTCTTCGATCCGAAAGGGAGGTCATAAAGACGTGTGTTTCGGATGTCCACGCAGCATTATCAAACATCCTGGAAGCACATGACCCTATCCTTAACCATTCGGTGAGGCGTACCCTCGCTGAAAAGCTCTCTCCGGCCATGGATCTTTTAAGCAAAATTGAAGGCCTACCGAGTTTCGTGTCCATTCCGAAACAAGGGGGAGATGAGAAGAAAGGATCGAAACCACCTCCTTCCTCCAAAGCTACTCACACAACCGAACCACCCCCAACTGGTCATGCCTCGGGTTCGGGTGTGAAGAACAAGGGCAAAAACATAGCTGAGGGAGGAGATGAAGATGAAGATGAAGACAAGGAGACCATTGCGGACATGTTGAAACGAAAGAACAGTCGCAATGCTGAAGGCGATGCCAGTCGTGTGGCGTGTGAGGCTGAAGAAGCCGAACGAAAGCAAAAAGAAGCCCACGATCTCCTTGAGAGCCGAAAGTTGCTCTTCCCTGCCTGGACCAGGGATCGTATGATAAAAGAGGCCATAGAGACTCCAAGCATACTATGGCTCGAGCCGGTGATATCATTCGACTGCAACAACTCTATCGATTCGCAGTTTGATATGCCGCTGACTCGAAAGGCGTTCATCTTCCACGTCTTCTCTAACATTTTTGAAGTCCCGCATCCGAACGATGAGCTTGACAGGGAGCTCATTGACTTCTACCTGGAGGCCGCTCGCCCACAATACCTCACCTGGAGCACCCAGAAGATTGTTAATGTCCGGGTGCTGAAGCCTTATGCCGTGGGGAGATTCACAAACGTTAAGTTCAAGCTCATCCGAGGATCTGCAAGAACTGCCCACATCATCTCCCTAGCGGATCTGCCGAATCTGAATCCTCATGACTGGATAGTCTTGTACAATATCCTACTGACAGATGAATCTGAATATGGTCCCATCATAGACCATGTCAAAAGGATGTTGGCCTGCTATATCATGGAGGTTGCCCAAATGGATCAGGAGGTCGCCACAGTTTTTAAGAAGAAACCGAAAGTAGCACCTGTGGGATCGGCCAGTGATCTAAATCAAATGCAAATGGGTAAGATAGATCCGAGGCGAAACTCAGTCATGTTCACTAGAGCCGAAGGACAGAAATGTTTGTTCGCTTTAGCTGACAAGCACCTTTACACCACAGCTTGCTTGGAGCACATCTTATCAATTATCAAGCGGTGTAAGGACAATTCGGCTGATGACATCAAGTACTTCAATGATATGATCAATTGGTACATCCGGTTTAGACAGACCATCCTTTCCATAACCAAGTGTCTGTTTAGCACCGTGAAGAAGAAGGTACAAGCTTCAGCTGCCGGCCCAAGTAAGAAGTGAAGGTCTCGCTCCAAATTGACGCAAAGGGGGAGATTGTTAGGATGAAGATAGTTTTGATATTGCGTCTTTTGGGCTCGTTAGTTTAGCCTTGTATTCTCCGGTTTGGGCCTGTCCAACCGAGAGCCTCTTATGTATTGTATATAAGTTAAATGCTTGCATGCATATTAGGTTAAGATTAAGATTGCTGAAATTATCGATATAGCGATTCATACAGAGTACAACATTTTTCTTTAATCGATTCTTGTAATCTTCTAATCCTCTACAGTTGATGTTCTTAATCGAGCTCTTCTGAGGATTTTATTTAATCATTCGACACGTTTGATTCAAGTTGTTTTGTTCTTATTATTGCGTTCTTGTTGTTTTATATTCATATACTTGTTCAAGATCTAATCGATCTTCATAGATTAAAAGTTGTTTTAATCCCATGAAAAAGTTTTAAAACAAGTAAAAATCCTTATAGTGTCCTACTCGATAAAACAGTGTAAAGAGTGGTAAAATCTTGTGCATGCGGGTTATCAATCACGTGTGATTGATATGATAACTGGCATGTTTAACTTGTAATCCCCCCTATAAAACATTTAAAAGCATTTAAAAGGTTCATTCAGGGGTATGAACTCACCTGGTGTAAGTAGGTCCGACGAAGGTGTCGTTTGGGCGTTCGGGGTCACGCAAGGACTTGAACACACACAAGGACCTATTTTAACATATGATAACATATGTTCATATACCATTAGCATATAATATACTAATTAAACAATTATACACACTCAAAGGAGCAGAAAACACTTTTGGTTGAGTGTTTGGGGTCCCGGGTAGCGTTTAAGGGTGCTAAGGGTCTCTTATCAGTTATGGAACTTTGCTAAACTCAAACATCAAGTGTGTGAATGGGTTTAAAACATTAACATGGACCAATATTGGAGTTTACGGCCCAACCTAAGGGAGTTTACGGCCGTAAACTCCCAAGGTCATATTCTTGGGTGTTTGATGCTTCTAGCTTGTTCATAGAATTATTCCAAGCACTTTTCCCAAAAGGCATGAGTGGGTTTGAGGCCTCTAAGGGCATGTTCCATGAGTTTACGGCCAAAGGACCCCTCCCAAAGGAGTTTACGGCCATAAACTCTAATCCATAGAGTTTTGGGAAGTTTAAAGCCCCTATTGCCTTTCTAGGATTTTCTATGATGTTTGATGCTATTTTGGGTGATTAAAACCAACATTTGAGGGGGTTTTGGGGAGTTTACGGCCTAGATAAATGCTTGGGCCGTAAACTCCAAGTAATCCCTCATATCCTTGAGTTTAAGCCCTTAAATCCCTCCTAGTATTTTATGGTAAGTGTATAAGGCCATTTGGGGGACAAAACAATTAATTTGGGCATGTTTAAGGGTGTTTACGGCCTTGACCCTTGTCTGGGCCGTAAACTCCTTTTAATAAATCATTTTGAAGTGTTTCAAGGGTCTAAACTCAAGAGGATAAGTCCTTAAATTATGTAATAAGCCCTAGGATGAGTTTGGGAGTGTTTTTGGGACATTTTGACATGATTTTGAGGAGTTTACGGCCTAAGCTTGTGCTTGGGCCGTAAACTCTTGTTTGAGTCCTAAATCCATGCATTTTAGTGTTTAAACACCCCTAGGCTATATCCCCTAATTATTTCCAAGCTTATGGACAAGTTTAAAGGCATGATTGACACCATTTTAGGGGTTTACGGCCCTAGAATGTTCCTGGGCCGTAAACTCCTTATACCATGCCTTCTTGGATGATTTTTGGGCTATAATCATAAATCAATACGTTTAGAATAAGCTAGGGTAAGAGGACTTACAATTTAGAAGCGTTTGGTTACGAATTTGGGGCGAAAACGGGTTTAGAGAGAGAGTTTAGAGAGAGTGTGTAAAAAGTCTCCAATGGACTCCACTCACCCTTATATAGGTTTCACAGTCGGGGCTCAGTGGAATTTTACCCGATACTGCCGTTAAACGGGGCTTTTGGTCGCACCCGATTTAGCGGTCGTAATAATGAAACTTGACATTTTCCAAATAAATGGAAATGCGTGTCCTATGTTTTTATTTCCTTTTATCACGACTTAACGGCATGTTGAAGGTAATCAAATGGAATGTGTAATAAATTGACGCCCTCTAACTAACGGAACTTTTATACAGTGGAATATTCCGTTAACGGTAACGGGGAAATGTAACGGGACAACTTGGGTTGTCACATCATCCCCCCGTTAGAGGGAATTTCGTCCCGAAATTCAGGTGTAGGCAAGGAAGTAGGTATGAATGGCCAAGTAGAGGTAAAGGAGTACTTCCTATACGGTTGCCCTTGCATTCCCAAGTGATCTCTAGCCTGTGTTTGTCATTCCAACATACCTTCACGTACTGGATGCGAATTCCGTCTCAGATAACTAGTGGGCTCTAATAGATGTATCTTTAGGGTTAGAGTTCTCAATGGATTCTATCAAGCTGATTGAGGCATGAAGAGTGTTGTCTGGAAGTCACGTATCAAGTCTAAGAAGTGGATCGATCGGGTGTGAATCTTGTGGCATAGCCGAAGGTAGTAGCGGCCTGAAAAGGGTTGGACCAAGTCTCCATGGGGATTCTCATATGGTCCTAAGCTCTCGGAAGGGTAGAGCTTTTCAATACTTAGAACATAGTGTACTTCTATGGCAAGATCATCACTGGCGTGATCGCCATTTCGAAGTTCCTAACGTTCTCTCTCGTATTGGTAGTGTAGTCCTTCAGGTCGGTTCTTAGGAATCTCAAGTGGTCTTTAATTTGGTGTTTTCTGCCAACTGGATTATAGAGGTTTTCTAGATCGTCGAGTGGGTTGCGTGACCATGGTTATCGGTTTACTGTACAATGTGTCTATCTCAAGCTTGTGCAACATGGGCCTGCACTAACGAACCTTGAGATACGGAAACCCTGAGGGTCGGGGAGATAGGGTTTCACCAGACAAGTGTTGGACTATCTCGGGAGGTGGTTCTACTATCTCTGCTTGAGATAGTATTCGTGGAACACCTATTAGTCCAAGGAATCTCTAAGACTGTGGTTCATTCTAGCGTCGAAAGTGTATGTTCCTGCATAACCCCTTGACTAACACCAGGGCTGGTGTCAAGCCTATGATCTCTTCGGGATCTGGGTCATGAGATTTAACGCAACTACTTTCACACTTGACCAAATATTCTTGGCAGCGAAGGTTATCCTGTGGTTCTCGATATCCTAGTGTTCACTTCGGAAAATATAATTCATCGTCTACAGGGCGACGACGATTTCCTCCTTGCGATAGGGTGGAGGATGATAAGCACCACTTGACTATAACTAGGTGGGCAAGGTGCCTGAGTAGTTAGAGCATCAACTGCGACTACTCTTCCGAAGGTTCTAAGTTTTCTCGGTCTATGTCAAATCTAGTGGGTATAGGGTCTTCATCACTCGGGACTTTACTAGTTCATCCCGCAGTGGTTCTCTTGACTCCGGCTCCTATGTTATGGAGTAGGGTGAAAGTGTTTTGCGAAGAGGTCCGTGGTAGAGCTCATGCTTGGCTTAACCACCAATACTTGATGGATGCCAGCAGTATACCTGGTTATAGTGGTCAGCCTCATGAGTTCTATTCTCTAGGTTCACGAACCTGATGTGCGAGGTGAGAAGGGTCACCTGGGGGAATCTACGGAGTAGACTCCGGCTGGTTGTCATCTTCTAGAGTATCTGCAGTGTCCTTCGCTTCGGCGTTCATCTGAGTACTAGGGGTCGGTCCACAGTGTAGGGTACCCTCCCTTGGGTACTTCAGAAGGTTTGAGATAAGTGGGATGATTGGCGGATCGCGTTAAGTTTGATTATTTGTGTTAGGTTCGGGTTCGGAAGAACCTTTATTTGCCGATATGGCTATGGGGAAAGCTCACAGCACTAAGACTGTACATATGGATGCACGAAGTCAAACCATGCTCAATAGAGTCGTCGAAGTTGGCACACTCCGACATGATGTATAATGAAGATCAATAGATTCATGTGCCGAACAGGCACACAAGTTCTAGGCGTCTCGAGTTTCGTCCTATGTATCGCTACTGCGGATACTTGGACCGATAGAGTCGACGCGGAACTATAGAGAGTTCTAAGTGTTTCCGAATAGATTATCTTTTTATGAACGAATTCTCACAAGGCATTTCTATAATCGCCTCACATATACTAGTCATGTATATTTAAGGTGGGGAAGACTGTTGATTGAGCGACTCCGCCCTAAATCCACAACCAAACGAGGAACAGGAAATGAGGCGGCATTCGCTCACTCTAGGTCTGTCCATCTTAAATATACACGGCCGTAATGTATATGTTTAGTCATTATAGTTTTACCTAATGAATTTTTTTTTTAAATTTTATAACAGTGCTGCGGCTTTTGCCTTACTGGAAAGAATTTATATTTGTATTAGTCTTTTATTGTTCTTAGCTTAGTTATCCGAGATCGAGAGACGTACCAAAAAAAATCTAACGAGTTCCTTGCTGCTTCTCCCTAAGCAGTAGTGTCAGGCTCCTTCTGCGTCTTTGTCTTTCTCTTCGGTTGGGCAGTCCTTCTTGAAGTGTCCCATTTTACCACATAGGTGGCAAACTATACGGTTCGCCACATTGGTGGTTGATGTAATGAACTCAACTGGGGTTCTACAGACGCGAGCAGTATGCTCCAACATGTGGCACCTAGCACAATAGAGTTCCCGGTAGACACCATGATGATGGTAGTTGCACTTGCTGCAGTGGGGAAGGTCTCCTAGGTATGGTCTTCTTGAGGTCGGGAGGGAAGGATTGACAGGGGTATCGACTGCCTCAGCTCGTTGCCCTTCGGAAGGTCCTGGAGCCGAGGTACTTCCCTCCTCTATCTTGAATTTTCTCTTTAGTGGGTTCAGTGGAGGTTCTCGGGTGGCTGAGTGTGGAAGAGGGGGTTGTTGCTGTCCATTGCCAGGATTGGAAATCCCGACAGGGCCCTTGCTAACATTGGCGTTGTTAGCATTCAGGTGAGCCATGACAGCTGCTACGGCTACTGAGACTGCAGCTTGGAACGTAGCTTCATCGAATAAGAGGGCAGGTTTCTTGCTTGCGGACTGGTTACGCTTCTTCGGTGGTATGGTTTTTCCTACACGGAAAGGAATACAAGGTAATGAGAGACGATGGTTAACCCTGGACATTTCTGTCCTGAACGTATTAGGCATAAACTTTTCCCGTGCGTCGGGTACTGGCTGTCTGAGTGTCGACCTACATCCCTATGATGTAGTCCTGGTAATCAAGGTAAGAGTATGAGTATCGGAAAAAGGCCATAAGATGCAAGTCGTTCCTACTAAGTTACCTTTATACTGGGAAAGGTTTCACTCTCCGGCCTGGAGAGAATTGAGAACGGTTCGGAACGAAATCGTGGAAAGAGAGGCCCACAAGGGCAGATAGCTAGAATTCTCTCAATTAGAGATGCGGGGATCCGCCCTAATCGTGTATCTGGCAACGGGAAACGACGATTTACCTAACACATAGCGTGAGTAGTGTAACCACTAACTCACTAAATTGCATTATTTTAAGGGTGAATTATCGTGACGAATACGAGGAAAAGACAATTCCCGGGTTCCATGTACTAGCTACCTCGATCTGCCTCGTATCTTTGACTAGAATCGGCGTTGGCTTCCTTCGAGTAGTTTCCTAGGGTTCTCTTCTCGTATGGACATATCGAATTTCTACTCCGCCTTCCTTCTGATTCCAATTGTGGGTGTCATCACTTCATGATGGATGACTGGGAATCTCCGAAGTTTAGACGAATCTCTCACCACTGTCCCTAAGGGAATATGGGCACTTGGTGCATTCAATAGTCTCGACCCAGTTCATTTATTTCTGAACAGTAAATCTTCTCAATGAATCTCCTCGGGGTCGGAATCAACTCTTCTGTCAAGCACTGAAGTGGGTAGGGTTTTCTACAGGGTTCGCGCGAGAATGGAAATGTATGAAGAATCCTAAGAGATTATTAACATTTCACTGATCCATATCGAGTCCTGCTACGATTACACAGGGTATACAAATCCTATATAGCTTAGATCCGATAGGCCTTCGAATATGTGATACTACTCTAGGACCACATCCCAACGAGGAAAAGGAAACAGAGCGAAACCACACATTCTTAGCCTATGGGATCCTTATTATATAAAATCTTGGAAGTATACCCTCTGTTGTCGTAGGTATATCAATAGGGATCTTTTTAGTTATTCACGCAAGGTTGCTTATGTTTCCTAAAACACCCATATGGTATTTTAACTCTTGTTTGTTTTCTTATCTTCTGAATTACATTCTGGGATTTGTGTAGATCTTTTAGCGTTCTAAAATACTCCCATAGTATTTTAACTTTATGTTTGGCTCTAGAATTCCTATTTGGTAAGTTTCAGACCTGCTGCACACCACTATCACTCCCGAGCACACGTTCATCGCATCTCGGATAAATGTAGTTATTCAGGTTACATTTATCCAAGCTTACGATTACATAACTGCCCAGGTTTGACTGTAGTGCTCAACATCCGAAGACTTTTATTATTGTTCTTCTTGTGATACTTTTGTTCGAGTGTTTAGATTCTGGATGTTATTATACTTTGGTGAAATATGGTTATATTTTAAAGTATAATTCTTGGTCAGAGTGTTTTATCCCATTGTATTTATAGGCTGTATATCTTTTATGAATTGATATACTTAGCTCACTATAAACAATGCTCTGATACCAATCTGTCACACCCCAAAACCGGAACGGCGGAAACGTTCTGGGGTGGATGACGTCATGTCAAGTATCACAACACATGAATAAAGTAATCAAAGTACAACAACAAATTGCATTAATAGTAATAATTTTACATGGTTACATTACATAGTATCAAAGTAATATAAGCAAAATATATAAAGTGTAGCAAGGTACTTAAGCCATCTTCATCAGCAGCTCCGGGGATGTACCTGTCTAATTGCTGACCTGAGATTACAAGTTATTTGAAAAGCGAGTATCAGCATTTTACAAATGCTGGTGAGTTCATAAGTATTTAGTGTCATTTAGTCAAATAACTTCCATAAGTAGTAGTTTAAGTGTTTTCAGTGCATCAGTGTTCTTTCCAGAAAATCCTATATTTTCTTTAAATAAAGCAGCCTTCTACCAAGACTGGTCAGTGTAATGTGGTAAGAGGTATTTTTCCCTTAATTGCTATTATTATCAAAATACTGAATTTGATTATTAAAGAAAGCAAGAGACATTAGGGAATAACATATGCCTCAGTAGTGAGGACTGCTAACTAAGGCAAAGAATCATACACTCCAGGAGGGTATCAAACTAACGACATGCCTGGTTCAGTCTAACAAAGGGGAGACACAAACCCCAGAAGGTACCAAATGAAAAGTACAGCTGGTAGGGTCTAAAATAGTGACTATAGACCGAAGACGATACCAAATGAAAAGTACATCTCGCAAGGCCAAAACAAAGACTACAGACCCCAGACGGTATCAAATGAAAGATACGTCTAGCAAGGTCAAAACAGAGACTACAGACCCCAGACAGTATCAAATGAAAGATATGTCTAGCAAGGTCAAAACAGAGACTACAGACCCCAGACAGTATCAAATGAAAGATACGTCTAGCAAGGTCAAAACAGAGACTACAGACCCCAGACAGTATCAAATGAAAGATACGTCTAGCAAGGTCAAAACAGTGTGACTCTGAAAAGTGACATCAGCATACAGTGAATTGCTGACGAAAATACTATTACCTTAAAGCCATGAATTATAAGGTAACCCAGGATACTCGTAACCATACTGACTAGAGTTCCAGACGCCCTACAAGCATCTATATAATGTGACATTTGTCACCCCGTGGCTTGGTGAGCCGTGGACTGTAGCTAGCAGTCAGGGTGCGGGGGTGTCAATCCCGTATAGATCTATACACACAATGTCCGCTCTTCCTACAGGAGACTCTGGTTACAACTAGACGACGGAGAAGGCTGTGTCTTGAAGATGCATCCCAAATAGTGGGTTTCTAATGAAAGTGTTGAACTAGAGGTAGAGACTTCCCAATAGTGGGTTTCTAATGAAAGTGTAGACTTGAGGTAGAGACTCTTAACTGAACTGACTGAAGTAACCCGTATGCCTAAGCTTGAATACATAGTATATAACTAATGAATCAAATGACCTTCGGATGGACATCCGATCCCACCAGACCACATCTCAACGAAGAAAAGGAAATAGGGCGGACAAACCTTCCTAAGTCCTTTAACCATTATTTATATGCATCTACACAAGCACAGACATACATCTAACTATGCTTGAGTGGGTATCAAGTAAAAGTGATTCTCGTGAAGTAGGAGTGTCTAACAAGTGAAGTAAGAGCGGTCGCAAGTGAAGTATAAATGTCGAATAAGTATAAGCGCATCGCGAAGTGGAGATGACAACAAGTGAAGTAAGAGCGTATCAAGTATAAGTGAAGTAGACTCGTGTCACTAAGTAAGAGGGTGAATAAGTATAAGCGTCATCAGGTATAAGTGACTTCAGGTATAAGTGAAAGCATTACAGAGTAGGAGTATAAATTAAGTATAAGCGAAGCGTCAATAAATAACAAGTAAAAATATACGTCGAAAAAGGGAATTTTTGATGAAAACCCTTTTATGAACAGATAATTTCACAAATTGTATCCTTTCGTAAAATATGTTTAAAATTCCTTGTAAGTCTTTCATAAACCAGTTTAGATTGAATTCGGATAAATTAGTGTAAGTAAAAGTTTTAAAACAAGTAAAAATCCTTATAGTGTCCTACTCGATAAAACAGTGTAAAGAGTGGTAAAATCTTGTGCATGCGGGTTATCAATCACGTGTGGTTGATATGATAACTGGCATGTTTAACTTGTAATCCCCCCTATAAAACATTTAAAAGCATTTAAAAGGTTCATTCAGGGGTATGAACTCACCTGGTGTAAGTAGGTCCGACGAAGGTGTCGTTTGGGCGTTCGGGGTCACGCAAGGACTTGAACACACACAAGGACCTATTTTAACATATGATAACATATGTTCACACACCATTAGCATATAATATACTAATTAAACAATTATACACACTCAAAGGAGCGGAAAACACTTTTGGTTGAGTGTTTGGGGTCCCGGGTAGCGTTTAAGGGTGCTAAGGGTCTCTTATCAGTTATGGAACTTTGCTAAACTCAAACATCAAGTGTGTGAATGGGTTTAAAACATTAACATGGACCAATATTGGAGTTTACGGCCCAACCTAAGGGAGTTTACGGCCGTAAACTCCCAAGGTCATATTCTTGGGTGTTTGATGCTTCTAGCTTGTTCATAGAATTATTCCAAGCACTTTTCCCAAAAGGCATGAGTGGGTTTGAGGCCTCTAAGGGCATGTTCCATGAGTTTACGGCCAAAGGACCCCTCCCAAAGGAGTTTACGGCCGTAAACTCTAATCCTTAGAGTTTTGGGAAGTTTAAAGCCCCTATTGCCTTTCTAGGATTTTTCTATGATGTTTGATGCTATTTTGGGTGATTAAAACCAACATTTGAGGGGGTTTTGGGGAGTTTACGGCCTAGATAAATGCTTGGGCCGTAAACTCCAAGTAATCCCTCATTTCCTTGAGTTTAAGCCCTTAAATCCCTCCTAGTATTTTATGGTAAGTGTATAAGGCCATTTGGGGGACAAAACAATTAATTTGGGCATGTTTAAGGGTGTTTACGGCCTTGAACCTTGTCTGGGCCATAAACGCCTTTTAATAAATCATTTTGAAGTGTTTCAAGGGTCTAAACTCAAGAGGATAAGTCCTTAAATTATGTAATAAGCCCTAGGATGAGTTTGGGAGTGTTTTTGGGACATTTTGACATGATTTTGAGGAGTTTACGGCCTAAGCTTGTGCTTGGGCCGTAAACTCTTGTTTGAGTCCTAAATCCATGCAGTTTAGTGTTTAAACACCCCTAGGCTATATCCCCTAATTATTTCCAAGCTTATGGACAAGTTTAAAGGCATGATTGGCACCATTTTAGGGGTTTACGGCCCTAGAATGTTCCTGGGCCGTAAACTCCTTATACCATGCCTTCTTGGATGATTTTTGGGCTATAAACATAAATCAATACGTTTAGAATAAGCTAGGGTAAGAGGACTTACAATTTGGAAGCGTTTGGTTACGAATTCGGGGCGAAAACAGGTTTAGAGAGAGAGTTTAGAGAGAGAGTGTAAAAAGTCTCCAATGGACTCCACTCACCCTTATATAGGTTTCACAGTCGGGGCTCAGTGGAATTTTACCCGATACTGCCGTTAAACGGGGCTTTTGGTCGCACCCGATTTAGCGGTCGTAATAATGAAACTTGACATTTTCCAAATAAATGGAAATGCGTGTCCTATGTTTTTATTTCCTTTTATCATGACTTAACGGCATGTTGAAGGTAATCAAATGGAATGTTTAATAAATTGACGCCCTCTAACTAACGGAACTTTTATACAGTGGAATATTCCGTTAACGGTAACGGGGAAATGTAACGGGACAACTTGGGTTGTCACAGATGACTTGATTGGAAATCTCTTGTGATAAAGGTCACCTAAGCAAGAGTTTTCCAAGGCATAGATGAGACCAAACATGTCAAATGAACAAATGGATTGTTAAGGGTCTCATAAATCTAGAAATTACAAATGGTGTAATTAATACAAGTTATTTACCTTGTTAAAATTAGGTAAATGGGATAAAGGATACCTAACCATTTATTTGATTTGTAACTTGGATCTTAGACTTTAAATAAATAATGTTTTTGAAAAAACAATGTATTTTTATTTAAAGAATACTACATGAAAAACTTAGTTAAACTTTTGTAGATGGCTCTACCAATTACTGTGACACATCACCCAATGAACATTCGATCAATTCTTGGTAAAGAAAAGATCAACCACTCCAACTTTTTTGGACTGGCACAGAAATTTAAGAATTGTTTTGAAACAAGAAAAGAAAGACTATGTCCTTGAAAACCAAACCCCTGATGAACCATCTGCTCTCCCAAAGGTTGCACATGATACATGCCTAAAGCATATAGATGATTCACTTGATGTTTCATGTCTTATGCTTGCCTCTATGGTTCCCGGTCTTCAGCGGGATCTGGAACACTATACTGCCTTTTACATGATTGAACATCTCAAGGAGATTTTGGTAAACAAGCTAGAACCAAAAAGGTTGACACTATGAGAGCACTTCATGCCATGACAATGGAGGAGAATGGGAATGTGAGCACACATTTTCTCAAGATGAAAAGTTACATGGATCAATTGGAGAGATTGGGCTCTCCATACGCACAAGACTTGGCTACAAATATCATTCCGAATTCTTTGCCAAAGTCTTACAATGCTTTCATCATGAACTATAACATGAATGGGTGGGAGAAACTGTTGGATTAGATGTTTAAGTCCATAACTATTATTGGTATGTACTCGAACCGAGAGTAGCATGGTTTATTTGGGTTGCATGGCGTCGGAACAATTGGATAGACAAGTGAGAAAAATGTTATTTATGATTTATATTAATATATTATAAGTTCTGATATATTAATATGAAATCATATTATTTAATTAGTATTGATCAAGAATTAATTTGGAATTAATTCTGTGATCAAAAGAGACTAATTAAATATATGCGGATTGATTATTTAAATCATTCATTCTTATATATGTGGGCGTGTGATCCATTGTCCTTCGTGTTGGGCTTAACCCATGTGGTAACCCATGGATCATGAAGGAAATGGAAAGTCTTGAGTTACATGGTGTAACCCTAAATGAGCCACACTATATAGAGGACCCCATGGTTCATGAAATGGGACTAGTGCATACACAAAAGAGGGCAAGGCCGATTTTCATAGGGTGAACCATAGTAACCTTCTTCTCAAGTTATTCGAATTGTTGGTGGTGTTGTGTGAATCATTTAAGGTGCAATACTTGGGGCACTAAGCTCTTAAAGGTTCAAGACTTCAATCCCCATCAAAAGGTATGTCATCTAACTAGACTTTTGTAGTATACTTTCTCCATAATATGCTAGTTAGGATGATGCTTTGGAATTTTGTATATTTGCATGTATAATAGTGAAAACATAGATCCAAAGCACATAGGGTTGCATGCACACCATAGGAGTGTTAGAATGCTCAAAACCCAACAGAAACCTGTCTCTGAGTTACACGGGATGCTAAAAACTGCAGCGAAGAATATCCCAAGTAAAATTCCCCAAGTGCTCATGATTAGGGAAGGAAAGGTCAAAAAGAACAAAGGCAAGAACTTCAAGGAAAAGCCACAAGCTGGCAAGGGCAAAGGAAAGAAAGCTTCTCAAAACCCACCACCCAAGAAGAAGGAAAGGTTATCAAAGATGACACATGCTTTGATTGTGGAGTTGTCGGGCCTTGGAAAAGAAATTGTCCTAAGTACCTTGCAGAGTTGAAAAACAAGAAGGCCAGGGAAGGCCCTTTAGGTATATCCATTTTCATGATTAATTTTTCATCTAACACTTGGGTATTAGATACTGGTTTTGGAGCTCATATTTTTAATTCGTTGCAAGGGTTCAGACAGAGTAAGGAACTGAAAGCAGATGAGATGCTATTACATGTCGGCAATGGAGCATGTGTTGCGGTCCAATCTTTAGGACATTTTGATTTATGTTTACCATCTGGTCTGTAATTGACATTAGACAATGTGTGTTTAATTATTTCTATTACTAGAAATATCATTTCAGTTTCACGTTTGAGAAAATTTGGTTATGATTTCAAATTTGTTGATGATAACATTCACTCCTTCTTGAAAGGAATCTTATATTTTGAGGCTAGACCAATAAATGGAATTTATGAATTAAACCTAGATGACACCTCAAACAATAAGTCCCTTTATCAAGTTAACACCAAAAGGCTCAAACCAGAGTTGAACCAAACATACCTATGGCATTGTCGCCTTGGTCATATAAACAAGAAGCGCATATCTCAACTCCAAAAGAGTGGATTTTTGGGCACAAATGACACCGAGTCATTTGACATATGTGTATCTTGTTTATGTGACAAGATGACAAAATCCCCTTTCTTTGGAACAAATGAAAGGGCAAGTGTTTTATTAGGCATCATACACACCAATGTATGTGGACCTTTCAAAACAATGTCTAGATATGGTGAGAGATATTATATCACCTTCACTGACGACTTCAGTCGTTTTGGTTATGTGTATTTGATGAAACATAAACATGAAGCATTTGAAAAGTTTAATTTTTTTCAAATTGAAGTTGAAAATCAACTCGATAAAACAATCTAAATCCTTCGTTTGGATAGAGGAAGTGAGTACTTGAGCCAAGAGTTCCAAGACCATCTACGAAGACGTGAGATTATGTAACGCCCGTAGATCAGGGCTAGTCAATTTAGAGACATTAAGCATCAAAAATTACTATTTGATAGAAGATTGTTTAGAATTAATAATCTTAACTAAGTTATAGTATATGTTACAAGGATTCCGTACATATAAAAAACGTTGAAATCCGAGTTATAACGAAGAAGTTATGACCTGTCGAAGCTTCGCGACAGAACCGACACGACACAGCGCGACGTAAATAGTGAATTTACGTTAGAGCGTTATTTAGCCTTAACGATCTAAACGATAATCGAAGATCTCTTTAATAGTAGCGAAGCGATAAAAAGATAGGCGAAAACAGACGTCGGATGAAGAAGTTATGAATTTATAACGGAGTTTTCCTGTCCAGGCCTATTAAAAATAAATAATAAAAATAAATTCAAAATTAGCCGACGGAGTCTAAACGAAAGTTGTAGAGCGTAGTCTCACCTACGCATGGATATAAAGAAAGTCGAAAATGGAGTTCGATGAGGAAGATATGAATTTTTGAAGTTTATTAAATAATTAAAGTATTTAATTTATATATTAATTCGGATATTATCCGAAGGAGGGGGGGAGTCACTGATCTGATTCGCATTACGCCCAGCATACCGCTCGAGTGCTCCGGGTTCGTAAGCGATGACGTCAAGGCTCCGATGACGCATGCAGTGATGACTTCGGAGGAGTACACCCTGCGTAAGGGCATTACGCCCAGCGTAATGCTAAGCTTCTGCCCCTATATAAAGGATGCGAGGGCAGCCGGCTCTTTTGCCCATTTTCTCTCCTCTCTCTCCCGTTTAGCATCGTTTTTCGCGCAAGAATTATCCCGAAGCCCCGGTATCATTCCCGAGCCCCGAAGCAAGTCCCGAAGCCCCGTAGATCCCAAGAAGTGAAATTCCCGAGCCGAAGCTCTGCCCGCGAGGAACCCGGTTTTTGTGAAGATCTTCCATATCTACCGAAGGATACTACTTCTACAAGCCTTAGCGCTGTCCGATCATCTTCTGATCAAGTGAGTGTATAGTTACTTTCTTCTAACACATAAATATTAAGTATTTGCTATGAAATGCGTGTTATGTGTTTATATATATTGTTGTTTATATGGGTGAGTGTATAGTCTCTTTCATAAACCTGATATTAATATAAGTATTGTTTGAATGTATTAAGTATATGTTTTGGGTGAGGGTGTAGTCACTCTCTTCTAACACATAAGTATGAAGTATTTGCTATGAAATACGTGCTATGTGTTTATTTATTGTTGTTTATTTGAGATGTTGGTGGAATGGATGAACTATATAGGTTTTAATGAGTTAAACTGTATATGTATTTTATATCTACAAATATGTTCGGTAGGACAAGGGTAGATGAGATCCGTGAGTATGGATCAGATCAAGAGGTTAGTTTTAGATCCGTGACTATGGATCAGATCAAGAGGTTAGTTTTAGATCCGTGAGTATGGATCAGATCAAGAGGTTAGTTTTAGATCCGTGAGTATGGATTAGACCAAGAGGTTAGTTTCAGATCCGGGAGTATGGATCAGGTAAAGAGATAAACTTGCTATTAGTCCGAGAATATAGATTATGACTAAGTTAATTGTCCCTAGTCCGGGAGTATGGATTGGTCACGGTTATAGATCCGGGAGTATGGATTAGATATCGATTAAGACTAAGTTAATTGTCCCTAGTCCGGGAGTATGGATTGGGCACAGTTATAGATCCGGAGTATGGATCAGATCAAGATTAAGGTATACTTAATTGTCCCTAATCCGGGAGTATGGATTGGGCACAGTTTTAGATCCGGGAGTATGGATCAGATCAGGGGGTTAGTTTTGGATTCGTGAGTATGGATCAGGTGAAGAGATTAGTTGTAGACCCGTGAGCATGGATCAGGTGAAAAGGTTACTTTTAGATCCGTGAGTAGGGATCAGGTAAAGAGGAAAATTTTAGATATGAGAATTTAGATCGTGTCGTTGTGAGGATCGATGGGGTGGGATAAGAGTTGACTTTATATGGTGAAATTGTACAAGTTTGAATGTTCTATATTTATAAATATATGATATAACATTGTGAGATGAAAACCCTATATGCTCACCAGGCTCCCAAGCCTGACCCACTCAGTTTTCTTTCTATCACAGGTATCGATACGAAGACATATTTCACAGAGAGATTTAAAGGAGATATAAATAATTAGTGTAACTGAATGTAAGTTATGTTTATCTTTATATGTCTGTATCGGAACATGACATCCCGAGGTTTTATTATTAAATGAAAATACATTCTCTTTGAGAAAATGTTTTGATAAGTTATTATCATATCTTGTTTTGGGAACAAATTCCGCAACCGTTTTCTTTAAAAGATTACTCTGATTTTATAAAAAAAAAAAAAAAAAAAGCATAAACAAATCGGTCTTTTCTGGCCGTGAAAATGGGGATGTCACAGTTGGTATCAAAGCATTAGTTTAAGCGAACTAGGAATTTGTAGGAAATTTCTAGACTTAAACTTAGAATGCTTAGTAATGATTGTGAGGAGTGTGTCTAAAATATGTTAGGTAGTACACCTAAATTGAGACAAGCACTGGTTTATTTTAGGAATGATGCCTAAAATGCTTTTATGTGCTAATTGTTTTGTGTGATAGCTAAATTGATGCTATTATTTGTTCGGATCTATGGTCTGTTGCCGACCGGATCTGGAAACCTTATGTGTATAGGATTCTAAGCGCATGACTACGTTATTAGAACTAGCATGTAAACGTTTCGGGGTGATAAGGAGATTTATACGTTTATCGTAATTAAAACTTTCTTATCTTAAATTCTCGCTTGGTACACCGAACGTCTGCTTGGGTGTACGAAAGGTCACGGTGAAGACACGTAGGGAATTGAGTAAATGGAAGAAATGAAAAGGCTTATGGTAGTGAATGACACCTATCGGAAGATATAGTAGGAGTGGTATCTTGCCTTTAGAAAGTCTTATAAAATAACAGTACGTTTAAAGGCGTATGGTACGTCTAAAGTACACCTTCGATTGGCAGGATGATGGAACGATTGGTGAAATTCTTGAAGTTGTCTCATCGTCTCGTATTTCCATCACCAATCGAGTTGAAGTAGAGTTTATGAGTGAAGATTGAGCAATGAAGAAGTCCTACTAGAGTCTAGGGAAATTGTTTATGATTACTTGGACACATTTGTATGTGTTAAATTGTTTTATGATTTTCTTGTATGGTGACTTGGTCGACTGCGGGACAATATTTGGGACGAGTATGAGTAGGTGTGAAAGGTAGTAGATGCATATACTACCAGAAGCACAAGACTCGCACTTGGATCAGGGAAAGTCACAAGGTTACCAAGAAACTAGTGATTGATTCTCTCTTATTCTGGTATGTCATTACCATTGATTCGGTAATGACTAGTAAGATGGTTGTTGTTCCGACCCTAGTGGTCATATCCAATTGGAGTCCGAATACGGTGAGTATGTTACGTGGTTCGGAGAACCAAGTTCGAAGTAACATCGGACGTAAGTCAGAAGATTGAAGTCAATGCGATCATTGGTATCGCACTCGTTGTTCATAAAGTTTGTAGCTAGAAATGCTACATGCTAAAATGTGATTATATCATATTAGAATATGAAGGAAGGTATATTCCAATTTGGAATTTGACTCTAAGAGAGTTGAGTCAAAGCGTCGCATTGTGCGATGAGAGGTCAATAGAGCACGACCCATCGGTCTGTTACAATAGATAAGGGGAAGTATTTATCCTGAGAAGAAGAAGGAGTCCACAATAAGGACTTATTTGGTAACTCGAAGGTTACGATTGAAAGTACAACATGGTAATAAAAGCATATGCAAGATTGAGCATCGTCTACAGTCAAGAAAGCTATAGAGTTAAATACTCTTTCAAGGAAACTTAGAAGTTATGGTTATTACCAAGGATGAAGAAATAACGTGTGGAATCATTATGCAAGTCCTATTTCGTTGATGATTTCGGGACGTAATCATCCTAAGGGGGAGATAATTGTAACGCCCGTAGACTAGGGCTAGTCAATTTAGAGACGTTAAGCGTAAAAAATGACTATTTTATAGAAGATTATTTAGAATGAATAATCTTAACTAAGTTATACTATATTTTACAAGGATTCCGTACATATAAAGAACGTTAAAATCCAAGTTATAACGAAGAAGTTATGACCTGTCGAAGTTTCGCGACAGAACCGGCACGACACATCGCGACGTAAATAGTGAATTTACGTTAGAGCGATATTTAGCCTTAACGATCTAAACAAGAATCGAAGATCTCGTTAATAGTACCGAAGCGATAAAAAGATAGGCGAAAACGGACTTCGGATGAAGAAGTTATGAATTTATAACGGAGTTTTCCTGTCCAGGCCTATTAAAAATAAATAATAAAAATAAATTCAAAATTAGCTGACGGAGTCTAAACGAAAGTTGTAGAGCGTAGTCTCACCTACTCGTGGATATAAAGAACGTCAAAAATGGAGTTCGTATGAGGAAGATATGAATTTTTGAAGTTTATTAAATAATTAAAGTATTTAATTTATATATTAATTCGGATATTATCCGAAGGAGGGGGGAGTCACTGACCCGATCCGCGTTACGCCCAACATAAGGTTGTACACCCAGCATACCACTCGAGTGCTTCGGGTTCGTAACCGATGACGTCGAGGCTCCGATGACGCACGCAGTGACGACTTCGGAGGAGTACGCCCAGCGTAATGCGAGGCTTCTGCCCCTATATAAAGGATGCGAGGGCAGCCGGCTCTTTTGCCCATTTTCTCTCCTCTCTCTCCCGTTTTGCATCGTTTTTCGTGCAAGAATTATCCCGAAGCCCCGATATCATTCCCGAGCCCCAAAGCAAGTCCTGAAGCCCCGAAGATCCTGAGAAGTGAAATTCCCGAGCCGAAGCTCTGCCCGCGAGGAGCCCGGTTTTTGTGAAGATCTTCCAGATCTACCGAAGGATACTAATTCTACAAGCCTTAGAGCTGTCCGATCATCTTCTGATCAAGTGAGTGTATAGTTACTTTCTTCTAACACATAAATATTAAGTAGTTGCTATGAAATGTGTGTTATGTGTTTATATATATATATATATATATATATATATATATATATATATATATATATATATATATATATATATATACACACACACACATATATTGTTGTTTATATGGGTGAGGGTATAGTCTCTTTCATAAACCCGATAGTAATCTAAGTATTGTTTGAATGTATTAAGTATATGTTTTGGGTGAGGGTGTAGTCACTCTCTTCTAACACATAAGTATGAAGTATTTGCTATGAAATACGTGCTATGTGTTTATTTATTGTTGTTTATTTGAGATGTTGGTGGAATGGATGAACTATATAGGTTTTAATGAGTTAAACTGTATATATGTATTTTATATCTACAAATATGTTGGGTAGGACATGGGTAGATGAGATCCGTGAGTATGGATTAGATCAAGAGGTTAGTTTTAGATCCGTGAGTATGGATCAGATCAAGAGGTTAGTTTTAGATCCGTGAGTATGGATCAGATCAAGAGGTTAGTTTTAGATCCGTGAGTATCGATTAGAGCAAGAGGTTAGTTTTAGATACGGGAGTATGGATCAGGTAAAGAGATAAACTTGCTATTAGTCTGGGACTATGGATTAAGACTAAGTTAATTGTCCCTAGTCCGGGAGTATGGATTGGGCACGGTTATAGATCCAGGAGTATGGATCAGATATTGATTAAGACTAAGTTAATTGTCCCTAGTCCGGGAGTATAGATTGGGCACAATTATAGATCTGGGAGTATGGATCAGATCAGGATTAAGGTATAGTTAATTGTCCCTAATCCGGGAGTATGGATTGGGCATAGTTTTAGATTTGGGAGTATGGATCAGATCAGGAGGTTAGTTTTGGATTCGTGAGTATGGATCAGGTGAAGAGATTAGTTGTAGACCCGTGAGCATGGATCAGGTGAAAAGGTTAGTTTTAGATCCGTGAGTAGGGATCACGTAAAGAGGAAAATTTTAGATACGAGAGTTTAGATCGTGTCGTTGTGAGGATCGATAGGGTGGGATAAGAGTTGCCTTTATATGGTGAAATTGTACAAGTTTGAATGTTCTATATTTAGAATTATATGATATAACATTGTGAGATGAAAACCCTATATGCTCACCAGGCTCCCAAGCCTGACCCGCTCAGTTTTCTTTATATCACAGGTATCAATACGAAGACATATTTTACAGAGAGATTTAAAGGAGATATAAAGCATTAGTGTAATTGAATGTAAGTTCTGTTTATGCTTATATGTCTGTATCGGAACATGACATCTCGAGGTTTTATTCTTAAATGAAAATACATTCTCTTTGAGAAATGTTTTGATAAGTTATTATCATATCTTGTTTTGGGAACAAATTCCGCAACCATTTTCTTTAAAAGATTACTCTAATTTTATAAAACAAAGCATAAACAAATCGGTCTTTTCTAGCCGTGAAAATTGGGATGTCACAGATTATCTCAGAACTCAGTCCACCTAGAACACCACAACTTAATGGTGTTTCTGAAAGGAGAAATCGAAGTTTACTTAATATGGTTCGTTCTATGATGAGTCGCGGTACTGTTCCTTTATCATTTTGGAGTTATGCTTTAGTCACCGCTGTCCATATCTTGAATATGGCATTAACTAAGAAGGTAGAGAAAGCACCTTATGAGATGTGGTATGGAAGACCTCCTTCCTTATCTTATATGAAAGTTTGGGGATGTGAAGCTTATGTTAGACAAGAGACTTCCAGCAAACTTGAGTCTAGATCTACCAAATGCATCTCTGTAGGATATCCTAAAGATTGTTTAGGATATTAATTCTACATCCCTAGTGAGAATAAGAGCTTTATTTCACGAAAAGTTGAATTCTTAGAAAGCAAGTTTCTAATGGATGATGTTGGTGGGAGACGTGTGGAACTTAAAGAAGATTAAGAGCCTTAACCTGATGCATCTTTAGTTGGCACTAGTACTGAACAAGAGGTTGTTGAAGATAAAGAGATCACTGTCCTTCAACCTAATGAAACAAAAGGTGTTTGCAGATCTGGTAGAATTCATCATGAACCTGAGAGATATGGATTTCTCATTGACGAGTGCTTCGTAATGACAAATGTTGATGAGCCGGTCAACTACAAGTATGTAATGACAGATCTCGAATCTACAAAATGGCTTGAAGCCATGAACGCTGAGATGCTATCCATGAGAGAAAATCAAGTCTGGAACTTGGTTGATCTTCCTCCCAATAGCAAGACTGTTGGAAGTAAGTGGGTCTTCAAGAAGAAGATTGACATGGATGGTAACTTACACACATTCAAAGCAAGATTGGTTTGTAAATGATTCACTCAAACTCATAGGGTTGATTATGATGGAACTTTTTTCACCAGTCGCTATGATTAAATCAATTAGGATACTATTTGCCATAGTTGCATATTATGACTATGAGATATGGTAGATGGATGTCAAAACTGCTTTTCTGAATGGACACTTAGAAGAAGATGTCTATATGGATCATCCAGAAGGTTTTATCGACCAAAAACATCCTAATAAAATGTGTAAGCTCAAGAGATGCATTTATGGGTTAAATCAAGCATCTCATAACTGGAATCATCGTTTCAATGATGAAATCACAAAGTGTGGTTTTATTAGAAATGTGTAACACCCAGATTTCCAAAAATAAAATTTTCATTTAATTAATCACTTTAATATTAAAAACACTTGTTTAAAATCTTATTCACATTCAAATTACAAAACGTAGTTTCATTTTCATTATAAAAGAAGACCAGGATCCTCCAAAACTCAACTCTTTCTTCGGTGTGTACAATCGAACCGTTGTCATCCCGCGTTACTGTAAGAACCTGAAACAACGTAACATAAACAACGTAAGCACGAAGCTTAGTGAGTTCCCCAATATACCTTACGCACATACGCCATCCGGCCCGGACCGTTCGGTCCACATAACATTGCCTTCCGGCCCGGATCTTTCGATCCACATAATATCGCCTTCCGGCCCGGATCTTTCGATCCACATAACATTGCCTTCCGGCCCGGACCTTTCGGTCCACAAGATAATCGCCTTCCGGCCCGTACACATGTATAACACACAATACAAATACTCTAACACATAAAGCACATATATCACATATCATACCTGACCTTTCTGTCACCTAATACCTTGCCTTCCGGCCCATATATAAGCATGTATATCACACGTAGCAGCTAACTTTCCATTCATAGCATATAAACATAACACATAACATACTTGACCTTCCGGTCACACAATCAAACCCTTTCGGGTGAGGTATAGTGAGAAGACTCACCTCGTAGTACGCAGGCTATAACCTCTTCGAGCTACTCGCACACAATCCGCTAGTTCCGCAGGTTCCCTATAATACCACAGCCTTAGTTAATGATCTTATCAAACAAGGCAACTGACCCCTCTAATATATATACAGGTCAACGGTCAATCCTGACTGGACTCGTCGAGTGCAAAGGGTAACTCGACGAGTATAAGCATCCTGACACCACTCGCCGAGTCTGAAGAACGACTCGACGAGTTCCAGTAGATCTTCAAGCTACTCACCGAGTCTGAAGAACAACTCGACGAGTCCTAGTGAATCTTCAAGCTACTCGCCGAGTCTGATCATCCGACTCGGCGAGTCCACGCCATGCAGTCAATCGAACTGCTTCCTGAGATACGTATATTCCCGAAAAACGCACTAATGGGACTTCTGGACCTCTAATCATCCTATTACCAGGGTATAAACTTTTGTATAACAACATAATAATCCATTAAATCACCAAATGGGTTTCACCAACCCTAAATCCATGCACACATTCACATAACAGGAAATAATCCGAAAGATTACCTGAATCATGCACTCTCAGTGTCCCCAAGCCTCAAAACGTGATTCCCTTGCTGTCCCATTAGCCATAACCTTCTCCTTCTTGGACCATAACTTCCTCAAATCACCAATGATCTTCAAACCTTGTTCTGGATGCCCACAACCGATTTAGGATCCTTCTCAGTCGGCCAAAAGGCGAACAATGGAGGCATAAGATCCCTTAAATACTTCCCAAACCGAACGGCTAGGGTTTTCCACTGAACAGCGTCGACTCGCCGAGTCCATATCTGGACTCGTCGAGTCCAGTCGCGAACCCGCGACCAACTCTGCGACCCTACTCGGCGAGTCTGGCTCCAACTCGCCGAGTCTCTCCTTTAAAACACCCCAAATTGCAATTTAACAATACTTGAGATTTTGGGCTGTTACAACTCTCCCCCACTAGAATTAGACTTCGCCCTCGAAGTCTCACCCTGAAAATAGTTCTGGATGCTGCTCCCGCATCACACGTTTCGGCTTCCCTAAACACTTCCGATATCTTCCAAGGTCGCTACTGAATCAATACCAGAGGTACCTCCTTGTTCCTCAGAACCTTGATCCTCCGGTCTCCGACGGCCACCGGTCTCCCGACGTAACACAGGCTCGCATCCACCTAATCGTTCTCTAGTAGAACCACTGCTGACTCATCCGCTATACACCTCTTCAACTGCGACACATACCAGTGTCATGGATCCATCCCAATTCCGTTGACAACTCCAAACGATAGGCCACCCTTCCTACCTTCGCACCTTCACGAAAAGACCCAACATACCGGGGCCCCCCATTTACCCTTCTTCCTAAATCGAAGCACCCGTCAGAAATACGAAGTCGCTGACCTGAATCACATACTCGTACGGCGTCTGCCTGCATAACTTTCCTGTTAACTCTAAACGATCACTAACTCTCCTTAACCTGCTGAGTCTGCTCTGTCGACTGAAGCCCAAACTCTGTACTGTCCATCTCTCTCTGTAACCGAGAACCACCCAAGATGCAACTCTGCTCTTAAAACCCAACAATCACTCGAACAATGAGGGTTAGGAAGCCCTGAACCACCGGATCCCCGATCCAAAGCCCACTTTGTCCATCCCAGACCAACTGAGAGATCCATTCCCACTCCCAGAGTAACTCTCACAAATTCTTCTCTTGCCATCATATACACATGCTGAACTAGCCCCAACACTCGTAGGTTGGAAGACCCGATACACTGATGATATCCTCGAACATCTCCCAAGATGAACCACTACATCCACCCTACACTCTGATCAGGTTCACACTGAAAATTTAAAATTTTCTCTCTCCATGCATCCCTTCTAAGCCTCAACAGACATCCCAACCGGATGGGTTCCTACTCCACCGCCGCGAACACGATGCTCAAAACCATACTCGAAATACTCTATCCATAACTTGCTCTGCAGCTTTCACTTTCGTGAACTTGCACCCCCTTCGGAGTCACATACCCTCCTCTTTTCCTTTTCCACGGAACTCTCTTAAACATAATGCCACTCCAACCGGTGCCACGGTGCTCGCCCCAAGCGACACCACCCTTTTTGCGTAACTGCTATTCACATACTCTAGTTCTCATTGCAGGGCTCTCAATCCCATGCACTCTCTCCACTCGTCAAAATCACTGCCTCCGCTAAACAAGATCAACAACCCAGGGCCAGACCTTCCAATGCAATCACACTGCAACATACGTGATCCGCAAATCTCAAACTAATCCAGCAATACCAACAGAGTCTCCAGTATGACTGGACCGACTCTCATAACACATACTAGCCACTCGAGACTATATCTCTGTGGGTCCGTACACCCAACTCTGCGAACCCTCAGGTTCTAACTCTGGGAACCTTCCGGTTCCAGCTCTAGAATCATGCACAACATAATCCCGTGGGATTAATGCAGTACAACCAACACGTACCTCAAACGTACCAATACTCTGATCGCAAAATTCCGCTTACTTACTCAAGCTCGATCCCGACCTCCTCTCAGGCCTCCACAATCAAATGCCCTAGGTCTGTATCTCGCCCTGCACATCCAACACTCGCTCTCGTCGGCCTATACTTTGCGCTGACAAACACTGCTGAATCCCAACAGCTAAGCACCCTTACATATTCATCGATCTCCCGGAGAATTTTACAATTCTCCCCCACTAAAGCACTGACTAACTGCCACCGATCGTCATTAACGACCTTTCAGAACCATCCTGCACAAAGAGAACATTTACCCACTGACTGCTTCCCACAAGCGTAAGCAACCCTCAGCAAAACACATCTCCTCCCTGATCAATCCGCTCAAAAGAATCCGATCTTTCAATTATCCACTCCACAACTGCAGATACTACCCGTCATTCAACCCAGTGCCGCACCTCCACTATCAACCCTCACAACGATGACCAACGGAATTCCCAAGCAATAACCCATAACCAAACCCACAACCTGCCAAAGGTTGAATACCACATCGAAAACCGCACAAAGCTATCGACACTAAAACACCATACTATAACCATACCAACCATCAGGGAACAACGAATGCCAAATCGAAACCTGAAGCACCAATCCATAACCATGCCAATCCCGCGAAACAACGAATACCGCATCGAAATCCACACTACCAGCACAAACAATACGCCACCATCAACGCAGGCTAATCAAGACATCAAGACAGCATCATACCCGCAGCTGCCCCCCCGGCACTGCTCCGTCTCCCTCTGCCGCAAGCCGATAAGCACAACCCTGAGCCCTTAGGCTCTACTCCATCCTGTCCTCCTCCTGAACTCCTCAAGGTGGCCGGTGCTAGAGCCTGCACCGATCCTGCAAAAGCTGTGGACATTTGACCCTCAAATGTCCAACCTGCCGACACTGATAACAAATCCTGGAATCCCGAACTGGCACTGACTGCCGACATCCCCGTGCTCCATGCCCCTCCTTTCCGCACTCGCGGCATGCACCATTGGCCAACAAGCTCCGGTGCCATCTCTCTCACACTTCCCACAAGTGTGACCGCTCCGATCCCCCATTCTAACGTCTACGGTCATGGACCGTTTCGGCGCCGACTGCGACTGCATCGGGGCCTGCCTCATCTCCCGCTACTGCAACTCAACCTCTAACTCACGCCACATGGCGGCCTCCTGCGATACCAATACGGTCTCGCGTCTCTGCGCAGACACGAACTGTCTGATACTCCCCCTTGAGCTTACTCGAATATCGGGCATCTGAGCCTGCTCCGAAGCGAACTCAGGGCAAAACATCGCCCTCTCAACAAACATCCCGGTGCTCTCAGTCACCGACTCCAAATCCTGCCTCAGCTTAACGAACTTCCGAGCCAATTTCTCCTGTTCATCCCGCGGAACATAGCGAGTACTGAACATCCCTCTGAATTGATCCCATGAAACCGCAGCCCTCTGCGCATCGGAGAATGACCTCGTGGTCAATCTCCACGAATCCTTCGCCCCGAGCCTCAACAGGTTCAGAGCACACCCCACCCTCTGATCAGTAGGGCATAAACTCGTGGAGAAACACCCCTCCATGACTGATAACCATCCCATAGCAACAATCGAGTTCTGAACTCCATCGAATGCGGGAGGCTTCGCATAATAGAAGTCCCGATACTGAAAACCCCAACTAGTCCCTTTCTTTGCCGTTGCTACAGCCGCTGTAACCGCCGCGGCAGCCGTCTCTGCGAAAGCCGCATATCGCTCATCAAACTACTTCGATCATAGTGGTCCTGATCGACCCAAACAATTCTGGCGACTCAACCCGCAACAATGCAGCAACTTCATCACGCCGGATCTCGCGAATCCTCGCATCCCGCTCGCTCGTGCTCGTCCGATCGATAACCGGATAACAAGATAGCCACAAGCATCATCCACTATGAACCATGGTACTCATCCCATGACATCCTTCCTCAACATGCTTCGGTGTATGGTACCTGAACCATAGCACCATTCCTCAACCTGCTCCAATGTATAGCACTCGAACCACAACCTCTATCTCAATCTGTTCCGATGTATGGTGCCCTGACCATAACATCACTCTGTATCCGCTCCGATGTATGGTATCCGAACCATAACATCACCCCTCAATCTGTTCCTTAGGACCTTCAGAATGCCCCCTGTATCAAGTATGGGTCCTCTGCTTTCAGTAGTACGGGCCCATACTACCTGCCACATCTACCCATACTTTCCACACGGACCATTCCAGAGTTCCTAAGTAGCTGATAAACCTGCTCTTTCACCAATCGCATCGCGCGTGCTCGCTTTCCAGCGAAATCCTCTACTCTACCAGCGCACTCATCTGGCTAGGTTTACTCCCTAGTCCCTTCCGCTGTCCCCCCACTTCTTTGCTATCAGCTGCTGAAGAGTTCCCAATGATGCCAGCCCTCTACCTCCTGAGTATCGTCATACTCACTTGGTAGCTGACTCCCATCATCGATAACTCCACAAAGCACAAAGCAAGCAGCATTCGAGCATTGAAGCATACATAGGACTTCCCATCTATGGTAGCTCCACCTTCTCGATTCCTCCTCGGAAGTACCTCTGTACTCCGTAGCCTTACCCCTTGTGCGTTCTAACTAGATACTCTCACTCATCACATACACATAAAAGTATAACGCACATATAACAGCAAACCCTAGACTAAGGCATCACAAATCAGGCCACTCTAGTCCTAAGATGTGAAATACCTAGCCTGTCTCTAGCATGCAATAATATCTCATAAAGTGCATAATAGATATTTCATAATACAAAAGTAAGAGTATTTTGGGAAATCACCGTTTGGCTCTGGCTGATTGTACACACTGCTCTTTCTTGCTTTCTCTTTGAACTCTTATTCACTTTTAGAAAACCATTTATTTGGAAAACTTTTTCTTACTTCCTCAGTTTGAGTCCAGATTTACCCGTAGGCGCGTCCGAATCCCTCAAACCAAGGCTCTGATACCAATTTGTAACACCCAGATTTCCAAAAATAAAATTTTCATTTAATTAATCACTTTAATATTAAAAACACTTGTTTAAAATCTTATTCACATTCAAATTACAAAACGTAGTTTCATTTTCATTATAAAAGAAGACCAGGATCCTCCAAAACTCAACTCTTTCTTCGGTGTGTACAATCGAACCGTTGCCATCCCGCGTTACTGTAAGAACCTGAAACAACGTAACATAAACAACGTAAGCACGAAGCTTAGTGAGTTCCCCAATATACCTTACGCACATACGCCATCCGGCCCGGACCGTTCGGTCCACATAACATTGCCTTCCGGCCCGGATCTTTCGATCCACATAATATCGCCTTCCGGCCCGGATCTTTCGATCCACATAACATTGCCTTCCGGCCCGGACCTTTCGGTCCACAAGATAATCGCCTTCCGGCCCGTACACATGTATAACACACAATACAAATACTCTAACACATAAAGCACATATATCACATATCATACCTGACCTTTCTGTCACCTAATACCTTGCCTTCCGGCCCATATATAAGCATGTATATCACACGTAGCAGCTAACTTTCCATTCATAGCATATAAACATAACACATAACATACTTGACCTTCCGGTCACACAATCAAACCCTTTCGGGTGAGGTATAGTGAGAAGACTCACCTCGTAGTACGCAGGCTATAACCTCTTCGAGCTACTCGCACACAATCCGCTAGTTCCGCAGGTTCCCTATAATACCACAGCCTTAGTTAATGATCTTATCAAACAAGGCAACTGACCCCTCTAATATATATACAGGTCAACGGTCAATCCTGACTTGACTCGTCGAGTGCAAAGGGTAACTCGACGAGTATAAGCATCCTGACACCACTCGCCGAGTCTGAAGAACGACTCGACGAGTTCCAGTAGATCTTCAAGCTACTCGCCGAGTCTGAAGAACAACTCGGTGAGTCCTAGTGAATCTTCAAGCTACTCGCCGAGTCTGATCATCCGACTCGGCGAGTCCACGCCATGCAGTCAATCGAACTGCTTCCTGAGATACGTATATTCCCGAAAAACGCACTAATGGGACTTCTGGACCTCTAATCATCCTATTACCAGGGTATAAACTTTTGTATAACAACATAATAATCCATTAAATCACCAAATGGGTTTCACCAACCCTAAATCCATGCACACATTCACATAACAGGAAATAATCCGAAAGATTACCTGAATCATGCACTCTCAGTGTCCCCAAGCCTCAAAACGTGATTCCCTTGCTGTCCCATTAGCCATAACCTTCTCCTTCTTGGACCATAACTTCCTCAAATCACCAATGATCTTCAAACCTTGTTCTGGATGCCCACAACCGATTTAGGATCCTTCTCAGTCGGCCAAAAGGCGAACAATGGAGGCATAAGATCCCTTAAATACTTCCCAAACCGAACGGCTAGGGTTTTCCACTGAACAGCGTCGACTCGCCGAGTCCATATCTGGACTCGTCGAGTCCAGTCGCGAACCCGCGACCAACTCTGCGACCCTACTCGGCGAGTCTGGCTCCAACTCGCCGAGTCTCTCCTTTAAAACACCCCAAATTGCAATTTAACAATACTTGAGATTTTGGGCTGTTACAAAATGAAGATGAATCTTTTGTTTACTTGAAAACTAGTGGGAGCTCGGTGACATTCTTATTCCTATATGTGGATGACATATTAATCATCGGAAGTCACATTCCAACTTTACATGGTGTAAATACTTGGCTTGGAAAGTGTTTTTTAATGAAGGATCTAGGTGAGGAACAATACATTCTTGGAATGAAAATCTACAAAGATAGATCAAAACGATTAATAGGTCTAAGCCAAGGAGCATATATTGATAAAGTATTGCAACGATTTAATAAAACTCTAAGTGAGGATTTGTACCCATGGCACATGGCACTGTACTAAGTTCATCTCATGTCCTAGAAAAAAGGATGAGCTAGACAAGATGAAAGATGTTCCATATGCTTACACAATTGGATCCATCATGTATGCCATGAATTGTACAAGACCTGATCTTGCTTATGCTATATGCATGGTAAGCAACTTCCAATAAAATACAGGGGATAGTTATTGGAGAGTTGTGAAGAATATTCTAAAGTACTTACGAAGAACTAAGAATATGTTCCTCGTCTATGGAGGCATGGAAGAAAGTTTAAGTGTAAAGTGCTACATTGATGCTTCCTTCATAACTGATCGAGATGATTGCAAGTCGTAATCAGGATATGTGTTCATTATCAATGGGGGTGCAATATCTTGGAAAAGCTCCAAGCAAAGTGTTGTTGCACAATCCACTACAGAGTCAGAATACATTGATGCTTCTGAAGCTGCACAAGAGGCTGCTTGGATGAAGAAATTCATTGGGCATCTAGGGGTAGTCCCTACCATTCAGGACCACCTAGACATTTTCTGTGACAATGAGGGTGATATTGCTTTGGAAAAGAACCCCGAGCACACAATAAGACCAGGCATATTAGCCGCAGATTCAACTTTATTCAGTATAAAGTTGAAGAAGGTGAAATTAGTATTCCCAAAGTTCACACTGATCAAAATTTGGCGGACCCTTTCATGAAGCCTCTTCCTCAAGAAAAACTTAAAGGACATGCTCGAGGAATACTACTTCGCTGTTCTAGTAATTAGATTTGATCAATGTATTAGTACGGAATATTGGAACATTATGTAACATCATCTATCATAATAACTATGATATATATATATATATATAGCATATGATATTTTCATTAAATATTGTTGAGTTCTTTATTAACATGTTTAATCCTTGAGTGAATTTATTCACTCTAAAACTCCATAGTTGGTTATTATTGTGGGAACAATAATGAAATAAGACTAATATGAAATGGGATGGTTGAAAAAGCGTTGTAACCAGTTTCATAGATACTTACTAGAGAGTAAGTATTGGAGTGACCCGTTCAAGATCACTTTAGGGATCATTGTCATGAATGATACTTGATAAAAGGTAGTATTTGTATATCCTTAACACCTGAGTTACATATATGGGACTTGAGTGTGGGGAACGTTATGCCTTGAAGTAGTTAAAAGTTGTTCTTTTGTTAGGCAGTTATAAAAGCTATTATCAGGCGTGATGTAAACCATGTAAGAGGCGTATGTAGTCAATATGAGATTTGTTCCTCTTATTCTTTAAGAGTAGGGGTGAGCATAAGCGGGTACCCGACAAAATTTGATAGAACCGGAACTGAAACCGGAACCGTCGGAACCGGTTCCAGTTCCGGGTACCGGCTTTCTAAAATTTTCAAACTATTTTAAGCAAAAATATTAAAAATTCCAATCGATTGTCTATCTAAGGTCCTCATAATTTATAAGGAGATCCCTCTCATAAACATGATCACACAAACGACGTTGGACTAAATGCAAAAATATTTACAACTTGTTGGTCATCTTTTAATTTATAACTTCCTTTCCTTCACATTTACTGATCCGTAAAACAATGGGGGATGTTTTTGGCAACCGTCTGTATCCCAATTCCCAAGTCCACATATAATGGAAACTTTTCTTAAATATTTTAATCTTATAAAACGTTAGCTATTTTGTACTATTGATGCCTAGCCACACTTTTTACTCTTAACATAAGCATTTTTTTAGTTTTATTTAACTTTAAATAACTAGAGTTTACGATTCCTACCAATCAAACATTCTAACTGTGTACATGTATCAATGTGTGCAATTAAAGAAACAAATGTAATATATATATATATATATATATATATATATATATATATATATATATATATATATATATATATATATATATATATATATATATATATCGATTCTAGCGGGTAGCAATTCCAAAAAAAATGAGAATCGGGACCGGAACCGCTTAAGGCGGTCCAAAAATTTTAAGAACCAGAATCGGAACCGCCTAAGGCGGTTTCGGTTTCGGAACCGGTGGTTCCAAGGCGGTTCCAGTTCCAAAAGTGGGTAACATGTTCCGATGCTCACCCCTAGTTGAGAGTTAGACATCTAAGGCATGATGTAAATTTGAACACTTATATGAGATTGATTTCGATCCATATCTCATGTTCAACAAGATGTTTTTAGCAAAGTGATAACTGATAAACTTACCTTACTCACCAATTGTGGCCTTGGGGGTTTCTGGGGAATTGGGCGTTGATGGAATGGCGCTATGTCATATGTTGTTGCGGGCAGTGAAATGTTGCTAGACGTTCACCACTGTCTATATCAATTTGATATGAGTCTTACGCAAGTGGGAGATTGAAAGATCTAGTATGCTCAAGAGTCATATTAAAATGATATTGCTAAATAACATATGATCCTATGGGTCACACTAACAACAGCTTGATACAAAAATGATTATTTATTAGAAATTGATTTTAATAAATACTCATAAACTCTTATAATAAATTGGGAAAATAGTTATTTCAAGGAAATAATTATTTTACAACACAAGTAACACATTATTTCATAATGTGTGAATTAATTAGTCATGTACAACATTTTGGACTAGGTAAGCCTTTTGTCTTTTAGCAAAAAGAAAAAGTTTATATCTTATAAACTTTGAGTTTATAAAACATAAACCAAATCTTCTCTTTTCCATAAGCATGGTCGACCATGCATGGGGAAAAGAAGAAGTATGGCTTTCTTAATTCTTTAATCTAAAGTATTCAAGGTATGGTGCATGCTAGGGGACAAAGTTGTCTAAAGTGCTTAATGGTTAAGGACTATTAGACCATGATTCTATTATAAATAAGGGATGAATGCTTTCATTTTTCTTCACTCTTTCTTCTTGGCCGAGAGCACTCTTCTTCCCTCTCTATATTCTCTCAAGTCTTGTATCTTGAAGTTATTTGTTGCTTGCATCCTCTCTTTAATTAATAAACTTGTTTCGACTTATAGCTTAAGAGTTGTAACTAGCATTATATCTAGTTGGCACATTGTTGGTGTCTCAATCCATCAACTTCCAAGCCTCCCCTAGAGGACTCAAAAAGCTTCAAAGGTTGTTACCACTTCTTCCTTCTATGGTTGAGTTTTAAATCTTTCTTATATTTGCAAGATGATCCTTGGTGGGTGATAAAATGTTTATGTTATTTCAAAATTAAAGTCTTCCGTTTGCCATTATTTGTAGTTTTTGAAACTAGTTTTTTGAACACAAAACCCAATAGCTGGAAGTGTTCGCTCAGAAGACTCTCCGTTATTTTTATTATACTTTTCTAAACGCCGGATGGTTAGGTGTGTGTCGCGATTTAGAAATAGTCATTGTCAATGTAATTTCCATTTCGGTAATTATAGAAGATTATATTTGTACTTTTCAATGTATGTCAAATACTGTGATATTTGATTTATGTCGTGCACCTCGGCGTTTCCGCCGGTGGTCGAGGGTGTGACAAATTGGTATCAAAGCTATTGGCTATAGTGAACTAGTACTTTCTTAGGAAAGAGCATCTATAGCCTATGGCTTACTCTCTTAGGTTAAATATATTCCTTAACCCACAAATATAGAGTTATATAAACTCTAACCCTTGAATGCTAATACAATGCAAGGTTTTAGGTCAAACACCTTAGCTAAGTTGGTTGTTCAACCGCCGAACCACAACTAGACGTAGATTGATCACCTACTTTTAATTATGGTTGGAATGATGCACGGTCAAGCTTGGATTCGGTTGTTGGTAGACTAAAACGCTTGGAATCCAGAATATTTAAAGAAAATAACAGTTCGAAACTCTTAAGAACTTTCAAAAAATTTAGTGAACACTTTACGAATAATTGGCAAATATGTCCGAAGTTTATCTCAGAATGCTAATTTCTCTAATACGATATTCTATAAATGCTCCTATTAAATATCCTTCAAATACCTTTAAAAAATCGTGCATTCACAAATCTTTTCGAATTCGGCTTAGGTATTCAATCAGTACATTTCGTTTTGTTGTGAATCGTCTGACTTATAATTGAACCTTCCAAATTCAAAAGAAGAACACCTACACGTATCTTTGTCTTTTGTGACATTTTTTAAGGAGAATATAGCAGACTCCATGAAATCACAAAACCAGAAAGTTGTTAGAAATCTTGCCTAGTTCTAAAACATATCGATTCAAAAGAATCATAACTTCAAAACTTGAGGTAGGATCAAAACATGGAATAGAAGTTGATTCCTTTTGTAACATCTTCTTCATAAATTTGCACAACTTGTCCCAATACTTGGTAGTTTCTTTTCACTCGTTCCAAGTGCAAAATTTTACCCTTGTTAGTACTGTAAAAGTCTGTTGCATCTAATACTCATAGTAGAGTCAATCTCGGGCAAACCAGTGCTAATTCTACATGTTTGGTATAATTTTAGCACTAACGCTTATATACACGTTCTTATTTTCACGCGACTCATTTACCCTTCAACCAAGTGTAGTGAGAAAAAGATGTCACACAAGAGACCATTCAGTGATCGTCCAACACCAGCACAATCGCTTGTCGCAACTACGATTGAGATAATGTATCGAACAACTAGTATCTAACATCTTGGTCACTTACAAAGTCAACAGGAACAACGACTCGGTACAAGGTAGATTTCGTAAGAAACAAACATGGAAGTAATAGTGACGTCAACCTAGATCCTTCTACAACAATGAATGGATTGTAGGAATGAATCCCTGGAGCAAAAAGATGGAAACAATATTTCATTTCAGCTCTTGTGCAGAAAGCTAACGTGATTAGTTGTCACATACACTTTTAAAGACACAAATTTTACAAGTAGAACTATTATGTGTAAATCGTGAGATTTAACTCTGGTTATGCCACGACTTGAGAAGCACCACAGGTGATGCTCATGGAAGTGAGGTATAGAAATTAGAATCAACGCAAGCGCCAAGCCACTCAAGTTAGAGGATCGGTTCTCCACTCTTAACCGTTACACACGAAAGAGGATCAGAGACCCCCTCAACCTCTTAATCAAGGCGCCCCATCTATATCTATGTTAGCAGCATCAACCGGGACTATGCCCATTTAATATTCATACTAGGTAAAAGGAAAATCAAAAAGACCAACGACTTGTCTAAAAGAATCAAAGATCCACGAGCTGAGCTTGATCTTACAAACGTAATTTATTGATTAGTGATTTTTATCAGTCTACCAAAAAGAAAGTGAGTCCTCTGCTCGGTAAAGGAGCATTCAAGCATCGGGAGAAGAGCTCAAAGCCGAGGAGAGCCATGTGTCCCACTGATAGAATGGAAAGGGAAGGGCCAGCATCGATAGACGCTCGAAACCATCGGTTGAGGGGGTCCCCCTTTTCACCAAGGAAAGGACGAGCCGCATTGACGATGAAGAAAAGGTAACATGAAAATAGAACAACGGGTCTTTTTTTTGGTCTTTACTGAAACAGATACACGAGCTTCATCTCATGCATGATCTTTTCAGAGCATAATTCGGGAGGACATTGCAAAAACACCAGTGGAGGTCTGGTCTCAAAGCCTAGTCTTTCTTCTCCAATTACTGCCTTTAGGGAACAAGCAGGTGAAGAGCTTAATGTAACGGTTCGGAGTGCAGCCTCTTACTAAGAGAACAGATGTCACACAAACACAAAAAAAGGGCAAGCGGGTAAAGTAGTAAACTAGCCGGCAAAAGGAAAGAAAGTCGGAATAAGTAAAGCTGGTTATGAAGATGGTGAAGCTGCCCAAGGCTGAAGAACCAGGAGGTAACCACTCGAGTTAGAGTAATTGTGATCGGAACAAGGAATGGAATCAAGGAAACATCAGTAGTAACTGGTACGTTACTCATTAAGCACTCGTATGCTGAAATAATTTTATTTAGGATATGCAAAGAAATCCTTGTGACCCTAAACTTAAACCTATTATGAGTCATGAACCTAGTAGTTTGGAAAAACCTGTAGAGTAGAGACAACTAGTGAAATTTCGAAACCTACTCAAAAAATTTTAAATAAATTTCATCCTAACATTTACCAAATCATGTTTGTCATGTCAATCTCGTGCGCATTTCACCGAAAGTCGGATATCATTTTCTATATGACCCGGTTTTGTTTGCGTCATGTCAGGTCATATACGACCCCCTTCAACTGTAACCATGAATGATCGATCTTTACTTATAGACTTTATATCAATCTTGAGCGGGAGCTTGGATATTATCTTAGGTATAAATCAACTGCCTCCCCATTGTGTCTAGATATTTACTATAAGAAAACGGTATGACGAAGCCTACCCCACAAAAAAGACATGGTCATTTATGATGACAATTCAGAAAAAGAACCTAAATTTGCTTTCTCACCCTAAAGATCAAATGTGAAGGATTTGATAAAATGCAAAGAATGTAATCACATGAGTATAATTTGATAGAATGCGAAGGAGTTGATAAAATGCGAAGAATGTAATCAAATGAGAATGATTGGATAAAATGTGAAGGACTTAATTAAATGAGAAGGATTTGATAAAATATGAAGGATTGAATCAAATGTGAAGGATTTGATAAAATGCGAAGACTGTAATCAAATGAGAATGATTTGATAAAATGTGAAGGATTTAATCAAATGTGAAGGATTTGATAAAATGAGAAGAATGTAATCAAATGAGAATGATTGGATAAAATGTGAAGGACTTCATCAAATGAGAAGGATTTGATAAAATGTGAAGGATTGAATCAAATGTGAAGGATTTGATAAAATGCGAAGAATATAATCAAGTGAGAATGATTTGATAAAATGTGAAGGACTTAATCAAATGAGAAGGATTTGATAAAACGTGAAGGATTTAATAAAATGTGGAAATTTAAGTGAAGACTTCTTCCCATGAAATGAACGTTGGAATTTTAATAACAAAAGAATTTATGTTGGATACTACCAGTGATCCATCGGGAACTTCTTTATGGTAGCCCAACTATTAACTATGTTAACACCAAAAGGTAACAAAGGCCAATTGGAAAAATAATCAAGAGAATATATTCCAGAAGATGGAACACCTAGGGTATAATGTATCATCCTACATTTCTAAAAGAACAGAGAACTTGTTCGTATACGACAACATGAACATAAAGGATTGAGGTGCACATAGATGAATTGAGGCAAGGTTTTTTACTATGCTTTTGGTTGAATAACATAAATGAGAAATTTGTTGTCATCATGATGTGTGAGATTTTTTATCATTGTAATGAGAATTGGCAAGGTAGCAAATGAGTAACAACCCGAAATTTCGTATCATTGCTTGTACCCCTTTTCGTAACACATTTCAATAATCCAATCGCCATTTCCAATTTCGTTTTCGATTCCGTCATTTAATTAAGTCATTAACGTGTATTTTATGTTATGACTTAATGGGTGTCCTAATACCTTTAGAACTCATTCTAGCACCTCATATTAGTGATCGGAACATTTCTAGAATCAACCATATCGAGTTACGGCAAATTGATCGGGTGCGACCAAAAGCCCCGTCTAAAGCCGGTATCGGGTAAAAGTCCACTGTGTCCAAATCCCGAACACTATTTAAACATGTTCAGGGTTTCATTTGAAGCTTTTGCTTCATCTCTCTACTCTCTCTCTAACCTCTCTCCTCAACCAAAGATTCAAGGTCCAAAACATTGAATTAAGGCTCCAAATCTTTGAGGTAACATCCCCAACTTGTTGTTTAACCTCTTACGCCTTCAAATTCGTGTTTAAATTATCATTTTGGACCTGGAACATGTGTTTACGGCCAAGGAGCATGCTTGGGCCGGAAACACCTAAAAACTTGGGTTTTTGAGCAATTTAACCCCTCCAAACCAACTTTGGGACTTAGATACGACTATATGGCTTACAAATCCGGACTTAGAACACCCTAAACATGAGATTTAAGGATTAAAATTGAGTTTACTGCCCAAGAATATGCTTGGGTCGTAAAGTCCTCATACATGGGGAGTAAACTCATTTTCTACTGTTAAAAAGCCATATAACTTCACCAATAGCCTTGGAATAAATCCTAGAATCATCTAAAAATAGTTTGGGGACCTTAAACATATCAAACACCCTCCATTTAGGAGTTTACGGCCAAAGCTTCCCAAGAAATAGGTGTCAAATGATGCCCAAAACTCATACCAAGGCTTGGAAAATTATTGGAATCACATGTGATTAATCTAGGGCCATTAAATCATTCATTAAAGAAGAGTATAGGAGTTTATGGCCGTAAGCTCCATGCTAGGGCCGTAAACTCCCTTTGATGGTGTTATGGGTGATTTAATTCCTTCCAAAGCCTTAGATAAATTCATCCCAATCATCCCTCAAGTGATATTGACCATTTTAGCACCATAAAGCACCCAAACATGAGTTCACGGCTGTGAACTCATGTGTGTATAGTTTAAGTGACCGAAATCTCCATAAGGAGTTTACTCTTGAAGAGTAAACTCAATTCCCAAGTCCCACACATCAATACACGTCCGTAGATGTCACCCGGGTCACTCCAAACACTCGTTTTGAAGTGTTTTCGGTCATTGGAGTGTATTATCATATCTAATTAGCAATTTAAAATCTAATTAGATATATTTGTATACCATTTCATATTACATAGGAACCTCGCGTGTTATCAAGCCTCGAATCGACACTTAGCGTCCGAACCAACACGTTTTCTCGTCTGGTGAGTTCATACCCCTACCATTTTTCAATGGTTTTTAAATGTTTTCAGGGGGAATACAAGCAAAAGTACAAGAATACTTTGTACTTAAATTCATTATTTCATTTAAATGGTTTCATAATTTGCACACTTTTAAGAATTGAAAACCTACTAATAAACTGTTTTAACTTGCAGAGTTGTTTGTTTACACGATTTCAATTCTTATTATATACTGTTATGTTTCACAATTGATTGTTCACACTTATATTGATAGAGAACATAAAACATTTGTAATGTCTGTAAGAAAACACCTTAGGCTCGAGCGTAAAGGACAGACACCATTAGAAAACATAAAACATTTGTATGGTCCTTAATAAAAACACCTAGGCTCGAGTTTAAAAGACAGACACCATTGGAAGACATAAAACATTTGTAATGTCCTTAACAAAACACCTAGGCTCGAGTGTAAAGGACAGGCACCATTGGAACTTAGTCAACCATAGATACTACTCCCCCTAGGCACGAGAGGAAAGAGTAATCTTAAAGATTGGAGACACGTCCTTGGTGAACACTCCACAGAGATACGCGAGTGGAGGACCGCACCTGTAACCAGAATCTCTTAGATAGGGAGCGTGACTTGAGTGTATAGATCTATACGGGACTGACAATCCCACACTTGGCTGCTAGCTACAACCGAACCGAAAGGTTCAAGGGTGACGAAAGTCATAAAAAGGATATTGGCCCCGACCCGAGTCATATATGGTCTGAAGTATGGTTATGGAACTCGCAATCAAGATTATGAACACTGTACACTTAATTATTAGTTTTATGTATGTAATATAACTAATGTTCATTTAAGGATAATCAGACTTTCAGGAGAATTCGCACACACACACACATTCAGGAAAATATGGGATTTTCGTGGGGATAACATTGAACATAATCGGAATCGGTAACCATTCGCACACACACACATTCAGGAAAATATGGGATTTTTCCAGGGAATAATATTGAAGATAATCAGAATTGGTAACAGTTCATCACACACACATGTAGGAAAATATAGGAGTTTCCTGGGTAACAGTACTACATAACCAGAAAAGTGTAACAAGTTAGATAACTAAACTTGACTATTCACAAGAACAATCATGTTTTCATTGTACATCTTTTACATTACATTATGGATTTGGTAACCATCTTTTAAGAAAATATGGGATTTTCTTGGATAACCACGTTTTTAGGAAAATAAAGGAACTCGTACATTTTCAGAAAACTAATCGCTTATGAACTCACCAACTTTATGCTGATTTTCAAACCGCTTGTATTCTCAGGTTCGCATTAGACAGGTACCCGACTATTTCTTTTGGCGAAGATGGAGTGCGTAGAAGACTCGTCTCATTTTGTTCTTATATACTATGTATCACACCTGTGCAATTAACTTTTGAAACAAATGTAAACTTTTATATATGTAATGTAATGGTTGTTTAATTTGCTTACTATGTGCATTGGATTTGATACTCAACGTGGAATCCGCCCTGGAAATGTTTCCGCCTTCGGTTTTCGGGGTGTGACAGATTGGTATCAAAGCCCTTGTTTATAGTGAATGAAATATACCAAACCTTACATGGTATAAAACTATAAACATTAAGGGGCCTAAGTGCTCTGAACTAAAAGTATCCATAAAAAATATAAGTATTTTCAAAAGTATATAAGTATACCGAATCGTCAAGATCCGTAACTACAAGTAGAACAAAACATAAGTAAATGGGTGTTGTGTACTGCGGTTAAACCTGGGCAGTTATGTAGTCGTGTCTAGGTTCAATATAGCCTGGCCAACTATATTCATTCGAGACACAACCAACTTGTGTTTGGGAGTGACTGTGGTATGCGGCATGCCTAAAGCTTACCCTAATACCACAAACATCGAGCCAGTATCGCAGCGAATCATGAAATACTATGGGAATATTTCTCAAGCCAATCCATTGTAGAAATCCTCATTCATGATTTGTTCCTTGATCGTCCCCTTAGCAATAATTTTCTTGCTTTGATAACTCTTTCCTGCTTTATCGCTTATTCAACATATATCTGTCATATCTCATGATTCAATTCAGAGGACTTATCATCCTCTCTTTCTTGATCTTATTAGATCAAGATGCCTCCAAGAAAGAGACCCAGCTCTAAGACCAACAACCCTCCGCCACCACCTCCTCCCCAAATTGATCCTGTAGTATTCTAGGCAGCTGTTACAGCCGCAGTGGCAGCTGCCATGTCTCAACGGAACTCTGACGGTTCCGGTAGTTCGGGAGGTGGTACCCAAACCCAAAACCAAGAAAGCAGTCGGGGACACCGAAAAGAGGGTTCCTATAAGGATTTCATAAACGCAAAACCCACGTCCTTTGATGGCACTGGAGGTGTCATATCCCTCACCCGATGGTTCGAGAAGATCGAATCCATCTTTGAAATTTGCGCCTGCTCAGAATCTGACAAGGTGAAGTTTGCCGCCTGCACCTTTATCGACAAAGCCCTGACTTGGTGGAACGGCCGAGTCAAATCCCTAACCTTACCTGTAGCCAACGCCATGGGTTGGGAAGCCATGAAGGAACTTCTGCTGGCTGAGTACTGCCCTCGGGGAGAAATGCAGAAGTTAGAACACGAACTCTGGAACCTGAAGATGAAGGGTTCCAATATCACCGCTTACACTTCCAGGTTCGACGACTTGGCATTACTCTGCCCGGGAATGGTTACCGCGGAGAGTAAGAAGATAGAGAAATTCATCTGGGGGCTGACCCAGCCAACGAAAGGAAACGTCATAGCTGCGAGGCCAGATACATACGACAGAGCCAAACGCTTAGCACAAATCCTAATCGATCATAGTGAAGACCTTGAGGAGGTAGCTACCACTCCTGAGCCGACAGAGAGGAGTGGTGAGAAAAGAAAATTTGAGAAGAAGGAGAAAATTCAGACATCACAGGAGTCTTCGAAGAGGCAGCAAACGGTGGCAGTGCACACTGCCACTTCCCCTGCAACAGTTTCTGTTGTTGGATCCTCAACTCGAAAACCTGCCAGTAGGTATGCTGGAACCCTTCCTAGTTGTGACAAGTGCAACTATCATCACCTTCCTTCCAGTCCATGTATAGAGGTATTTTGCAACAGTTGTGGCATAAAGGGTCACATGGCGAAAAACTGTAAGACACCAACTCAATCCACGAGTCAAACTTCCGGAGCGGGCATTGGTCGGGCCTGCTATGGTTGTGGAGAAGTTGGACATTTCAAGCGAAACTGCCCCAACGCAGTAACATCTGGCAACACCGGAAGAGTTCTAGCGATAGGACAAGAGGAGACAGCCACTGATCCCACCGTTGCCACAGGTAAATTTCCCCTCGTTAAATTTTATGCCTGTGATTCTTTTCGATTCTAGCACCAAAAGAAATTCGCTAACCATCCATTTGAACATCTTTTAAACCCTGTCGTTCGTGAGTAATCGAAAATGTGTACCATCGAGATGGTTATCAAGTGAGAAGGAGAACGCTAACGTCATATCCGTAGATTGTATCCTCAACCTGGACAATTATTCTTTTTCATTCAATCTAATGGCAACCTTTTCATGAAATGCTTTGATGTCATCTTTGGCATGTAATGACCGAGCCTCATTCATGCTGTTATTCCAGGTTTTGAGAAATCCATTCGTCTTAACCTTCCTCTGACCCAACTCTCATGATCTTCATGCATAAAAGCTTAAAAAGTTTTCCCATGTATTCCTCGTCCATGTGATCATCGAGAAAGGAGAAGTCCGCAACTCCTTCCCCGATGCCTTTTTCCAAAGATTTCTTGAGAATTTCCCTCCGAATGTGTAGTTAAGTCTTGCATCGACTTAAATCCCTGGAATTACCTCGTAGCCAAAACCTTAGTGAGGACGATGTGTCCAAGACAACAACCAGGACTTGATACGGTCACTACGAGATAGTAGTGGTGCCCTTCGGTCAAACCACTTTTCGGTAAGTGGATAAACAAAGCAGTCATACTTGTGGACTTTTCCAAAAACTAAAAGCAATAAAGAATTAGTCGGCACTGAGGATACCCATGGAAACCCGTCAATTATTGGGTCCCACCGGCTATGATCGTAGACCCACGTAGAAGTTTCCTTTAGGACCATCGGACCCTTAGCTACTCTGCCACATGAAGATGTACCCTCTTGTTGGAAGTCTTACTTTGAAAAGACATAGTACGCCTTGAGAAGTACGGAAAACTTAACTCGTAGAACATTAGACCCTTTGAGATCCTCATTAGGAATCGATTCCGTAGCCCTCTCCGAGCTATCTTCAGAACTCAGCAGCAACCATCTGGTATTCCATATCTTTGTTCGTAAAGAGTGCCGACCTGACGAAACCCTAGAAATCCTTTGATGATATCGAAACCAACGGAAGTCCGAACCTTCATGGATAAATCAATTGAGATCATGGATTGAACGGTTGACCGTTCGAAATAAAGTCGCATCCCTACAGTGAGGGTTTGCTAGAATGTCAAGTGGAGACCCGATTCCACTTGGGAGCATGAAGACCCGAAGCAGTAGATTCATCCTCATATCTCTTTTCACTCCGCGATCTGTGTTCAAATCTTTGAATTTCGGGACGAAATTCCCTCTAACGGGGGGATAATGTAACAACCCGAAATTTTGTATCATTGCTTGTACCCCTTTCGTAACTCATTTCGATAATCCAATCATCGTTTCCAATTTCGTTTTCGATTCCGTCATTTAATTAAGTCATTAACGTGTATTTTATGTTATGACTTAATGGGTGTCCTAATACCTTTAGAAATCATTCTAACACCTCATATTAGTGATTGGAACATTTCTAGAATCAACCATATCGAGTTACGGCAAATTGATCGGGTGCGACCAAAAGCCCCGTCTAAAGCCGGTATCGGGTAAAATTCCACTGTGTCCAAATCCCGAACACTATTTAAACGTGTTCAAGCTTTCATTTGAATCTTTTTCTTCATCTCTCTACTCTCTCTCTCTAACCTCTCTCCTCAACCAAAGATTCAAGGTCCAAAACATTGAATTAAGGCTCCAAATCTTTGAGGTAACATCCCCAACTTGTTGTTTAACCTCTTAGGCCTTCAAATTCGTGTTTAAATTATCATTTTGGACCTGGAACATGTGTTTACGGCCAAGGAGCATGCTTGGGCCGTAAACACCTAAAAACTTGGGTTCTTGAGCAATTTAACCCCTCCAAACCAACCTTGGGACTTAGATACGACTATATGGCTTACAAATCCGGACTTAGAACACCCTAAACATGAGATTTGAGGATTAATATTGATTTTACTTCCCAAGAACATACTTGGGTCGTAAACTCCTCATACATGGGGAGTAAACTCATTTTCTAGTCTTAAAAAGCCATATAACTTCACCAATAGCCTTGGAATAAATCCTAGAATCATCTAAAAATAGTTTGGGGACCTTAAACATATCAAACACCCTAAACATGAGATTTGAGGATTAATATTGATTTTACTTCCCAAGAACATACTTGGGTCGTAAACTCCTCATACATGGGGAGTAAACTCATTTTCTAGTCTTAAAAAGCCATATAACTTCACCAATAGCCTTGGAATAAATCCTAGAATCATCTAAAAATAGTTTGGGGACCTTAAACATATCAAACACCCTCCATTTAGGAGTTTACGGCCAAAGCTTCCCAAGAAATAGTTCCAGGGCCGTAAACTCCTCTATAGGTGTCAAATGATGCCCAAAACTCATACCAAGGCTTGGAAAATTATTGGAATCACATGTGATTAATCTAGGGCCATTAAATCATTCATTCAAGAAGAGTATAGGAGTTTACGGCCGTAAGCTCCATGCTAGGGCCGTAAACTCCCTTTGATGGTGTTATGGGTGATTTAATTCCTTCCAAAGCCTTAGATAAATTCATCCCAATTATCCCTCAAGTGATATTGACCATTTTAGCACCATAAAGCACCCAAACATGAGTTCACGGCTGTGAACTCATGTGTGTATAGTTTAAGTGACCGAAATCTCCATAAGGAGTTTACTCTTGAAGAGTAAACTCAATTCCCAAGTCCCACGCATCAATACACGTCCGTAGATGTCACCCGGGTCACTCCAAACACTCGTTTTGAAGTGTTTTCGCTCATTGGAGTGTATTATCATATCTAATTAGCAAATTAAAATCTAATTAGATATATTTGTATACCATTTCATATTACATAGTACCTCGCGTGTTATCAAGCCTCGAATCAACACTTAGCGTCCGAACCGACACGTTTTCTCGTCTGGTGAGTTCATACCCCTACCCTTTTTCAATGGTTTTTAAATGTTTTCAGGGGGGAATACAAGCAAAAGTACAAGAATACTTTGTACTTAAATTCATTATTTCATTTAAATGGTTTCATAATTCGCACACTTTTAAGAATTGAAAACCTACTAATAAACTGTTTTAACTTGCAAAGTTGTTTGTTTAAACGATTTCAATTCTTATTATATATTGTTATGTTTCACAATTGATTGTTCACACTTATATTGATAGAGAACATAAAACATTTGTAATGTCTGTAAGAAAACACCTTAGGCTCGAGCGTAAAGGACAGACACCATTAGAAAACATAAAACATTTGTATGGTCCTTAATAAAAACACCTAGGCTCGAGTTTAAAAGACAGACACCATTGGAAGACATAAAACATTTGTAATGTCCTTAACAAAACACCTAGGCTCGAGTGTAAAGGACAGGCACCATTGGAACTTAGTCAACCATAGATACTACTCCCCCTAGGCACGAGAGGAAAGAGTAATCTTAAAGATTGGAGACACGTCCTTGGTGAACACTCCACAGAGATACGCGAGTGGAGGACCGCACCTGTAACCAGAATCTCTTAGATAGGGAGCGTGACTTGAGTGTATAGATCTATACGGGACTGACAATCCCGCACTTGGCTGCTAGCTACAACCGAACCGAAAGGTTCAAGGGTGACGAAAGTCATAAAAAGGATATTGGCCCCAACCTGAGTCATATCTTGTCTGAAGTATGGTTATGGAACTCGCAATCAAGATTATGAACACTGTACACTTAATTATTAGTTTTATGTATGTAATAAACCTAATGTTCATTTAAGGATAATCAGACTTTCAGGAGAATTCGCACACACACACACACATTCAGGAGAATTAACTATGAATATCTATTCATAACCTATAGCTCAAATTCAAGAAGTTTTACTCAAGATAGTGAGACAGAAAAGCTTCGGGGTGAAGCTCTGTGAAGACCAGATAAATAGGTCAAGCTCATAGATGACAGGACGTGATACTTTATGAACCAAATCTGTACCCCTAAGTATAGTGAACACGTGAACAAAGTTTTGGACAAAACTCACAGATAAAAACGTCCCATCCATCCAGGCTTTGACTAGATGTACTTAGATTTGAAAGAAATGAAGTAGTGAACATGCATGAAAGCGGAGATTACCATTGGAATGGAAAAATAACAAACTTGTACCAAATGCAGAATGTCAGAAACACTCAGGACTAGAGTAATGATAAAGAAAAACCCAAGTAAAAGTAGGAACCAACGTCAATGGACCTCATACCCAAGCTATGCAAAGAAACATAATGGTTTCGATTTTTATTCAGGAAGTGGTCCATAGATTAACTAAGTCTACCCCTTCCTGCTAATCAAAGAACCATGTGAAATGGAAAAGCTGACTAGAACTTGCCAAAGAAATTGCCAGACTGCACGAGGTGTCGATCTCTATTATTTCTCACTAAGATAGTAGATTCACCTAGCAATCTTGACAATCATTAAAAATCCTCGGGTATGCGCTTCGACATAAGCTTAACTTATTATCCCCAATGGTTAGACTGAATGAATCATCTCGACATGAGTAATATGTCTGAACATGTATGAAAGACTTTGGATATTACAAGGAATACTCATTTTCGTTAATTGAGTTTTTCCTACAACAATAGTTATCATGTCATCGTTAAGGTCATACAATTTGAATCCTTATATAGACCAGGGTGTAATTCCTCGACATTTTGAACAATGATTGGAGTTACGAAACTGAACAAAGAGCATGCAGTTGATGTGTTGCATTTTGATCCAAGATTCAATCAAGAGATCACATAAAAGATTGTGTGAACCAAAGAAAGATTCTAGATTGTACATGAACGACAAGAGAGTTATGTGAATAAAAGATGTCGGTCCCTCGACTTCCATGTCAGAGACTGTGTAACTTTAAATGATTTCCTTTAATAGGAATGATTCGGATTAGAGGAATAGTCAAGTTAAACCACGACTCAAAGGACCCTCAGAATTCTTAGATAGAATTTGATCCTGATATTTATATCCATTTATCTCAAAAAATAAATGACATGCACAACGCTTTTTCATGCACCACATCTCAAGGAATGTATGTCTGACAACGCACTTGTTATCTCGCTCAGTGATGTGTATTAGGAAATCATACCAATATTTCATATTTGTGAAAGTGCATGCGGTAAATTATATGTAAGATTTTATGACCTTTATAATATTGGATTCAATCTTATTCCCTATTCATTCTTTGTTGTGGGCTTAGAATGGAGCCATCTGTTCGACTGAGTACTCAATCTTGAGTTATACGACTTAAAACGACTACAGATGAATCATGTGTAGATCAAGCGAAAAGAAAATGACACCAATTGTTTTATAATACTTTATCTACACGTTGAATTTCAGAATGAAATTCCATTTAACGGAGGGATAATGTAACAATTGGTAAAAATTGGTCAGAATTCGGCGGCCAAACCAACGCGAACCGCTAGGTATTAATGACCAATTGTGTGTAATTTTATGTTTACAATGTATATTAATTATATTATATTTATAATTTCTTTTAAAACATCTCAAACTACTCAAACCATCTATCGTTGTTGATCGAATCGAAAATCACCAAAAATTTAATTTATTGATGGCGTTAAAAATAAAATTTTTGCATCAGAGATATATATATATATATATATATATATATATATATATATATATATATATATATATATATATATATATATATATATATATATATATATATATGAGAGTTATGGATAAGATATTTGAATATATTATGTTCTACTGAATTCGTACATATAAATAACGTCTAAAACGGATGTCATATTACGCCTCTTTAAAGTTACAAAAAACAGTATTTATCTGATTTTCCTAAAACAAACCGTACATTGCTTCGTTTGGAATAGTCACGAGTCTCGTAAACTGTTTTCAAACACACTTTTTAATTTAGATTATGGTATAATTTTTTTATTATATTTTTATTATATTTTTAACCTCGGCCAAAATCAGATTCGTAAAAGCTGTCGAATCCGATCCTATTAATCACGAAACTTTAAACATTAATTCACAATGTTTGGTATATCATAGTTGAGTTCCGTCTTCCGTCTATATTTATGGAATCACCACGACATGAACAATAAGCAAGCACATTCATAAAGATTTTTACATGTCAGGAGCTAAATATTGAAAACACATTACATATACTCGTGTACATTTTAAATACCTTCTTTTAAATTTACCGTAAATCTATTTCAAATTTAAGTATCTATGTATAAGACCATGAATGCACAACATTTTTCTAACCCTCCAAATACATACATGTGTATGTATACCATACAAAGTAATCTATAATATCTTTCAAGATAATAAATTGCACAATCAAAAATCGTGTTAAAATCAACCGAAATCCGTGGAGATCGATCATGTCCCATTCCCACAGTGATAGTACACCCACAAAGTTTCCCACTTAGAGGATCTCCAACCCACTCTCATTCTCTATTTTTTCCCTCATTTCTTCCCCTATTTCTCTCCAACCCTATCTCATTTATTTTCCTATTTTGGGAGAAATGAATAGTATAACACCATATATATTTATATATTTTTGGTTTTTTATCTACTATTTATTATTTAAATGTAATATTTAATACTTATAATATTGTGTTGTATATTAAATTATATGGATTAATTATAAATATAAAATCTATTTTTTGTTTATCAAGTTCATATTAAAATTTAAATACATATTGAAATTTTAAAACATAATAACGTATTTTAAAAAAGCTTATAATTAATTATTATAAATATAATCTTATTTATTTAATATTATTGTAATGAAAAAAATATAGATTATATATTTATTAAAATCATATTAATAAAAAACATGGGTTTGACAATTTATATAAATTATAAAAATAAAATATACTTTTGGTTTTCATTGGTACGTGTCAAACAAACCAGACAAACACCCCAATTATCGATCTATACTACCTATACTACTTACCGAAGGTCAAACGTCGGGGACTTCCTCTATCGAAGGCGACTGCTGGCGAGCCAAGGCACCATCGCCGCCATACCACCTCTCTAAGGCTAAGAGGAGTGGTGACACTCTTGGCACCTTGCCACTTAAGCATTTTCAATGCCACATCATTTTTTTCCATTTAGCATCTACAAATAACAATTGGTAAGGAGTGATAACACTCTTGGCTATCAATTTTTTGTATTTTCTTTTTTGTAAAGTAAGTGAAAATTGAATTGGAAATGGATGGAAATTTAATGCAAATTAAATAGAATGGATGAAAAAGTATTCAAAACTCTTTGCATGCAGTATTCAATTCTTCTGCATTTCTTCTGCACCAATCAAAACACTTCCACTGCTTCTCTCTCTACACGCTATACTATTGACGAGCAATTGTTGGCGAGTCCCCTAGCGAGAGCTAGGGGACGGTGTTTGGCAAGGGTGGCGACCAATGACGTTTTTCTTAGCGCTTCCCACTCCGTTTAGCCTAACCATTTCCTTCAGGGTCTTCATTCGTTATTGTTGCTGCCTCACTTTCCTCAATCTTTGATTGGAGATGATGAAATCACAAAGGAGCAATCTAAATGGCCATCGGAGCCTCTTCTCCCCTCCGGCCGATGAAGCACCACCCAAACCCACCATCCTCTTTCTTTCCTCCCGCCAATCGAAACTGCCGAATCCATATTCACGATGACTGATGATGTTGTCACTCTTCTGATGGATTGCTGCTGGTGACGAGCTGCTAGGAAGGAGAAGGTTTCGGCGGAAAGCAAGCTCACAATCTCCTTCAATCGATCTTCGCAGCCCTTCCCTTTGATTCGTCGAGCACCATCACAGAAACCCCAATCATTCCCCTTATCATGTTTGCTATCAATCGAACCAGAAGAAGAAGAAACGCCGACGATCACTATCAGTCGGCGCCCGTACATGTGATTTACTTGATCGTTGCCGGAGATCGGACCCTTCACCCCCACTGATTCGATTGCTCGATATTTTCCCCATTTCCTTGACTCGACTGGATGAACGAATGAAGAGGATAGTTGCGTCAAATCCTTTTGCCCAAAATTTGGAATCATTTGGCAAAAACAGTCCCTCCATTATGGCCTTAAATTTTAAATCAGTCCCTGAATTGAAAATCCAGTTAAACCAAGTCTCGTGTGACTTAGACTTTACAAAAATTGTCCCTTCTAGATATCATTACTTACAAATTGATTCCCTTATGTAAAATAAATTACAAAATAGGCTTTTTCTTTTAAATATAAAATATTTAAAAATAAGTCCTATTAGTTTAAAACATTACCAAATAGACCCGAAAACATTTAAAAGTCCAAGAATGGTTATGTAGTGATTTCTCACGTGAAGCTTCACCAAAAAGCGAACTGGGATCGAGATCACGCTACGAAAGTGAGTTTCTACGGCCCCTCTTTTACGGTTTTAATATTTGGGGGAGAATATATGCGTGTCTATTAAAGTTTGATGATTTTCTAGTTTTATGTCACACCTCCAAACCGAGACGGCGGAAACGTTCGGGGGCGGAGGACGTCATGTGTAGTATCACAAACAATTGCATAATAGTAATCAAAGCAACAACAACCATTGAATTAAAATTATAGAATTTACATTGTATTTGAATCGCATATGATTGACTCCAAAAGTAAATAGTGATATAAAGACTTGAAGCTACCATACTCCATCTTCTAGAACCATGTGTGTGTACCTGTCTACTAGTGTCCTGAGAATACAAGTGGTTTTGAAAGTGTCAACATTAAATTTGGTGAGTTCATAAGCATTTGTATTTAGAAAGTATGATCTTTGTCCCTTGAAAACCTTAGTTTGTTCCTCCAGAAAATCCTATATTTTCTAATGTAGTGAAATAAAAGTTTTTGTTGACTCGCACTTGTAAAAATATTGAATTACAGTCATGTTTGAATGCAACCTTTTTTGAATGTATGCACATAATTAAACGTTCTTTCGGAAAAATATGTTTTGTACTAGAAACGTAGTGTAGTGTTTATACTGTACTAGTGTCTGTAGTGTCTGTAATAGTGCCTTGAGTTCACCAGAAGTAGTGTAAAATAGTGTATTGTAGCTTGATTAATTATCAAAACATTTGTATGAATGATTTCCCAAAATGTAAGTGTATTGTACTAAGAGAGGAGTGTAGAGAAGATTTAATATTAAAATTAAATCTTCAGAGTAGTGTTAATCCCGTAAACCTTGTTTATTCTAATGTGAGTTTCATATAACCATGCTAATATGACCTGGTGGCCTCTACGACGTTCTTCAGGCATCAGTATTTATGACATTTGTCACCCTCAGGCATGTCTGCCTAACTGTAGCTAGCAGTTTGGGTATGGGATCGTCAGTCTCGTATAGATCTATACACAAAATTCACGGTCTCCATCTGGGAGACTTTGGTTATAATTTATAGGACTTGAACATATACCTTAGTGGGTACCCAAAGTAGTGCCTCACAACCCTGTATTAACTGGTTTTACGTGTAGTGTTATAGTGTTCTCTTGTAATTGAAACGATATGCTTTACTTTGTAATGTAAAACAATTATACTTAATTAATTATTTTAATAGTGTATCCTTGAAGTAGTAAATAGAGTATTATACTATAAACTATACCAATTATAGTTTAAATGTATATTCTGTGAGTTCTGTATGCATTGAAAGTCCTTGTACCTAAACAGTTTGTATAACTCGATAAGACGATGAGAAAGGTACCCATTTGCTCGACATGTTACAAAAGGGTTAAAGGTTTATTTAAATAAAATTATATTCACATATGCATAAGGTGTATACATATAAACATGTACTTTGGAATAAAAGTACAAAAACATTTGAAGTGGTTTGAAACACTTTTTAAAATAATTTGAATCGGTGAAAATGACTTGATGTGCTTTAAAACTGTTTGAAATCTTTTGAATGTTAACACAAAAATTACTTTGTGTTTTACTTGTATTCCCCCCACCCCCACCCCCTAAAAACATTGAAAAATAGTGAAAACGTAGGGGCATGAACTCACTTCTAGTGCGTATTCGTGTTTGGATAGCGTAGCGGTAGTGAAACAGTAGTGACGATCCTCAGGCTAGCGTGCGTGCGAATAACGTTATCCTAAAATAATTATATTCGGCGTCGTATTTAAATTAATAATAAATTAATTTAAATAATGGGGGTTAAATAATAAGTTAATTATATAAGGAGGACTTACAAAATTAATTTGGAATAGTTGGAAGTCTTGAAGGATGAATTCAGTAGGAAATGGAGTTTTCGGTTGGCTGGGGGTGATTTCGGTGTGGTAGTGTGCGTTCTTGTGTTCTTGGTGTGAAACTTGAAGATATGAAGGGACTTATGAAGACTTGAAGATAGTATGAATGTTCTTGAGGAATTTAGTTGAAGATATGAAGATTATGGGTGAAATTTTTATGACTTTTGAGAGAAAATTTAGCAAGAGTTCGGTGTGAGAAGTGGGGAAATGAAGTTGAATTCGGCTGAACACATATAAATAGCATTAGGAATTCGGTCATTTGGGATTTGGGCCTTGGGGAATTCGGTCCTAATTGGGCTTTCTTTGTGAATTCGGTCATGCCAAGACCGAATTCTCCTTGATTTTCAGAATGGTGGCCGAAAACACAAATGGGGAAGATTCCAAAAACCGAATTCATGTTGTTTCTAGAGTATATGGACCGAATTCTCATGGTTTCCTTGAATACTTGACCAAATTCTCCTATTTATGGAGAATATTTATGTTTTAACCCCTTTATCCTTTGATTTATATTAGATTACACTAGCATAAATTACTTAATTTTCAAACCATGCTTAGTTACTAATTTATAAATAACCCCTAATGGTTATAAAGGCTATAATGCAACAAGGATTGCCATGTAGATTCACTTGTGCTAGACTAGGGTTTGGACTTTGATAGGTTTAAAAATTTTGAGTTGTGACATCATCCCCCCATTAGAGGGAATTTCATCCCGAAATTCGAACCCTGAGTGGTTACTCATGGATAAGGGAAAGAGGTGGGTACTTCTAGTAGCACCTGATTCCTGGTATGTGGAAATTTGTTTAAGTGTTTGCATTCTTAGCGTTGTACTCGGCGAGTTGTAGGCCCAACTCGCCGAGTAGATTCGGGACCCGGGACACATTTTAAATTGGCGACTCGACGAGTCCGTATTCTGGACTCGGCGAGTCACCGCTGTTGGATGAAACCCTAAGTTTCAGGGGTTTGCACCCTATTTAAACTCTCATTCCGCCCAAATCTCGCCCCCATTCACCCTCAGAGCCCTATATCTCGTTCAAGATTTGTTTTCTTGTGAGTTTGAAGCTTTTGGTGTGTCCTCTTGAAGTTTTGGAGTGGGAAGAAGAGTAGATCAAGAAGAAGAAGAGGAGGTCAGGCATCTTTGAGCTATCTCAGTGTGTTTCCTAAGGTATAACTCGTTTTCCCCCTTGTTTTCATGGTTATTGTCCCTTATAGCTCCATTAAAGTCCTCTTTGAACCATTTCCAAGCTTGTGTATGTTTGAGGGTTTGTAATAAGCTGATTGACCTTTAGATCTAGGCATGGTTGAGCTCCAGGAGCTCAGATCTACTGTCTTTTTGGAACCATATTGCATGAAAGCCCTAGATCTACCCCCTTTTGGTGCATTTTGGACCTTAAAACCCTCATGGTTGTCTATTTACACGTAAAGTTGAAAACTTTACGTGTTAATCAAGCCCTTGGATCACGGATCTATGTATGGCATGAGCTGGATTCAAGCAGAATCGACCATATAGTAATTGCATAGTAACGACTCGGCGAGTCGTTCATCTGACTCGGCGAGTCGGTTCGCGAGTCTCTGAGTTTGTCCCCTTTTCGTTGTGTCGAGTAGAGTAGTGAGTCCTGAGTGGACTCGGCGAGTTGGAGCCGAACTCACCCATGAAGGAACTCGGCGAGTCACTGCCCTGACTCGGCGAGTTCAAGGCAATCTTCTTAGATCAAGAACAGACTCGACGAGTTGTTCATACAACTCGACGAGTCACAGCATAAAGTGTTCATCGGATGAAGATGAACTCGGCGAGTTGTTCATACAATTCGGCGAGTAGGATGAAGAACTTGGACATCAGTTTAGAAGGAGAACTCGTCGAGTCAACCCCTAACTCGACGAGGAGAGACGGGATACAGGTCAATCGATTGAATAGGGACTCGGCGAGTTGGAGAGCCAACTCGGTGAGTCGGGTCAACTGAAAGTTGACTCTGACCTTGGCTTATAACTTGGTCAGGGGTAAAATGGTCATTTTACCCCAAGGGACAGTTAGCAGTGATTGATTGAGTGTTTTGTGGGAATTATAGCCGGAGGATTTCCGGAGCAGCAGCAGCAGGCAGTTAATTCCCACACAGATCAACAGCTTCTTCGAGGTGAGTTACCTTCCAGTAGCGGTGGGTCTACGGCCACAATGTCGGCCCACCGGTAGGAGTTGTATGTAGATGATTGTCTCTGTGATATTCATCTAGGGATTTCTACTACCTGTGTTATGTTTATGTGCTAGTATGATATGATGCTATGGGCTAGTGACAATAGGGGGAGATAGTCCCCAAGATATCCGGTCGGTAGGGCCGAAGGGGTAGTCATACTCAGCCATGTGAGATAGATTCTGATATTGTGATACATGTTATGTGGTAGTAGTAGAGGGTAGAAATAGTTCCCCAGTATCCGGTCGAGAGGACCGACGGGGAGGCCAGCACCCAGATATGCTAGGCAGTATCCGTTCGATAGGACCGAAGGGGAGGCCAGCACCCAGATATGCTAGGCAGTATCCGGTCTATAGGACCGAAGGGGAGGCCAGCACCCAGATATGCTAGGCAGTATTCGGTCGAGAGGACCGAAGGGGAGGCCAGCACCCAGATATGCTAGGCAGTATTCGGTCGAGAGGACCGAAGGGGTAGGTCGGGCACCCAAATATGCCTGACAATATATGTATGTTATGTGATTATATGGTATGTGGTACAGTAGGGGAACTCACTAAGCATCATGCTTACGGTTTTCAGTTTTGGTTTCAGGTACCTCTTCTTCGAAGGGGAAGGAGCCGGCGCGGTAGCGGTACATCACACACACGCTTTGCTTTCCGCATCATGAGATCCTCCTGGGAATTTGTACTCTGATACTTTAATGTTTTATAAAAATGTTGCTAGACACGCAGTATCTTTTGTGAAATGATATCATCATCGAGCCTTTTATTTTTAATGTTTTGCCATGTACTTGTTTTAAAAATGAATTTTTTTAGCCGGTATTTTTGGGACATTACAAGTTGGTATCAGAGCCCTGCTTTGAGGGATTCGGACTCACCTTCGGGGGTGTCTGAACTCAAATCGAGGGAGTAAAAGATTTTTCAAAAAGAAATGTTTTCTAAGAATTAAGAAAAGGGTTTGAGAAAGAACGAAGTGTGTGATGTGCGCAACCGGCCGAGCTCAAGTAAGTATTCCCCAAAGTACCTATACAAGCTTATGTTGTGTTTATCAGTTTCAGTAGAACAGCATGCTAGAATAGGATAAGGATCTAGTAGTGATGCCTTATGTGCCTGCTTTATGTGCTTTAGTGTATGAAAATTGCATGCTAGAATTGAGTAGACAGCAGTAGGATAGCCTGTTAGGTTATGCCTGATAGTATGAGTTTAGCTCTGTATGCTAGATCAGTTTCTCTCTATGAGAGCGGATTTGCTTGAGATTGTTCCTTAGTTCGAATGTTGCTCGCTTAGTGCTTTGTGGGACTCCGAGTGGTGGGAGTTAGCCATTAGATGAATACGTCACGTCACATGTGATCAAGGTTGAATAATCTTAGAGTGCTGGATTTGGCCCTATTGCGCAGCTCTCGTTTGAGTCTAACCATTGTAGGGACGAGTCTGTTACTCGAAGGATTATCCGAGCCTCACCCCATGTGATGGTATCCAGGTAATGGTTAATTGGCATTACTAGGAGGCCTTCAGCAGCTGAGGACCTGGTAGGGTGGAGCATGAGATTTCCTAGGGCAAGCCTAGGATGAGTATAGCGGTAATCAGCAGTAGTGGAAGGAATCTGGTGGAGTCGAGGCAGTCCTTGAAGAAGGTACGGATAGATGTGGAAGGTAGTATGGGCCCGTACTACTGAAAGCAGAGGATCCGTACCCGAAACCAAGGAAGGCCAAGATAAGACCAGGGAACTTGTAAGTAGTTGTGATCCCTCAAGAAGTATCAGTATCACTAATGATTGTTATTATGTATTGCAGAATGGTGGTACTATGATCGAGGCCGATAGATGGCGGTTCAGGAGAGGGGTCAGTTCGGGATCAGGTTCCGAGCCAGTGGATGAGGGACTACGCGAGTTCATCGCGTCAGAGATCACCAGGGGTATCCTTGATTCAACCCCCATTATCTTCGGGTCGATCAAGGAGGGGATCATCAAGTTAATGGAAGATCGCCTTCGGGCATTCAGGAGCGACATGGCATCTGGCCAATCGGGATCTCGCACACTGTCCTTTAAGGACTTCAGGGGCAGTGGTGCGCCGGATTTCCACGGGGTGAAAGACCCCATTGCCGCCAGACGATGGATTGCAGACATCGAGTCTGCACAGTTGACTAGCTTCTGCCCCGAGGGGTCGAAGGTGAGGTATGCAGCAGGGTGTTTACGAGACCGAGCTCGAGACTGGTAGGAGTCAGTGGGTGACTCGTTGGGAGCCTCAGCGATCGAGGCTATGACCTGGTCGGACTTTGTGACCAGATTCAGGGCAGAGTTTGCGCCAGCTGTCGAGCTTCAGCAGCTGGCCAGGGAGTTTTTGGACATGAGGCAGACGACGGAGACCATGGCAGAGATCACCGCCAAGTTCCGGGAGAGGGCGTTGTTGGTGCCCCAATATGCGGGCGATGAGGACATGAGGAGGACCCGCTATCATGACATGCTCCGAGCTGATATACGGGAGCACGTTAGTTTTTCAGCCTGCCCCACCTTGGACTCTATGATTGCCAGGGCGAGGGAGAGGGAGATAGATTTGGAGCACATCCAGAAACAAAAGGCAGAAGAAGGACAGTCAGGAGGGGCTTCGGGGAAGAAGCCCAAGCGATCAGATTTGGGGCCGAAAGGCCAACAAGGATGGGGTCGTTGCAGGAAATGCGGCAAGGCACACGAGGGGGCGTGCAGGTTGGGATCATCAGGCTGCTATAAGTGCAGCAAGTCTGGGCACTATAGCAGGGATTGCACTGCCCCGGTAGCAGTTATTCAGACGTCTGAGTTGGTGTGTTTCCACTGCAACCAGAGGGGCCACAAGAAGGCCAATTGCCCCCAGTTGACAATTGCAGCGCCAGTGAAGGCGCCAGCTCCAGCGACCCTGTGGATCACAGATGGCTGGCAGGGCAAGGCAGAGGCTCCATTGGTGAGGAGCCGGGCATTTCAGCTGATTGCCGAGGAGGCACGCGCAGCACCCGATGTGGTGACGAGTATGATTCTTTCCTTCTCATTTATTTATTTGATGTTATGATATTGATATGTGCTCGGTATATGTATATATGTATTAGGATCGTTCCGTGTGAACGGTATCCCAGTCCAGGTGTTGTTCGAATCGGGTGCTACCCGATCGTTTGTTTCCCTTGCGCTTAGCAAGAAGTTCACTGAGTCTTCGGGCACGTTGGATTGCCCTTTGGAGGTGGAGATTGCCAACGATCGATCAGTGCGAGCTTCCTCAGTGTTCAGAGATTGTGTTCTGAGGTTATTTGAGGAGCGCTATTTGGTGGATCTGGTTCCCATACCGTTGCGTGGGAACAAAGTGATTATAGGCATGGATTGGTTGAGCCCTAATGGGGCGGTGATAGATTGTGCTCGGCAGCTAGTGCGAGTCAGGACCCCAGGTGGGGGAGAGTTAGTGATTCATGGCGGGAGGCCGCGGTGTGGACCTGCAGTATGTTCAGCAGCGAGGGCTAGACGCTACCTTCAGCAAGGATGCGCAGGGTATGTCGCGTATGTGATGGATACCCGGGAGGCGGGTAAGGCGACGGTGAGCGAGGTTCCGGTGGTGCGAGATTTCGCAGATGTTTTCCCAAAGGAGCTTCCTGGGATACATCCGGAGCGACAGGTGGAGTTCAGGATTGACCTCGTTCTTGGTGCAGCTCCGATAGCCAAGGCACCATATCGGTTGGCTCCTCCTAAGATGCAGGAGTTGTCTACGCAGCTGCAGGAGCTGCTAGACAAGGGATTCATTAGACCAAGCAGTTCACCCTGGGAAGCCCCGATCCTGTTTGTGAAGAAGAAGGATGGGTCGCACCGAATGTGTATAGATTACCGGGAGCTGAATAAGGTAACGGTGAAGAACCATTACCCACTCCCGAGGATTGATGATCTCTTTGATCAGTTGCAGGGAGCATCTTGGTTCTCCAAGATCGATTTGCGTTCAGGCTATCATCAGATGAGGGTTAGGGAGGAGGATATACAGAAGACCGCGTTTCGGACGCGTTATGGCCATTATGAGTTCGTGGTGATGCCGTTTGGGCTCACCAATGCTCCTGCCGCATTCATGGACTTCATGAACTGTGTGTGCAGGCCGATGCTGGATCGGTTTGTGATAGTTTTCATTGACGACATCTTGGTTTATTCCAAGACACAGGAGGAGCACGAGGAGCATCTGAGAGAGGTTTTGGAGACCTTGAGGAGGGAGAGCTTGTACGCCAAGTTCTCCAAATGTGAGTTTTGGTTGCGCGAGGTGCAGTTCCTTGGACACCTCGTCAACCAGAACGGGATTTCAGTAGACCCGGCCAAGGTGGAGGCCGTGATGAGGTGGGAGGTTCCGAAGTCTCCATCCGAGATTCAGAGTTTCCTAGGATTGGCAGGCTACTATCGGGGATTCATTCGGGATTTCTCCAAGATAGTCGTACCCCTGACACGGTTGACTAGGAAAGCCGTGGTCTTCCGATGGGGGGCCTGAGCAGCAGGCAGTGTTCGAGACTCTGAGGCAGAGATTGTGTGAGGCGCCAATCTTAGCCCTGCCCGAGGGCGTGGAGGATTTTGTGGTATATTGTGATGCGTCGATCTCAGGCCTAAGGGCAGTATTGATGCAGAGGGGGCATGTCATTGCTTATGCCTCGGGACAGCTGAAGCCTCACGAGGCGAACTACCCAACGCATGATTTAGAATTGGGGGCGGTGGTTTTCGCTCTCAAGATTTGGCGGCATTACCTCTACGGGGTTCGGTGTACCATTTACACGGACCACAAGAGCTTGAGGTACCTCATGGATCAGCCAAATCTGAACATGAGGCAGTGTCGGTGGTTATACGTGGTGAAGGATTATGATTGTGAGATCCTTTACCACCCAGGAAAGGCCAATGTGGTAGCCGATGCGCTTAGCCGCAAGGCGGCGCTGATCAGGGATATTTGCATGAGGATGACTGTGGTGACTCCCCTGTTGGAGCAGATTCGGGAGGCTCAACAGGAGGCTATGAAGGAAGAGCATCAGAAGAGTGAGCGAATAGTGGGTCAAGTCACCTCTTTTGATTATGATAGCCGGGGGTTATTGACACTACACCGTAGGGTGTGGGTGCCGTATCATGGAGGCATGCACCAGATCTTGATGGAGGAGGCGCACAAATCCCGATTCTCTATTCATCCAGGGGCGACGAAGATGTATCGGGATCTTCGCCTAGATTATTATTGGTGGCCCTGCATGAAGCGGGATGTGGCGTGGTATGTCGAGCGGTGCTTGACCTACAGGAAGGTCAAGGCCGAACATCAGGGACCGCATGGTAAGATGCAGCCGTTGGATATTCCGCTGTGGAAATGGGAAGATATCACGATGGATTTTATCATGAAGCTTCCCAGGACTGTGCGTGGAGTAGATTCGATTTGGGTCATCGTGGATCGATTGACCAAGAGCGCCCACTTTATTCCGATCTAGGAGAGCATCTCGGCCGAAAAGTTGGCCGATATCTACATCAGGGAGATAGTAGCACGGCACGGGGTGCCAGTGTCGGTGATATCAGATCGAGATGTGCGGTTCACTTCCAGGTTTTGGAAGAGGTTTCATGAGGAGTTGGGCACTCGTCTGCATTTTAGCACCGCTTTTCACCCGCAGATGGATGGTCAGAGCGAGCAAACCATCCAGACTTTGGAGGATATGTTGCGGGCATGCGTGCTAGATTTCAGTGGTAGCTAGGATACCTATCTTCCCTTGGCTGAGTTCTCATACAATAACAGCTACCACGCGAGTATTGACCGTCCTCCATTCGAGTTGTTGTACGGTCGGAGGTGCAGGACCCCGATATGCTGGGGTGAAGTTGGCCAGAGAGTCATGGGGAGCACCGAGGTGGTGCTCAAGATGACCGAGAGGATCCAGCAGATTTGGAGCAGGCTTCAGACTGCTCAGAGTCGGCACCGACAAGCGTCGATCCGACTTGGAGTTTCAGGTCGGGGATAAGGTTCTCTTAAAGGTATCGCCTTGGAAAGGCGTCATTCGATTCAGGAAGCGGGGAAAGTTGGGCCCGAGATTCATTGGACCGTTCAGGGTTGTAGCCCGGGTGGGCAAGGTAGCATATAGGCTGGATCTGCCAGTCGAGCTCAGCCAGATCTACAACACCTTCCATGTCTCTCAGCTGCGGAAGTGTCTCGTGGATGATTCAACGATGGTGCCATTAGAGGATATTCAGGTTGATGACAGCCTGAATTACATTGAGCGCCCAGTCGCGATCCTCGACCGGAAATCGAAGGATCTGAGGAACAAGAAGGTGGAATTAATGAAGGTGCAATGGCAGCACCGAACGGGTTGAGAGTGGAATTGGGAGCCGGTGGAAGAAATGAAGGAGCATTACCCCGAGCTGTTTCGGGATTGTGCAACAGACTTCGAGGATGAAGTCTAAAATAAGTGGGGGAGATTTGTAGCACCTGATTCCTGGTATATGGAAATTTGTTTAATTGTTTGCATTCTTAGCCTTGTACTCGGCGAGTTGTAGGCCCAACTCGCCGAGTAGAGTCGGGACCCGGGACACGTTTTAAGTTGGCGACTCGGCGAGTCACCACTGTTGGATGAAACTCTAAGTTTCAGGGGTTTGCACCCTATTTAAACTCGCATTCTGCCCCAATCTCGCCCCCATTCACCCTCAGAGCCCTATATCTCGTTCAAGCTTTGTTTTCTTCTGAGTTTGAAGCTTTTGGTGTGTCCTCTTGAAGTTTTGGAGTGGGAAGAAGAGTAGATCAAGAAGAAGAAGAAGAGGTCAGGCATCTTTGAGCTATCTCAGTGTGTTTCCTAAGGTATAACTCGTTTTCCCCCTTGTTTTCATGGTTATTGTCCCTTATAGCTCCATTAAAGTCCTCTTTGAACCATTTCCAAGCTTGTGTATGTTTGAGGGTTTGTAATAAGCTGATTGACCTTTAGATCTAGGCATGGTTGAGCTCTAGGAGCTCAGATCTACTGTCTTTTTGGAACCATATTGCATGAAAGCCCTAGATCTACCCCCTTTTGGTGCATTTTGGACCTTAAAACCCTCATGGTTGTCTATTTACACGTAAAGTTGGAAACTTTACGTGTTAATCAAGCCCTAGGATCATGGATCTATGTATGGCATGAGCTGGATTCAAGCAGAATCGACCATATAGTAATTGCATGGTAACGACTCGGCGAGTCGTTCATCTGACTCGGCGAGTCGGTTCGCGAGTCTCCGAGCTTGTCCCCTTTTCATTGTGTCGAGTAGAGTAGTGAGTCCTGAGTGGACTCGGTGAGTTGGAAGCCGAACTCACCCATGAAGGAACTCGGCGAGTCACATCCCTGACTCGACGAGTTCAAGGCAATCTTCTTAGATCAAGAACAGACTCGACAAGTTGTTCATACAACTCGGCGAGTCACAGCATAAAGTGTTCATCGGATGAAGATGAACTCGGCGAGTTGTTCATACAACTCGGCGAGTAGGATGAAGAACTTGGACATCAGTTTAGAAGGAGAACTCGTCGAGTCAACGCCTAACTCGACGAGTAGAGACGGGATACAGGTCAATCGATTGAATAGGGACTCGGCGAGTTGGAGTGCCAACTCGGCGAGTCGGGTCAACTGAAAGTTGACTCTGACCTTGGCTTATGACTTGGTCAGGGGTAAAATGGTCATTTTACCCCAAGGGACACTTAGCAGTGATTGATTGAGTGTTTTGTGGGAATTATAGCCGGAGGATTTCCGGAGCAGCATCAGCAGCAGCAGACAGTTAATTCCCACACAGATCAACAGCTTCTTCGAGGTGAGTTACCTTCCAGTAGTGGTGGGTCTATGGCCACAATGTCGGCCCACCAGTAGGAGTTGTATGTAGATGATTGTCTCTGTGATATTCATCTAGGGATTTCTACTACCTGTGTTATGTTTATGTGCTAGTATGATATGATGCTATGGGCTAGTGACAGTAGGGGGAGATAGTCCCCAAGATATCCGGTCGGTAGGGCCAAAGGGGTAGTCCTACTCAGCCGTGTGAGATAGATTCTGATATTGTGATACATGTTATGTGGTAGTAGTAGAGGGGAGAAATAGTTTCCCAGTATCCGATCGAGAGGACCGAAGGGGAGGCCAGCACCCAGATATGCTAGGCATTATCCGGTCGATAGGACCGAAGGGGAGGCCAACACCCAGATATGCTAGGCAGTATCCGGTCGAGAGGACCGAAGGGGAGGCCAGCACCCAGATATTCTAGGCAGTATCCGGTCGAGAGGACCGAAGGGGAGGCCAACACCCAGGTATGCTAGGCAACATCCGGTCGAGAGGACCGAAGGGGTAGGTCGGGCACCCAGATATGCCTGACAATATATGTATGTTATGTGATTATATGGTATGTGGTACAGTGGGGGAACTCACTAAGCTTCGTGCTTACGGTTTTCAGTTTTGGTTTCAGGTACCTCTTCTTCAAAGGGGAAGGAGCCAGCGCGGTAGCGGTACATCACACACACGCTTTGTTTTCCGCATCATGAGATCCTCCTGGGAATTTGTACTCTGACACTTTAATGTTTTATAAAAATGTTGCTAGACACGCAGTATCTTTTGTGAAATGATATCATCGTCGAGCCTTTAATTTTTAATGTTTTGCCATGTACTTTTTTTAAAAATGAAATTTTTAGCCGGTATTTTTGGGGCGTTACACTTCTGTTTCGTGTGATCCTTTCGGCCCCGAGTGAATTATGATCCTCCCTTGGCATCCAAGCGGATCTTCACTATTTCGTCTGATGTTCTAATTGGTAGGGAGTGTATGGGTTCGGTTTACTTGTCTATGTTCATCCGAATGGTAAGTGCCCACTAGTAATTCTCAACAACTTTGTCCTGAAGTTCATGGTAAGACTCATACCTGGTTCAGCTATCATCACCTTGTTTGTACAAATCCTATATAATTAAGATTAATAAGACAGTCGGATGTGTGACTCTACCCCAAGTCCACAACCAGACAAGGAATAGGAGACAGGGCGGAAACACACATCCTAAGTCCGTAGTGATAGGTTAACCCTTGTGTATACACTCAGTAGTGATAGGTTAACCATATTCGTCTCTAGCCTCTGCGCTTGAACTTGACTTGTTGCACGAGTAGTATTCCCAAAAGATCTGCTGGGAATACTTCAGATAGGTTTCGGAAGATATAATACTCCTCGAATGAGTACTTTGGGATTTCGTAACGAGAGATGATTCTGAGGTCTGATTCGGGTTTATCGTTAGTGTGACGAGAGTTCTGTTAGTCGGCTGGTCAAGACGAGGGTTTCTTTGGTAGCTGTAACATCCCAAAATCGGGACCCAAAAATTTTTGTTCAATTATTTTATTTCAGAAATAGTTCATAGAAAAACATCATTAAATCAACTCAACCATCAAGTCATAGATCAAAAGTCTTGAAAACCATACTATCAAATAATACATCATCAGAGTACAATCCCAAAAATCTCAATGCGGAAAATCATGTGTGTGATGTGCTGCTACACCATCGGCTCCTTCCCCTTGGATGAAGAGGTACCTGAAACCAAAACTGAAACTGTAAGCACAAAGCTTAGTGAGTTCCCCCATCATACCACATACCATACAACATACATATTGGCGGGCATTTCTGGGGTGCCCGACCTACCCATGTCAAGCCATTCTGGGGTGCTGACCCACCCATGTCAAGCCGTTCTAGGGTACTGACCTACCCATGTCAGGCTATTTTGGGGTGCTGACCTACCCTCCGGCCTATCTCATCCGGACACGGGGACTATTTCACTCCCCACTACTAGCATTTAACATCATATCATAATCATACTGTCAGACATATCTGAGGTGTCTGACCTACCCTTCAATCCTAGCGACCAAATTGGGGTACTAGTCCCCTCCTACCACTACTAGTACATATAACGCATCATGCTGACATATATCATATCAGACAATAGCAAACCAGACAATTATCACAAAGACAATTGTCTCAACTAAACAACTACTGGTGGGTCGGCCTTGGTGCCTTAGACCCACGTCTACTGGAAGGTAACTCACCTCAATGTCGCTTAGTGTTTGCGCTGTCCTCAGTGTGAAAATCGACTATCCTCGACTCCTCAATCCCTACACGACAACTCTTCTAAGTTATCAATTCGTACTTGTAACCCTTACCAATGTCAACTCAAATCCGGTTCAAAGTAAAGTTTGCTCAAAGTCAACCTCCAGTTGACTTGACTTGCCGAGTTGGTCTACCAACTCGTCGAGTCCCTATTCCTCCAAAACGATACAACCCCGACTCTACTCGTCGAGTCTAGAAAGAACTCGACGCGTTCTCCTTCAACCATAATATCGGGACCATCTTCAACCGACTCGCCGATTTCATCCTTGAACTCGTCGAGTTCATCTCCCTCATATAAATGTGTCCAGTCTCTGACTCACCAAGTTCATCCTTGAACTCGTCGAGTTCATCTCCCTCATATGAATGTGTCCAGTCTCTGACTCGCCGAGTTCATCCTTGAACTCTTCGAGTTCATCTCCCTTATACGAATGTGTCCAGTCTTTGACTCGCAGAGTTGTATGAAAAAATCGTCGAGTCCGTCTTCATGGGTTGGAATATTTCCTTGGACTCGTCGAGTTTGCTCATACACTCACCGAGTCCCATGATTCTCAGGTCCCTAATGAGCCTAAACAACTGGGGGACCTTCCATCTTAGCATCCGATCCATCAACAGAAAGGATGTGGTGGCAAATACACCCTGACTCGCCGAGTCCCAAGAGCGAATCGCCGAGTCCATCCTTGTCCATAACTATATAGTCGATTATAATGGGTCTTAACGCATCAAAACCATAGATCTAGCCTCCTAGAGTCCATTTTATACGTAAAGCTACAAACTTAATGCACATGCATGGGACCTTTGGCTCAAAAGGCCATAAAAGAAGGTCTACAAGATGCATGGGGTGTTTATGGCAACAAAGTTGGCACCTTTATGCCATAAAGACCCCCAATAGCTCCAGATCCAAAGCACAAACTCCCTTCTACACACAATCCTAAATACAACTTCACTAATGCTTAGAAAAGTGTAGAAAATAGCACCAAATCCAGATCTAAGCAATGAATAGCCAAGGTTTCAGCTTTATACCTCAAATAAGCTGGAAATGTGCCCAAAACTCTGGATCTTCTTGCTTCCCCATGATCTCACAAGCCTCCTTCTCCTCTTCAAACTTCAATCACACAAAAATGGCACCACAAAGCTCAAGAACACACAATAAATCGCTAGGGTTCGAGTTAGGGTTTTCTCTAGGTTGGGAGGGACGATGGGGGCTGATTGGGGGTGCTATAAGGTGTTTAAATAGGGTGCAAACCCTCAAATTTAGGGTTTCACTCAAACAAAACCTGCTTGCCGAGTCGGTCTTCCGACTCGTCAAGTAGATCACTTAAACTTCAACAAAATGTCGAGTCTACTCGACGAGTTGGGCCTCCAACTCATCAAGTCCCAGAGGAAAAACTATGAAGTTTCTTGAATTAAATGCATACTAGGAATCAGGTGTTCCAAATCTCCCCCACTTATTTTAGACTTCTTCCTCGAAGTCTGCTGCTGTATCTGGAAAAAGCTCGGGGTAGTGCTTTCTCATCTCATCCTCCGGCTCCCAGGTCCATTCCGAGCCCTTGCGGTGCTACCATTGCACCTTTACTAGTTCCACCCTCTTGTTTCTCAGATCCTTTGACTTCCTGTCAAGGATAGCTATTGGCCGCTCGATGTAGTTCAGGCTGTCATCCACCTGAATATCCTCCAAAGGCACCACTACCGAGTCGTCCACCAGACACTTCCGTAACTGGGAGACATGAAAAGTGTTATGAGTCTGACTGAGTTTGGCTGGCAGGTCCAGCCTATACGCCACCTTGCCTACCCGGGCCACAACCCTAAAGGGTCTAATATACCTGGGGCCCAGCTTGCCCCGCTTCCTGAATCAAATGACGCCCTTCCAAGGCGACACTTTTAGGAGTACCATATCCCCGACCTGGAACTCCAGGTCCGATCGACGCTTGTCGGCATAAATTTTCTGTCGACTCTGAGCAGTCTGAAGCCTGCTCCGAACCTGCTGGATCCTCTTTATAGTCTTGAGTACCACTTCGGTACTCCCCATGACCATAGACCAACCTGACCCCAACATATCGGGGTCCTGCACTTTCTCCCATACAACATCTCGAAGGGAGGACGGTCGATACTCGCATGATAGCTGTTATTTTAGGAAAACTCTGCCAGAGGAAGGTAAGTATCCCAAATACCTCTGAAGTCTAAAACACACGCCTGCAGCATATCCTCCAAAGGCTGGATGGTCCGCTCGCTCTGACCATCCGTCTGCGGGTGAACGGCGGTGCTAAAGTGCAAACGAGTACCCAGCTCGCCATGAAACTTTTTTGAGAACCTGGAAGTGAACCGCACATCCCTGTCGGAAATCACTAAGACCGGCACCCCGTGTCGTGCGACTACCTCCCTGATATAGATGTCGGCCAACTTTTCGGCCGAAATGCTCTCCTGGATCGGAATAAAATGGGCGCTCTTGGTCAATCGATCAACGATGACAAAAATCGAATCCACTCCTCGCGCGGTCCTGGGAAGCTTCCTGATGAAATCCGTAGTGATATCATCCCATTTCCACAGTGGGATATCCAACGGCTGGATCTTGCCGCAAGGCCTCTGGTGCTCTGCCTTGACCTTCATGCAGGTCAGGCATCTTTCCACAAAACCAAGCTACGTACCTCTTCATGCAGGGCCACCAATAATTAATCAAGACGAAGATCCATGTACATCTTCGTCGCTACTGGATGGATAGAAAACATGGATTTGTGTGCCTCCTCCATCAATACCTGGTGCATACCTCCATTATATGGGACCCACACCCTAAGGTGAAGAGTCAACAATCCACGGTTGTCATAGTCCAAGGAGGAAACCTGACCCACAATACGCTCGCTCTTACGATGTTCCTCGTTTATGGCCACCTGTTGGGCCTCCCAAATCTGCTCCAACAGTGGAGTCACAACTGTCATCCTCATACAGATATCCCTGATCGGCGCTGCCTTGCGGCTAAGCGCGTCGGCCACGACATTGGCCTTCCTCAGGTGGTAGAGGATCTCACAATCATAATCCTTTACCACATCAAGCCACCGACCCTGCCTCATATTCAGATTTGGATGATCCATGAGATACCTCAGGCTCTTGTGGTCCATGTAAATGGTACAATGAACCCCATAGAGGTAATGCGCCAAATCTTGAGGGCGAAAACAAAAACTCCCAGCACCAAATCATGCGTCGGATAATTCGCCTCGTGAGGCTTCAACTGCCTCAAAGCATAAGCGATAACATGCCCTCTCTGCATCAATATCGCGCCCAAAACCGAGATGCACGCATCGCAATATACAACAAAATCCTCCATGCCCTCTGGCAGGGCTAAGATCGGCGCCTTGCACAATCTCTGTCTCAACGTCTCAAATGCGGCCTGCTGCTCAGGCCCCCAATGAAAGACCACGACTTTCCTCGTCAACCGGGTCAGGGGCACAACTATCTTGGAGAAGTCTTGATTGAATCTCCGATAATAGCCTGTCAGTCCCAGAAAGCTCCGAATCTCAGATGGAAACCTCGGAACCTCCCACCTCATCACGGCCTCCACCTTGGCCGTGTCAACCGAAATCCCGTTCTGGTTGTCAAGGTGCCTAAGAAACTGTACCTCGCGCAACCATAACTCGTACTTGGAGAACTTAGCATACAAGCTCTCCCTCCTTAAAGTATCCAGAACCTCCCGCAAGTGCTCCTCATGCTGCTCCTACGTCTTTGAATAAACCAAGATGTCATCGATGAAAACTATCACACACCGATCCAACATCAGTCTGCACACGCGGTTCATGAGGTCCATGAACACGGCAGGAGCATTGGTGAGCCAGAAATGCATCACCACGAACTCATAGTGACCATAATGCATCCGAAAAGTAGTCTTATGCACATCCTCCTCCCTGACCCTCATCTGATGATAACCTGAACACAAATCTATCTTGGAGAACCAAGATGCTCCTTATATCTGGTCAAAGAGGTCATCAATCCTCGGAAGTGGGTAACGGTTCTTCACCGTTACCTTATTCAGCTCCCAATAATCTATACACATCCGATGTGACCCGTCCTTCTTCTTCACAAATAAAATCGGGGCTCCCCAGGGTGATCTGCTCGATCTAATAAATCCCTTGTCTAACAACTCCTCTAGATGTGTAGACAACTCCTGCATCTCAGGAGGAGCCAACCGATATGATGCCTTGGCTATCAGATCCGCACCAGGGACTAGGTTGATCCTGAACTCTACCTACCTCTCCGGAGGTATTCCAGGAAACTCCTCTGGAAATACGTCCGTGAACTCTCGTACCACTGACACATCGCTCACCGTCGCCTTACCCGCCTCCCGAGTATCAATAACGTAGGCGACATACCCTGCGCAACCCTGCTGGAGGTAGCGCCTCGCCCTCACTGCTGAACATTATTGGAATAGTGTCTAAGGCTTTAACTATATTTGGCAAGTATTTGACCCGGTTGTGCATGGTCCTTTTGGGTTGCCTTCACCATAGCAACTTGACAGGATGATTTGTAATGAGAGAAGAAATATTATTAATATATTATGAGAATAATATAAGGAATAATAATATTATTATTTGATTAATATAAGTCATAAATTAATTAGGAATTAATTTGGTGACTTAAATAGGTTAACTGAATAAAGGGGTATAAACTGTCAAATGTGTGATAGTTGTATTTTGGGCTATGAATCCTTATGGATATAGGGGTGGACGATTTTAGGGATTAGTGTATCCAAGAAATCATCCAAGGCCTTATCTAGAAGGATCATTGGATTGCTTAGGGCTTAAGTTATTCAATTAGGGTTTAAGGTGAAGCCCTAGTAGCTCATAGTATAAATAGGTCCCTAGGGTGAGGGAAATCGGCACTCACGCAATGCAAGAAACCCTAGGGCCAATTTCTCTCCCTCCTCCCTCTCTCATATATCATCCTCTTTCTAGTTGGTGTTTGTAAGCCATTAGAGGAGTGACAATTTTGACTCTAAGCTCCAAAGAGAAGAAGATTCAAGCAAGCAACTGAAGGTATTCCTTTAGATCTGATTTCATATGTTATGAATTGAATGTTTATACTAGATCTATCAATGAAAGTCTTGGATACATTGCATGTTCAATTAGAGAAACCAAGATCTAAGCATTAGGGTTTGCATGTGCACATAGGAAAGTTCTTATGGCTAAAACCCATCAGTGGTATCAGAGCCTTGATTGGTTTCTATTGAATTGATGCATTGGTTGATTGCTTGTTGATTGCAAAATTCGATTTTTGTTTCTCTGCCTGATGAACTCGGCGAGTTCCACTGTGGACTCAGCGAGTAGGCTCCAACTCGGCGAGTCCATAGAGGAAATCGGCGAGTTCGAGCGTCAGATGGGGTTAGTTTCGGGATTTCTTGCTGTTTTTCTTAAGGAAACTTGCCTTAACTATTATGGGTCAATAAAATCCGATTTTTAACATATATGTGAGTATATTCTTGACCTAACAAAATATATTTACCAATTAGTTGAATAATAATTTCCTTATATGATATTAATTGATTATTTAAATTGAATTGGTAAATTGTCTTGCAAGAAACATTTAAATAATTCAAATATGGATAATTATGAGATTAATTAGTTAATTTAAATTATTTGTTATTTGATCCCTCATGTTTTGAAAAGTTTAAAACTTGTCCTCAAGTTTTGAAATTTAAGATTTGTGATTAAAAGTTTAATTTGGACAATTTAAATTTCAAACCCTAGAATTTTACAAGTTTAAAATTCAACCCTATACTAATATAATATTACAAGCCTAATATATATATATATATATATATATATATATATATATATATATATATATATATATGTATGTATGTATAATTAAAATGCTAGTCTTACCGTTAGTAGGCCACATTCACGAAGTCGGTCTATAAGGTGGGTATAAGGTTGATGCCTATAAAATGGCGCTTAATGGGTGTACACTCACACCCACCGCTTGCTTGACTGGTGGAGGGTCGTTAGCCGAACGGGTAGGATAGGACAACTCTCTCTCCTCATTAAAAGTATAATGTTAAAATACAAAGTAACTACATGTTTTTCAAATTCCCAATCGTAGTTACTTTAGGAAAAGTGAATTGATGCAATCCCATGAAATTACACTTTGCACCGTTGTTAAGAAGTTAGTGGAGCGTGTGTGGTTAACCGGCACACTAATTGGTTCTAAGCGAAGGTGGAAAAGGGTGATTCATTGCTTATCATAGTTTGTTGGAGCGTGTGTGGTTTACCGGCACATCGAATAGGTGATTGTAACAATGAAGGCACCGTGTAGATTTGCATGGTTATTCACACCCACTTTGTGATCCTCGGCATCCCAGTCACAAACGAGAGGGGCATATCGAGATTTAAACATGCCATTGAAAATTTCAATGAATCTCAATAAAATCTAGGAATTCTCAATGCATTTAAAACTTATGGTTATGTTTTCATGGTGAAGAATTAGTGAATCGTCATTTACTTACCTTCAAATTGTTTGCATGTTGGATTACGACATCCCTTTTCTAATGTGTAAATAATGTTGTTGGGTCCTAGCCCTAATTTTTCATTTTTGGTGATAATTAGGGATTCAATTCTAATCAAACTTTGTCCTTTCTATTTGTATATGTCAAACGCGAACAACGCTGATGCTAACTCATTCACGTTAATGAGTCTTTGTCAAAAAGTGACTTTCGATGGAACAAACTTTAGCGAATGGATAAGATACATTCACACGATTGCTCGCTACGAGGACAAAGAGTATGTCCTCGACGAGAAGCTCGAAAAGATCAATCCAGAAATCGCTACTCCCGCTGAAATGACTGTCTTTGAGACCCATGAGTGTGATGCAACGAAAGTTCATTGCATCATGCTAGCCACGATGAACGCCGAATTCCAAAAGTCCTATGAGGACATGTATCTGTACGAGATGCATAAGGACTTATTGGAGAGATACCATCAAAACGCGAGGTAGGAGCGTTACGAGATCTTCACAAACATGATCACTACTAAAATGGGAAATGGAGAATCTCTAACCGTGCACATGCAAAAGATGCAAAGGTATGTTGATCCTCTTCGCAAGTTGAATGTCGACTTTGGGGAAGATTTGGCTATCGACATGGTCCTTCACTCCTTGCCTCCGTGTTACAACCAATTTAGGATGACCTACCACATGAACAAGGAAGAGGTCACCCTAAGCAAACTCCAAGGGCTCCTAAGGGTTGCTGAGAGCAACCTCAAGGACAAGTCAGTTACACAAATTCCCAATCCACCCGCTGCTCCTGTTTTGGCTATTGGGCAAGGAAGGGGTAAGAAGACGAAGACTCATTCAAAAGGCAACCACAAGAGAATGTCCCAAAATGGTTCCTCTTCTAGTGGGACCAAGGTTGATCCTACTAAGCCCAACTCAAACCCGAAAGAGGCAGAGTGCCACTATTGCCACAAAATTGGGCATTGGAAGAGAAGTTGCCCGAAATATTTGCAAGCCATCAAGGATGGAAAGATCAAGCCGTCTTTTGCAGGTATTTATACAATTAAATCTAATGATTCATCTCATGCTATTTCTTGGGTTCTTGATACCGGATGTGGTTACCACATTTGTTCTGAATTGCAGGGACTAAAAAGAAATAGGGATGTGGAGCGTTGAAGAATAAATCTAATCATGGGAAACAAAGTATGGTCGTCTGTCACCAAGATTGGAGTGTATTCTTTAGAGCTTAGTAATGGATTAAGTTTTGATTTAAATAATTGTTGCTACTCGCCAGATATAGCAAGAAACATCATTTCATTTCATGGTTTGTTTAGACAAGGATTTAGATATTCGTTTAATAATGAGAATGGTTCAATTTATGCTTATCTAAATGGTGTTTTATATTTTGAAGCAATGTCTTGTAATGGTATTTATGAAACTGTTATGGTTATAGATAACCTAGGAAATGATGTATTATGCATGGATTCTTCCAATAGTATGGATAAAGCATGTTTGTGGCATTGCCGTCTTGGACATGTCAACAAGAAGCGCATAGCCCAACTCCAAAAGGATGGAGTGTTGGAGACATTCGACCTTAGGGAAGATGACATGTGCGAATCTTGTTTACTTGGAAAGATGACCAAGTCACCCTTCACTGGCTCTTGTGAGAGGGGTGAGGGTTTATTGGATCTCATACATACCGATGTATGTGGGCCCTTTAGATCCACCACAAAGGATGCGAACTACTTCTACGTGACTTTCACCGATGATTATAGTAGATATGGGTATATTTACTTGATCAAGCACAAGTTAGAAATGTTTGAAAAGTTCAAAGAATTCAAGAATGAAGTGGAGAATCAATTGGGCAGGAAAATCAAGATGCTTCGATCCGATCGAGGAGGAGAGTACCTAAGTCTTGAATTCCATGACTATCTCAAGGAATGCGAAATAGTTTCGCAATTGACGCCACCTAGGACACCACAGTTGAATGATGTGGCAGAAAGGCGCAATCGAACCTTATTAGACATGGTTCGTTCTATGATGAGTCGTGCTTCACTACCTATCTCATTATGGGGGTATGCCTTAGAGACTGTCGCCCATATCCTTAACCGAGTCCCTACAAAGAAGGTTGCCAAAACACCTCACGAGATGTGGACATGGAAAGCTCCCTCATTGGCACATATCAAGGTTTGGGGTTACGAGGCTTTCGTAAGACGAGATACTCACGACAAGCTCGAACCTCGTAGTGAGCGATGTATTTTCATCGGCTACCCGCAAAAATCCTTTGGATATCTCTTCTATAGACCGAGTGACAATGTTGTCTTCGTTGCAAGGAGAGGGGTTTTCCGAGAGCGAGAACTCATAAGCCAGGTAGACAATGGGAGGCAAATCGATCTTGAAGAGATTCAAGAGTCGAATGATGAAGGAACCTTTACCGCTGGCACTCAACCCGAGGAGGAAACTCCGGTTGAACCAATTGACGAATCCTTACCTCTTTGACGTTCTGATAGAGTTAGAGTTCAACCCCAGTTTTATGGTTTTCATATTACTACCGAAGGGGACACGTATATTAGTGATGGTACACTAATAAATCTAGATGAACCTAATAGCTATAAGGAATCCATGGCAGGCCCAGAGTCTGCAAAATGGAAAGAGGCAATGGACAGCGAGATTCAGTCCATGTATGACAACCAAGTTTGGAATTTGGTTGACAATGTGCCCGGACGTAAGACGGTTGGGTGCAAATGGATCTTCAAGAAGAAGACCGACGTGGATGGGAATGTACACATGTATAAGGCGCGATTGGTTGCGAAGGGCTTTACTCAAACTCCCGGAGTTGACTATGATGAGACCTTCTCACCAGTTGCGAAAATAAAGTCTATAAGGGTGATGCTAGCCATTGTTGCATTTCATGATTATGAGATATGGTAAATGGATGTCAAGACCGCTTTCCTTAATGGGAAGTTGGCTGAGGATGTTTACATGGCTCAACCAGAGGGTTTTTTCAATGCGAAGCATCCCAATAGAGTGTGCAAGCTTGAGAAGTCCATTTATGGACTTAAGCAAGCGTCTCGCAGATGGAATCTTTGCTTCGATGAGAAAGTCAAAGAGTTTGGATTTGTACGAAGAGAAGATGAATCATGTGTATATGTCAAAGCCAGTGGGAGTATAGTTAGCTTCCTCAGTTTGTATGTCGATGACATACTACTCATAGGAAACGACGTCCCGACGCTGCAGGAGGTTAAGTCCTGGCTCGGGAAGTGCTTCACTATGAAGGACCTCGAAGAGGCTTCCTATATTTTAGGAATAAGGATAGTGAGAGAACGAAGTAAGAGACTAATAGGACTTAGTCAGAATACTTACTTGGATAAAGTATTAAAACGTTTTAGTATGGAAAATTTGAAGAAGGGAGAATTACCGATACAAAGTAATGCCAAGTTGAGTAAGACTCAAAGTCCGAGTACCGAAGCCGAGATAGCAGAGATGAGCCGAGTACCTTATGCTTCCGCAGTTGGCTCGATCATGTATGCTATGACTTGTACTTTCCCTGATGTGGCCTTTGCTTTGAGCATGGTCAGTAGATATCAAGGGAACCCTGGCAGAGCCCAATTGATTGCGGTCAAGAATATCCTTAAGTACCTTCGAAGGACCAAGGAATGGTTTTTAGTCCTCGGGGGGAGTGATGACTTAAAGGTGCGAGGGTATAGTGACGCCAACTTCCAGACCGACAGGGACAACTACTGTTCGCAGTCGGGTTGGGTCTTTACCCTTAATGGAGGAGCAGTAACTTGGAAAAGTTCCAAGCAGGAAACTGTAGTTGATTCAACGTGTGAATCAGAGTACATTGTAGCAAGCGAAGCGTCGAAGGAGGCAATATGGTTGGAGAACTTCATTAGTGATCTTGGAATTGTACCTGCCATAAAGGAGCCTATGGAAATTTTCTGTGATAATGAAGGAGCGGTTGCCTTGACCAAGGAACCGAGGGATCATGGTAGATCTCGGCATATCAATAGAAAATATCACTTTATTAGACATCGAGTAGAAGAAGGACATCTCGTGGTTAAGAGAATATCATCAGAAGATAACCCAGTAGATCCGCTTACGAAGGGACTGAGTAGGGTTCAGCACTTGCAGTACACTAGGAGCATCGGGCTGAAGGATGATATTAGTTTAGATTAGATAGTTTAGAAACGTATAATAGATAAATGTAATTGACATTTGATGATTAAATAAAGGAGTATTATTTATGAGTAAAGTTACTATCTTATGTTAATTGTTTGACTATTTTTTCACTTTGCATGTTTTGACTTCCTGAATAATTGAGTTATTAAGAATAATCGAATTATTCGAATGGTCCACAATCATTCATATGTTGGAAGTAGGTATGAAAGAAGATTGTCATGAACTGGTGTGTAGATTGTCTAAATGGTGTTAGACATAGCAAAGGTTTGCTACAACGTTCATGAGTGCTTATGAACTGGTTTTGAGCATTGGAATAAACTCGCACTTGCTAGAATCACTTTAAAGGCATATATCGCATGTGATCGCAAGATGATAATATCATATGGTCTTGAAACCTAGATATATGGTTTATTATTTGCTAATTGGTTGTACATTGATAATGCGAAACCACATCAGTAGATTGATGTTATAAAATGCATTGTTGTGTATAATTGATTGGTGAATAAGTAAATGCATATAAGTCGAAGTTTATCTGTTACTTTTATTCTAAGAAGGTAAAAGCGATATCTCGGCCGCTCGATGATTTGATTTGACTTATGTGCCGAGCCCGGTCAGAACTAGATTGATGTGTTCAATTAAGTTCTATGTCGAATAAATCTGAGATCGAGAAAATAAATGCTAGACTATAAATATGTCTGCACGATATCAAAACTGAGGACCGTACGATCCCTTATCTAAAGGACAGGACTGATAAGATCAGAGTTTGACAACCTCTTTGAGAGCTACGATTGCTAATCGGATTGTACTTGTGTATATAGTTACTAGACTTATCCAAGTGGGAGACTGTTGGAATAGTGTCTAAGGCTTTAACTATATTTGGCAAGTATTTGACCCGGTTGTGCATGGTCCTTTTGGGTTGCCTTCACCATAGCAACTTGACAGGATTATTTGTAATGAGAGAAGAAATATTATTAATATATTATGAGAATAATATAAGGAATAATAATATTATTATTTGATTAATATAAGTCATAAATTAATTAGGAATTAATTTGGTGACTTAAAGAGGTTAATTGAATAAAGGGGTATAAACTGTCAAATGTGTGATAGTTGTATTTTGGGCTATGAATCCTTATGGATATAGGGGTGGATCATTTTAGGGATTAGGGCATCCTAGAAATCGTCCAAGGCCTTATCTAGAAGGATCATTAGATTGCTTAGGGCTTAAGTTATTCAATTAGGGTTTAAGGTGAAACCCTAGTAGCTCATAGTATAAATAGGTCCCTAGGGTGAGGGAAATCGGCACTCATGCAAGGCAAGAAACCCTAGGGCCGATTTCTCTCCCTCCTCATTCTCTCTTATATCATCCTCTTGCTAGTTGGTGTTTGTAAGCCATTAGAGGAGTGACAATTGTGACTCTAAGCTCCAAAGACAAGAAGATTCAAGCAAGCAACTCAAGGTATTCCTTTAGTTCTGATTTCATATGTTATGAATTGAATGTTTATACTAGATCTATCAATGAAAGTCTTGGATACATTGCATGTTCAATTAGAGCAACCTAGATCCAAGCATTAGGGTTTGCATGTGCACATAGGAAAGTTCTTATGGCTAAAACCCATCAAACATAAGGCTGGTCCATGCTGTGGCCTCTTGCCTTGAATCACCAGCTCTCCCCTACTTGGGGTCCTGATCCGTACCAGCTTCTGCGCGCATTCGATCACCACCCCATTAGGGCTCAGCCAATCCATGCCTATAATGACCTTGTTCCTTTGCAGAGGTATGGGAACCAAGTATACCAGGTAATGCTCCTCGAACAATCTCAAAACATAATCCCTGAAAACCTATGATGCTCGCACTGACCTGTCGTCCGCAATCTCGACCTCTAGAGGGCAATCCAACATGCCCGAGGACTGAGGAAACCTCTTGCTAAGCACAAGGGAGACAAACGATCGGGTAGCACCCGAATCAAACAACACCTGAACTAGAATATCGTTCACATGGAATGATCCTAACAGAGCACATAACATAACATAACATATCAAAATCACAGCAACATAATATAAGAAGTTTAGAGGGAAGAGATCAAACTCGTCACCACATCAGGTGCTGCGCGTGCCTCCTCGGCTATCAACTGAAATGCTCGGTTGCGCACCACTAGAGCCTCTGTCTTGACTTTCTATCTATCCACAACTCGTTCTGTCACAGGAGTCGACGCCACCACTGGAGTTGCTGCTGTCAACCTAGTGCAGTTGGCCTTTTTATGGCCCCTCTGATTGCAATGGAAGCAAATCAGGTCTGATGTCTGAACTGTGGAGGCGGGGGTAGTACAATCCCTGCCAAAGTTCCCCGTCTTGCCACACTTGTAGCAGCCTGGCGATCCCGCTCTACAAGCTCCCTCATGCGGCCTGCCGCATTTCCTGCAGCGGCTTTGGCCCGACTGGCCCTTCGACCTGATGTCGGATCCCTTGGGTTTCTTCCCCGAAACCCCCGTAACCTGCTCAGTCTCTACCTTCCTCTTCCTGAGGTGCTCCAAATCAATCTCTCTCTCCTGCGCCCTGGCAATCATGGACTCTAGGTTCAATCCAACTGAATAGCTTACATGCTCTCGGATACCAGCCCTCAACATATCGTGGTAGCAAGTCTTCCGCATCTCCTCATCCCCCACATACTGAGGTACCAACAAGGCTCTCTCCCTGAACTTGGCAGTGATCTCTGTCACTGTCTCGGTCGTCTGTATCATGTCAAGGAACTCCCTGGCCAGCTGTTGAAGCTCCACAGCTGGCGCAAATTCAACCCTGAACCTAGTCACGAAATCTGACCAAGTCATAGCCTCGATGGCGGGGGCTCCCAGTGCGTCGCCGAATGACTCCCACCAATCCCTAGCTCTATCCCTCAAACAACCCGCAGCAAAGTGGACCTTCGACCCCTCCGGGAAGAAGCTCGCCAACTGCACAGACTCAATGTTTGCGATCCATCTCTTGGCAACAATGGGGTCCTTCACCCCATGAAAATCCGGCGCACCACTCCCCCTGAAGTCCTTGAAGGACAGTGTGCACGTACTCATTTGGCTAGACGCCATATCACTCCTGAATGTTCAGAGGCAGTCCTCCATCAGCTCAATAATCCCATCCTTGATCGACCCGAAAATGACCGGGGTCACCTCAAGGATACCTCTCGTGATCTCAGACGCGATGAACTTGCGCAGCCCGTCATCAACCTACTAGGATCCCACTACCGAGCCTGATCTTGATCCTGACCCAGATCCTGAACCTCTTGCTCGATGTCACGTAATCGCCATACTGAAAATAAACACATAAACGTCAAGATCATACATACTCTCGAGAGGTCTCGCACACTCTCCAAGTTTCCTGGTTCCATCTTGGCCCTCCTTGATTCGAGTATCGATCCTCTACTTCCATTAGTACGAGCTCATACTATCTTCCACATCTATCCATACTTTCCTCAAGGAGTGCTTCAACTTCACCAACTCCTTTCACCAACACTGTTTTCCAACTAATCTCATCCTAGGCTTTCCTAGGGCACCCTCCGACCTACTCTCTGCCATCAGTTGCACAAGGAGTCCCTACTATCTTTCACTAACTAGCTTGCGAATACTGTTACATATTCGCTTACTAGTTAGTTAAAGCTAGCCAGAACCCCTATATCACAAAGCAAGCAACATACGTGCATTAAGTAACCAAATCAAGCATAACCTAATCAGGCTATCATACTGCTGACTAACATCGCTAACATACGGCTCAATAAGCTCCTACAACAGGCATACAAGGCATCCTTCCTAGATCCTTAGCCATATTCTAGCATGTAGTTCTCATAAGCACATAACAAGTATACAAGGCATCCTTCCTAGATCCTTAGCCCTAATCTCGCATGCAGTTCTCATAACCATATCATATAACATAACATAACAAGTATGGGTATCTTGGGGAAAACTTACTTGAGCTTGGCCATTCGCACGCATCACACACCTCGTTCTTTCTCAAAATTCTTTAACTTAGATTTTTTAGAAAACTATTTTCTTGTAAAAATCTTTCAAGCCCTCGATTTGAGTCCAGACACCCCCGAGGGTGTGTCCGAATACCTCAAACCAAGGCTCTGATACCAACTTGTAACATCCCAAAATCGGGACCCAAAAATTTTTGTTTACTTATTTTAATTCAAAAATAGTTCATAGAAAAACATCATTAAAATCATTTCAACCATCAAGTCATAGATCAAAAGTCTTGAAAACCATACTATCAAATAATACATCATCAGAGTACAATCCCAGAAATCTCAATGCGGAAAATCATGTGTGTGTGATGTGCTGCTACACCGTCGGCTCCTTCCCCTTGGATGAAGAGGTACCTGAAACCAAAACTGAAACTGTAAGCACAAAGCTTAGTGAGTTCCCCCATCATACCACATACCATACAACATACATATTGTCGGGCAGTTCTGGGGTGCCCGGCCTACCCATGTCAAGCCATTCTGGGGTGCTGACCTACCCATGTCAAGCCGTTCTTGGGTGCTGACCTACCCATGTCAGGCTATTCTAGGGTGCCGACCTACCCTCTGGCCTATCTCATCCGGAAACGAGGACTATTTCACCCCTACTACTAGCATATAACATCATATCATAATCATACTGTCAGATATATCTGAGGTATCCGACCTACCCTTCGATCCTAGCGACCGAATCGGGGGACTAGTCCCCTCCTACCACTACTATCACATATAACGCATCATCCTGGAATATATCATATCAGAAAATAGCAAACCAGACAATTATCACAAAGATAATTGTCTCAACTAAACAACTATTGGTGGGCCGGCCTTGGTGTGTTATACCCACTTCTATTGGAAGGTAACTCACCTCAATGTCGCGTAGTGTCTGCTCTTTCCTCGGTGTGAAAATAGACTCTCCTCGTCTTCTCAATCCCTACACGACAACTCTTCTAAGTTATCAATTCGTACTTGTAACCCTCACCAGGGTCATCTCAAATCCGGGTCAAAGTCAACCTCCAGTTGACTTGACTCGCCGAGTTGGTCTACCAACTCGTCGAGTCCCTATTCCTCCAAAACGATACAACCTCGACTCTACTCATCGAGTCTAGCAAGAACTCGACGCGTTCTCCTTCAACCATAATATCGGGACCATCTTCAACCGACTCGCCGAGTTCATCCTTGAACTCGTCGAGTTCATCTCCCTCATATGAATGTGTCCAGTCTATGACTCGCTGAGTTGAATGAACAACTCGTCAAGTCCGTTATCATGGGTTGGGATATTTCATTGGACTCGTCGAGTTTGCTCATACACTTGCCGAGTCCCATGATTCACAGGTCCCTAATGAGCCTAAACAACTGGGGGACCTTCCATCTTAGCATCCGGTCCATCAACAGGAAGGATGTGGTGGCAAATACACCCTGACTCGCCGAGTCCCAAGAGCGACTTGCCGAAATAGAGCTTTACAACACCCTGTACAAAATACAATTCAGATTCAAAAATCAAATGTAGAAAAAAGCAAAACGAAAAAAAAAGAAATATCTCCACATCTGTAAAGAAATCAGAGGCATAAAGAGGAGTCATTACCACCATTAACTTCTGACTGTCGATATGTGATCAGTCACAGCTCTGAGATAACCTGTGGACATCTACTCTTGTACCTCCCAGATGAGTATGCAGTGGCAATCAATTCCATCTGATCAAGTTAAACAAAAGTGATAATAAAAAAGAATCATAGCTTAAATTTTTAAACAAATTCTAGCAGTGCTATGACTGAGTGAATAAGTATGCATTCGAAATATGAGTGTGTTACAGCTTGTGTGAAATGTAATGGATGTACGTAGTTGCTATTAACAAAACTAATGAACTGAGAAACGCATTCCTGAACTGTGTCTTTAGCGTCTTTAGCTATCTTCCCGTTACCAGGCAATGCCTTTCTCATAATCCAGCTTATGTTAGCAATCGGGAGGAACCTGTCCTGCTCCCTGATGTTCGAGTTCGACTAAGGACTCTGTTCGCCGCCGCTTTCGTGACTCCCATCGACGGGACTCCCTGGACCATCCGCCATTACAGCCAATGAAAACCCTAAACATATCAATAATCATCACCAAAAACAAAGAAAGAGCACAAAAAACGTCAATTAAAGAAGAAATCAACGGAAATAAACCGACAGTGTGAGGATTAGTTGCGCAACAAAAGGTTTGTAAAATTGGGGATTTCGACATACCCGAAGAGAGACAAAATTGGAGGGAGGTAGGAGATTTGACTCTTCAAAAAGAAGAACATTGATTCTTCTCTTCTTTGTGAAGAGTCAAATGAAACAAACCCAAACAGCTCCATGTTTAAGTTCCAGTCAACAACATAAGAACAAACACCCATCAAACCCTATTCACTTACCTGGTATCGATCTGAACCACACCCAACATGCGGTCGAAACGCTTCCTGCTACCGCCATGATAACCTACCTCTTTCTATCGGTCCTAACAGCCTACCCCGTCACGATGTCACAACGGAACCACCATGCTTTCTCCATCTGGGTTTGATGGCGGACGAACCAAACAGGAGAGGAAGAAGTGGTGGAGCCGCCTACTGCCACAGCTGAGTGTTGATCCCCATCCCCTGTTCGTCAATCACCACCGACACCAACTCGCTTTTCCATTTTCCTGCTCTTAGGCCCCATCAGAGACCTTTCTTCCCAATGATCGAACCTCATCGCACCCATATCTTCATCTTCTGTCGAGCAAAACTCCACCGAAGATTACAAGTCCAAAAATGTTTATACACAATGATTGTCATTTTGCAAGGGTATCTAGAAATATCTATTTGGTCGATTGTAAGTATGAAGACTCAAAGCTTCAATTACAAGACCGACCAGTACGGACATCCAAAACCCTAATTTCGTCGTCTACCAGCACCTTAACAGCCATAACGTCCTCCACCACTAATGATGTAGCAACAAATGCCAAGAGAAAGACCTAATCAGAGATGCAACCATCAAACATAAAGGATGAGGCAGTGGTTGGGGGTGCAAGGAGCAAAGAGTAGAAGAAGAGAGGAGAGTTGATATGGGAGGTGGTTGAAGGATTGTGAAGCAAAACAGTTAAACATCAAATACTGAGAGACCTGCGACGATGACCAACATGTGGACAGACAATATTATACTTTCCATAAAATACCCGTATACCAAAAAAAATCCCAAAACGAAATACATGTATAATCAAGGGACCATTTCTGCCAAAAAATGGTCAGTTCACTATTCATCTTGGTGCACAAGTTTAATATATATATATATATATATATATATATATATATATATATATATATATATATATATAATGTTAAATAATAAATAAATAAAAAAACACTAGCATATTTACATGTATAAGTGTATCAATCCGGGTGTTTTTATTCACACCCAAAACCATTGTTAAAAGTCAAAAACCACGGTCAAAACCAATTATACTTTCCCTCTGCATAATCATTATAACAAAACCAATGATTTAATTGTTTTTACACTTATAGTCCATCGTGATATATATTGTTTTCAATTTTAATCTTTTATATTTTAAAATCTAAATAATCTATTATACATTAATAAGTTTTATATATAATCCTCTATTTTACATTATATATATATATATATATATATATATATATATATATATATATATAGAGAGAGAGAGAGAGAGGTAGAATCCGCTGAGATTAAAAATAAAATAGAGATATTGAGATTCAACATCAGCCACATATTTCACATCTGCCGTTCTAACCATCCGGCGTACCGGCACGACATGCCTTTTATAATCATAAATGATTATATAGCGCCGCCCATTACTTTCTCCTCCTTCACCATCCCGACCACCACAATCGTCACTGCCACTACCACTACCACCACCTCTGACACCAACCGAACTCACCACTGTCACATCCGTCACTTATACGGCCGCCACCTCTGCCACTACCATCTTTTCTGCCACCAACTGTCATAATCATATGTGATTACTCAATCTGTGAACATACATATATGTATAATCATCTATGATTATGCATAAGCATATAAACATGTATAATCATATATGATTAAATTTATTGCCGGTACACTACAACGTTAGAACGACAAATGAGAATTATTTGGCTGAGGTTGAATATCAAGATCTTTATTTTTTTTTTATTTCAAAGGAATCATATATATATATATATATATATATATATATATATATATATATATATATATATATAGAGAGAGAGAGAGAGAGAGAGAGATAGATAGATAGATAGATAGATAGATAGAGATTCTTTTGAGAACCAAAAGATTTGTGAGAACTTGCGAATTCATATTCAGCTCATAATTTTTCAACACCAAAAACACAAATCTTCTCCAAATTGTGCGCCTAAGCCATATTTATTCTCAATAAAAAGATTTGAAGATTTTTTTTCATTTTTTTTGTATGACTGCTAATGAGCATAATTAACGGTCATATGAAACAAAGTATGAGTACAATTAATGTTTTTTTCACTTTTAGTTTAATTAATATTAATACTTAAAATATTTTTATTATAGAAAAAAAAATAGGTAAATGTGTGGCTCACAAACATTCCCCTGTTCTCGACTAGGGATGTAAATCAGTCCAGAACCGAACCGAACCAGAACAAAAAGAATCGAAAACTTATTAAGGAGTGAACATGGAACCGAAAACCGGACTGAATACTACTAATTGGTTCCAATTCTCGTTCAATTTTACTGAGGAATATCCTATTTAAGAAGGTCTTTTGTTTTACTGGGAAATGTGTTTTTTGTGAAGCTGGTCATTCTATATATATTATAAACTATTTTTTATATGTGAAATGGATAAATCAAATTTGTTCGATAAATATGATGTGTAAATATTATATTTATAACCTTTTTATTTACATGTTTTATGCTTTGACATGTCAATGGTTTATTAAAATTATACTTTAGAATAATTGATTTTACCAAGGAATATATATTTCTGGGACCTATATGTAATTAATAAAAATGAACAATGATTATTGGGAATATAAAATAAATGATTAATATAATAAAAATAATTAATTCAGGGCTTATAAATGACATGAGTAGACGTGTGGAATGAAATATGTTCAGTAAAAAGTGGTTGATTGGTATTCTTGGTTGCGATTAAAATCCCCCTTTATATATACCTATGTAATTTTGGGTGCGATTAAAATCCCCCTTTATATATACCTATGTATATGGAAATGTTTTATAAAGTTTCAAACACACACCATATGTGTATACATCAATTAATAAGAAACAATTAAGAAGCAATTATTATATTGAAAATCTAATAGAAATCAAATTGGTACCTGTGTGATCAGCTCTTGTTTCCCACTCCTTTGCCTCATGATCAATCAATACCTCACACAAAACCCACAGATACACCATACCTTGAGAAAAGTTCCATTGTAATTATACAGGGGTGTTTGTCTTAGCTTTTTAGAGGCCAAAAGTCCTTTTCGGAAAAGTTATAAAAAGTCAGGTTTTCTGACTTTTCCAAAAAGTTCATTTTTCTTATATCCAAAATCCAAAAGTAGCTTTTAAAAGTGCTTTTGCCAAACATCTTTTACCTTTTATCTTTTCCTAAAAGGACTTTTGGCCTCTCAAAAGCTAAGCCAAACACCCCCTCAATCTTCTAAAAGATCACCTGAGAAAAGTTCCATTGTAATTATTCAATCTTCTAAAAGATCACAAATAATCCAAAATCAACTAAACATCTCTCAAAATTCTGAACATTCAAACAATCAAACCAAAACCAACTTTACACACCAAGAGATTATACTAAATTACACACAAAGGAAACGTGTGTTTCCTTTTAAAAACTGCTAAATGAATCAACACTCCAACAACTTCAGATCACCATCTTCTTCATTCCCTGTCAAACTATAAACCCAAGTTATCCTTTCCCTTCATTGGTGTCTATCAAACAAACAAACAAACAAAAAGGAAAAAAAAATCTACCTGATCAACATGATCTTCTTCATCCCCCATCAAGATCCACCGATGGTGGTAGCTGTTCCGGCGAGACCAAGAAGGAAAAACAACCTCGAGTTTGCTCCTTGGCTTCTCTCTTTCCAATCGATTGAAACAACTCCACACATCCCCTGATCTTTGGTTCTTCTCCCCATCTCCTTCTATTGGTCCTAGCAACCTCCCTCACCACCGAACCACCTACTGCCCCTCCTTTCCCCCGTTACTTCCATTCTTCTTTCTCTCTTCGGTCCAGCCAAGCACCATCGGTACTAGTGGTGTTGTGGTGAATCATCGAGGAGCTACCCCTCCTCCTATTGCCGAACGACATCACCCCAAAACACCCCTGATACTTTCGTTGCCCCCTCTTTCCTCTTCAGTTTCATTCGAAGAACCCCCACCTGAGTTAAGATTTGTCGACGATCAAGAGAGCAATAACCCTCTTAAGTTTCCCTGTGCTCCTAGTCGTCCCCATAACAACAAGCACCCCCGAAATCGTTGTCGATCTGCCCTATTTCTTCTATGGGCAAGCAGCGAGACTTTATATCGAAGACCAACATATATGGTCTGCCACTGGGGTGCAACAAGGTGACCCTTTCGGCCCTCTTCTTTTTGCCCCCGTTTTGCACCCGCTTGTGCACAAGATTAGAGACAATTGTAAGCTACTTTTCCATGCTTGGTATCTAGATCATGGGACTGCCATTGGGGATTCAGAGGAGGTGGCAAAAGTGTTGAACATTATTCGGTTGCATGATCTAGGTTTGGGTCTTGAGTTGAACATCAAGAAAACGAAGATTTTTTGGCCCTCCTGTGATGGTAGGTGTTGGATTAATGTCTAAGTCCATAACTATAATTGGTAAGACTTGACCCGACCCGGCATGGTCCATTTGGGTTGCATGGCATCATGCACTTGGATAGGCTATAATGAGAGAAATAAGACACTTATGGTTATTAATATATTATAAGTTCTAGTATATTAATAATAAGAATAATAAGATTATTTAATTAGTATTGATCAAGAATTAATCTAGGATTAATTAAGTGATCAAAAGAAGACTAATTAAATATATGGGTTGATTGTGTAAATCATCCATACTTGTATAGTGGGCTAATGCTCCATGGATAATCAAGTTGAGCTAAAACCCATAGGATGGTCCATGGATGCTCCATGGTGTATTTGAACCCATGGATCCAAGGAAATGGAAAGTCATGACAATTAGGGTTTACCCTAATTGTAACACTATATAAAGATCTTATTCTTGACAAAATCGGCCACTAGAATGAGACTAGTGAGAGTAAGAAAGGGCTAGCCGATTGCCATGAAGTGTAGAATTCTCTCGAGTTATTCCGAGTGTATTTGGTGTTGTGTGAACCATTTGAGGTGTCACACTTGGGGCACTAGGCACTCAAGCTTCATGAAGACTTTCTACATGAAAGAGGTATGTATTCTATCTTGTTATATTCAGTATTTTGTATGCTAGATTAGGATAATACCTTGGATGTTCATATTTGTATGTATAATAGAGAAAACATAGATCAAAGGTATTTAGGGTTGCATGTACACTTAGAAGTGTTAGAATGCTCAAAACCCAACAGTGGTATCAGAGACTAGGCTTGTTTTCAATTATACTTGATGCAAATTGCTGAAAAATGCTGAAAAACTCGATTTTCTGGCTTTCTGGGCACTGGACTCGCCGAGTCCACTGATGAACTCGCCGAGTCCATGAGTAAAATCATCCTACTCGCCGAGTAGGTTCATGCACTTGCCGAGTAGGAGCCCCAGACAACATATTTTTGAGGTTTTTGGCTGGAAATGGACTAGGAACATTACCCTAAGTTGTTATTGAACATATAAACTTGTTTTTGATGTGGTAATGTTCATGCTAATCCAATTTCAAAGATAATTGTCAATAGATTCATGTTTTGAATTAGTTTAGTGATTAGGCTAATTACATGAAAAAGTTTGATTTGAATTATCTTGTTCTTATGAGTTGCTTAGATTAATAGAAAAGTTAATTGATTATGTGTTATCAATCCAAATTAATCTAAGAGTTGATTCTAAAATGTGTTTTTGTAACTTGTCCTCAAGTTATATGAAAATTCACATTTAAGTTTCATAAAACTCATAAAAGTTGGCAATGGTTACAAAGATGAAGAGTCTTGTCCTTAAGTTATGGGGGTTCAAGAGTCACTTCATTAAGTAATAAAATATGTAACCTTAATTAATTCCAAAAGTTATAAAATAAAGAAAAGTTAATTCTTTTATTAGTTTAAAATCTTCCATAACTTGTCCTCAAGTTATGGAACTTGAAGAGTTTTTGGATTAAAACTACTTTAAACACATAAGTTATGGAATTAATTAGTTTTGAATAGTTTCAAAACTTGCCCTCAAGTTTTGGAATTTGTAAAGTTTTCTCTTATGAATACTTTAATTCCAAGTTAGCCCTTAGAATTTTAAAGAGTTAAAATTCAACCCTTATACTTTATAATATTATAAGTTAATAATATATATATGTATAAGAGTAAAGTCAGTCTTACCGCTAGTACGCCTCATTCACGAAGCCGGTCTATAAGGTGGGTATATGGTTGTTGCCTATAAAACGACAACTTAATGGGTGTCCACTCTCACCCACCGCTTGCTTGACTGGTGGAGGGTCGTTAGCCGAACGGGTTTGACATGACTAGAATTCTCCCTTCATTAAAAGTATTAATGATAAATACTAAGTAACTAAACTCTTAATAATAACCAATCTTAGTTACTTAGGAAAATGTGAATAAGGTGCTAATCCATGAAATTACACTTTGCACTTTGTTTAAGTCGGTTAGTGGAGCGTGTGTGGTTAACCGGCACACTAACTCGTATTTAACAAGGTAGGCAAAGGGTAACTTAATGTTTATCATAGTATCAATGGAGCGTGTGTGGATAACCGACACATCGATTGAGAGGTAAACACTTAAGGGTACCAAGTAATTTGCATGGTTACTTCACACCTTGTTTTGTGATCCTCGGCATCCCAGTCACAAACCTGAAGGGCACACTCGAGATTGAAACATGCCATTGAACAGTTCAATGAATCTCAAAAGATCTAGGAGTCTCAAAACCAATTAAAACCTAATAATACATTTCGTTTATCTTGGTGGAAATTGGTGAATCATCATTCACCTACCTTCAAATATTTTATAGCTTGGATTACGGCATACCTCTTCTAAGTTATAAAATAGTTTGTTGGGTCCTAGCCTTAATATTTCATATTGGGTGTCATATTAAGGACTTTAAAATCAACTATCTTGAATATCTCCCAAAACATGTCTGGTTTAGACATTGATGATCTTCCCAAATCTCTTGAAACAAGCTTTCCTAAATGAAGATGATGTCCCATGGAAATCATACTTCTTTCACCTCCTCCAATTATTCTCCCTAACCCATAAGTTCAATGTCACTCAAGCCCTATTGGCAAGGCAAGGTCTAGGTGTGATCACATCTTGGAGATGTAGTCACATATTGACAAGCCGGGAGAGTTGGGTGTCAGAGTCTTGAGAAAGTTGGTAGCTCAATCACTTTCTAAGTTACATAGTGAGTTCCTTTGGGACACCTATGAAACAGACTATGACAAGATGATAAGAATTGTTATCGAGAATTAAGATGCGAAACAATAGATTTGAATCATGAATGATAAAGAACACACGAAGTAAATATTAATCAGATCTCGTTTTATTAAGACTGATTACAGAGTAAGCTGAAGAGAGTTTTTGTGTTTCGATCTCGTATCTCTACTTCAAGCCTAAGTCCCTATTTATAGGGAACTTACAAAAAGTATACTAAGTCTTATACTATGAAACTTCGCATGCTACACTTCGCATATAAAATTGACTTAGTAAAATAACATACAAAATGCGAATCATTACAAGACACACTATTCGACTTTTACAACTAACATCTACATTCTCCCCCTTTGTAAACAGTCGATACAATTCAACTTAAAAGCTTTTGAATTGCAGAGTGAATCGTTCTTCGCACTTCTCCATACCAGGAGATCACCTTCTTCAAATCCTTCTTGTCACCTTCGTTATTTTTCTTGCAATTATTCATACGTACAATGAAGTGCGTATATTGCGAAGAATTGTATCTTTCAATCTCTGAAGCTTTGAACAAGAACTTCTTCGGTTTGCCCTTAGTGTCTCTTCCCGAAAATACCATGCCAAATGGTTTAAGGCATATCTCTCCTACAACATACTTCGACAAAGCTGATTCTGTCAAAGTATCTTCCCATGGAACTTTCACCTCTCTTCCAAGCACATTCGCTAACTCCTCATCAGTAAGTGCAAGACAATCGAAATAGTTGTCGATATAAGTCTTCACATGTGCGAATCCAACTTTAAAAACATGTGTTTCTGATCCTTTGAGTTTGTTCTCTTCCATGTGCTTCAAAATTAGAGCAACTTGAATGAGATCGTTGCAGTTCATCAATGGAAAGTCAGCAACAGTGAAGTCATATTGTTTGTTGTCTGCCCTGATGACAAAATATCGAAAATTTTGAAGCATGTCTTCAAACAAAACATCCTTCTTTATCGTGAGCACCTTCTTGATCTTCATTAGGGACCAGACTTCATCAGGATTCTTCCCAAGAACATCATGAAATCTGATTTTCATGTGAGTGTAGTCATCCGGATTATCGAATTTCTCACTGATCTTATATTGAGCCGTAATGAACAACATTTCATTAATAGGGAAGTCCAGCTGACAGTGATCTGAGTTCGCAATGTCGTAACTTCTTTTGGGCTTCTTCTCGAACTCATACATCTCCCTTCCTACAACTTTAGACTCTATCATTTCATAAGAGTAAAGTTTCACAGGATCACCTTTATTCATTGAGGGAGGATCACTTGCTCGTTGTCTCATTATGCTCTGGACTTGTCTCATTCTTTCAAGTTCAACCTCAACATCAGCTTTTATCTCCTCTTTCGACTTTTCATACAGGATGCCCTTTCCTTTTCCTGTTACATCTTTCTGAGGTTGAGAACTCGAACCTCCTTCGTTTCCTCCAATAACAATTCCCTTGGAAATTGTTTTTGTGGTTATTGTTGTTGAAGAAATCGGTTTAGTAGGAATTGGAAGAGTTGCAACCAGTTGAGTCGAGATGACTTTTCCCACTGTTTTGGCTTCACCTTCTTTGCTTCGACTTTTCTCTCCCCCTTGCGCCCCTGTGAAAACAGGTGGAGCACCCTTCGGAAGTAAAGAAGTGAAGTTTGAAATCGGAGCAAGAGCCTTCTGAATAGCTTGTTCTAAAGTGTTAATCTTTAGAGACAAGAATTCGGGAGTAATGTTTTGCGAAGTTGTGGATTGCGAAACTGCTGATTTGAGCTCCGTAATCAATTTGATCAGATGATCAAACTTCTCCAAGGTAGCAGCTTTGTGATCATCAGCAACAGGAATGTTGTTGAGTTTGTGAAGTTGAGATGAAATTTCCACAACCTGCTTGTGAAGGTCTTCTTGTCTGGTATTCACTGCTTGAAGATCCTTCGCAAGGTCAGACTTCAACTCCTGAATTTTGAAGTTGACGTCCTCACGAACTTTCTTGACATCTTGGATAAAAAGAAGATGTCTTTCTTTTGTAGCAGCTTTAAGATCTTTAACTGCAGTCGTGAAATTATTCCCTTGTGCTTGCACTCGGAGTTCGTTATTTTTGTCGGACTGATCGAATTTCTCCATTATCCTTTTCTCAGCTCCTTTGATCATCACATCCACCTCCATTGCTGAGATTGAAGACATTCTCCCAGAATCGGCTTGCGATTGGATAATAGCCTTCAATTTTTGATTCAGTATCTTGAACTGTTTTCCTGTCATCAGCATATGATCAGGAATGTCTTCTTCATCGGAATCAAACGAAATGTCATCAAGAACTCCTCCAAAAGCACCTCCTTCGATTTCTGGATCTGACATTTGTTGCGAAGGTGGAGGATTCTCAGGTGATTGAGATAGAAAAAGGGTGGTGAATGGGTTCTGAAGGGCATGATCGAATATAGATGAAGTGGTGATAGGTAAAGATATTGGTAGTGTGGATGCTACACTCGGGATAGGTGCCCCCGTATCAGATACGTTGACAACCATATCCGAAATAGGTACCTCCTCAGTAACTGACTTGGTAAGAACTATTTCGAGTGGTTGGGTTTGAGAAATAGTGGTGGAAATATGCGAAGGTTGAGAGATAGGTAAAGAAACTGTTACCATGGTTGTGACTGGTGGTGTTTCTGGGACAATTTCTTCGTCGGATGATTCATTACGAATCACCATCTTCCTTTTCTTGCCCAGTGTTCGTTGCATGTTTTTCGCAACGTCTTCTGCCCTTTGTCGTTTCTTTCCAGGAGATACTGGTGCAGGAATGCTGCGAATAGTAACTCCCTTACTACTCACCTCTGCCTTGCGAATCTGTTTTAACACTCCAGTCTTGGAAGGTAAAACATCTTTCTTCACTATTGCATCTTGAACAGTTGGTGAAGATGAACCCTTCGCAGGTTTCTTGCTCCCCTTCTTCTTCTTCGACGGAGTAGCAACTTCAGGTAATACACCTGACTGATCAGCTGTATCAATGTTTCGCAAATATCTCACCAACACTTTGTGAGTGGGAGATACTTTGCGAAGCATCGCATCCGGAATGCGAGCTACACGGGTAAAAATGGCTTCGTCATCTTCAACCACTTTGGGAAATTGGTAAAGTGAAAACTCAGCAACTTTGACATCTGATACGATCGGAATTGCTTCTTTCTCGTATACTTTCTCCAGGATCAAACTCCAGTACCTGGCACAAGATATCCCCTTCTCCGAATTCGTGTTTTCCAGACTTTTAACGAATTCCTTCCAAAGCTGAGTCGCATAGTCGACATTGATGTCATAGTAGATACCCATTACCATGGCATACATTTCGACTCTTCCTCTGTCTAAGCCGACTGATCTTCCTGTAAGACACCTTAGGAAAATTCCAAACAGAAAATTCCAGATACATGGCAATCCCGACTTCCGGGAATCACTAATCTTCTCCAACTCCGGTTGATGTCCCATCTCATTGAACATGTGGATGATCTGGGAGTTTACAGGTTTAACAAAGGGTGAGTTGTTGGGAATCTGCAAGAACTCCACGAACAAGTTCTTGGACAATTTGACCCTCTTGTTGTTGACGAGATTGAAGGTAATCACATCCGCCGTGTGATTGTAGGAAGCCGTGGATGCAGCACGAGATAACCATATCATCGGTACTGGGAATGATCGGAACATGGTTGTTGATAACGGTGATCGTTTCAAAGCCACGATGAGCATCTTCAAGTCTTCTGGATAGGCAGATACGTTGGGATCAACTTGATATTTTGTGCTTTGAATCTTCATAAGGGATTGAGAAAGGACCTCATCAGTGTTTGAGTTTGTGACTGCCATTGTTAGGGTTTGAAAGAAATTGGAAGTTTAGGATCAAGATGAAAGCTTTGAAGGTTTGTGAGAATTCTTGTTTGCATAACCGTACACAGTGTTCTTCATGCCCCTTTTATAGGTTACTCAAAATTTGATTTGAAATTAAAGCGGGATGCATTTAATGTTATCCGATGTGGCACCTTGAATCTCGGATCATTGCTGTAAAAGATTACTATGCAGCAAAAAGTAATTGTCACATCTCCTCGAAAACCGGATAGAATACCAACCATGTTTAGTAGACAGCCTGTCAAGTATCCGTTATAGAATCCGAACCGGTAAAACCCTTCGCATGGAAGCAAGGCTCTTTCTCTTTTGGGATTTAAAGCGAAGTCATATGCCAGACTTGCGAAATCATTAGTCTGAGTTGGTTTTACTCAGAACCTCAAGGATTTCGTGTGTGCATTGTGCCAATGAAATAAGATAAGAATCAAGAAATTTTTGGAATGTGGTGATGTCAAAAAGTTAATTTGACATGAATGCAGTAAAACCCCAGGCAAAGGTTGCTTCGTTAATTATCAAGAGAGATAATCAACAGCTTGTGTAGTTTCCCGTGAATTACAATCGAATACTTGTAAAGAAGTTTCGAAGGGCTTCTTTTAAAAGTCATTTTGGGTTGGTTTGAAATTTCATTACATATCAGCCTTAACATAAGGTGAGAAATTGTAAATGAAATTATTTGTTTGACCAGTGTAGTCAGTGACAAGTTGGCTTGTGAAATTATTTATCATGACAAGAATTTGCGAATGAAACTTACACTGAAATCATATTCAAGAGAAAATTTGTTTTGGATCTTGTTGGGTAACAAATATTTTTGGTAGTAAATATTTGATCAAGACCACGCATGGGAATTGAATATGATTTGAAGTTTCAAAATTTTTGATACTGAAACAATGGTTTCGTAAAAATCTGGAACAAAGTTCCCCGTCAATTCTTTAAAGGTATGTGATTTTTGGGTTTCACTTTCATCACGAACTCATGATGTTAGATCTTTAACACAGAGTTGTGATTTGTCTAGGTTTTGATTTGTTTGATCAAAAACCTCAAGGACAAATCTTTTTCAAAAAAAAAAAATTGGAATTTTAGAACAGTTTGGTTTAAAAAGATTGTTTAAGAATCGAATTGTACCTCTGTTATGATGTGGACAAAACAGAAAACTCTTAACTCATTTGAGAAGAGTAAGGTAGCTCTTGTTGATTTATGCGAATACAAGCCTTGCTGGGTAGAAATGTTCATGAGATAATTTCATTAAGGCTTTCATTTTTCTCACATAGAATCATTCGAGGCTTGAGGTCTACATATAACAGCATGCTTCTAGGGACATCCTAACTAGTTTGAAAAAAAATTTAATACCTTCCCATAGAAACATAAATGTATGACCTCTTCGCATTGTATCCCTGTATTAAATGCTCAACACACAGTTTAAAAAACTAAGAAAAACAAAAATATTTTTGTGATTTTGGAAAAAACTAAAGATCAAAACAAATAAAATCTTTTTGTATTTTTAATTTTTCAAATATAAAGAACAACAAAAAAAACAAAATCTTTTTGGATTTTTAATTTTTCAAAAAAATAAAATCTTTTTGTATTTTTGATTTTTCATAACTAAAACAGTATGCATAAACCTTACCATAGTGATTATGAGCCAGATGCGAAAAACTGTGGTTGCGAAGCCATGCGAAGCCTTCTGAATGAATAGTAACCTCTGAATGATTTCGACTCTTAGCTGCTGAACAAAGCTTTTACTCTTGTGTTGACAAAATTGAATTCGCATTAATCATCCCCAAACCTGCTAAAATTCGAACAAATGATTTTTCATCAAGAGGTTTTGTAAAAATATCAGCAAGTTGTTCAGTTGTTTTGACAAAATGAATTTCAATATTCCCATCTTCCACATGATCTTTAATAAAATGATATCGAAGAGCAATGTGTTTTGCCTTTGAATGTTGTACTGGATTGTGACAAATGTGAATTGCACTTTGCGAATCACAATACAAAGGAATCTTTTTCATGTTTATTGCATAATCACGAAGTTGACTCTGAATCCAGATAATTTGTGAAGTACAAGCAGCTGCAGATATGTATTCTGCCTCAGCGGTTGATATAGCCACACAAGTCTGTTTCTTTGATTGCCAGCTCACTAACTTTCCATCCAAAAGTTGACATCCACCAGTCGTACTTTTTCTGTCCAAAGTACATCCTCCTAGATCTGAGTCTGAAAAAGCTTGAATGAATAATCCTGTTTTCGCAGGATACCATAGCCCTAAAGAAACAATTCCCTTGAGATATCGAAAAATATTTTTCACTGCAGTCAAATGAGGCTCTCTTGGATTAGCTTGAAATCTAGCACAACAACAAACCGAAAACATAATATCAGGTCTACTTGCAGTTAAGTACAATAAAGACCCTATCATGCTACGATACAATGTTAGATCAACAGCAGGAGCATCTAACGAAGGAGTTAGTCTTGTTCCTACTGCCATAGGTACTCTGAGCTTTGTGCTATTTATCATTCCTAACTTTTCAAGCAAGTTCTTCGTATATTTTTCTTGATTGATTAAAATTCCTTCTCTGTTCTGCCTTATATTTAAACCAAGAAAATTATTAATTTTTCCCATCATGCTCATTTCAAACTGACCTTTTCATTAAATTTTCAAATTCAATTGACAATGCTGGATCAGTTGAACCAAAGATAATATCATCAACATAAATTTGAACAAGCATTAGATGACACCCAACTTTCTTGCGAAATAATGTGGGGTCAACTGATCCTTGTTTAAATTTAGATTGTTTCAAGAAATTTGTAAGTGTTGCGTACCAGGCCCTTGGTGCTTGTTTTAACCCATATACAGCTTTGTCAAGGACATACACATGATCAGGATACTCACTGTTTACAAACCCTGGTGGTTGTTCAACATACACTGTTTCTTCGAGTTTTCCATTTAAGAATGCACATTTAACATCCATTTGATAAACATCAAAGTCTCTGTGAGCTGCATAGGCTAAAAATATGCGAACTGCTTCAAGTCTTGCAACAGGTGCAAATGTTTCTTCATAGTCAATGCCTTCTTGTTGCGAATAACCTTTTACTACTAGTCTTGCTTTATTTCAAATAATATTGCCATCTTTGTCAGTTTTGTTTTTAAAAATCCATTTTAATCCAACAATTGAAACATCAGAGGGTTTAGAAACTAATCTCCAAACCTTGTTTCGTTCAAATTCTGCTAATTCAGATTGCATAGCAACAACCCAATCTGAGTGTTCCATAGCATTCTTGACAGTTTTTGGCTCTATTTTCGAAATAAAAACATTAAACATGCAAAGTTCTTGGTTTGCATTCAGTACCTCATTTTTTGCACGAATTTGAGCTCTAGTCAACACACCTTCTTGTAGATTTCCAATTACCTGTTCTTTTGGATGATTTCGTGTCCATTTCTCGAGTGGTGGAAAATTTGGATCAAATTCTAATGGTGCATCTTCAAACATATCTTCACTTTCAGATCCTGCAACAGAAAAATTATCATTAACTTCATGAAATTCTTCATTATTGTCAAGATTAATTGTCTCTGTTTCATCATGCTCCCCCTCAACATGATCTGTATCTTGATATTCTTGTCGATTTTGCGAATGCTCCCCCTCAACTTGATGTTCTTGTTGATTTTGCGAAGGCTCCCCCTCAACTTGATGTTCTTGTTCCTTGTGAATATCTGATGTGCTTTCACAAGTTATCGTTGATTCATCAGTATGTTTTGAAGATTCTGATGTTTGATTATCAGGAGCATTACTTTCTGCATCAATGGCCTTGACAGGAATTCCAAAAATCAAGTCATAATCAAAATCATTGATTTCAGAATTATCAATTGGATTATGTGAATCTACAAGTATTGGTTTATTATCAAATTTACTATCAATCTGTTTAAGATAGTAATCATCAAATGTTAAATTGAATGTTTCTTCAATTTTTCTTGTTCGTTTGTTTAGCACTCTGTATGCAACTGAATTCTGTGAATATCCTAAGAAGATGCCTTCATCAGCTTTAGCTTGAAACTTGGACAAATTATCTTTTAGATTCATGATAAAGCACCTGCAACCAAAAACATGAAAGAATTTTACATTAGGTTTTCGATTATTGATTATTTCATATGGAGTAACATTAAATCTTCGATGAATGAATGATCGATTCTGAGTAAAACATGCTGTGGACACAGCTTCTACCCAAAGATATTGAGGTAGATTCGCATATGTCAACATTATTCTGGCAGCTTCGCATAGAGATTGATTTCTTCTTTCAACTACACCATTCTGTTGTGGTGTATACGGTGATGAAAAATTATGCGAAATGCCTTTGCTTGTGAGAAAATTGTCAAGAGTTTGATTTTTAAACTCAGAACCATTATCACTTTTAATTTTTCGCACATTCTTCGACAGACTAACTTCAATCTTTTTGATAAAATCAATCATCGTCTGAGCAACTTCAGATTTCAACCTGAGAAAAAACACCCACGTAAATCTAGAAAAATCATCTACAACAACTAAAATATACCGCTTTTTGTTTATTGTTGCAACAGTTGATGGTCCACATAGATCAATGTGAAGAAGTTCCAATGGCTCTACTATTTTCGAATCTATCACAATCGGATGACCCTTTCGATGTTGTTTTCCTTGTTCGCAAGCTACACACAAAGAATCATTGTCAAATTTCAGTACTGGTAATCCTCGAACTAAATCTTCAGTTACTAGTTTATTTATATTTCGAAAGTTCAAGTGTGACAATCTTCTATGCCAAAGCCAACTAAGATCATTTGATGCTTTTGATAGTAAACACACAGCTGGTTTTCCCACAATCGGTTTGATGTCCAGTGTAAACATATCACCATATCTTTTGGATTTGAGGAGGATTTCATTCGTCTTGACATTTGAAATGATACTACCTTCTTCATTGAATACAACTTGATTTCCAGTACCCACAACAAGTTGTGATACACTTATCAAATTATGTTAAAGTCCTTCAACATATGCCACTCTGTTGACTGTGAAGTTTCCATTTGTGACTTTCCCATATCCTTTCACTTGACACTTGTGATTATTTCCAAATTTGACAACTCCAGCATTTTCCAAGCTTCTGTAATCTCGCAAATTTTCTTTCCTTCCAGTCATGTGACGAGAGCAACCACTATCAATGTACCATTTCATGTCATATTGCTCGTCACATATCACCTGCATTTATTGAAAAAATTTAGGAACCCAAGACTTTTTGGGTCCATCATTAGTAGTATGAAACAAATTTTTGGAATTTAAGAACCATGTTTTCACTTTGTTTGTAACTGAATCAATTATATCAACATCATCAGTTCTAGATTTTGAAATATAATCATTCAATAATTTTGGATTTCCATTAATTGTAATCTTATCCTTCACAACATTCGCATTTTTGATAACTGGTTTCCAGTTTTGAACTGGAACTTGCGAATTATTAGATGATGTACTCTCAGTTGAAGAATTATTTGTGTACTTATCAAATGCACTTTTGATTTGTTCTTCTGAAAATTTTCCATTTTGATATTTCTTTCCTTTTCCTTCAAACCAATGATTGAACGTTCTAACATCAGATTTTCCTTTTGTATATGAAACTTTGTTTGGTTTTGATATTGAAGGATTTGGAAAATTTGGTTGTTTTGGTGAAAATTTCTTTTTGACTTGAGTTGAGTTCTTCAAACTTGAGGAAGTATTCGTGAATTTGCCAACATTTTGAAACTTTTGATTATTTGCAAATTTTTGCGAATTCTCAAATTTTCGATTCTTGTCATATTTGCGAACATATGGAACCTTGTCAACAGAGTTGATTTGTTTATGAAAACTTGATGATGTTTTTGAAATTTGCTCTTTTTCATCTCTTGATTTTTCATTAGACACAACTTGCCAGAATATTGCTTTTCTTGCTTTTCTTTTTGAAACATTATTTTCTATTGAAAAATTTCCAACCATTAATTTGAATTCATGAGAATTTAGTTTCACTTCAACCTTTGGTTTTCATCTTTTTCAAAAACTTTGTTTGATTTTTCATCTTTAACCACCCATTTTTGTGTTGATTTTTGTTTTTGAAACACATAAGTATTTTTCGTTAAATTGTTTTCTTCTGTGTTTTGATTTGCGAAAAAACCTTCAGTTGTGGACTTTTGATTATCTTTTTCAATCATTTTATTGAAATCAGGATGAACTTTCTCAGCATTTCCAGTAGTGACAAAAACTTGACTTGGAAAAATTGTTTTATCATTACATACAAAATTTGGATATACCACAGTGTTGGTTTCCAAATAATGTGCGCCTTTATCATTTAAAATTTTATCAAATTCTTTTGTATTTTCAAACACTTGATCAACTACAATCCTTTGAGGTGTTTCAGTTGAAACTTTCTTTTCTTCTTTATTTACATCTGTGTCATTAGATTTCCAGCTTTCAACTTCCACATTATCAAACATACAATGTTGCGAAGTTGAAGATTTATCAATTTCATCCTCTACTATTGAATCAACTATTATTTCTTTACCTTTGATCTTAGATGTGATATTAATGATTGACAATTGAGAACAATCAACCTCTTCTTCCTCTTCTATTTCACTGATTTCAATTACATTATCAGAATTTTCATCATTATCAGCATAATTCAACTGTGAGGCAAGAGTTGAATTTTCAGATTTCTTTATGATTTTCACTTGTTCACTCTTTGTCAAACTTTCATTGACAATGTTAACCAATTCATTAGCATTCAGAAATTCATCAATTTTGACAATACCATATGCATATCTATCATCAGGTATTTTGTCAAATTGAGCAATTGTGCTTTCGCAATCATAAGAAACAACATCAACTTTTTCACGTTCATACTCAAGAAAAGGTAAAAGTTTTCTATGTTGTTCTTTGCTAATATCAGAACAGTGATGTAAAGCTGTTAATTTTGCATACAAACGTTTTGCAGAATTACAATATATGTTTCTCTGTGCTAGTAATAACCTAACATCATTAGTAAGATTATTCCTATCACAGTCTATATTTTTGACTTGCAATTCCAATTTTTCAATTATGCTCTTCTTTATTTCTAAATCTCTTCGTGTCTCATTAAGTTGCACATTTAATTTCTTAGCTTCATTACTAGCAGACACAATAACATAATCAAAATAAGCCACAGTATCATCAAATGAAACAATTTCAGCATCATAAGCAGATATAGGAATATTAAAAGATTCAAGAATTATACGTACCTTGGTTGTCATGGGTGACTTGTCAGTGGATTTAGACACAAAACATCTCCCTGAAATGTTTCCTTCGCATTCATCAAAACTTGCGAACATTGCTCCATGTGTGGGATGCCTCATTTCTTCATCATCAGATCCTGAAGACCAGATCTGATAAGTTCCACTCTCTTCTTCAGTAGTTTCTCCCTTCGCAACCAATGACACTCCTTTGGTCTTAGCACGTAACTCTTCAATCTTCTCAGAGTAGTATGCTTCATCTTTGACTTTTTCTTTCTTCTCTTCTCTCTTTCGCAACATGCAGTCAGCTGCGAAATGATTCGCACCATTGCAATAATGACAATAGATTCCTGAATCACCTTTCAACTTTTTCTCTTCATTCGCATTTTTCTATTTTTCATCAATTTTCTCCATCTTCTTCCTCTCATCCCCTCCAGTCCTTGTGGTAACATTCTTCGCATCATTCATCTTTCCTTTTGGATTAAAAGGCTTTTTGAAAAACTTTTTAACTCTGTTGTTTGAATAGAATGCTACAAATTCATCATCGGAATTCATCAAAAATCCTTCATCATCTGATCCATCTTTTTCATCATTTTCTGATACCTTTGAAACTAGAGCCAAAGGACCACCAATAACTAGTTTTGATTCTTCATACATTTCTGAGACCTCAGATTAATGTGTTTTCAGTTGATTGTAGAGATCATTCAATTTGGTGGTATCAAAACTTTGTTGATTCTTAATCATCATGCTCACACTTCGCCACTCCTTGCGAAGTCCCATAATGAAAGTTAAATTGAATTTCATGATAGATCTAGTGATACCATACCTATTGCAGCGAAACACAAGCTCATTCAGACGATCATAGTAACTTTCAAGAGTTTCTGCATCCTTTTGTCTGAATTCCTTCAGTTCAATCAGACATTGCTTCACAGAATTGATCTTCGTCTTTTCGCTACCTTGATACTTCTCTTTTAGAGTATTCCAGATGTCTTTTGCTGTTTTACAACTACGAATGTAATTGTAAACCACAGGAGGAAGAGCACCTCTTAGTTCCCTCATGCATCTCTTTTCATTATCCTTCAGTCGTTTTCGTTGATCTTCAACATCAGGAGATCCAGTGGATGGACCAATTTGTTGAACATTTGCAGGAGCTTGAACTGTTCCATCAATACAATTCCAAAGTTCTTCATCAATTCCATTTAAGTAATCTTCCATTCTATCAGCCCACTGATCATAGTATTCTGGAATCAACATCGGAATTTTGGTTGAAGAACCAAGCAAATGAGAGAAAGAAGTCATTGTGTTCATGTTGAAGTTCGCCATTGATGAACAAAAAAAATTTCTGAAAACTTGAGAACTTGATGAATTTCAGAAATCGATCAAACGAATTGATCAAAAATCACTAATCGAATACTCGACTTAACAATTCAAATGCAGAATCAATTCAAATCTGAAGATCAAAAGTGATTTTCAAAACCAAAATTGCGCGGAAAATTTTGAGTAAATTTTGTAACTCAAAAAGCAAATGATTCTTATACGAAAATCAGATCTAAGCAGTTTGAATCCTGCTCTGATACCAATTGATAAGAATTGTTATCGAGAATTAAGATGCGAAACAATAGATTTGAATCATGAATGATAAAGAACACACGAAGTAAATATTAATCAGATCTCTTTTTATTAAGACTGATTACAGAGTAAGCTGAAGAGAGTTTTTGTGTTTCGATCTCGTATCTCTACTTCAAGCCTAAGTCCCTATTTATAGGGAACTTACAAAAAGTATACTAAGTCTTATACTATGAAACTTCGCATATAAAATTGACTTAGTAAAATAACATACAAAATGCGAATCATTACAAGACACACTATTCGACTTTTACAACTAACATCTACACAATACCCTTAATGATCTTATCTATTTGTTAAGATCAACTTCCTAAAACTTTATGGACATTGACAATGAGACATTGGATATCTAGTAAAGCTCTCTCTTCCCAGTGGAAAGGGATCGGCCATAGTCAACTCGGTTGACCAAATGGTAAAGAGAAAAGCTAAGTCTATGATAGTCCCGTGTACCATTATCAAAGGGTCCATATGCTTATATTACCAAAGAAAGGGGCATTGGTTGCGAAGCTGCCAAATTTACCTAAGGATGTTAAAGTCAATAAGTTTGACTCTACTTCAGGTAAAGTCCACTATCTAACTCTGTTAAGTTTCTATTCTAAGACTCTTATTACATGATGTGACTGGGTCACATGTTGATGTTTTAAGAATCAAAGAAAAATAAAGGAACTTAAAGAAAGAATATGCAGAATCTGATCGCGTAGATGGATTTCTATCGCGTAGCTTGAAGATCGGATTCTTGAGCTGCTTCTTAGGAGTTATGAGATATTGCTTAGGAATAGATAACAACAAGTTTTCATATGGATTGTAAGGATAAGTTTTTCCGCAAAGTTTTAAAATAAAAGAAAAATTTTAGATTTTATTTATTTTAAAATATCCTTACAATGGCATTTGAGGAAAAATTGTTTCTTATATGATTCCATTAATAGCAAGAGTGGAAATATGAAATTGATTCTTTCATTTGTGGTAATGTCTAAATTTACCAAATAAGGAAAGATTCCCATCACCCAAGTTTCAATTGGACCGGAACTTGGAATCATGCAAGTTGTATAGCATGATGAATGAGAACTTTCAAGTATTGGAAAATTAAGACTAATTACATGTTCACATGGATGTGTGAGTCAAGTGAAGGACTAAGGGATCAAGTACACATTCTTGTGCACTGATTAAGTCCACCACAAAAGATTGATAAGACTATTCATCATAGTTTACTAAAGCTCAGTAAATATGATTATACTTACAAGCTTAAGTGTAACTCTGAGACATTGGAAAAAGGTTCCAATGTATGGCAGAGCGAATAAGAAGAATCAAATTAGACAGAAGGATAAAAGTTTCTCAAATCTGAAAAGATAGGAGAGTACTTTAGTATCAGTTTTGTAATCATCTTAATGATTTAGAGACCTTATCACAATTCATCCTCTAAGAGCCTAGCTAAGAAGAGGAACTTGAATTGTTGAAATGGTTAAATCAAGAAAATGAGTCATACTTCGTTCCAATACAAATCTTAGAGTCATACTCCAAGATAGTAACTTGAGTGACATGTCTCAAAGAAGGTTTACAACACTTGTCAAATGTAAGAGTAAAAGTTTTCTACTCTTGTACATTTGAAATTGGTAAGTTGTGATGTTTTGGATAAAACAAAGACTAACTTAGGCTAATAGTGTGAAGTGTTTGTCTTGATTAGAATCCACACTATATCTTGAATATCTGACAAGAAAGTCTTATATGTCAAGAGGACAGTGGGAGTCTTAAAAGTCTTGAAAGTCTCAAGAACTAATCAAGAATAAAACCTGAAGTTCTTCACTAGCACACGACTTGAGGTTTATAACCTATCGTGTTGACATATTCTGTGCCCATTCCAGTTAAAGTTGGCTTTTCATATGAGTTCTTAGAGTTCTCAATGTGTTGCACAACAACTTGGAAGCAATGGCAGGCTCTTGAGCTGCCAGGTGGCAAGAAGTTAAGATTGAGTTCAATCCATATGAGTTTGGATTTGTCATTATCCTTGTCTTGTGACTATGGTTTTGACAATTCACATGGATAAGAACACATACACCATAAAAATCTAAGTGTCATAAGGTTTCTCTCTGATTCATAAAAATGATGGTGAGGAAACACTTTCACTAAGTAGATTTTAGCTAGATAGAAATTGTGATATTTGCATTCTCAAAGTCGTTAGTGGAGCGTGTGTGGTTTACCGGCACACTAACCTGGACTTGTGAGAAGTGGAAAAAAGGTCTAACCATTATGATTACGGGATCCCTCTTCATAATTGTTTAGATACACAAGTGTGCTATCTAAGGGAAGGTGTATGATTTTGATAAAGTCTTATCAAAACAATCTAGTATCAGAAATCTGAACTTTGGTAAGAAAGTCAATGAAGTATTGATTTCTAGAAGTCCGGCTGATTTATGAGTACATGTCAAAGCTAGTGGGAGCATAAGTGTTATGCTAATAATCATCATGTTAGTGGGAACATGATAATTATGATAAGTATTGCAAGCTAGCAATGTTAATTATAGAAAACAAAAGGTTTCAATTGGGAAAAGTTGTTTTGCTATAATTAAGGGAGAGGAAATTATACTTCATCTCAAATCTATAAGCTTAGATCGTGAGGTTTTAATCATTTTGTCAAGGATATATATATGAATTTCATGTTGGAATGGTTCAACATAAGGAAATTATGTATATGGGTCCATTATTTGCGTTCTAAAATTCTATTATGATTACGACATCCCTTTTCATAATCTGAATTATGAGAACTTGGCAAATTGAAATGGAAATGTTATAGCAAAAGACTAGTTTAGTCTTTATGTGAGACATCATGAATCGTGTCCCATATGCATCGGATATAGGATCGATTACATGTGCTATATTCATCCATTCTAAAATTTTCCAAATGCCTGGGGCATTAAGAAGGGAAAAGGTTTGGAACTGGATATAACTAAAAGGATTAAACAACTGTCGAGGACAATCTAAGGTTTACCAAATATTGGTTGCTCAAGGACAGTTGAAAGTATAGTGATAATTCTGGAAGGACCATATTGACATAATCTGTAAGGGGGCAACTCTTGTTCAGAAGTGATAGTCAAAATGGAATCTGGAAATGTTTCAAAGTTAGAATTTTCAATCTGTGTAAGATTAAGGAAACTTAATGCAAGAAGGATGTTTCCAAGGATTTGATCTCTTTTGGAATACTCTGTAATGATTATTGTTAAGTCTTTCTGACTTTGTGCATAATCATTACAAGAGGATCAATGCATATAAGTTTAAATCTAACAGATTTCAGTAAATGGCATGAATTTGGAATTCTTGCATTTGCAGTAAGGATTTGGGAGTGTGAAAAGAGAATCATTGAAGTTATGTTCAATGGATCTAGTTCACAAAGTAAAGATCATAGACAAACATAGTATGCATACTTGGTGTATGGCATGACTAGTGTTTAGAAAACATAGTGTACATGCTTGGAGCATGGGACAACTATTGTTTTAAATTCAAGAATAAAGTTGATAGCTGAAACAGTATACAATGAATAATATGTAATCATATGGTGATAAATAAAAGGTGTTTTATTTATGTTCATAGGTTTTGATACCATATTGGATTCATTTATTATTGTGTTTCATTTTGCATGTTTTGACTTCCAGAATAAACTAGGTTATTCTTCCGGAATGACTAAGTTATTCAAACCATCCACAGTCGGTCATATGTTGGAAGTAGATATGAATTAAGACTGTCATGGGTTGGCTTGTAGAGGTCTAAGGTGTTGGACAAAGGGCTACAACAATCATGAGTGCTCATAAGTTCTGAGTATTGGATTCAACTCAAGCTCATTGGAATCACTTCATGGATTTTATCACGAGTGATCATGAGACGATAATATCTTATATTCTTCAAACCTAGAGATATGAGTTGTTACTATGAGTTGATAGTACATTGATTGCACGAAAACGCATTTGGTAACTCGGTGCTATAAAACGTGTCTTTGTGTATGATTCAACAAGTAGTAGAACAAGCCATATGAGTTGAAGTTTATCCATTCCTGTTACCTTCGGGATAAAAGCGATATATGTGGGCCCCTCGATGATTTGATGATGACAAATGGAAGTGCTCGGCCGGGCCAGGACTGATTTGATTTGTTCAATTAGTCAGTCATCATAAATCGGAAATCGGGAAACAACAAATGGACATAGAGAATGATCATAATCCATGTCTCAGTCCATATGATATCTAGAATGGAGGAATATATGATCCCTTATCTAATGGACAAGTCACTGACAAAGGTCAGAGTTCATCTACAAGGACAGAGTTCGACAGAAGCTTTTGAGAGCTACGATTCCCAGTCGGTTCCTGAAGTCATACGTAATATTAGTTTTAGACTTATCCAAGTGGGAGACTGTTGGATTAATGTCTAAGTCCATAACTATAATTGGTAAGACTTGACCCGACCCGGCATGGTCCATTTGGGTTGCATGGCATCATGCACTTGGATAGACTATAATGAGAGAAATAAGACACTTATGGTTATTAATATATTATAAGCTCTAGTATATTAATAATAAGAATAATAAGATTATTTAATTAGTATTGATCAAGAATTAATCTTGGATTAATTAAGTGATCAAAAGAAGACTAATTAAATATATGGGTTGATTGTGTAAATCATCCATACTTGTATAGTGGGCTAATGCTCCATGGATAATCAAGTTGGGCTAAAACCCATAGGATGGTCCATGGATGCTCCATGGTGTATTTGAACCCATGGATCCAAGGAAATGGAAAGTCATGACAATTAGGGTTTACCCTAATTGTAACACTATATAAAGATCTTATTCTTGACAAAATCGGCCACTAGAATGAGACTAATGAGAGTAAGAAAGGGCTAGCCGATAGTCATGAAGTGTAGAATTCTCTCGAGTTATTCCAAGTGTATTTGGTGTTGTGTGAACCATTTGAGGTGTCACACTTGGGGCACTAGGCACTCAAGCTTCATGAAGACTTTCTACATGAAAGAGGTATGTATTCTATCTTGTTATATTCATTATTTTGTATGCTAGATTAGGATAATACCTTGGATGTTCATATTTGTATGTATAATAGAGAAAACATAGATCCAAGGTATTTAGGGTTGCATGTACACATAGGAGTGTTAGAATGCTCAAAACCCAACAGTAGGAAGCTTCGTGCCGATTTATTCCCAATAGATATGAGGAGACCTTCTTTGAGGGTGAAGCTCCTGGGGGGGGGGGGGGGGGGCTGTTAGCAGAGATACATGGTTTATTAGTGGGCTGGCCATGAAGAGAGCGGTCAATGATGTTGATTTGATGGGCCTTCTTCCATAACTATGTGACCTGCAAATTGAGCTCCTTTTGCTTCGATCATGTATGGGCATTGCAAAAAAAAATGGTTTAAGGATATGTCAGTCGATTCACATAGAAGAGGCAGCTTTGTTCTTTGACAAAGGATTGTGGAGGTCTATTGAGGATATGGTGGTATGTGGAGGCCCCTTCTTTGGAGACATTCAGTGGCGCCTGGCTTCATTACCTATTCGTTTTGGTGGTTTAGGTTTATACTCAGCATACGAGGTTTCCTCCTACGCATTTGTAGCCTCGAGGGCCCAATATTGGGCATTACAAGACCACATCTTACGTGACAGTGGCGTATGTGGTATGGAAGCGGATTACCTATGTGCTATGACTCGTCTTCGCGATATGATTCCGGGATTTGAATGTAGCAGTTTCACTAATAAGGACACCGCCCCCCTAAATCCCAAAAAGCTTTGGCGTGTGCCCCTTTTAGCAAAATCGTCCAACATATGGAAGTCGACTTCGACATGACTGTCAGACAGAAAGCGGTCTTTGAATGTCTGCGGGCACCTCATGCTCATCATTTTCTGCTAACTATCCCTATTGATGGTCTTGGCCAGCATATGTCACTTGTGGAGTACCAAACTATCCTTCGTTACCGCCTCATGATTCCCCTATTCCCAATTGACGAGATATGCCCAATTTGCCGCAAGGCATGTTTGGATACCTTTGGGGAACACGTCGTTCATTGTAGAGGGATCATTGGTTTCATGTACAGTCATGATTCTGTTCGGGATGTTCTCTTTGATGTTTGCCGGCGTGCTAGTATTTCTGTGAAGAAAGAAGCACCAATGAACTTTTTGACGGAACCACAGGATGGAAGGTCCACACTTAGACCGACTGACATTTTAGTCTTTGGATGGATAGGAGGGAAGCATGAGTGCATGGATCTTACCGGGGTGTCTCCTCTCATTGGTTTGGGGAGCGGGGGTTTTACAGTAGGACATGCCGCTTTGAAAGTCGTTGCGTGCAAAGTGGTAAAGCACGAGAATGCATGTATAGAAAATCAGCGTGTGTTTGTACCTTTTGCATTCGATACATTTGGTTTTCTTGCACTAGAGGCAGTGGAGCTCCTCAATAGAGTCCAACGGGTCATGCATTCTAATGTCATATCTCCTAGATCCACAAATGTTGTTTTCAAAAAAATTGGTTTTGCCATCCAGAAAGGGCAAGCGGCGCAGCTTGTTGCCCGTTTGCCTTCAATCGATATGTATTGAACTATATATGTATATTATTATTATTATTATTATTATTATTATTATTATTATTATTATTATTATTATTATTATTATTATTGCACCACCGGACCAAGAACCACCACCTTCACTTACTGATTTCTTCAAATCAGATGAAAACCAGATTAACATCTCTGATTTATCCATAGTCGATGCCCATCGGGGCTGCTTCGCTGGTGTGCCTTTTTCTTTCTCTTTCCCGATCGATTGAAAGGAAGAAGGCGACTCTTTCGTTCTTGGAGCCCTTCTGATTGACTGAAAACGGGACTTGACCTAGAAACGTGTTTTCTGATTTTGACCAAGTCAAAGGTCAAAGCAAAAATCGAACTTTCATTTAAATTAAACAAAACTAACCATCACTTGACAAAACTTTAACAAATCAGTCCTAATCCATAAACAATGATTCCATTTATTCAAAATCAACCCCTCATTTGGCATATATTTTTACCAAAACAGTCCTAACCATCAAATTAAATTACCAAAAAGCCCATATACTTTACCAAAGTTACAAATCAATCCCCGGTAGTTCAAATTTGTTACGAAATGGTCTGAGCATATTTCAAAGCTAAAAAATTATGGGTTTACAGTTTCTCACGTCAAGCATCTCAAAGGAAACCAAATTCGAACGAATGAAACTTACGCTTCAAGGTGAGTGTTTACGGCCCCCTTTTAATATTTTAATTAATTCGGGAGGAATACATGTGCCTAAATATTTTGTTTATACAAATCAATTTCATTTTTATGCGAAAATACAATAAATCTAATTTATAAATATATTATTATTTAATAAATTACCATATTGTTATGGATAAACTAGTATAAACTTTTCGTATAAGTATTATGGTTATTTTATCATGAAATAACCAATTCACACAACAAATACTACATGATACAAATTATATGACTTTTATGTGACATTGCATATTATAACAAACACATTTTGAAACTCTGTAGTATTTTAATGATTTGAGCTATTACTATGCATGTTTATTTATATGTTTATGTACACAACGTTTATATATGTACATATGTTCATTAATTTGAAACATTCATTTTTATAAAAGCGAGCACATTACACTTTTACATACATGTCAAAAATACTCGGCTTTTATAAACCTAATACAATGATATTCATTATGCCTAGTGACTTATTCACAATTAAGTTAGGGTGAGAGTTATTCACCAAATTGTTAGTTAAGGGATTTTTATTGAGACGTTATTCATTAGCTAAGTTTAAACACTTATCCTACCCACACTACTATAACCGTTAATCTTCGGAGTGAGATACATATGTATAGATCTATACGGGGTTGGCATCCCCACCCGTTGTTGCTAGCTACAACCCTTGACCGATCAATCGAAGCGGGTGATAGGTGTCTATAATTGTTACTATAACTTCCAATGAAGCGTTGTAGGGGGTACACTCAGTCACATAGCTCGGTTATAGGACTCATTATAAACATTAACTAGAATATATATATATATATATATATATATATATATATATATATATATATATATATATATATATATATATATATTTCACTACAACCATGGGCTTGGTTACTTTCAAAACTATTTTAAGTATGGAATTACTTATGTAATAATACAGTTGCATCATATTCAACTGAACAAGATGAAAATTTTGTTCCCTTCTCCTTTGAGCAATTCACAATTGTATCATATTCAACTGAAAAACATCCTAGGCTTTGATACCACTAATGGGTTTTGAGCATTACTACAAACCATATGTGAACATGTAACCCTATAATTAAGGATCTAGGTTTTCACTAGTTGAACATGCAAACTTTAATACAAAAGAGAAACCCTAATATGCATCTACAAAAATCAAAAATAACCTAATACTAAGGTTTAGAAACATACCTCAATTGTTATGTAGTAATAACAATTAATCCTTGTAGATCTTTAGCTCTTGAAAGCAAGTGTCTCAAATATGACACCTCTAATGGCTTACAAACACTCTTTGCAAGAGGATGAGAGGAGAGAGGAGGTGACACACCAAAATTTCAGCTCTACTAGGGTTAGGATCAAGTGGCCGAAAATCCAAGGATGTATGCTCCTTTTATACTTGAGGTTGCTTAGTCCCAAAGCTAGGGTTTGCAGGTGGAAACCCTAATTTCCTGCTTAAGGCCTAAGCATCCCATAGACTTCCAAATAGAAGCCTTGGACGAAGACTTATAGGGCCTCCCTATAATTTTCGTCCACTCCTATTCAATGGATCCAAGAGCCCAATTTCACAACTATTAGTTAATTGCAAAACAGCCCATGTATATTTAATTAATTCTTTTAATCCCAAAATTAATTCCAAATTACTTTCTGATTAAATATCAATTAAATAATATGATTTCTTATTAATATATTTTCATAACATATTGATAAATCATTTATATCAATTTATTATTCCAAATAATAAATTCAACTTCTCTCCAAAAGTCATCCTGTCTAATTGCAAGAGTGAAGGCAACCCAAAAGGACTGTGCTACTATCAATTCAAGTATATACCAATTATAGTTATGGGCTTAGATACCTAATCCAATAGTCTCCGACTTGGATAAGTCTAATAACTATAATTGCAAGTACAACTTCAAAAATCGACCAGCACATTGTAGCTCTCAAAAGTCGTTGTCGAACTCTGACCTAGTCCGTTACGTGTCCTAAGATAAGTGATCATATAATCCTCCGTTCTGCAAGATATTATGTGAACAAATGACATGGAACAAAATCATTCTCATTGTCCAACAGTTTGTTTCCCATTTTTGATGTGTAATGGCAAAGAACTTAATTGAACACATCAATTCAGTCCTGACCGGGCCCAACACATAAGTCAACACCAAATCATCGAAGGGCCCAAGATATCGCTTTTACCCCTTGGGATAAAAGGAACATATAAAATTTGACCTATATGCTTGTTCTATTTACTCATCAAATCGTACACAACAATATGTTTTATAACATCAAGTTACTGATGCGTTTACGCATTATCAACGCACAACCAACTCGTAAACAACAACTCATATATCTCGGTTTAAAGATTATACGATATTATCGTCTCATAAGTGTAAAGCCTGTTTTTCTGGGCTTGCCATTTTTAGCAATGTGATAGTCTAGGTTAACCTTTGTAACCCAATTTTGAAATAATAAAAACGTATTATTTGAGTATTATGTGTTTCGTGCTTAATTGCTTAATTATGTGATATGATTAATTAAGAATAAAATGAGCATCAAAATTTAAGTGTAAAATAAACTTAATATCTTTGGATAATGTTGTATTAGTTATAATGAGGTTTCCGAATATATATATAGAGCGCCCAAATCTGACTTCGTATGAGGAAGTGATGATTTTCTGAAGTTTCGACTTGGCAGTATGCAGCCCGAATACTCGATTTGAGATCGAGCGGTTTTTAGCCGAAACAATCTAAACGAGAATCGAAGATCTCGTTGTTAGTAGCGAAACGATGAAAAGTTAGGCGAGAACGGACGTCGGACGAAGAAGTTATGAATTTATAACAAAGTTTTCCTGTCCCGACCTACTAAAAAATAAATAATAAAAATAAATTCAAAATTAGCCGACGGAGTCTAAACGAAAGTTGTAGAGCATAGTCTCACCTACGCGTGGATACAAAGAACGTCGAAAACGAAGTTCGTATGAAGAAGATATGAATTTTCAAAGTTTATTAAATATTTAATATTTAAATTAAAATCTAAATCTTGGTATTATCCGAAGAGGAGTCACCGGACTCATCCGAAGTACGCCCAGCGTACAACGAAGCGTGACGTCCCTCGCACTCGAGTTCTTCGGATACGTAAGCAATGACGAATTCGGAAGCGTACGCCCCGCGTACGCTTGTACGCCCAGCGTACTGCGAGGCTCCAGCCTCCTATAAATAGGATGCGAGGCTGCCGAGTTCTTTTGCTCTTTTTCTCTTCTCTTTCTCCCTTTTTGCATCGTTTAGCGTGCCATTTATACCCCGAAGCCCCGGTAATATTCTCGAGTCCCGAAGCAAGATCTGAAGCCCCGAGAATCCCAAGAAGTGCGATTCCCAAGCCGAAGCTCTTCCCGCGAGAAGCCCGGTTTTTATGAAGATGTTCCAGATCTACGAAGAAATACTACTTCTGCAAGCCGTAGTGCTGCCCCATCATCTTCTTATCAAGTGAGTGTGTAGTCATTTTCTTCTAACGCATAATTATGAAGTATTTTATACGAAATACGTGTTACGTGTATACTTTGTTGATTATATGTGTGAATCTATATTCACTTTCTTCTATCTCATAGATCTGGTTTATTTTCTATGAAATAAGTGTTATGTGGGTGTGCCTCATCTGTTATGTGGAATATGTATTGAATGAACATGCTATACAGATTTTAAACTATGTATAAAAATATATATTTTGATCTACTGATATGTTGGGTAGAACATGGGTAGATAGTTGGTGTGTGATAAACAGATGAGAGGCCTCGTTGTTGTTGTTCTTGATCTAGTTATTCAGCGGAGTATGGATAACGACCACAGACTCTTTCTAGATAGTCCTGTGGAACGCTAGCAGGCTCATAACCTGTAGGTGTTGTGAACGATGTGCTCACCGGTGTACTCTATCCCCCTCATGGTTGCCTTTAGGACCTTTATTGCTAAGGAAGCCCCTTTGTGGTAATGTCCGTCCCGATGAAAATCCTAGATTAGGTCCCTTACAATAGATTTTGTTTTAGGGACGTAAAGTGAGGATAAAGGGAATGGGTAATCGGGTTATTGTTGGTTGGTGAATTAAATATAATTATTTATTGTGGGTTGAAAACCCTATATGCTCACCAGTCTCCCAAGCCTGACCCACTCAGTTTTATTTGTATTACAGGAAGTGGCGCAAGAGCATAAGATGGATGAATCATCGAGTTGTTTTGTTTACAAGTCTGTATATGTATATATTTGTTGAATGACTTGTAATGTTATCGTTTATGCTTTTGGTTTGTTTATTGGAACATGACATCCTGAATATTGTTATATAATGAAAATCGCATCTCTCGATGAAATGCTTTGATAAACTTTATTTTATCATATTTAGTTTTGGGAACAAATTCCGCAACTCTTTTAAATCAAAAGAATTTACTCTGAAATTATTTTAAAAAGCATAATAAAAATGGTCTTTTCTGGCCGAGATTTTGGGGATGTCACAATAAGTACTCGTGATAAATTCCATGAAGTAATTCTATGAGTGTAGGTTTAATCCAATATTTAAATCCCCATTTCAAAAGTACTCATGAGAGTTGTAGCAAACCATTGCTATTTCTAGGCACTTTGACAATCTACAAGCCAATTCATGACAGTCTTAATTCAATACTTACTTCCAAAGTATGATCCACTGTAGATAATTTGAATAATCCAATTATTCGGGAAGTAAAACATGCAAAAATGAAACATAATGATAAACAATTGACAAAAGATAGTAAACAATACTCATAAATAAATCTCCATTACTTAATCATCAAATGCCAATTACATTTGTTATTACAAGTTTCTAAATATCTATCTAACCATTAAAACTAATATCATCCTTCATACCAATGCTCCTTGCATGCTGAACGTGTTTGATCCTACTCAGACCCTTTGTGAGGGGATATGTAGGATTCTCATCTGGCGATACCCTCTTAACGACGAAGAGTCCTTCTACTCGATGTCTGATAAAATGATCTTTCTGTTGATATGCCTAGATCTTCCATGATCTCTTGGTTCCTTGGTCAAGGCAACTGCTCCTTCATTATCGCAGAAAATCTCCAATGAAGTTCTTTAACCATATAGCCTCTTTTGAAGCTTCGCTAGCAGCTATATACTTCGATTCACATGTTGAATCAGCTACGGTCTCCTGCTTGGAACTTTTCTAAGTTACAACTCCTTCATTAAGGATAAACACCCAGCCAGACTGGGAACGGAAGTTATCCCTGTCTGTCTGAAAGCTGGCGTCACTATACCCAGTAACTCTTAAGTCATCACTACCACCAAGCACAAGGACCCAGTCCTTAGTCCTTCGCAGATACTTAAGAATGTTCTTGACCGCTATCCAATGAGCTTTACCCGAATTTCCCTAATATCGACTAACCATGCTCAAAGAAAAAGCCACATCAGGGCGAGTACATGATCGATCCTACGGCGGAAGCATATGGAACTCGACTCATTTTTGCTATCTCATCATCCGTACTCGGATTCTTAGTCTTACTCAGTTTGGTATTACTCTGGATGGGTAATTCTCCCTTCATGGAATTCTCCATGCTAAAACGCTGTAGCACCTTATCCAAATACGTGCTTTGACTAAGTCTAATTAGTCTTCTACTCCTATTCCTCAAAATCCTTATTCCCAGAATATAGGCAGCCTCTCCTAGATCATTCATAGCGAAACACTTTCCAAGCTAGGACTTAACTTCGTGCATGGTTGGAATGTCGTTTCCTATAAGTAGTATGTCAACAACATACAATACCATAAAGCTGACTATACTCCCACTAGCTTTGACGTATACACAGGACTCATCCTCACTCCTAGAGAAACCAAACTCTTTGACTTTCACATCAAAGCAAAGATTTCATCTGCAAGAAGCTTGCTTCAATCTATATATTGATTTCTCAAGTTTACACACTCTACTAGGCTACTTAGCATCCACAAAACCCTCTGGTTGATTCATGTAAACATTCTCAACCAATTTTCCATTAAGGAAAGCGGTTTTGACATCCATCTTCCAGATTTCATAATCATGAAACGCAAATATGGCTAATATAACCCTAATAGATTTAATCTTGGCCACTAGTGAGAAGTTCTCATCGTAGTCAACCCCTGGGGTTTGAGTAAATCCTTTCACAATCAATCTTGCTTTGAACGTGTGTACCTTTCCATCCTTGTCAGTCTTCTTCTTGAAGATCCACTTGCAGCCAATTCTCTTAAGACCTGGTATATTGTCAACCAAGTTCCAAACTTGATTTTCATACATGGACTGGATCTTGCTATTCATTGCCTCTTTCCATTTAGCAAACTCAGGGCCCGCCATGGCTTCCTTGTAGTTAGAAGGTTCATCCAAATTTACCAGTGTACTATCACTGATAAACGTATCAACATCTGTAGTTATATGGAAACCATAAAATCTAGTGTCATTCAAACTTTAATGGAACGCCTAAGAGGTAATGACTCGTCAATAGGTTCAACAGGCATTTCTTCCTCGGGTTGAGTGCTAGTGTTAGAGGTTCCTTCATCGCCTGACTCTTAAATTTCTTCAAGATCAATTGGACTCACACTGTCCTCTTTGCATATGAGTTCTCTCTCTCAAAAGACTCCCCTTCGTGCTACGAAGACCACGTTTCCACTAGGTCTATAGAACAAGTATCCAAAGGACTTCTGTGGATAGTCGATTAAAATACATCACTTACTTCGTGTGACACATGACCTCGAACTAGTAGTGGTAGTGTTTGCCCTAGAGGTCTAGAGGCACCATCTCTACGACACGAAGCATACAATCGTCACCGGTCATAACAACCTAGAAGGCACGAACGACGGGGCATGTTATCCCATGAACCGGATCTGGACACCGAGGATGATGGATTCAGAAATAATGTCACGAACGAAGCACACGAAAACTCGCTACTCCCTTCATCCAGGCTCAGACAAGATGTGTCTGGATCTTGAAAAGTAACATCAGTGGACGAATAGGAAAGCTGACATCGCTACACATGTGGGCAAGTATTGGACTTGTGCCAATGTCAAGATAGAATAAAGGAAGCCTTCGCGTCTCCTACAACAACCAGGGATACCTGAAAGGAGGTGGGAGCGGCTAACCGTGGGCTTCATAACCAAACTACCCAAGACAATGAATGGTCTCGATACCATTTGGATAACCGTCCGCAGACTGGCCGAATCCGCACACTCCCTACTAATCAAAGAAACCGACAGGATGGATGAATCAACTAGAACGGACATCAAAGAGATTATGCGACCGCAAGGTCTGTTAATATGTGTTATCTCTGACAGAGATAGTAGATTCATTTCGCGACTCTGGCAACCCTTACAGGGAACTAGGTTAGGTTTCAGTATGGCCTATCAACAACAAACCAACGGGCAGAACAAAAGGGATTGTTCAAACCTTGGGCGTCACGTTAATAGCTTGGGTGATTAACTTCGGTAAAGCGTGGGAATGCCCAGTTACCACTTAGCAAAATCAAAATGAACGAGAGCCTCCACTTTGTAGCGGAGGGCATAAAGGCACACATAGAATACACTATCATTTCAAAACAATAACTCCTTTAAATCGACTTAGCTCAAGTTACAATAAGAAAATTTCAAGGTCCTCATTTAACATCAGGTGGATTGGCCCCCGCCGTACCAATTTCGTGTACTACGAAAAGTTTCCCCCATATGTTCTCCAAATTCTTGAAGTCCCGGACAAAATGCTAATTTCGGGACGAAATTCCCTCTAACGGGGGGATGATGTGACAACCTTCAACTTCCAGTCAAGTCAAAGTCAACTAAAGTAAACAAGTCAAACCGGTCAACTCATCTAACCCTTGTATGCTAGGGTTTTCATTATGTTCCTTATTAAAGAACTCTCACTCTTAATGCAAAGTATCACTTGGAGTTGTCATGTGTTCGGAGACTCTAAACCCTAATCAGGGAAAGTGATGAAACTACTTGATAAAACATTATTCCTTAACCCCCAGGGGCATATGACAGTCATAATAAGACTTAACGAGGTCTACGAACCTTGCATTGCGAAGCCAAACACTTAAAAAGGTCACAACAGAAATCTCTCCTAAATCTCTCCCAGTACGTCAAATCTCTCCCAAATCTCTCTCTGTATGAGAAATCTCTCTCTGTATGAGAAATCTCTCCCAAATCTCTCCAAGAATGTGAAATCTCTCCCAAATCTCTCTCTGTATGAGAAATCTCTTCAAGAATTTCAAATCTCTCCCAAATCTCTCCAAGAATGTGAAATATCTCCCAAATATCTCTTTGTATGAGAAGTCTCTTCAAGAATGTCAAATCTCTCTCAAATCTCTCCAAGAATGTGAAATCTCTCCCAAATATCTCTCGAAATCTCTCTCAACTTTTTAAAATCACTCGGGGCATCCCGGCCCTCGAATTTGGCGAAAACAGCTCGAAAACGGAAGTCTATGCGAAAAACAGCCTTAAGGAGCCAAAACCCCTCTTAGGAGCCGAAACTCCTCTTAGGAGCCGACCCTCTTAGGAGCCGAAGCCCCTAGGACCGAGACCTCAGCACCCAAAACCGAAACCCATGGAACCGAGACCCTAAGAGCCGAGACCATCAGGGACCGAAACTCGCTGCAACCGAACCTCGCCTTCGGCCCGTCCCCCTCGCACGCTCGGTTCTTACCTCCCAGCCGAGAGCGAGCCTCGCTCTCTGTTCCTTCTTCTTGCACTCTCGGCCTCCTCTTCTACTCTCGGTTCTAAGCATCAGGAACCAAGCCTCACCTTCGGTTCCAAGCTCCTAAGGAGCCGAACCTTCGCATCCTCGGCCCAAATTTCGGAATTTGGCAGTTTTTGCCCGGTTTTCAATATTTTTAGCGTTTTAAGCCCGTTTTTCGTGATTTTAACGCGGGATTTTCACCCAAACTCGTAGTTTAACATATAAGACCCTAAATAATCATAATTTAAACATATTTTTATGAAAATCTTTATTTAAAGAATAAAATCTAGTGGGTGAATAATTGAGGTGGAGTGTTGACTTTCCTTTAGCTTATGACACAAGCAACTACCATACCCACTCCATGACTAACCCACACTCCTCCCCACGATCCCTAGTCACTTCCATGTACCTTTACATCAATCATCAGCCCCTCCCACGTTCTAAGAGCTGGAACAACTCATCCTCTCTCCTCACTTCTCACATTTTCTCTCATTTCACCAAAGATCAAACTCCACTTTTCTCTCTAACTTTCTCCATCAATTTCGAGATTCCAAGGCTAATCATCAAGCATTCTTACATTCTTGGTAAGTATAATTCATCCTTCTTGTGATAATTACACTTCACTCTACTCAAATCATTGATTCCTTACACAAACCCCATCATTATTGTGTTAGATTCTCAAATCTTCAAGTGATCCTTCAAGTGTTCTTGAGTTGAACACATCACTTCTTCAACATTCACCCACTGAAATAATATAAGGTGAGTTCATACCCCCATCTTTTCATGTTTTCTTAAGTTTTAGGGGGGAGAATATAAGTTAAAACACCAAGAACACAACTAAATTCTTCTAACAGCTTTCATCAGAAAAGTTGTACTCCATTCACGGACTGTTTTGGTCAACTTAAACATTTTATTTTTCAAAATTGTATTAGGTGCAGATAGTTCAGATTCTTAGCTTTAAAATTACTATTTTCACATCAACATACGATATTTCTACGATTTATGGCAATTTTTACAAAACTGTCTATCATTTCAGAAACGAATTCGGATCAATCTGTGAATATAAACATTTTAACACAAGTTAAAGACTTCCAAAAATCATTATAAAAATTGTGAATAAACTAGAAATATTTTATGAACTCTCAGAATTTACGGATTCAGTTTTCTACATCGTATGATTTTTCTAAAACAGTGCTGAAAGGTTAAAAACTAGTTAGCAGCTTACAACTTGCATAACACTTTGTAATATGTTGAGAAAAGTGTATAACCATAAGTTCTAAATATTGAATGTATTATCTCGTTAGTTTATCATCATAAACTGAAATAAAGTCATTCATGATAGGGTTTACTCATTCATTATGAACACATATAATAAACTCCAATAAGCATAGTTATGTTCACTACATTACAAACTTTTTATAAACTATAATAGGTATAGTTTATGATCCATTTACTTTTCAAACTCATTACAAGGATTTATTCATAAGTGGGATACAGCTATAAAGTGTCGGATTTATTCATAAGTGGGGTACAACTATAAAGTGTCGGATTTATTCATATGTGGGGTACAACTATAAAGTGTCGGATTTATTCATATGTGGGGTACAACTATAAAGTGTCGGATTTATTCATAAGTGGGGTACAACTATAAAGTGCCGGATTTATTCATAAGTGAGGTACAACTATAAAGTGCCGGATTTATTCATAAGTGGGGTACAACTATAAAGTGTCGGATTTATTCATAAGTGGGGTACAACTATAAAGTGCCGGATTTATTCACAAGTGAGGTACAACTACAAAGTGTCGGTTTATTCATTAAGTGCGGTACATACAAAGTACCGGGTTTTTCTTTCAGTTAAACGAGTTTATGTCGATTTGAACTTGCATGATTTATTTTAAGCATGGAAAAATACTTGTAGTTTTCGGTTTTTGGATTAAAGACTACATTTTACACTTTAAGGAAAATATTGGATTTTTCTTGGTAACACACAACTCATTATAAAGATCGATTTCCAAACTCTTCGTCTAAAAAGCTTATGAACTCACCAACCTTTGTGTTGACACTTTTTAAAACAACTTGTATTCTCAGGAATTCAGTGAAACCAAGTAACTACAAGCTTTTGAGGATGGGACGTTACAGCATTAAACAACTATTTCTACATAGTGTTGTAATCAATTAATGACATAGGTAACACTTGAAAATCATGTAAGCATACGCTTTGGTGTAACTTTTTCAATTATGTTCATGATTGGTTGTATTTACTTTGAGCACTATTATACTTGTTGTTGTGATACTATACATGAAGTCCTCCACCCCCGGACGTTTCTGCCATCCTTGGTTTGGGGGTGTAACACTTCGAGGTTCAATCTTGTCGTGAGTCTCTCGTCTAACGAAAGCTTCACAGCCCCAAACCTTGATATGTGCCAACAAGGGAACCTTCCCTGTCTACATCTAGTGAGGTGTTTTGGCAACCTTCTTTGTTGGGACTATATTAAGGATATGGGCAGCAGTCTCTAAGGCATACCCCCATAATGAGATTGGAAGTGAAGCCCGACTCATCATGGAACGAACCATGTCCAACAAGGTTCGATTACGCCTCTCGGCCACACCATTAAGTTGTGGTGTCCTAGGAGGTGTCAATTGTGAAACAATTCCACATTCCTTGAGGTAGTTGTGGAACTCGATAATAAGATACTCACCACCCATATCGGATCTGAGCATCTTGATCTTCCTGCCCAATTGATTTTCGACTTCGTGTTAGAACTCTTTGAACCTTTCAAAGGTTTCTGACTTATGCTCTATCAAGTATATATAGACATATATGTTATAATCATTAGTAAAAGTCACATAAAACCGATTTGCATCCCTTGTGGTGGATCTGAAGGGCCCACACACATATGTGTGTATGAGATCCTAGAATACTTCTCCTCTTTCACAAGAAACAGTGAAAGGTGATTTAGTCATCTTCCCAAGCAAATAATATTCGCATGTATTATCTGACCTTAAGTCAAATGATTCGAACACTCCATCCTTTTGGAGCTGGGCAATGCATTTCTTGTTGACATGTCTAAGAAGACAGTGCCACAAGCATGCTTTGTCTAAACCATTAGACGTATCAATTAGTAACACAATGTTTCCTAAATTGTCTACAACCATCACAGTTTCATATACACCATCACAGGTTAATGCTTCAAAATAAAATACACCATTATAATAAGCATTAATAGAGCCATTCTCATTATTAAAAGAATATCTAAAACCTTGTCTATACAAACCATAAAATGAAATAATATTCCTTGTCATTTCTGACGAGTAGCAACAATTATTTAAATCTTAACGTAACCCAATACTAAGCACTAAAGAGTAAATCCCAATCTTGGTAATAGGTGACGATCTCCTACTGCGCATGATCAGTTTCATATTCCCATGCTCCACATCCTCGCTTCTTCTTAGTCCCTGCAAGTCAGAGCAAATGTGAAAACCACATCCTGTATCAAGGACCCAAGAATTAGAATGTGATGCTTTTTTTAAATTGAATAGTGTAAATACCTATCGAGGCTGGCTTGATCTTGCCATCCTTTATATCTTGCAAGTACTTGGGGCAACTTCTCTTCCAATGCCCCTTGTCTTGGCAGTAGAAGCATGTTGCCTCCTTTAGATCCGAGGCAGGGAGCAATACTAGATTTTCCTTTGGGTCCACTACTAGAATACCCTTCATGGGCCTTTCCCTTCCAGTTCTGCTTCGAGGGAGCTTTCCTCTTTTTCCCCTTCCTATGTCCAATAGCCAGGACTAGATCAATAGTAGTAGGAGTGAATTCAACACCTTTTCCCTTTAATCCACTCTCAGCGGTTCTCAAAAAGCCTTAAAGCTAACTCAATGTGACTTCCTCTTTGTTCACATGATAAGTCATTTTGAACTGATTACAACAACTAGTAAATGAGTGCAAGACTATATCGATAGCCAATTCCTCATCAAAATTCACATTAATTTTTAGTAAACGATCCACATAGCACTGCATGCATTGTAGGTGGCTCGTGACGGACTCTCCGTCCTTTTATCTTGGTGGTTATGAGTGACTTGACTATCTCATATCTTTCTTGACGTGCTCTTTGATGGCACATCTCCATCAAGTCCTTGCACATCTCATAAGGCCAATAGTACTCATAAAACCGTTGTAGCTCAGGTGTCAAAGTTGCCACCATGATGCATGATACTTTGGTAGAATCTTTGTAGTGGAAGTTATACTCAACTATTTGTTCAGGAGTAGCTTTAGTTTCATCTATCTCGTTCAAATGTTTGTCGAGGACATGTTCCTTGTCCTCGAATTACCAGGCCATCTTAATGTAACGCATCCAATCAGATTCTTAGCTTTAAAATGACTATTTTCACATCTCCATACGATTTTTCTATGATTTATGGCAATTTTTACAAAACTGTCTATCATTTCATAAACGAATTCGGACCAATCTGTGAATATGAACATTTTAACACAAGTAAAACACTTCCAAAAATGATTATAAAAATTGTGAATAAACTAGACACATTTTATGAACTCTCAGAATTTACAGATTCAGTTTTTGACTTCGTATGATTTTTCTAAAACGGTGCTGAAAGGTTGAAAACTAGTTAGCAGCTTACAACTTGCATAACACTTTGTAATATGTTGAGCAAAGTGTATAACCATAAGTTCTAAATATTGAATGTATTATCTCGTTAGTTTATCATCATAAACTGAAATTCAGTCATTCATGATAGGGTTTACTCATTCATTATGAACACATATAATAAACTCCAATAAGCATAGTTATGTTCACTACATTACAAACTTTTTATAAACTATAATAGGTATAGTTTATGATCCATTTAATTTTTAAACTCATTGCAAGGATTTATTCATAAGTGGGATACAGCTATAAAGTGCTGGATTTATTCATAAGTGGGGTACAACTATAAAGTGCCGGATTTATTCATATGGGGGGTACAACTATAAAGTGCTGGATTTATTCATAAGTGCGGTACAACTATAAAGTGCCAGATTTATTCATAAGTGGGGTACAAATATAAAGTGTCGGATTTATTCATAAGTGGGGTACAACTATAAAGTGTCAGATTTATTCATAAGTGGGGTACAACTATAAAGTGCCGGATTTATTTATAAGTGGGGTACAACTATAAAGTGCCGGATTTATTCACAAGTGAGGTACAACTACAAAGTGTTGGTTTATTCATTAAGTGGGGTACATACAAAGTACCAGGTTTTTCTTTCAGTTAAACGATTTTATGTCGATTTGAACTTGCTTGATTTATTTTAAGCATGGAAAAATACTTGTAGTTTTCGGTTTTTGGATTAAAGACTACATTTTACACTTTAAGGAAAATATTGGATTTTTCTTGGTAACACACAACTCATTATAAAGATCGATTTCCAAACTCTTCGTCTAAAAAGCTTATGAACTCACCAACCTTTGTGTTGACACTTTTTCAAACAACTTGTATTCTCAGGAATTCAGTGAAACCAAGTAACTACATGCTTTTGAGGATGGGACGCTACAACGTTAAACAACTATTTCTACGTAGTGTTGTAATCAATTAATGACATATGTAACACTTGAAAATCATGTAAAAATATGCTTTGGTGTAACTTTTTCAATTATATTTATGATTGGTTGTATTTACTTTGAGCACTATTATACTTGTCGTTGTGATACTATACATGAAGTCCTCCACCCCCGGACGTTTCCGCCATCCTTGGTTTGGGGGTGTGCCAGATTGGTATCAGAGCACGGTTTATAGTGAATTAAGTATATCAAACCACATAAGATATACAAACTATAAACACATTTGGGACTAAAAGTATCTAATTTTAAAAACGTTTTAATGTGGTATGCTTTTAGAAAATAAATAGTTTTCTTGTTTAAAGTATTCATACCTACATTCATACTAACATACGTGTCACAATGACCAGAACAAAAGTATTACGGTTGTTGAATATCACAGGTAAGATCAGGAATGTATGGTCAGTCTTGGGAGTGGCATAGCCTGATCAACTATGCTGGTCTGAAGAGTGATTAGCACATGCCCAAGAATGGTTGTGATATGGCGACAAGTCTAAAAACTTACCAACACTACCACAATGAGAACATTAGAACAAAACACGAGTTTAAAATACTATGAGAGTATTTTGTGTTACTATAAGTACTTACATGAGAACTAAACAGGTCTCTATCAAGTAGGTCAATAGTTGTTAAGTGGATACGCTAAGGTTATATGAAATTTAGGCGTTATAGACTCAGAATCTGTGACCGTTGCTTTACTTCCTGTTCTCGTTTGATTGTGGATTTGGAGTTAGAGTTACCTATTCGAAGGACTATCCTGCCTTGATTTCATATAACTGGTATACACTACACAAGTATTGAAATAAATGATAAAGATCATCTAATAATTATCTAGATAGTTCTTCCAATAATTATCTTCTTACACCTATTCTCGCACGTATGACATAGCAAGATCCTACTTACCAGACGACCCCTACTTTCCCAACCAGAGAAATGGTGGATGGTTATGAGAAGAATCAGAAGCGGAACCGGAACCGGAGGTAATCAACCCTCCATGCATAGTTAGGGTTCCCGCGAACCGTTTCGACTACATCGAACATGTGCCCCGTTGGGTAACCGTGATCGAGGGTTGAAGTCGACAGCATTGACAACAATCACCATGTGGAGACCAACGAGGGTGCTATGACCTCTGCCACGGGGAACCGACTGACAGAGCCCTCTCGGCGAAGACCCGACAGGTCGCGAACATCGGGGATTAAAACAGGGAGACTTCAAACCGAGTTCGAAAATTGCGCGCTACTACGGACCCCGCCGTCTCACGTACCCGAGACTCGGAAAGAGACTGCTATTTCAGAGGCCAACTCTCTTTTTAGGACCTTATCGCCGCTCGGGCAGAAGTAAGAGAGTAATAGGGTAGACACACGACATTCAAAGAGGGGATGATTGCAGCCAAGCATCGATTTGCAAAGTTGCAAGGTGCATCGACTTTGCCTTAGGCATCACAAGGGACGGATCGTCGTAAGTGAATCCATACCGCTCACGAGACCTTGTAAATTAAGATCATGAGTACACGTTGGTGCTACTCTATTCTGGGTGTAAGCACGATGCTGCAATTTAAGCTGTTATACTAATCAAGAGATCTAGTTGCTATCAAAACTTTTCCTTGCATGGATGTGAGGTAGACCTGCATCGAGGACAAAATTTTCGCTGAAACCATAATTACTAGAATCATATTAACAAGATGGGCTAAGGACATACCTAACAGACCTGAAGGTCTATTTAGTCTTAATTATATAACTAAGCATACATCAACTGGTCACTATAAGGACCTAGCTTGCATCAAATTACAAGGTTTCACTTGAATACAGAACTACTAAAACACATGAGTTTATCATTTATAGACTCTCGTCATGAATTGTTTTCAGAACACCATAAAACAACCGAAATACGTTACAAATTGAACTAAGATAAACTTAGTTAGAAAACTCACGATGTATAGCCATTCTAGGAACTCATTACCGTCTCTCCCTTAAACATTATGGTTGAGAGGTGCCTTCTTCGTAGAGCCATGGGGTGCGATCATATGAGCACTAATGCACTGGATCCCATCAAAACTCCTCAGCCAAGTGTGTTTGGACAAACATGATTCTAAGATGAGTAAAGCTTAACGCCTGTATGAAACCTACTTCTACCCACTACCATAACTCCGTCTCAGGAATGTTAGCAGAAACACTAAGTATAGTACAACAATGTGCAAAAATTTATATATGTGAATATAAATTGTAAGAATGCACTTGAAATGATTATCCCCACTCACGAAGTCATTTTTCATCATGAACAGAACTATGTCTTCACCAAGACGCAACCAACCAATTAGCAAGGCGCCAACCCTGCAAATAGACTCTGCTACTTTTCAAGCTGCAGTCACAGTAGCCGTGACAGCCGTTATGGCATAGCTCAATGCTAACAACGCTAGCAGAGATGGAAGCGGTACCGACAATATAAATCATTGTAACAGTCAGGAACACCGACGGGTGCCTGCCAATGAAGGCGCCTTAGGCCACAAACCTACGAACAAGAAGCGAAAGTTTTGGAACAAAATGGAGCACAACCAATCTCAAAGATTCGCTAAAAGACAACAACCCATGACCACCCCTACCAGTACGACAGCAGTCACAACACATGCCTAGACATCAGCCACAACATCTATCCCTCAAGCATCAGACATGCAATATATGGGAACACTTCCAAAGTGTAACAAGTGTAACTACCATCATACAGGAGCTTGCTGGATTTTACACTGTAACAACTGCAACAATAAAGGGCATACCATCCGTTTCTGCAAGGCCCCGACACAGCACATCGCTTCAACCACCAATACCAATGTAAGCCCAGTGTGCTTCCTATGTGGCGAAACAGGACACTTCAAAAGAGACTGTCCAACTGAGAGGAATGATGGGGGAGTCAGAGGAGTGTGACAACTAAACCAGCGGAAGCCTATTAGGACTTTTGTAATGTTTCCAACGACAAAAATGTTTAAGTACCATATGCTTGTAATAAATTTGGTATGATTGCTAAAATTACCGTCTTTCTAAAAGTAGTTAAAATACTCTCTCGTTCAAATCAAACCAAAAAAAACATTCATATATGACCTTAGGATCATTACCTGTGTGATGTGATGACTTTGTGCATACATCGGGGTTAATTATACTCAAAATACTAAAGACTTAAATCAAATAATTCCATCCTGACTCCTGTTCCATGTCTAGTAGTGGGAATTGAGTGGAGCCACCCACTCGACGATTTCACCAATATCAAATTACATACGACATACATATACCGCTCGATCATAGAGTGACCTGTCAAGGATCACGATATCAAGTATCATTGCTAACTATCAGAGCACACTCACTACCAGTGCTAGATGCGGTAGTACGAACCATCTGTGGTAATAATAACATCGAACAAACGGAACACACTTAAAAGAAGCACAAGATACTCTATCACTCTAAGGTGCACTTGTTATGAATACAGCTTAACACATGTTTTATCTATAAAGATATTGTTGTCACCATTCAATTTCGATTGGTATAGTCCTCACCTTTCCGATTAAACGGCTACGAAAGGACCTTTCACCTAACCCCCCGAATATCGAACTTTCGTCCCCCATAAACACATCCAGCACGGACCTTCGGGCCATCTCTCGCTGTGAAACCCCAAAACACTCAACAGAGGAGTATTGTACCTCCCGAAACCTTACTCCAAGTATTTACAAGAGACCCTCCACACAGCCGATAAAGTTCAAGCACAGAAGCTTAAGACGAGTACGGTTAGTCTTTCACTACTAAGTATATACGTGAGGATAATGTATAGTTAAGATTCTACGGACCTTGGATGTGTGATTCCGCCCTATTTCCTGGTCCTTGTCTGGTTGTGGACTTGGGGCAGAGTTACCCATCCAATTGTCTTACCAACCTTAATTACATATGATATATATGCGCAAGTAAATGATGGATGGACCAGGTACAAGTCCTACATCGAACTGTAGGACAAGGCTACCCAGAAGCGCGAGTGAACGTTCTACCACCCGAATAAATTTAGCCGCGTAAACCAAACCCACATGCTTCCTACCGAGCTAAGCAATCGAGGAACACTACAGCAGGCCCTATGCAAAGCTCTGAGGAGAAGTTATTATTAATGACTTAAGACTGCTAAAGACGTACGAGGTCGGCTAGGTAACGCATGACCTCGAACTAGGAGCGGTAGTGTTCGCCCTAGAGGTCTAGAGGCACCATCTCTACGACACGAAGCATACAATCTTCACCGGTCATAAGTGTTGTGTTTTGAGCATTCTAACACTTCCTAAGTGTACATGCAACCCTATTAAACCTTGGATCTATGTTTGTCTAATACATGCAAAATTATATTTTCCAAGGTTTATAACCTATCTAGCATGGCATGGGGAACTTTTAAACATAAAAGAACTAGATGAGATTACATACCTTTTGTTGATTGTTGATTCCTTGGAGTTTGAGAGCCAAGCACCAATAATGTGAATGCCTCAAATGGAAATCACAAATCACCACAAACTTGTAAAATCTATGAGAGAGTACACATACACTCTAGAAATCGGCCACACACAATCACACACACTAGTAGCTACTTCATGCAACATAAGCATGCTTATATAGTGTACATGGTTAGGGTAAACCCTAATAACCCATGACTTTTCCTTTTCCAAGGATCCATAGGTTAAAAGCTCCATGGATCATCCATGGACTTCCATATAAGCTTAGCCCATTAACAAATGAGTTTTAGCCCACACCATATAAAATACAATAGCCCATAATTTAATTAGTCTTCCTTTTAATCTCTAAATTAATTCATAATTAATTTAAGACTAAAACTAATTAAATAACATGACTTCATATTAATATATTATAACTTATAATATATTAATAAACATATGTGTATAACTCTCATAAAATTATCCATAAATAGTTCGGGTGAAGTGCAACCCAAATGGACCATGCCGAGTCGGGTCAAGTATATACCAAATAAGTTATGGACTTAGACACCTTATCCAACAGACTCCCACTTGGATATGTCTAATAACTGTATTTGCCTATATTACTTCAGGAACCAACCGGATATCGTAGCTCTCAAAAACTCTGTTGAACTATGAAGCGCCATTTTAGATAAGTGATCACATAATCCTCTGTTATCATGATATCAGTCGGACAAACACATGGAACTATGTCTTGCTTATTGTCTGGTAGTTGTTTCCCGATTTCCGATTTGTTTGACAAAGAACTTAATTGAACACATCAACTTAGTTCTGACCGGGCCCGGTACATGGGTCAACACAAAATCATCGAGGGGCCCAGATATCGCTTCTATTTCTAGAAGGAACAGATAAACTTCGACTCATATGCTTGTTCTACTACTTGCTGAATTCCACACAAAAGCACGTTTTATAACATCAAGTTACTGATGCGTTTACGTGCAATCAATGCACAACCAACTCATAGGTAACAACTCATATCTCTAGGTTTTAAGACTTGTATGATATTATCGTCTCACGATCACTCGAGATAAATTCCATGAAGTGATACAAGTGAGCGTGGGTTTAATCCAATACTCATAACTTATGAGTACTCATGAATGTTGTAGCAACCATTGCTTTGTCTAGACACTTTTAGCCATCTACAAACCCAATTCATGACAATCTTGATTCATACCTACTTCCGACGTATGACCGATTGTGGAGGTTTGAATAAATTAATTATTCTGGAAGTCAAAACATGCAAAACTGAAACAATAGTAAATAATTGACAATGATAGCAACACCTTACTCATAAATAAATCACAATTTTATTCATCATCAAACGTCAATTACATTTTACAAGTTTCAGGAAAAGCTATCTAATCTGTAAAACTAATATCGTCCCTCAGCCCGATGCGCCTCGCATGCTGAAAATGCTTAACCCTTGTCAGTCCCTTTGTAAGGAGATCCACAGGGTTCTCATCTGACGATATCCTCTTTGCCACGAGGAGTCCTTCTTCTATCTTTTATGAAGTGATATTTTCTATCAATGTGTCGAGATCTGTCATGATCTCTCGGTTCCATGGATAAGGCAACCGCACTATTGCTGTCACAGAAAATCTTCATAGGCTCCGTAATAGCTGCTACAACTCCAAGGTCTCCGATGAAGTTCTTCAGCCATATTGCCTCCTTCGCTGCTTCACTCGCTGCTATGTACTCTGATTCACAAGTCGAATCAACCGCCGTCTCCTGCTTGGAACTCTTCCAAGATATTGCCCCTCCATTTAGGGTAAAGATCCAGCCCGACTGAGAGTGGAAGTTATCCCTATCAGTCTGAAAACTAGCATCACTATACCCTAATACTCTCAAGTCATCACTCCCACCAAGGGTAAGGATCCAATCCTTAGTCCTCCGCAGGTACTTGAGAATGCTCTTTACCGCGGTCCAATGAGCCTTGCCAGGATTCCCCTGATATCTGTTGACCATGCTCAAAGCAAAGGCAACATCAGGTCGGGTACAAGTCATAGCATACATGATCGAGCCAACAGCGGAAGCATACTAAGTAATTGGCTCATCTCAGCTATCTCTGCCTCAGTACTCTGACTCTGAGTCTCACTCAGCTTGGCATTGCTTTGGATCGGTAAATCTCCTTTCTTGGAATTTTGCATGTTGAACCTTTTCAACACCTTATCCAAGTAGGTACTCTGACTAAGTCCAATTAGTCTTTTACTCCTTTCTCTTAATATCCTTATCCCTAAGATATAGATAGCTTCCCCTAGGTCCTTCATAGAAAAGCACTTCCCAAGCCAGGACTTAACCTCCTGCAAAGTTGGGATGTCATTTCCTATAAGTAGTATGTCATCCACATACAATACCAAGAAACTAACTATACTCCCACTAGCTCTGACATATACGCAGGAATCATCTTCACTTCTCGAGAAACCAAACTCTTTGGCCTTTTCATTGAAGCAAAGATTCCAGCTACGAGATGCTTGTTTCAATCCATAAATGGATTTCTCAAGCTTGCACACTCTATTAGGGTATTCTGCACTGACAAAACCCTCTGGCTGATTCATGTACACATCCTCAGCCAACTTTCCATTAAGAAAAGCGGTTTTGACATCCATTTGCCATATTTCATAATCATGAAATGCAGCAATGGCTAGCATAACCCTAAGAGACTTAATCTTAGCTATAGGTTAGAAGGTTTCATCATAATCAATACCCTGAGTCTGAGCAAAACCCTTCGCAACCAGTCGAGCCTTATAAGTGTGCACTTTACCTTCCATGTCGGTCTTCTTCTTGAAGATCCATTTGCACCCGACTGTCTTACGGCCCGGCACATTGCCAACCAAGTTCCACACTTGATTGTCATACATGGACTGTATCTCACTGTCCATAGCCTCCTTCCATTTAGCAGACTCCGGGCCTGCCATGGCTTCCTTAACACTGCTAGGTTCATCCAAATTTACCAGTGCACTATCATTGATAAACGTATCACCTTCCATAGTAATATGAAAACCATAATAAAACTTAGGTGTGTTTCTAGCCCGAGTGGAACGCCTCGGAGGTACAGGTATGACAGCTTGCTCAGTAGGAGTTTCCTCCTCAGGTTGATTGCTAGTGTCTGAGGTTCCTTCACCAATTGATTCTTGAATTTCTTCAAGATCAATTTGCCTCCCACTGTCTCCTTGGCTTATAAATTCTCTCTCACGAAAGACCGCTCTTCTAGCAACAAAAACCACATTCCCACTGGGTCTGTAGAAGAGGTAACCAAAGGATTTATGTGAGTAGCCGATGAAAATACACCTTTCACTTCGGGGTTCGAGCTTATCATGAGTCTCGCGCCTCACAAAAGCTGCACAACCCCAAATCTTGATGTGGTCTAGTTTGGGAGCCTTCCCAGTCCACATCTCATGAGGTGTTTTGGTAACCTTCTTTGTAGGTACTAGATTAAGTATATGGGCGGCAGTCTCTAAGGCATACCCCCAAAAAGAGATTGGTAGCGAAGCTCGACTCATCATAGAGCGAACCATGTCTAACAAGGTCCGATTACGCCTCTCAGCTACACCATTCAGCTGTGGTGTCCTGGGAGGTGTCAATTGTGAGACAATCCCACACTCCTTAAGATAGTCAAGGAACTCGGTGCTAAGGTACTCACCACCTCGATCGGATTGAAGTACCTTAACCTTCCTGCCCAATTGATTTTCTACTTCCTGCTTAAATTCTTTAAACCTTTCAAAGGGTTCTGACTTATGTTTGATTAAGTAGACATAACCATATCTACTAAAATCATCAATAAAAGTCACATAATACCGATTAGCATCCCTTGTGGTGGTTTTGAATGGTCCACATACATCGGTATGTATTAGGTCCAACAAACCCTCACCTCTTTCACAAGTACCAGTGAAGGGTGATTTTGTCATCTTTCCAAGTAGACAAGATTCACAACTATCATCCGATTTTAGGTCGAATGATTCCAAGACTCCATCCTTTTGTAGTTGGCCTATGCGTTTCTTGTTTACATGTCCAAGACGGCAATGCCATAATGATGCTTTATTTAAGCTAGTACAAGAATAAATATACAACACATTATTTCCTAGGTTACCTACAACCGACACAGTTTCATACACACCATCACAAGGTAATGCTTTAAAATAAAACACATTATTAAAGAAAGCATCAATACCACCACATTCATTATCAAATGAAAATGTAAATCCTTGTTTGTACAAACCATGAAAAGAAATAATATTTCTCGCCATTTCGGACGAGTACATACATTTATTCAAATCTAATTTTAACCCATTATTCAGCAACAAAGTATAAACTCCAATCTTGGAAACAGGTGAAGCCTTCCTATTCCCCATGATTAAGTTTATCTTTCTGTGCTCCACATCCTCACTTCTTCTTCGGCCCTGCACATTTGAACATATATGAATACCACATCCGGTATCAAGCACCCAAGAATTAGAATATGGTGAGTTATTAGACAATATTGTGTAAATACCTGCATGGGTGGGTTTCACTTTCCCATCCTTAAGATCCTGCAAGTACTAAGGGCAGTTTCGCTTCCAGTGCCCCTTGTCCTAGCAGTAGTAGCAATCAACATCCTTGGGAATGGTAGAAGGAGTGACATAACCACTTTTGGTCCTTGATGAGGAGCCTTCAAGAGACTTTCCCTTGGTACCCTTCGAAGGGGTCTTCCTCTTTTTCCCTTTGCCCTGCCCGATAGCCAAAACATGGGTAGCTGTTGGAGTAGGAGTAGTAGACGTAACAACCAATTTACCCTTAAGACCGGTTTCAGCGGTCTTCAAGAGTCCTTGAAGTTTGCTCAGAGTGACTTCCTCCTTGTTCATATGATATGTCATACGAAATTGGTCATAACAAGAAGTTAAGGAGTGCAAAATGATGTCAATTGCCAACTCCTCAGGAAAGTTCACATTCAACTTGAGCAAACGGTCCACATACCTTTGCATCTTTTGCATGTGGCCCGTGACAGATTCACCGTCCTTCATTCGGGTTGTTATCATCGAGGAGATAATTTCATACCGCTCCTGACGAGCACTCTAATGGTACCTTTCCATCAAGTCTTGGTGCATCTCAAAAGGGTAGAAGTCCTCGTAGGACTTTTGGAGTTCGACTGTCATTGTGACCATCATGATGCATGCTACCTTAGTAGCATCTCTCTCATGTGTCCTAAATTCAGCGATCTCCTCAGGAGTAGCAGTGGACTCATCAAGCTCTTTTAACTCCTTATCGAGGACATATTCCTTGTCCTCATAACGAGTCACCATCCTGATGTTCCTAATCCAATCCATGAAATTGGAACCATCAAAGATGACTCTCCCACAAAGATTCATGAGAGAGAAAGAGCCATTTGGGTTAGAGCCCGAAGCATTGTTGTTGGAAGACATCTAAAAAGAAGAAAAACAAGTTTAAATTAGATATATAGAGTCCTTAATAAGACACCCAAATGTAATATTAAGGCTAGGACCCAATCACAATATATTATACTTACAAGAGGTATGTCGTAATCTAAGTAATAACATATTTGAAAGGTAGATGAATGACGATTCACCAATTTCCACCACGGAAAAAAAAAAGAAATGATTTATTAGGTTTCTTAATTGGATTTGAAATTCCTAAATTCTTTTGAGATTCATTGAACTTTTCAATGGCATGTTTCAATCTCAATTGTGCCCTTCATGTTTTGTGATTGGTATGCCGAGGATCACAAAACAAGGTGTGAATAACCATACCAATTCACATGGTACCCTTAATATTATCACCTAATCAATGTGCCGGTAAACCACACGTGCTCCACCGATCTATGATAAACATTAAGTAACCCTTTGTGATCCTTACTAGTCCAAGTTAGTGTGTCGGTAAACCACACGCGCTGCACCAACGACTTGGTAAGGTACAAAGTGTGAATTCCATGGGTTAGCACCAAATTCACATTTTTCCTAAAGTAACTAAGATTGGGAATTAAAATGGTTTAGTTACTTTATAATAATCATTATACTTATAATGAGAATTTAAAGTCATTGTCCTACTCGTTCGGCTAACGACCCTCCACCGATCAAGGAAGCGGTGGGTGAGAGTGGACACCCATTAAGTCGCCATTTTATAGGCAACAACCTTATATCCCCCTTATAGACCGGCTTCGTGAATGAGGCCTACTAACGATAAAACGACTTATTCTTATACATATATATAATAATTAACCATTAATGTTATAAATAGTATAAGTGTTGAATTACACTATTAAAACTCTAAGGGTTGGAATTAAAGTTTATTAAAGTGTGTGAAACTTTTCCAAATTCCAAAACATGAGGGCAAGTTTTGAAACTCTTCAAAACTTTTCATTTCGTAACTTATGAATTAAAGGTTCATAAAAATGAAGACTCTTCAGTTTTATGTAACTTATGTGTTTTAATGTGTGTTTAAGAAAAGTGACCTTTGGATTTCCATAACTTGAGGACAAATTATGGACTCCATCAAACACATAAATGATTGAGAATTAATTCTAAACAATTCAGCAAATAATTCCTATCATCTTCTAAATTCATAAGAACATGAATATGATCATCAAAATTTCAAGAAATATATGAACACATATAAAGCATGATATTTTGATATAAGCCATTGTAAATGGATTAGAACAACCATTACACCAACTAAAACAAGTTTTAAAACATCAAAACAGTTTAGGGTAATGTTTCTAGTCCATTTCCAGCAGCAAAATCGAAAATTCTGCATTCTGCATGACCAACTCGCCGAGTGCACTAACTGACTCGCCGAGTTGGTTGAAGATACACTTGGACTCGGCGAGTCCCCCCATGGACTCGGCGAGTCCCCTGTGTAGACATCAAGAAAATCGATTTTTTTCACTATTTCGCAACAAGTATCAAACAAACAAGCCTAGGCTCTGATACCACTGTTGGGTTTTGAGCATTCTAACACTTCCTAAGTGTACATGCAACCCTAATAAACCTTGGATCTATGTTTGTCTAATACATGCAAAATTATATTTTCCAAGGTTTATAACCTATCTAGCATGGCATGGGGAACTTTTAAACATAAAAGAACTAGATGAGATTACATACCTTTTGTTGATTGTTGATTCCTTGGAGTTTGAGATCCAAGCACCAATAATGTGAATGCCTCAAATGGAAATCACAAATCACCACAAACTTGGAAAATCTATGAGAGAGTACACATACACTCTAGAAATCGGTCACACACAAGCACACACGCTAGTAGCTATTTCATGCAACATAAGCATGCTTATATAGTGTACATGGTTAGGGTAAACCCTAATAACCCATGACTTTTCCTTTTCCAAGGATCCATAGGTTAAAAGCTCCATGGATCATCCATGGACTTCCATATAAGCTTAGCCCATTAACAAATGAGTGTTAGCCCACACCATATAAAATACAATAGCCCATAATTTAATTAGTCTTCCTTCTGATCTCTAAATTAATTCATAATTAATTTAAGACTAAAACTAATTAAATAACATGACTTCATATTAATATATTATAACTTATAATATATTAATAAACATATGTGTATAACTCTCATAAAATTATCCATAAATAGTTCGGGTGAAGTGCAACCCAAATGGACCATGCTGGGTCGAGTCAAGTATATACCAAATAAGTTATGGACTTAGACACCATATCCAACAATAAGAACCTAGAAGGCATGGACGGCGGGGCATGTTATCCCATGAACCGGATCTGGACACCGGGGATGATGGATTCAGAAATAATGTCACGAACGAAGCACACGATCTAGGTTCGGAAAAGATGTGTCTGGACCTCAAAAAGTAACATCAGTGGACGAATACGAAAGTTGACATAGCTACACATGTGGGCAAGTATTGGACTTATGCCAATGTCAAGATAGAAAAAAGGAAGCCTTTGCGTCTCCTACAACAGCCAGGGATACCTGAAAGGAGGTGGGGGCGGCTAACCGTGGGCTTCATAACCAAACTACCCAAGACAATAAATGGTCTCGATACCATTTGGGTAACCGTCCGCAGACTGGTCGAATCCGCACACTCCCTACTAATCAAAGAAACTGACATGATGGAGGAATCGACTAGAACGTACATCAAAGAGATTATGCGACCGCAGGGTCTGTTAATATTTGTTATCTCTGACAGAGATAGTAGATTCATTTCGCGACTCTGGCAAACCTTATAGGGAACTAGGTTAGGTTTGAGTATGGCATATCAACAACAAACCAACGTGCAGAACAAAAGGGATTGTTCAAACCTTGGGCGTCAAGTTAATAGCTTGGGTGATTTACTTCGGTAAAGCGTGGGAATGCCCACTTACCACTTAGCAAAATCGAAATGAACGAGAGCCTCCATGTTGTAGTGGAGGGCATAAAGGCACACATACAATAAACTATCATTTCAAAACAATAACTTCTTTAAATCGACTTAGCTCAAGTTACAATAAGAAAATTTCAAGGTCCTCATTTAACATCAGGCGGATTGGCCCCCGCCGTACCAATTTCGTGTACTACGAAAGTTTCCCCCATCTTTTCTCCAAATTCTTGAAGTCCCGGACAAAATGCTAATTTCGGGACGAAATTCCCTCTAACGGGGGGGATAATGTGACAACCGTCAGCTTCCAGTCAAGTCAAATTCAACTAAAGTAAACAAGTCAAACCGGTCAACTCATCTAACCCTTGTATGCTAGGGTTTTCATTATGTTCCTTATTAAAGAACTCGCACTCTTAATGCAAAGTATCACTTGGAGTTGTCATGTGTTTAGAGACTGAGAGACACTAAACCCTAATCAGGGCAAGTGATGAAACTACTCGATAAAACGTTATTCCTTAACCCCCGGGGTCATATGACAGTCATAACAGGACTTAACGAGGTCTACGAACCTTGCATTGCGAAGCCAAACACTCAAAAAGGCCACAACAGAAATCTCTCCCAAATCTCTCTCTGTATGAGAAATCTCTCCAAGAATGTGAAATTTCTCCCAAATCTCTATCTGTATGAGAAATCTCTTCAAGAATGTCAAATCTCTCCCAAATCTCTCCAAGAATGTGAAATCTCTCCCAAATATCTCTGTGTATGAGAAATCTCTTCAATAATGTCAAATCTCTCCTAAATTTCTCCAAGAATGTGAAATCTCTCTCAAATATCTCTATAAATGAGAAATCTCTCCAAGAATGTCAAATCTCTCCCAAATCTCTCTCGAAATCTCTCTCAACTTTTTAAAATCACTCGGGGCATCCCGACCCTCGAATTTGACGAAAAAAGCTCGAAAACGGAAGTTTATGCGAAAAACAGCCTTAAGGAGCCGAAACCACTCTGAGGAGCCGAAACCCCTCTTAGGAGCCGAAACTCCTCTTAGGAGCGACCCTATGTAACGCCCGTAGATTAGGGCTAGTCAATTTAGAGACGATAAGCGTCAAAAATTACTTTTTGATGGAAGATTATTTCGAAGGAATAATCTTAACTAAGTTGAAGTATATGTTACAAAGATTTCGTACATATAAAGAACGCGGAAATCTTAGTTATAACGAAGAAGTTATGACCTGTCGAAGTTTCACAACAGAACCGGCACGACGCTGAATGACGTAAAAAGTGAATTTATGTTAGAGCGATATTTAGCCTTAGTAATCTAAACGAAAGTTTTAGAGTTCGTTAAACCGTGAGCGTGCATAAAAAGAACGTCCAAATCTGACTTCGTATGAGGAAGTTATGATTTTTCTAAGTTTCGACTTAGCGGTATGCAGCCCGAATACTCGATTTGAGATCGAGCGGTTTTCAGCCGAAACAATCCAAATGAGAATCGAAGATCTCGTCATTAGTAGTGCAACGTTAAAAAGACAGATAAAAACGGACGTCGGATGAAGAAGTTATGATTTTATAACGAAGTTTTCCTGTCCCGGCCTACTAAAAATAATATAATAAAAATAAAGTCAAAATTAGCCGACGGAGTCTAAATGAAAGTTGTAGAGCATAATCTCACCTTCGCGTGGATATAAAGAACGTCGAAAACGGAGCTCGTATGCGAAAGTTATGAATTTTTGAAGATCATGGCACACATACCAAAGCTTATCCGAAGCGTACGCCCAGCGTAACCAAAATTACGCCCAGCGTACTTGGAAATTACGCCCAGCGTACTCCAAAATTACGCCCAGTGTAATCCCAGACCCAGCAGCCTATAAATAAAAACCGAGATCAGTCATTTTCTCTTGTTCAAACTCTTTCTTCTCTATAGTTTTTGCCTCGATTTGCGAGCCAATCATATCCCGAAGCCCCGATATCATTCCCGAGCCCCGAAGCAAGATCCGAAGCCCCAAGGATCCCGAAGAGTGTTATTCCCGAGCCGAAGCTCTGCCCACGAGGAGTCCGATTTTTGTGAAGATCTTCCAAATCTATCGAAGAATACTACTTCTACAAGTCGTAGTGATGTCCGAGCATCTTCTAATCAAGTGAGTGTATAGTCCCTTTCATAAACACAATAATAATACAAGTATTGTTTGAATGTATTAAGTATATGGTTGTTTATATGTGTGAGTGGGTGGTAACTTTCTTCTACCACATAGATATGAAGTGTTTGCTATGAAATACGCGCTATGTGTTTATATGTTATTGGTTTACTTGAGATGGTTGTTGAATGATTGTTTTATACAGGTTTTTTTTAAATGATCTAAAACTATATACGTATGTTATATCTACAAATATGTTGGGTAGAACATGGGTAGACGAATTAGTTGGTGGATGATGACGGATGAGCTTGAGGATGAGACGATAGACAAACCTTGGTAGCTATGGATTTAGTACCGTATAGACAAACCTTTGTAGCTATGGATTTAGTACCGTATAGACAAACCTTGGTAGCTATGGATTTAGTACTGTATAGACAAACCTTGCTAGCTATGGATTTAGTACCGTATAGACAAACCTTGGTAGCTATGGATTTAGTACCGTATAGACAAACCTTGGTAGCTATGGATTTAGTACCGTAGAGACGAACGTTGGTAGCTATGGATTTAGTACTGTTAGATAAACGTTGGTAGCTATGGACTTAGTACCTACACTGGTAGCTATGGATTTAGTACCCGATGAATGAACCATAACAGCTATGGAATTAGTGTTTTACGAAGAAACCTTGGCATCTATTGTCTTAATGCCTAATAAAGAATCCTGGCAGCTATTGTCTTAGTGCCTAATATGGAGTAAACGAATAGATAACTCTTAGGGTAAACCCTTAAGAGTAAGGAAGATAATGGGGATGGGAAATTGAGTTGATTGTTTGATAATTAATTATAATAATTATACTATTGTGGGTTGAAAACCCTATATGCTCACCAGGCTCCCAAGTCTGACCCACTCAGTTTTCTTTGCATTACAGGTAATGGCACAAGAGTTAAGTTGGTGGACTTGTCGAGAGATTTCGGATTATAGATCAATAGTTATAAATGACTGTTGTAAGGTCTATTTTCACTGTTTATGCTTTTGATCTGTATTGAACATGACATCCCGAGATTTTGTTTTATAATGAAAATACATTTCTTTAAAGAAATGCTTTGATAATTTTTATCATATTTTGTTTTGGGAACAAATTCCGCAACTGTTTTCTGTTAAAGATTACTCTGATTTTAAAAACAAAGCATAAACAAATCGGTCTTTTCTGGCCGTGAAATTGGGGATGTCACACCCCCTTATGAGCCGAAGCCCCTAGGACCGAGACCTCAGCAGCCGAAACCGAAACCCCTGAAACCGAGACCCTGAGAGCCGAGACCATCGGGGACCGAAACTCGCTGCAACCGAACCTCGCCTTCGGCCCTTCCCCCTCGCACGCTCGGTTCTTACCTCCCAGCCGAGACCGAGCCTCGCTCTCTGTTCCTTCTTCTCGCACTCTCGGCCTCCTCTTCTACTCTCGGTTCTAAGCATCAGGAACCAAGCCTCACCTTCGGTTCCAAGCTCCTAAGGAGCCGAACCTTCGCATCCTCGGCCCAAATTTCGGAATTTGGCAGTTTTTGCCCGGTTTTCAATATTTTTAGCGTTTTAAGCCCGTTTTTCGTGATTTTAACGCGGGATTTTCACCCAAACTCGTAGTTTAACATATAAGACCCTAAATAATCATAATTTAAACATATTTTTATGAAAATCTTTATTTAAAGAATAAAATCTAGTGGGTGAATAATTGAGGTGGAGTGTTGACTTTCCTTTAGCTTATGACACAAGCAACTACCATACCCACTCCATGACTAACCCACACTCCTCCCCACGATCCCTAGTCACTTCCATGTACCTTTACATCAATCATCAGCCCCTCCCACGTTCTAAGAGCTGGAACAACTCATCCTCTCTCCTCACTTCTCACATTTTCTCTCATTTCACCAAAGATCAAACTCCACTTTTCTCTCTAACTTTCTCCATCAATTTCGAGATTCCAAGGCTAATCATCAAGCATTCTTACATTCTTGGTAAGTATAATTCATCCTTCTTGTGATAATTACACTTCATTCTACTCAAATCATTGATTCCTTACACAAACCCCATCATTATTGTGTTAGATTCTCAAATCTTCAAGTGATCCTTCAAGTGTTCTTGAGTTGAACACATCACTTCTTCAACATTCACCCACTGAAATAATATAAGGTGAGTTCATACCCCCATCTTTTCATGTTATCTTAAGTTTTAGGGGGGAGAATACAAGTTAAAACACCAAGAACACAACTAAATTCTTCTAACAGCTTTCATCAGAAAAGTTGCACTCCATTCACGGACTGTTTTGGTCAACTTAAACATTTTATTTTTCAAAACTGTATTAGGTGCAGATAGTTCAGATTCTTAGCTTTAAAATGACTATTTGCACATCTCCATACGATTTTTCTATGATTTATGGAGATTTTTACAAATCTGTCTATCATTTCAGTAACGAATTCGGATCAGTCTGTGAATATGAACATTTTAACACAAGTTAAAGACTTCCAAAAATCATTATAAAAATTGTGAATAAACTAGAAATATTTTATGAACTCTCAGAATTTACGGATTCAGTTTCGACTTCGTATGATTTTTCTATGATTTTTCTAAAACGGTGCTGAAAGGTTAAAAACTAGTTAGCAGCTTACAACTTGCAGAACACTTTATAATATGTTGAGCGAAGTGTATAACCATAAGTTCTAAATATTGAATGTATTATCTCGTTAGTTTATCATCATAAACTGAAATTCAGTCATTCATGATAGGGTTTACTCATTCATTATGAACACATATAATAAACTCCAATAAGCATAGTTATGTTCACTACATTACAAACTTTTTATAAACTATAATAGGTATAGTTTATGATCCATTTACTTTTCAAACTCATTACAAGGATTTATTCATAAGTGGGATACAACTATAAAGTGCCGGATTTATTCATAAGTGGGGTACAACTATAAAGTGTCGGATTTATTCATATGTGGGGTACAACTATAAAGTACCGGATTTATTCATAAGTGGGGTACAACTATAAAGTGTCGGATTTATTCATAAGTGGGGTACAACTATAAAGTGTCGGATTTATTCATAAGTGGGGTACAACTATAAAGTGACGGATTTATTCATAAGTGAGGTACAACTATAAAGTGTCGGATTTATTCATAAGTGGGGTACAACTATAAAGTGTCGGATTTATTCATAAGTGGGTTACAACTATAAAGTGTCGGATTTATTCACAAGTGAGGTACAACTACAAAGTGTCGGTTTATTCATTAAGTGCGGTACATACAAAGTACCGGGTTTTTCTTTCAGTTAAACGAGTTTATGTCGATTTGAACTTGCATGATTTATTTTAAGCATGGAAAAATACTTGTAGTTTTCGGTTTTTGGATTAAAGACTACATTTTACACTTTAAGGAAAATATTGGATTTTTCTTGGTAACACACAACTCATTATAAAGATCGATTTCCAAACTCTTCGTCTAAAAAGCTTATGAACTCACCAACCTTTGTGTTGACACTTTTTAAAACAACTTGTATTCTCAGGAATTCAGTGAAACCAAGTAACTACAAGCTTTTGAGGATGGGACGTTACAGCATTAAACAACTATTTCTACATAGTGTTGTAATCAATTAATGACATAGGTAACACTTGAAAATCATGTAAGCATACGCTTTGGTGTAACTTTTTCAATTATGTTCATGATTGGTTGTATTTACTTTGAGCACTATTATACTTGTTGTTGTGATACTATACATGAAGTCCTCCACCCCCGGACGTTTCTGCCATCCTTGGTTTGGGGGTGTAACACTTCGAGGTTCAATCTTGTCGTGAGTCTCTCATTTAATGAAAGCTTCACAACCCCAAACCTTGATATGTGCCAACGAGGGAACCTTCCTTATCTACATCTTGTGAGGTGTTTTGGCAACCTTTTTGTTGGGACTATATTAAGGATATGGGCAGCAGTCTCTAAGGCATACCCCCAGAATGAGATTGGAAGTGAAGCCCGACTCATCATGGAACGAACCATGTCCAACAAGGTTCGGTTACGCCTCTCGGCCACACCATTAAGTTGTGGTGTCCTAGGAGGTGTCAATTGTGAAACAATTCAATATTCCTTGAGGTAGTCGTGGAACTCGATACTAAGATACTCACCACCCCTATCGGATCTGAGCATCTTGATCTTCCTACCCAATTGATTTTCGACTTCGTGTTTGAACTCTTTGAACCTTTCAAAGGTTTCTGACTTATGCTCGATCAAGTATATATAGACATATCTGTTATAATCATCAGTAAAAGTCACATAAACCCGATTTGCATCCCTTGTGGTGGATCTGAAGGGCCCACACACATCTATGTGTATGAGATCCAAGAATCCTTCTCCTCTTTCACAAGTTAATGCTTCAAAATAAAATACACCATCACAGTTAATCATTAGTAAAAGTCACAGTTTCATATACATCATCACAAGTTAATGCTTCAAAATAAAATATACCATTATAATAAGCATTAATAGAACCATTCTTGTGACAACCATATATTTTTCCAACGCTTTGTAACACTTAAAAGTCAAATACAACGAAACTATTTGGAATCAACGGAATTAACCTCAAAAATAAAGTATTCAAAAATCTAAATTTGGGATGCATCAAATGTTAGATATCGTGCCAAGATTTCTGAAAACATAAAGAACATTCAAAACCGGTTTATAATAAAAGAATTACGACCACTAGATTGTTCAAGACCCAACGGTAAAGCATTATTTAACGTAAAAAGTGAAATTCCAATAAAAATGCATTTTTTCCTTAGGTATCTAAACGAAAGTCCTAGAGTTTGTTAAACTATAAATGTGCATAAAAAGATCGCCCAGATTGGACCTCGTATGAAGAAGTTGCGAATTTTTAACGGACTTTAGCAGTCCCAGCCTATTAAAAACATAGCATTAAAAATAAAGTCAAAACTAGCCGACAGAGTCTAAATGAAAGTTGTAGAGAATAGTCTCACCTATGTGTGGATATAAAGAACGCGAAAAACGGAGCTCGTACGCGAAAGTTACAGAATTTTGAAGTTGGAAGCCAGAATTACGCCCAGCGTACTCAGGTGCAGGGTCGAGTCCCATCGGCTGCAGGCTCTACGCCTATCTAGACTCGAGTCGTAAGCCATGACGCAAAGTTACGCCCAGCATAACCGAAGTACGCCCAGCGTACTCCGGTGGTACGCCCAGTGTACTCACGCCCTCAACCCTATAAATAGAGGGCATAAACTACGGACTTTGGCACACTTCTCTCAAAATCTCACTCACTTTCACACACTTTTAAGCACCAGAGGCCATCCTGACACCCTCGGTTCCGCACCCGAGCCCCCGACGAAGGTTCTACGCTACCGAGATCCCCGAGAAGCTCGAAGACGCAACTTTCCGCAGTTGAAGTTCTGCTCGACTCTAGTCTCACTCTCTTCAAACCGAACAAGTGAGTTCATACCCCTGCTTTTCAAGTCTTTTCATGTTTTAGAGGGGAATACAAGTACAATACAAGAAAACGTATCGTTTTATATAAATACAACATATATCTTATTCGATACCAACATCTTACCTTACGTATAAAGTTTAGTATTTCATCAAGTTATTTTCACCAAATGGAACATACTTTCTGAAAAACTATAATGGGTATAGTTTGCGAGTTATTCATACATTCTTACGTAAACATCTCGAAAAACGAAATACTTTCACCTAAAGTGAAATAAAGACTTTCTTATCGTAAATCTATTTATACTAAGTGATGTGAGATATTCAACTTCAACGTACTCTTAAGTATGCATTTCAATTCCTGTATTATAAACCATAATCTTTTGGAGGGAGAGTGTGATACTTGTGTATAGATCTATACGGGATTGACAATCCCGCACCTAAACTGTTAGCTACAGTTAGACCGGCAGGTCTGGGGTGACAAATGTCATAACACTGCAACACCTGAAGAATGTTATTATAGGCAGTCTGTGTCAATAGTATGGTTATAAGACTCACACGGTAGTATAAAAATAAACTTGATTTACGAGACTCATATATGCATTCAGTATTTACTTTATTTTGAGTACAAAATTCATCTTTATCATTTAAGTATGAAAGGTACTAACGCCCTCCATCTTTGGGAACTTTTCAAACTATATGTGGAAAATATTGGATTTTTTGGAAACTAAGTTCATCTATTATCATCCAAAAAGACATACTTTTTCAGTACAAAAATACTTATGAACTCACCAACTTTATTGTTGACACTTTTTCGAAACCACTTGTATTTCTCAGGGAATCAGTAATACAGGTAACTATCAGCTTTTGAAGAAGGAACACTAAGGCACTTATTATCAAACATTTTGAATCATCATATTGTAATATTCTTTTGGAAACATGTATAACGAAACAATGTACATTTTTATTATATATATGATGGTTGTGTTACTTTCTTTACGATATTCAATTGTTACGATACAACGTAAAGTCATCCACCCCCGAATGTTTCCGCCATTCTGGTTTGGGGGTGTGACAATTCTCGTTATTAAAAGAATATCTAAAACCTTGTCTATACAAACCATGAAATGAAATAATATTCCTTGTCATTTCTGACGAGTAGCAACAATTATTTAAATCTTAATGTAACCCACTACTAAGCACTAAAGAGTAAATCCCAATCTTGGTAATAGGTGACCGATCTCCTATTGCGCATAATTAGGTTCATTTTCCCATGCTCCACATCCTCACTTTTTCTTAGTCCCTGCAAGTCAAAGCAAATGTGAAAACCACATCCTGTATCAAGGACCCAAGAATTAGAATGTGATGCTTTTTTAGATTGAATAGTGTAAATACCTATCGAGGCTGGCTTGATCTTGCCATCCTTTATATCTTGCAAGTACTTGGGGCAGCTTCTCTTCCAGTGCCCCTTGTCTTGGCAGTAGAAGCATGTTGCCTCCTTTGGATCCGAGGCAGGGAGCAATACTAGATTTTCCTTTGGGTCCACTACTAGAATACCCTTCATGGGCCTTTCCCTTCCAGTTCTGCTTCGAGGGAGCTTTCCTATTTTTCCCCTTCCTATGTCCAATAGCCAGGACTAGATCAACAGTAGTAGGAGTGAATTCAACACCTTTTCCCTTTAATCCACTCTCAGCGGTTCTCAAAAAGCCTTAAAGCTAACTCAATGTGACTTCCTCTTTGTTCACATGATAAGTCATTTTGAACTGATTACAACAACTAGTAAATGAGTGCAAGACTATATCGATAGCCAATTCCTCATCAAAATTCACATTAAGTTTTAGTAAACGATCCACATAGCATTACATGCATTGCAGGTGGCTCGTGACGGACTCTCCATCCTTTTATCTTGGTGGTTATGAGTGACTTGACTATCTCATACCTTTCTTGACGTGCTCTTTGATGGTACATCTCCATCAAGTCCTTGCACATCTCATAAGGCTAATAGTACTCATAAAACCGATGTAGCTCAGGTGTCAAAGTTGCCACCATGAGGCATGATACTTTGGTAGAATATTTGTAGTGGAAGTTATACTCAACTATTTGTTCAGGAGTAGCTTTAGTTTCATCTATCTCATTCAGATGTTTGTCGAGGACATGTTCCTTGTCCTCGAATTACAAGGCCATCTTAATGTTATGCATCTAATCACTAAGGTTGGAGCCATTGAATGTGACCTTGGAAAAAATGCTCAAGAGCGAGAAGGTGTTCGAGGAGTTGTTGTTGTTGTTGTTGGAGCCAGAAGCGTTGTTTGAGTTAGACATCTGAAAAGAAGAAGGACATGTTTTGATTAGATAAGAGAAGTTCTTAATATAACACCCAAAAGAAATATTAAGGCTATGACCCAACACAATAATTCACAATTTAGAAAAGGGATGCCATAATCCAATTATAAATTATTTGAAGGTAGGTAAATGACGATTTACCAATTCCACCATGAAAACGAAAATTAAAATGAATTAGGTTTTAAATGAATTTTTTCAGATCTTTTGAGATTCATTGAACTATTCAAGGGCATGTTTAATCTCGATTATGCCCTTTCCATTTGTGACTGGGATACCGAGGATCACAAATAAGGTATGAATAACCGTGCAAATTTGCTTGGTACTCTCGATGTCATTTATCACCTAATCAATGTGCTGGTTAACCACACATGCTCCATCTATCTATGATACTTTGCGAGCTACCCATTGCTATCACACCCCACTAAAGCGAAAAACACAGGGCATGACAGTACAAAGGGTCTCATAGCAAAAGATAAAGACAGCACCAACCATAGTATTAAAAAGCATTACAAATTTACAATAGGTTTGAACAACTTTTAAAAGAATTTAAAATGTAATTGAAATACAATATATGCGAATGCTCCTAAAAGTGATGCGTCCTTAAGAGCCATCTTATAGACGAGTTCTTGAAAAAGCATGTAAAATGAGCGGTCAACTACCGAAATAGTTGGTGAGTTCACAGATTAAAAATAATATTGGTTTCATGAATCGAAATCAAAGTTTTGATATAAGTTTCCATAAATAAAAATATATTGCAAAAATGAGTAAATAAGTTTGCATAAACAAAGTTCGTTGTTATCATGAGAAATAAAGTGTGTTGCCCAAATGAGATGCAACATTCATATTCTCATGGGAAACAAAGTTCGTTGCTAAAACGAGTAAACACGTTTCATTGATACATTGAGCAATCATGTTCGTTTCTACAAGGAGCAAACAAGTTCATTGCTACAAGGAGCAAACAAGTTCGTTGTTAGGACAAGTAAATAAGTTTCCAGTTATAAAAGTTCGTTGCTATAATGAGAAATAAAGTTTATTACTATAAATTAATAACACAACAAAATCATAATATATAATGAGTGGTGTGAAAGGAATATGAGGATTTTAATTGAGTTTGAGATGAATTGTTCATATAATCAATGTTATGATTATTATGTGCATTGTCGTTAGGGTTAATCACTAAGCTCTTTGTAACTTAACCTTGTGGTGTTGTGAAACATCCCAAAAATCAAGGTAAAATTTTTTATTTTTCAAAACCAAAAGAAAAAGTATAAATGTTTACAAAACATAGTTTCCAAAGGTCAAAATCACAAATCAGAGTATCCCAAAATCAAATCACATAAAATCTGAAGGATGTGCATGATCAAACCTTCATCTTTCCCTGGTCATCAGAAGTACCTGAAACATAACACTTAAACTGTAAGCCAAAGCTTAATGAGTTCCCCCAAAGTACCATACACAACCAAACAATATACATAATGCATGTTGGGTCCACAGTCTCCCGACTGGATTACCCTGACCCACAACCTCCCGATTAGATTGCCATTCTGGTCCACAATCTCCCAATTGGATTGCTATTGGCCCACAATCTCCCGATTGGGTTGCCACACCGGCCCACAATCTCCCAATTGGATTGCCACCGGGTTTGTTGGCCGACAACAGAAAGTAGCATAACCTCAACCCACCTACACTATGTCGACATATGTAACAGATAAACATATAACTAGCAAATTCAGGTAATCATCCAGATCTACCAAGCTAACATATAATTAGCATAGCATAATCCTATATACCAGGATACTTAAACTAGTGAGCCGACATTTGTGCATTTGACCTACAAGTACAGTGAGGAGAAACTCACCTGAATTAAGAAGCTGACTGTAACCCAGCTCAATATCGCACCGACTATAGCTAACAACTCTCTATGCTAAATATGGGTGTTAAACACCTCCTAAAATCCCACACAAGGTAAACCCTAACTCTACCTTCTAAAAATAGAATTTTGACCAAAAGTCAACCCATAATAAAAGTCAACAGTTAAACTAAACGACCAATGTTGACTTTAGTCAACTGCTACATCGTGGCCTTCGTTGACAACGTCGTGCCCCTCATTCGATCAAACAGACAAGAAATTCTTATTCATCATGTCGTGGCGACATATGGCCACGCTTTGGGAGCTTAGGTTACAACAACCTATTGATTTAAGTTGTTTTCTTTGATTCCAGTAGCTCCAAAGCTCATGTCTGGTCCATTCTATGGTCTAAATGAATAAAGTTTCCAACTTTATATGTTAAGACACACAAAGAGATTAAGATCTCCAACCCTTGCTCCAAAAAAAGTGAAATACCATAATGTCTTAACCATTAAGCCCTTAATCTGAAAAGTCCTTAACCCAATCACTCCAAAAGGGTTAATAAATACCAGATCTACCATAAAGGTGGAGGCTTTATGGACATGCATACCAATACATGTATAGAATCCATTTAGGTCAAAATGGGCTAAAATAACCAAAGATCTTGTAAGATTAAGAATCCTCAACCAAAACCTAGATCTATAATATATGTTGCTCATGGAGCTTAAAAGAGTCATAAAGTTGCCAACTTTATGAGTTCCTTCCTTCCAAACTTGCTCAAGCATGAAGAAAATGGGACAATATTCAAGATCTAACTACTTTAACCCATAAAGTAAGAAACTCGGACACTTACAAAGGTCTAGAGATGCCTAAAAGAGATCTTAACTTCAACCAAGAAGCACCATAATCCTTTCAAATGCCTCTTCTTTCTTCCCAGGTAACCAAGGTCACCAAAATGAACTCATAACTCTCAAGGAGGAATTAGGGTTGGGGTTTCAGAAACTTGAGGGTGATAGAGGCTGATAAGGAACCCTAAAAATGACTTATAGGGGTTTAAATACGAAGAAAATCCTAGAAGAATCATGGGCTTGGGCCAGCAGCTTCCACGCCGTGGAAACCTTTGGCCACACCATGACGATCCAATAACACATGCGCTCCACTAAACAATTGCCACGTCGTGGCCCTCCTTGGCCACGCCATGGCACAAGATTTCCTCCAAAACTTAATCTTTGGTCCCTAATAATAGTAAGCTTAACCAATCTGGAACACGAGTGTTATATTTCCCCTACTTAAATTAGATTTCGTCCTCGAAATCTCTCCCTACTACACCTTAGGCTATTTGGACAATTCTTCTAGAATCTCGATCCGAACTAAAAAGTCGACTCATACAAGTGACTACCTTCCCATACTACAATAAAAACGTAGTCTTAGTGAAACTCACATACCTTGACTAATAATGAATCCTTGATACACTAACTTTAACGAATGAAGAGTAACCATCACTATTCTGCCTGAAATTCAGAAATAAAATACCTTTTCTGACTCCCAAGCAGGCTAAACCATCTCGGAACATTGTCAATATGATTTCACTTCACAAATTGAACCATAGGAAACCCATTCGACCCCAAATCATCTTCCTGATACCACTAGAAAACAGAACCTCTGACTATTCACTACTGTTGAACCCTCCACTTGAAAACAAAGGCGACTCTCAACATGAGGATCAGCTAAATAACCATTGAAGTGGAACACGAACAACATCACCATATTCCACAAACTCCCTTTAAGCACTTCGAAATCAAGGCATCTTATAAAGAAAACTCGAGAGACCACTCGAAAACCTACAACTTCCAACAAACAACCCAATAACTTGAAAATACTCAGTCGCAACGACTATCTTTCTCTCCTTATTTGTAAGACCCAACTTCCAATGAGAACCACATAACAGAGAAATCTCAAAACTATAACCAGAAACCAACTCCATCAATACACTTCCCCGAACCAGGAACCCATCAGTTTTAAACTTTATAAACCATACTGTAAGACCGATGGTCATCCACTCGTCGTACCTACCCTTAGTCCCTGACTAGGAATACCACCAAAACACATAGAAAGAATACTCAAAACATATCGGTCGTGAATTTTAACCAATCCCAAATCTGGAAGTTGTGCCCAAAAACCTTCAATGCGTACTTGACTTCCTGACAAGTCATCACTAACCCACTGCTCTCACGTGCATAATAATGGTCCATCCAAGAATTTCATGTTGCATCCAAATCCCTTATCAACTTAAGTGTACATCCACCTAACAAATCACTCGAAACATTTACAATGAACTTCATGACTCAAGATTGCATAACCGATACCCAACATGTCACAACTAGCATCCTAGCTAGGAAATTATGTACTCTTATAAACATTATCTACTATTAAACTCGTAACCCTAGTTCATATTAGGCTTGAAGTTCATCCTATGGAGACAAATTCAAACCCAGATCCACCAAGTAAAATTGAAAACCCTAAAAATCCCGATTTAAACCCATTATGGACTAGGATTTTCTTATTGGGCTTAATGGACCAATAAGCCTCCAATTTAACTATGTTGGGCTTAGAACCTTCAAATGGGCCATAATTGGACTCACATTCATGAAACCTAATCGTTTGGGCCTCATTGGGCCCTAACGAATCCAATTAGCCCTAATGGGCCATAAATTAATTCTTTTATGCACATTGGGCCGTAAACCCTCCTAAGGGCCTATTGGACCGAAAAACATCAAATTGGGCTTCATATTATCGGACTCAAGCACTAAAGGCCCAAACCACCTCTCTCCTTTCTCCCCCTCGGCCCAACACACACACACACACACATATATATATATATATATATATATATATATATATATATATATATATATAAAGGAAGGAAATAGAGGTTGACTTAGCAGGTGCCACCTCCATGTTACACATCAAATAATAAGACAATTGCATCTCATACTTCCATGCAAGCTTGTATGATCCAACATGTATCAAGGTTTCTCTCTCTCTCCTCCTTCCTTGATATCTCGGCCGAGAGCCACAACCCACACACACAAACCTCTTCAAACATCTTCCTTAATCACTCTTAAGTATTCTCTTCCTTCTCCTTCCAAAAATCTCGATTTTTTGCTTATGCATCAAGGGGATTTCCACAAGAACATCATCATTTCTTGGTAAGTTGTACATATCCAAGAATTATATAACTCTTTCCTTATGTTGGATCACTTCTCTTAAACATTTTTGGTAATCATACTCCTAGAATCATCTCAAGCTCAAGATCTACTCAAAAGTGTTACTATGATCAAAATCTTCTTCATTACTTCTTCAAAACCGAATCATCAAACCCAAGGTGAGTTCATACCCCTCTATTTTTGTTTTTCATATGATTTATGGGGGAGAATACAAGTAAAATGTGTAGATCTATGTGTATTTGTATGATATGTGTGATTTCTTGTGTTTATGTGGTGAATATGTGCTAAAAATGAAAGAAATTTCGAGATCTATAGTTCATAAAGGAAAAATAAGTGATCCAGGATGTATTAAACTTAACATGTCAAGATAAAATGCTATAAAAAGTCTATAATAAGTACAATGAAACACAAAACTTGTTTTTGGGATATTTTTGACAAATAAGCAAAAGATGGAGAAAAGATACCATTCACGGGTTTTATAAGGGCCAAAAGGTCAAAAAAGTTAAAATAGGAGTTATTATAAATACTATACTTTTTAAAGGATTAAAAGTGTAAATTTTAGCCTATTGGGCTAAACTTTTGGGCTTTCGGCCTTTAGGCCCAAATTTGCGAAATATACGATTTTTAAGGGGCTGGAATTGTAAGTTTCTCAAAACAGGGGTTTGAAACGTAAATAAACATATGTCGGGGGTTATAAATGTCTTATTTATCAAATAGGACAAAATGCAAAGTTTTTGGATTTTGGGTAAAAATTGTAAAAATTGCAAAAAATGAGGATTTAAATATAAATCTTTTCAAATAAGAGTTGAAAGTGTCCAAGAACAAAAGTTTGGGCTGAAAAATTTATTTAAATAAGTCTTTGGGCTAAAATGTCAAGAATAATAGTTTAAGGACCTAAAATGTTATCTTTCGAAAAAAGGGGACTAAAGTTGTCATTTTTATTAAGAGAAAGGCTGAATAGGTCAAACCTACCTTTTTGAGTCAAATATTTTACTATTAATATATTTGGGTCAAAAATACTGAATTTTATAACTTATGAATTTAGAATGAAAAATATACATATATATTTCATAAACCTAAATATCGTTACAAAACAATTGATGAACGTTACAACATTTCGTATTAAATAAATCCTACGTCCCTAAATATATAGACAAACAAATACATAATACGATAGTTGGACCCATTATTCCCTATTTGTGCTTATTGGGCCTTCGTGACCGAATTTCATAATCTTTTAGGCCCACTATAATTAAAATATGTTTAATGGGCCTTGATGGCCCAGTTGCATATTTGGTAGACCTTCATTAGCTTTTAAACACTATTGGGCCTCAATGGCCCATTTGTATTACTAATGTGGTCCCAGATATTCATCACGAGTTTAATGGGCTTTAACGGGCTTGTCGTATGCTCGAGGGCCTAGAACAACATACATGACCTACGGTCCGTCATGGTCCTCACTCATGTTTGTTAGGCCCACTTCATATTCATAAAAACATTAAACATTTGTAGACAAGGTTATTTGTATTCATAAACTATCAGTTTGGATTTAGTGAGAAATATCGTTCAGCACCAATGAATGTTTGGGCGTAGCCTGTAGTTATAATCAGAGTCTCCTGGAGGGAGAGCGAGAGTTGTGTATAGATCTATACGGGGGTGACTCCCCTACACCTAAGTTGTTCGCTACAGTTAGACTCGGACAGTCTAGGGTGACAAAACCTTGATCAGAAATCCGGCATTTTCACAAATGCTAAGGCAGGCGAAATAGTCATCATTATGTATGGTTATAACGACTCACATCGAGATCTGTTACTCATTTCCTTGTTTGAGAAGGCGAATTCATACATAGTAAACATACGAGTAATCATTCAATAAATCCAAAAATTGTCATATTTTAATATGGGAAACATCGGGTTTTCCGAGGGTAACAACGGTATTCATTACAAACAAATACTATTGATACAATGAACGAATTTGAAAGTTAATCATTTTACATATCATAAATCACACGCACTTACACTTATGGGATCTTCACAACATTTTTCATAAACAATCTCTTTACAGAAAATATCGGATTTTCTGGGTTTTACAAACGACATAAACTCTTTTACCTCAAACATACTTATGAACTCACCAACATTATATATGTTGACCGTTTTCAAAATAACTTGTATTCTCAGGTATTCGTTAGTTCAAGGAAGCAACCAGCATGTGCTGAAAGTCTCTTTTGTATTTGCTAATCATCAGACACTTTATACTTTGGTTTCATGTAATGTAAAACTATGTACTTGACATGAACAATGCCATATGTATATGTAATGTTTGGTGATGAATGTGTTATATTTCATGTATATTCATTATGATGATATTTCAATTGTTAGTCACGCCAGCCCCCGAACGTTTCCTCCGTCTGGTTCGGGGGTGTGATAGTTGTTCGCTACAGTTAGACTCGGACAGTCTAGGGTGACAAAACCTTGATCAGAAATCCGGCATTTTCACAAATGCTAAGGCAGGCGAAATAGTCATCATTATGTATGGTTATAACGACTCACATCGAGATCTGTTACTCATTTCCTTGTTTGAGAAGGCGAATTCATACATAGTAAACATACGAGTAATCATTCAATAAATCCAAAAATTGTCATATTTTAATATGGGAAACATCGGGTTTTCCGGGGGTAACAACGGTATTCATTACAAACAAATACTATTGATACAATGAACGAATTTGAAAGTTAATCATTTTACATATCATAAATCACACGCACTTACACTTATGGGATCTTCACAACATTTTTCATAAACAATCTCTTTACAGAAAATATCGGATTTTCTGGGTTTTACAAACGACATAAACTCTTTTACCTCAAACATACTTATGAACTCACCAACATTATATATGTTGACCGTTTTCAAAATAACTTGTATTCTCAGGTATTCGTTAGTTCAAGGAAGCAACCAGCATGTGCTGAAAGTCTCTTTTGTATTTGCTAATCATCAGACACTTTATACTTTGGTTTCATGTAATGTAAAACTATGTACTTGACATGAACAATGCCATATGTATATGTAATGTTTGGTGATGAATGTGTTATATTTCATGTATATTCATTATGATGATATTTCAATTGTTAGTCACGCCAGCCCCCGAACGTTTCCTCCGTCTGGTTCGGGGGTGTGATAGTTGTTCGCTACAGTTAGACTCGGACAGTCTAGGGTGACAAAACCTTGATCAGAAATCCGGCATTTTCACAAATGCTAAGGCAGGCGAAATAGTCATCATTATGTATGGTTATAACGACTCACATCGAGATCTGTTACTCATTTCCTTGTTTGAGAAGGCGAATTCATACATAGTAAACATACGAGTAATCATTCAATAAATCCAAAAATTGTCATATTTTAATATGGGAAACATCGGGTTTTCCGAGGGTAACAACGGTATTCATTACAAACAAATACTATTGATACAATGAACGAATTTGAAAGTTAATCATTTTACATATCATAAATCACACGCACTTACACTTATGGGATCTTCACAACATTTTTCATAAACAATCTCTTTACAGAAAATATCGGATTTTCTGGGTTTTACAAACGACATAAACTCTTTTACCTCAAACATACTTATGAACTCACCAACATTATATATGTTGACCGTTTTCAAAATAACTTGTATTCTCAGGTATTCGTTAGTTCAAGGAAGCAACCAGCATGTGCTGAAAGTCTCTTTTGTATTTGCTAATCATCAGACACTTTATACTTTGGTTTCATGTAATGTAAAACTATGTACTTGACATGAACAATGCCATATGTATATGTAATGTTTGGTGATGAATGTGTTATATTTCATGTATATTCATTATGATGATATTTCAATTGTTAGTCACGCCAGCCCCCGAACGTTTCCTCCGTCTGGTTCGGGGGTGTGATAGGTTGGTATCATAGCATTGTTTATAGTGAACTAGCATATCTAACCGTACATGATATGAAACTATAAACATAATGGGTCTAAAATAACTCTGATGAAAATACAACTCCGTGCTTACGTGCTCACACTAAATTAACAACATAACAATACTTAAAAGTCTTTGGAGGATTCGGGTATTTCAATTATGATCGGACAATGTGTAGCCGTCTTGAGGGTAAATGTAGCTTGATCAACTACATTCACCCAAAGTACGACTGTCATGTGTCCGGGTGTGATTCTGATGAATGAGGAAAACCAAGACTTGGCATAACTAAGATACAAAAAAAAACTATGTGTAGACTATTTCTCTATGCTTATACACTTCCCTATAGGCGCAATGGCAAGATTTCACCATCCCGGAGACCCTACTTTCCCGAGCAAGGGAATGCTGGATGGCTCAATGAGGAACCCGAAGAGGAACCTGAAAATATGGACGAAGACGGACCTGCAGAGCCTGTGGTAGACTTTGGAGGGGGGGAACCTAGTGATGACAGTGACAGTGACTCAAGTGTGGAGTCCGTAGTCATCAACCCACCTTACCCGATTAAGGTACCCGCTCATCGAATGAGCCCTAGTGGCCCCTCACCGGCATGGGGTATCGACATCTGGAGATGGAGCAGACAACAAGGGCATCCACCTCCCTTTGGAATGGCCAGAGGATTCTATGATCTGAGGGACAGAGGGCCAGCTGATCGAGCACTCCCTGTCATGGTGAGGTGGTTAAGGAACACCGGCGACTTAGCTCAGGACACAGCCGAACAGCTAAACCAGATGCGAGCTGCAGTGGCATGGGCAGAAATGCAAACAAAAGAGGTGATCAATGACTTCCACGTACGTCAAGCAATTTGGGAGGATCAACTACGAGCCACAGAGCGGCAGGTGAATCGCATGCAGGGTGCATCCACATCGTCTGCCCCACTGTCTGACGCATCTCAGAGCACCCCAAATCAGTAGACTTCCCAGTAGCACTATGTTTCGTTTATGTACTCTATGTTTCGTACTCTATGTTTTCTTTTATGTGATGTATGTTATGTCCCAGCGACTCTACGTTTAAGTGACTACACTACTCATGGAGTCGTCAGGCTATCAAAATTTGTATGCCCTCTCGGGCGAATTTTCATGTACCAAGTCGGATATTACTAATGAAAAGACGTTATGTGTTTTAATTGTGATGTTGTGATATGCTATCTGAGTTTAATTGTTATTCTATGTTGTGAATCTTTAAGCCAACCATTTACATGAACGAACTCATCTAGGTAGTTATACCCTAAACTCAAGATATACTATACACTCAACATCCTTCTATTCCATGACAGCAAGATGCCACAGAGACCGAACCGTGGAAATAACAAGCCTCCAACCCCACCAGAAGTAAACTCGGTTGCGTTTCAAGCTGCGGTGTCTGCCGCCGTCACCGCAGCACTCGCCCAAATTCGCAACGGGAACAATGGGGAAGGAAACGGGCAGGGAACTGGGAGTACAAACCAAGGGACAAACCACGGAGCAGCACGACCATGCACCTACAAGGACTTTACAAATGCCAAGCCCCGGACCTTTAATGGGACGGGAGGTGTCATAGACCTAAAGAGGTGGGTTGAGAAGATTGAATCCGTCTTTGATTTTTACGGGTGTCCAGATGGGTGCAAGGTCAAGTTCGTAGCATGTACCTTTGTTGATCAAGCTCTCTCATGGTGGAATGGTCACATCGAGGCCATGACCCTTCCAGTCGCAAACGCGATGCCATGGGAAGAACTAAAGGAAATGATGTTGGCAGAGTACTGCCCTAGAGGCGAGATATAGAAGATGGAACAAGAATTGTGGAACTTGACAGCTCAGAACTCCAACATCGATGCATACATATCAACGTCTAGCGAGCTATCACTTTTGTGTCCAGGAATGATCACCTCAGAAGGGAAGAAAATTAAGAGATTCATTTGGGGATTGACTGCACCTATCCAAGGGAATGTCATTGCGGCAAACCTTGATACATATGATAGCGCCAAAAGATTGGCCAAGAAACTGTATGATCATGGCAACAAGAAGAGTGTTAAGATTGCAGAAGCGGAGGTTAAAAAGGATGAGGAGAATAAGAAGGGGAGGAACAACAAGAGAAAGGGGAAACAAAACTCTGAATCATCTAAGAAGCAACAAATAGTGGTTTTCCATACAGCAACTCAAGCTACCACTACACCACATGCTTCAACCTCATCCACGCCAAATGCTCCAAAACAGTACACAAGGAATCTTCCCAAGTGTAACTACCATCACCACGGGGAATGCAGAGAGATGATGTGCACAAGATGTAACATCCCGGAATATCAAGAGTAAAGTTGAAAGGTTAAAAGAGTAAATTGGAAAGGGCAACTCGGCGAGTCCACGAGTGGACACGGCGAGTAGGGTCGCGATTTTGGTCGCGTGTTAAGTGGCCGACTCGGCGAGTCGACGGCTGGACTCGGCGAGTAGGCGCTGAGTGGAGAAAACCCTAATTTCGGAGGATGAGCCCTATGTAAAGGACATTATACCTTCTCCCCAACCTCCTTACCTTCCCTTGAGTCCAGAAAACCCTTGAAACGCGATTGTGAAGGATTGGAGTGCGATTGAACCTTGGAAAAGAGGTTTGGAGGAAGATCTTGGAGAGTTAGGAGGCTTGGAGCAAGGGGCTTTGCTTAGATTCAGATTTATTTGCTGCTGAGGCTTCCTTTTGAGGTATAATCTCGTTCTTGGGCTGTTATTTTTCTAGATTCATTATTCTTGGAATGTATGGGAGGTTTAGCTTGTGGTATCTTGAGTTTGAAGAGTAGATCTAAGGTTGCTACCTCAGATCTGAAGTGGAGGAGGTCTAAAGTGCATTAAATTCCCTGTTCTTGAGTGGTTAGTGAAGCCATCATGTCCCAAACCCTAGTCCTAAAGTGTAAAATGCCTAGATCTCTTTGGATTCACGTAAAGTTTGCCACTTTACGTGAGATGGGTTGTAGGAGGCTAGATCTACGTTTTGGATCAAATGCATGGCCTGGAAGGTTCTGTTTGAAATGAGATCTAGAGGCACTCGGCGAGTCACAAAGGTGTACTCGGCGAGTTGCTTGAAGATGGTCTGGAACTCGGCGAGTTGGAAGAACAACTCGGCGAGTAGGTTGAAGATAGCCTTGGACTCGGCAAGTCTGTTCTTGGACTCGGCGAGTCTAGTCGTGAGGTCCAAGTTTCTGCTGGTTGAGCTGTGACTCGGTGAGTCGAGTGAGAAAGGACTCAGAGTTGCTGGACTCGGCAAGTCTCGGGGTGACTCGGCGAGTTAAGTCGCAATTGGGGGAGATTCGGCGTATGTGGACTCGGCGAGTCATTGGGATGACTCGGCGAGTAGAGTCAGTCGGGGGTTGGCTTTGGCCAAAGGTTGACCAGTTATTCTCCAGGGGCATTCTGGTAGTAGTTGAATATTGTTTTGAGTTCAGTGTCTTGGTGTGGGCCAGTGTTGGAGATCGTATCAGTGGTTGGAGTAGCTTGGGTTATCTGTTCAGCCGGCAATTTCGAGGTGAGTTATCCTCACTATATAAACAGGGTCTAAGGCACCAAGGTCGGCCCTTTATCGGATTGAGATCCGGGTAATTTTTGTTATGATATTGCTTTGATATGTTGCATCCTGGTAGCTGGGATGGTATATGTTAGAGACCTGGTTGAGTTCGGTATCCTGAGATGTAGGGTGATGCTATGCTAGTAACCGGTTAGGTCGGTATCCTGGTTAGGGTGATGTTATGTTATGTGATCTGTTTGATCGGTTTGTTGACTGTGAATTGTTATATGATTATATGTTTATGTGCACATGGTTGTTTGGATTGGAGTTGGGTTGAGGCGGGTCCTGCTTTGTGCTGTAGGCCAAGATACCCAGGGCGGACCGGTTGCCCCGAAGGCCCAGCGAGCGGTCCGGATAGGCTGTAGGCCCCAAGAGGGCGGACCAGACGTGCCGAGGCTCGGAGAGTGGACCAGGCCGACTGAAGGCCCGGTGCGGGCGGACCAGTCATACTGTAGACTTGGAGAGTGGACCGGGTGGATTGAAGGCTCGGTGCGGGCGGACCAATCACCCTGCAGACTCGATGTATATGGCTAGACTCGGAGGGTGGACCAGGTGGACTGTTGGCCGGTGCGGCGGACCAGTCACACAGTAGACCCGAAGTGCATGGTTGTTCTTTATCGGATATGATATGGCGTGATTATGCGTGTATGGTATATGTGGTTGGTATTTTGGGGATATCTCACTAAGCTTTCGGGCTTACAGTTGTGGTTTTATGTTTTTCAGGTTCTTCAGGAAACCGTGGCAAGGCGAAGGCGTGATCGTACCGCTCCTCATGTTTAAGTTGTGATGTGATTCTGGGAATACTCTAAATAAAATGTATTAAAAACCTTTTTGTAATAATTTAATGAAATCGGGTTGTTTTTGAAAAGTTTAAATTGGTTGAGATTTTTCGGTCGTTACAAGTTGGTATCAAAGCCTTGGTTTGAGTGAATTGGGGGAACACTCGTGTGACTCCAGTCTCAAATCGAGGAGGGTTTTCGAAAGAGAATTTAAAACGGTTTTCAAAATGAGTAAAAGGAGGACGCGGAGGTACGATCAGCCGGAGCCAGTATGTAACCCCAAAATACCATACATGATATTTGTTTTTGAGCATTGTTAGAACAACATGCTAGTGCTAGGCTAGGGATCTTCAGGATTTCATGATAATGTTGCCTGATTTATGATGCATGTTAGCCTAGGGTTTCCTTGAGGGAGATTTCCAGTGTTCCTCTAGTAGTGAGGGTTGAGCACTTGTTTTGTATGTTTTCACTAGGGTGTTGTGGTAGTACTTCATACAAATATGGGTAGGTGTGGAAGGTAGTATGGGCCCGTACTACTGAAAGCACAGGACCCATATGCGTATCAGGGAAACCATGACCTCTAGGGTTGGGTTGTGAGTTAGTCCCCGGGTTAGTGGGAAGTGTCTGAGATTTTGTGGTGTTTTTTTTTTAGTATGGAGATTCTGAGACATGCTGGGAGTGGACCCGGGTCAGGATCGGAACCAGGAGAGGGAGTTCCGGGCGGGTCAGTACCACCTGAGGTTATTGGTCAGATGAGCACATGCGAGTTGGATGCGAGGATTCGTGAGATCCTGCATGATGAGGTTGCTGCGTTGTTTCGGGCCGAGTTGTCGGAACTGTTTGAGTCAATCAAGACCGCCATGGTTGAGTATTTTGATGAGCGCTATGCAGCTCTCTCAGAGACGGCTGTCGCGGCGGCTACAACGGCTGTAGCAGCGGCAGGGGGAGGAGCTGGTCGGGGTTTTCAGTATCGGGACTTTGATAATACGAAGCCTCCCACCTTTGATGGAGTTCAGGACCCAATTGTTGCTATAAGATGGTTATCAGATGTGGAGGGGTGTTTCTTCACGTGTTCATGCCCTACTGATCAGAGGGTGAGGTGTGCTCTGAACCTGTTGAGGCTCGGGGCGAAGGATTGGTGGAGATTGACCACAGGGTCATATTCGGATGCGCAAAGGGCCACGGTTTCATGGGATCAGTTCAGAGAGATGTTCATCACTCGTTATGTTCCGCGGGTTGAGAGGGAGAGATTGGCTCAGGAATTCCTTGAGCTGAAGCAGGATTCGGAGTCGGTGACGGAGATCACCAGGATGTTCACAGAGAGGGCGATGTTCTGCCCTTAGTTCGCTTCGGAGCAGGCTCAGATGTCTCGATATCTGAGCATGCTCAAGAGTGATATCAGACAGTTTGTGTCTACGCAGAGGTGCGAGACTTTGTTGGAGTTGCAGGAGACCGCCAAGCGGCGTGAGTTAGAGATTGAGTTGCAGTTGCGTGAGCTGAGGCAGGCTCCGGTGGAGTCGCAGTCGGCGCCGAAACGGTCCAAGACCGTTGATTCTAGGGTGGGAGATATGAGCAGCCACACTTGTGGGAAGTGTGGGAGGGGTCACACCGGAGTTTGTAGGTCCGGTGGTGCATGCCGCAAGTGCGGAAAGGAGGGGCACTATGCGAGGGATTGTCGGCAGTCAGCGCCGGTTCGGGATTTAAGGATTTGTTATCATTGTCATCAGGTTGGGACTTGAGGGTCAACTGTCCACAGCTTGCTGCAGGACCGGTCTAGAGGATCACGGGTGGAGGTCAGGGTGGAGCGGAGCCCCCAAGGGCTCAGGGTCGTGCTTTTCAGCTTACAGCAGAGGAGGTCAGAGCAGTGTCGGATGCAGCTGCGGGTATGTTTCTTTCTTGATGTCTTGATTATCTCGTGATTATTGTGGAGTATTGTTTATCTGCTAGTCTCATTGTGTGGTTTTCGGTGTGGTATTCGTTGTTCTTTGAGAGTTATAGTATGGTTATGGGTTAGTGATGGGAATTTCGTTGGTTATCATTCATGAGGGTTATTAGTGAAAATCTAGCGTTGGTCTGAATGCCGGGTAGCATCTGCTTTCTGAGGAATGGTTTGCTGCAGGTTGAGTTTCTTTCGAGCGGGTTGATCAGTGTGGAAATGTGATTTTATGAAGATTGCTAGTGTTAGTGGGAATCAGTCCGCGTGTAAGTGTTGGTTTTGTGTAGGGTTGTTTTGGGAGGTCGGGATAGCGACCGGTGGTTGATAGTCAGTGCCCTAAGTAGGGGAGAATTGGAAAATTCTCCGGAAGATCGATGAGTATGTGAGATTGTTTAGCTATCTAGGATTCAGCAATATTCTGTCAGCCAAGAGCGTAGGCCGGTATGAGTAAGTGGCAGGCATGCAGGGCGAAATACAGACCTAGGGCATTTGATGGTGGAGGGTCTGGGATCAGGCCGGGATTGAGTATGTATGATGGAGGTAGAGTTCGGAACCCCTAGAGGGCTAGAACAATATGCATGGGAGGATTTCTCGGAGAGATAACTCGAAATGATGAATGTTAGTTGAGCGGTCCGGATAGACTGAAGGCCGGTAGGCGTACCAGTCAGGCCGAAGGCTCGGAGAACGGTCCAGCCAGACTAAAGGCACTGGGGGGGGGTCCAGATTGGCTGAAGGTTCTAAGAGTGGTCCAGATTGACTGAAGGCCTAGTAAGGCGGTCCAGTCATGCTGAAGACTTTGCAGGTATTGTTAGACCGGTTCGAGAAAAGGATTGAGTATGTTGCGATGTGTTAGCATTAGAAGGTCTGGCCCCGGGTATTGATCTTGATTAGTGGAAATAGTGCATGGACTCAGGGGTCCTTACGAGTAGATTCAGATCATGTGTGTTGTATGGATAGCGGTTATGCTATAAAGGAGTGGTGTGGCGTTGGGCGAACAATGTGGCACTTGTCGTAGTGACAAAGCGGCCAAGTGTATTTCCTTAGTAAGGGAAAGAGAAAGGAATGTAACTCTGAGAGGGAGTGTAAATTCACGGAAGTGAAAGCAGCATCACATAGTTATGATTGGAGTGGCCTAATTACAGTCATTGAGCAGCGGGATTGCGGCAGTGGTATGGGATCACATCCGGTTTGGGATGTCTGCTGAGGTCGCGGAAGGCATTCCGCGGGTGTAGAGCCAGGAGGCTCGGAAGGGATGCAGGGAGGGAGTCTTGGGCTCCCAGTGTGACTCTGGTCAGGGAATTGTGTATGTGGTGGTGGTTCATCCTAGGGGATGTTTGGAGATGTCGTCAGCGTGACGGGTTTTCCCAACTCGAGAGTGTTAGGGCTAGTTCAGCATGTGCATGCGATTGCAAGAGGAGAACTCATGGGAGTTTCTCTGAGGCTGAAGAATGTTTCATTCTGTCAACAGGGTGTGGATAAAGTTGGACTCGGATCAGGAAACCGGTGGTTCAGGGTTATATCTAGCTCGTAAGAGTCAAGGGATTGTGGTGATCAGGATCGAGAAAAGTACCATGGAGTGGTACTCGGTTGATAAGTATGGAGCCTGGTGGGTGTGGTTATCAGAGGGTAAAGCCGGTGGCCGGCTTGAGACGGTGGTCAGGACACCGCAAGAAAGGAGAAAGTGAGTTTTGGGTTTCTATGGTTGTGCTTTGAGGAACCTGGTTTGGTTATTGCCAGGTGGTGGGTTGCGGGAGTATTTCTGAAGATGAGTTGCCACAGGCTTCGAGGGCGAAGCCTAACTTAAGTGGGGGAGAATTGTAACATCCCGGAATATCAAGAGTAAAGTTGAAGGGTTAAAAGAGTAAATTGGAAAGGGAAACTCGGCGAGTCCACGAGTGGACTCGGCGAGTAGGGTCGCAATTTTGGTCGCGTGTTAAGTGGCCAACTCGGCAAGTCGGCGGCTGGACTGAGCGAGTAGGCGCTGAGTGGAGAAAACCCTAATTTCGGAGGATGAGCCCTATATAAAGGACATTATACCCTCTCCCCAGCCTCCTTACCTTCCCTTGAGTCCAGAAAACCCTAAAAACGCGATTGTGAAGGATTGGAGTGCAATTGAACCTTGGAGGAAGATCTTGGAGAGTTAGGAGGCTTGGACCAAGGGGCTTTGCTGAGATTCGGATTTATTTGCTGTTGAGGCTTCCTTTTGAGGTATAATCTCGTTCTTGGGCTGTTATTTTTCTAGATTCATTATTCTTGGAATGTATGGGAGGTTTAGCTTGTGGTATCTTGAGTTTGAAGAGTAGATCTAAGGTTGCTACCTTAGATCTGGAGTGGAGGAGGTCTAAAGTGCATTAAATTCCCTGTTCTTGAGTGGTTAGTGAAGCCATCATGTCCCAAACCCTAGTCCTAAAGTGTAAAATGCCTAGATCTCTTTGGATTCACGTAAAGTTTGCCACTTTACGTGAGATGGGTTGTAGGAGGCTAGATCTACGTTTTGGATCAAATGCATGGCCTGGAAGGTTCTGTTTGAAATGAGATCTAGAGGCACTCGGCGAGTCACAAAGGTGTACTCGGCGAGTTGCTTGAAGATGGTCTGGAACTCGGCGAGTTGGAAGAACAACTCGGCGAGTAGGTTGAAGATAGCCTTGGACTCGGCAAGTCTGTTCTTGGACTCGGCGAGTCTAGTCGTGAGGTCCAAGTTTCTGCTGGTTGAGCTGTGACTCGGTGAGTCGAGTGAGAAAGGACTCAGAGTTGCTGGACTCGGCAAGTCTCGGGGTGACTCGGCGAGTTAAGTCGCAATTGGGGGAGATTCGGCGTATGTGGACTCGGCGAGTCATTGGGATGACTCGGCGAGTAGAGTCAGTCGGGGGTTGGCTTTGGCCAAAGGTTGACCAGTTATTCTCCAGGGGCATTCTGGTAGTAGTTGAATATTGTTTTGAGTTCAGTGTCTTGGTGTGGGCCAGTGTTGGAGATCGTATCAGTGGTTGGAGTAGCTTGGGTTATCTGTTCAGCCGGCAATTTCGAGGTGAGTTATCCTCACTATATAAACAGGGTCTAAGGCACCAAGGTCGGCCCTTTATCGGATTGAGATCCGGGTAATTTTTGTTATGATATTGCTTTGATATGTTGCATCCTGGTAGCTGGGATGGTATATGTTAGAGACCTGGTTGAGTTCGGTATCCTGAGATGTAGGGTGATGCTATGCTAGTAACCGGTTAGGTCGGTATCCTGGTTAGGGTGATGTTATGTTATGTGATCTGTTTGATCGGTTTGTTGACTGTGAATTGTTATATGATTATATGTTTATGTGCACATGGTTGTTTGGATTGGAGTTGGGTTGAGGCGGGTCCTGCTTTGTGCTGTAGGCCAAGATACCCAGGGCGGACCGGTTGCCCCGAAGGCCCAGCGAGCGGTCCGAATAGGCTGTAGGCCCCAAGAGGGCGGACCAGACGTGCCGAGGCTCGGAGAGTGGACCAGGCCGACTGAAGGCCCGGTGCGGGCGGACCAGTCATACTGTAGACTTGGAGAGTGGACCGGGTGGATTGAAGGCTCGGTGCGGGCGGACCAATCACCCTGCAGACTCGATGTATATGGCTAGACTCGGAGGGTGGACCAGGTGGACTGTTGGCCGGTGCGGCGGACCAGTCACACAGTAGACCCGAAGTGCATGGTTGTTCTTTATCGGATATGATATGGCGTGATTATGCGTGTATGGTATATGTGGTTGGTATTTTGGGGATATCTCACTAAGCTTTCGGGCTTACAGTTGTGGTTTTATGTTTTTCAGGTTCTTCAGGAGACCGTGGCAAGGTGAAGGCGTGATCGTACCGCTCCTCATGTTTAAGTTGTGATGTGATTCGGGAAATACTCTAAATAAAATGTATTAAAAACCTTTTTGTAATAATTTAATGAAATTGGGTTGTTTTTGAAAAGTTCAAATTGGTTGAGATTTTTCGGTCGTTACACAAGATGCAACCGTAAGGGCCATACCGCGAAGTATTGTAGGGCTCGGCTTCCCCAAATCCAGATGCCCAACTACAACAACAACAACAACAACAACAACAACAACAACGACTACAACAACACAAATGATGGAGCCAGTTATACCTCTTATGGGTGTGGGAAGACCGGACATTTCAAGCGAAATTGTCCCAATGCAAACAACCAAGCGACAGGAGTAGCAGGAAGAATGATGGCTATGGGACAAGGTGAAGCCTTCCAAGACCCCACAGTTGTTACCGGTACGTTTCTTCTTAACAACACCTACGCATGCATCCTATTCGATAGCGGAGCAGAGCGAAGCTTTGTTAGTAATAAATTTAAACATTTACTAAATCAACAACCCCAGAAGCTCAATGAAGCCTTCACGGTGGAAATGCCCAATGGGAAACAGAATTGACTAAGGATACCTACGTATACTGCACACTAACACTAAACCATCACACCTTCCAAATAAACTTGACGCCTGCGAATATTAGGAGTTTCGATGTGATCATCGGCATTAATTGGTTAAGCCCCCATCATGCCGATATTATGTGTCACGAGAAGGTCGTTCGCCTTCATCTTCCTAACCACGAAACCCTTATCGTATATGGAGACAAACCCAGCGTTAACCTTCGTCTTATCTCATGCATTAAAGCACAGAAGTGCTTGCATAAAAAGAACTGTGCATTCCTAGCTCATGTCCTGGACAAGTCCAAGGAAGAAATAAACCTTCAAGAGATTCCAGTGGTGTATGACTTTCCGAACGTGTTTCCCGAGGACCTCCCGGGTATTCCCCCTGACAGACAGGTCGAATTTCGGATAGACCTAGTACCAGGAGCCACTCCAATCGCCAAATCACCCTATAGGTTGGCTCCTACGGAAATGCAGGAACTGTCCAGCCAACTCAGTGAACTCTTGAATAAAGGATTCATCCAACCCATCTTCTCGCCATGGGGAGCTCTTGTCCTTTGCGTTAAGAAGAAAGACAGATCCTTCCGAATGTGCATAGACTACAGAGAGCTGAATAAGCTTACTGTCAAAAATCGCTATCCACTTCCACGAATCGACGATTTATTCGACCAGTTGCAAGGAGCAAGCTATTTCTCTAAGATAGAGCTGTGTTCTGGCTATCATCAACTCAAGGTCTGAGACGAGGATATTCTGAAGACCGATTTCCAAACATGTTATGGACATTATGAATTTGTCGTAATGCCCTTCGGTCTAACGAATGCCCCCGCCGCGTTCCTGGAACTGATGAATCGAGCCTGTCGACCATTCCTCGATGACTTTGTCATTGTTTTCATCGACGATATCCTAGTCTATTCTCGAAGTGAAGAGGAGCATATCAGACATCTTCGACGACTCCTGGAAACCCTGGGAGCGGAAAGGTTGTACGCAAAACTCTCCAAGTGTGAATTTTGGCTTCGAAGCGTCAGCTTCTTGGGTCATGTTGTCAGTAAAGAAGGGATACATGTGGATCCTTCTAAGGTTAAAGCAATTGAAGGATGGGCAGTCCCAATCACACCCACTGAAATTCATAAATTTCTAAGTCTCGCAGGCTATTACAGAAGATTCATTTAGAACTTCTCCAAAACAGCCAAGCCATTTACCATACTTACACAAAAAGGCATATCGTTCAAATGGATATAGGAGCAAGAAGTTGCCTTCCAAGACCTGGAGAAAGCCCTCTGTAGTGCACCAGTGCTATCGTTAGCAGAAGGAACTGAGGACTTCGTAGTTTACTGTAATGCTTCAAATCAAGGTTTAGGCTGTGTACTCATGCAGCGTGGGAAGATGATAGCTTATGCATCCCGACAACTAAAGACACATGAGGTGAATTATACCACCCATGATCTCAAATTTGGAGTGGTGGTCTTCACTTTGGAAGATTTTGAGACACTACCTTTATGGTACAAGTGCACCATCTTCACCAACCACAAGAGTCTCCATTACATTTGTAATACAAAGGAGTTAAACATGAGGTAACGAAGATGGATCAAGCCGCTAAACGATTATGAATGCGAAATCAAGTACCACCCAGGCAAGGCTAACGTGGTAGCTGATGCCTTGAGTCGGAAAGAATACTCAAATCGTCGTGCGAAGACTCTTTCAATAACCATTCAATCCTATCTGTCCTCGCAAATCAAAGCAGCCCGGTTCGATGCCATGAAGACAGAAAACAAAACAAGTGAAGTGTTACGTGGACCGGAATTCACGTGGAAATGCGAAGACCAGATGAAGAAAAGTACCCTCACCTATTCTCGCATTCTCAAATCTAGCTTCAAAAATAATTTCGGGTCGAAATTCCCTTTAACGGGGGGATGATATCACAACTAGCATCCTAGCTAGGAAATTCTGTACTCTTGTAAACATTATCTACTACTAAAATCGTAACCCTAATTCATATTAGGATTGAAGTTCATCCTATGTATACAAATTCAAACCCAGATCCACCAAGTAAAATTGAAAACCCTAAAAATCCCGGTTTAAACCCATTATGGACTAGGATGTTCTTGTTGGGCTTAATTGACCAATAAGCATCCAATTTAACTATGTTGGGCTTAAAACCTTTAAATGGGCCATAATTGGACTCACATTCATGAAACCTAATCTTTAGGGCCCTAACGAATCCAATTAGCCCTAATGGGCCATAAATCAATTCTTTTATGCATATTGGGCCGTAAACCCTCCTAACGGCCCAATGGACCAAAAACCATCAAATTGGGCTTCATATTATCGGACTCAAGCACTAAAGGGCCGAACACCCTTTCTCATTTCTCCCTCTCGGCCCAACACACACACATACACAAACACACACACACACACACACACACACACATATATATATATATATATATATATATATATATATATATATATATATATATATATATATATATATATATATAAAGGAAGGAAATGGAGGTTGACTTTGGAGGTGCTACCTCCATATTACACATCAAATAATAAGACAATTGCATCTCACACTTCCATGTAAGCTTGTATGATCCAACATGTATCAAGGTTTCTCACTTTCCTTTCTCCTTGATATCTCGGACGAGAGCTACAACCCACACAAAGAAAACTTCTTCAAACATCTTCCTTAATCACTCTTAAGTATTCTCTTCCTTCTTCCTCCAAAAATCTCGAAGTTTTGCTTGTGCATCAAGGGGATTTCCACAAGAACATCACATTTCTTGGTAAGTTGTACATATCTAAGAATTATATAACTCTTTCCTTATGTTGGATCACTTCTCTTAAACATTTTTGGTAATCATACTCCTAGAACCATCTCAAGTTCGAGATCTACTCAAAGGTGTTACTAGGATCAAAATCTTCTTCATTTCTTCTTCAAAACCGAATCATCAAACCCAAGGTGATTTCATACCCCTCTATTTTCGGTTTCACATAATTTATGGGGGAGAATACAAGTAAAATGTGTAGATCTATGTGTATTTGTATGATATGTGTGATTTCTTGTGTTTATGTGGTGAATATGTGCTAAAAATGAAAGAAATTTCGAGACCTATAGTTCACAAAGGAAAAATAAGTGATCTAGGATGTATTACACTTAACATGTCAAGATAAAATGCTATACAAAGTCTATAATAAGTACAATGAAACACAAAACTTGTTTTTGGGCTATTTTTGACAAATAAGCAATAGATGGAGAAAAGATACCATTCACGGTTTTTATAAGGGCCAAAAGGTCAAAACAGTTAAAAAGGAGTTATTATAAATACTATACTTTTTAAAGGACTAAAAGTGTAAATTTTAGCCTATTGGGCTAAACTTTTGGGCTTTCGGCCTTTAGGCCCAAAATTGCGAAAAACACGATTTTTAAGGGGATGGAATTGTAAGTTTCTCAAAACAGAGGTTTGAAACGTAAATAAACATATTTCAAGGGTTATAAATGTCTTATTTATCAAATAGGACTAAAAATGCAAAGTTTTTGGATTTTGGGTAAAAATTGTAAAAATTGCGAAAAATGAGGATTTAAATATAAATCTTTTCAAATAAGGGCTGAAACTGTCCAAGAAAAAAAGTTTGGGCTAAAAACTTTTTTTAAATAAGTCTTTGGGCCAAAATGTCAAGAATAATAGTTGAAGGACCTAAAATGTTATCTTTCGAAAAAAAGGGGACTAAAGTTGTCATTTTTATTAAGAGAAAGGCTGAATAGGTCAAGCCTACCTTTTTGAGTCAAATATTTTACTATTAATATACTTGGGTCAAAAATACTGAATTTTATAACTTATGAATTTAGAATGAAAAATATACATATATATTTCATAAACCTAAATATCGTTATAAAACAATTGACGAACGTTACAACATTTCGTATTAAATAAATCCTACATCACTAAATATATAGACAAACAAATACATAATACGATAGTTGGACCCATTATTCCCTATTTGTGCTTATTGGGCCTTCGTGACCCAATTTCATAATCTTTTGGGCCCACTATAATTAAAATATGTTTAATGGGCCTTGATGGACCAGTTGCATATTTGGTAGACCTTCATTAGCTTTTAAATACTATTGGGCCTCAATAGCCCATTTGTATTACTAATGTGGTCCCAAACATTCATCACGAGCTTAATGGGCTTTAACGGGCCTGTCGTATGCTCGAGGGCCTAGAACAACATACATGACCTACGGTCCGTCATGGTCCTCACTCATGTTTGTTAGGCCCACTTCATATTCATAAAAACATTAAACATTTGTAGACAAGGTTATTCGTATTCATAAACTATCAGTTTGGATTTAGTGAGAAATATCGTTCAGCACCAATAAATGTTTGGGTGTAGCCTGTAGTTATAATCAGAGTCTCCTGGAGGGAGAGCGAGAGTTGTGTATAGATCTATACGGGGGTGACTCCCCTACACCTAAGTTGTTCGCTACAGTTAGACTCGGACAGTCTAGGGTGACAAAACCTTGATCAGAAATCCGGCATTTTCACAAATGCTAAGGCAGGCGAAATAGTCATCATTATGTATGGTTATAACGACTCACATCGAGATCTGTTACTCATTTCCTTGTTTGAGAAGGCGAATTCATACATAGTAAACGTACGAGTAATCATTCAATAAATCCAAAAATTGTCATATTTTAATACGGGAAACATCGGGTTTTCCGGGGGTAACAACGATATTCATTACAAACAAATACTATTGATACAATGAACGAATTTGAAAGTTAATCATTTTACATATCATAAATCACACGCACTTACCCTTATGGGATCTTCACAACATTTTTCATAAACAATCTCTTTACAGAAAATATCGGATTTTCTGGGTTTTACAAACGACATAAACTCTTTTACCTCAAACATACTTATGAAATCACCAACATTATATATGTTGACCGTTTTCAAAATAACTTGTATTCTCAGGTATTCGTTAGTTCAAGGAAGCAACCAGCGTGTGCTGAAAGTCTCTTTTGTATTTGCTAATCATCAGACACTTTATATTTTGGTTTCATGTAATGTAAAACTATGTACTTGACGTGAACAATGCCATATGTACTATGTAATGTTTGGTGATGAATGTGTTGTCTTTCATGTATATTCATTATGATGATATTTCAATTGTTAGTCACGCCAGCCGCCGAACGTTTTTGCCATTTGGTTCGGGGGTGTGACACAACATTGGTAACCAAACTCCTAATAAATAACTCGCAAGCAAACGGGGTTCATAATGGAAACACTCCGCAAGAGACTTTTGATGCACAACTATTACTCCTAACAACCTTTAACTGCCCATATGATCAAAACCAGTTGGTAATTGAGTCTCCCGACTCCCAACAATGCACTAACACCCAAACAAGCAAAGAAGACTAACAATCTGAGACCTAATAGTCTCAATCAAATGACTACGCGGTCCCGCTCACTTGAATCATACATCAACTGGTTCACGATACATCATGACACCATCCAACCATTGAGAGGAGAAGCTCACAGTTCCTCACCGTTCTTGCCAAATTTCAATCCCAGCCATGAAGATTCCCGAGCAGCGCCCGGTGGGCCTATAGTCCTACGGCCATCATCCCACGAACTTGCAAGAATCCAAACAATGTACCGCTTAACACTTACCAAAACCACTAGAGCCATTCCATACTACAATACACAATCCTTCCACATTCTCGCAACCATTCTTGGTACAATATAACTCATCCGATCACTAGCCTAAAGACTCATGACCAACACTATGGGGGCCTACAGATACTCAACCATTAATCCACCGACTTGTAGAACTCAATCAACATCCCTCTCAACACTATCCAAACACAACACGGGCCATACCCTTCTATCACACACAATTCCCTTCATAATACATGCTGATACTAATGCAAAATTAGACGAAAACATGGTCACACACAAGCAGAGAATGAGATAGGGGTTGCACTCTTGTTCCAATTCATGGGCTACAAACCAATTAATAATCATGCCAATAACTCGAGCCAAGTGTTCTCATGCTATCTTACTCAGCCTACATAAATCCTCAAGGGAAACACATAACCACCCTAGATCTACTACAATTCTTCTTCCTCACAACGTTACCCATAGGGTGTGGTACCAGTAGATCTAACCGAAACGACGAACCTTAACTGCTAACAGAAACATCCTCATGAGTGGTCGAAACTAAAATCCCATAGTTGAAAAACTAAACAACATTTCCCTAACATCCGAACTTCCAATAACCAAGGACATCAGCCAAACTCGAGCCTACTATGAACAATATTCCACAACCAACCATTGAGGGTACCCATACCCAGAAATCAAAATGTACAACGTACATATTTTTTACAATAGGTTGGCGTATCTATTGAATGTCAATTGATACATCTCAAAACTTCCGAAGAACCTCTTATATTGACTATGAACGAAAAGACCATCGATCGAGAGTGCATTTTCAACTAATCCATTGATCCAAACACACTAATGGACAAAACCCACGAGGAGCTAAACATACCAAACTCTGAAACTTGGTTGACCAATCAAAAACTGCCCATCCTAGAATATAGGTATCAATATATACAACAAGGTGACAATTCCCTCAACAATCGATTCTCTATATGAGTGACCCAAGCACTTCTTGACCTATTCCTCTAAATTCCCGAAATGAACCACTGCTATAACGAGCTCCTTGTCCAACAACTTCTTCCCGCAAAGATGATTGTTGGACTTCTGAACACATACATCGGATGGAAACTTGTTCCGCACCTCCGTCTTGGCCAAATCCTAAACCAAGTTTCGTATTCCCGAAATGCAAATCCTTATGACCCATTATTCTTCAACCATAACTCGAATAGATCGGTGATCCTCCTAGTAGAATATCCAGATCTCCCCCACTTAGGGTTCAAACTACCACCTACTGACGTTGCAGACAGGACAGCCCAACTCACCTAGATACATAGCATCCCTGATCCTTCAAAACCTACCGATGCTAACATAATATCCCTAACAAGCTAACTATATGAATGACCATCCATTTGGCATCACACTAAACAATTACATTTATTCAAGATAAAACCGAGAGTCAAGATTCATACCAACGATTTCTTGCAAATCAACCTTGACATCTCGTAGGACGATGGGTGTTTGGGCTTGCACTCCCTCCGCAACCCATGCATGACAGTCGAGTTTGAGATGACCCGGATGGTGACAGTGAGAATATGTTCGATCCTTCTTGCAGTCACTAATGACATGCCCTTTTTTCCACACTTGTATCATTTGAAGTTGTGACAAGCAAACTCATGGGTTCCACCACACTTTGCATAGATATTAAAGTCCCACTGACTTCCAGTACCCAGTTTAGCAACCTCGAACTCCTCATCCATTGCTGAAGGAGCCCTCTTTCTCTTCCCGAGTAGCGTGCCACATCAAGATCTCCCTAGTAGTCACCTCACCAGTCCCTCTCATAGTCTGCAAGGCTGCAGTTCGCTCCTTGAATTTGGCAACTAGCCTCCCAGTGATCTGACTCACGATACCAGGTAACTCTTCTCATAAAATATGTGAAACCTCAGTGGCAATCCAACCATGTAACCTTGAGTCCACACCAATCTCAGAGGGCTCTGCTTCCCGTCTTGGCGTCGTCATCCTAGTAAACAAGACCAAAACGTCATCATTAATCCATCACGCTTTACCTACAAAATAGAAACATGCACATCATCCTCTACTAGATTCTTAGACTCTTGGTGATTTTACTTGATTCGAGTATGGATCATGTGCTTCCAGTAGTACGTGCCTAATACTACCTTCCACACCTATCCATACTTTCCTCAAGAATCATCCTGAATCTTCTAAGTTACCTCCTCATAGTGATACTACCAAAACCCGCTAAACAGCGCACCATGCGTACTACAACACTTCCTAGGCTATCCTAGGATCCTCACCTCACCCTACCATCAACTACCAAAAGACACCCATTAGTTCCAGTTAACTACTTCATGAATACAATCACATGTAACATAACTTAAATAATCTTAGATTAAAAGACTCAACCTTACAACGGTTGGACTCAAACAAGAGCTGTGCAATAGGGCCAAATCCTTCACTCTAAGATTATTTAACCTTTACAACATGTGACTTAACGTATTCACTTAGTAGTTAATTTACACTCGAAAGAGCCCTACTAAACATCAAGCAAGCAACATTCGAGCAGAAAAACTCTATAGGAAATAATACATCATAACTCAGGCAATTCTATCATGCAAATTTTAAAGATCCCTACCCTACAACTAGCATGCAGTTCTATCATAAACATCATAAACAAATAACAATGTGGGTAACTTGGGGTATACTTTCTTGCTCCGGTTGATCATACACATCTCATCCTTCCTTGATTACTTTTGAAAACAATTTTGAAAACGATTTTAAAAACTTTTACAAATCTTTAGTTTGAGTATGGATTCACACGAATGCTCATCCAATTCTCTCAAACCATGGCTCTGATACCAACTTTTAACATCCCAAAAATCATGGTAAAATTTTTCATTTTTCAAAACCAAACCAAATACCATAAATGTTTACAAAACAAAGTTTCCAAAGGGCAAAATCACAAATCAAAGTATCCCAAAACCAAATCTAATAAAATCTGATGGATGTGCACAATCAAGCTTTTGTCTTGCCCCGATCATTAGAAGCACCTGAAACATAACACTTAAACTGTAAGCCAAAACTTAGTGAGTTCCCCCAAAGTACCACATAACCAAACAATATACATAATGCATGATGGGTAAACACTCTTTCGACTGGATTACCCTGGCCCACAACCTTCTGTTGGATTGACACACTTGCCTATAATCTCCTGATTGGATTGCCACTCTGGCCCATAATCTCCCGATTGGATTACCAACGGGTTTGTTGACCGATAACCCAAAGTAGTACAACATCAACCCACCCACACTATGTCGACATATGTAACAAATAAACATATAACTAGCAAATTCAGGTAATTATATAGATCTACCAAGCTAACATATAATCAACATAGCATAATCCTATATACCAGGATACATAAACTAGTGGACCGAGATTGGTGACTTCGACCCACGTGTACAGTGAGGAGAAACTCACCTAAATCACAAAGCTGACTAAAAACCCAGCTCTATGTTGCATCGACCACAACTAACAACTCTCTTTAGCAAAGATGGGTGCTAAACACCTCCTAAAAAATCCACACCTTGTAAACCCTAAGTCTACCTTTCTAAAAATAGAAAGTTGACCAAAGTCAACCCATACTAAAAGTCAACGGTCAAAGTTAACGAAAAATGTTGACTTTAGTTAATCGCCACATCGTGGCCTTCCTTGGCCTCATCGTGGCCCTCATGCGATCAAACAGACGGGAAATTCCTAGTCGTCATGCCGTGGCGACCTATGGCTACATCGTGGGAGTTGAGGTTCCAACAACTTAATAGATTAAGCTATTTTCTTCGATTCCAAGAGCTCCAAATCTCAGATCTAGTCCATTCTATGGTCTAAATAGATAAAATTTCCAACTTTATACGTTAAGACACCCAAAGAGATTAAGATCTCCAACCCTAGGTCCAAATAAAGCCAAATACCACAATGTCTTAACCATTAAGCCCTTAATCTGAAAAATCCTTAACCCAACCACTCCAAAAGGGTTTTCTAATACCAGATCTACCATAAAGGTGGAAGCTTTATGGACATGCATACCAATACGTGTCTAGAATCCATTTTAGGTCAAAATAGGCTAAGAATGACCAAAACTCTTGTAAGATCAAGAACCGTTAACCAAAACCTATATCTACAATATATGTTGCTCAAGGCACTCATGAGAGTCATAAAGTTGCCAACTTTATGAGTTCTTTCCTTCCAAACTTGCTCAAGCATGAAGAACTTGGGATAATATTCAAGATCTAACCATTGTAAGCCACAAAGAAAGAAACTTGGACACTTACAAAGGTCCAGAGATGCCCAAAAGAGATCTTCACTTCAGCCAAGAAGCACCACACTCCTTTCCAATGTCTCTTATTTCTTCCCAAGCAACCAAGTTCACCAAAATGGACTCACAACTCTCAACGAGGATTAAGGTTAGGGTTTCTGAAACTTAAGGGTGATGGAGGCTGATAAGGAACCTTAAAAATGACTTAGAGGGGTTTAAATACGAAGCAAACCCTAAAAGAATCACGGGCTTGGGCAGGACAGCTGCCACGCCATGGCAACCTTTGGCCACGTCGTGGCCCTCTTTGGCCACATTACAACACATGATTTCCTCAAAAACTTAATCTTTAGTCCCTGATAAAAGTAAGCTTAACCAATCCGGAACACGGGTGTTACATGTTGTATGCCTTTCAGATGAACACATTAAATAAGTGATGAACTGTAGAAGAGAAGTAGTGATGCCCACCTTAGATCATTGTATTTTATTTCTTTGATACGATCATGCTGATAACATTTTGTATTGGATTCTTAATACAAGTGTACACTGATATGATTTATTAATTTAAAAAGTTAAAATTTTGGATGTACAGTGTGTTAAAATGCAGGTATCACATACACACTTGGCTCAACCTAAAAGGCAAGAATAACTAATTAAAGGGATTAAATTCTTATTTATTGATTCGTCAATAAATAACTAGAAATGAGTTAGAATGACTATTTGTGCAATAATAGACACAAGTTTGTATTATGGTAAAGTTACCATAATATGATCAAATATTAGAGGCTAAAAAAACTCACAGGGGTTTTCACTCCTTATATAAGGAAGGAAAGACTAAAACAACCTCCCAGCTAATCCTAATTTCGTCCTCTATCTCCTCTATCCATCTCCCCACTTCGTCGATGCAAAGATTGTAACTCAAATTGGTTTTGGTAATTTGCTTGTGCACTAAGGAAGAAGAAGGATTTTTCTTGCCTGAAGCCAAAGGGTGCGATTTCATTAGAGGGATTCTACTTTGAATCCTTGATTTTCTTGACAACAAGAAAATATACTGAGAGAGAGAGAGAGATAATCATTTTTATTGGATCTATCAGATAAACTAATAGTCATAAAGATCAACCATTTAGACATGTGGAGTTTTGTGGTGCATATGGATCAAGAGGAACAATGGGGTATTCAATAATATTCCAATTGATCCGGCGAACATAGTAGAAAGGGTAAAATCGTTATCTTTCAATTGGTGGAAACACAGGGGGGCATATAAAAACATTGATTGGAAAATTGGGAACCTATGTCCGTTTCTTTGTTTGTAATTTCTTTGTTTCTTTTTTGTACTTACATATCCGCATCATCTTGATGTGGGTTTAGTTTTAATTTATTTGCCGTTTCTAAAAAAATGATTTTAAAGAAAAGTTTTAAACCATAAAGAAACCATTTATGAAATTTTGTTATATATTTTTGTAGTTTTTTCTTAAACTTTTGGGTATTTGGATGGAGAAACTGAAACACAGAAAAAGGTCGTAATATTAATTAGAAGCAAGGGGAACAGGATAATAAGTTTTGACAGGTGGAAGTTTTTGAGATGCTCAAGTACTGGATGCTTAAATAAAAGGTGTTTTTTATTTACTAGTATGGTACTGTCTCATGTCAATTGTTTTATTATTGTTTCATTTTGCATGTTTTGACTTCCAGAATAATTGGATTATTCAAACCATCCACAGTCGGTCATACTTTGGAAGTAGGTATTGAATCATGACTGTCATGAATTTGGCTTATAGATTGTTAGAAATGGTTATACATTGCTATGATATTCATGAGTGATCATAAGGTCTGAGTATTGGATTTAACCCACGCTCACTTGAATCACTTCATGGAATTTATCTCGAGTGATCGTGAGGCGATAATATCATATAATCTTCAGACCTAGATATATGAGTTGTTGACTATGAATTGGTTGTACATTGATAGTACGAAACCGCATCGGTAACTCTATGTTATAAAACGTGTTGTTGTGTATGATTCAATGAATAGTTAGTACAAGCATATACTGTCGAAGTTTATATGTTCCTTTTAGTCCTTGGAGGATTAAAAGCGATATCTTGGGCCCCTAGATGATTTTGTTTTGACTTATGTGTCGGGCCCGGTCAGAACTAAATTGATGTGTTCGATTAAGTTCTATGTCAAACAAATCAGAAATCAGGAAACAAACTGTTGGAAAATAAGATTGATTGTGTTCCATGTGTTTGTCCGACTGATATCTTGAGAACAGAGGATTCTATGATCACTTATCTAAAATGGTATGTCTAAGTTCGACAAAGGCATTTAAGAGCCACAATTGCTAGTCGGATCCTGAAGGTATACTTACAACTATAGTTATTAGACTTATCCAAGTGGGAGACTGTTGGATAAGGTGTCTAAGTCCATAACTATATTTGGTATGTACTTGACCCGAGAGTAGCATGGTCCATTTGGGTTGCATTTCACTGGAACAATTTGTAAGGATGAACTTTTGAGAAGAGGTTATTTATGATTTATTAATATATTATAAGTTCTAATATATTAATATGAAATCATACTATTTAATTAGTATTGATCAAAAAATAATTTGGAATTAATTTTGTGATCAAAAGAGCCTAGTTAAATATATAAGGATTGATTGTGTAAATCATTCATTCTTATAAAGTGGGCTAATGATCCATGATTCTTTATGTTGGGCTAAACCCATATGGTGACCCATGGATACTCCATGAAGGTTAAAACCCATGGAGCATGAGGAATGTGGAAATTCATGCACATTAGGGTTTGCATGGTGTAACCCTAATGTAGCCACACTATATAAGAAGCCCTTTAGTTCATGAAATCGGCACCTAGGGTTCATGTATGAATGCTAGCCGATTTTGAGTGCATATTATATACTCTCAAGTTCTTCCATTTGTTGGTGGTGATTTGTGGTTCCACTTGAGGCATTCACACTATTGGTGCTAGGCTCTTAAAGCTTCAAGGTTTCAACTACACTAAAAGGTATGTCATCTAACTAGAATTTTGTAGCATAGATACTTCATTGTATGCTAGTCAGGATGATGCTTTGGAATTTTGAAAGTTTGCATGTATATTAGTGAAAACATAGATCCAAAACATCTAGGGTTATATGTACACCATATGAGTGTTAGAATGCTCTAAACCCATCAGGAGCCTGCAGGGAGATGCAATGCACAACCTGCAACAAGAAAGGGCACACTGCCCGATACTGCAAGTCACCGACACAACAGAACAACCAACCCAACAACGCTGGGGCAATTCATGCATGTTATGGGTGTGGAGAGACTGGTCATTTCAAAAGAATCTGTCCCAAGGCCAATTTCATTGTCTCTGTAAGGTGTTGGTTTAGATGCGATATACTAGGAATTATAAATTTAAAACCAATACATTAAAAATACACATCATGCACATAAATAAATCAACCTTTTTTTTGACGTTACACATGCAATTTGATTCAAGAAGGAGGAAGAAGGGGGTTTCAATTTCATTTTTCTACTAAAAATCAAAAGTGAGAGGTGTTATGTTGAGAAAGAGAGAGAGAGAGAGAGAGAGAGAGAGAGAGAGAGAGAGAGAGAGGGGTGGGGTGGGGTGGGGTGGGGGGGGGGGGGGGAGAAAGGTAGGGTAAAACCATATGGCTAGCATGAGTACATACAACGGAGGGTCTCGTGGTTTATATGGCAATGACCACTAACCATGAACACCACTCCAATGGTTAGTGGTTGCTAGTGGTTGGGGTGTAGACAATGGAATGCAACACCTAACCAATTTGTTTATCTCTAACTCTCTATATTATAAATAATTAAAAATATGTACTCACTCCATCCCATATTTATTGTTTACTTTTGATTTTTAAAGTATTTATTCTTTAACTTTGAGCTTAAATTTTTTATTTGTGTTATATTACTTGATGAAATTTATAAAAATGAAAATACATTTAAAACACAATCCACTCATATATTTTGCATCAAGTTATATATTAAAAATAAAAATATTTAAGGTCAAAATTGAAAAATAAAAACTTCAAAAATCAAAAAGTGGACAATAAGTATAAGACGGATGTAGTATTATTTATTTAAATAAAAAAAAGTAAGAGGGATATAATGATATGGAGTGGTATATATACTAACATTAAGCCATCATATTTATGATTAGGTGTGGGTAATACTAATATCCTAAGAAGAAAAAAAATCATTTTCTTTTGGATCTATTAAAAAGACTTACTATGTTAGTCATAAAAATCGATGATATTACAAAATGCAAAGTTAAGGACCATTCGTACACTTTTTTTTTCTTCATAAAAACAATTTTAATAATATGTTTTAAACCATAAGAAACCATTTATGAAATTTTGTTATATATCTTTGTAGTTTTTTCTTAAACTTTTGGGTATTTAGATGGAGAAACCGAAACATGGAGAAAGACCGTAATATAAATAAGAAGCAAGGGAAACAGGATAATAAGTTTTGACAGGTGGCAGTATTTGAGATGCTCAACTACTGTCAATGGTGAGTAAAGTGTTGGGATTTTAATGGCCGATACCATTATCAGCTCCATAATTATCAGCTCACCCTCTCCTCTTTCTTGCATTCTTTTTCTCCCAAAATTCCAATTCACAAAATTTCATACACCCCTAATCCACAAATCCTCGATAAATAGTAAAGATATACCAGTCCAAGAAATATACTTTTTTGCCAATTACATACAAGAAAAACGATGAATCATCAATCTATGAACATCCGAATTCAGGCACCATGCCCCCCTTCTCCTTCTTCTGCATTTCCTCCAAGATTTCATCAGAAAACCTCTTTGTAAGTGTCCTTTGGTACTTATAATTTACTACCTTTCTGTTTTTGCGCTTATTACTGAAATGGGTCGTTGTGTTTGGGGTTTTTGCATCTGGGTTTTGCACTTTTGCTTATATTATAGTCATTTCTCAAGATTTACCTTTTGTTTTGTTTTAGTTGTTGTTTTCCTCGGTTCCTATATCTGGGATTTACTCAAAAAAAAATTTCTTTTTCTGTTAACTAGCTATTTCTTGCTTAATTCTTCAATGGGTGATTTTCTTCTTCTTCTTACATTCGTCAATTCACTTGATTTAGGGTTTTATTATCTGGGTTTTGTTCTTTATCCTTGTTCTCCCAAATAGGTTACATACATATATGTATTCCCTAGGGCATTATAATTTGTAGTTTATTGAATCGATTCTTTGTCTTTGACAGAATATTGCCACGAGCAATTTGCTCTTCTGAAGTTGTATCCAATGTTGTGGTGCAAATGGAGGTCTCTTCTGATACGAGCAACTCATCTCTTACAACTTCAAAACATAAACGCGCCTTTGGGTGTTCAACAAAACGATCCTTGTTAAAACAGCCACTCAACAAAGATTTAAAGCCATTGAGGGCATTATTGTCATCCACCACACAAGACGCATCAGCTTCTGTTGTTAATGGTGGAAAGATAGGAGTGTTGTTGCTCAATCTTGGAGGTCCTGAAACTCTTGATGATGTGCAACCTTTTTTATTCAACCTTTTTGCAGACCCGGTATATTCCTATTTCTTACAATTCTTTTTTTTTTTCCCGATTTGTACACTTTATGCAAAATTTTGTAAAAGGGTTATTCTTCAGACAACCTCTTAAGGAATTAAGTAAACATTTTGATTCCCTAGTATCTTTCTGTAAAGATTTTTGTAAAGTTGAAGGCTTTTTGTTTTAAATTTTTGGGTAAATGCAAGAAATAGCAACATACTTTCATGGCTTGTATATCACAGCATTCAACTTTTATTTCTTAGGGACAATGACATAAAAACCATTAAGTTTGCAAGTTTTTGTCGATTTTACCCTTTTGTGGATTTTAGGTTTATTAAAACGGATGTTTGCAACTTTTTTTTTTTTTCAATTTTACCCTCTAGTTTATTAAAACCCTTATGTTTGGCAGAAATGTTCGGTTGTACCTTTTTTTTGGTTCATAAATACCCTTAAGTTTGGTTTTCTGGTTCGTTAAAGCCATCAAGTTTGGCAGAAATTTTCAGTTTTACTGGATAAATTTGCAAAAAGGTTAAAATTGAAAAAAAAAAGTTGCAAATTTGAGGCGTTAATGGACCTAAAATACGACTTTGGGTAAAAGTAAAACCGACAAAAACTTGCAAACTTAAGGGTTTTTATGTCATTTCCCTTATTTCTTTTAGTTACAACATTCTACTTTGAGAATTCTATCCAATTATAGCAATGTCATCCGATTACAAAACAATTTTCACTGCTATAACTGGGTAGATTACTGAAAGTAGATTGCATTAATAAAAAAAAGGTTGAAAGTAATATGCTTTAATAGAAGGAATTAAAGAAATGAAAAAAGAATGCTACAACACACAAATAAATAGAAGTATGTTGCTATTTCTTGCATTTATCCCTCTATTTGTTTTGACATTCTAGTTGTGGAAATGTGTGTAAATCTTGACAAATGAACCACAAACAGGATATTATTCGACTACCAAGATTGTTTCGTTTTCTTCAAAAGCCTTTGGCACAATTTATATCAGTTGCTAGAGCACCCAAAAGCAAGGAAGGGTATGCTGCAATTGGTGGTGGGTCCCCTCTTCGCCAGATCACCGATGATCAGGCATGATACTCACTGTTTTAAACATATTCTTATGTCATTATTTGTCTAATAATTGGAAGACTTTGCTAAATTTAAGCCATTTTTAGTGTTGTTTAAAATGTAAATTTGTTTATTTGGTACTTTGTGTTGATTTAGGCTAAAGAGTTAAGGAAAGCACTTTATGAAAAGAATGTTCCAGCAGAAGTGTATGTAGGTATGCGTTACTGGCATCCTTTCACTGAAGAAGCAATCGAGCAGGTATGCATTTATATGAATTTAAAGATATATTTTTTTTGTCTCATGTTTCTTTTATTAAGTGCATTTTGGACTATTTTGTTTTGGTTGAAGGGAGTAGGATTAATGATCCTAATGATCTTTAGAAATGAGATGAGAGTTATATTGGAATTGACATTGAAGGAGGAAATAGTTCTCCATGAAACTTAAATATGAATCAAATATTGGCTTAATGTCTATTTTGTTGATGGAAGTTTGAACAAAAAAAAAGCATTCATGAATCTATTCCAAAAATCTACTTGATGATATTGGTTGTTCATGTCAGTCTCCAAATACATAGAATTATCTACTAACATATTGTGTTAAAATCATCTTTGTAAACCCCTAACAAGATGATATTGTTGAATGTAAAAGTGAACTTCATTAGAGGTGTCTCATTCTATGTGCTTTATCATAATGTTCCTCATCAGTTTCAGGGGTGCTATTCCGACAATTATTCATCTAATCAATCATGTAATAGATTTTCTTCACTTTCATGTGGTAAAATGTTTACTCTTATCAATGCTACAATAAAACTAGAGAAAGAACAACTTAATAGAAAAATTAAGGGAAAGAAGGTTCATTTTCTTCACTTTTAACTTTTTAGTTTTTACAAATTTGCCCACATTTGGTTTTTCCTTCCATTTCTCAAATACTTTAAACATCATCTCAAGACAATATTTGGGGGTTGTTTCTTTTCGACTTAATCCAGACAGAACGGCTTAAATGGGTTAAGCCAAAAAGCACGGCTTAATGTATTAAGACACCAATCCTTTTTCTACATGCCCTTCTTTCTTTTTCCTCCCAACTCCTGTCACATTAAAATTGATGAATATTGTAAAATTTGTTTTTTGAAATGTAAGGGTAAAGTTGTCATTTAGTCTCATCTAGAAGGTTTATTTAATCTATAAAAAAGAAAAACAGACCTTATGTATACAACACTTTATCCAGACTTCCATACATACTTCATTACTTATTCAACCACTTTATCAATACACAAATGAAAAAAAAAAAAAAAAAAAAAAAAACTTATACGGGAAAAAGGAAACAATGCCTAAAGAATTATCTTTGTTATCATATCTCCTTTCTTTCTCTATATGGTGTAATTCAATCTCAATTATCTTTCCCCCTTTGTATTTTATAAATACTTAAACTTTTGTTTTCCATTATTTCCAGATAAAAAAAGATGGTGTGAACAAGCTGGTTGTACTTCCTCTATATCCTCAATTCTCAATATCAACAAGTGGTTCAAGCCTTAGACTCCTTGAAAGTATCTTTAGGTGATGAACAAACAACTCATCATGTTACCTTCAAATCACATATCCTCTCCAAACAACTTCATCACATTTTTTTTTTAATTGAATTCATAGGGAGGATGAATACCTTGTTAACATGCAACACACAGTTATACCTTCATGGTATCAACGTGAGGGGTACATTAAAGCCATGGCTGATTTAATTCAAAAAGAACTCATAAGATTCGATCGCCCTGAAAAGGTACCACATAATTGTATTTTAATAGATACATATTCTTTTGTTGTAAAGATTTTAATTGAATATGAATATATATGATGGATACAGGTGATGATTTTCTTTAGTGCTCATGGGGTGCCAGTTGCATATGTTGAAGAAGCTGGTGATCCTTATAAGGCAGAAATGGAAGAATGTGTGGATTTGATAATGGAGGAATTACAGAGAAGAAAGATAAATAATCCATATACTCTGGCTTATCAGGTGATTCATATATAGTTTTTCAATTTTTAATCTAAATCTTCTATTTGGACTATTTCCTTAAATTAAGGTGTTAGGAACGTAGCTATACAATGGGTAAATGTAATTAATAGCAATTCACTTCCATTTATTTGTCTATTCTAGCATTCTACTTGAAAATCATATGTTGTGTTTTTTCCGGATTAAAACCTCAACTTTATTTTTTTCATGAAAAGACCTTTCGTTTTTTCATTTTTTCCGATCTGCTCCTTTTAGTCATTTTTATCTAAAAAGCGTTGTAAAATGTGAGGGTTTTTTCAGGAAAAACTAAAAAAGTTGAGGATTTATTTGGAAACATTTAGAAGGTTGAGGGATATTTTCAGAAAAAAAAAAACAAAACAAAACAAAAAAAAAACGAAGTTGAGGGTTTTTTCAGAAAAAATGAAAAAAAGTATAAGTCTTTTTCATGAAAAAATAAAAATGAGGTTTATTTCTCGAAAAACACAAAATATACGGTATTTTATGAGATTAACCCAAAAAACCCTTGTTTCTATTACAACATTATACTTTCAGTTTTATGCTTATTAAGGCATTTCATTTTGTAAAAATCTATGCAATTGTCGATTTTGTTTTCAACCAAGTTATATAGTCATGAAAATTTCTTTTTAGTATTTGGATGACTCAAAGTCCAATGTTATAATAACACGAAGAAGCCAAAGTAGGATGCTATAAGCCTATAATAAACAAGTAAATGAAAGTACATTGCTATTTCTTGCATTTTAACACTTAAAATGGATGGTGTTGGTTTCTTGTGTTATTTTGATGCAGAGTAGAGTGGGGCCCGTGGAATGGTTGAAACCCTACACTGATGAGACAATCGTTGAACTTGGGGAAAAAGGGGTGAAAAGTCTTCTAGCTGTACCCATTAGGTACTTGATTCTCAAACATGTTACAATCATTGTATTTCTATATCTTACAAAAAAATATTAAGTTTTAAAAAATAAATAAATAAATAAATTGTTGCAGCTTTGTGAGTGAACATATTGAAACATTGGAGGAAATTGATGTGGAGTACAAGGAATTGGCGTTAAAATCTGGTATAGAGAAATGGGGTCGTGTCCCTGCATTGGGATGCGAACCCACCTTCATTCTTGATTTAGCAGATGCAGTCATTGAAAGCCTCCCGTATGTAGGAGCCATGGCTGTATCAAATCTTGAAGCTCGACAGGTAAAACACTTTGATTAATTTTTTCTTTTGTATATGTAGGGTCCCTATTTTTTTTTAAAAAATTTGTATCAAATATACCATTATGATTGGGTATAGCAATGGTATAATCTGTACAAGAAAAAGAGTTTAGGGACTTTTGATGGACAAAATAAATCTACAGACCAAATGTGGACAGCAAATAGTTGGTTATTAATTTATGAATTTTATTATTTTTTATCTGCAAATTATAATACTTTTATCTATCAAATTAAAGGTTAAATACATGATATGGTAATTACCCAATTGTAGGAAAGCTAATTCAAATACAATTTTTTTAAAGAAAATTAGATAGATTATAGATATATAATGATATAATTTCGTAAGTATACAAAAAGTATATATATTAATAATCAACTATATGCTGTCCACATTTGGCCACTCTACAATTTTTGTCCAACAAAGGTTTACGCTAGCTTTTTAAAATTGTTACTTATATTAGTTTTTCAGGAGGTTTTTAAATTTTTTCCAGCTACACCCTTAATTAATTATAAAAAGCATATTCTTCTAAATGTCTTTTTATGTCATTTTATATCTTTCAGCTTGTTTTACAAAATTTCATTTTTTATCAGCTAGCACGCCAAACATAGCTTTATTATACCATTATGACCGGCAAGCCACCTGCTATAGCCCTAAAAATTTAGGGACCATATATGTTGAAAAAGAAAATTAAAATCCAGAGGGACTAAACGTGGACACAACGAATAATCAGATGGCAGATTTCAACTAAACCCTATCTAACATTTATATTATTGTGAAAAAAGATTAAGTTTATAATATGGTTTTGTGCAGTCTTTGGTTCCACTAGGGAGTGTAGAGGAGCTTTTGGCAACGTATGATTCGCAACGTAGGGAGTTGCCAGCACCAGTTACGGTTTGGGAGTGGGGTTGGACCAAGAGTGCAGAGACATGGAACGGTCGAGCGGCTATGTTGGCGGTTATTGTCTTGCTGTTTCTGGAAGTCAGCACTGGGGAAGGCTTTCTTCATCAGTGGGGTGTGTTGCCATTGCAGTTGCCCGTGTTTCCTTGAGATATATATGGGATGATGGAATATGGAGGGAAGTGTTCCTATATTTTTTTGTTCTAAATGGGAGGATTTAATAGGTGATTAAAAAGCTAATTGTAAAGAATTCTACATATACTGCTCTGTTAATTGTAATTATCGGTTAAAATGCGCTGTCTATACGCTTGGTGGACTAAATAAACAGCGAACCCTTTTTCATATTGTTGGCATTACTTTGAATTTTACAAGTCGATATAAATAAGCGAAAACTCCAATGCAAAAGTAATGTAGTTTTTCCAATCCGGTAGATGATATTATATTATTCAATTATATTATCCGTTAACATCAAATTTTAAATTTTATGATACAGTTTTCGTTGTATGTTGATCATGATTTAACCCTTCCTCAGACACAATTTATTCATCTATGTTGATCATCTAAACACATCAAACGATACAAATGTTCATATGTTGATTATGTCAACCATCTGCAAAGCCTCCTTCTGTCATGTCTGAGACGTCACCACTTGTGATCTCTGGTTTGCCTTATAACGAGCCTATGAACACCACTCATCTTCCAGAGAGTACACCTTGAAGACTTCTTCTCAAAATCGGGATGAAAGGGGACGGAATTATCAATTATGGACGCCTACGGCTTATCTCAATCGTGCACAAAATAGTTGTGCACTTGTTGCTATTGATTAACAAATTAAAGACAAAGACCTAGTTATGCTTATCATCTTTGATAGAGAGAATACAATTGTCTCAAATCCACCATCGCTACACACCGATTCCCTATTATATTCAGTGAACTATACACCTTTACTAAAATATGATCGATTATGGTATTATAACTGTGTTTTTTTATCCAGATAAATGTCACATTTTACCAAAGGAAATATATCTTGGAAATTTTAGTTGGCGTTTCTGAGTCAACATCCACCCCACTTTTTGTGGCTGGATGACATGCCGTGTTTTTTGATCTAGTCAAATGCTGGTGCACTCCAATAAGGGACTCTCTCTTTCTCTGACATCACGTTTGCGGTCAACAAAGTGTGTCAATTTATGTATGCCCGGACAGAGAATCATTGGTTCATGTTTAAGCAAAGTCTACGTTATCTTTGTGTTGGTGTTTATCATAGTATGTTTATTTGTCAAACCTCAGGCTATTTCAACGATACTCATTGGAAAAACATTTCCAAGGATAAGATCTCTTCTCTCACAACTTTCTTGGACACTGATAGAGGTGGTTGCCCCGACGCTAGTCCGTGCATCCGGGACTTTGTTATGTATTTGGGTTCTAACTTTGTCTCTTGGGCCACCCACAAACAACGCACAATTTCTCGATCTTCCACATAGTCTAAGTACAAAGCAGTTACCACATAGTAGCTCCCCTTACTCGGCTTCAAGCTCTTCTTAATGCACTTGGTGTCTGTATTTGTACACCCTCAACTCCCATTTTACAGTGTAACGTATTGGGTGCAACTTACCTATCTACCAATCCTATAGTTCATGTCTGTAGCATATAGAAATTGATTTGTTTACCTTTTTAGAGAAAATGGTGCTTAAGGAAGTCTTCTTGTACATCTTAACAAAACCACAACTCTTAGATTTTCTTCCTATGGTCCAAGCTACATGACGTCAATACCCCTAGCTTGTGGGATGTATTAGACTATTTTAGTTATGTTTATATTTATCTTAATCTAGAGGGTACATATGTGTAACATTTATCTATATATAGATTACATAATATCATACAATCAAATATGTTATAAAATTTAATTTATTATGTATAGAACCTATTTTATGGGTTGTCTTAGTATTACGCATAAATAATTGTATCTGAATAATTTATTTTGATATGAATATCGAATAATATAATTTATAAATAATTTATAATGTTATTAAAATAAAAAGATGGACTAAAGTTGTATTAAACTACTAACTATAATTATTGCTCTTGAAAATCTATAAAAGTTAGAAAAATAATATAAATAAAATATAGTTTTTCAATGTTCAAAATAATGTTAGGCTATCCGGAGTGGATAGTGGTCCACGCATGAATTGTTGAGCTGGAGGGGCTAAGGACGTGTGAACACCGTCCCCAGCCCCGATGGTTTGGGTGTGGCGTGGCCATGAAGACGGACGAAGATGTGGCTTTTGATTGGTCCCTCACATTTCCTCTTTTTATCTCTCTCTTCTTTTTGCACCTTCACCACCTAACCACCAGTGAACACCGCCCCCAACCCTGGTGGTTTGGGTGTGAAACTCCATCAATATCTACGTGGCATCACTTGTATTCCCAAACCATACGTGATCATTCCATATAGCCTTATGGGTTGAACAAAATTAATATTCTACCATATACTACACTATTGAGTATTTACCTTATTTTTGTACAAAAAATATACAATATGCGTGTGTGTATCTTATTCCAATACTAAGTGTGAAACCCATGTAATACATGGATTTATTTAAAAAAAATTGAAATTCTAAACATCTGAGAAATTTGAATTTCTAAAAAAAATAAAAAAAATATTGAATTATTAAAATTAAAGTGTTTTTTTTTTTTTGTTTAAATTTAAACAAATACTTTAGATAAAGAAACAAAAAAATAATGAGACTTTAATTTAATAATTTAGAAATTAGAAAGAAAGTCATTTAATAAAGTTGATATGCATTTATCATTAAATTTAAATACTATGTAGAATTTAATAAAAATAGAAAAACCATAAAATGACATATGAAATAAAAATTAATTTAAAATAACCATAAAATGACATCTAACAAAATGAATGAGAATATAACATGAAAATATTTATTTATTAGAGTAGATGCGTTTTGATGTTGTGAGAATAGTATAGTTATATGCCATCAAATTTATGTAGTTTAGCATACTCAGGTAAGAGAATTCAACACAGAAGTGTGTTCGGATAAGATAAATTACTTCTTGAAAAGTTCTTAGAAAAGACAAAGTCTTGGTACTTGTGTATGGGATATAACATGTATAATAAGACATTTTTGTAACATGTACAGGTTTCTTACTTGATTAAATATTTTTTAGAACTTATCTATTCTCCTTGCACTCTATGAATCAAATATTTTTTTAGAACTTATCTATTCTCCTTGCACTCTATTGAATTATATGAATAAATCTCAATTTCAAGAATGTTCTTTTGCTATATATATATATATATATATATATATATATATATATATATATATATATATATATATATATATATATATATTATACAGGCGTAGTTAAACAAAATATCTTCATTCTTTACTAGATTCTAGACTTCAACAAGTCCATGTACCCGATTTTTATCTTTATGCAAAGAAAAATAACACATTCAACTGATCCCAAAGAAACAAAAAACAAAAAACAAAGAAAAGGTTTTATGCAACCGAAGAAACAAAAAACAAAGAAAAATAACACATTCAACTGATCCCAGAAACCAGAAAAGGTTTTATGTGGCTAGATATCGAATATTTCCAGTTTCACTCATTTTTGGACAAAATCCGAGTTAAACCGAATTGCCTTCATGCCTAAGTGACATGTGTTTGCACCAGAGGCGTAAAAGCAAACAACAGAATCATCGACAAGTGTTGTTAAAAAATCACCTTCTAAGCACAAATAGGTTTACCAGTTTGACATAGAAAGCCACTAATGGACCATGATCATGATCTTCTTCTTACAATATATAACAATACTACAAAGCAAGAATCAAGAGTTCCCTTGCAATATTTAGCTACAAAATACAATCATAGAAAGATTCAGGTTTATTTGGATTTTTCAGATCAATGGACCATATGATCAGGTCACATATCGTATAGTTTCAATGCTATATATATAAGTATGCTTCATGCAACACATACATACAAGGTCACCTTAAATCTACCCATGTGGAAAGAAGGTCGAGCATCATCACAATGGTGTCCACATGGTTCACTGGCAACATCGGTCTTATGAACGATCCTACCTGCCAAAATGTACACACGGGATCACCATTATAATCTAAAAGAGTAAAATACAAGAAACAGAAATGTACTTTCAATGATTTGTTAATTGAATAGACTTTCAAAGTATAATGCTCCAATAAGAAAAAAAAAAAAACAGAATGTGCAGTACTATAGTTGCTCACAGTTGAATAAATGAAAAATGTTATGATAGAGTAGGGTTTTCAAAGTACAATGTATTGATATAAAATAGATTAATAACAAAATCCTGTAATAGGATACTATGATACACAAATAAATGAACGTACATTGCTATTTCTTGCATTTAACCCTAGGTTTAACTGTTTACCAAGCTTTCTAAGTAACCAACATGTAAGATATGCATTGGAAAACTGTTTATTACATATAACTTAGCACATAAATATAACATTGAAGAATTCTCAACTCCTATCCCCTTCTAATACGGATCCCCGACACTGAGTTTCGGGTAAATACAACTTCTCTCCTTTCTTCAACTCCATCCTCTTGTGCCCCTTCCTCGAAAAAGCCCCTAAACCAATAGAAAGAAAGTGACATAAGAAAAACTCCCTTAACATCTTTCAAAAGGGTTGATGCCATCCGTGAGCATCCCCCACCAATCGGTCCCACAACCACTCACAGTGTACTTGAGACCTCACTTATGGATTCTCATCTCCCTACCAATAGGGCAAGAATGTAGAGACTACTCTAACCATAACTTTTGTCTTCCTTGTAATTCCGAATCTACCCTTGTTTACTATAACAAGCATCCTACTCTTCGTTACAAAAGCCTACTTCATACCCATTACGTCCTAACACACATCCAAACAAATATATCTTTCAAAGATAGTTTGAGAGAATTTCAATATGTTTTGAATCATCGCATATCATATCACATTTAAAGCTTGTATTTCACAACCAATGAACAAAAACACATAAAAAGACGCGGAAAAGAAAAAATCCATACCTTGGTGAAGACGCGTGATTCGGGGCGTTTGAGAATCCCGCATACACATTCGAATACGATTTGGTCAAATACGAAAAGTTGGCAATAGGTGGAAGAGGAGGCACCCTTTCGCCTTTCTTCAAAAGATCTTGCAAATTGACCCTCTGCAAAGTCAACACAGCCCGAGACTCCTTCCACATGAACACAAGCATCCCATCTTCAAACACAAACAACGACCCCGGTTTAGACCCCGGATACCTAAACCCGTATCCATTCGCAATCCCTTCACCGCTAAATGCCTCTTTCAAATCAAGAAAATTGGACTCCCCATCACTCTCCCATGGGAATGGCTCAACCGAAGGCTCATCAATGTTCACTATAAACATAGGCGACCCATTCGGGTGCAAAACATAATGAGTTCCTTCCAAGATTTTTGTCCCAATGAGACTACGTGTCCCTTGTGATTCTTCATATGAAAGCAACAGGAAAAACAAAGCTTTTCCTGGCTTGTTTTCGGATGGCCGCCCAGGCGGCCATCCGAAAGTGCCGCCCCATAAGCCTGCGTGCTCTTGACCAGCCACGGGCTCGTGTTGGGGCAGCTTGTACAGCGCGAATCGGCTATCGTGCATGTTTGGCCATGCACGATAAGACGATAGTCGCGCTGTTGAAGCATGTAATGTGAGTCCTATTGTCTCTCCAGATCTCAAAAACTCTTGAAATTGCACTTGTTTATTGTTCTCGGAGCTTTTCGAATGTTCATGGCTGCCATTGATGGAGCTTGATTTCCCAATGATGTGTTTGAAACTATCACGGAAATACCCCACGAGTGATTTCTTTTTTGAACTCTGCGTCCGATATATGTCTCGATGAAATTGAGCACGGGTAGACCCGGTAGATCGATCAAGAAACTTTCTAACTTCACCCAAATCTGATTGGGTTGGATCTGGATCCAACCCGTTATCACTATACATTTGCATTACCCTTGATCGCCTTTCAGTTAATCTACTAAAATCTTCAGATTCTGAGCATGGAAATGAAAACCCTTCTGCTGATTGTGGCACTTTGACTCGAATTTGACTTGTAACGATTTCAATTAGCTTCCTTCTGTCACCAAATGCTAATTTACTGAATGGGACAGGTGGCTTTTGTCCATGAAACCTTTGGGATTTGGAAACCCCACGTTCAGATGGACAAATCTTTCTTGAAAACTCCTTATCGACTGTGTTTCCAGCAAAGCTCTTGCTATGGAATAATTTACCCCCGTCTTTCTGCAGTCGAGGTTCAACTTCAAGCAATAACACATTACAGTTTCTGTCTACAGTTTTCATGGAGCCTGGATATATATAATTGTTTTCCCGCTCTCTTCCGTGAAGAAGAAACACAGACGATCCATCGACATTCCCGAGGATTTCAAATACGGGTGACCATAAAATCGGGCCTTCTTCGATTCCTAAAGGTCCGAGCTCTTGGGGGATGATTCGACATCCGACAACGGAGATAAAACCAGGCATGACGTAAACAACATTTCCTAGTTCGGGATTTTGGTGAACCCAAATCCCGATTATTGGTTGAACATTAATGAGAAACCTACAAAGGGATTTGTAGGAATTAACCCCTTTTCGCCACTCGATAAGATCTCGATGGGGGATCACACCAAGCAATTCGCATTGTGTTAACCATACTTTATCGGAACTCGCAAGAGCATACAGACTCCGGCAACAGATGGAGAGGTTAAACACGTCTCTGGGTGTGAGAGATCGAGTTACAACCGCGAAGATATCATCGGGTAAAGCTAGAAGCAGTTTTGACCCGCATGTATTATTGTGAAACAACATTCTAAGAATCAAATTGATCTATACCTATCACTATATCAACAAGAATTTGTTCATGAAACTAAAAAAAACAGTATAATTTACAGAGAATTTAGAGATATACAGCAGAACGAGCATCCATGAAGCTTCAATTCATGTTCCCCAAAATCCTGATTACTAATGGCTATGAATTGGTACTTTTGAGGAAAAAGGGCTCAAATTGGAAACCAATCTATCAAGATAGCATCTTTTTTAACAGAAATCAAATGGGTATGCTTTAAATTCTCAAATTTTGGTGTCTAGAGAGAGAAGGAATGGTCAATTGGCATCTTTCTTGAAAAAGAGAATCATGGGTACAAATAAATTCAAGAGAAATCAAAAGGGTTTGCTTAAGATTCCTGAAACTTTGCATCTGGAGAAAGAAAGATTGGTCAATTTTGAAGTCACCTTAGCTGGGTACAAACAGTTTGAACTGAGATCGTATGAATTTGCTTCAAATACTTCAATTCTGGCAACTGAATCAAGAAATATTAACTCAAAAGGTGATCTTGACGGATGCGAGTGTAGAAGAAGAAGAAGAAGAATAAGGTAGATGAGCAGAAAAAGGTGTGCCACTGTGTGTATATTGAAAGGAGACAAAACTAAGCATAGGAATTATCAATCATCTAATGCTTTCTTTTGTGAAATGAGCCACACAACAGCAGCCAATGTTGAAGCTGGGTGCGTCGAAGACAATTCCCTAGACGCCAAAAAGTCCTAAAACACAAGCACCCACCCACTACAAGTAAAATCTTAAATCCCATCACACATTTCCACAATAGAATACAATTCTTACCTTCTTACCATATTGTAAAGTTCTTTTTTTTACAATTATAATTTTTCCATAGTTTTTTTATTGGTCGCAGCTTCATTTATTTAGTAAGAGTTTTTTTTTTTTTTTTTTTTTTTTTTTTTTTTTTTTTTTTAATATTTTTAATCTCAGCTATTGTTTTGTTCTGTTTTTTAAAAACTAGTTGTGAGAGTGAGACATATGTATTACATGAGTTTATTTGAAAAAAATAAATAAACATATAAAGATCTAACAATTTAGAAAATTTAAATTTATAAGAAAAACGTAAAATATTAACTATTAAAATTCACAACTAGTTTTTTATCTTATGTCTTAATATAAGATTTAATTAATAATAAAAAAACATAAGATATAAGATTAAAATTATTAATTAGGACAATGAATTTCATATAATACGTAAATGTAAAAAATAAACAAAAAAATATGTTACTTGTAATAATAAAAAAAACATAAGATATAAGACAATTAACTTAAATTACAAACAGCTAATATCTTAAAAACGTCAAATCATTACTAATTAACAATAAATATTTTAAAATTGTCAAATTTTATCATTTTCCAAAGTTACATAACAAAAAAACTAATATTTTTGTCTTCTAGTATTTTATTTTTCTTTTATCTGTAAAACTTGTCTTATTTTTAATATTTAATATATACTAATAATTAATAATAAAAAAATTATATATAATATATGCGGTGTGGTGCAGGGTTTTTTGTGGTTTTTGAAAACTAATAACCACATCGCACCGTAAATTTGTGGTTTTTGAAAAACATAAAACTTCACCATCAGTTTTAATTACGGTTATGGTGTATCGGTTGTGGTTTATATGATTTTTACGGTTAATTTTAGTTACAGTGCGGTCTTTGCTCACCCGTAATCTTACCAAAAATTTCTGTTTTAGATTTTAAAAGTACCAAATCATCGGTACTTTTTTTTCTTGTATTTTTATTTGCATTGTTTTCTTCATCAACGATGCTTCAAATGCTAACGAAAAAACATGAATTTTTTAAAAAGTTATGCCAACAAATCCTTATTAATTTTATTTTCAAAGGAAACTATAAATACTTAATAATTATTTTAATATTTAACATACTTAATCAAGTGAACATATACATAGAATGACATAATTTTTTGTATTTTGATTTTTTTTTTATGTTAGATTTAAAAAAGACCTAACTGAATGGAAAAAAAATATAATAAGTTTTGTATAAAAACCAAAAACCAAACTATTAGTTTTTAGTTTCTCAAAATAGTTTAGTTTTTAGTGTTTTTTTAGGTGTAATATTATAGACCATCATCTTTGTATTTTCTTAACAAAAGTAAACAATTGATCTATATGGTTCAACAAAACTAGCATTGTGTGAGCTCAACTATCAAAACATCTATGTATTTGTTTATATTGTTTTATTTTTTTGTTTGATTCATCGATAAGTTTCATTTTATTTCACGGTTGATATAAAATTATTATATTATCCATACTAGTTGTGAGACTCGTATATTATACGGGTTAATTAAAACAAAATGTTAATATAAACAATTAAATGAAAATTTTATTTGAATTTGAAATTTAAAATAACTGAAAATTATGAGAAAAAAACATGCAAAAAATAAATAAATTAAAATTAAATGTTTAGTTATCATATTTGTGTACTAAACGGGTAAATTATAACAAAATGTTAAACACAAAGGTTTAAACTGTAAATTTATTTGAAATTGAAATTAAAATTTAGAATTTGAAATTTGAAATTTGAAATTAATAGTCATTATGGTAGGTTTAATTTATAGAAACTAAATTAATGATATATTGGAAATGAAAAATGAAGTAAATGACAAGTGAAAAATAAATATATCTCAAAATTATGACAAAATGATATGTGGCCAATTGAATGGGAGAATGACAAGTGACAAAATCATTCTTATTTATTAGGATAGATTTGATTTTTTTTATTATTAATTTTCTTTTCTAATTTTTATAATAATATTTTAATTATTATAAAACCCCGACATCACCTAACCTAAAACCGCCACATTCCTCCTCTTTTTATTACGACCTCCATCATCTTTATTTTTAAAGAACCAACCATCGTCATCGCAACCACAACCACCACCACCTTCCACTAGTGTTACCGTTACCTCCAACCTTCGCCTCCTTCTTCAACATGCACCACCGTAACCACCACCTGCCTCCTTTTCTACTACCACATTCCTCTTTTTTATCCATTTCTAATGCCCCTTCTTCATCGTCGACACACCCTTCTCCATCTTCGGTTCCTTCAAGATGTTGGTTGCCCCCTCTCACTCTTTGTCGCCCCCTCCCACTCTTTGTTTTTTGTTCAGAAACTTCAGTCGTAACCTACCACGAAACCTAGATTCCACATATTTCTTTATACAATCTTATTGGCCATCAACTTTGTATTTTCTTAACAAAAGTATACAATTGTGTAATTGAATAATATATGGTTGGCCTACATAATATGATTAATTGAATAAGTATATCAAAAGTAAAAATCGTTATTATGTATTTATAATTTCTGTTGAATATTAAAATTAGAAACACATGTTGGTCTCATTTTGTATTATGTTTTATAAAGTTACGTGTTTTTGTGAAGTTTTTGCAAAATTATTGATAGAGAAATCAATGAAAAAAAAGAAAGAAAAAAAAACCCTAAATTGAAAAAACTTGATAGGTTGTTATTTCCAAAATAAAAAACTAGATTTTTTAGGGTTAAATTTTAGTTCTAATAAAAAATCAAACCATTCTCAGGTGAATAGTTAAAAAACCATAAAATAACAAATTGTTAGATATATTATTGAAAATATAAAGTTTATTTTTTTAAAAAAAGTTCATTAGTAAACTTCAATCTTTTAATAATTATAGATTTTACCCCTTTTCATTATTATATTTAATAAAATTTTATTTGTAAAAGTTGTATTATTTATAAACAATACATGAAACTTTCAAAAATAACACAAAACATCAAATATTATAACAAGTTATGATTGCATAATAATTTCATTTTTTATTTTGATAACTACTACTAATTTAACTATTTGAGTTTTGGTGATTTGACAAGACATGTGGAATATATGATGGATAACATATTGATTAATGTTCAAATATTGGCACTACTCAGCCCATGTGGCCATGAAAGTTCGTATGCAACGACTCCAGAGCATGAGACATAGCCTCATGTTTGTGGTAGGAGATTAATCGAGCGCGAAAGCTAGCCCGGAAACCCTCGTGTAACATTCGGGTTTTTGGTAAGTTTCCTTTTATCCCCTTTAATGAAAATTGTTAACATTTTGGTCCCTGGCTAGTACACATGGCGTACTCTATGAGTACGCTTAGCATACTAGCCCATTATCAGATCGTGAGTTTCACCCACATATGCGGGGCATACGTGGAGTACGCATGGCGTACGTGGTGCAGGGGGAAAACCCTAATTTTTAGGGTTTACACTCTATTTAAACATCATTATAGCACCTCTTGGACATTTATTGACCAACCTCCATCATCTTATGCCCTAAAAACGAAACCCTAAGTGCCTCTTGTGAGTTTTGAGCTTGTAAGTGAGATTTTGGTGGTGTTTTAGTGGAAGAAGAAGAAGAAGAACTCTTGGTGGTTGATGTGGAGTAGCTTGGGCTTGCAGATCCAGCTTCATCATCATTATTTCAAGCCATTTGAGGTATAAAATTCTCTACTTGATGGTTCATTATGCTAGATTTAGTTTTGGGGATTAGCTTATGCATTTTTGGATCTTTTGAGTTAAAGTTGAGCTTTTGATCTACTCCAGAGGCCATGGATGTTAGATCTTAGCTCCATTAAGTCATCGTGTTCATAAAAATGCATACTTTATGGAGGATATTGGTCCATGCATATATTAAGGTATCTATTAAGCTCCTTTTATGAGCTATAAATCCCATTAAGCCATGCATGAGTGTAAAGTTGCCAACTTTACGTATTAAGTCACCCTTAGAGACCAGATTTGAGAGTTTGGCAAAAGGTATTAACTGTTTAAGTGATTAATGAAGTAGTTTGGGAGCCTGAGGCATACGCTGGGTGTACGAGCTGAGTACGAACCGTGTACTCAGCAGTTGGACGTTTAGACTTGGCAATTCTCGGTTTTGGTCCGTAGTTTGGGCTTTTAAGATTGGGCCTTGTTGGGCTATTAGGCTTGTGTTTTGGGCTTTTGACTAGTATATTGGGCTTCCTTGGATTTAGGCCCATGATGGTTTTAAGCCTAATTTGCAAGATTGGGCCATATTGGACTTTGGGTTGCCATTTAGGATTTGGGCCTATTGAGTAGTTGGGTTGGGCATGGGTTTTGGGCCAAGTAAGAAAAAGGGGTAAAATGGTCTTTTACCTTGGTTATGGGCTAAGTAGCTTAGATTTTTGGTTATGAGCCGAGATCCAATTATTAATTGGATATTATTTTGATGATGATGGCGCGAGAATTTTCTGGACCAACAGACCGAGATCCATTTGAGTGTTTTCAATAGCTAGAGGTGAGTTTTCCTCATTGTGTTTAGCAGGTCGAAGGCACCAATGTCGGCCCATGGTTTGTTATGTTTAGGATGTTAGATGTCTACAGGACTCTTGCATATGTTATGTGTTTGTATGTTTATCGGGAGGGGCTCGATAACCATTATGTATGCTATTTATCTTTGTGATTATTGCATGTGTTATGTGTTATGTGTTTATCTGTTTATATGTTTATATGTATACCTGGCTGGGCCTGATGCCTGGCGGGGCCAGATGACTAACAATTTGTATACCGAGCGGGGATCGATGTGTCACAACTAGCATTTTTAGCTAGGAAATTCTATTTTCATGTAAACATCAACTATTGTAAGACTTGTACTCTAAGTGAATATCATACTATATGCTAAATTGAAATCATCCATTTAAATCAAAACTCCTGAATGAAGTTCAAAACCTAATACAGTACATCTCATATATTCAACCATGGGTTAAAAACCCTAAAAATTCTGGTTCAAATATATTATGGACTAGGATCCTCTTTTTGGGCCTAATGGACCAGTAAATTTTCAATTTGGCTATTTTGGGTCAAGGAACCCTATTTGGGCTCTAATTGGACCCACATCCATGAAACTAAAGTATTTTGGGTCTGTGGGCCTAGGATGACTCATCTTATTTCTCATGGGCCATGATGGGCGGTAAATGATTTCATAACCCCTAATGGGCCGTAAACTATCTTCTTGGGCTTCATTGGGCCGTAAACCCTTTTCATTATCACTATTGGGCCATGAACCCTCATGAGGGCCCAATGGGCCAAAAACCTTCATCTTGGGCCTCATATGTTCGAACTAAATCAAGAAAAGGACCAAACTCTTTCATTCTCTTTTCCTTTCCCTCATTCTCGGCCCAACAACACAATAAAAAGGAAAAACAAATGGGAGGGAAGTAGAGTTTGACACCTCAATATTACCTAGTGGATATCCATGCAAGAGTTCATGTATCCATGCAAACCTCAAATCACTCTCTTCATAAGTCAACACTCCCCTCTCTTATCTCTCTCTAACTCTCAACCATAGAGTGTCTCACCACTCTCATCCTCTTTCATTTTAACTCCACCAAAAATCTCTCTGGAACATCAAGAATTCACTCATCATATCTCCAAATTTTCGAGTGTGTCTTGTGAAAGATCAAGAACTCTTCATCAAAGCTCATCACTTTTGGTAAGTTATTATTTGACTTTATGGTTTAACTTCACGATTTCACCAAAAATCTCTTCTTAACCCATATCATTTCATGATCTATGCTCTTAGAACTTCATAGATCTCGAAAATCTTCTCAAGAACACATCAAGTGCTGAGATCTCCTCATTTCCTCACAAAAAACCAAAAAATTCAAAGCAATGTGAGTTCATACCCCCTATTTTTTATTTTTACTTTGTTTTGGGGGAGAATACAAGTTGTTTTGTGTAGATCTATGTGTGTATGCATGATTTTATGTGTTTTCCTAGTTATATATATATATATATATGTGTGTGTGTGTGTGTGTGTGTGTGTGTCTGTGTGTGTGTGTGTGTGTTTATGTGTTGTAAACTTCATGAACTTAAAGATCTACCAAAAGATCATGATATTGGTATAACATAACGTCACAACTAGCATTTTGGCTACGAAATTCTAATCTCATGTAAACATTCTCTACTGTGATGCTTGTAACCCAAATTTTATAGTGTAACCTATGCTCATCCAATGACAACAAACTTAATCAACATTCTTCAGTAAAGCTCAAAATCTTATACAATACATCTCTTATGGTCAATTATGTGTTGAAAACTCTAGAAATTCCGGTTCAAGTTTATTATGAACTAGGATTCTCTTATTGGGCCTAATGGACCAATAAGCCTTCAACTTGACTATCTTGGGCCTAGGAACCCTAATTAGGCTTTCATTGGACCCATATCCATAAGGTTTTAGCATTTGGGCCTTGTTGGACCATAAATGATTTCATTTGCTTTAATAGGTCGTAAACCCTTTCTATTGGTCTTCATTGGGCCGAGAACCTTAATAAGGGCCCAATAGGCCGAAAAATACTTAGGCTTCTTAAAAATCGAACAAAACCATGAATGGGCCCAAACCATTCCATTTCCATTTCTTTTCTTAGCCCAATTCTCATCCCAATCAATTAACAAAAAAAAGATAAAAAAGGAATTATCTAGCACATGACACATCATTTTTGCATGGTGGTCTTCCATGCATATCACCTCACCATCTCTCTGTCTCTCTTTCTCTTTTTTTTTCTTATTATTGGCCGAGAGGCCCTCCTCTCTCCACAACTCACTTCAAAAATTCATCCAAGGTCTCATAATTTCCTCTTAAACTCAAGAAGGAACTCTCTCATTTTTCCTTGCTATTTTCGTGACTTTGGTGTGTGATCCCAAGAGTTCTTCAACAAATATCACCCACTTGCTTCCTAGGACCATCTAAGACCGAAAATCCTTCTCAAGAAGCTTCCTAGGGCCGAGATCTACTCCTTTTACCACCAAGAACTTAAAACATCAACGCAAAGTGAGTACATACCCCTTGTTTTTCGGTTTTACTTTGTTTTTGGTGGAGAATACAAGTTGCTATGTGTTAGATCTATGTATTTGTGCATGTTTATGTGTGTTTTCTAAGTGTATGTTGTGATTATGTAAAGAACTTCATAGATCTAGACAATATTTGGAAACTACAACACTTTATACAACTTACTATACGGATAAATATGCTAAACATGTGAAGATTCATAAGAAACTAAACAAAATCTTGAAAAAGGGCCATTTTTGACAAATAACCAAAAAGCTGAGTCTTTCTTTGCATTTACGGTTTTACAAGGACTAAAGGAGTCATTTTTAATAAAGAAATGGGTTTTTACGATATTTTTGGTGATAAAGGGGCCAAAAATGTAAAGTTTTGCATAATGGGCCTTAAAATGGGCTTTTCTGTTTTAGTGGGCCAAAGTTGTAAAAATTTCGATTTTTATGGATTAAATTGCTATTTTACACAAGTTTGAGGCTAAAATGTAAAACTTACGGTTTTATGGGTTGAAAATGCCACATTATTTGGATTTGGGCTATAAACGCAATTTTTTCCAAAACTTGGACCGGAAATGCCATTTTATCAAAAATGGGCTGAAAATGTAAATCTTGGTAAAATGGGCCGAAAATAATATTTTATATATATTTGGACCAAAAATGTCAATTTCTATAAAAATGAGCCAAAAATGACCTTTATTACAAAAATCAGGCCTTTTATGTTATTTTGCTAAACAAAGGAGCTAAGACATACAACAAAATGACAAACGAACTAAAAACATCGATTACTTTTTTATTGGGCCTAATTTATTCATTACATGTTTATTTGGGCCCTAGTAGTCCTTTTACATGCTTATTGGGCCTGGATTACACCTTTTATGTTCAATGGGCTTTAGTGGTCCATATACATGTTTACTGGACCTAAAATATACCTTACATGTTTATTGGGCCTTAGTGGTCCTTTTACATGTCTGTTGGGCCTCGTACATTCATATACATACTCGTTGGGCTCTTCAAACATAAAACATACAAGTAAACATTATATAATACAGTATAATACAATACTCGCATAAACTCAGTCGAGGTTACTAGTGAGACATGTCGGTTGACACCTCTAGAGTGTATGATCGTAGCCTGTAGTTATAACCAGAGTCTCCTGGAGGGAGAGCGAGAGTTTGTGTATAGATCTATACGGGGTGACTCCCCACACCTGAGCTGTTTGCTACAACTATACTAGGCCAGTCTAGAGTGACAAACCTTACCGTAAATCAAACCGGCGCCAAAGAACGCCGCGACAGGCGAACTCGTCAAATCAAGTATGGTTAAAATGGCTCACTTAGAAATCCTCTCCAACATAATTTTATAGAATACCTATAAAATCTTGTAGATACAAAAACATGCACATACTGTTATTCGGTCTTAGGGTTGAGACCACAACACTTTTATAAACAAAAAATATCGGATTTTCTGGGGTAATACCCGTTAAACGATATCTTTTACGTACTACAGAAAATACAGGGTTTTTATCTGGATTACATTTTTATACATTCTGAATACAGAAAACACACATGCATTAATACTTGATTTTGATACTTCACGTTCAAACCATTTTCAGAAAATATCCAATTTTCTAGTGTTTACAAACAATTCGAAACTTTTCATTTGAATATGCTTATGAACTCACCACCATTATATATGTTAACGTTTTTCAAAATAACTTGTATTCTCAGGGAATCGTTAAGAAGAAAGGTCAGCAGGAAATGGTGGAATTTGTTATATTTTGTTATCACCATACATTAAATATTTTGAACATGTAATTTATGACATTGTACTTGATGTAAACAATGTTGGTTGTCTTTGATATGTATGATGATGGTGTTGTCTTGTTTCAATTATTTACATTGTGATAATATTACAAGATGAAGTCACGCGCAAGCCCCCAGACGTTTCCACCGTCTGGTTCGGGGGTGTGACACATAACACTCATTTCAACTCATCTTACAAGAAAAAGGTTTAAAATACATATAAGTTGCTTAAAACTAAGAAAAACTTCATTAAAGGGGCTAAAGGTGACAAATTGACAAAAGAATGGGTTATTTATGTAACTCACGACTAATAAGGGGTTCAAAAGGAAAGTTTTTTTTTTGCTAAAGATGGCTAATCTCGACATTTGAGACCTTACAAGGACTAAAAATGTAAACATTTACATAAATGGGCCTTATTTGGGCTTCTCACGGTTTTGGGCCAAAAATTATAATTTTTGATCTTTTGTGGGCTTAAATGTCATTTTCAAGAAAGTGGTGCCAAAAATGTAAATTTTTGATAAGTAGGGTTAAAAAGGTGAAATTATAAAAATTTGGGCCAAAAGATGAAATTATCTATAATGGGCCGAAAATATATACTTTTTATAAAAGTCAAGCCAAAAATAATATTTTTGACAAAAATAAGTTAAAAATGTTATTTTTACAAAAACTAGCCTTAAATGCAAGTTTTGTCAAAAAAGGGGCTTAAAATGTTATTTTTACCAAAAATGGGTCTTAATTGTAAATTCTTGGCTTAATTGGCCAAGAATGTCATTTTTACACAAAGTGGGCTTTTTATGTCATTGTGGCAAATAATTGAATTAAAACAAGCAATAATATAACAAATAAGCTAATTTTGCCTTTCTCATACTATTGGGCCTTAGTGACCCATATATATGCTTGATAGGTCTTGAATATTCCTTATATGTTTATTGGGCCTCATTGATCTATTAGCATGCTCGACGGACCTTGGATACTCTTTGCGTACTATTTGGGTCTGTAAATACCTTACATGTGAAATGGGCCTTAGTTGTCCTTTACATATATTTTGGGCCCAGGTTATATTATCTCATCCCTTATGATCATAGAAATGATTTACATGTTTAGTGGGCCTCAGTCGTGCACTTACATGTTTATTTGGGCCCGTAATGCGTTTTATATGTTTCTCTTCGTGTAAATTCAATTAAGGATCTAGTGAGACATGTCGGTTGACACCTATTGAGTGTACGATCGTAGTCTGTAGTTATAACCAGTGTCTCTTGGACGGAGAGCGGGGTTTAGTGTATAGATCTATACAGGGATGATACCCCACACCTGAGTTGTTCGCTACAGTTATACTAAACCGGTCTAGGGTGACGAAAACCTTATTCTATTTTCGTCGGCATCCTAAAACGCCAAGACAGGCGAAATTGTCATTATCTAGTATGGTTATTGTCACACCCCCGAACCAGATGGCGGAAACATCCGAGGGCTCGCGTGACTTTAATTGAATACCATCACAATGAATATACATGAATCATAACATAAACGTCACCATGCATCAATATATTACAATTGGAATTGTTTACATCAAGTACATTGTTTTAACATTACACATTCCGAACATAAATAGTTTGAGTGTTTTTAACAACATAACATCTAACATTACTTCATAGTACTCTTCCACTTACCTGTTACATGAGAATACAAGTTATTTTGGAAAAACGTCAACATATGAAATGTTGGTGAGTTCATAAGAAATGTTGTGATAAAATGGTTTGTGCAGTTTTATAAAACCCAGAAAATCCAATATTTTTTGAAAAGACTTTTGTTTATCAAAGGTTGAGATCCATAAGTTGATGCATGAATGATTTCAAAAAACATATATATATATATATATATATATATATATATATATATATATATATATATATATATATATATATATATATATATATATATATATATATATATATATATATATATATATATATATATATATATATATATATATATATATATATATATATATATATATATATATATATGAAGGGTATTTTATATCATAGTTATTAAGTTTCGTACAAGTAGTATTGAATTCCCCGAAAAACCCGATGTTTTCCGATGTTGAAATGTATTCGTGATTACTGATTTTTGTATTGTCTTAACGAATGAATATTGAATTAATCCATATTGTATATTGTCCTAATTTTATCTACTTTGATTTCTCGTAAGCCTTAACAAATGAAGAGAAGGGGAATATTATGTCCCGCTACTATCGTAAATTCCTTAGGCTATCGTGGATGCGAAAGACACGATGGTCCAACTCGCACTTGATTACTGTGACCTTACTAGCATTTGATTTAACATTTGTTGTTTTGTATTGATTCGAGACCGAATCAATTCGTTTATAACGATATTTGGTTTTGAAGGTGTATTTGTTTTTCGTTTTGTCACTAACCGGATATCTTGTATTTTGCCTTAATGAATTAATTTGTTTAGAAGTATGACTTTGACCCTTTTCACTACCTTTCTTTTATAAAATTTACACTTTTAGTCCTTTATATAAAAGAATTTCATTTTTAGTCCTTAAAAACATATTCTTGACACTTTTATATCATAAACTTGTTGAAAAGATATTTTAACGCAAATTATATTTAGTAAACAGTTTTAGCCCTTCCAGAATGGTATTTCTCGGTTAGAACCCCAAATTTTGCAATTTTTACAGTTTTGGCCCAAAATACAAAAAGTTTACATTTTTGATCCTTTTTGGAGTTTAAAAGCATTTTTGACCTTAGAAATAGTTTTATTTCACTTCATGTCCCCTGTTTTACAGAATATTACAATTCAGCCCCTTAAAAACTTCAATTTTCACAATTTTGGGCTTGTTGGGCCGAAAAGCCCATATTTAGCCCAATAACTCAAATTTTTGCATTTTAAGTCCTTTGAAAATTCTAATATTCAGAAAAAAGATTATAAAAACTGTTTTGACTCTTTTGACCCTCAAGAAACCGTGACTTGGCAGTTTTTACCCCAAGTTTTGTATTTTTAACATTTTAAGTCCTAAAATGGGTTTTATGTTAAAGTATGTTCCTCATAACCTTATAAACTGTTTTTCTTAACTAGTTTAGTGTATAAGAACTTAGTTTTTGTTTGTTTCCTTTCTCATGTCATATATCTCGAATTATCACCCCTTTTTGTTATATATTTATCACAAAAACACATAACATCACACACATAAATGCATAAAATCACACATAGCATACACATACACATAGATCTACACATTTTCTTGTATTATCCCACATAAAACATATGAAAACCGAAAATAGAGGGGGTATGAGGCTCACCTTGAGTTGTATTTTCGGTTTTGAAGAGAGAAAAGAAGAAGATTTCGATCCTAGCAAGTCCCCTTGGTAGATCTCGAGTTTTGTGACTTCTAAGGTGCAAGATCACAAGATTGAGTGGATTTAGAAGAGATTTTTGGATGAAATGAAATAACTAGATCATGGATTGGTCATCAACTTACCTTAGATGATGAATTACTTGTTGAAAACCTCTTGAAACACAAGCAAATTTCGAGATTTTGGAAGAAGAAGAATGGATGATTCTTGAGTGTTTTAGAGAGAGTTTTGTGAGATGTATGTGTTCATTCTCTTGCTCTCAGCCGAAGATAGAATAGAGAGATAAGGGAGAGTTTTGAAGTGACCATGCATGGGAACATGGGAAGTGTGCTTGGTTACCCCATGAACAATTGTGAGGTGGCACCAAAAGTCAACTTCTCTTCTTGGGTTTGGGCTTGGGCCGAGAATGAAGAGGGAAAAGAAAAGATTTTTGGGCTTTTTGCCTTTAAGCCCATATTATAGCTAAGTTAGATGATGCTTGGCCTAAATAAATCAAAGTATAATTTTTATGACCTAATAGGGCTAAATTAATTTGGTTGTGACCCATTAAGGCCCAAAATATTATGTTTCATGTAAATGGGTCCATTTAGGGCCCATTAGAGAGTTCTAGATTCAAGATGGATAATTTGGAAGTTTATTAGTCCATTAGGCCCAATAAGGAATCCTAGTCCAAAATGAATTCAAATTAGGATTTCAAAGGTTTCCAATTCTTTGTTGACCATTTGTAGGGCTAGAATGTAGTATTTGATGAAGTTTTGTTGTTATAGAATAAGAATCATGCATGCTTTCATGTTATTGATTCATAGTTGTTTTAAGTGTTGTAGTTACAAGGCACCAAAATTTCTAGTTGTGACATCATCCCCCCATTAGAGGGAATTTCGTCCCGAAATTCTTTTGAAAGCTAGATTTGACAATGTGAGAATAGATGAGGGTACTTCTGCTTCATTTGATCTTCGCGTTCCCATGTAAATTCTGGTCCGCGTCTTGCGCTCCATCGAACTTTCACGATCGGAATGCGGCTCTGCTTGGTACGCTTTACCTCTCGGTCCATGATTTCAACCGGCTCTTCGATGAACAGAAGGTTCTCATTGATCTTGATTTCCTCTAATGGAATGACGAGAGTCTCGTCAGATAAGCACTTTTTCAAGTTGGAGACGTGGAACACAGGGTGTACACTTCTGAGCTCAGCGGGTAGTTGCAATCTATAAGCCACTGGACTGATTCGGGCAAGAATCTCGAAGGGTCCAATGTATTGAGGGTTCAGTTTTCCCCGCTTCCCAAAACGAATCACTCCTTTCCAAGGAGAGACTTTTAGTAACACCCTATCTCCGACTTCGAATTCCAAGGGCTTTCGTCGTTTATCGGCGTAGCTCTTCTGTCTGTCTCGTAACGATTGTAGTCGTGCTCTGATCTGAATTATCTTCTCGGTCGTCTCGCGTATGGTTTCCAGTCCTGTTAAGGCGTTGTTTGGAGTTTGCCCTCTCACTAGCTGGGTGTCTCCTACCTCAGCCCAGCACAACGGTGATATACACTTACGCCCGTATAATGCTTTGAAAGGAGCAACTTTGATACTCGAGTGATAACTGTTGTTATACGAGAATTCGATCAAAGGCAAGTGGGTATCCCATGATCTTCCAAAGTCTATTACACATGCTCGGAGCATATCTTCTAGTGTTTGAATCGTTCGCTCGCTTTGACCATCCGTTTGTGGGTGGTAGGCAGTGCTCATATCGAGTTGTGTTCCCATAGATTTCTGAAGCGATTGCCAAAAGCGTGAAGTAAATATACTATCCCTATCCGAGATGATTGATACTGGTACTCCGTGGAGTCTCACGATTTCCCTGATATAGATTCTTGTCAGGCGCTCCATCTTGTATGATTCTTTTATAGGCAGGAAATGGGTGGATTCCGTTAGTCTATCAACTATTACCTAGATCGTGTCCAAACCGTCCGACGACTTGGGTAGTTTGGTCACAAAATCCATGGTAAACCTTTCCCATTTCCACTCGGGAATTACTGGCTGCTGTAGTAATCCAGAGGGCTTCTGATATTCAACCTTTACTTTAGCACAAGTGAGGCACTTGCTCACGTATGTGGCAATCTCTGCCTTCATATTTGGCCACCAATAATGTTTCTTAACATCCAAGTACATCTTGTCTGAACCCGGATGGATGGAGTATCGCGTCTTGTGAGCCTCGTTCATGACTACCTCTCCGAATCCCCCAAGTTTAGGGACCTATATGCGGTTCATGAAGTAGTATGCTCCATCTTCCTTCACCTCCAAGTTCTTCTCCATTCCATGCAGCACTTCACTAGTTTTGTTTTCCGCCTTCATGGCATCTAACTGAGTCGTTCTGATTTGCGAGGTCAGGTGGGATTGGATGGTTATCGAGAGAGTTTTCACACAACGACTTGAGTATTCCTTCCGACTCAAGGCATCGGCTACTACGTTAGCCTTGCCTGGATGATACTTGATTTCGCACTCGTAGTCGTTTAGAAGTTCGACCCATCTTCATTGCCTCATGTTTAGCTCCTTTTGATTCAAGATGTGCTAAAGACTCTTGTGGTCAGTGAAGATAGTGCACTTGGTACCGTACATGTAGTGTCTCCAAATGTTCAGGGAAAAGACCACTGCTCCCAGTTTGTCACACCCCCAAACCAAGGATGGCGGAAACGTCCAGGGGTGGAGGACTTCATGTACAGTATCACAACAACGTGTATAATAGTGCTCAAAGTAAATACAACCATCATAAATATAATTGAAAAAGTTACATCAAAGTATATGTTTACATGTTTCAAAATCAATTACAATATGATGACAAAAATAAATTGTTGACGGTTTAACGTCCCATCCTCAAAGCGCTGAAGTTTTCCTGTTTCACTGATTTCCTGAGAATACAAGTAGTTTTGAAAAAGAGTGTCAACAATTAAGTTGGTGAGTTCATAAGAGTTTTGTTTGGAGTAAAAAAAAAACCGTTTTCCTTCTTAAAATCGATGAAGTTTGACTTCCAGAAAATCCAATATTTTCTTAGTTAAGTGTAAACTGAATAATCCTAAATGATATGTTGATGTATTCTAGATTTACCCGTAGATTTCCCCTATAATTGTCCAGACTATATAAGTTATATAAGATTTAGGTTAGATAAAACGTCGAATGTAATGGGTCCGCCCTAGGTCCACAACCAAACAAGGAACAGGAGATGAGGCGGGCACCACCAGTTCCAAGCCAATCCAGACTAAATTCTTGTATGACTCAAGCATATACGCTCAACGATTATAGTTGAAGTCTAACCATATGAAAATCTATTGTGATTATAACCTATACATATCATAGTTCACCGGGGAGTAATAGGGATTAGAGAACCTGAACTATGCATATGAATAGCTTATCAAAAGTGATGGTGATGGTGAGTGTAACCTATACAATGTGTTAATGTCAATATAACCTATACATATCATAGTTCACCGGGGAATAATAGAGATTAGTGAACCTGAACTATGCATATGAATAGCTTATCGACAGTGATGTGAATATAACCTATATGATGTGTTAATGTGAATATAACCTATACATATCATAGTTCACCGGGGAATAATAGAGATTAGTGAACCTGAACTATGCATATGAATAGCTTATCGAAAGTGATGTGAATATAACCTATATGATGTGTTGATGTGAATATAACCTATACATATCATAGTTCACCGGGGAATAATAGAGATTAGTGAACCTGAACTATGCATATGAATAGCTTATCGACAGTGATGTGAATATAACCTATATGATGTGTTAATGTGAATATAACCTATACATATCATAGTTCACCGGGGAATAATAGAGATTAGTGAACCTGAACTATGCATATGAATAGCTTATCGAAAGTGATGTGAATATAACCTATATGATGTGTTGATGTGAATATAACCTATACATATCATAGTTCACCGCCCCCAAACCAAGGATGGCGGAAACGTCCAGGGGTGGAGGACTTCATGTACAGTATCACAACAACGTGTATAATAGTGCTCAAAGTAAATACAACCATCATAAATATAATTGAAAAAGTTACATCAAAGTATATGTTTACATGTTTCAAAATCAATTACAATATGATGACAAAAATAAATTGTTGACGGTTTAACGTCCCATCCTCAAAGCGCTGAAGTTTTCCTGTTTCACTGATTTCCTGAGAATACAAGTAGTTTTGAAAAAGAGTGTCAACAATTAAGTTGGTGAGTTCATAAGAGTTTTGTTTGGAGTAAAAAAAAAACCGTTTTCCTTCTTAAAATCGATGAAGTTTGACTTCCAGAAAATCCAATATTTTCTTAGTTAAGTGTAAACTGAATAATCCTAAATGATACGTTGATGTATTCTAGATTTACCCGTAGATTTCCCCTATAATTGTCCAGCCTATATAAGTTATATAAGATTTAGGTTAGATAAAACGTCGAATGTAATGGGTCCGCCCTAGGTCCACAACCAAACAAGGAACAGGAGATGAGGCGGGCACCACCAGTTCCAAGCCAATCCAGACTAAATTCTTGTATGACTCAAGCATATACGCTCAACGATTATAGTTGAAGTCTAACCATATGAAAATCTATTGTGATTATAACCTATACATATCATAGTTCACCGGGGAGTAATAGGGATTAGAGAACCTGAACTATGCATATGAATAGCTTATCAAAAGTGATGGTGATGGTGAGTGTAACCTATACAATGTGTTAATGTCAATATAACCTATACATATCATAGTTCACCGGGGAATAATAGAGATTAGTGAACCTGAACTATGCATATGAATAGCTTATCGACAGTGATGTGAATATAACCTATATGATGTGTTAATGTGAATATAACCTATACATATCATAGTTCACCGGGGAATAATAGAGATTAGTGAACCTGAACTATGCATATGAATAGCTTATCGAAAGTGATGTGAATATAACCTATATGATGTGTTGATGTGAATATAACCTATACATATCATAGTTCACCGGGGAATAATAGAGATTAGTGAACCTGAACTATGCATATGAATAGCTTATCGAAAGTGATGGTGAATTCCTTTCTTGTAATTAAGTTCCTAGAGTAGATGAAACATAAACTATACCTATTATAGTTTATTACATTGTTTGTAATATGTATTTACCATAACTATACCAATTATAACTAATGAGTTCGTTTGTGGGGGGTATAATGGCTTAACTATACTTATTATAGATTATCTTAATCGTCCATAGCGGCAATAACTCTTATGTAAGTGTAAGACCTTTAATATTGTGTTTGTTATATGAATGACCCTAAACTATACCTATTATAGTTTATCGATTGATTTCGTGGGAAATGAGCATAGGCCTTACTTGTCATAATTTATCAATATTTATATTTTAATGGATATAGCCTCGTAGTATCGTATATATATATATATATATATATATATATATATATATATATATATATATATATATATATTTGTCATACTTGTGAAGATGTAAATCCATGTGTTTTCTGATGTATGTCTATGTAGGAATACAAAATTTGTCATATATTGCAACTACACATAATCAACTAACAATGTATACCTTGCTCGACATGTTACAAGGTGAAATGAAATTTATTGTGTTTTTCTGTTAATAACCTTTTCTGTAACTGATATTGGAAAAATTGTAGAAAAATCATAAAATGTCCAAATCAGGTTCTGTAACTTCTGGGAGTTTGGAAAATGAGTCTAATTTGTTCATAATTTTTATTATAATTTTTAATGATCTCTAACTTGGGTGAAAAAGTCCATAATCACAGACTGGTCCGGATTGATGTTTGAGATGATAGGCGGTTTTGTAAAAATCACCATAAATTGTAGAAAAATCGTATGGAGATGTGCAAGTAGTCATTTTAAAGCTAAGAAGTGGAACTACATGCACCTAAAACAGTTTTGAAAACAAAAATATTTAAGATATCCAAAACAGTCCGTGAATGGAGTGAAACTTTTCTGATGAAAGCTGTTAGAAGAATGTAGTTATGTTCTAAGCATTTTAACTTGTATTCCCCCCCTAAAAACTTGAGAAAACGTGAAAATGTAGGGGTATGAACTCACCTTGTGTGTTTTCAGTAGATAAGAGTTGAAGAAGAGAAGTGTTCAACCCAAGAACACTTGGAGAATCCCTTGAAGATTCGAAGCTCTAACACAAATATAATGGAGTTTGTGTAAGATATCCATGATTTGAGTGGAAATAATTGAGATAAACATAAAGGAAATGGATTATGCTTACCAAATGTGGAGGAAAAACTCAAGATCAGCCCTTTAATCTCGAATTTCTAGAGAGAGAAAGTGAGAGAGAAAAGAGTTTGATCTTCTTGTGAAATGAGAGCAAATGAGAGAAAATGAGGAGAGAGGATGAATATCCAGCTCTCAAAAACATGGGGATGGCTTGCAAAAAGGGGTAAAAGGTACAAGGTATGGTGGGGAGGAGTATGGGTTGTCATGGAGTGGGTATGGGGGTTGCTTGCGTCATAAAGTAAAGCAAAGTCAACACTCCTCCTATTTGTACTTTTACCCACTTGCTTTTATTATTTAAATAGAGATTTTTATGAAAATATGATTAAATTGTGAATATTTAAGGTTTATTATGTTAAATTATGATTTTGGGTGAAAATCCCGCGTTAAAATAATTAAAAACGGGCTTAAAACGCAAATTTGGTTGAAAACCGGGAGAAAAGTGCTTCCCAGCGAGACCTCTCGGTCCTAGGCCGAGGTTCGGTCCCTAGGCCGAGGCTCGGTCCACGCTGAGGTTGGAGTCGGAAGCGAAAGGCGCGAGAAGTGAAGAAGGAGCGAAGGCGAGGGGCGAGGGTCCGGTCCGAAGGCTCGGTCCGAAGGGTCAGCAGGGAAGCTTCGGTCCTTGGTCTGGAAATAAGAGGCTGGAATGTCAAAACCGAACGAACTGTAGTGAACAGTAATGAACAGTACCTTCGGTTCGGTTAGTGAACAGTACCTTCGGTTCGGATCAGCAGCCTTCTTCATCAGGAGGGTTCGGTTCCTAAGAGGGGTTTCGGTTCCTAAGAGGGGTTTCGGTTCCTAAGGTCCGTTTTTCGCGTAGACTTCCGTTTTTGGGCTGTTTTCGCCAAATTCGAGGGTCGGGATGCCCCGAGTGATTATGGAAAGTTGGGAGAGATTTCGAGGGAGATTTGGGAGAGATTCCTCGTTCTCAGAGAGATTTGGGAGAGATTTGACGTACTTGGAGAGATTTCGCATACGAAGAGATACGTGAGAGAGATTTCACATACTTAGAGAGATTTGGGAGAGATTTGACATACTTGGAGAGATTTGGGAGAGATTTGGCATACTTGGAGAGATTTCGCATACAAAGAGATATGTGAGAGAGATTTCACATACTTAGAGAGATTTGGGAGAGATTTGACATACTTGGAGAGATTTCGCATACAAAGAGATATGTGAGAGAGATTTCACATACTTAGAGAGATTTGGGAGAGATTTGACATACTTGGAGAGATTTGGGAGAGATTTGGCATACTTGGAGAGATTTGGGAGAGATTTGGCATACTTGGAGAGATTTCGCATACAAAGAGATATGTGAGAGAGATTTCACATACTTAGAGAGATTTGGGAGAGATTTGACATTCTTGGAGAGATTTGACATACTTAGAGAGATTTGGGAGAGATTTGACATACTTGGAGAGATTTCGCATACAAAGAGATATGTGAGAGAGATTTCACATACTTAGAGAGATTTGGGAGAGATTTGACATTCTTGGAGAGATTTGACATACTTAGAGAGATTTGGGAGAGATTTGACATACTTGGAGAGATTTCACATACTTAGAGATATGTGGGAGAGGTTTCACATACTTAGAGATATGTGGGAGAGGTTTCACATGCTTAGAGACATGTGGGAGAGGTTTCACATGCTTAGAGATATGTGGGAGAGGTTTCACTGGTGACCTTTTTGAGTGTCCGGCCACGCACTGCAAGGTCCTTAAACCTAGTTAAGCCTTGATTAGGGATCTTGCATACTCCCGGTGAGTATGTAACATTGTTTTATCGGTTTGGCTCTCTACGTACCACTGTTTCAGGTTAAGGAGATTTAGGTGAACGCACTTTTCAATTTATGATCTCTCATTAGAATAGAGAGTTGTTTAGAAGTTACTTAACGTAAACTCTAGTACTCACGGCAAATTGGGTTGACCGGTTTGACTTGTTGACTTTTGTTGACTTTGACTTGACCGAAAATTGACGGTTGTCACATCATCCCCCCGTTAGAGGGAATTTCGTCCCGAAATTCGAATTTAGGCAAGGAGTTTGAAAATGACTAAGGTCAGCTCTACATTATTTTGATTCTGACTAAGAGACGAGTTATCATACATGAAACTTAGCTTATACACATTATGATATAACCAATACTGGGCGGATAGTAAAATGTGTGATTCTATTTCAGTTTCACATCCCAACGAGGAAAAGAAACTAAGTCAGAATTCTCACATTTTATTATCTACCAGGTATTTGTTATATATAACTGGGGAATGTATAAGCGAGGAAATCATAACAAATAACTTAGTAATTCTTCTTAATGAATTAGAGTTCCTAGTCAGGGCTAACATTGAACCTAGATGTATTTTAACCGCTCACCTATAAAGTAGAAGTATGTTCTCGAAAGTTGACCTACATCCCTATGATGCAGTCCCATTGCGGAGTGGAAGCAATTCCTAGAATGGTCTTATGACGGCCTTGGAATTTCCTATTGTTTATGCTCCCAGTTTAATCTTTGGCATTACTACTATGCATGCTTAAATCGATGTTAGACTTAATTAAATAAAGAAATTTGGAATTTAAACGTCGGTGTTAGAAACACGTACTAATATTTGCAGGCAGTTCCGGGGTGGTCTCTCCTTCGGTGATCGCAAGTACCCTTCCACCACCACTGGCATCCCTTGCTCTTGGGCAGTTCCTTTTAAAGTGGCCTGTTTCTCCACATTTGTAACAGGCTGGGCTTACTCCAGAGCCGGGGAACTGGTTGATGGGTCGTACCGGTGCCTTGCAGAAACGGGTAGTGTGCCCTTTTCTATTGCAGTTCTTGCAATGCAATTCTCTACAAGTCCCAGTGTGATGGAAGCTACACTTGTTACATTTCGGGAGGGTTCCAGCATATTGCTTTATGGGAGTGGGTGTGGTGAGGGTTGTGGCAGCATGAATCGCGACAATTGGCGTGGTTGTCGAAGTGTCACGGCTGGCTCGATGGTCGATGAGTTGTTGTGCCAACTCCTTGGCGCTGTCGAAGGTAGTTAGTCTTGAGGCCAATACACTATCATGAATCTGGGATGATAGCCCCCAAAGGTATCGTTCTATCTTCTTCTCCTCTGGGGTGACCATTGCAGGACAGAGGAGTGCTAGGTCATTGAATCGGGCAGTATAAGCTTCGAGATCCATTCCCGACATTTTGAGGTTCCAGAGTTCCTCTTCTAGTTTTTGCACTTCGCCTCTTGGGCAATACTCTTTTAGCATTAAAGCTTTTAGATCCTCCCAGCTTATAGAGTTAGCCACTGCAGGAGTAAGTGACTTAACTCGGCTATTCCACCAAGTAAGAGCTTTTCTTGTAAAAGTGAATGCCGCATACTTGACTTTGCTCGCTTCGGGACAAGCGCAGATCTCAAAGACTGCTTCGGTCCTTTCAAACCATTGCATCAGCGCGATGATGCCCCCGCTTCCGTCGAAAGAATCGGGTTTGCCATTTGTGAAGTCTTTGTAAGAACACTCCTTAGTGCGTCCTGTGCTGTCCCCCTGATTCGAGTTAGTATTCCCGGATCCGAATCCACCGGATCCATTTGTACCCATTTGCGACATTGCTGCTGCCACTGCTGCTGTTACGGCAGCTTGAAACATTATGGGATCAAACTGCGGAGGGGGCGGTGCTGTGCTCCCGGAGGGTCTGGACTTTTTCTTTGGCGGCATAATCCTGTCATAAGTTGGTAGAGACGTACAAACGATAAGTTTTTAATAATAGAGACAAGTCAGAAGTTATCAAGCCAGACTTGTCTGTATCATGTTCTGTTTTAAAAGTATTTTGTATGTATTTCGCAACAAAGTCCTCGTGAATGAATTTTAGTGGTGGTGACTCAAATGCAACCAGTGATTTGTTTCGCCTAATCCCTTTCTAAAATTACTTGATATATATTAAGAATTTCTTAGAGTTACCATATGTATATTGTTTGTAGTATAGGGTTCGAGGATAATAGGTTTACATCTCATTAACGTAAGGAAGATTTTGGGCAAAGCTACGGTTCCCTTGAATAGTGTAGTCTCCGGATCCTGAAGGATTCGAATGTCTCCACTTAACAACCTAGGTTGGTCGTGATCTTCTTTCCAGGTTTCCAAGCACTCTACCTAAGGAGGCGTTGCGCCTTGAATAACCGGACGAGGGTTAGGATTTGGAACAAGGGCTATCAGGGTAGGTTCTCCACCTCAGGGTTGGGGTCAGGGCCATCAGCAAAGCCTTCAGCTTGGTGATCATCCAAAGGGATTTGGTACTCACTCTATGGCTCCTCTCCGAGCCATTCAGTATTGCCGTGGTTAGGGTAGTACGGGTCGTCGTGGAGAAGGAATTCAGCCATAATATCTTTGCGAGAAATGGGGATATAAGAAATAACTAAGTAGACGTACTAATTAGATAATTATAAGATGATCTTTATCAGGTACTTCAATATATTATTTAGGGTATACTAGTCACATGTATTTGGGACAGGATAGACCTTCGAATAAGCGATCCTAACTCTAAATCCCCAATCCAACGAGAACAGGAAGTAAAGCAAAGATTCACAGATTCTAAGCCTATGACGTCCTGGATACATATAGTTTTATTGTATCCTCTAGGCAGTTATTGACCTATTGATAAAAACTTATTTAGTTCTCAAATAAGCAATTATAATAATCCCAAATACCCCTATGGCATTTCATTGTGGTAGTGTTGGTAAGTTTTTAGACTTGTTGCAACTCCTACGACCATTCCTGGGCATATGGTAATCATTTCTGGGTGAGACATAGTTGATCAGGCTATGTCATTCCCAGTCCTGACTATACATCCCCAAGCCTACTCGTATTTGTTCAACAATTACTACTTTTGTCCCATCCCATCGTGATACTGACCCTAGTGTGTGTGTGCACATGCTCCTACTTTTACCGAAGAATTATTTGTTTCTAAAGGTATAGTTGTTTTGAAGACTTTAAATCAGAGACTTTCGGTCCCAATGTATTTATAGTTTGTATATCTTATGTGGTTCGATATACTGAGTTCACTATAAACAATGCTCTGATACCAATCTGTCACACCCCCAAACCAAGGATGGCGGAAACGTCCAGGGGTGGAGGACTTCATGTACAGTATCACAACAACGTGTATAATAGTGCTCAAAGTAAATACAACCATCATAAATATAATTGAAAAAGTTACATCAAAGTATATGTTTACATGTTTCAAAATCAATTACAATATGATGACAAAAATAAATTGTTGACGGTTTAACGTCCCATCCTCAAAGCGCTGAAGTTTTCCTGTTTCACTGATTTCCTGAGAATACAAGTAGTTTTGAAAAAGAGTGTCAACAATTAAGTTGGTGAGTTCATAAGAGTTTTGTTTGGAGTAAAAAAAAACCGTTTTCCTTCTTAAAATCGATGAAGTTTGACTTCCAGAAAATCCAATATTTTCTTAGTTAAGTGTAAACTGAATAATCCTAAATGATACGTTGATGTATTCTAGATTTACCCGTAGATTTCCCCTATAATTGTCCAGCCTATATAAGTTATATAAGATTTAGGTTAGATAAAACGTCGAATGTAATGGGTCCGCCCTAGGTCCACAACCAAACAAGGAACAGGAGATGAGGCGGGCACCACCAGTTCCAAGCCAATCCAGACTAAATTCTTGTATGACTCAAGCATATACGCTCAACGATTATAGTTGAAGTCTAACCATATGAAAATCTATTGTGATTATAACCTATACATATCATAGTTCACCGGGGAGTAATAGGGATTAGAGAACCTGAACTATGCATATGAATAGCTTATCAAAAGTGATGGTGATGGTGAGTGTAACCTATACAATGTGTTAATGTCAATATAACCTATACATATCATAGTTCACCGGGGAATAATAGAGATTAGTGAACCTGAACTATGCATATGAATAGCTTATCGACAGTGATGTGAATATAACCTATATGATGTGTTAATGTGAATATAACCTATACATATCATAGTTCACCGGGGAATAATAGAGATTAGTGAACCTGAACTATGCATATGAATAGCTTATCGAAAGTGATGTGAATATAACCTATATGATGTGTTGATGTGAATATAACCTATACATATCATAGTTCACCGGGGAATAATAGAGATTAGTGAACCTGAACTATGCATATGAATAGCTTATCGAAAGTGATGGTGAATTCCTTTCTTGTAATTAAGTTCCTAGAGTAGATGAAACATAAACTATACCTATTATAGTTTATTACATTGTTTGTAATATGTATTTACCATAACTATACCAATTATAACTAATGAGTTCGTTTGTGGGGGGTATAATGGCTTAACTATACTTATTATAGATTATCTTAATCGTCCATAGCGGCAATAACTCTTATGTAAGTGTAAGACCTTTAATATTGTGTTTGTTATATGAATGACCCTAAACTATACCTATTATAGTTTATCGATTGATTTCGTGGGAAATGAGCATAGGCCTTACTTGTCATAATTTATCAATATTTATATTTTAATGGATATAGCCTCGTAGTATCGTATATATATATATATATATATATATATATATATTTGTCATACTTGTGAAGATGTAAATCCATGTGTTTTCTGATGTATGTCTATGTAGGAATACAAAATTTGTCATATATTGCAACTACACATAATCAACTAACAATGTATACCTTGCTCGACATGTTACAAGGTGAAATGAAATTTATTGTGTTTTTCTGTTAATAACCTTTTCTGTAACTGATATTGGAAAAATTGTAGAAAAATCATAAAATGTCCAAATCAGGTTCTGTAACTTCTGGGAGTTTGGAAAATGAGTCTAATTTGTTCATAATTTTTATTATAATTTTTAATGATCTCTAACTTGGGTGAAAAAGTCCATAATCACAGACTGGTCCGGATTGATGTTTGAGATGATAGGCGGTTTTGTAAAAATCACCATAAATTGTAGAAAAATCGTATGGAGATGTGCAAGTAGTCATTTTAAAGCTAAGAAGTGGAACTACATGCACCTAAAACAGTTTTGAAAACAAAAATATTTAAGATATCCAAAACAGTCCGTGAATGGAGTGAAACTTTTCTGATGAAAGCTGTTAGAAGAATGTAGTTATGTTCTAAGCATTTTAACTTGTATTCCCCCCTTAAAAACTTGAGAAAACGTGAAAATGTAGGGGTATGAACTCACCTTGTGTGTTTTCAGTAGATAAGAGTTGAAGAAGAGAAGTGTTCAACCCAAGAACACTTGGAGAATCCCTTGAAGATTCGAAGCTCTAACACAAATATAATGGAGTTTGTGTAAGATATCCATGATTTGAGTGGAAATAATTGAGATAAACATAAAGGAAATGGATTATGCTTACCAAATGTGGAGGAAAAACTCAAGATCAGCCCTTTAATCTCGAATTTCTAGAGAGAGAAAGTGAGAGAGAAAAGAGTTTGATCTTCTTGTGAAATGAGAGCAAATGAGAGAAAATGAGGAGAGAGGATGAATATCCAGCTCTCAAAAACATGGGGATGGCTTGCAAAAAGGGGTAAAAGGTACAAGGTATGGTGGGGAGGAGTATGGGTTGTCATGGAGTGGGTATGGGGGTTGCTTGCGTCATAAAGTAAAGCAAAGTCAACACTCCTCCTATTTGTACTTTTACCCACTTGCTTTTATTATTTAAATAGAGATTTTTATGAAAATATGATTAAATTGTGAATATTTAAGGTTTATTATGTTAAATTATGATTTTGGGTGAAAATCCCGCGTTAAAATAATTAAAAACGGGCTTAAAACGCAAATTTGGTTGAAAACCGGGAGAAAAGTGCTTCCCAGCGAGACCTCTCGGTCCTAGGCCGAGGTTCGGTCCCTAGGCCGAGGCTCGGTCCACGCTGAGGTTGGAGTCGGAAGCGAAAGGCGCGAGAAGTGAAGAAGGAGCGAAGGCGAGGGGCGAGGGTCCGGTCCGAAGGCTCGGTCCGAAGGGTCAGCAGGGAAGCTTCGGTCCTTGGTCTGGAAATAAGAGGCTGGAATGTCAAAACCGAACGAACTGTAGTGAACAGTAATGAACAGTACCTTCGGTTCGGTTAGTGAACAGTACCTTCGGTTCGGATCAGCAGCCTTCTTCATCAGGAGGGTTCGGTTCCTAAGAGGGGTTTCGGTTCCTAAGAGGGGTTTCGGTTCCTAAGGTCCGTTTTTCGCGTAGACTTCCGTTTTTGGGTTGTTTTCGCCAAATTCGAGGGTCGGGATGCCCCGAGTGATTATGGAAAGTTGGGAGAGATTTCGAGGGAGATTTGGGAGAGATTCCTCGTTCTCAGAGAGATTTGGGAGAGATTTGACGTACTTGGAGAGATTTCGCATACGAAGAGATACGTGAGAGAGATTTCACATACTTAGAGAGATTTAGGAGAGATTTGACATACTTGGAGAGATTTGGGAGAGATTTGGCATACTTGGAGAGATTTCGCATACAAAGAGATATGTGAGAGAGATTTCACATACTTAGAGAGATTTGGGAGAGATTTGACATACTTGGAGAGATTTCGCATACAAAGAGATATGTGAGAGAGATTTCACATACTTAGAGAGATTTGGGAGAGATTTGACATACTTGGAGAGATTTGGGAGAGATTTGGCATACTTGGAGAGATTTGGGAGAGATTTGGCATACTTGGAGAGATTTCGCATACAAAGAGATATGTGAGAGAGATTTCACATACTTAGAGAGATTTGGGAGAGATTTGACATTCTTGGAGAGATTTGACATACTTAGAGAGATTTGACATACTTGGAGAGATTTCGCATACAAAGAGATATGTGAGAGAGATTTCACATACTTAGAGAGATTTGGGAGAGATTTGACATTCTTGGAGAGATTTGACATACTTAGAGAGATTTGGGAGAGATTTGACATACTTGGAGAGATTTCACATACTTAGAGATATGTGGGAGAGGTTTCACATACTTAGAGATATGTGGGAGAGGTTTCACATGCTTAGAGACATGTGGGAGAGGTTTCACATGCTTAGAGATATGTGGGAGAGGTTTCACTGGTGACCTTTTTGAGTGTCCGGCCACGCACTGCAAGGTCCTTAAACCTAGTTAAGCCTTGATTAGGGATCTTGCATACTCCTGGTGAGTATGTAACATTGTTTTATCGGTTTGGCTCTCTACGTACCACTGTTTCAGGTTAAGGAGATTTAGGTGAACGCACTTTTCAATTTATGATCTCTCATTAGAATAGAGAGTTGTTTAGAAGTTACTTAACGTAAACTCTAGTACTCACGGCAAATTGGGTTGACCGGTTTGACTTGTTGACTTTTGTTGACTTTGACTTGACCGAAAATTGACGGTTGTCACACAGTTCCAGGTCATGGGTCGTATAATTCACTTCATGTGTCTTTAGCTGCCGGGACGCGTAAGCTATCACCTTTCTATGTTGCATGAGTACACAGCCTAAACCCTGATTTGACGCATCGCAGTAGACTATAAAGTCTTATGTTCCTTCGGGTAGTGATAGCACCGGCATACTACAGAGTGCTTGCTTCAGAGATTGAAACGTGGCTTCCTGCTTGTCCGTCCATACAAAGGGTAAACCTCTTTGTGTAAGCGAGGTAAGTGGCTTGGCGGTCTTAGAGAAGTTCTGGATGAATCTTCTATAATAGCCTGCGAGACCCAGGAATTGGCGAATTTCTGTGGGTGTTGTCGGGATTGCCCATCCTTCGATGGCTTTGACCTTAGAAGGATCCACATGTATTCCTTCCTGATTAACAACATGACCCAAAAAGTTCACGCTTCGGAGCCAAAACTCGCACTTGGAGAGTTTTGCATACAACTTTTTGGTTCGCAGGGTTTCCAGGATTTGTCGAAGATGTTGGTCGTGTTCTCCTTCGCTTCGGGAATATACTAGGATATCATCGATGCAAACGATTACGAAATTATCAAGAAAAGGTTGGCAGATTCGATTCATTAGGTCCATGAATGCGGCAGGAGTATTCGTTAGACCTAAGGGCATTACGACGAATTCATAATGTCGATAACGAGTTCGGAAGGCGGTTTTTAGAATATCCTCCTCCCGGACCTTGAGTTGGTGGTATCCGGATCGCAGATCTATCTTTGAGAAGTAACTAGCTCCTTGGAGTTGGTTGAATAGGTCGTTGATTCGTGGAAGTGGATATCGGTTTTTGACAGTAAGTTTGTTAAGTTCTCTATAGTCGATACACATCCTGAATGTACCATCTTTCTTCTTGACAAAGAGAACTGGAGCTCCCCAAGGAGAGAAAATGGGTCAGATGAATCCTTTATCCAAAAGCTCACTGAGTTGACTGGACAACTCTTGCATCTCCTCAGGAGCCAATCTGTAGGGCGATTTGGTGATAGGGGTAGCTCCTGGGACAAGGTCGATTCGAAACTCGACTTGTCTTTCTGGGGGTATCCCCGGAAGATCATCAGGAAAGAAGTCTGGGAATTTACGAGCTATTGGAATGTCTTGAATTTTGACCTCTTTCTTGGATTTGTCTACTATGTGAGCTAGGAACGTCAAGTCCTTCTTTCGTAGGTGCTTCTGCGCCTTAATGCATGAGATAAGACGAAGGTACGTGCTGGGTTTGTCCCCGTAAACAACTAGGGTTTCATGATTTGGGAGACGAAGGCGAACGACCTTCTCGTGACACATAATTTCAGCATGGTGAGGGCTTAACCAATCCATGCCAATAATCACATCAAAACTCCTAATGGAAACAGGCATTAAGTTTATTTGAAAGACGTGGTGATTTAAGGTTAGGGTACATCCGATATAGATTTACCCAGTGGATTCTGTCTTCCCATTAGCCATTTCCACCGTAAAGGTTTCATTAAGCTTCTGGGGTTGTTTATTTAACATGTGTTTGAATTTATTGCTCACAAAACTCCGTTCTGCCCTGGTATCAAATAGGATGCATGTATAGGGGAAACGTACCAGTAACAACAGTAGGATTCTGAACTGCTTCTCCATGACCCATAGCTAGCACCCTTCCTGTTCTTGCGTTCCCAAAGTTGTTGGCGTTGGGGCAATTCCGGCAGATATGCCCTGTCTTTCCACATCCGTAGCATGTGGGGCTTGACCCCGCGTTATTGCTGTTGTTGGTGTTGTTGTTGTTGTTGCTGTTTTTGTTGCGGTTGCTATTGTTGTTGTTTCCTTGCGGTTGATTCTGGGGAGGATAGGTCCTGCAATACTTTGCAATGTGACCCTTCCGATTGTAGTTGGTGCAATGCATTTCCCTGCATTCGCCGTTGTGGTGGTAGTTGCACTTGTTGCGCTTTGGGAGATTCCCAGAATACTGCCTAGGAGCACTTGGATTAGCTGAGACTGGAGCATGTGGTGTGAAGGGTACTTGAGTGGTTGCAGCATTGACCCCCACCGTTTGTTGCCTCTTTGCTGATTCTGAGCCTTGTCGCCCTTTCTTCTTATTGTTCTTCCCTTTCTTGTTGTCATTCTCTTTCTTGCCCTCGATTTCCGCTGTCTTCTCGCCCTTTTTGTTGTTGTGGTCATACAGCTTCTTGGCCAATCTCTTGGCGCTGTCGAACGTTTCAGGTTTTGCAGCGATCACATTTCCTTGAATCGGGGAGTTTAATCCCCAGATGAATCGTTCGATTTTCTTTCCTTCAGAAGAAATCATGCCAGGGCACAATAATGACAGCTGGATAAACTTTGATATATATATATATATATATAAGCATCTATATCAGACTTTCAGACGGTGAGATCCCACATCTCTTGCTCCATCTTCTGAATTTCGCCGTGAGGGCAGTACTCAGCCATCAACATTTCCTTCAGCTCCGTCCATGGCATCGAGTTGGCTACAGGGAGAGTCATGGCCTCTATATGCCCATTCCACCAGGTGAGAGCCTGGTCGACAAAGGTGCAAATTCGGCAGCATAACGGCTCTATGAGTAGTGTAATCACTTAAACATAGAGTCGGTGGTACATAGCATAGATCCTAGTACTAGTAAGATAAGTCTATTCCTAACACTCTAGGGAGCGCCCTATGACAGTAGTGAGATCATATGCCGAAGTGTTGAGCCAACAACTGAGCCATCTCAGTCATTTCTCCAATGACCTCATCCCTCTCATGCTTAGCTCGCACTGCGCATGCTTCCATGGCGAATAGCTGTTGCCGCAGGGCGGCAATCTCAGCTTTGGGGGAGCGATTCTCCCTTGCGGGATTCACTGGTGGGACGGGGTGGTCCTGCTGCGACTCGCTGACAGGTGATGTGGCGGAGTCCTTGCTTGAGTCTTGTCCTTCCTCCATATCGACTGAGAAGAGGCATGCGAATAACTATCATTACTCCTATGATGCTTCTATTATTGTATAAATTAAGTTACTGTTCTCTTTTTGGTGCTAAAGGGGTAGGCTTTTAGGTTCCCTAGCCATCATGATTTCCTCGAGACATGTGATAGTTGTACCTTGGAGGAATGTAGTTGATCAGGCTACATCCACTCCTTGATACGACTATGAACAATCCTGGCTTAACTGAGATGCTAGCATTATCTTGTTTGGTTCGGTTTTATGTTCTGTTTCCTAATTCACACAAGCATAGATGTTTTATAGTTGTGTTTTTATTTGTTTTGTTTTGTTCAGAGTTGGGTTAGTCCCTTTTTTGGTTTATAGTTGCATATCAATGTGTGGTTAGATATGCTAGTTCACTATAAACAATGCTCTGATACCAACCTGCCACACCCTGAACCAGACGGCGGAAACGTCCGAGGGCTCGCGTGACTTTAATTGAATACCATCACAATGAATATACATAAATCATAACATAAACGTCACCATGCATCAATATATTACAACTGGCATTGTTCACATCAAGTACATTGTTTTAACATTATACATTCATAACATAAATAGTTTGAGTGTTTTTAACAACATAACATCTAACATTACTTCATAATACTCTTCCTCTTACCTGTTACCTGAGAATACAAGTTATTTTGGAAAAACGTCAACATATGAAATGTTGGTGAGTTCATAAGAAATGTTGTGATAAAATGGTTTGTGTAGTTTTGTAAAAACCCAGAAAATCCGATATTTTCTGAAAAGACTTTTGTTTATCGAAGCGTGAGATCCATAAGTTGATGCATGAATGATTTCAAAAAACATATATATATGAAGGGTATTTTATATCATAGTTATTAAGTTTCGTACGAGTAGTATTGAATTCCCCGAAAAACCCGATGTTTTCCGATGTTGAAATGTATTCGTGATTACTGATTTTGTATTGTCTTAACGAATGAATATTGAATTAATCCATATTGTATATCGTCCTAATTTTATCTACTTTGATTTCTCGTAAGCCTTAACAAATGAAGAGAAGGGGAGTATTATGTCCTGCTACTATCGTAAGTTCCTTAGGCTTTCGTGGATGCGAAAGACACGATGGTCCAACTCGCACTTGATTACTGTGACCTTACTAGCTTTTCTAGCGGGACACTTTGGCCCACCAGCACACAAAGCTATTGAAAGTCCTTTTATAAAATATTGGGTCATTGAAGGCCCAATAACATATAAGCGTTATCCCTTTGGGCCCAAAGATCATGTTGGTGGGCTTGCATGGCCCAACAATCATAATTTGAAACTCATAAGCCCAAAGTTTGTAGATTTACTCATTGTAGTAATCACGTATCTATTGATGTGTTTTGATTTAACGTTTGTTGTTTTGTATTTATTCGAGACCGAATCAATTCGTTTATAACGATATTTGGTTTTGAAGGTGTATTTGTTTTTTGTTTTGTCACTAGTCGGATATCTTGTATTTTGTCTTAATGAATTAATTTGTTTAGAAGCATGACTTTGACCCTTTTCACTACCTTTCTTTTATAAAAATTACACTTTTAGTCCTTTATATAAAAGAATTTCATTTTTAGTCCTTAAAAACATTTTCTTGACACTTTTGTATCATAAACTTGTTGAAAAGACATTTTTAACCCAAATTATATTTAGCAAACAGTTTTAGCCCTTCTAGAATGGTATTTCTCGGTTAGAACCCCAAATTTCGCAATTTTTGCAGTTTTGGCCCAAAATACAAAAAGTTTACATTTTTGATCCTTTTTGGAGTTTAAAAGCATTTTTGACCTTAGAAATAGTTTTATTTCACTTCATGTCCCCTGTTTTACAGAATATTACAATTCAGCCCCTTAAAAACTTCAATTTTCACAATTTTGGGCTTGTTGGGCCGAAAAGCCCATATTTAGCCCAATAACTCAAATTTTTGCATTTTAAGTCCTTTGAAAATTCTAATATTCAGAAAAAAGATTATAAAAACTGTTTTGACTCTTTTGACCCTCAAGAAACCGTGACTTGGCAGTTTTTACCCCAAGTTTTGTATTGTTAACATTTTAAGTCCTAAAATGGGTTTTTTTGTTAAAGTATGTTCCTCATAACCTTATAAGCTATTTTTCTTAACTAGTTTAGTGTATAAGAACTTAGTTTTTGTTTGTTTCCTTTCTCATGTCATAGATCTCGAATTATCACCCCTTTTTGTTACATATTTATCTAAAAAACACATAACATCACACACATACATGCATAAAATCACACATAGCATACACATACACATAGATCTACATATTTTCTTGTATTCTCCCCCATAAAACATATGAAAACCGAAAATAGAGGGGTATGAAGCTCACCTTGAGTTGTGTTTTTGGTTTTGAAGAGAGAAAAGAAGAAGATTTCGATCCTAGCAAGTCCTCTTGGTAGATCTCGAGTTTTGTGACTTCTAAGGTGCAAGATCACAAGATTGAGTGGATTTAGAAGAGATTTTTGGATGAAACGAAGTAACTAGATCATGGATTAGTCATCAACTTACCTTAGATGATGAATTACTTGATGAAAACCTCTTGAAACAGAAGCAAATTTCGAGATTTTGGAAGAAGAAGAATGGATGATTCTTGAGTGTTTTAGAGAGAGTTTTGTGAGGTGTGTGTGTTCATTCTCTTGGTCTCGGCCGAAGATCGAATAGAGAGAGAAGGGAGAGTTTTGAAGTGACCATGTATGGGAACATGGGAAGTGTGCTTGGTTACCCCATGAACAATTGTGAGGTGGCACCAAAAGTCAACTTCTCTTCATGGGTTTGGGCTTGGGCCGAGAATGAAGAGGGAAAAGAAAAGATTTTTGGCCGTTTTGCCTTTAAGCCCATATTATAGCTAAGTTAGATGATGCTTGGCCCAAATAAATCAAAGTATAATTTTTATGACCTAATATGGCTAAATTAATTTGGTTGTGACCCATTAAGGCCCAAAATATTATGTTTCATGTATATGGGTCCATTTAGGGCCCATTAGAGAGTTCTAGATTCAAGATGGATAATTTGGACGTTTATTAGTCCATTAGGCCCAATAAGGAATCCTAGTCCAAAATGAATTCAATTTAGGATTTCAAAGGTTTCCAATTCTTTGTTGACCATTTGTAGGGCTAGAATGTAGTATTTGATGAAGTTTTGTTGTTATAGAATAAGCATCATGCATGCTTTCAATGTATTGATTCATAGTTGTTTTAAGTGTTGTAGTTACAAGGCACCAAAATTTCTAGTTGTGACAGTTATAACGACTCACTTAGAGGAATTAACATTAAAAATTTACGGGAGACCATTCTCTTTTCTAAATGGATTACTCGGGAACATACTCGCTCTGGTACTCAACCTCGGGGGTTGGTATACCAGCATACTCTTTTACAGGCAACATATGGTTGTCTGGGGGCATTCTCTTTACATTCTATTTACATTCTCTTTACATTCTCCTTACATTCTCTTCATTCACTTTTGGCATTCTATTAAACATTAACACACATGCATTAAATACAAGATCAGACACAAACATACTAAACTATTTTAAGAAAATACAGGATTTTCTTGTGATTACAAAGTTATACAAATCATTTTCTCAAACATTCTTATGAACTCGCCAACATTTTTATGTTGACCTTTTTAAATTAACTTGTATTCTCAGGAAACCATTGAAGCAGGTTGGGCTGAACAAACTAATGGATGTTTTGTTATATTTTATTTCATCATACTTAAATTATTTTGGCATGTAATATTCAAACATAATACTCGATGTAAACAATTTTATTTTGTTACATTACATGGGTGATGATGATGTTATGTTTCATTTATATACTATGTGATGATACTACAAGAATGAAGTCACACCATGCCCCCGGACATTTCCGCCGTTTGGTTCGGGGGTGTGACACGATGTCGGGCGGGGGCCGATGACGGGCAGGGCGCATAATAGGTTTATTATGTATGGTATGTACTGTTTTTAGTTTATGTTTTCAGGTACTTCTGCTTTGAAGGGGAAGAGGCCGATATGTTTGCAGTGCACACACCACCTCGTTACGCTTTTTGTGTTACTCTGATGTTTTGGGATGTAGTTGATACACTTTTTTTCACCATGGTTTTTATGATGATTTTTTGGATAATTGTTTTATTAAGTTGAAAACAAAAATTTTTGGTCTTAATTTTTGGGATGTTACTAGTTGGTATTAAAGCCTTAGTTTGAGGGTTTTGGACATACTCTCGGGTGTGTCTGAACTCAAACTGAGGGTTTGGTAAATTTTTTTTTTCCAAAAGAAATGTTTTATAAAAAAAAGTTTTCTAATAAAAGAAAAGGGTTTGGTGCATGCAATCAACCGAGCTCAAGTAAGTTTTCCCAAAACACCCATACATGTTTTGTGATATGCTTTGATTTATGAATCTGTGAATCACATGCTAGTTAGGGCTAAGGATCTGCTTAGGATTTGCATGATAAAATGCTAGGAGAGATGCCTTTATATGCCTATTGTATGATCTTGAAGACTTGCATGCTAGTACTCATCAGTTAGTGATAGGATGGCTTGTTTAGATTATGCTTGATTCCGATTACTCAATGCTCGAATGCTGCTTGCAATGTGTTTTTTTAGGAATTCTCACTAACTTTAGCTAACTAGTAGGAGAATATTCTAAGTTACATATTATGGAAGCTAAATAATTTTAGAAGTTTAGTTTTTAACTCTATTGCGAAGCTCTAGTTTGAGTCCAACTATTTTAGTGTGATACCTTTCATTCAAATAATTATCTAGTGTCAGTAATATGTAATTGTATTCGTGAGCTAGTTAGAGGGTGTTGGTAGGAGTTCCTTCAGCAGCTGATGGCAGAGAGTGGTGTGGTGATGGCCCTAGGAAAACCTAGGAAGAGATTTAGTGCTGGGAGCCTTGTCTTGTTGAGTAACTTGGAGGATTCAATGAGATCCTTGAGGAACGTACAAATAGATGTGGAAGGTAGTATGGGCCCGTACTACTGGAAGTAGAGGATCCGTACTCAAGTCTAGGAGAATTGTGATGAAACCCGAAAACTTGCAGAGTATGAGGCTCATCAATATATATATGTGTGTGTGTGTGTGTGTGTGTATTCTAATGGTTTATATGGTCTATTTTCAGTATGGTGACTCTTTGAGATAGACCGTTTGGTGGTTCTAGTGCAGGTGAGGGTTCAGGCTCGGGTTCTGGAGCCGGGCAGTTGGATGATCAGACACGGGAGTTCATTTCGTCTGAGATTACCCGTAACATACTTGAGCAGACTCATGTGTTGGAACCTGAAAGTGAACCTCTAGCAATCTCAATCACCTCTGAAGATCCAAAGTCAGTCAGTTTCCGAAATGAATAAGTTGGTGTCTGGAATTGAATCCTTGCTCCGGAAGTGACGATCTACGGAATATGAAGATCTCCAGAAGAGAAGAAGATGTTCCAAACCATATGAAGGCATTCCAGAATGGATGTTATGTCTGGAATGTTATCTTGTCTGAATCAGTGTTTTGTCCATGAGCATTTATTATATTTGTCATTTAGCTTGATTTAACTTGTCATAGGAATTAGTCTCTTTTTTCAAACACGGATATTCAGAGTGTCAGATGTAACTCTTTTATCCAGTCCTATGCATGTAATCAGTTAGTACCATGTATCTCGTTCTCTTATTTATATGAGCTTTCAATGTTAAATCAAACAACGGATTATTCAAACATTCTTCTTGTTCTTCATTTATTATCTTTACCTTGATCATTATCTTCACTCTTCATTAATATCTTAAATACTTTGTTGATTACATTAACTCAGACTTGACTGGTCTTGCCAGACTTGACTGGTACATTCATTAGCAAGCAGACATTGATCTTAAGCATTCATTCAAGGTTTGAGTTTTGAAACCTTGTACCTGAGCATCAGATCATCCTTGTTCTCATATCATGTGATCTTTGGTATGACCAAGGAGGGTATCATGGAGGTGTTGGAGAAGCGATTGGGCTCTTTTTGTTCTGAGATGTTCGCTTTGATTGGGGAACGTCTGTTGACTTTCAAGGAGTTTCGGGCATGTGGGCCTCTAGAGTACATCAGGGAGGAGGACTCGATCATAAGCAGGCATTGGTTAGCGGATGTCACTAACTCCTTTCGCAATAGTAGTTGCTCCGATGGGCAAAGGCCAAATTTGCTTCTTGTCTTCTAAATAACAGAGCTCATGACTGGTGGGAGGAGGTTGGGCACTCCATTGGTGATGTGGTGGTTGAATCGATGACATGGGATTATTTTGTCACTACATTCCGAGCTGAGTTTTCACCAAAGATTGAGGTGCAACAGCTGGTGAAGGAGTTCCAGGACCTTCGCCAGACTACTGAGATGGTGGCTGAGATCACCGCGATGTTCTGTGAGACGGTGCTGTTGGTTCTATAGTATGTGGTGGACGAGGAGATGAGAAAGGCGAGATACCATGAGATGCTGAGGAGTGATATTCAATAGTTTGTAAGCTGATCCAGTTGCAAGACACTGGAGGATATGGTTGTGAGAGCTAGAAAGAGGAAGACTGATCTTGAGATGGGGAGGAAGATGAATCCAGATCAGGCTCAGGCTTCATTGGGTTTGGGCTAGAGGCCCAAGGTATTTGATTTGAGGTCGAGAGGCCAGCAGAGCCAGAGCTGTTGTGGCAAGTGCGGCAAGATGCATGATGGGGCGTACATGGTGGGCGTTTCTGGCCACTTCAAGTGCGGCCGGACGGGTCATATTAGCAGGGATTGTACTGCTACTACCACCACCACCACTACCACCTCATTATCTGATCTGATTTTCTTCCATTGCAATCAGAGGGGCCATAAGAAGGCCCGTTGTCCGAGTTTGGTAGCAGCAGGACCAGTGTTAGCACCCGCTCCAGCGACGCTGAGGATTACCGATGGCCGCTAAGGCAAGGCGGATGCACCGGTGGTGAAGAGCAGGGCTTTTCAGCTGACGACTGAGGAGGCTCACGCAACACCCAATCTTTTGTATCACTTATGCTTAACAAGAGGTTTGCTAGAGCTCCGGTGGAGCTGGATTGTATTTTAGACATTAAGATGGTAGATGATCGATCTGTCAGGGTATCAAGGGTTCTTCGGGGCTGTGTTCTTTAGATGTTCAGCGAGCGGTATTTCATTGATTTGATTTCTATTCCTTTACGTGGGAATATGGTTATCATAGGGATGGACTGGTTAAACCCCAATGGGGCAGTGATCGATTGTGAGCATCAATTAGTGCATATTCGGACCCTAAGTGGGTGAGAGTTGGTGGTTCAAGGAGAGAGAGGTCAACGTGGTCCGATTCTATGTTCAGCAGTTAGGGTCAGATATTATCTTTATCAGGGTTGTTCTGGATTTGTCACCTATGTTAAGGATACCCGAGATAAGGGAAAGACAACTGTAACACCCTGTTCTAAATTATTCATTTATGGAATTTCAGAGGCCAAGGCTAGGGGCATTTTGGTCCTTTATGAGTCTTAGAGCAGTTATTTGAGAAGGTTTCGGGTAGGGGTGTGTTGCTAGAAGCGTGGGTTTCTCACCACCTTTCCGTGGATAAAAAGTTCATCGGAAACGGATCTAGAATGAAGGAGTTATGACACTTTGAAGATATTGGCAATAATGGCCCTTATGGAGAAAAGTTCGCATGTAAGGCCATGCATGTAATTTCGAACGCGCATGGGTACGCCCAGCGTAAGCTGGGTTACACCCAGCATAATAGGGTGCATGGTCGTGGGTGCACAGAGGCGTACGCCCAGCGTACCTAAAACCCTAATTTGGGGTTGTGACACTATAAAAAGGAACATTATGCTCAAAGGAGCCAGCCCCATCTCATCCTTAGGCAGTCTCCACGAAACCCTAACCCTCCTTGAGTGTTATTGAAGCTTTGGTGGCCATTAAGTGATTATTTGGGTGTTATAAAGCCATTTCAAAGCAAGAGAAGAGATTAGCAAGGTGGTGGATCGAAAGGGAAGCTGTAGATCTGAGATTTTGGTTCCATTTCGGACCATTTTGAGGTATCAAGTCTGAAACTTTCCTTAAGTATGCTTAGATCTATGTTAATGGAAGTTTTGGGTCTTTTGGTTCCAAGATTCGACCTTTATGTCACAACTTGCCTTCTAGGTCCAGGGTTGCCACCCTTAGTGTCATATGAGACCCATAAACAGTAAAGTTTCAACCTTTAGGACTCATTTGTGTCCATGCATGAGATCTAGCCCTTGGAGTGAAAGCATGTGGTCACCTTTTTAGTTTGGGCTTTTTTGGTGGATTGCAAGTCACCAAGTTAGTGACTTTATGAATTAAGACACGAAATAAGACTTGGATCTAAGTTTGTAGCCTCTGAATAAGAGTATTAAGCACTTAATAGAATATTAGCCTAACAGGGTTGTACGCTGGGCGTACAAGCCATCAGCCAGTACGCTCAGCGTACCAAGGAGTACGCCCCATGTACTCTGCCAGTTTGGGTTTTGAGTAATTGGGCCTTGGTGTGGGCTGTGTTTTGGATCTTGGGTCTCTAGGCCATGGTGGGCCATCAGGAGTCAGTGAATATGGGCCAAGTGTATGCGTTGGGCTTAGGGTAAGGCCCAATAAAGAGATTGGGCATAATATAGCAAATTAGGCCATTAATGGGCCACTAGTGGGCTTGGAAAGCTTATCTGGTGTTGGGCCTTTTATATTATTCTTTGGGCCTTATTTAAGGACCAAATTGGGATAGGGGTAAAATGGTCATTTTACCCTGAGAAGGAGTATTGAATTGGGCTAAGTGATTATTTTGATCTTGGTAGCTCGGGGAGCCGAAGGAGCAGCAGTTCAGGTATTGGCAGATAGCAGCGTGAGGGATATCAACAAAGTTTCAACATCACAAGGTGAGTCTCCTCACTATGTGAATGGGTCTAAGGCCACAATGTCGGCCCCTGTAGTTATGAGTAGGAAGACCCGAGGGTTAGCCCTAGGCATTGTATGCAAGTATGATATTCCAGACCAAGGTCCGATGTCGGGCGGATGCCTAAGGAATGTTTGCATGTTAGAATATACTTGTTGTCTGTGTGATACTTGTATGTGCCTATTAGGGAGGTGAGTGTGGGCGGGGTCTCGTATCTCATCACTAGCAGAGTATGGATGGGGTTCCGTATCTCATTAGTAGCACAGCAGGGGTGAGGACCGAGATAGGAGGAAGGTGAGTGTGGGCGGGGGCCTGTATCTCACTAACAACAGGAGCTTGGACGGGGTTCCATGGCTCACCAGTAGCTGAACAGGAGTAAGGCCTTAGGACAGGAATACAGTAGGGTATGTTCAGCCTATGTGTTATGTGCTATGGTTATATGTTCGTATGTGTTTAGCGGGCGGGGCCTAGAGACAGGCGGGGCCTAAGAGAAACAAATATGTATACTGAGCGGGGCTCGAAGCCAGGCGGGGCCCGATGCTGCGGGCAAGGCCCGAAGTAGCGGGTGTGGCCCAGTGCTTGTAGTGTGTGATTATGCATGGTATGTGGTAGGTTGGGGTACTCACTAAGCTTCGTGCTTACGGTTTTCAGTTTTGGTTTTAGGTACTTCCGGTAGTAGAGGGAAGAGCTCGGGGTGATCGCGTGGCACACACACTCCAAAGGAGTTTTAGCCTGGGATGTTTACTTTGATAAAATAAAATAATGATTTAGACATGATACTCGGATGTGATATGTTTTGAATGAATGATTGACACTTGTGGTGTATTTATTAAATTTAAAACGAAAATTTTGGGTCATTTAAGGGTTGTATCAGAGCCTTGGTTTGAGGGATTCGAATACACCCTCAGGTGTGTCTGGACTCAAACTGAGGAATGGGTATAGCAATTTTCAAAAAGGAAAATCGATTTTGAGCAAAGAAAACAACTTTAGAAAAGTATAAAGAGAAGAACTTTGAAAAGAGAAAAAGGTGTGGTGCTTGCCATCAACCGAGCTCAAGTAAGTACCCCAAATTACCCATACAACTTTAAGTTATGACATGAGTATGAGAACTACATGATAGACTAGGACTGAGGATATAGGAAGGATGCCTTAGGTTCCTGTTATATGTGTATGAGCTTTATGAATTGTATGCTAGTACAGATTCTTGTTATGTGGATATAATTGCTTGATTGTGTTCTGGTTAGATTTCCCTTTTGTCTGAATGCTACTTGCTTTTTTCTTTGTGGGACTCTGTGTGATGGGAGTTAGCCATTAGGTGAATGCGTCAAGTCACATGTGACCAGGGTTGAGTAATCTCAGAGTGTTGGATTTGGCCTTATGGCACAACTCTTGTCTGGGTCTAACGGTTGTAAGGACGAGTCCTTTACTCAAAGGATTATCTAAGCCTCATCACATTTGATGATATTCAGGTAGTGGCTAATTGGCATTATGAAGATACCTTTAGATGCTGAGGTCTGTGTGCAGGTTGGAGGTTAACGTAGGGCAAGCCTAGAATGGGATTAGTGTTGGGAGCAGTGTTAGTAGAAGGGACTTGGTGGAGTTGAGGCAACTCTTGAGGAAAGTACGAATAGATGTGGAAGGTAGTATGGATCCATACTACTGAAAGCAGAGGATCCATACTCGATTCAAGAAGGGCCAAGATAAGATCAGGAAACTTATAGTGAGTGTGTGATTCCTCCTCAGTAAGGAATATTCTAATGGTGGTTATGATATGTTTTCAGCATGGTTACGCTGCGCGAGAGACCAGTGGGCAGATCAGGCGCCAGAGAGGGATCAGGCTCAGGATCAGGAGCCGAGCAGCTCGAGGAGTGGATGAAGGAGTTGATATCAGTTGAGGTTACGCACAGTATTCTAGACCAGACTCCTATGATCTTTGGTTGTGTCATGGAGGGTAATTTAGAGCTTTTGGATGAGAAGTTGGGGGCTTTTCGCTAGTATGATATTCTGGTCCAAGGTCCGATGTCGGGCGGGAGCCTAAGGAATGTTTGCATGTTAGATTATACTTGTTGTCTGTGTTATACTTGTATGTGCCTAGTAGGGAGGCGAGTGTGGGCGAGGTCCCATATCTCATCACTCGTAGAGTATGGACGGGGTTCTGTGTCTCACTAACAGCAGAAGCTTGGACGAGGTTCCATGGCTTACTAGTGGTAGGACAGGGGCGAGGCCCAAGGCATGCGAGGCCTTAAGACAGGAATTCAGTAGGGTATGTTCAGCCTATGTGTTATGTTCTAGGGTTATATGTTCGTATGTGTTTAGCGGGCGTGGCCCAGAGACAGGCGGGGCCTAAGAGAAACATATCTGTATACCTTGCGGGGCTCAAAGCTAGGCGGGGCCCGATGTAGCGGGCGAGGCCCGAAGTAGCAGGCGTGGCCCAGTGCTTGTAGTATGTGATTATGCATGGTATGTGGTAGGTTGGGGAACTCACTAAGCTTCATGCTTACGGTTTTCCATTTTGGTTTAAGGTACTTCCGATAGGGGAGGGAAGAGCTCGGGGTGATCGCATGGCACACACACCAAAAGGAGTTTTAGTCTGGGATGTTTACTATGATAAAATAACATAATGATTTAGACATGATACTCTGATGTGATATGTTTTGAATGAATGATTGACACTTGTGGTTTATTTATTAAATTAAAAACGAAATTTTTGGGTCGTTTCAAGTTGGTATCAGAGCCTTGGTTTGAGGGACTCGGATACACCCTCAGGTTTGTTTGGACTCAAACTGAGGAATTGGTATAGAAATTTTCAAAAAGGAAAATCGATTTTGAGCAAATAAAACAACTTTAGAAAAGTATAAAGAGAAGAACTTTAAAAAGAGAAAAGGGTGTGGTGCATGCAATCAACCGAGCTCAAGTAAGTACCCCAAATTACCCATACAAGTTTGTGTTATGATATGAGTATGAGAACTGCATGATAGACTAGGACTGAAGATCTAGGAAGGATGCCTTATGTGCCCGTTATATGTGTATGAGCTTTATGAATTGCATGCTAGTATAGATTCATGTTTTATGGATAGAAATGCTTGATTGTGTTCTGGTTAGATTTCCATTTAGTCTGAATGCTGCTTGCATTGTGCGTTGTGGGACTCTGAGTGATGGGAGTTAGCCATTAGGTGAATGCGTCATGTCACATGTGACCAGGGTTGAATAATATCAGAGTGTTGGATTTGGCCCTATTGCATAGCTCTTGTGTGAGTCTAACCGTTGTAAGGACGAGTCCTTTACTCAAAGGATTATCTGAACCTCATCACATGTGATGGTATTCAGGTAGTGGCTAATTGGTAATATAAAGATACCTTCAGTAGGTAAGGACTGGGTGCGGGTTGGAGGTTACCCTAGGGCAAGCCTAGGATGGGATTAGTGCTGGGAGCAGTGTTAGTAGAAGGGACTTAGTGGAGTTGAGGCAATTCTTCAGGAAAGTACGGATAGATATGGAAGGTAGTATGGGCCCGTACTACTGAAAGCAGAGGATTCGTACTATATTGAAGAAGGGACAAGATGAGACCAGGAAACTTACAGTGAGTGTGTGATCCCTTGTCAGTAAGGAATATTCTGATGGTGGTTATGCTATGTTTTCAGTATGGTGACGTTGTGCGAGAGACTAGTGGGCGGATCAAGCGCCAGAGAGGGATCAGGCTCAGGATCAGGAGCCGAGCAGCTCAAGGAGCGGATGAGGGAGTTGATATCAGCTGAGGTTACGCGCAATATTCTAGACCAGACTCCTGTGATCTTTGGTTGGGTCAAGGAGGGTATTTTAGAGCTTCTGGATTAGAAGCTGGGGGCTTTTTGCTAGTATGATATTATGGTCCCAGGTCCGATGTCGGGGGGGTGCATAAGGAATGTTTGCATGTTACATTATACTTGTTGTCTGTGTGATACTTGTGTGTGCCTAGTAGGGAGATGAGTGTGGGCGAGGTCCCATATCTCATGACTAGTAGATAATGGACGGGGTTCCGTATCTCATTAGTAGCAGAGCTGGGGCGAGGCCCGAGATACGAGGAATGTGCGTGTGGGCGGGGGCCCGTATCTCACTAACAGCAGGAGCTTGGACGTGGTTCCATGGCTCACTAGTAGTAGGACAGGGGCGAGGCCCAAGACAGGCGGGGCCTTAAGACAAGAATTCAGTAGGGTATGTTCAGCCTATGTGTTATGTTCTAAGGTTATATGTTCGTATGTGTTTAGCGGGTGGGGCCTAGAGACAGGAGGGGCCTAAGAGAAACATATCTGTATACCGAGCGGGGCTCGAAGCTAGGCGGGGCCCGATGTAGCGGGTGAGGCCCAAAGTAGCAGGCATGGCCCAATGCTTGAAGTATGCGATTATGTATGGTATGTGGTAGGTTGGGGAAATCAGTAAGCTTCGTGCTTACGATTTTCCGTTTTGTTTTCAGGTACTTCCGATAGGGGAGGGAAGAGCTTGGGGTGATCGCATGGCACACACACCAAAGGAGTTTTAGTCTGGGATGTTTACTGTGATAAATAAAATAATGATTTAGACATGATACTCTGATGTGATATGTTTTGAATGAATGATTGACACTTGTGGTTTATTTATTTATTAAATTAAAAACGAAAATTTTGGGTCGATTAAAGTTGGTATCAGAGCCTTGGTTTGAGGGTTTCGGATACACCCTCAGGTGTGTCTGGACTCAAAATGAGGAATTGGTATAAAAATTTTCAAAAAGGAAAATCGATTTTGAGCAAAGAGAACAAATTTAGAAATGTATAAAGAGAAGAACTTTGAAAAGAGAAAAGGGTGTGCTGCATGCAATCGACCAAGCTCAAGTAAGTACCCCAAATTACCAATACAAGTTTGTGTTATGATATGAGTATGAGAACTGCATGATAGACTAGGACTGAGGATATAGGAAGGATGCCTTATGTTCCCGTTATATGTGTATGAGCTTTATGAATTGCATGCTAGTATAGATTCATGTTATGTGGATAGAATTGCTTGATTGTGTTCTGGTTAGATTTCCATTTTTTCTGAATGCTACTTGCATTGTGCGTTGTGGGACTCTGAGTGATGGGAGTTAGCCATTAGGTGAATGCATCATGTCACATGTGACTAGGCTTCAATAATCTCAGCGTGTTGGATTTGGACCTATTGCGCAACTCTTGTATGAGTCTAACCGTTGTAAGGACGAGTCCTTTACTCAAAGGATTAACTGACCCTCGTCACATGTGATGGTATTTAGGTAGTGGCTAATTGACATTATAAAGATACCTTCAGTAGGTAAGGACTGGGTGCGTGTTGGAGGTTATCCTAGGGCAAGCCTAGGATGGGATTAGTGCTGGGAGCAGTGTTAGTAGAAGGGACTTGGTGGAGTTGAGGCAATTTTTGAGGAAAGTACGGATAGATGTGGAAGGTTGTATGGGCCCATACAACTAAAAGCAGAGGCTCCGTACTCGATTCAAGAAGGGCCAAGATGAGACCAGGAAAAGTTATAGTGAGTGTATGATCCCTTGTCAGTAAGGAATATTCTGATGGTGGTTATGATATGTTTTCAGCATGGTGACATTGCGCGAGAGACCAGTGGGCGGATCAGGCGCCAGGGAGGGATCAAGCTCAGGATCAGGAGCCGAGCAGCTCGAGGAGCAGATAAGGGAGTTGATATCAGTTGAGGTTACGCGTAGTATTCTAGACCAAAATCCTGTGATCTTTGGTTGGGTCAAGGAGGGTATTTTAGAGCTTCTGGATGAGAAGTTGGGGGCTTTTCGCTAGTATGATATTCCGCTCCAAGGTCCGATGTCGGGCGGGTGCCTAAGGAATATTTGCATGTTAGATTATACTTGTTGTCTGTGTGATACTTGTATGTGCCTAGTAGGGAGGGGAGTGTGGGCGAGGTCCCATATCTCATCACTAGCAGAGTATGGACGGGATTCCGTATCTCATTAGTAGCGGAGCAGGGGCGAGGCCCGAGATAGGAGGAAGGTAAGTGTGGGCGGGGGCCCATATCCCACTAACCGTAGGAGCTTGGACGGGGTTCCATGGCTTACCAGTAGCAGGACATGGGCGAGGCCCAAGACAGGCGAGGCCTTAGGACAGGAATATAGTAGGGTATGTTCAGCATATGTGTTATATTTTAGGGTTATATGTTCGTATGTGTTTGGCTGGCGCGGCCCAGAGACAGGTGGGGCCTAAAAGAAAACATATTTGTATACCGAGCGGGGCTCATGTAACGACCCAATTTTCACGTCCAAATTTTTTTTTTTTAAAACATTACTTTAGAAAACATTAATAATTAAAAACATTGTTTGATCAAACCATGACACAACGTAAACCATGTCTAGAAGCCAAATCATACAACCAATCAAAATATCAGAGTATAAATCCCAGAGAATCTCGTAAATGCAGAAACCAGAGAGTGTGTGTGTGACATGCTGCTACCGTGCCGGCTGCTTTCCCCTAGCTGAGGAGGTACCAGAAACCAAAACTGAAAACCATAAGCACAAAGCTTAGTGAGTTCCCCCATCGTACCACATACTATACAAACACATAACATACATACTGCCAGGCCATTCTGGGGTGCCTGACTACCCGGTACGACCATTCTGGGGTGCCGTCCTACCCGTGTCAAGCCATTCTGGGGTGCTGACTACCCGTTTCAAGCCATTCTGGGGTGCTGACTACCCATGTCAAGCCATTCTGGGGTGCTGACTACCCGTCGGTCCTAACAACCGATCCTCGGGGACTAGTCCCCTCTTACTACCTTTATCGCATATAACATAACAAGCCAGCATGCAAACATATCATCACGTACTGTCAGACATTTCTGGGGTGTCTGACTACGCTTCGGTCCTATCAACCGATCTCTACTTCTATCTCATGTAACATATCATGCTAGCATATAACATATCAGGTAGTAACAAACCTAGATTAAATCACAAAGACAATCATCTAACATACGACTCCTACTGGTGGGCTGACATTGCGGCCGTAGACCCACCGCTACTAGAAGGTAACTCACCTCGAAGTAGCTGCTGATCTGATCGGGAACTGACTGTCTACTGCTGCTGCTCCGGAAATCCTCCGGCTGTAATTCCCACAACATACTCAATCAAACACTGCTAACTGTCCTTTAGGTAAAATGACCATTTTACCCCTGATCATGCCCTAAGTCAAAGTCAGAGTCAACTTTCAGTTGACCCGACTCGTCGAGTTGGCTTTCCAACTCGCCGAGTCCCTACCCAAACGATTGTCCTGAATCCCGTTTCTACTCGTCGAGTTAGGCGATGACTCGACGAGTTCTCCTTCTAAACTGATATTCAAGTCCTTCATCCTACTCGTCGAGTTGTATGAACAACTCGTCGAGTTCGTCTTCATCTGAAGAACACTTGCTGCTTCGACTCGCCGAGTTGTATGAACAACTCGCCGAGTCTGTTCTTGATCTAAGGAGATTGCTTTGAACTCGCCGAGTCAGGGCATTGACTCGCCGAGTTCCTCCATAGATGAGTTCAGCTTCCGACTCACTGAGTCACACCCCGTGAATCACTGCTCACTCGACACTACGAAAAGGGGACAAACTCGGAGACTCGCGAACAGACTCGCCGAGTCACATGAATGACTCACCGAGTCGTTGCCATGCACCCATTAAATACACAGATTTGCTCGATTCCAGTCCATGCCATTCACAGATCTGGACCCCAAGAACACGAATCACACTCAAAGTTTCCAACCTTACGTGTAGATATTCACCAATACGGATTTTTAGGGTTCAAAATGCCTCAAAAGGGTAGATCTAAGGTGAACAAGCAACATGGGTCCATTAAGGTAACAAATCTGAGCTCCTGGAGCTCAATCTTGCCTAGATCTAGAGGCCAATCAACTTATTACTACTTATATTGCACATACAAGCTTGGGGATTGGTTCAAGAACGACTTAAATGAAGTAATAAGCATGGAAACATGGGGAAAAACGGGTTATACCTCAAAGGAACTGCTAAGAGAGCACAAGGATGTTTGGATTCCTTCCCTTCCTCTTGATCTACTTCCCTTTTTCCTTAAAACCTTCAAGATCACACAACAATTGCTTCAAACTCTAAATGAATAACTTAGAACGAGGGTTGGGAGCTCTGGGGGGTGAATGGGGGTTGGCTTGGGGCAGATATGCTGTTTAAATAGGGTGCAAACCCCTGAAACTTAGGGTTTCGTTCAACAGCTGTGACTCGCCGAGTCCAGGATATGGACTCGCCGAGTCGCCAACTTAAACATGTCCCGGGTCCCGCATCTACTTGGCGAGTCGGACCTATGACTCGCTGAGTCCAAGGCTAAAAGAAGAGAAATACCCAAATCGAATCCACTCCACGCGCGGTCCTGGGAAGTTTCGTGATAAAGTCCATCGTGATATCTTCCCATTTCCACATTGGAATATCCAACGGCTGCACCTTGCCATGCGGCCTCTGATGTTCGGCATTGACCTTCCTGCAGGTCAAGCAGCGCTCAACGTACCATGCCACATCCCGCTTTATGCAGGGCCACCAATAATCTAGACGAAGATCCCTATACATCTTCGTCGCCCCGGGATGAATAGAGAATCAGGACTTGTGCGCCTCCTCCATCAAAATCTGGCGCACACTTCCGTGATACGGTACCCACTGTTGGATATAGTGTCTAAGCCCATAACTATATTTGGTATATACTTGACCCGACCCGGCATGGTCCATTTGGGTTGCACTTCACCCGAACAATTTATGGATAATATTTGAGAATAGTACAAGTTACGATTTATTAATATATTATAAGTTCTAATATATTAATATAAGATCATATTATTTAATTAGTAGTGATCTATAATTAATCTAGGATTAATTTAGTGATCAAAGATATTACTAATTAAATATGGGCTTCTATATTTATATAGTGTGGGCTTATGCTTATTTGGAATGGGCTAGGCTTGGATGGAGAAGTCCATGGATACTCCATGGAGCTTTAACCCATGGATCTCATGGAAATGAAGAGACATGGGTATTAGGGTTTACATGGATGTAACCCTAATCCACCACACTATATAAAGGAGGCTTTGGATCTTGAAATCAAGTTAGTGAACACTAGTTGACACATGTTGAAGTGAGGGCCGATTTCAAGAGAAGTGTGACTATTCTCTCAAAGTTCCAAGTTTGTGGTGATTTGTGACTTTCATTTGAGGCATCCAAATTATTGGTGCTAGGCTCTAAAACTCCAAGGAATCAAGTACAACTACAAGGTAAGTGTTTCTACTAGCTTTATTTGATTCAAGTTCCCCATGCCATGCTAGTTAGGATATAAGCCTTGGAAAAATAATTATTTGCATGTATCTTAGACAAACATAGATCCAAGGTTTATTAGGGTTGCATGTACACTTAGGAAGTGTTAGAATGCTCAAAACCTATCAGTGGTATCAGAGCCTAGGCTTGTTTGTTTGATACTTGTTGCAATATGCTTGAAAAAGTCGAAATCTTGCTGTCTGACTGATGGACTCGCCGAGTCCATGGGGGGACTCGCCGAGTCCACTTGTATCTTCAACCTACTCACCGAGTAGGTTCATGCACTCGACGAGTAGGGTCGACAGAGTGCAGTTTTTCGACTTTAGTTGCTGGAAATGGATTAGAAACATTACCCTAAACTGTTTTGGTACTTGAAAACTTGTTTTAGAAGGTGTAATGTCTTTTCTAACTCATTTACAACAACTAGTTATCAAAATTACAAAGATTAAGTGTGATTTTGATATATGAAAGTGTTCATGTTCATGATCTTGTTCTTATGATGTTTAGATGATCATAGGAATTATTTGTAACCTATGTGGTAGATTAATTCTTGATCATAATGTTTTTTAATGGAGTCCATAACTTGTCCTCAAGTTATGGAAAACCAAAAGTCTCTTGGATTGAAAACCATTAAAAGAACACAAGAGTTAGAAAAATGAAGAGTCTTCATTTTATTACTCTATTAAACTCATAAGTTACAAGATATGAAAAGTTTTGAAAGTTTACAAAACTTGGCCTCAAGTTTTGGAACAAGTAAAGTCAAGTTAAAACTTTAGTTCCAACCCTTAGAATTTTAAAAGTTAAAATTCAACCCTTATACTTATATTATTATGATTTAATAATTATATATATATATATATATATATATATATATATATAGATATATATATATATATATATATATATATATATATATATATATATATATATATATATATATATATATATATGTATAAGAACAAAGTCGTCTTACCGCTAGTACGCCTCATTTACGAAGCCGGTCTATAAGGTGGGTATAAGGTTGTTGCCTATAAAATGGTGACTTAATGGGTGTCCACTCTCACCCACCGCTTGCTTGACTGGTGGAGGGTCGTTAGCCGAACGGGTAAGACAAGGACTTATAAATTCTCATTCAAAGTATGATGAATATTATAAAGTAACTAAATGTTTTATTAAATTCCCAATCTTAGTTACTTTAGGAAAAATGTGAATAAGGTGCTAATCCATGAAATTACACTTTACACTTTGTTTGAGTCGTTGGTGGAGCGTGTGTGGTTAACCGGCACACTAACTTGGACTTAACAAGGTAGGTAAAGGGTGACTTAAAGGTTTATTATAGTATCGATGGAGCGTGTGTGGTTTACCGGCACATCGATTGAGTGATAAACTTTAAAGGGTACCAAGTGATTTGCATGGTTACTTCACACCTCGTTTTGTGATCCTCGGCATCCCAGTCGCAAAACCTGGAGGGCACACTCGAGATTGAAACATGCCTTTGAAAAGTTCATTGAATCTCAAAGAATCTAGGAATTTCTAAGAACCAATCAAAGCCTAATACTTAAATATTTCGGTTTTCGTGGTGGAAATTGGTGAATCGTCATTCACTTACCTTTCAAATATGGTATAGCTTAGATTACGGCATACCTCTTCTAAGTTATATTATATTGTGATTGGATCCTAGCCTTAATATTACATTTGGGTGTTTTATTAAGGACTCTCTTATATCTAAACTAATCTTGTTCTCTTCTTTTTAGATGTCTTCAAACAATGCTGCTTCTGGCTCTAATCCTAATGGCTCCTTTACCCTTATGAACTTGTGTGGGAAAGTCACCTTTGATGGATCCAACTTCAATGAGTGGATTAGAAACATCAGGATGATTACCTGCTACGAGGACAAAGAATATGTCCTTGACAAGGAGCTTAAGGAGATTGATGAGACCACTGCAACTCCTCAAGAGATCGCTAAATTTCGGGCACATGAAAGGGATGCTACGAAAGTGGCTTGCATCATGATGGCCACGATGACAGCGGAACTCCAAAAGTCTTATGAGGATTTTTACCCTTATGAAATGCACCAAGATTTGATGGAAAGATACCATCAAAGTGCAAGACAAGAGAGGTATGAAATCATCTGCTCCATGATAACAACCATGATGAAGGACGGGGAATCCGTCACGAGCCACATGCAGAAAATGCAAAGGTATGTGGATCGTTTGCTGAAGCTTAATGTGAACTTCCATGAGGATCTTGCAATAGATATCATTTTGCACTCCTTACCATCGTGCTATGATCAATTCCGCATGACATATCACATGAATAAGGAAGAGGTCACACTCAGCAAACTTCAGGGACTTCTCAAGACCGCAGAATCAGGTCTTAAGGGGAAGTCGGTTGCTATCACTCCTACTCCAAACTCAACTCTGGTTTTGGCAATTGGGAAAAATCGATGGAGGAAGAGAAAGAGATCCTCGAAGGGTACCAAGGCTCGGACCCTTGATGGCTCTTCTTCAAGTGGAACCAAGAAAGGTTTTGTCACTCCTTCTTTTGACCCAAAAGAGGCTGAATGCTTCTATTGTCATAAAAAATCTCATTGGAAGCGGAACTGCCCAAAGTACCAGCAGGATGTGAAGGATGGGAAAGTCAAACCCAACCATGCAGGTACTTACACTATCATTTCTAATAACTCACCCCATTCTAAGTCTTGGGTCCTTGATACCGGTTGTGGTATTCATATTTGTTGTGACTTGTAGGGACTAAGAAGAAGTGAGAATGTGGAGCAAGGAAGAATAAACTTGATCATGGGGAATAGGAAAGCTTTACCTGTTACCAAGATTGGAGTTTATACTTTATCGCTAAGTAGTAGGTTTAATTTAGATTTGAATAAGTGTTGTTATTCACCAGGAATGGCAAGAAATATTATTTCCTTTCATGCTTTGTACAAACAAGGGTTTACCTTTTCATTTAATAATGAAGTTGGTTCTATAGATGTTTTCTATAATAATGTTTTTTATTTTAAAGCATTACCTTGTGATGGTGTGTATGAAGCTGTATCTGTTGTAGATAACTTGGGAAATAATGTTTTGTGTATTGATTCTAATAATAATAATAACTTGGATAAAGCATCATTATGGAATTGTCGTCTTGGACATATAAGCAAGAAACGCATAGGCCAACTCCAAAAGGATGGAGTCTTGGAGTTGTTTGACCTAAAGTCAGATGATAGTTGCGAATCATGCTTACTTGGAAAAATGACAAAGTCACCCTTCACAGGCTCGTGTGAGAGGGGTGAAGGTTTGTTGGACCTTATACACACGGATGTGTGTGGACCATTCAAACATGCCACAAGGGATGCTAATCGTTATTATTTGACTTTTACTGATGATTACAGTAGATATGGATATGTCTACTTAATCAAGCATAAGTCAGAGACTTTCGAGAGTTTTAAGGAATTTAAACAGGAAGTCGAGGATCAATTGGGCAGGAACATTAAGATGCTTCGATCCGATCGAGGAGGTGAGTATCTTAGTTCAGAGTTCCTCGACTATCTTAGGGAATGTGGGATTGTCTCACAATTGACACCTCCCAGGACACCACAGTTGAATGGTGTGGCTGAGAGGCGTAATCGAACCTTGTTGGATATGGTTCGTTCCATGATGAGTCGAGCTACGCTACCAATCTCATTTTTGGGGTATGCCTTAGAGACTGCCACCCATATTCTTAATCTTGTCCCTACAAAGAAAGTTGCCAAAACTCCTCACGAGATGTGGACTGGCAAAGTACCTAAGCTAGACCACATCAAGATTTGGGGTTGTGAGGCTTTCGTGAGACGCGAGACTCATGATAAGCTCGAACCTCGAAGCGAGAGGTGTATTTTCATCGGCTACCCACAGCAATCCTTTGGTTACCTCTTCTACAGACCTAGTGACAATGTGGTCTTTGTAGCAAGAAGAGGAGTCTTTCGAGAGAGAGAATTTATAAGCCAAGGAGACAGTGGGAGGCAAATTGAGCTTGAAGAAATTCAAGAATCAAGCGGTGAAGGAACTTCAAACACTAGCCCTCAACTTGAGGAGGAAACTCCTGTTGAGCCAGTTGATGGGCCTGTACCTCTGAGGCGTTCCACGAGAGTTAGGAATGCACCTGAGCATTACTATGGTTTCCATATTACTGCGGAAGGTGAGACACTTGTTAGTGATGAGACACTAGTAGGTCTGGATGAACCTAACAGCTACATGGAAGCCATGGCAGGCCCTGAGGCTGCTAAATGGAAAGAGGCCATGGATAGCGAGATACAATCCATGTATGACAATCAAGTTTGGAACTTGGATGAGAATGTACCTGGTCGTAAGTCTGTAGGGTGCAAGTGGGTCTTCAAGAAGAAGACCGACATGGATGGTAAAGTACACACTTATAAGACGAGACTGGTTGCAAAGGGCTTCTCTCAAATTCCTGGAGTGGACTATGATGAGACCTTTTCTCCAGTAGCCAAGATTAAGTCTATTCGGGTTCTGTTAGCCATAGCTGCATTTCATGACTATGAAATATGGCAAATGGATGTCAAAACCGCTTTCCTTAATGGAAAGTTGGCTGAAGATGTTTACATGAGTCAGCCAGAGGGTTTTTTCAGCAACGAGTACCCTAATAGAGTGTGTAAACTCGAGAAATCCATTTATGGATTGAAACAGGCACCTCGCAGGTGGAATCTTTGCTTTGATGAGAAAGTCAAGGAATTTGGCTTTTCGAGGAGTGAAGATGAATCTTGCGTCTATATCAAGGCTAGTGGGAGCATAGTCAGTTTTTTGGTACTGTATGTGGATGACATACTACTCATAGGAAATGACATCCCAACCCTGCAGGAAGTAAAGTCCTGGCTTGGGAAGTGTTTCGCTATGAAGGACCTTGGTGAAGCTGCCTATATCCTAGGGATAAAGATTTTGAGAAACAGGAGTAAAAGACTAATTGGACTTAGTCAAAGTACCTACTTGGACAAAGTGTTGAAAAGATTCAACATGCATAACTCCAAGAAAGGTGAGTTACCCATTCAGTGTAACGCTAGATTGAGTAAGACACAAAGCCCTAGTACTGAGGCTGAGATAGCAGAAATGAGTCGATTTCCTTATGCTTCAGCTGTAGGATCGATCATGTATGCTATGACGTGTACTCGACCTGATGTAGCCTTTGCTTTGAGCATGGTTAGCAGGTATCAGGCGAACCCTGGAAAGGAACACTGGACTGCGGTAAAGAATATCCTCAAGTACCTGCGAAGGACTAAGGACTGGGTCCTTACCTTCGGTGGGAGTGATGACTTGAGAGTTTTAGGGTATAGTGATGCTAGTTTCCAGACTGATAGGGATAATTTCCGCTCTCAGTCAGGCTGGGTCTTTACCCTAAACGGAGGAGCAATTTCTTGGAAGAGTTCCAAGCAGGAGACAGTGGCTGATTCCACTTGTGAATCAGAGTATATAGCAGCAAGCGAGGCAGCAAAGGAGGCGATATGGCTAAAGAACTTCATCGGAGACCTTGGAGTTGTTCCAGCTATAAAAGAGCCAATGGAGATTTTCTGTGACAGCAATAGTGCGGTTGCCTTAGCCAAGGAACCAAGGGATCACGGGAGATCCAGACACATCGACAGAAAATACCATTTTATCAGACATCGAATTGAAGAAGGACTCCTCATGGCGAAGAGGGTATCATCGGATGAGAACCCGGCAGATCCCCTCACGAAGGGACTGAGTAGGGTTAAGCATCTCCAGCGTGCTCGGAGCATAGGGCTGAAGGATGATATAAGTTTTAGTAGTTAGATAACCCAGAAATTTGTAAAGTGTAATTGACATTTGATGATGAATAAAAGGTGTTTTATTTATTTGTAAAGTGTTGCTATCTCTTGTCGATATTTTACTATATTTCTTTTGCATGTTTTGACTTCCAGAATAATTATGTTTGGTATATCATATTATTCAAACCTCTACAGTCGGTCATATGTCGGAAGTAGGTATGAATCAAGACTGTCATGATTTTTTTGCAGAGGTCTAAGGTGTTGGACATGGCTACAACAATCATGAGTGCTCATAAGTTCTGAGCATTGGACTCAACCCACGCTCACTGGAATCACTTCATGGAATTTTATCTCGAGTGATCGTGAGATGGTAATATCATATAAGTCTTCAAACCTAGAGATATGATTTGTTACTTACGAGTTGGTTATGCATTGATTGTACGTAAACGCATTGGTAACTCGATGTTATAAAACGTGCCTTTGTGTGTAATTCAATGAGTGGTAGAACAAACATATGAGTCGAAGTTTATCTGTTCCTTCTTGGATTATAAGCTGATATCTGGGCCCCTCGATGATTTTGTTTTGACCTATGTACCGGGCCCGGTCAGAACTAAATTGATGTGTTCAGTTGAGTTCTATGTCAAACAAATCGGAAATCGGGAAACAAATGCTGGACAATAAGCAAGACAATGTTCCATGTGTTTGTCCGGCTGATATCTAGAACAGAGGATTATATGATCACTTATCTAAATGGCGCGTTCTAGTTCAACAGAGTTTAAAGAGCTACGATTGCGGATCGGTTCCTGAAGTTATACTTGCAAATATAGTTACTAGACTTATCCAAGTGGGAGACTGTTGGATATAGTGTCTAAGCCCATAACTATATTTGGTATATACTTGACCCGACCCGACATGGTCCATTTGGGTTGCACTTCACCCGAACAATTTATGGATAATATTTGAGAATAGTACAAGTTACGATTTATTAATATATTATAAGTTCTAATATATTAATATAAGATCATATTATTTAATTAGTAGTGATCTATAATTAATCTAGGATTAATTTAGTGATCAAAGATATTACTAATTAAATATGGGCTTCTATATTTATATAGTGTGGGCTTATGCTTATTTGGAATGGGCTAGGCTTGGATGGAGAAGTCCATGGATACTCCATGGAGCTTTAACCCATGGATCTCATGGAAATGAAGAGACATGGGTATTAGGGTTTACATGGATGTAACCCTAATCCACCACACTATATAAAGGAGGCTTTGGCTCTTGAAATCAAGTTAGTGAACACTAGTTGACACATGTTGAAGTGAGGGCCGATTTCAAGAGAAGTGTGACTATTCTCTCAAAGTTCCAAGTTTGTGGTGATTTGTGACTTTCATTTGAGGCATCCACATTATTGGTGCTAGGCTCTAAAACTCCAAGGAATCAAGTACAACTACAAGGTAAGTGTTTCTACTAGCTTTATTTGATTCAAGTTCCCCATGCCATGCTAGTTAGGATATAAGCCTTGGAAAAATAATTATTTGCATGTATCTTAGACAAACATAGATCCAAGGTTTATTAGGGTTGCATGTACACTTAGGAAGTGTTAGAATGCTCAAAACCTATCACCCACACCCTACGGTGTAGTGTCAAAAGTCCTCGGCTATCATAATCAAAGGAGGAAACCTGACCCACCACACGCTCACTCTTCCGATGTTCCTCCTTGATAGCCTCTTGTTGGGCCTCCCGAATCTGCTCCAACAGGGGAGTCACCACGGTCATCCTCATGCAAACGTCCCTGATCGGCGCTGCCTTGCGGCTAAGCGCATCGACCACCACATTGGCCTCCCCCGGGTGGTAGAGGATCTCGCAATCATAATCCTTTACCACGTCCAACCACCGATGCTGCCTCATATTCAGATTCGGCTGATCCATGAGGTACCTCAAACTCTTGTGGTCCGTGTAGATGGTACATCGAAATCCGTAGAGGTAATGCCTCCAAATCTTGAGGGCAAAATCCACCGCCCCCAACTCCAAGTCATGCGTCGGGTAGTTCGCCTCGTGAGGCTTGAGCTGCATCGAAGCGTAGGCAATGACATGCCTCCTCTGCATCAGTACCGCGCCCAACCCAGAAATGGACGCGTCATAGTATACCACAAAATCCTCTACGCCCTCTGGCAGGGCTAAGATCGGCGCCTCGCACAGTCTCTGCCTTAGCGTCTCAAACGCAGCCTGCTGCTCAGGTCCCCACTGAAAGACTACGGCCTTTTTCGTCAGCCGCGTCAGGGGTATGACTATCTTGGAGAAGTCCTAAATAAATCTCCGATAGTAGCCTGCTAATCCCAGGAAACTCCGAATCTCAGATGGAGACTTCGGAACCTCCCATCTCATCACGGCCTCGACCTTGGGCGGATCGACCAGAATCCCGTTCTGGTTGACAAGGTGTCCGAGAAATTGCACCTCGCGCAACCAAAACTCACACTTTGAGAACTTGGCATACAAGCTCTCCCTCATCAGGGTCTCCAACACCTCTCTCAGATGCTTTTCATGTTCCTCCCGAGTCTTGGAATAAACCAAGATGTCATCGATAAAGACTATCACAGACCGATCCAGCATCGGTCTGCATACGCGGTTCATGAGGTCCATGAATGCGGCAGGAGCATTGGTGAGCCCAAACGGCATCACCACAAACTCATAGTGGCCATAGCGCGTCCGAAACGCAGTCTTCTGCGTATCCTCCTCCCTGACCCTCATCTGATGATAACCCGAACGCAAATCAATCTTGGAGAACCATGATGCTCCCTGAAGCTGGTCAAAGAGGTCATCAATCCTCGGGAGCGGGTAACGGTTCTTCACCGTTACCTTGTTCAGCTCCCGGTAATCTATACACATCCGATGCGACCCATCCTTCTTCTTCACGAACAAAATCGGGGCTCCCCAGGGTGAACTACTAGGCCGACTGAATCCCTTGTCTAACAACTCCTGCAGCTGTGTAGACAACTCCTGCATCTCAGGAGGAGCCAACCGATACGGTGTCTTGGCTATCGGAGCCGCACCAGGAACAAGGTCAATCCGGAACTCCACCTGTCGCTCCGGAGGTATCCCAGGAAGCTCCTCTGGGAAAACATCTGCAAAATCTCGAACCACCGGAACCTCGCTCACTGTCGCCTTACCCGCCTCTCGAGTATCCATCACATACGCGACGTATCCTGCGCATCCCTGCTGAAGGTAGCGTCTCGCCCTTGCTGCTGAACATACTGCGGGTCCACACTGCGCCTTCTCGCCATGAATCACTAACTCTCCCCCGCTTGGGGTCCTGACCCGCACTAGCTGCTGCGCGCAATCTATCACCGCCCCATTAGGGCTCAACCAATCCATGCCAATAATCACCTTGTTCCCACGCAGCAGAATGGGAACCAGGTCTACTAAGTAGCGCTCCTCGAACAGACGCAATACACAATCCAGAAACACCATCGATGCTCGCACCGATCGATCATCAGCAATCTCTACCTCCAGAGGGCAATCCAACATACCCAAAGACTCAGGAAACTTCCTGCTAAGCGCAAGGGACACAAATGATCGGGATGCAACCGAATCGAATAACACCTGAACTGGGATACTGTTCACATGGAACGATCCTAAAACATATATATACATACAGAGCACATATCAATAACATAACATCATAAAAATAAGATAGAGGGAAAGAATCATACCCATCACCACATCGGGTGCGGCGCGTGCCTCCTCGGTAGTCAGCTGGAATGCTCGGCTCCTCACCACTAGAGCCTCTGACTTGCCCTGCTGGCCATCCGTGATCCGCAGGGTCGCTAGAGCTGGCGCCTTTACCGGCGCTGAAACTGTCAACTGGGGGCAATTGGCCTTCTTGTGGCCCCTCTGATTGCAGTGGAAACACAGCAACTCTGATGTCTGAATAACTGCTGCCGGAGCAGTGCAATCCCTGTTGATGTGCCCAGACTTGCCGCACTTGTAGCAGCCTGATGATCCCATCCTGCACGCCCCCTCGTGCGACCTGCCTCATTTCCTACAGCGGCTCGGTCCTGACTGGCCTTTCGGCCTACCATATGATCCCTTGGGCTTCTTCCCCGAAGCCCCTCCTGTCTGACCCTCCTCTGATTTCCGTTTCCGGATGTGCTCCAAATCTATCTCCCTCTCCCTCACCCTGGCAATCATAGAGTCCAAGGTAGGGCAAGCCGAAAAGCTAACATGCTCCTGGATGTCAGCTCGTAGCATATCATGATAACGGGTCCTTCTCATATCCTCGTCACAGCATATTGGGGCACCAACAAAGTCCTCTCCCGGAACTTGGCGGTGATCTCCGCCACAGTCTCCGTCGTCTGTCTCATGTCTAGAAACTCCCTGGCCAGCTGCTGAAGCTTGACAGCCGGCGCAAACTCTGCCTTGAACCTGGTCACAAAGTCCAACCATGTCATAGCCTCGATAGCTGCGGCTCCCAACGAGTCACCCACTAACTCCCACCAATCCCGGGCTCGGTCCCGTAAACACCCTGCTGCATACCTCACCTTCGACCCCTCGAGGCAGAAGCTAGTCAACTGTGCAGACTCGATGTCTGCAATCCATCGCCTAGCAGCAATGGGGTCCTTCACCCCATGGAAATCCGGCGCACCACTGCCCCTGAAGTCCTTGAAGGACAGTGTGCGAGATCCCGACTGGCTAGATGCCATATCACTCCGGAATGCCCGAAGGCGATCCTCCATAAACTCCATGATCCCTTCCTTGATCGACCCAAAGAGGATGGGGGTCGACTCAAGGATGCCTCTGGTGATCTCTGACGTGATGAACTCGCGTAGTCCCTCATCTACCGGCTCGGAACCTGATCCCGAACCTGACCCCTTTCCTGAACCGCCATCTACCGGCCTCGATCGAAGTACCACCATTCTGCAATACATAATACAATCATTAGTGATATTGATACTTCCTGAGGGATCACTGTTACTTACAAGTTCCCTGGTCTTATCTTGGCCTTCCTTGGTTCGGGTACGGATCCTCTGCTTTCAGTAGTACAGGCCCATACTACCTTCCACATTTATCCGTACCTTCTTCAAGGAATGCCTCGACTCCACCAGATCCCTTTCACTACTGCTGATCACTGCTATACTCATCCTAGGCTTTCCCTAGGGAAATTTCTGATTCTACTCTATCCAGTCCTCAGCTGCTGCAGGCCTCCTTGTAATGCCAATTAGCCATTACCCGAATACCATCACATGTGACGAGGCTCAGATAATCCTTCGAGTACCCGACTCATCCCTATAATGGTTGGACTCAAACAAGAGCTGCGCAGTAGGATCAAATCCGGCACTCTAAGATTATCCAACCCTGAACACATGTAACGTGACGCATTCGCCTAATGGCTAACTCCCATTATTCAGAGTTCCACATAGCACGAAGCAAGAAACATTCAGACAAGGGTAGCAATCTCAATCAACTCTATCTGCTTACAGGAACTGAGCTAGCATAAAGTGCTAAACTCATACTATCAGGCATAACCTAATTAAGCTATCCTACTTACTGTGTACTCAATATCTAGCATGCAGTTCTCATACAACTGAAACACATAAAGCAGGCACATAAGGCATCACTCTTAGATCCTTAGTCCTATTCTAGCATGCTGTTCTACAAAAGCTGATAAACATAACATAAACTTGTATGGGTACTTTGGGGAATACTTACTTGAGCTCGGCCGGTCGCGCACATCACACACTTCGTTCTTTCTCGAAACTCTTTTCTCAATTTTTAGAAAACATTTTCTTTTAGAAAATCTTTTAATCCCTCGATTTGAGTTCAGACACCCCTGAAGGTGTGTCCGAATCCCTCAAACCAGGGCTCTGATACCAACTTGTAACGACCGAATTTTCACATCCAAAAATTTCGTTTTAAAACATTACTTTAGAAAACATTAATAATTAAAAACATTGTTTAATCAAACCATGACACAACGTAAACCATGTCTAGAAGCCAAATCATACAACCAATCAAAATATCAGAGTATAAATCCCAGAGAATCTCATAAATGCGGAAACCAGAGAGTGTGTGTGTGACATGCTTCTACCGTGTCGGCTCCTTTCCCCTAGCTGAGGAGGTACCTGAAACCAAAACTGAAAACCGTAAGCACAAAGCTTAGTGAGTTCCCCCATCGTACCACATACCATACAAACACATAACATACATACTGCCAGGCCATTCTGGGGTGCCTGACTACCCGGTACGGCCATTCTGGGGTGCCGTCCTACCCGTGTCAAGCCATTCTGGGGTGCTGACTACCCGTGTCAAGCCATTCTGGGGTGCTGACTACCCATGTCAAGCCATTCTGGGGTGCTGACTACCCGTCGGTCCTAACAACCGATCCTCGGGGACTAGTCCCTCTTACTACCTTTATCGCATATAACATAACAAACCAGCATGCAAACATATCATCACGTACTGTCAGACATTTCTGGGGTGTCTGACTACCCTTCGGTCCTATCAACCGATCTCTACTTCTATCTCATATAACATATCATGCTAGCATATAACATATAAGGTAGTAACAAACCTAGATTACATCACAAAGACAATCATCTAACATACGACTCCTACTGGTGGGCCAGCATTGTGGCCGTAGACCCACCGTTACTGGAAGGTAACTCACCTCGAAGTAGCTGCTGATCTGATCGGGAACTGACTGTCTACTGCTGCTGCTCTGGAAATCCTCCGGCTGTAATTCCCACAACATACTCAATCAGACACTGCTAACTGTCCTTTGGGTAAAATGGCCATTTTACCCCTGATCATGCCCTAAGTCAAAGTCAGAGTCAACTTTCAGTTGACCCGACTCGTCGAGTTGGCTTTCCAACTCGCCGAGTCCCTACCCAAACGATTGTCCTAAATCCCGTTTCTACTCGTCGAGTTAGGCGATGACTCGGCGAGTTCTCCTTCTAAACTGATATTCAAGTCCTTCATCCTACTCGCCGAGTTGTATGAACAACTCGTCGAGTTCGTCTTCATCCGAAGAACACTTGCTGCTTCGACTCGCCGAGTTGTATGAACAACTCGCCGAGTCTGTTCTTGATCTAAGGAGATTGCCTTGAACTCGCCGAGTCAGGGCATTGACTCGCCGAGTTCCTCCATAGATGAGTTCAGCTTCCGACTCACTGAGTCACACCCCGTGACTCACTGCTCACTTGACACTACAAAAGGGGACAAACTCGGAGACTCGCGAACAGACTTGCCGAGTCACATGAACGACTCGCCGAGTCGTTGCCATGCACCCACTAAATACACAAATTTGCTCAATTCCAGTCCATGCCATTCACAGATCTGGACTCCAAGAACACGAATCACATGTAAAGTTTCCAACTTTACGTGTAGATATTCACCAATACGGATTTTTAGGGTTCAAAATGCCTCAAAAGGGTAGATCTAGGGTGAACAAGCAACATGGGTCCATAAAGGTAACAGATCTGAGCTCCTGGAGCTCAATCTTGCCTAGATCTAGAAGCCAATCAACTTATTACGACTTATATTGCACATACAAGCTTGGGGATTGGTTCAAGAATGACTTAAATGAAGTAATAAGCATGGAAACATGGGGAAAAACGGGTTATACCTCAAAGGAACTGCTGAGAGAGCACAAGGATGTTTGGATTCCTTCCCTTCCTCTTGATCTACTTCCCTTTTTCCTCAAAACCTTCAAGATCACACAATAATTGCTTCAAACTCTAAATGAATAACTTAGAACAAGGGTTGGGAGCTCTGGGGGGTGAATGGGGGTTGGCTTGGGGCAGATATGCTATTTAAATAGGGGGCAAACCCCTGAAACTTAGGGTTTCATCCAACAGCTGTGACTCGCCGAGTCCAGGATATGGACTCGCCGAGTCGCCAACTTAAACGTGTCCCGGGTCCCGCATCTACTTGGCGAGTCGGACCTATGACTCGCCGAGTCCAAGGCTAAAAGAAGAGAAATACTCAAATAAGATTTACGTACCAGGAATCCGGTGCTACAGCTCGAAGCCAGGCGGGGCCTGGGATCGGGTGGGGCCCGATGTAGCGGGCGAGGTCCGAAGTAGCGGGCGTGGCCCAGTGCTTGCAGTATGTGATTATGCATGGTAGGTTGGGGAACTCACTAGGCTTCGTTCTTACGGTTTTCCGTTTTGGTTTCAGGTACTTCCGGTAAGGGAGGGAAGAGCTCGGGGTGATCGCATGGCACACACACACCAAAGGAGTTTTAGTCAGGGATGTTTACTATGATAAAATAAAATAATGATTTAGACATGATACTCTAATGTGATTTTGATATGGGCTTATTTAGTCATAAAAATCATGCATGATCTTAATACTTTATGTTAATTTTATCTCAAATAATGAACGAAAGGTGATTAATTAGCTTAAATATTTCATTTTCAGCAACAAAGAGATGCTCGAATGGAAAATGAAGCGGAATTGGCAATTGGACGCTTGGATCTTGGATTTTGAAGAAAGAAGGATGTTGCTGGACAGTTTGACCCCTCGTTAGTGTTTTGGCCATATCTCATGAACCGTAACTCCGATTGACGACATTCAAAATATTCTGAAAACTAGACACAATTTTGGACGACTTTCGTGTTTTTAGAAAATGATGATTCCAAACGGACTCGACGAGTAGGCCATCAACTCGACGAGTTGATCAGAAGTTTCGCGATTCTTGACTTTGCCTTGCCGTGCATGGGATTTTAAGTGATGGACCCGGCGAGTAGGTCACTGGACTCGTCGAGTAGCCCCTGGTTTCAGAATATATATATATATATATATATATATATATATATATATATATATATATATATATATATATATAGAAACACTTCTCATTCGAACCCTAACTAATGGGGGAAGTTTAGGACGATTTTTGGAGGCCAGAAGGGTTCTTAGAAGCTGTGGTTTTTGAGATTTCAACTTAGATATCAATTTGGAAGAAGATCAAAGGTAATAATACACTACTTTTATCTTAATCTTTTGCATGAGCCATGTTTCAATCATTAGATTATGTTTTTAGTTTGTTATTTGCTGTAGATATGAGCTAAAAACTCATAACGTCTGTTTAGGGTAGATGAATTTGTAAACATGGTCTGATTTTATGGTTAGGGTTAATTTTAATTGGTGATATTGTTTTGTTAAGCTTGTTAAAGAACCTCATATGCTAACAACAACTATTCTCTATTAATAAATCAGTAATTAAGTTGTATGAACATCTCTTAGTTGCTAATTTCATATGATTTACATGACCACATAGTTGTATGTCTAGGAATAACGAATGTGAAACTAGAATTAAATTGAAGATATGTAAGTTAATGTGTGAGCTTGTGTGATACACCATCAACAAGAGGTTAATTGAATCACCAATTTGATTAGCTAATTACAAGTCTTTCTAAACCCGAATCAACAAACTAGGAAATTCATTAATTTAGACAACTGGCCATTTGTTGAATTAATCTGTTTTATAAGGATTAGCTATAGCGAATGTGAATCTAATCACTTTAGTCGGTAACCAATGAAGAATTAATCCGATATATTTACCATAAAATCATCCATGGGAACAAATGATTCGAACCTAAATAGAAGGCCTTTTTAATCATTGAATTTAGTTGATCTTTGTTTTCTTAGCTATTAGTTGCTTAGTTTGTGTGTTAGTAAAGTATTTAAGTTTCTAGTCTTGCAAAACTAGAGAAAACTTTTTTTTACTTGTTTTATTTAGATAATATTAGCATTTATTTTAATTTTTTACCGTTCGCTATGTTCGATACCCTACTTGCTTGAACTATATTACGAATCGATAGGTACACTGCCTTTCGTGTGTTTATTTTGTGTCTAAGTTAGTAGGATTAAAACTAGTTGGTCACCCTTCTTCATTGGTAACTTATTTAGCATGACAGCTGAGCAGTTCTCATTAAGAACTACCTTTTTCACTTCCTCCATCTTCCTTCTATTCCTAAGAAGTTCCTTAAGGAATTTTGCATATTTTGGCATTTGTGCGACAACTTCGATGAAGGGTATGTTGATTTGAAGAGCTTTGATATGATCAAGAAACTTCTGGTACTCCTCTTCCTGCTTTTCTCTCTTAGCTCTGGCTGGATATGGCAATGGAGGCTGAAAGGGCTTTTCAGGAACCTGCTCTTTTGGGTTTGGCAGTGGACTTGTCGAGTCCATATTCTGGTCTTGGCGAGTAGGCTCTGCAGATTGAAGGTTTGGATTTTGGTCTTGAGTTTCTGCATCCTCCTTCTGCAATTATTTGGGTGCTTCATTCTGAACAGGGGCCAGAGGAGTGATTATCTTCCTACTTCTTGTTGTGACTATGTTTATGTGCGCGCCTCGTGGGTTATATTTGGTTTTACTAGGAAGTTCTCCCAGTGATCTTTGGTTGATTTGTTGAGCAAGTTTCCCTAGCTGCGTTTCTATGTTGTGGATAGATGCTTGCTGGTTTCTAAGCATGGTCCTTGTTTCTTGAATTGCAGCATCATGATCACTATGTCTCTTTTCTGAAGTAGCTACAAATTTGATAAGCATGTCTTCCAAACTTGGTTTTCTTTCTTGTGCCGGCTCCTCCTTTTGGTAAAAACCTCTTCCTTTTTGCCTGAACTTCTCCTCCTTAGCCTTCTTGTACTCTTCATAAGGGAGCCACTCTTTCTTTGGTTTTCGCCAATCTTCATCATATCGGTCCCTACTTGAGTAACAAACTTGCACCTTCTTGTTTCCATTTTCATCCAAGTCGCAGTCTCTAGTAAGATGAGGCCCATTGCAGTTTTCACACCCCACCCGTATAGCATGTATCGTTTGGTCCATTTTGTCCATCCTCCTATCCATGTTTTTCAACATGGCCATCACTGATGATAAGTCTTCTGAAGCTACATAGGCGGACCCCCTTGTTACATCATTTCTTGGATTATGGTGTTCTCTAGAATGCTTAGAGAATTCTTCAATTAGCTGCTTTATCACTGGAGGTGCCTTCTTCGTAAGTGGACCTTGCGAGTCAAGTAATTGCCTTGTGGTAACATTTCCTCCATCATAAAAGATGGAGACTTCTTGCTGACTATTGAGGTCGTGATGTGGGCAATTCCTTAACAAGCTCTTGTACCTCTCCCAAGCTTCATATAGTGACTCTCGAGCTTGTTGTTCAAAGTTGGCTATGGCTTTCTTGAGCTTGGATATCTTGGATGGTGGGAAGAATTGATCAATGAACTCTTTTTTAGCTGGGCCCATGTAGTGATGGATCCGGGGGGTAGTGACTTGAGCCAATCCTTTGCAGCACCCTTCAAAGTAACTGGAAGCATGCGAAGTAGCTAAGTTTCCCGAGGCACGTTGGGAACATTGAAATAATCAGCTACATCATTAACTTCATCCAAGTGCTTGTAGGCGTTTTCGTGATCTTTGCCAGTGAAAGGGATTTCTTTAAGTAAAGCTAGTATATGACCCTTAAGCTCAAAGGTAGCAGTTGCGGGAATTGCGGGTTGCACAAGTCCCGGGCCAGTGTCATTGCGCATCCTTTTCTTCCATTCCCCCATGGGGACTTCATCGATATTAGCCATAGTGATAACTAAATTGTCCTTAAAGTCGGATTCATGCTTGTATGTAGGCTCTTCTTCTTCCTCAGTCTCGTACTCGGTGTCTTCTTTAATTGGGTCTTCGATTGTTAAAGAGGCGTTGGATGCTCCTGATTTGCTGCTCCTCTTCTTGCTGAAAATGGACTTGAGGTTCTTTAGTGGAGAATTCTTTGAAGAAGCGGATTCTCCAACGACTTTTCCTTTGTTCCTCCTTAGTGCGGATTCCGAGTCTTCGAAAGGAGGAACCAGAGGTGTATCAGATCCTCGGGTCATGAAATAACTGCAAACAAACAAGAAAAAAAACGCGTAAAAAGAACAAAAATGAAACAGAACGAAAAAGAGAAATAGTTTGGCAAACAGCAGGATACTCGCCGAGTAGGTGCGATGCACTCGGCGAGTAGACTGTTTAAAACCAAAAAAAATTAAAACTAATTAATAGACTTCTAAAAAGAAACTAATAGCTCTAAAACCTAACCTACTTACCGTATTACTGAAAAATAACTTTGTGCAAGAAAAACTCACACAAAGGATCGATAAAAATAGGAATTACATTTAATTTTGGAACCGTTCCCCGACAACAGCGCCAAAAACTTGTTGTGTGTAAAATGCACTGGTTTTATTCCTACTTTTAGTTGATAAATTAAGCACACAAAGGCAGTGAACCTATCTTTTAGTGGTATAGTTGGATAAGTAGGGTGTCGAACTCAGGGAACGGAAATTAAACTAATAACTAATTTTAACTAAGCAAGTAATAAAAGTAAAAGGGTTTTTCTCTAGTTTTACAAGACTAGAAACTTAAACATACCACTTTAACACTTAATTAACTAAACAACTAAGACAAGTAACAATTTCACCAAATTTGATAAAGGGTTTCTGTTTAGGTCCAACCAATTCACTCCTATGGTTATTTATATGGTAGATCAATTGTTATTGGTTACCAACTATAATTGTTAGGTTCATGTTCATTAATACTAACCCTTAGACAATTAATCAATTCAAGCAGTGGCCAATTGTTTAAACTAATTAATTCCCTAGTTCAATTATTTGGATTAAATAAGATTTGTAATTGGTTAATCAAGTTGGTGTTTCAATTTACCTCTTGTTTGTTGGTTTCTCAAACAAGCTCACACATTAATTTACCCATTCTCTTATTAATCCTAGTTTCATATTCATTATTCCTAGGCATATGATAAAGTGTTCACATAAACCTATGAGGTTAACAACTAAGAGATGTTCATGCAGCTTAATTGTCTTCCAATTAACAGAAAATAGTTGTGGTTAATGCATAAGGTTCTTTAACAAACTTAATTTAATAAAATCACCAATAAACAAACAATCAAAAAGTAATAACTAAACCATAGGAGTAACTTGGTCTTCCCAAACAGAAACAAACGAATTTAGTTAATAGTCACAGTAAAAACAAACTCAAAAACAAGTTTAACTAGGCTAGACATGCTTAAATTCTAAGATTAAGTGGAATGTATAACCTAAATTGCCTTGATTCTTCAAAGGATTGAAGATTAGGGTTTCTCAGATCTCCAAAGGTTTCTTCAATCGTAGGTGCAACTCCCAAAAACACCAGAAGTCTCTCCAATTCGGATTAAGGTTCGATATTTATAATTGTCACAAAACAGGGGCTACTCGGCAAGTAGACTCGTGGACTCACCGAGTACAGGTACAATCCGTATATTGTTAGGAGTCTTGACTTATCTTCAGGAATATTCTTGGGTACTCGCCGAGTAGCCTCGCGGACTCGCCGAGTTAGTGTGCCTTTGTTCCTCATTCTTCATTCTTTGGTCTCTAATTGCTTCTCCTTGTTCCCTTTTACTTCCAAGCATGTCTTTTGGACTGAAAACAAAATTTAAACATTATTAAGTACATTTTGTCCACATTATGCACATAATTAGCTAAAAATGAATAAAAATGTATGCTAACAAATGACTAATTATGCTAAATAAGCTACCAAAGAAGAAGGGTGACCCGAAGAGCTTAACTTTTCCTTGCCAATTTGGTAACTTGGCTACCATTCATGCTTTGGCCGATTCGGGAGCAAGTGTGAACCTCATGCCATATTCACTCTTCAAGAAGCTAGCCCTCTTAGAACCAAGGCCAATTCATATGGTGATTCACTTAGCAAACAAGACAGTCACTTTTCCAAGAGGCATATGTGAAAACTTATTGGTCAAGGTGGACAAGTTTGTATTTCCCGCAGATTTCATAATTCTAGACATGGAGGCGGATCCTCAAGTCCCGATCATCCTTGGAAGACCTTTACTCAACACTGCAAGTACTATGGTAGACATGAGGGACTCAAAGCTTACTTTACGGGTAGGAGATGACTCAGTTACTTTTGGGGTTGATCAAGCTATGAAGTATGCAAGGAATAGTGATGACATGGCGTTCTCAATTGACATGCTTGATGAATTAATGGAGGAGTGAGAAAGTGAAGATCCCAACAAGTCCACCATTTTTGATGAAGAATTTGATGCTGAAAAAGACTTAATGGAGATCGAGCGGCTGCTAGAAGAAGCTGAGTTTGAAGAATTGATGAAAAAGTCTGACAGATCAACTCGCCGAGTAGGGCCGATTTACTCACCGAGTCCAAGCGAAGAAAAAATGGAAATCGTGAATTCAGCTTCTAACTCGCCGAGTCCCTTACCTGCACTCGGCGAGTACAACCAACAGAACCCAAAAACTGAGCTCAAAACATTACCAGAACATTTGGAGTATGCTTTCCTTGAAGATGGCCATCTAAAGCCAGTTATCATAGCCTCTGACCTTTCTAGATCTGAAAAGGAAGAACAAGTTCAAGTTTTGAAGAAGCGAAAGCGGGCCATAGCATGGAGCATTACCGACATCAAGGGAATCAGCCCCTCTTATTGTTCTCACAAGATTAATCTAGAAGAAGGAGCAAAGCCGGTTGTGCAGCACCAAAGACGATTGAACCCAAATATGCAAGAAGTGGTCAAGCTTTTACGGGGATTATATATTCCATTTCCGACAGTCCGTGGGTGAGTCCGGTCCAAGTGGTGCCCAAGAAAGGAGGGATGACGGTCATAACCAACGAGAAGAATGAGCTTATTCCGATACGAACCTTAACCGGTTGGAGAGTGTGCATCGATTATCGAAAGCTAAACGATGCCACTCGTAAAGATCATTTCCCCTTACCATTTATTGATCAAAGGTTATAAAGATTATCAGGCCATAGTTATTATTGCTTTCTAGACGGATTTTTGGGTTATTTCCAAATACCCATAGATCCAATGGACCAAGAAAAGACCACATTTACTTGCCAAAGTGGGACTTTTTCTTATCGACGCATGCCCTTTGGGCTATGCAATGCACCCATGACATTTCAAAGGTGCATGACAGTCATATTCCACGATATGGTGGAAAAATTCATGGAAGTCTTTATGGACGATTTTTCTGTTTTTGGATCTTCCTTCCATGATTGTCTCACAAATCTTGACTTAATGCTTGCTAGATGCGAAAAAACCGACTTGGTCCTTAATTGGGAGAAATGTCACTTTAGGACAAGCCAAGATTGATACGATGGGTTCTACTTCTCCAAGATTTCGACATAGAGATACGCGACAAGAAGGGCACGTAGAATGTAGCAGCCGACCACTTGTCAAGGCTTGAAAACCCGCAATTGCAAGAAGATAGAATTGGAGATGACTTCCCGGACGAGTACATTATGGTGACCGTGGGAGAAGAGCCATGGTTCGCAGACATAGCTAATTATTTAGCTAGCAAATACATCCCAAAAGATCTTACCAGCGAACAAAAGAAGAAATTCTTTTCTGAATTAAAGTATTACTTTTGGGATGAGACATACCTTTTCCGAAGCTGTGCGGATGGAATCATACGAAGATGTCTGTTCGGGAAGGAAAGCCAACAGATTTTGGAGGATTGTCATAGCGGGCACACAGGTGGACATCATGGAGCACATTACACTTCTAAGAAGATCTTTAACATTGGGTTTTACTGGCCCACGATTTTAAAGATCCAGCCCAATTTGTGAAAGAATGTGATGCATGTCAAAGAGCGGAAACATTTCATCACGAAATGAAATGCTACAACATAGTATTCAAGTGTGCGAAGTATTTGATGTGTGGGGGATCGATTTCATGGGACCATTTTCCATGTCCAAAGGCAACAAATACATCTTCTTGGCGGTGGATTATGTATCCAAGTGGGCGGAGGCACAAGCTTTGCCAACTAATGATGGTCGGGTGGTGGTGCGCTTTTTGAAGAAACTATTTGCAAGATTTGGAGTCCCAAAAGCCCTTATAAGTGACCGAGGCACTCATTTTCCCAATGATCAAATAGAGAAGGTGCTAAGAAAATATGGGGTATCCCATAAATTCTCTACATCCTACCATCCACAAACTAGTGGACAATCCGAAGTGACAAATAGAGCCTTAAAGAGAATCTTGGAGAGATCGGTGGGGAGCAATCGGAAAGAATGGTCGGATAAGCTAGATGATGCACTTTGGGCATTCCAAACAGCTTTCAAAACACCTATTGGTACTACACCATATAGGCTAGTTTATGGAAAGCAATGTCATTTACCGGTGGAGATCGAGCATAAAGCTTTTTGGGCTTTAAAAGTGTGCAACTTCAACATGGCAAAGCTCAAGAACAATCGGTTAATGCAAATGAATGCTCTTGAGGAACTTAGGAATGATGCTTACACTAGTTCTCTAATTTATAAGGAGAAAACTAAGAGTTGGCATGACAAGAGGATCAAGGGAAATAAAGAGTTTCATGAAGGGCAAAAGGTGTTACTCTTTAATTCAAGGTTAAAACTCTTCTCGGGAAAACTCAAGTCAAGATGGGATGGTCCTTTTCTAGTGAAGAAGGTGTTTCCACATGGTGCTATAGAGTTATTATCAAAGGATGGTACCCCTTTCAAGGTCAATGGACATAGGGTTAAAAGATATGAAGAAGGAGTCCCAAGAAATGAAGACATGGAAGAAGGGCTGTTGATGGAAGGGATTGCAGCAACGTAGAATGGGAGGAGTCCAACTAATGACTCCTTAAAAAGAAGCGCTTCCGGGAGGCAACCTGAGTCTAGAGTTTGCCTTTCTTTTTCCTTTATTTTCTTTTAAATTTCTTAGGATCAGTTTTATTTTCATTCTTCTTCTGAAAACATGTTCAAAATGATTGCTTGAGGGCAAGCAATGCTTAGAGTGTGGGGGTGGTGGTTTAAAAATAAGAAAAAAAATCAATTTTTGTTCAAACTGCAAGCTTTACTCGCCGAGTAGGGGCGATCTACTCGGCGAGTACTTGCCCGAATCCCAAGAAAAACGCGAATACGCGGATCTACTCGGCGAGTAGCACTTATCTACTCGGCGAGTAGCACTTATCTACTCGGCGAGTAGATAACTTACACAGACGGTTTATAATCTGTAAAAAGGGGTTTCATTCATTTTTACCCACACACTCGCCGTGCACAGCGACCCTCAAGCCATTTCTTCCAAATTTTCTGAATCTTCAACTTTCAAGAGTAAAGGTATGATTTCTACACTCAATACTTGTCAAAGGTTAAAACTTTATCACTTCTTAGCCCTTATTTTGTCTAAAATTCGGATTTGGGGATTTCCTCAATTTCTAGGGTTTTGATTTTACTATGAATTAGGAGGTTTTAGGCAAAATTTCTTTTGGATTAGTGTTTATTGGACTTATTACAGCAAACCCCTATGCAAAATTGGGTGTTTTAGATGACCCATATAGGTGCGGCATGAATCTGGTCCCGATGTTCATTCTACTCGCCGAGTAGTTCATGAACTCAGCGAGTAGGGTGCTATACAGATCTATGTTTTTCGATTTTAATTGTTGGGTGTTGTTTGTTTGTGCTTTCTTAATGTTATTTTGCAGAAACCATGTCCAGAAGAGGTCAAACTTCAAGAGCAGGAAGCCAAGGAGACATCCCGTGGCTCTCTTTTCGCCATATCACCTCTAAATCATCTCAAGTCCGCGCCAAAAACAGATTAGAAGCTTTGAAGTAGAAAGAGATCCACTTACCTAATGTAGTAGAATGGGATTGGTTGGGGAAGGTTGGGCTAGAGGAGGAATTGGCACCATACTTGGTGAAGGAATGCAATGTGGGGGATTCTACCATCATATGTGATGGTTGGTTACAATTGTTCAAAATCCTAGAACCGGTTTTCGCTGAATTGTGATGGGAATTCTTCGCTACCATCTCATTCTGGGGTGGTAGTGAGTATTATAATCCAAATGCAATTTCCTTTTCTCTTGGTGGGGAGCTGCGACAATGCAGCATGGCTGAGTTTTCATGGAGGATTGGCATCTATGACCAAAGTACAATGTTAAATGAAGACTTTGAAGCTTTCTTTGAAGATTGCCACAAAGATTTACCCGAAGCAGTGGTTGCTTCCACTTGGTGGAGTACTATTGCCAACCGGGTGTACATCCCATCTTCCGTGCAGGAGGGCCACATCCGTTCACCGATCCACCGTCTCATTCATCGTTTCGTCGCCAGCATGATTAATATGCGGAAGGATGATGACAAGGTCCTGACCCTTGACATCTTCTATCTTTGGAGCATTATTACTCCCGATGCTTTTTGCAACCTCCCTTGCTGCATAGCCAAATATCTTGTGGAAGGGGCTGTTAAAGAGAAGGTGACCTCCAAAATCAATGGATGAATGTTTGTGACAAGGCTTGCAAAATCATATGGGATCTTGGATTTGCAAGAAGCAAGGGCGCTGACGATCATTTCTCCCCCTCCATTCAACACTACATTATATAGGAGGGCAAGGATTGTGGAGAAGTTTGGAGATTCTTATTCTATCCCACATGCGGATGAGCCGGTTATCCCCGAGGCGCCGGGACGACGGGTGAGGCAATGGAGTGAGCGGGTACGAGAAGACCCACCGGTTATTCCGGTGGAGGAAGAGAACGATGGGTGGAATCAAGTTGAGTACCGGCAATACTTGGATGATATTGGAAGAGGGGTATAATAATCAATCATTTGAGTATCTTTTCCAACAAATGAATATCGCCCCAAGACCAGGACCCGGTTATCCCTACATGATGAATTGGGAGGAAAGGATGAGGAGAGGCCATGAAGGAGGAGGAAGTGGAGCTGGAGGAACTAACTTGGAGGAAGAAGAATGAAGAAGTTCTTGTTTTGTGTTTTTTTATTTATTTTTGTGATGTGTGATTTGGACAAATGTTAAACTTGGTTAATTTTGTTTTTTTAGGACTTTTATTGCTTTCACTTGTGGTTGCATATTTTTCAGGATTGGAAGGTTAGGATGCATATAAAAGTTTTAAGGGTCAAGGTCCAAGTGAGGAAGTGAGGAATGTTCAATAAGAGTGCGAAGTTTTGTCATTAAGGTTTAGTCCGTTAGAGTTGGGGTGATAGAGAGTGTTGATGCTGAAGTAATTAGAGGAAGAGTCACTAAATTATCCCAATTTAGAACCTTAATCGAGAAGAAAACGAGCTGGACAATTTTTTCTCAACACAGCGCCTACTCGCCGAGTGCACAAATTCTACTCGGCGAGTACATGGGTAATTACGCGATACACTTGCAAGCTGGCAACAAACTCGCCGAGTACACGATTATACTCGCCGAGTAGATCAATATTTTTCGAATTCCAGAGCTGTTTTGGGCACTTTCATTGCAGTACTTGTCCATTTTTCGTGAAGAGTCATTACTGGAGGTTTCTAGGAGCTTTGACCTACATTTTTGAGTTATTTGCATGTCTACTACACGTGATTTTGACACCCAAGACATGGATGAGCTGTTCCCATGTCTAAAGTTAATTGAAGATGGAGCTGAAGAGAAGAGATATCAAACTAGCGAATGCTACCCCAGGGGAGTTTGTTCCAATTCTCTCTATATTTCATATTTTTATTTTCGCATGATATGTAATGGGGACATTGCATAAAATAAGTGTGGGGTAGGGGGTTGGTTACATCTTAGTAAATTTAAAATCTTAATATCCTAATTTAGGTCTATTTAAAAAAAAAATCTTGCATACCAAAAATGTGACTTAGGAATTAAATTAGAAAATTTTGGTAAAAAGTAATTAGGATTTCATGTTAGAATTTTGTTGATGATTGCATGAAAACCCAAATGTTTAGTTGAGCCTATATACTGTAGCACCTGGTTCCTGGTATGAAAATTTTATCTAAGTATTTTGCATTTTTAGCCTAGGACTCGGCAAATTGTAGGCCCGACTCGCCGAGTAGAGCCGGGATATGAGCACGTTTAAGTTGGCGACTCGGCGAGTCCACGCTGTCTGATGAAACCCTAAATTCCAAGGGTTTGCACCCTATTTAAAGCATCATATGCGCCCCCAAACTCGCCCCCTTCAGCCTCAGAGCTCCCTATATCGTCCTAACCTCGTTCCTTGTGAGATTGAAGTGTTTTGGTGTGATTTCTTGAAGATTTTGAGAGGAAAAGGGGAGTAGATCAAGAGGAGATGAAGGAGGCCAAGCATCTTGGTGTTATTTCAGAGATTCCTTGACGTATAACTCAGTTTCCTTCTGTTTTCATGCTAAGAGTCCCTTAGAGCTCCATTAAAGTCCCTCTTGAGCCATTTCCAAGCTTGTTTATGAATTTGGGTTTGTGATAAGTTGATTAACCTTTAGGTCTAGGCATGATTGAGCTCCAGGAGGTCGGATCTACTGCCTTTTTGGAGCCATATTGCATGAAAGCCCTAGATCTACTCTTTTAGTGCATTTTGAGCCCTAAAACCTTCATTGGTGTTTATTTACACGTAAAGTTGGAAACTTTACGTGTTAATCAAGCCCTAAGAACTCAAATCTATGTATGGCATGAGCTGGATTCAAGCAAAATCGAGTATATAGTAATTGCATGTGAATGACTCGGCGAGTCGAGTCGCGAGTCCACGAGTTTTCCCCTTTTCGTGTTGCTGAGTGGGGTCGTGAGTCATGGGGGGTGCCTCAGTGAGTCGGAAGCCAGACTCACTCATGGAGGAACTCGGCGAGTCAATGCCCTGACTTGGCGAGTCCAAGGCAATCTTCTTGCCTCAAGAACAGACTCGGCGAGTTGTTCATACAACTCGGCGAGTCTCAGCATAGAACATTCTTCGGATGAAGATGAACTCGACGAGTTGTTCATACAACTCGGCGAGTAGGATGAAGGACTATTGGATATCAGTTTGGAGGGAAAACTCGTCGAGTCAATGCCTAACTCAACGAGTGGAGACGGGATTATGGTCAATCGAATGGATAGGGACTCGACGAGTTGGCGAGCCAACTCGGGAGTCGGGTAAACTGGAAGTTGACTTTGACTTTGACTCTTGGCTTGGTTAGGGGTAGATGGTCATTTTACCCTAAGGTCGATTAGCAGTATTTGACTAAGTGTTTTGTGGGAATTATAGTCGGAGGATTTCCGGGGCGGCAACAGTCGAAGGCAGTCAGTTCCCACGTAGATCAGCAACTATTTTGAGGTGAGTTAGCTTCCAGTAGCAGTGGGTCTAAGGCCACAATGCCGGCCCACTAGTAGGAGTTGTAGGATTAGATGATTGTCTCTGTGATATTCATCTAGGGTGGCTACTACCTATGTTATGTTTATGTGCTGGTATGATATGATGCTATGTGCTAGTGACAGTAGGGGAGATAGTCCCCAGATTACCGGTCGATAGGGCCGAAGGGGCAGTCATGCCCAGCCATGCTAGAAAGATTATGTGATACGTGTTATGTGGTAGTGGTAGGTGGTGAAATAGTCCCCAGCATCCGGTCGATAGGACCGAAGGGGAGACCAGCTCCCAGGCATGCGAGTTAGCATCCGGTCGAGAGGATCGAAGGGGAGACCAACACCCAGATATGCTAGTCAGTATCCGGTCGAGAGGACCGATGGGGTAGGTCGGGCGCCTAGAAATGCCTGACAATATATGTATGTTGTGTGGTTATTTGGTATGTGGTACAGTGGGGGAACTCACTAAGATTCGTGCTTACGGTTTACAGTTTTGGTTTCAGGTACCTCTTCTTCGAAGGGGAAGGAGCTGGCGCGGTAGCAGCACATCACATACATACTTTGTATTTCGCACTATGAGATCTTCCTGGGGATTTGTAGTCTGACATTGTTATGTTTTATAAAATGTTTTCCAGACACGCAACATCTTTTATGAATGATATGATCGGTGAATGTTTTATTTCTAATGTTTTGAAAAGTATATGTTTTAAAAATTAAATTCTTGGCTCGTATTTTTGGGATGTTACATATACGTTCTAGTGCATTTGTGGCTTCCTTATTCTAGTGAAATCATGAGACAAAGACACGACCTTGCTCAACCCGAAGGATGCAATATGTTTAGCATCGTGTACCAGAAATTTATACAGGAAAAATATTATTGCTAGCCAATAAAGGATGAAGTTGAGCGCCCCTGCTTAAGCAAATAGGATTTTGAGTGAAAAAAGCGAGGTACATGTTTAAAAAAAAGAGAGAATTGCAAGAAAAGTTTGAAGAATTTTGGAGTAACTAAAGTGAAGATCAAAAGATCAAAATTCCAAGAAGTTCAAAAAACTTGAAGATACCAAAAATCAAACAACAAGTTGGTGAATTCAAAGAAATCAAAGAGCAAATGCCAAAGAAATGAAGAGTTCCAAAAAGCTCCAATATGGTATCATAAATTGTAATTCTAGATTATGTATGTTTGGGTTGCTCAACCAAAAATACCTTGAGGATAGGAGGTTTTCTGCGGATGGATTCGGAGGGATGCATAAAATGAGCATTGTTCGGGATGAGTGGGCGAATGTTTATGAGGATTGTGAGTATTTAGAGTATGGGGGTATTTAAGAAAATTTTAGACACAAATGCATGCCTTGCGGTCTTGGCATAATGCCTGGGTTAGATTGGAGTTGTCATATGTGGTTCTAATGTGTTAAAATTCAGTTTTGCTTGGGGGCAAGCAAAAGTCAAGTGTGGGGTATTTTGATATTTGCATAATTAGTCATATGTTAGCATATATTTTTATTCATTTTTAGCTAATTATGTGCATAATGTGGATAAAAGGTACTTAATAATGTTTAAATTTTGTTTTCAGTCCAAAAGACATGCTTGGAAGTAAAAGGGAACAAGGAGAAGGAATTAGAGACCAAAGAATGAAGAATGAGGAACAAAGGCACACTAACTCGGCTAGTCTGCGAGGCTACTCGGTGAGTACCCAAGAATATTCGCAAAGATAAGTCAAGACTCCTGGAAATATACGGATTGTACCTGTACTCGGCGAGTCCACGAGTCTACTCGCCGAGTAGCCCCTGTTTTGTGATAATTATAAATATCGAACCTTTATCCGAATTGGAGAGACTTCTGGCATTTTTGGGAGCTGCACCTGCGATTGAAGAACCCTTTGGAGATCTAAGAAACCCTAATCTTCGATCCTTTGAAGAATCAAGGCAATTTAGGTTATACATTCCACTGAATCTTAGAATTTAAGCATGTCTAGCCTAGTTGAATTTTTTTTTTTGAGTTTGTTTTTACTGTGACTATGAACTAAATTCGTTTGTTTCTGTTTGGGAAGACCAAGTTACTCCTATGGTTTAATTATTACTTTTTGATTGATTGTTTATTGGTGATTTTATTAAATTAAGTTAGTTAAAGAACCTTATGCATTAACCACAACTATTTTCTGTTAATTGGAAGACAATTAAGTTGCATGAACATCTCTTAGTTGTTAACCTCATAGGTTTATGTGAACACTTTATCATATGCCTAGGAATAATGAATATGAAACCAGAATTAATAAGAGAATGGGTAAATTAATGTGTGAGCATTTTTGAGAAACCAAGAAACAAGAGGTTAATTGAAACACCAACTTGATTAACCAATTACAAATCTTATTTAATCCAAATAATTGAACTAGGGAATTAATTAGTTTAAACAACTGACCATTGCTTGAATTGATTAATTGTCTAAGGGTTAATATTAATGAACATGAACCTAACCACTATAAGTTGGTAATCAATAACAATTGATCTACCATATAAATAACCATAGGAGTGAATTGGTTGGACCTAAACAGAAACCCTTTATCAAATTTGGTGAAATTGTTACTTGTCTTAGTTGTTTAGTTAATTAAGTGTTAAAGTGGTATGTTTAAGTTTCTAGTCTTGTAAAACTAGAGAAAAACCCATTTACTTTTATTACTTTCTTAGTTAAAATTAGTTATTAGTTTAATTTCCGTTCCCTAAGTTCGACACCCTACTTATCCAACTATACCACTAAAAGACAGGTTCACTGCCTTTGTGTGCTTAATTTATCAACTACAAGTAGGAATAAAACCAGTGCATTTTACAAACAACATATATGTTTTGAATGAATGATTGACAGTTGTGGTTTTATTATTAAATTAAAAACAAATTTTTTGGGTCGTTTGAAGTTGGTATCAGAGCCTTGGTTTGAGGGATTCGGATACACCCTCAGGTGTGTCTGGACTCAAACTGAGGAACTGGTATAGAAATTTTCAAAAAGGAAAATCAATTTTGTAAAAAGGCTTTGAGCAAAGAAAACAACTTTAGAAAAGTATAAAGAGAAGAACTTCGAAAAGAGAAAAGGGTGTGGTGCATGCAATCAACCGAGCTCAAGTAAGTACCCCAAATTACCCATACAAGTTTATGTTATGATATGAGTTTGAGAACTGAATGATAGACTTGGAATGAGGATCTAGGAAGGATGCCTTATGTGCCTGTTATATGTGTATGGGCTTTATGAATTGCATGCTAGTATAGATTTTTGTTATATGGATAGAATTGCTTGATTGTGTTCTGGTTAGATTTCCTTTTTGTCTGAATGCTACTTGCTTTGTGCTTTGTGGGACTCTGACTGATGTGAGTTAGCCATTAGGTGAATGCGTCATGTCACATGTGACTAGGCTTAAATAATCTCAACGTGTTGGATATGGCCCTATTGCGCAACTCTTGTCTGAATCTAACCGTTGTAAGGACGAGTCCTTTACTCAAAGGATTATCTGACCCTCGTCACATGTGATGGTATTTAGGTAGTGGCTAATTGACATTATAAAGATACCTTCAGTAGGTAAGGACTGGGTGCGGGTTGGAGGTTATCCTAGGGCAAGCTTAGGATGGGATTAGTGCTGGGAGTAGTGTTAGTAGAAGGGACTTGGTGGAGTTGAGGCAATTCTTGAGGAAAGTACGAATAGATGTAGAAGGTAGTATGGGCCCATACTACTGAAAGCAGAGGATCCGTACTCAACTCAAGAAGGGCCAAGATGAGACCAGGAAACTTATAGTTAGTGTGTGATCCCTCGTCAGTAACGCATATTCTAATGGTGGTTATGATATGTTTTTAGCATGGTGACGTTGCGTGAGAGACCAGTGAGCGGATCAGTCGCTTGAGAGGGATCAGACTCAGGATCAGGAGCCAAGTAGCTCGAGGAGTGGATGAGGGAGTTGATATTAGCTAAGATTACGCGCAGTATTCTAGACCAGATTCCTGTGATCTTTGGTTCGGTCAAGGAAGGTATTTTAGAGCTTCTGGATGAGAAGCTGGGGACTTTTCACGCTGAGATGATGGCTCTGGTGGGGGCGCGTACCTTGAAATTCCGAGAGTTTAGAGCTTGTGGAGCTCCAGATTACCATGGGGCCAGGGACCCCATTGCTAGCAGCAGGTGGTTGGCTGAAGTCGCCAATGCTTTCCGTACGAGCCGGTGTCCCGAGGGGGACAAGGTCCGACTTGCCTCGTGTCATCTGAAGGATGGAGCACAGGATTAGTTGGAGGAGGTTGGTCATGCTATTGGAGATGATGCCGCATTGGACGCGATGTCATGGACTGATTTCTCGGCTAGGTTCAGGGCCAAGTTTGCACCAATTGATAAGGTGCAATAGTTAGCACGGGAGTTTCAGGACCTCCAGCAGATTACTGAGACAGTGGCGGAAATCACCGCCAAGTTCAGAGAGAGGGATCTTCTTGTTCCGCAGTATGTCGCGGACGAGGAAATGAAGAAGGCCCGATATAACGAGATGCTGAGGAGTGACATAAGGGAATTTACGAGCAGGTCCAGCTACAAGACGCTAGAGGATATGATTGTTCGGGCCAGGAAAAGGGAGATCGATCTGGAGCACATTAGGAAGAGAAAGTCGGAGGAGGTGCAGGTAGCCGCAGGTTCAGGCAAGAGACCAAGGGGTCGGATGTGATATCGAGGGATTATCAGTGCCGCAATCGTTGTGGAAAGTGTGGCAGGACGCACGAGGGTGCGTGCAGGGGTGGCAGTGGGGGTGATTCTGGCTGCTTCAAGTGTGGTCCTACTGGTCATTTCAGTAGGGATTGTACTGCTACCACTACTCAGGGGTCAGACTTGATATGTTTTCATTGCAGTTAGAGGGGCCACAAGAAGGCCCACTGCCCGAGTTTGCTTTCGGCAGGACAGGTGATGGCACCTACCCCTGCGACCTTGAGGATCACGGACGGCCGTCAGGGCTGAGCAGAGGTGCTTGCGGTGGGGAGCAGGGCTTTCAAGTTGTCTACAGTGGAGGCGCGAGCAACATTGGGCATTGCGGGTGAGTATCTTTTGATTTCAAGTCAATTTTATTCTTGATTATATTCTTATGGTACTGCAATTATGTTAAGTGAATGTATGTGATGATTTTTCCTGTCGTGTTCAGATTATATGCCATCTGCATACGATGGGGTTTGGTCGATATTTCATAGTAGTACCCTCTTTTCTAGCTGGTTCTTAAGATGCAGTCGCAGTAGCAGGTATGAGTGGGGTTTGGGAAGGGCCTTATTAGTTTTCAAGAGTGGTTCAGTATTGGAGTCGGTTGTTACTAGTAGTGGTAAGTGTAGGATGTTAGCAGACTGACCTCTTTTGATAGAGAAAAGGATCGGGAATCCTTCTTAAGTTGCGGAATGTAGGGGTCTAGTCTAATAGAAGTGGGGTAGAACTATTCCAGAAGTCAAGATCGGGAGTAAGTGTAATTTGGAATGCCTTCTGATAAGTAGTCGGCGGTTAAGACAACATGGAGAGTGGGGTAAGGTTGCGGGGTAGCCGCAACATTGTTAGTAGCTAATAGAGGAGTGTGGGAGAGGGCCTATATCTCCTAGTTAGTGGAGTTTGGGCGAGGCCCGTATCTCCTAGTTAGCATGATAGAAATCAGGAAAGGTTCGTTCGCTGAGATCTGTAGGGAGTTAGCCTGCATAGCTCTAGAGAGGTGAGACCTTAGGAGAGGCTGCTTCAAGATATAATTGGGTGAGACCTGTGGGCGAGGCCCGTATGTTTGTAGTAGTGCGAGTGGGACCTGGTAGAGACCTTAGGGTCAAGATAGGGGATTGAGGATCCCGGGACTTGTAGTGCCGGAGTGGCAGGATAGATAGAATGGTTGTAGATAGCTGAAGTTTCCTCGGAAGTCGCTAGGAGCGACTGAGAGATTGTGCTGGGGGTAGTAACCAGTGGGAGTTGGATAACCTAGTTATCAGTAGATTAGTTGGGACCAGGGTAGTCTCGGTTCATCCGGAAGGTGGATAAGGGATAACACAATCTTAAGACAAGGACAGTGGTGATAAGAGAGGTATGGTATGGAGCAGCTAGTTGACCGGGGAGTGCAACGCCTCTCACAACAGGGTTAAATAATCTCACAGGGAAGGGTTTGACCCTGTTGCGTAGCTCTCGTATGAGTCTAACCTTTTCAGGGATGAATCTTTTACTCGAAGGATTATTTGATCCGTTCGCTGGTTTGGGTGCTCAGCACTAAGTTGTAGTAGTAAAAAGTATTCAGTGTGTATTAGCAATAGTGACCAGCACTGGGAGTGGTTGGAGTAATGGGTACCGTGAAGGGTATGTCGTTTACAGTGATAGAGGAGGTGGTTAGTTATGGAATGTTGCCTTGGGAAAGCTAGTAAACGCGCAAGGAAAAAGGGGTGAACCCCTAGGATGTCCAACATAAGTACTCGGGGAGTACCGGAAGGATTGTCAGTTGAGTAAGTTGTGTTCTCAGGATTGATGGGGATTAGAGTGCACTCGAGGTTATTATTTACAAGGACTAGTTTTGGCCGGAATGATCAGACAGAAGGCCATTAGAGGCAGTCCTCCGAGGATTGGATTGAGCAGGTGAAGTGAGTATCGGGCAGGAAGGGTGTGAGCAGATTGCAGGATAGTTGGCCGTAGCAGAATTCAAGGACGAAGTCTAGTTTAAGTGGGGGAGAGTTGTAATGCCCTGTTCTAAATTATTCATTCATGGAATTTCATAAGCCAAGGCTAGGGGCGTTTTGGTCCTTTATGAGTCTTAGAGCAATTATTTGAGAAGGTTTCGCGCAGGGGTGTGTTGCTAGAAGCGTGGGGCTTCTCTCCACCTTTCCATGGATAAAAAGTTCATCGGAAACGGATCTAGAATGAAGAAGTTATGAAACTTTGAAGATATTGGCAATAATGGCCCTTATGGAGAAAAGTTCGCATGGAAGGCCATGCATGCAATTTGGAACGCGCGTGGGTACGCCCAGCGTAATAGCGTGCATGGTCGCGGGTGCACGGAGGCGTACGCCCAGTGTACGCTCAGCTTTACTAAAACCCTAATTTGGGGCTGTGACACTATAAAAAGGAACATTATGCTCAAAGGAGCCAGCCCCATCTCATCCTTAGGCAGTCTCCATGAAACCCTAACCCTCCTTGAGTGTTATTGAAACTTTGGTGGCCATTAAGTGAGTATTTGGGTGTTATAAACCCATTTCAAAGCAAGATAAGAGATTAGCAAGGTGGTGGATCGAAAGGGAAGTTGTAGATCTGAGATTTTGGTTCCATTTCGGACCATTGTGAGGTATCAAGTCTGAAACTTTCCTTAAGTATGCTTAGATCTATGTTAATGGAAGTTTTAGGTCTTTTGGTTCCAAGATTCGACCTTTATGTCACAACTCGCCTTCTAGATACAGGGTTGCCACCCTTAGTGTCATATGAGACCCATAAATAGTAAAGTTTCAACCTTTAGGGCTCATTTATGCCCATGCATGAGATCTATCCCTTGGAGTGAAAGCATGTTGTCACCTTTTTAGTTTGGGCTTTTTTGGTGGATTGCAAGTCACCAAGTTAGTGACTTTATGAATTAAGATATGGAATAAGACTTGGATCTGAGTTTGTAGCCTATGAATCGGAGTATTAAGAACTTAATAGAATATTGGCTTAACAGGGCTGTATACTGGGCGTACAAGGAGGTACGCAGGACGTACAAGCCATCAGCCAGTACGCTCAGCGTACCAAGGAGTATGCCCCGCGTACTCTGCCAGTTTGGGTTTTGAATAATTAGGCCTCGGTGTGGGCTGTGTTTTGGATCTTGGGTCTTTGGGCCATGGTTGGCCATAGGAGTCAGTGAATATGGGCCAAGTATATGTGTTGGGCTTAGGGTAAGGCCCAATAAAGAGATTGGGCCCAATATAGCAAATTAGGCCATTAATGGGCCACTAGTGGGCTTGGGAAGCTTGTCTAGTGTTGGGCCTTTAAATTATGCTTTGGGCCTTAGTTATGGACCAAATTGGGATACAGATAAAATGGTCATATAACCCTGAGAAGGACTATTGAATTGGGCTAAGTGATTTTTTTGATCTTGGTAGCCTGGGGAGCCGAAGGAGCAGCAGTTCGGGTATTGGCAGATAGCAGCGTGAGGGATATCGGCAAAGTTTCAACAGTACAAGGTGAGTCTCCTCGCTGTATGAATGGGTCTATGGCCACAATGTCGGCCCCTTTAGTTATGAGTAGGAAGACCCGAGGGTTAGCCCAAGGCATTGTATGCTAGTATGATATTCCGGACCAAGGTCCGATGTCGGGCAGATGCCTAAGGAATGTTTGCATGTTAGATTATACTTGGTGTCTGTGTGATACTTGTATGTGCCTAGTAGGGAGGTGAGTGTAGGCGAGGTCCCGTATCTCATCACTAGCAGAGTATGGACGGGGTTATGTATCTCATTAGTTGTAGAGCAGGGGCGAGGCTCGAGATAGGAGGAAGGTGAGTGTGGGCGGGGGCCCGTATCTCACTAACAGCAGCAGCTTGGACGGGGTTCCATGGCTTACCAGTAGCAGGACAGGGGCGAGGCCCAAGATAGGCGAGGCCTTAGTACAAGAATACAGTAGGGTATGTTCAACCTATGTGTTATGTGCTAGGGTTATATGTTCATATGTGTTTAGCGGGCGGGGCCCAGAGACAGGCGGGGCCTAAGAGAAACAGATCTATATACCGAGCGGGACTCAAAGCCAGGCGGGGCCTGGGATCGGGCGGGGCCCGATGTAGCGGGTGAGGCCCGAAGTAGCGGGCGTGGCCCGGTGCTTGCAGTATGTAATTATGCATGGTATGTGGTAGGTTAGGCAACTCACTAAGCTTCATGCTTATGGTTTTCAGTTTTGCTTTCAGGTACTTCCGGTAGCAGAGGGAAGAGCTCAGGGTGATCGCATGGCACACACATACCAAACGAGTTTTAGGCTGGGATGTTTACTCTGATAAAATAAAGTAATGATTTAGACATGATATTCTGATGTGATATATTTTGAATGAATGATTGACACTTGTGGTTTATTTATTAAATTAAAAACGAAATTTTTTGGTCGTTTCAAGTTGGTATCAGAGCCTTGGTTTGAAGGATTCGGATACACCCTCAGGTGTGTCCGGACTCAAACTGAGGAATTGGTATAAAAATTTTCAAAAAGGAAAATCGATTTTGTAAAACGGTTTTGAGCAAAGAAAACAACTTTAGAAAAGTATAAAGAGAAGAACTTTGAAAAGAGAAAAGGGTGTGGTGCATGCAATCAACCGAGCTCAAGTAAGTACCCCAAATTACCCATACAAGTTTATGTTATGATATGAGTATGAGAACTGCATGATAGACTAGGACTGAAGATCTAGGAAGGATGCCTTATGTGCCTATTATATTTGTATGAGCTTTATGAATTGCATGCTAGTATAGATTCTTGTTATGTGGATAGAAATGCTTGATTGTGTTCTGGTTAGATTTCCCTTTTGTCTGAATGTTACTTGCTTTGTGCTTTGTGGGATTATGAGTGATGGGAGTTAGCCATTAGGTGAATGTGTCAAGTCACATGTGTCCACGGTTGAATAATCTCAGAGTGTTGGATTTGGACCTATTGCGCAACTCTTGTCTGATTCTAACCGTTGTAGGGACGAGTCCTTTACTCAAAGGATTATCTAAGCCTCGTCACATGTGATGGTATTCACATAGTGGCTAATTGGCATTATAAAGATACCTTCAGTAGCTGACGACTGGGTGCGGGTTGGAGGTTACCCTAGGGAAAGCCTAGGCTGGGATTAGTGCTGGGAGCAGTGTTAGTAAAAGAGACTTAGCGGAGTTGAGGCAATTCTTGAGGAAAGTACGGATAGATGTAGAAGGTAGTATGGGCCCATACTACCGAAAGCAGAGGATCCGTACTCAACTCAAGAAGGCCCAAGATGAGACCTTGAAACTTATAGTTAGTGTGTGATCCCTCGTCAGTAAGGAATATTCTGATGGTGGTTATGATATGTTTTCAGCATGGTGATGTTGTGCGAGAGACTAGTGGGCGGATCAGGCGCTAGAGAGAGATCAGGCTCAGGATCAGGAGCCGAGCAGCTCGAGGAGCGGATGAGGGAGTTGATATTAGCTGAGATTACGCGCAGTATTCTAGACCAGATTCCTGTGATCTTTGGTTTGGTCAAGGAAGGTATTTTAGAGCTTCTGGATGAGAAGCTGGGGGCTTTTCGCGCTGAGATGATGGCTCTGGTGGGGGTGCGTACCTTGACATTCGGAGAGTTCAGGGCTTGTGGAGCTCCGGATTACCATGTGGTCAGGGACCCCATTGCTAGCAGCAGGTGGTTGGCTGATGTCGCCAATGCTTTCCGTACGAGCCGGTGTCCCGAGGTGGACAAGGTCCGACATGCCTTGTTTCTTCTTAAGAATAGAGCACGAGATTGGTGGGAGGAGGTTGTTCATGCTATCGGAGATGATGCCGCGTTAGACGTGATGTCATGGACTGATTTCTCGGCTAGGTTTAGGGCCGAGTTTGCACCGATTATTAAGGTGCAGCAGTTAGCATAGGAGTTTCAGGACCTCTAACAGACTACTAAGACAGTGGCGGAAATCATCGCCAAGTTCAGAGATAGGGCTCTTCTTGTTCCGCAGTATGTTGCGAACGATGAAATGAAGAAGTCCCGATATCACGAGATGCTGAGGAGTGACATCAGGGAATTTGTGAGCAGGTCTAGCTGCAAGACGTTGGAGGATATGATTCCTCGCCAAATCCATGAAGGGAATCGACGAGTCCAAGGCAAAACTCATCCAACTCGCCGAGTTGGTTCATGCACTCGACGAGTTGAACCCCCCGACAACATATCTTCGACTGTTTTGGCTAGAATTGGACTAGGAACATTACGCTAAGCTGTTTTTCAACTTATAAACCTGTTTTCGATGTGGTAATGTTCAGGCTAATCCAATTTCAAAGATAATTTTCAATAGATTCATGTTTTGTATTAGTTTAATGGTTAGTCTAATTACATGAAAAAGTTTGATTGAATTATCTTGTTCTTATGAGTTGCTTAGATTAATAGGAAAGTTATGTGAAATTGTTCTTTTGAATCCAAATTAATCTAAGAGTTGATTCTAAAATGTGTTTTTGTAACTTGTCCTTAAGTTATATGAAAAGTCACATTTAAGATTCATAAAACTCATAAATACTTCCATAGGTTATGAATAAAGAAAAGTCGTATTCTTTTAACAGTTTAAAGTCTTCCATAACTTGTCCTCAAGTTATGGAACTTGAAGTGTTTTTGAATTAAAACTACTTTAAACACATAAGTTTTGGAATCGAATAGTTTTGAATAGTTTCAAAACTTGCCCTCAAGTTTTGGAATTTGTAAAGTTTTCCCTTATGAATACTTTAATTCCGAGTAAAGCCCTTAGAATTTTAAAAGTTAAAATTCAACCCTTATATTTCATAGTATTATAAGTTAATAATATATATATATATATATATATATATATATATATATATATATATGTGTGTGTGTGTGTATGTATGTATAAGAGCAAGTCAGTCTTACCGTTAGTAGGCCTCACTCACGAAGCCGGTCTATAAGGGGGGTATAAGGTTACTGCCTATAAAATGCCAGTTTAATGGGTGTCCACTTTCACCCACCGCTTCCTTGACTGGTGGAGGGTTGTTAGCCGAACAGGTAGGATAAGGACTATAATTCTCCCTTCATTAAAAGTATTAATGATAAATACTAAGTAACTAAACTCTTATTAATACCTAATCTTAGTTACTTAGGAAAATGTGAATTTGGTGCTAACCCATGAAATTACACTTTGCACTTTGCTTAAGTCGGTTAGTGGAGCGTGTGTGGTTAACTGGCACACTAGCTTGATTTAACAAGGTAGGCAAAAGGTAACTTAATGTTTATCATAGTATCGATGGAGCACGTGTGGTTAACCGACACATCGATTGAGGGGTAAACATTAAGGGTACCAAGTATATTTGCATGGTTATTCACACTTTGTTTTGTGATCCTCAGCATCCCAGTAACAATATTTGAGAGGGCACAATCAAGATTGAAACATGCCATTGAACAGTTCAATGAATCTCAAAAGATCTAGGAGTTTCAAATCCATTTAAAACCTAATAAATTATGTGACAACCCGACGTTTCGAGGCAATATAATGTAACACCAGTCAAATTTAGGTCAAATTTTGACTTTCCTAAAATCTTATTTAAGTTAAATAAAGTGGTAGGAATCATATCAAGGTTTTTGTACATATAAAGAACACTAAAATCCGAGTTATAACGAAGAAGTTATGACCAATCTAAGATTTGTGGCAAAAACCGACAACACTGATAGACGAAAAACGCAAAGTTTCAATACAATAATTTTTAGCCTTAGGTATCTAAATGAAATTTGTAGATATCATTAAACCATAAACGTACATAAAAAGAACGTCCAAATCTGACATCGTATGAGGAAGTTATGATTTTTCCAAGATCCGAATATAACAGTAGATAGCTAAAAACTCGAAATAGAGATCGAGAGACTTTTGGCCGAAACAACCTAAATGAGAATCGATGATCTCATCATTGGTATTACAACGGTAAAAATTATGACGAAAACGGACGTCGGATGAAGAAGTTATAGATTTTTAATGGACTGTTCCTGTCCCGGCCTGTTAAAAATAAATAATTAAAAATAAAATCAAAACCAGCCGACGAAGTCTAAATGAAAGTAGTAGAGTACATTCTCACCTACGCGTGCATTTAAAGAACGTCAAAAACGGAGCTCGTATGCGAAAGTTATGGATTTTACAAGTTCGAGGCACACACACCAAGACGATTTACGCCCAGTGTACCCTCGTACTCCCAGCATAATTGGGTGCTAGGCCTCGGTTCGTCCATGTCGCTTCGGCTCCCATCCAATGCTTCGTACGAGGATGCAGTAAGCGTTGACCTCGCATACGCCCAACGTAACCGAAGTAAGCCCAACGTAACGAGTACGCCCAGCGTACTCCGAAATTACGCCCAGCGTAATCCTTCTTTCAGCACCCTATAAATATCTTGTGAGGCTGCCCGGGTTTATTTGCTTCCTTACTCATTTGTTTCACCTTGGAACCCTGCTAAAGCCTCTCTAAATCACCTGAAAGTCCCGGTACACCCCTAGTACACGAAGCAAGGCCCGACACCCCGAAGTTCCCGAGAAATAAATCAGCTTTTCTAGTCGAAGTTCTGCTCGATTTATTGTCTCAACTTGTTCAAGCCACCACTTCAATCAAGTGACTTAATACCCCTAAAAACTACACTTTCAAATTCTTTATAAATGCTTTTTATACTATTTTAAGGGGGGGGGGGGGGGGGGGGGGGAAATACAAGTAAACACACGGTTATCTTCGTGTGAAAGACATAAATCTTTTGTTATACATTTTGTTATATAATCAATCATATGTGATTTATAACTGTGTTTCAAGCAAATGATTTCATATACTTTATAACTGTGTTTAGAGCAAAGGTCTCTTTTACTTTACACTGTCTTATCAAACAAACTATTTTTTAAATCATTCTATATGTTGACATCAAGTCATCAATATTTATTATTAAACTCTTTAAATGTTTTACAAATCTTCCTTTTAAACTTATGTATTATGTGTATATATGTAGATATAAAGTACTATTCAATTAGTTCAATACCTTGGGGTAGCAAAGGTATACTTTCATTCAAATTACACAAATTACTAGTATTTGACTAAGTGTTTTGTGTGAATTATAGTCGGAGGATTTCCGGGGCAGCAACAGTCGAAGGCAGTCAGTTCCCACGTAGGTCAGCAACTATTTTGAGGTGAGTTAGCTTCCAGTAGCAGTGGGTCTAAGGCCACAATGCCGGCCCACTAGTAGGAGTTGTAGGATTAGATGATTGTCTCTGTGATATTCATCTAGGGTGGCTACTACCTATGTTATGTTTATGTGCTAGTATGATATGATGCTATGTGCTAGTGACAGTAGGGGAGATAGTCCCCAGATTACCGGTCGATAGGGCCGAAGGGGCAGTCATGCCCAGCCATGCTAGAAAGATTATGTGATACGTGTTATGTGGTAGTGGTAGGTGGTGAAATAGTCCCCAGCATCCGGTCGATAGGACCGAAGGGGAGACCAGCTCCCAGGCATGCGAGTTAGCATCCGGTCGAGAGGATCGAAGGGGAGACCAACACCCAGATATGCTAGTCAGTATCCGGTCGAGAGGACCGATGGGGTAGGTCGGGCGCCTAGAAATGCCTGACAATATATGTATGTTGTGTGGTTATTTGGTATGTGGTACAGTGGGGGAACTCACTAAGATTCGTGCTTACGGTTTACAGTTTTGGTTTCAGGTACCTCTTCTTCGAAGGGGAAGGAGCTGGCGTGGTAGCAGCACATCACATACATGCTTTGTATTTCGCACTATGAGATCTTCCTGGGGATTTGTAGTCTGACATTGTTATGTTTTATAAAATGTTTTCCAGACACGCAACATCTTTTATGAATGATATGATCGGTGAATGTTTTATTTCTAATGTTTTGAAAAGTATATGTTTTAAAAATTAAATTCTTGGCTCGTATTTTTGGGATGTTACATATACGTTCTAGTGCATTTGTGGCTTCCTTATTCTAGTGAAATCATGAGACAAAGACACGACCTTGCTCAGCCCGAAGGATGCAATATGTTTAGCATCGTGTACCAGAAATTTATACAGGAAAAATATTATCGCTAGCCAATAAAGGATGAAGTTGAGCGCCCCTGCTTAAGCAAATAGGATTTTGAGTGAAAAAAGCGAGGTACATGTTTAAAAAAAAAGAGAGAATTGCAAGAAAAGTTTGAAGAATTTTGGAGTAACTAAAGTGAAGATCAAAAGATCAAAATTCCAAGAAGTTCAAAAAACTTGAAGATACCAAAAATCAAACAACAAGTTGGTGAATTCAAAGAAATCAAAGAGCAAATGCCAAAGAAATGAAGAGTTCCAAAAAGCTCCAATATGGTATCATAAATTGTAATTCTAGATTATGTATGTTTGGGTTGCTCAACCAAAAATACCTTGAGGATAGGAGGTTTTCTGCGGATGGATTCGGAGGGATGCATAAAATGAGCAATGTTCGGGATGAGTGGGCGAATGTTTATGAGGATTGTGAGTATTTAGAGTATGGGGGTATTTAAGAAAATTTTAGACACAAATGCATGCCTTGCGGTCTTGGCATAATGCTTGGGTTAGATTGGAGTTGTCATATGTGGTTCTAATGTGTTAAAATTCAGTTTTGCTTGGGGGCAAGCAAAAGTCAAGTGTGGGGTATTTTGATATTTGCATAATTAGTCATATGTTAGCATATATTTTTATTCATTTTTAGCTAATTATGTGCATAATGTGGATAAAAGGTACTTAATAATGTTTAAATTTTGTTTTCAGTCCAAAAGACATGCTTGGAAGTAAAAGGGAACAAGGAGAAGGAATTAGAGACCAAAGAATGAAGAATGAGGAACAAAGGCACACTAACTCGGCGAGTCTGCGAGGCTACTCGGTGAGTACCCAAGAATATTCGCAAAGATAAGTCAAGACTCCTGGAAATATACGGATTCTACCTGTACTCGGCGAGTCCACGAGTCTACTCGCCGAGTAGCCCCTGTTTTGTGATAATTATAAATATCGAACCTTTATCCGAATTGGAGAGACTTCTGGCATTTTTGGGAGCTGCACCTGCGATTGAAGAACCCTTTGGAGATCTAAGAAACCCTAATCTTCGATCCTTTGAAGAATCAAGGCAATTTAGGTTATACATTCCACTTAATCTTAGAATTTAAGCATGTCTAGCCTAGTTGAATTTTTTTTTGAGTTTGTTTTTACTGTGACTATGAACTAAATTCGTTTGTTTCTGTTTGGGAAGACCAAGTTACTCCTATGGTTTAATTATTACTTTTTGATTGATTGTTTATTGGTGATTTTATTAAATTAAGTTAGTTAAAGAACCTTATGCATTAACCACAACTATTTTCTATTAATTGGAAGACAATTAAGTTGCATGAACATCTCTTAGTTGTTAACCTCATAGGTTTATGTGAACACTTTATCATATGCCTAGGAATAATGAATATGAAACTAGAATTAATAAGAGAATGGGTAAATTAATGTGTGAGCATTTTTGAGAAACCAAGAAACAAGAGGTTAATTGAAACACCAACTTGATTAACCAATTACAAATCTTATTTAATCCAAATAATTGAACTAGGGAATTAATTAGTTTAAACAACTGACCATTGCTTGAATTGATTAATTGTCTAAGGGTTAATATTAATGAACATGAACCTAACCACTATAAGTTGGTAATCAATAACAATTGATCTACCATATAAATAACCATAGGAGTGAATTGGTTGGACCTAAACAGAAACCCTTTATCAAATTTGGTGAAATTGTTACTTGTCTTAGTTGTTTAGTTAATTAAGTGTTAAAGTGGTATGTTTAAGTTTCTAGTCTTGTAAAACTAGAGAAAAACCCATTTACTTTTATTACTTTCTTAGTTAAAATTAGTTATTAGTTTAATTTCCGTTCCCTAAGTTCGACACCCTACTTATCCAACTATACCACTAAAAGACAGGTTCACTGCCTTTGTGTGCTTAATTTATCAACTACAAGTAGGAATAAAACCAGTGCATTTTACAAACAACATATATGTTTTGAATGAATGATTGACAATTGTGGTTTTATTATTAAATTAAAAACAAATTTTTTGGGTCGTTTCAAGTTGGTATCAGAGCCTTGGTTTGAGGGATTCGGATACACCCTCAGGTGTGTCTGGACTCAAACTGAGGAACTGGTATAGAAATTTTCAAAAAGGAAAATCAATTTTGTAAAAAGGCTTTGAGCAAAGAAAACAACTTTAGAAAAGTATAAAGAGAAGAACTTCGAAAAGAGAAAAGGGTGTGGTGCATGCAATCAACCGAGCTCAAGTAAGTACCCCAAATTACCCATACAAGTTTATGTTATGATATGAGTTTGAGAACTGAATGATAGACTTGGAATGAGGATCTAGGAAGGATGTCTTATGTGCCTATTATATGTGTATGGGCTTTATGAATTGCATGCTAGTATAGATTTTTGTTATATGGATAGAATTGCTTGATTGTGTTCTGGTTAGATTTCCTTTTTGTCTGAATGCTACTTGCTTTGTGCTTTGTGGGACTCTGACTGATGTGAGTTAGCCATTAGGTGAATGCGTCATGTCACATGTGACTAGGCTTAAATAATCTCAACGTGTTGGATTTGGCCCTATTGCGCAACTCTTGTCTGAATCTAACCGTTGTAAGGACGAGTCCTTTACTCAAAGGATTATCTGACCCTCGTCACATGTGATGGTATTTAGGTAGTGGCTAATTGACATTATAAAGATACCTTCAGTAGGTAACGACTGGGTGCGGGTTGGAGGTTATCCTAGGGCAAGCTTAGGATGGGATTAGTGCTGGGAGCAGTGTTAGTAGAAGGGACTTGGTGGAGTTGAGGCAATTCTTGAGGAAAGTACGAATAGATGTAGAAGGTAGTATGGGCCCATACTACTGAAAGCAGAGGATCCGTACTCAACTCAAGAAGGGCCAAGATGAGACCAGGAAACTTATAGTTAGTGTGTGATCCCTCGTCAGTAACACATATTCTAATGGTGGTTATGATATGTTTTTAGCATGGTGACGTTGCGTGAGAGACCAGTGGGCGGATCAGTCGCTTGAGAGGGATCAGGCTCAGGATCAGGAGCCAAGTAGCTCGAGGAGTGGATGAGGGAGTTGATATTAGCTAAGATTACGCGCAGTATTCTAGACCAGATTCCTGTGATCTTTGGTTCGGTCAAGGAAGGTATTTTAGAGCTTCTGGATGAGAAGCTGGGGGCTTTTCGCGCTGAGATGATGGCTCTGGTGGGGGTGCGTACCTTGACATTCGGAGAGTTCAGAGCTTGTGGAGCTCCGGATTACCATGTGGCCAGGGACCCCATTGCTAGCAGCAGGTGGTTGGCTGATGTCGCCAATGCTTTCCGTACGAGCCGGTGTGCCGAGGTGGACAAGGTCCGACATGCCTCGTTTCTTCTTAAGAATAGAGCACGAGATTGGTGGGAGGAGGTTGTTCATGCTATCGGAGATGATGCCGCGTTAGACGTGATGTCATGGACTGATTTCTCGGCTAGGTTTAGGGCCGAGTTTGCACCGATTATTAAGGTGCAGCAGTTAGCATAGGAGTTTCAGGACCTCTAACAGACTACTAAGACAGTGGCGGAAATCATCGCCAAGTTTAGAGATAGGGCTCTTCTTGTTCCGCAGTATGTTGCGAACGATGAAATGAAGAAGGCCCGATATCACGAGATGCTGAGGAGTGACATCAGGGAATTTGTGAGCAGGTCTAGCTGCAAGACGTTGGAGGATATGATTCCTTGCCAAATCCATGAAGGGAATCGACGAGTCCAAGGCAAAACTCATCCAACTTGCCGAGTTGGTTCATGCACTCGACGAGTTGAACCCCCCGACAACATATCTTCGACTGTTTTGGCTAGAATTGGACTAGGAACATTACGCTAAGCTGTTTTTCAACTTATAAACCTGTTTTCGATGTGGTAATGTTCAGGCTAATCCAATTTCAAAGATAATTTTCAATAGATTCATGTTTTGTATTAGTTTAATGGTTAGTCTAATTACATGAAAAAGTTTGATTGAATTATCTTGTTCTTATGAGTTGCTTAGATTAATAGGAAAGTTATGTGAAATTGTTCTTTTGAATCCAAATTAATCTAAGAGTTGATTCTAAAATGTGTTTTTGTAACTTGTCCTTAAGTTATATGAAAAGTCACATTTAAGATTCATAAAACTCATAAATACTTCCATAGGTTATGAATAAAGAAAAGTTGTATTCTTTTAACAGTTTAAAGTCTTCCATAACTTGTCCTCAAGTTATGGAACTTGAAGTGTTTTTGAATTAAAACTACTTTAAACACATAAGTTTTGGAATCGAATAGTTTTGAATAGTTTCAAAACTTGCCCTCAAGTTTTGGAATTTGTAAAGTTTTCCCTTATGAATACTTTAATTCCGAGTAAAGCCCTTAGAATTTTAAAAGTTAAAATTCAACCCTTATATTTCATAGTATTATAAGTTAATAATATATATATATATATATATATATATATATATATATATATATATATATATATATATATATATGTGTGTGTGTGTGTGTATGTATGTATAAGAGCAAGTCAGTCTTACCGTTAGTAGGCCTCACTCACGAAGCCGGTCTATAAGGGGGGTATAAGGTTACTGCCTATAAAATGCCAGTTTAATGGGTGTCCACTTTCACCCACCGCTTCCTTGACTGGTGGAGGGTTGTTAGCCGAACAGGTAGGATAAGGACTATAATTCTCCCTTCATTAAAAGTATTAATGATAAATACTAAGTAACTAAACTCTTATTAATACCTAATCTTAGTTACTTAGGAAAATGTGAATTTGGTGCTAACCCATGAAATTACACTTTGCACTTTGCTTAAGTCGGTTAGTGGAGCGTGTGTGGTTAACTGGCACACTAGCTTGATTTAACAAGGTAGGCAAAAGGTAACTTAATGTTTATCATAGTATCGATGGAGCACGTGTGGTTAACCGACACATCGATTGAGGGGTAAACATTAAGGGTACCAAGTATATTTGCATGGTTATTCACACTTTGTTTTGTGATCCTCGGCATCCCAGTAACAATATTTGAGAGGGCACAATCAAGATTGAAACATGCCATTGAACAGTTCAATGAATCTCAAAAGATCTAGGAGTTTCAAATCCATTTAAAACCTAATAAATTATGTGACAACCCGACGTTTCGAGGCAATATAATGTAACACCAGTCAAATTTAGGTCAAAATTTGACTTTCCTAAAATCTTATTTAAGTTAAATAAACTGGTAGGAATCATATCAAGGTTTTTGTACATATAAAGAACACTAAAATCTGAGTTATAACGAAGAAGTTATGACCAATCTAAGATTTGTGGCAAAAACCGACAACACTGATAGACGAAAAACGCAAAGTTTCAATACAATAATTTTTAGCCTTAGGTATCTAAATGAAATTTGTAGATATCATTAAACCATAAACGTACATAAAAAGAACGTCCAAATCTGACATCATATGAGGAAGTTATGATTTTTCCAAGATCCGAATATAACAGTAGATAGCTAAAAACTCGAAATAGAGATCGAGAGACTTTTGGCCGAAACAACCTAAATGAGAATCGAAGATCTCATCATTGGTATTACAACGGTAAAAATTATGACGAAAACGGACGTCGGATGAAGAAGTTATAGATTTTTAATGGACTGTTCCTGTCCCGGCCTGTTAAAAATAAATAATTAAAAATAAAATCAAAACCAGCCGACGAAGTCTAAATGAAAGTAGTAGAGTACATTCTCACCTACGCGTGCATTTAAAGAACGTCAAAAACGGAGCTCGTATGCGAAAGTTATGGATTTTACAAGTTCGAGGCACACACACCAAGACGATTTACGCCCAGTGTACCCTCGTACTCCCAGCATAATTGGGTGCTAGGCCTCGGTTCGTCCATGTCGCTTCGGCTCCCATCCAATGCTTCGTACGAGGATGCAGTAAGCGTTGACCTCGCATACGCCCAACGTAACCGAAGTAAGCCCAACGTAACGAGTACGCCCAGCGTACTCCGAAATTACGCCCAGCGTAATCCTTCTTTCAGCACCCTATAAATATCTTGTGAGGCTGCCCGGGTTTATTTGCTTCCTTACTCATTTGTTTCACCTTGGAACCCTGCTAAAGCCTCTCTAAATCACCTGAAAGTCCCGGTACACCCCTAGTACACGAAGCAAGGCCCGACACCCCGAAGTTCCCGAGAAATAAATCAGCTTTTCTAGTCGAAGTTCTGCTCGATTTATTGTCTCAACTTGTTCAAGCCACCACTTCAATCAAGTGACTTAATACCCCGAAAAACTACACTTTCAAATTCTTTATAAATGCTTTTTATACTATTTTAAGGGGGGGGGGGGGGAAATACAAGTAAACACACGGTTATCCTCGTGTGAAAGACATAAATCTTTTGTTATACATTTTGTTATATAATCAATCATATGTGATTTATAACTGTGTTTCAAGCAAATGATTTCATATACTTTATAACTGTGTTTAGAGCAAAGGTCTCTTTTACTTTACACTGTCTTATCAAACAAACTATTTTTTAAATCATTCTATATGTTGACATCAAGTCATCAATATTTATTATTAAACTCTTTAAATGTTTTACAAATCTTCCTTTTAAACTTATGTATTATGTGTATATATGTAGATATAAAGTACTATTCAATTAGTTCAATACCTTGGGGTAGCAAAGGTATACTTTCATTCAAATTACACAAATTACTAGTATTTGACTAAGTGTTTTGTGTGAATTATAGTCGGAGGATTTCCGGGGCAGCAACAGTCGAAGGCAGTCAGTTCCCACGTAGATCAGCAACTATTTTGAGGTGAGTTAGCTTCCAGTAGCAGTGGGTCTAAGGCCACAATGCCGGCCCACTAGTAGGAGTTGTAGGATTAGATGATTGTCTCTGTGATATTCATCTAGGGTGGCTACTACCTATGTTATGTTTATGTGCTGGTATGATATGATGCTATGTGCTAGTGACAGTAGGGGAGATAGTCCCCAGATTACCGGTCGATAGGGCCGAAGGGGCAGTCATGCCCAGCCATGCTAGAAAGATTATGTGATACGTGTTATGTGGTAGTGGTAGGTGGTGAAATAGTCCCCAGCATCCGGTCGATAGGACCGAAGGGGAGACCAGCTCCCAGGCATGCGAGTTAGCATCCGGTCGAGAGGACCGAAGGGGAGACCAACACCCAGATATGCTAGTCAGTATCCGGTCGAGAGGACCGATGGGGTAGGTCGGGCGCCTAGAAATGTCTGACAATATATGTATGTTGTGTGGTTATTTGGTATGTGGTACAGTGGGGGAACTCACTAAGATTCGTGCTTACGGTTTACAGTTTTGGTTTCAGGTACCTCTTCTTCGAAGGGGAAGGAGCTGGCGCGGTAGCAGCACATCACATACATGCTTTGTATTTCGCACTATGAGATCTTCCTGGGGATTTGTAGTCTGACATTGTTATGTTTTATAAAATGTTTTCCAGACACGCAACATCTTTTATGAATGATATGATCGGTGAATGTTTTATTTCTAATGTTTTGAAAAGTATATGTTTTAAAAATTAAATTCTTGGCTCGTATTTTTGGGATGTTACATATACGTTCTAGTGCATTTGTGGCTTCCTTATTCTAGTGAAATCATGAGACAAAGACACGACCTTGCTCAGCCCGAAGGATGCAATATGTTTAGCATCGTGTACCAGAAATTTATACAGGAAAAATATTATCGCTAGCCAATAAAGGATGAAGTTGAGCGCCCCTGCTTAAGCAAATAGGATTTTGAATGAAAAAAGCGAGGTACATGTTTAAAAAAAAGAGAGAATTGCAAGAAAAGTTTGAAGAATTTTGGAGTAACTAAAGTGAAGATCAAAAGATCAAAATTCCAAGAAGTTCAAAAAACTTGAAGATACCAAAAATCAAACAACAAGTTGGTGAATTCAAAGAAATCAAAGAGCAAATGCCAAAGAAATGAAGAGTTCCAAAAAGCTCCAATATGGTATCATAAATTGTAATTCTAGATTATGTATGTTTGGGTTGCTCAACCAAAAATACCTTGAGGATAGGAGGTTTTCTGCGGATGGATTCGGAGGGATGCATAAAATGAGCATTGTTCGGGATGAGTGGGCGAATGTTTATGAGGATTGTGAGTATTTAGAGTATGGGGGTATTTAAGAAAATTTTAGACACAAATGCATGCCTTGCGGTCTTGGCATAATGCCTGGGTTAGATTGGAGTTGTCATATGTGGTTCTAATGTGTTAAAATTCAGTTTTGCTTGGGGGCAAGCAAAAGCAAGTGTGGGGTATTTTGATATTTGCATAATTAGTCATATGTTAGCATATATTTTTATTCATTTTTAGCTAATTATGTGCATAATGTGGATAAAAGGTACTTAATAATGTTTAAATTTTGTTTTCAGTCCAAAAGACATGCTTGGAAGTAAAAGGGAACAAGGAGAAGGAATTAGAGACCAAAGAATGAAGAATGAGGAACAAAGGCACACTAACTCGGCTAGTCTGCGAGGCTACTCGGTGAGTACCCAAGAATATTCGCAAAGATAAGTCAAGACTCCTGGAAATATACGGATTGTACCTGTACTCGGCGAGTCCACGAGTCTACTCGCCGAGTAGCCCCTGTTTTGTGATAATTATAAATATCGAACCTTTATCCGAATTGGAGAGACTTCTGGCATTTTTGGGAGCTGCACCTGCGATTGAAGAACCCTTTGGAGATCTAAGAAACCCTAATCTTCGATCCTTTGAAGAATCAAGGCAATTTAGGTTATACATTCCACTTAATCTTAGAATTTAAGCATGTCTAGCCTAGTTGAATTTTTTTTTGAGTTTGTTTTTACTGTGACTATGAACTAAATTCGTTTGTTTCTGTTTGGGAAGACCAAGTTACTCCTATGGTTTAATTATTACTTTTTGATTGATTGTTTATTGGTGATTTTATTAAATTAAGTTAGTTAAAGAACCTTATGCATTAACCACAACTATTTTCTATTAATTGGAAGACAATTAAGTTGCATGAACATCTCTTAGTTGTTAACCTCATAGGTTTATGTGAACACTTTATCATATGCCTAGGAATAATGAATATGAAACTAGAATTAATAAGAGAATGGGTAAATTAATGTGTGAGCATTTTTGAGAAACCAAGAAACAAGAGGTTAATTGAAACACCAACTTGATTAACCAATTACAAATCTTATTTAATCCAAATAATTGAACTAGGGAATTAATTAGTTTAAACAACTGACCATTGCTTGAATTGATTAATTGTCTAAGGGTTAATATTAATGAACATGAACCTAACCACTATAAGTTGGTAATCAATAACAATTGATCTACCATATAAATAACCATAGGAGTGAATTGGTTGGACCTAAACAGAAACCCTTTATCAAATTTGGTGAAATTGTTACTTGTCTTAGTTGTTTAGTTAATTAAGTGTTAAAGTGGTATGTTTAAGTTTCTAGTCTTGTAAAACTAGAGAAAAACCCATTTACTTTTATTACTTTCTTAGTTAAAATTAGTTATTAGTTTAATTTCCGTTCCCTAAGTTCGACACCCTACTTATCCAACTATACCACTAAAAGACAGGTTCACTGCCTTTGTGTGCTTAATTTATCAACTACAAGTAGGAATAAAACCAGTGCATTTTACAAACAACATATATGTTTTGAATGAATGATTGACAATTGTGGTTTTATTATTAAATTAAAAACAAATTTTTTGGGTCGTTTCAAGTTGGTATCAGAGCCTTGGTTTGAGGGATTCGGATACACCCTCAGGTGTGTCTGGACTCAAACTGAGGAACTGGTATAGAAATTTTCAAAAAGGAAAATCAATTTTGTAAAAAGGCTTTGAGCAAAGAAAACAACTTTAGAAAAGTATAAAGAGAAGAACTTCGAAAAGAGAAAAGGGTGTGGTGCATGCAATCAACCGAGCTCAAGTAAGTACCCCAAATTACCCATACAAGTTTATGTTATGATATGAGTTTGAGAACTGAATGATAGACTTGGAATGAGGATCTAGGAAGGATGCCTTATGTGCCTATTATATGTGTATGGGCTTTATGAATTGCATGCTAGTATAGATTTTTGTTATATGGATAGAATTGCTTGATTGTGTTCTGGTTAGATTTCCTTTTTGTCTGAATGCTACTTGCTTTGTGCTTTGTGGGACTCTGACTGATGTGAGTTAGCCATTAGGTGAATGCGTCATGTCACATGTGACTAGGCTTAAATAATCTCAACGTGTTGGATTTGGCCCTATTGCGCAACTCTTGTCTGAATCTAACCGTTGTAAGGACGAGTCCTTTACTCAAAGGATTATCTGACCCTCGTCACATGTGATGGTATTTAGGTAGTGGCTAATTGACATTATAAAGATACCTTCAGTAGGTAACGACTGGGTGCGGGTTGGAGGTTATCCTAGGGCAAGCTTAGGATGGGATTAGTGCTGGGAGCAGTGTTAGTAGAAGGGACTTGGTGGAGTTGAGGCAATTCTTGAGGAAAGTACGAATAGATGTAGAAGGTAGTATGGGCCCATACTACTGAAAGCAGAGGATCCGTACTCAACTCAAGAAGGGCCAAGATGAGACCAGGAAACTTATAGTTAGTGTGTGATCCCTCGTCAGTAACGCATATTCTAATGGTGGTTATGATATGTTTTTAGCATGGTGACGTTGCGTGAGAGACCAGTGGGCGGATCAGTCGCTTGAGAGGGATCAGGCTCAGGATCAGGAGCCAAGTAGCTCGAGGAGTGGATGAGGGAGTTGATATTAGCTAAGATTACGCGCAGTATTCTAGACCAGATTCCTGTGATCTTTGGTTCGGTCAAGGAAGGTATTTTAGAGCTTTTGGATGAGAAGCTGGGGGCTTTTCGCGCTGAGATGATGGCTCTGGTGGGGGTGCGTACCTTGACATTTGGAGAGTTCAGGGCTTGTGGAGCTCCGGATTACCATGTGGCCAGGGACCCCATTGCTAGCAGCAGGTGGTTGGCTGATGTCGCCAATGCTTTCCGTACGAGCCGGTGTCCCGAGGTGGACAAGGTCCGACATGCCTCGTTTCTTCTTAAGAATAGAGCACGAGATTGGTGGGAGGAGGTTGTTCATGCTATCGGAGATGATGCCGCGTTAGACGTGATGTCATGGACTGATTTCTCGGCTAGGTTTAGGGCCGAGTTTGCACCGATTATTAAGGTGCAGCAGTTAGCATAGGAGTTTCAAGACCTCTAACAGACTACTAAGACAGTGGCGGAAATCATCGCCAAGTTCAGAGATAGGGCTCTTCTTGTTCCGCAGTATGTTGCGAACGATGAAATGAAGAAGGCCCGATATCACGAGATGCTGAGGAGTGACATCAGGGAATTTGTGAGCAGGTCTAGCTGCAAGACGTTGGAGGATATGATTCCTTGCCAAATCCATGAAGGGAATCGACGAGTCCAAGGCAAAACTCATCAAACTTGCCGAGTTGGTTCATGCACTCGACGAGTTGAACCCCCCGACAACATATCTTCGACTGTTTTGGCTAGAATTGGACTAGGAACATTACGCTAAGCTGTTTTTCAACTTATAAACCTGTTTTCGATGTGGTAATGTTCAGGCTAATCCAATTTCAAAGATAATTTTCAATAGATTCATGTTTTGTATTAGTTTAATGGTTAGTCTAATTACATGAAAAAGTTTGATTGAATTATCTTGTTCTTATGAGTTGCTTAGATTAATAGGAAAGTTATGTGAAATTGTTCTTTTGAATCCAAATTAATCTAAGAGTTGATTCTAAAATGTGTTTTTGTAACTTGTCCTTAAGTTATATGAAAAGTCACATTTAAGATTCATAAAACTCATAAATACTTCCATAGGTTATGAATAAAGAAAAGTCGTATTCTTTTAACAGTTTAAAGTCTTCCATAACTTGTCCTCAAGTTATGGAACTTGAAGTGTTTTTTAATTAAAACTACTTTAAACACATAAGTTTTGGAATCGAATAGTTTTGAATAGTTTCAAAACTTGCCCTCAAGTTTTGGAATTTGTAAAGTTTTCCCTTATGAATACTTTAATTCCGAGTAAAGCCCTTAGAATTTTAAAAGTTAAAATTCAACCCTTATATTTCATAGTATTATAAGTTAATAATATATATATATATATATATATATATATATATATATATGTGTGTGTGTGTGTGTGTGTGTGTGTGTATGTATGTATAAGAGCAAGTCAGTCTTACCGTTAGTAGGCCTCACTCACGAAGCCGGTCTATAAGGGGGGTATAAGGTTACTGCCTATAAAATGCCAGTTTAATGGGTGTCCACTTTCACCCACCGCTTCCTTGACTGGTGGAGGGTTGTTAGCCGAACAGGTAGGATAAGGACTATAATTCTCCCTTCATTAAAAGTATTAATGATAAATACTAAGTAACTAAACTCTTATTAATACCTAATCTTAGTTACTTAGGAAAATGTGAATTTGGTGCTAACCCATGAAATTACACTTTGCACTTTGCTTAAGTCGGTTAGTGGAGCGTGTGTGGTTAACTGGCACACTAGCTTGATTTAACAAGGTAGGCAAAAGGTAACTTAATGTTTATCATAGTATCGATGGAGCACGTGTGGTTAACTGGCACATCGATTGAGGGGTAAACATTAAGGGTACCAAGTATATTTGCATGGTTATTCACACTTTGTTTTGTGATCCTCGGCATCCCAGTAACAATATTTGAGAGGGCACAATCAAGATTGAAACATGCCATTGAACAGTACAATGAATCTCAAAAGATCTAGGAGTTTCAAATCCATTTAAAACCTAATAAATTATGTGACAACCCGACGTTTCGAGGCAATATAATGTAACACCAGTCAAATTTAGGTCAAAATTTGACTTTCCTAAAATCTTATTTAAGTTAAATAAAGTGGTAGGAATCATATCAAGGTTTTTGTACATATAAAGAACACTAAAATCCGAGTTATAACGAAGAAGTTATGACCAATCTAAGATTTGTGGCAAAAACCGACAACACTGATAGACGAAAAACGCAAAGTTTCAATACAATAATTTTTAGCCTTAGGTATCTAAATGAAATTTGTAGATATCATTAAACCATAAACGTACATAAAAAGAACGTCCAAATCTGACATCGTATGAGGAAGTTATGATTTTTCCAAGATCCGAATATAACAGTAGATAGCTAAAAACTCGAAATAGAGATCGAGAGACTTTTGGCCGAAACAACCTAAATGAGAATCGAAGATCTCATCATTGGTATTACAACGGTAAAAATTATGACGAAAACGGACGTCGGATGAAGAAGTTATAGATTTTTAATGGACTGTTCCTGTCCCGGCCTGTTAAAAATAAATAATTAAAAATAAAATCAAAACCAGCTGACGAAGTCTAAATGAAAGTAGTAGAGTACATTCTCACCTACGCGTGCATTTAAAGAACGTCAAAAACGGAGCTCGTATGCGAAAGTTATGGATTTTACAAGTTCGAGGCACACACACCAAGACGATTTACGCCCAGTGTACCCTCGTACTCCCAGCATAATTGGGTGCTAGGCCTCGGTTCGTCCATGTCGCTTCGGCTCCCATCCAATGCTTCGTACGAGGATGCAGTAAGCGTTGACCTCGCATACGCCCAACGTAACCGAAGTAAGCCCAACGTAACGAGTACGCCCAGCGTACTCCGAAATTACGCCCAGCGTAATCCTTCTTTCAGCACCCTATAAATATCTTGTGAGGCTGCCCGGGTTTATTTGCTTCCTTACTCATTTGTTTCACCTTGGAACCCTGCTAAAGCCTCTCTAAACCACCTGAAAGTCCCGGTACACCCCTAGTACAAGAAGCAAGGCCCGACACCCCGAAGTTCCCGAGAAATAAATCAGCTTTTCTAGTCGAAGTTCTGCTCGATTTATTGTCTCAACTTGTTCAAGCCACCACTTCAATCAAGTGACTTAATACCCCGAAAAACTACACTTTCAAATTCTTTATAAATGCTTTTTATACTATTTTAAGGGGGGGGGGGGAATACAAGTAAACACACGGTTATCCTCGTGTGAAAGACATAAATCTTTTGTTATACATTTTGTTATATAATCAATCATATGTGATTTATAACTGTGTTTCAAGCAAATGATTTCATATACTTTATAACTGTGTTTAGAGCAAAGGTCTCTTTTACTTTACACTGTCTTATCAAACAAACTATTTTTTAAATCATTCTATATGTTGACATCAAGTCATCAATATTTATTATTAAACTCTTTAAATGTTTTACAAATCTTCCTTTTAAACTTATGTATTATGTGTATATATGTAGATATAAAGTACTATTCAATTAGTTCAATACCTTGGGGTAGCAAAGGTATACTTTCATTCAAATTACACAAATTACTAGTATTTGACTAAGTGTTTTGTGTGAATTATAGTCGGAGGATTTCCGGGGCAGCAACAGTCGAAGGCAGTCAGTTCCCACGTAGATCAGCAACTATTTTGAGGTGAGTTAGCTTCCAGTAGCAGTGGGTCTAAGGCCACAATGCCGGCCCACTAGTAGGAGTTGTAGGATTAGATGATTGTCTCTGTGATATTCATCTAGGGTGGCTACTACCTATGTTATGTTTATGTGCTGGTATGATATGATGCTATGTGCTAGTGACAGTAGGGGAGATAGTGTTGGATTAATGTCTAAGTCCATAACTATATTTGGTAAGACTTGACCCGACCCGGCATGGTCCATTTGGGTTGCATACCATCATGCACTTGGATAGACTATAATGAGAGAAATAAGACACTTATGGTTATTAATATATTATAAGTTCTAGTATATTAATAATAAGAATAATAAGATTATTTAATTAGTATTGATCAAGAATTAATCTAGGATTAATTAAGTGATCAAAAGAAGACTAATTAAATATATGGGTTGATTGTGTAAATCATCCATACTTGTATAGTGGGCTAATGCTCCATGGATAATCAAGTTGGGCTAAAACCCATAGGATGGTCCATGGATGCTCCATGGTGTATTTGTACCCATGGATCATGGAAATGAAAGGCCATGTCAATTAGGGTTTACATGGTGTAACCCTAACTATATAAGCATCTTATTATTGAGGAAAAATCGGCCACTAGTAGTATTCTAGAGAGGGCTAGCCGATTTCATGAAGTGTAGAATTCTCTCAAGCTATTCTAAGTGTTTGATGATTGTGATTCCATTTGAGGTGTCACACTTGGGGCACTAGGCACTCAAGCTTCATGAAGATATTCTACACCAAAGAGGTATGTATTCTATCTTGCTATAGTCATTGTTTTGTATGCTAGATTAGGATAATACCTTGGAAGTTCTTATTTGCATGTATAATAGAGAAAACATAGATCCAAGGTATTTAGGGTTGCATGTACACTTAGGAGTGTTAGAATGCTCAAAACCCAACAGTGGTATCAGAGCCACGGGTTGTTTTTTGTTATATTGATGCAAATATTTTATTTTCAAAGTTGAAAAAAAAAAGAAAAAAAAACATGAAGTTTGTCAAATTTTACGATAATTACTTGTTCTTGTGAAAAACTAATTATTTGTAAAATTTGAATAATTTGCTTTATGAGTTGAATTAGGTCAAATTTAATAAAAGATAAAATAATATGATTATTTTATTAGTTTTAAAAGTTTGATCTAAAGAGTTTTATTTTTTGAAACCTCCATAAGTTATGGATATGAAAAGGTTTTAAAAAAAAATTGATTCAAAGTTTTTTTGGAGTTACAAAATTTGGTGTTAATGTTTTAAAGGATTACATAACTTAAGAATAAGTTATAGATCACCAAAAGTTTTTTGTGTTATCTTGTTTTATGAGTGAATTTAGATTAATGATGAAAATTATGTGATAGTTGGTTTTAATCCAAATTAATCTAAGAATTGATTCTAAAATGTGTTTTTGTAACTTGTCCTCAAGTTATATGAAAAGTCACATTTAAGAATCATAAAACTCATAAAAATTGGCAAAGGTTACAAAAATGAAGAGTCTAGTTCTAATTAAAAGGTTTTATGACTCCATAACTTGTCCTCAAGTTATGGAGGACCAAGAGTCTCTTCATTTAATAAAATAAAATAAAATAAAAAAAGGTGTAACCTTAATTAATTCCATAAGTTATAAAATAAAGAAAAGTTAATTCTTTTATTAGTTTAAAGTCTTCCATAACTTGTCCTCAAGTTATGGAACTTGAAGAGTTTTTGGATTAAAACTACTTTAAACACATAAGTTATGGAATTAATTAGTTTTGAATAGTTTCAAAACTTGCCCTCAAGTTTTGGAATTTGTAAAGTTTTCACTTATGAATACTTTAATTCCAAGTTAGCCCTTAGAATTTTAAAAGTTAAAATTCAACCCTTATACTTTATAATATTATAAGTTAATAATATATATGTATAAGAGTAAAGTCAGTCTTACCGCTAGTACGCCTCATTCACGAAGCCGGTCTATAAGGTGGGTATAAGGTTGTTGCCTATAAAATGGCAACTTAATGGGTGTCCACTCTCACCCACCGCTTGCTTGACCGGTGGAGGGTCGTTAGCCGAACGGGTTTGACAAGACTATAATTCTCCTTCATTAAAAGTATTAATGATAATACTAAGTAACTAAACTCTTAATAATACCCAATCTTAGTTACTTAGGAAAAATGTGAATAAGGTGCTAACCCATGAAATTACACTTTACACTTTGTCTAAGTCGTTAGTGGAGCGTGTGTGGTTAACCGGCACACTAACTTGGACTTAACAAGGTAGGTAAAGGGTGACTTAATATTTATCATAGTATCGATGGAGCGTGTGTGGTTAACCGACACATCGATTGAGGGGTAATTTATTAAGGGTACCAAGTGATTTGCATGGTTACTTCACACCTTGTTTTGTGATCCTCGGCATCCCAGTCACAAAACCTGAAGGGCACACTCGAGATTGAAACATGCCTTTGAAAAGTTCAATGAATCTCAAAGATCTAGGAGTTTCAAAACCAATTAAAACCTAATAATACATTTCGTTTATCTTGGTGGAAATTGGTGAATCGTCATTCACCTACCTTCAAATATTTTATAGCTTGGATTACGGCATACCTCTTCTAAGTTATAAAATAGTTTGTTGGGTCCTAGCCTTAATATTTCATATTGGGTGTCATATTAAGGACTTAAAATTAACTATCTTGAATATCTCCCAAAAGATGTCTGGTTTAGACACTTATGATCTTCCCAAATCTCTTGAAACAAGGTTTCCTAATGAAGATGATGTCCCATGGATATCATACTTCTTTCTCCTCCTCCAATTATTCTCCCTAACCCACAAGTTCTTGAAAAGTTTAAGGTCACTCAAGCCCTATTGGCAAGGCAAGGTCTAGGTGTGAGCACATCTTGGAGATGTAGTCACATATTGACAAGCCGGGTGAGTTGGGTGTCAAAGTCTTGAGAAAGTTGGTGGTTCAATCACTTTCTAAGTCACATAGTGAGTTCCTTTGGGACACCTATGAAACAGACTATGACAAGACCCTTAATGATCTTATCTATTTGTTAAGATCAACTTCCTTAATACTTGATGGACATTGACAATAGTGACACAGGAAATCCAGTAAAGCATTCTCTTCCCAATGGAAAGGGATCGGCCATAGTCAATTCGGTTGACCAAATGGTAAAGAGAAAAGCTAAGTCTGTGATAGTCCTGTGTGTCTTTATCAAAGGGTCCATATGTTTATATTGCCAAAGAAAGGGGTATTGGTTGCGAAGCTGCCAAAATTTACCTAAGGATGTTAAAGTCAATAAGTTTGACTCTACTTCAGGTAAAGTCCACTATCTAACTCTGTTAAGTTTCTATTCTGAGATTCTTGATACATGATGTGACTGGGTCACATGGTGATGTTTTAAGAATGAAAGAAAAGTGAAGAAACTTAAAGAAAGAATATGCTGAATCTGATGGCGTAGATGGATTTCTATCGCGTAGTTTGAAGATCGGATTCTTGAGCTACTTCTCAGGAGTTATGAGATATTGCTTAGGAATAGATAACAACAAGTTTTCATATGGATTGTAAGGATAAGTTTTTCCGCAAAGTTTTAAAATAAAAAGAAAATTTTTGATTTTATTTATTTTAAAATATCCTTACAATGGCATTTGGAAAGAAAATTGTTGCTTATAAGATTCCATTAACAGCAAGAGTGGAAACATGAAATTGATTCTTTCATTTGTGGTAATGTCTAAATTTACCAAATAAGAAAAGATTCTCATCACCCAAGTTTCAAGTGGACCGGAACTTGGAATCATGCAAGTTATATAGCATGATGAATGAGAACTTTCAAGTTTTGGAAAAATTAAGACTAATTACTTGTTCACATGGATGTGTGAGTCAAGTAAAGGACTAAGGGATCGAGTACACATTCTTGTGCACTGATTAAGTCCACCACAAAAGATCGATAAGAAGAATCAAATTAGGCAGAAGGATAAAAGTTTCTCAAATCTGAAAAGATGGGAGAGTACTTTAGTATCAGTTTTGTGATCATCTTAATGATTAAGAAACCATATCACAATTAGTTCTCTAAGGAAATCTTAGTGCATTCTTATGACTAAGAAGAGGAACTTGAATTGTTGAAGTGGTTAAATCAAGAAGATGAGTCATACTTCGTTCCAATACAAGTATTAGAGTCATACTCCAAGATTGTAACTTGAGTGACATGTCTCAAAAGAAGGTTAAAACACTTGTCAAATGTAAGAGTAAAAGTTTTCTACTCTTGTACATTTGAAATTGGTAAGTTGTGATGTTTTGGATAAAACAAAGACCAACTTAGGCCAATTGTGTGAAGTGTTTTTCTTGATTAGAATCCGCACTACCTCTTGGATATTTGAAAAGGGAGTCTTATAGGTCAAGAGGACAGTGGGAGTCTTAAAGGTCTTGAAAGTCTCAAGAACTAATCAAGAATAAAACCTGAAGTTCTTCACTAGCACACGACTTGAGGTTTATAACCTATCGTGTTGACACATTCTGTGCCCATTCCAGTTAAAGTTGGCTTTGCATATGAGTTCTTAGAGTTCTCAATTTGTTGCACAACAACTTGGAAGCAATGACAGGCCCTTGAGCTGCCAGGTGGCAAGAAATTAAGATTGAGTTCAGTCCATATGAGTTTGGATTTGTCATTATCTTTGTCTTGTGATTATGGTTTTGACAATTCACATGGATAAGAACACATACACCATTAAATCTAAGTGTCATAAGGTTTCTCTCCGATTCATGAAAATGATGGTGAGGAAACACTTTCACTAAGTAGATTTTAGCTAGATAGCAATTGTGATATTTGCATTCTCAAAGTCGTTAGTGGAGCGCGTGTGGTTAACCGGCACACTAACCTGGACTTGTGAGAAGTGGCAAAAAAGGTCTAACCATTATGATTACGGCATACCTCTTCATAATTGTTTAGACTCACAAGTGTGCTATCTAAGGGAAGGTGTATGATTTTGATAAAGTCTTATCAAAACAATCTAGTATCAGAAATCTGAACTTTGGTAAGAAAGTCAATGAAGTATTGATTTCTAGAAGTCCAGCTGATTTCTGAGTACATGTCAAGCTAGTGGGAGCATAAGTGTTATGCTAATAATCATCATGTTAGTGGGAGCATGATAATTATGATAAGTATTGCAAGTTAGCAATGTTAATTATAGAAAACAAAATTTTTTTTCAATTGGGAAAAAGTTGTTTTGCTATAATTAAGGGAGAGGAAATTATGCTTCATCTCAAATCTATAAGCTTAGATCGTGAGGTTTTAATCATTTAGTCAAGGATATATATGAATTTCATGTTAGAATGGCTCAACATAAGGAAATTCTGTATATGGGTCCATTATTTGCGTTCTAAAATTCGGTTATGATTACGGCATCCCTTTTCATAATCTGAATTATGAGAACTTGGCAAATTCAAATGGACATATTATAGCAAAAGACTGATTTAGTCTTTATGTGAGACATCATGAATCGTGTCCCATATGCTTCGGATATAGGATCGATTACATGTGCTATAATCATCCTTTCTAAAATTTTCCAAATGCTTGGGGCATTAAGAAGGGAAAAGGTTTAGAACTGGATATGACTAAAAGGATTAAACAATTGTCGAGGACAATCTAAGGTTTACCAAAGGTTGGTTACTCAAGGACAATTGGAAGTATAGTGATAATTCTGGAAGGACCATATTGACATAATCTGTAAAGAGGCAACTCTTGTTCAGAAGTGATAGTCAAAAATGGAATCTGGAAATGTTTCAAAGTTAGAAATTATTCAATCTGTGTAAGATTAAGGAAACTTAATGCAAGAAGGATGTTTCCAAGGAGATGATCTCCTTTGGAATGCTCTGTAATGTTTGTTGTCAAGTCTTTATGACTTTGTGCATAATCATTACAAGAGGATCAATGCATATAAGTTTAGAATCTAACAGATTTCAGTAAATGGCATGAATTTGGAATTCCTGCATTTGCGGTAAGGATTTGGGAGTGTGAAAAGAGAATCATTGAAGTTATGTTCAGTGGATCTAGTTCACAAAGTAAAGATCATAGACAAACATAGTATGCATACTTGGTGTATGGCATGACTAGTGTTGAAGAAAACATAGTGTACATGCTTGGAGCATGGGACAACTATTGTTTTAAATTCAAGAATATAGTTGATAGCTGAAACAGTATACAATGAATAATGTGTAATCATATGGTGATAAATAAAAGGTGTTTTATTTATGTTCAAAGGGTTGATACCATATTGGATTCTATTATTATTGTGTTTCACTTTGCATGTTTTGACTTCCCGAATAAACTGGGTTATTCTTCCGGAATGACTAAGTTATTCAAACCATCCACAGTCGGTCATATGTTGGAAGTAGATATGAATTAAGACTGTCATGATGGGTTGTAGAGGTCTAAGGTGTTGGACAAGGCTACAGCAATCATGAGTGCTCATAAGTTCTGAGTATTGGATTCAACCCGCGCTCATTGGAATCACTTCATGGATTTTATCACGAGTGATCATGAGACGATAATATCTTATATTCTTCAAACCTAGAGATATGAGTTGTTACTATGAGTTGATAGTACATTGATTGCACGAAACCGCATTTGGTAACTCTGTGCTATAAAACGTGCCTTTGTGTATGATTCAACAAGTAGTAGAACAAGCCATATGAGTCGAAGTTTATCCGTTCCTTTTACCTTCGGGATAAAAGCGATATCTGTGGGCCCCTCGATGATTTGATGATGACAAATGGAAGTGCTCGGCCGAGCCAGGACTGATTTGATTTGTTCAATTAGTCAGTCGTCATAAATCGGAAATCGGGAAACAACAGATGGACAGAGAGAATGATTATAATCCATGTCTCAGTCCATATGATATCTAGAATGGAGGAATATATGATCCCTTATCTAATGGACAAGTCATTGACAAAGGTCAGAGTTCATCTACAAGGTCAGAGTTCGACAGAAGCTTTTGAGAGCTACGATTGCCAGTTGGTTCCTGAAGTCATACGCAATAATAGTTTTAGACTTATCCAAGTGGGAGACTGTTGGATTAATGTCTAAGTCCATAACTATATTTGGTAAGACTTGACCCGACCCGGCATGGTCCATTTGGGTTGCATACCATCATGCACTTGGATAGACTATAATGAGAGAAATAAGACACTTATGGTTATTAATATATTATAAGTTCTAGTATATTAATAATAAGAATAATAAGATTATTTAATTAGTATTGATCAAGAATTAATCTAGGATTAATTAAGTGATCAAAAGAAGACTAATTAAATATATGGGTTGATTGTGTAAATCATCCATACTTGTATAGTGGGCTAATGCTCCATGGATAATCAAGTTGGGCTAAAACCCATAGGATGGTCCATGGATGCTCCATGGTGTATTTGTACCCATGGATCATGGAAATGAAAGGCCATGTCAATTAGGGTTTACATGGTGTAACCCTAACTATATAAGCATCTTATTATTGAGGAAAAATCGGCCACTAGTAGTATTCTAGAGAGGGCTAGCCGATTTCATGAAGTGTAGAATTCTCTCAAGCTATTCTAAGTGTTTGATGATTGTGATTCCATTTGAGGTGTCACACTTGGGGCACTAGGCACTCAAGCTTCATGAAGATATTCTACACCAAAGAGGTATGTATTCTATCTTGCTATAGTCATTGTTTTGTATGCTAGATTAGGATAATACCTTGGAAGTTCTTATTTGCATGTATAATAGAGAAAACATAGATCCAAGGTATTTAGGGTTGCATGTACACTTAGGAGTGTTAGAATGCTCAAAACCCAACAGATAGTCCCCAGATTACCGGTCGACAGGGCCGAAGGGGCAGTCATGCCCAGCCATGCTAGAAAGATTATGTGATACGTGTTATGTGGTAGTGGTAGGTGGTGAAATAGTCCCTAGCATCTGGTCGATAGGACCGAAGGGGAGACCAGCTCCCAGGCATGCGAGTTAGCATCCGGTCGAGAGGACCGAAGGGGAGACCAACACCCAGATATGCTAGTCAGTATCCGGTCGAGAGGACCGATGGGGTAGGTCGGGCGCCTAGAAATGCCTGACAATATATGTATGTTGTGTGGTTATTTGGTATGTGGTACAGTGGGGGAACTCACTAAGATTCGTGCTTACGGTTTACAGTTTTGGTTTCAGGTACCTCTTCTTCGAAGGGGAAGGAGCTGGCGCGGTAGCAGCACATCACATACATGCTTTGTATTTCGCACTATGAGATCTTCCTGGGGATTTGTAGTCTGACATTGTTATGTTTTATAAAATGTTTTCCAGACACGCAACATCTTTTATGAATGATATGATCGGTGAATGTTTTATTTCTAATGTTTTGAAAAGTATATGTTTTAAAAATTAAATTCTTGGCTCGTATTTTTGGGATGTTACATATACGTTCTAGTGCATTTGTGGCTTCCTTATTCTAGTGAAATCATGAGACAAAGACACGACCTTGCTCAGCCCGAAGGATGCAATATGTTTAGCATCGTGTACCAGAAATTTATACAGGAAAAATATTATCGCTAGCCAATAAAGGATGAAGTTGAGCGCCCCTGCTTAAGCAAATAGGATTTTGAGTGAAAAAAGCGAGGTACATGTTTAAAAAAAAGAGAGAATTGCAAGAAAAGTTTGAAGAATTTTGGAGTAACTAAAGTGAAGATCAAAAGATCAAAATTCCAAGAAGTTCAAAAAACTTGAAGATACCAAAAATCAAACAACAAGTTGGTGAATTCAAAGAAATCAAAGAGCAAATGCCAAAGAAATGAAGAGTTCCAAAAGGCTCCAATATGGTATCATAAATTGTAATTCTAGATTATGTATGTTTGGGTTGCTCAACCAAAAATACCTTGAGGATAGGAGGTTTTCTGCGGATGGATTCGGAGGGATGCATAAAATGAGCATTGTTCGGGATGAGTGGGCAAATGTTTATGAGGATTGTGAGTATTTAGAGTATGGGGGTATTTAAGAAAATTTTAGACACAAATGCATGCCTTGCGGTCTTGGCATAATGCCTGGGTTAGATTGGAGTTGTCATATGTGGTTCTAATGTGTTAAAATTCAGTTTTGCTTGGGGGCAAGCAAAAGTCAAGTGTGGGGTATTTTGATATTTGCATAATTAGTCATATGTTAGCATATATTTTTATTCATTTTTAGCTAATTATGTGCATAATGTGGATAAAAGGTACTTAATAATGTTTAAATTTTGTTTTCAGTCCAAAAGACATGCTTGGAAGTAAAAGGGAACAAGGAGAAGGAATTAGAGACCAAAGAATGAAGAATGAGGAACAAAGGCACACTAACTCGGCGAGTCTGCGAGGCTACTCGGTGAGTACCCAAGAATATTCGCAAAGATAAGTCAAGACTCCTGGAAATATACGGATTCTACCTGTACTCGGCGAGTCCACGAGTCTACTCGCCGAGTAGCCCCTGTTTTGTGATAATTATAAATATCGAACCTTTATCCGAATTGGAGAGACTTCTGGCATTTTTGGGAGCTGCACCTGCGATTGAAGAACCCTTTGGAGATCTAAGAAACCCTAATCTTCGATCCTTTGAAGAATCAAGGCAATTTAGGTTATACATTCCACTTAATCTTAGAATTTAAGCATGTCTAGCCTAGTTGAATTTTTTTTTGAGTTTGTTTTTACTGTGACTATGAACTAAATTCGTTTGTTTCTGTTTGGGAAGACCAAGTTACTCCTATGGTTTAATTATTACTTTTTGATTGATTTTTTATTGGTGATTTTATTAAATTAAGTTAGTTAAAGAACCTTATGCATTAACCACAACTATTTTCTATTAATTGGAAGACAATTAAGTTGCATGAACATCTCTTAGTTGTTAACCTCATAGGTTTATGTGAACACTTTATCATATGCCTAGGAATAATGAATATGAAACTAGAATTAATAAGAGAATGGGTAAATTAATGTGTGAGCATTTTTGAGAAACCAACAAACAAGAGGTTAATTGAAACACCAACTTGATTAACCAATTACAAATCTTATTTAATCCAAATAATTGAACTAGGGAATTAGTTAGTTTAAACAACTGACCATTGCTTGAATTGATTAATTGTCTAAGGGTTAATATTAATGAACATGAACCTAACCACTATAAGTTGGTAATCAATAACAATTGATCTACCATATAAATAACCATAGGAGTGAATTGGTTGGACCTAAACAGAAACCCTTTATCAAATTTGGTGAAATTGTTACTTGTCTTAGTTGTTTAGTTAATTAAGTGTTAAAGTGGTATGTTTAAGTTTCTAGTCTTGTAAAACTAGAGAAAAACCCATTTACTTTTATTACTTTCTTAGTTAAAATTAGTTATTAGTTTAATTTCCGTTCCCTAAGTTCGACACCCTACTTATCCAACTATACCACTAAAAGACAGGTTCACTGCCTTTGTGTGCTTAATTTATCAACTACAAGTAGGAATAAAACCAGTGCATTTTACAAACAACATATATGTTTTGAATGAATGATTGACAGTTGTGGTTTTATTATTAAATTAAAAACAAATTTTTTGGGTCGTTTCAAGTTGGTATCAGAGCCTTGGTTTGAGGGATTCGGATACACCCTCAAGTGTGTCTGGACTCAAACTGAGGAACTGGTATAGAAATTTTCAAAAAGGAAAATCAATTTTGTAAAAAGGCTTTGAGCAAAGAAAACAACTTTAGAAAAGTATAAAGAGAAGAACTTCGAAAAGATAAAAGGGTGTGGTGCATGCAATCAACCGAGCTCAAGTAAGTACCCCAAATTACCCATACAAGTTTATGTTATGATATGAGTTTGAGAACTGAATGATAGACTTGGAATGAGGATCTAGGAAGGATGCCTTATGTGCCTATTATATGTGTATGGGCTTTATGAATTGCATGCTAGTATAGATTTTTGTTATATGGATAGAATTGCTTGATTGTGTTCTGGTTAGATTTCCTTTTTGTCTGAATGCTACTTGCTTTGTGCTTTGTGGGACTCTGACTGATGTGAGTTAGCCATTAGGTGAATGCGTCATGTCACATGTGACTAGGCTTAAATAATCTCAACGTGTTGGATTTGGCCCTATTGCGCAACTCTTGTCTGAATCTAACCGTTGTAAGGACGAGTCCTTTACTCAAAGGATTATCTAACCCTCGTCACATGTGATGGTATTTAGGTAGTGGCTAATTGACATTATAAAGATACCTTCAGTAGTTAAGGACTGGGTGCGGGTTGGAGGTTATCCTAGGGCAAGCTTAGGATGGGATTAGTGCTGGGAGCAGTGTTAGTAGAAGGGACTTGGTGGAGTTGAGGCAATTCTTGAGGAAAGTACGAATAGATGTAGAAGGTAGTATGGGCCCATACTACTGAAAGCAGAGGATCCGTACTCAACTCAAGAAGGGCCAAGATGAGACCAGGAAACTTATAGTTAGTGTGTGATCCCTCGTCAGTAACGCATATTCTAATGGTGGTTATGATATGTTTTTAGCATGGTGACGTTGCGTGAGAGACCAGTGGGCGGATCAGTCACTTGAGAGGGATCAGGCTCAGGATCAGGAGCCAAGTAGCTCGAGGAGTGGATGAGGGAGTTGATATTAGCTAAGATTACGCGCAGTATTCTAGACCAGATTCCTGTGATCTTTGGTTCGGTCAAGGAAGGTATTTTAGAGCTTCTGGATGAGAAGCTGGGGGCTTTTCGCGCTGAGATGATGGCTCTGGTGGGGGTGCGTACCTTGACATTCGGAGAGTTCAGGGCTTGTGGAGCTCCGGATTACCATGTGGCCAGGGACCCCATTGCTAGCAGCAGGTGGTTGGCTGATGTCGCCAATGCTTTCCGTACGAGCCGGTGTCCCGAGGTGGACAAGGTCCGACATGCCTCGTTTCTTCTTAAGAATAGAGCACGAGATTGGTGGGAGGAGGTTGTTCATGCTATCGGAGATGATGCCGCGTTAGACGTGATGTCATGGACTGATTTCTCGGCTAGGTTTAGGGCCGAGTTTGCACCGATTATTAAGGTGCAGCAGTTAGCATAGGAGTTTCAGGACCTCTAACAGACTACTAAGACAGTGGCGGAAATCATCGCCAAGTTCAGAGATAGGGCTCTTCTTGTTCCGCAGTATGTTGCGAACGATGAAATGAAGAAGTCCCGATATCACGAGATGCTGAGGAGTGACATCAGGGAATTTGTGAGCAGGTCTAGCTGCAAGACGTTGGAGGATATGATTCCTCGCCAAATCCATGAAGGGAATCGACGACTCCAAGGCAAAACTCATCCAACTCGCCGAGTTGGTTCATGCACTCGACGAGTTGAACCCCCCGACAACATATCTTCGACTGTTTTGGCTAGAATTGGACTAGGAACATTACGCTAAGCTGTTTTTCAACTTATAAACCTGTTTTCGATGTGGTAATGTTCAGGCTAATCCAATTTCAAAGATAATTTTCAATAGATTCATGTTTTGTATTTTTTTAATGGTTAGTCTAATTACATGAAAAAGTTTGATTGAATTATCTTGTTCTTATGAGTTGCTTAGATTAATAGGAAAGTTATGTGAAATTGTTCTTTTGAATCCAAATTAATCTAAGAGTTGATTCTAAAATGTGTTTTTGTAACTTGTCCTTAAGTTATATGAAAAGTCACATTTAAGATTCATAAAACTCATAAATACTTCCATAGGTTATGAATAAAGAAAAGTCGTATTCTTTTAACAGTTTAAAGTCTTCCATAACTTGTCCTCAAGTTATGGAACTTGAAGTGTTTTTTAATTAAAACTACTTTAAACACATAAGTTTTGGAATCGAATAGTTTTGAATAGTTTCAAAACTTGCCCTCAAGTTTTGGAATTTGTAAAGTTTTCCCTTATGAATACTTTAATTCCGAGTAAAGCCCTTAGAATTTTAAAAGTTAAAATTCAACCCTTATATTTCATAGTATTATAAGTTAATAATATATATATATATATATATATATATATATATATATATATATATATATATATATATATATATATGTGTGTGTGTGTGTGTGTGTATGTATGTATAAGAGCAAGTCAGTCTTACCGTTAGTAGGCCTCACTCACGAAGCCGGTCTATAAGGGGGGTATAAGGTTACTGCCTATAAAATGCCAGTTTAATGGGTGTCCACTTTCACCCACCGCTTCCTTGACTGGTGGAGGGTTGTTAGCCGAACAGGTAGGATAAGGACTATAATTCTCCCTTCATTAAAAGTATTAATGATAAATACTAAGTAACTAAACTCTTATTAATACCTAATCTTAGTTACTTAGGAAAATGTGAATTTGGTGCTAACCCATGAAATTACACTTTGCACTTTGCTTAAGTCGGTTAGTGGAGCGTGTGTGGTTAACTGGCACACTAGCTTGATTTAACAAGGTAGGCAAAAGGTAACTTAATGTTTATCATAGTATCGATGGAGCACGTGTGGTTAACTGGCACATCGATTGAGGGGTAAACATTAAGGGTACCAAGTATATTTGCATGGTTATTCACACTTTGTTTTGTGATCCTCGGCATCCCAGTAACAATATTTGAGAGGGCACAATCAAGATTGAAACATGCCATTGAACAGTTCAATGAATCTCAAAAGATCTAGGAGTTTCAAATCCATTTAAAACCTAATAAATTATGTGACAACCCGACGTTTCGAGGCAATATAATGTAACACCAGTCAAATTTAGGTCAAAATTTGACTTTCCTAAAATCTTATTTAAGTTAAATAAAGTGGTAGGAATCATATCAAGGTTTTTGTACATATAAAGAACACTAAAATCCGAGTTATAACGAAGAAGTTATGACCAATCTAAGATTTGTGGCAAAAACCGACAACACTGATAGACGAAAAACGCAAAGTTTCAATACAATAATTTTTAGCCTTAGGTATCTAAATGAAATTTGTAGATATCATTAAACCATAAACGTACATAAAAAGAACGTCCAAATCTGACATCGTATGAGGAAGTTATGATTTTTCCAAGATCCGAATATAACAGTAGATAGCTAAAAACTCGAAATAGAGATCGAGAGACTTTTGGCCGAAACAACCTAAATGAGAATCGAAGATCTCATCATTGGTATTACAACGGTAAAAATTATGACGAAAACGGACGTCGGATGAAGAAGTTATAGATTTTTAATGGACTGTTCCTGTCCCGGCCTGTTAAAAATAAATAATTAAAAATAAAATCAAAACCAGCCGAGAAGTCTAAATGAAAGTAGTAGAGTACATTCTCACCTACGCGTGCATTTAAAGAACGTCAAAAACGGAGCTCGTATGCGAAAGTTATGGATTTTACAAGTTCGAGGCACACACACCAAGACGATTTACGCCCAGTGTACCCTCGTACTCCCAGCATAATTGGGTGCTAGGCCTCGGTTCGTCCATGTCGCTTCGGCTCCCATCCAATGCTTCGTACGAGGATGCAGTAAGCGTTGACCTCGCATACGCCCAACGTAACCGAAGTAAGCCCAACGTAACGAGTACGCCCAGCGTACTCCGAAATTACGCCCAGCGTAATCCTTCTTTCAGCACCCTATAAATATCTTGTGAGGCTGCCCGGGTTTATTTGCTTCCTTACTCATTTGTTTCACCTTGGAACCCTGCTAAAGCCTCTCTAAACCACCTGAAAGTCCCGGTACACCCCTAGTACACGAAGCAAGGCCCGACACCCCGAAGTTCCCGAGAAATAAATCAGCTTTTCTAGTCGAAGTTCTGCTCGATTTATTGTCTCAACTTGTTCAAGCCACCACTTCAATCAAGTGACTTAATACCCTTAAAAACTACACTTTCAAATTCTTTATAAATGCTTTTTATACTATTTTAAGGGGGGGGGGGGGGGAATACAAGTAAACACACGGTTATCCTCGTGTGAAAGACATAAATCTTTTGTTATACATTTTGTTATATAATCAATCATATGTGATTTATAACTGTGTTTCAAGCAAATGATTTCATATACTTTATAACTGTGTTTAGAGCAAAGGTCTCTTTTACTTTACACTGTCTTATCAAACAAACTATTTTTTAAATCATTCTATATGTTGACATCAAGTCATCAATATTTATTATTAAACTCTTTAAATGTTTTACAAATCTTCCTTTTAAACTTATGTATTATGTGTATATATGTAGATATAAAGTACTATTCAATTAGTTCAATACCTTGGGGTAGCAAAGGTATACTTTCATTCAAATTACACAAATTACTAGTATTTGACTAAGTGTTTTGTGTGAATTATAGTCGGAGGATTTCCGGGGCAGCAACAGTCGAAGGCAGTCAGTTCCCACGTAGATCAGCAACTATTTTGAGGTGAGTTAGCTTCCAGTAGCAGTGGGTCTAAGGCCACAATGCCGGCCCACTAGTAGGAGTTGTAGGATTAGATGATTGTCTCTGTGATATTCATCTAGGGTGGCTACTACCTATGTTATGTTTATGTGCTGGTATGATATGATGCTATGTGCTAGTGACAGTAGGGGAGATAGTCCCCAGATTACCGGTCGATAGGGCCGAAGGGGCAGTCATGCCCAGCCATGCTAGAAAGATTATGTGATACGTGTTATGTGGTAGTGGTAGGTGGTGAAATAGTCCCTAGCATCTGGTCGATAGGACCGAAGGGGAGACCAGCTCCCAGGCATGCGAGTTAGCATCCGGTCGAGAGGACCGAAGGGGAGACCAACACCCAGATATGCTAGTCAGTATCCGGTCGAGAGGACCGATGGGGTAGGTCGGGCGCCTAGAAATGCCTGACAATATATGTATGTTGTGTGGTTATTTGGTATGTGGTACAGTGGGGGAACTCACTAAGATTCGTGCTTACGGTTTACAGTTTTGGTTTCAGGTACCTCTTCTTCGAAGGGGAAGGAGCTGGCACGGTAGCAGCACATCACATACATGCTTTGTATTTCGCACTATGAGATCTTCCTGGGGATTTGTAGTCTGACATTGTTATGTTTTATAAAATGTTTTCCAGACACGCAACATCTTTTATGAATGATATGATCGGTGAATGTTTTATTTCTAATGTTTTGAAAAGTATATGTTTTAAAAATTAAATTCTTGGCTCGTATTTTTGGGATGTTACATATACGTTCTAGTGCATTTGTGGCTTCCTTATTCTAGTGAAATCATGAGACAAAGACACGACCTTGCTCAGCCCGAAGGATGCAATATGTTTAGCATCGTGTACCAGAAATTTATACAGGAAAAATATTATCGCTAGCCAATAAAGGATGAAGTTGAGCGCCCCTGCTTAAGCAAATAGGATTTTGAGTGAAAAAAGCGAGGTACATGTTTAAAAAAAAGAGAGAATTGCAAGAAAAGTTTGAAGAATTTTGGAGTAACTAAAGTGAAGATCAAAAGATCAAAATTCCAAGAAGTTCAAAAAACTTGAAGATACCAAAAATCAAACAACAAGTTGGTGAATTCAAAGAAATCAAAGAGCAAATGCCAAAGAAATGAAGAGTTCCAAAAAGCTCCAATATGGTATCATAAATTGTAATTCTAGATTATGTATGTTTGGGTTGCTCAACCAAAAATACCTTGAGGATAGGAGGTTTTCTGCGGATGGATTCGGAGGGATGCATAAAATGAGCATTGTTCGGGATGAGTGGGCAAATGTTTATGAGGATTGTGAGTATTTAGAGTATGGGGGTATTTAAGAAAATTTTAGACACAAATGCATGCCTTGCGGTCTTGGCATAATGCCTGGGTTAGATTGGAGTTGTCATATGTGGTTCTAATGTGTTAAAATTCAGTTTTGCTTGGGGGCAAGCAAAAGTCAAGTGTGGGGTATTTTGATATTTGCATAATTAGTCATATGTTAGCATATATTTTTATTCATTTTTAGCTAATTATGTGCATAATGTGGATAAAAGGTACTTAATAATGTTTAAATTTTGTTTTCAGTCCAAAAGACATGCTTGGAAGTAAAAGGGAACAAGGAGAAGGAATTAGAGACCAAAGAATGAAGAATGAGGAACAAAGGCACACTAACTCGGCGAGTCTGCGAGGCTACTCGGTGAGTACCCAAGAATATTCGCAAAGATAAGTCAAGACTCCTGGAAATATACGGATTCTACCTGTACTCGGCGAGTCCACGAGTCTACTCGCCGAGTAGCCCCTGTTTTGTGATAATTATAAATATCGAACCTTTATCCGAATTGGAGAGACTTCTGGCATTTTTGGGAGCTGCACCTGCGATTGAAGAACCCTTTGGAGATCTAAGAAACCCTAATCTTCGATCCTTTGAAGAATCAAGGCAATTTAGGTTATACATTCCACTTAATCTTAGAATTTAAGCATGTCTAGCCTAGTTGAATTTTTTTTTTGAGTTTGTTTTTACTGTGACTATGAACTAAATTCGTTTGTTTCTGTTTGGGAAGACCAAGTTACTCCTATGGTTTAATTATTACTTTTTGATTGATTGTTTATTGGTGATTTTATTAAATTAAGTTAGTTAAAGAACCTTATGCATTAACCACAACTATTTTCTATTAATTGGAAGACAATTAAGTTGCATGAACATCTCTTAGTTGTTAACCTCATAGGTTTATGTGAACACTTTATCATATGCCTAGGAATAATGAATATGAAACTAGAATTAATAAGAGAATGGGTAAATTAATGTGTGAGCATTTTTGAGAAACCAACAAACAAGAGGTTAATTGAAACACCAACTTGATTAACCAATTACAAATCTTATTTAATCCAAATAATTGAACTAGGGAATTAATTAGTTTAAACAACTGACCATTGCTTGAATTGATTAATTGTCTAAGGGTTAATATTAATGAACATGAACCTAACCACTATAAGTTGGTAATCAATAACAATTGATCTACCATATAAATAACCATAGGAGTGAATTGGTTGGACCTAAACAGAAACCCTTTATCAAATTTGGTGAAATTGTTACTTGTCTTAGTTGTTTAGTTAATTAAGTGTTAAAGTGGTATGTTTAAGTTTCTAGTCTTGTAAAACTAGAGAAAAACCCATTTACTTTTATTACTTTCTTAGTTAAAATTAGTTATTAGTTTAATTTCCGTTCCCTAAGTTCGACACCCTACTTATCCAACTATACCACTAAAAGACAGGTTCACTGCCTTTGTGTGCTTAATTTATCAACTACAAGTAGGAATAAAACCAGTGCATTTTACAAACAACATATATGTTTTGAATGAATGATTGACAGTTGTGGTTTTATTATTAAATTAAAAACAAATTTTTTGGGTCGTTTCAAGTTGGTATCAGAGCCTTGGTTTGAGGGATTCGGATACACCCTCAAGTGTGTCTGGACTCAAACTGAGGAACTGGTATAGAAATTTTCAAAAAGGAAAATCAATTTTGTAAAAAGGCTTTGAGCAAAGAAAACAACTTTAGAAAAGTATAAAGAGAAGAACTTCGAAAAGAGAAAAGGGTGTGGTGCATGCAATCAACCGAGCTCAAGTAAGTACCCCAAATTACCCATACAAGTTTATGTTATGATATGAGTTTGAGAACTGAATGATAGACTTGGAATGAGGATCTAGGAAGGATGCCTTATGTGCCTATTATATGTGTATGGGCTTTATGAATTGCATGCTAGTATAGATTTTTGTTATATGGATAGAATTGCTTGATTGTGTTCTGGTTAGATTTCCTTTTTGTCTGAATGCTACTTGCTTTGTGCTTTGTGGGACTCTGACTGATGTGAGTTAGCCATTAGGTGAATGCGTCATGTCACATGTGACTAGGCTTAAATAATCTCAACGTGTTGGATTTGGCCCTATTGCGCAACTCTTGTCTGAATCTAACCGTTGTAAGGACGAGTCCTTTACTCAAAGGATTATCTGACCCTCGTCACATGTGATGGTATTTAGGTAGTGGCTAATTGACATTATAAAGATACCTTCAGTAGGTAAGGACTGGGTGCGGGTTGGAGGTTATCCTAGGGCAAGCTTAGGATGGGATTAGTGCTGGGAGCAGTGTTAGTAGAAGGGACTTGGTGGAGTTGAGGCAATTCTTGAGGAAAGTACGAATAGATGTAGAAGGTAGTATGGGCCCATACTACTGAAAGCAGAGGATCCGTACTCAACTCAAGAAGGGCCAAGATGAGACCAGGAAACTTATAGTTAGTGTGTGATCCCTCGTCAGTAACGCATATTCTAATGGTGGTTATGATATGTTTTTAGCATGGTGACGTTGCGTGAGAGACCAGTGGGCGGATCAGTCACTTGAGAGGGATCAGGCTCAGGATCAGGAGCCAAGTAGCTCGAGGAGTGGATGAGGGAGTTGATATTAGCTAAGATTACGCGCAGTATTCTAGACCAGATTCCTGTGATCTTTGGTTCGGTCAAGGAAGGTATTTTAGAGCTTCTGGATGAGAAGCTGGGGGCTTTTCGCGCTGAGATGATGGCTCTGGTGGGGGTGCGTACCTTGACATTCGGAGAGTTCAGGGCTTGTGGAGCTCCGGATTACCATGTGGCCAGGGACCCCATTGCTAGCAGCAGGTGGTTGGCTGATGTCGCCAATGCTTTCCGTACGAGCCGGTGTCCCGAGGTGGACAAGGTCCGACATGCCTCGTTTCTTCTTAAGAATAGAGCACGAGATTGGTGGGAGGAGGTTGTTCATGCTATCGGAGATGATGCCGCGTTAGACGTGATGTCATGGACTGATTTCTCGGCTAGGTTTAGGGCCGAGTTTGCACCGATTATTAAGGTGCAGCAGTTAGCATAGGAGTTTCAGGACCTCTAACAGACTACTAAGACAGTGGCGGAAATCATCGCCAAGTTCAGAGATAGGGCTCTTCTTGTTCCGCAGTATGTTGCGAACGATGAAATGAAGAAGGCCCGATATCACGAGATGCTGAGGAGTGACATCAGGGAATTTGTGAGCAGGTCTAGCTGCAAGACGTTGGAGGATATGATTCCTTGCCAAATCCATGAAGGGAATCGACGAGTCCAAGGCAAAACTCATCAAACTTGCCGAGTTGGTTCATGCACTCGACGAGTTGAACCCCCCGACAACATATCTTCGACTGTTTTGGCTAGAATTGGACTAGGAACATTACGCTAAGCTGTTTTTCAACTTATAAACCTGTTTTCGATGTGGTAATGTTCAGGCTAATCCAATTTCAAAGATAATTTTCAATAGATTCATGTTTTGTATTAGTTTAATGGTTAGTCTAATTACATGAAAAAGTTTGATTGAATTATCTTGTTCTTATGAGTTGCTTAGATTAATAGGAAAGTTATGTGAAATTGTTCTTTTGAATCCAAATTAATCTAAGAGTTGATTCTAAAATGTGTTTTTGTAACTTGTCCTTAAGTTATATGAAAAGTCACATTTAAGATTCATAAAACTCATAAATACTTCCATAGGTTATGAATAAAGAAAAGTCGTATTCTTTTAACAGTTTAAAGTCTTCCATAACTTGTCCTCAAGTTATGGAACTTGAAGTGTTTTTGAATTAAAACTACTTTAAACACATAAGTTTTGGAATCGAATAGTTTTGAATAGTTTCAAAACTTGCCCTCAAGTTTTGGAATTTGTAAAGTTTTCCCTTATGAATACTTTAATTCCGAGTAAAGCCCTTAGAATTTTAAAAGTTAAAATTCAACCCTTATATTTCATAGTATTATAAGTTAATAATATATATATATATATATATATATATATATATATATATATATATATATATATATATATATATATGTGTGTGTGTGTGTGTGTGTATGTATGTATAAGAGCAAGTCAGTCTTACCGTTAGTAGGCCTCACTCACGAAGCCGGTCTATAAGGGGGGTATAAGGTTACTGCCTATAAAATGCCAGTTTAATGGGTGTCCACTTTCACCCACCGCTTCCTTGACTGGTGGAGGGTTGTTAGCCGAACAGGTAGGATAAGGACTATAATTCTCCCTTCATTAAAAGTATTAATGATAAATACTAAGTAACTAAACTCTTATTAATACCTAATCTTAGTTACTTAGGAAAATGTGAATTTGGTGCTAACCCATGAAATTACACTTTGCACTTTGCTTAAGTCGGTTAGTGGAGCGTGTGTGGTTAACTGGCACACTAGCTTGATTTAACAAGGTAGGCAAAAGGTAACTTAATGTTTATCATAGTATCGATGGAGCACGTGTGGTTAACTGACACATCGATTGAGGGGTAAACATTAAGGGTACCAAGTATATTTGCATGGTTATTCACACTTTGTTTTGTGATCCTCGGCATCCCAGTAACAATATTTGAGAGGGCACAATCAAGATTGAAACATGCCATTGAACAGTTCAATGAATCTCAAAAGATCTAGGAGTTTCAAATCCATTTAAAACCTAATAAATTATGTGACAACCCGACGTTTCGAGGCAATATAATGTAACACCAGTCAAATTTAGGTCAAAATTTGACTTTCCTAAAATCTTATTTAAGTTAAATAAAGTGGTAGGAATCATATCAAGGTTTTTGTACATATAAAGAACACTAAAATCCGAGTTATAACGAAGAAGTTATGACCAATCTAAGATTTGTGGCAAAAACCGACAACACTGATAGACGAAAAACGCAAAGTTTCAATACAATAATTTTTAGCCTTAGGTATCTAAATGAAATTTGTAGATATCATTAAACCATAAACGTACATAAAAAGAACGTCCAAATCTGACATCGTATGAGGAAGTTATGATTTTTCCAAGATCCGAATATAACAGTAGATAGCTAAAAACTCGAAATAGAGATCGAGAGACTTTTGGCCGAAACAACCTAAATGAGAATCGAAGATCTCATCATTGGTATTACAACGGTAAAAATTATGACGAAAACGGACGTCGGATGAAGAAGTTATAGATTTTTAATGGACTGTTCCTGTCCCGGCCTGTTAAAAATAAATAATTAAAAATAAAATCAAAACCAGCCGAGAAGTCTAAATGAAAGTAGTAGAGTACATTCTCACCTACGCGTGCATTTAAAGAACGTCAAAAACGGAGCTCGTATGCGAAAGTTATGGATTTTACAAGTTCGAGGCACACACACCAAGACGATTTACGCCCAGTGTACCCTCGTACTCCCAGCATAATTGGGTGCTAGGCCTCGGTTCGTCCATGTCGCTTCGGCTCCCATCCAATGCTTCGTACGAGGATGCAGTAAGCGTTGACCTCGCATACGCCCAATGTAACCGAAGTAAGCCCAACGTAACGAGTACGCCCAGCGTACTCCGAAATTACGCCCAGCGTAATCCTTCTTTCAGCACCCTATAAATATCTTGTGAGGCTGCCCGGGTTTATTTGCTTCCTTACTCATTTGTTTCACCTTGGAACCCTGCTAAAGCCTCTCTAAACCACCTGAAAGTCCCGGTACACCCCTAGTACACGAAGCAAGGCCCGACACCCCGAAGTTCCCGAGAAATAAATCAGCTTTTCTAGTCGAAGTTCTGCTCGATTTATTGTCTCAACTTGTTCAAGCCACCACTTCAATCAAGTGACTTAATACCCTTAAAAACTACACTTTCAAATTCTTTATAAATGCTTTTTATACTATTTTAAGGGGGGGGGGGGGGGGAATACAAGTAAACACACGGTTATCCTCGTGTGAAAGACATAAATCTTTTGTTATACATTTTGTTATATAATCAATCATATGTGATTTATAACTGTGTTTCAAGCAAATGATTTCATATACTTTATAACTGTGTTTAGAGCAAAGGTCTCTTTTACTTTACACTGTCTTATCAAACAAACTATTTTTTAAATCATTCTATATGTTGACATCAAGTCATCAATATTTATTATTAAACTCTTTAAATGTTTTACAAATCTTCCTTTTAAACTTATGTATTATGTGTATATATGTAGATATAAAGTACTATTCAATTAGTTCAATACCTTGGGGTAGCAAAGGTATACTTTCATTCAAATTACACAAATTACTAGTATTTGACTAAGTGTTTTGTGTGAATTATAGTCGGAGGATTTCCGGGGCAGCAACAGTCGAAGGCAGTCAGTTCCCACGTAGATCAGCAACTATTTTGAGGTGAGTTAGCTTCCAGTAGCAGTGGGTCTAAGGCCACAATGCCGGCCCACTAGTAGGAGTTGTAGGATTAGATGATTGTCTCTGTGATATTCATCTAGGGTGGCTACTACCTATGTTATGTTTATGTGCTGGTATGATATGATGCTATGTGCTAGTGACAGTAGGGGAGATAGTCCCCAGATTACCGGTCGATAGGGCCGAAGGGGCAGTCATGCCCAGCCATGCTAGAAAGATTATGTGATACGTGTTATGTGGTAGTGGTAGGTGGTGAAATAGTCCCTAGCATCTGGTCGATAGGACCGAAGGGGAGACCAGCTCCCAGGCATGCGAGTTAGCATCCGGTCGAGAGGACCGAAGGGGAGACCAACACCCAGATATGCTAGTCAGTATCCGGTCGAGAGGACCGATGGGGTAGGTCGGGCGCCTAGAAATGCCTGACAATATATGTATGTTGTGTGGTTATTTGGTATGTGGTACAGTGGGGGAACTCACTAAGATTCGTGCTTACGGTTTACAGTTTTGGTTTCAGGTACCTCTTCTTCGAAGGGGAAGGAGCTGGCACGGTAGCAGCACATCACATACATGCTTTGTATTTCGCACTATGAGATCTTCCTGGGGATTTGTAGTCTGACATTGTTATGTTTTATAAAATGTTTTCCAGACACGCAACATCTTTTATGAATGATATGATCGGTGAATGTTTTATTTCTAATGTTTTGAAAAGTATATGTTTTAAAAATTAAATTCTTGGCTCGTATTTTTGGGATGTTACATATACGTTCTAGTGCATTTGTGGCTTCCTTATTCTAGTGAAATCATGAGACAAAGACACGACCTTGCTCAGCCCGAAGGATGCAATATGTTTAGCATCGTGTACCAGAAATTTATACAGGAAAAATATTATCGCTAGCCAATAAAGGATGAAGTTGAGCGCCCCTGCTTAAGCAAATAGGATTTTGAGTGAAAAAAGCGAGGTACATGTTTAAAAAAAAGAGAGAATTGCAAGAAAAGTTTGAAGAATTTTGGAGTAACTAAAGTGAAGATCAAAAGATCAAAATTCCAAGAAGTTCAAAAAACTTGAAGATACCAAAAATCAAACAACAAGTTGGTGAATTCAAAGAAATCAAAGAGCAAATGCCAAAGAAATGAAGAGTTCCAAAAAGCTCCAATATGGTATCATAAATTGTAATTCTAGATTATGTATGTTTGGGTTGCTCAACCAAAAATACCTTGAGGATAGGAGGTTTTCTGCGGATGGATTCGGAGGGATGCATAAAATGAGCATTGTTCGGGATGAGTGGGCAAATGTTTATGAGGATTGTGAGTATTTAGAGTATGGGGGTATTTAAGAAAATTTTAGACACAAATGCATGCCTTGCGGTCTTGGCATAATGCCTGGGTTAGATTGGAGTTGTCATATGTGGTTCTAATGTGTTAAAATTCAGTTTTGCTTGGGGGCAAGCAAAAGTCAAGTGTGGGGTATTTTGATATTTGCATAATTAGTCATATGTTAGCATATATTTTTATTCATTTTTAGCTAATTATGTGCATAATGTGGATAAAAGGTACTTAATAATGTTTAAATTTTGTTTTCAGTCCAAAAGACATGCTTGGAAGTAAAAGGGAACAAGGAGAAGGAATTAGAGACCAAAGAATGAAGAATGAGGAACAAAGGCACACTAACTCGGCGAGTCTGCGAGGCTACTCGGTGAGTACCCAAGAATATTCGCAAAGATAAGTCAAGACTCCTGGAAATATACGGATTCTACCTGTACTCGGCGAGTCCACGAGTCTACTCGCCGAGTAGCCCCTGTTTTGTGATAATTATAAATATCGAACCTTTATCCGAATTGGAGAGACTTCTGGCATTTTTGGGAGCTGCACCTGCGATTGAAGAACCCTTTGGAGATCTAAGAAACCCTAATCTTCGATCCTTTGAAGAATCAAGGCAATTTAGGTTATACATTCCACTTAATCTTAGAATTTAAGCATGTCTAGCCTAGTTGAATTTTTTTTTTTGAGTTTGTTTTTACTGTGACTATGAACTAAATTCGTTTGTTTCTGTTTGGGAAGACCAAGTTACTCCTATGGTTTAATTATTACTTTTTGATTGATTGTTTATTGGTGATTTTATTAAATTAAGTTAGTTAAAGAACCTTATGCATTAACCACAACTATTTTCTATTAATTGGAAGACAATTAAGTTGCATGAACATCTCTTAGTTGTTAACCTCATAGGTTTATGTGAACACTTTATCATATGCCTAGGAATAATGAATATGAAACTAGAATTAATAAGAGAATGGGTAAATTAATGTGTGAGCATTTTTGAGAAACCAACAAACAAGAGGTTAATTGAAACACCAACTTGATTAACCAATTACAAATCTTATTTAATCCAAATAATTGAACTAGGGAATTAATTAGTTTAAACAACTGACCATTGCTTGAATTGATTAATTGTCTAAGGGTTAATATTAATGAACATGAACCTAACCACTATAAGTTGGTAATCAATAACAATTGATCTACCATATAAATAACCATAGGAGTGAATTGGTTGGACCTAAACAGAAACCCTTTATCAAATTTGGTGAAATTGTTACTTGTCTTAGTTGTTTAGTTAATTAAGTGTTAAAGTGGTATGTTTAAGTTTCTAGTCTTGTAAAACTAGAGAAAAACCCATTTACTTTTATTACTTTCTTAGTTAAAATTAGTTATTAGTTTAATTTCCGTTCCCTAAGTTCGACACCCTACTTATCCAACTATACCACTAAAAGACAGGTTCACTGCCTTTGTGTGCTTAATTTATCAACTACAAGTAGGAATAAAACCAGTGCATTTTACAAACAACATATATGTTTTGAATGAATGATTGACAGTTGTGGTTTTATTATTAAATTAAAAACAAATTTTTTGGGTCGTTTCAAGTTGGTATCAGAGCCTTGGTTTGAGGGATTCGGATACACCCTCAAGTGTGTCTGGACTCAAACTGAGGAACTGGTATAGAAATTTTCAAAAAGGAAAATCAATTTTGTAAAAAGGCTTTGAGCAAAGAAAACAACTTTAGAAAAGTATAAAGAGAAGAACTTCGAAAAGATAAAAGGGTGTGGTGCATGCAATCAACCGAGCTCAAGTAAGTACCCCAAATTACCCATACAAGTTTATGTTATGATATGAGTTTGAGAACTGAATGATAGACTTGGAATGAGGATCTAGGAAGGATGCCTTATGTGCCTATTATATGTGTATGGGCTTTATGAATTGCATGCTAGTATAGATTTTTGTTATATGGATAGAATTGCTTGATTGTGTTCTGGTTAGATTTCCTTTTTGTCTGAATGCTACTTGCTTTGTGCTTTGTGGGACTCTGACTGATGTGAGTTAGCCATTAGGTGAATGCGTCATGTCACATGTGACTAGGCTTAAATAATCTCAACGTGTTGGATTTGGCCCTATTGCGCAACTCTTGTCTGAATCTAACCGTTGTAAGGACGAGTCCTTTACTCAAAGGATTATCTGACCCTCGTCACATGTGATGGTATTTAGGTAGTGGCTAATTGACATTATAAAGATACCTTCAGTAGGTAAGGACTGGGTGCGGGTTGGAGGTTATCCTAGGGCAAGCTTAGGATGGGATTAGTGCTGGGAGCAGTGTTAGTAGAAGGGACTTGGTGGAGTTGAGGCAATTCTTGAGGAAAGTACGAATAGATGTAGAAGGTAGTATGGGCCCATACTACTGAAAGCAGAGGATCCGTACTCAACTCAAGAAGGGCCAAGATGAGACCAGGAAACTTATAGTTAGTGTGTGATCCCTCGTCAGTAACGCATATTCTAATGGTGGTTATGATATGTTTTTAGCATGGTGACGTTGCGTGAGAGACCAGTGGGCGGATCAGTCACTTGAGAGGGATCAGGCTCAGGATCAGGAGCCAAGTAGCTCGAGGAGTGGATGAGGGAGTTGATATTAGCTAAGATTACGCGCAGTATTCTAGACCAGATTCCTGTGATCTTTGGTTCGGTCAAGGAAGGTATTTTAGAGCTTCTGGATGAGAAGCTGGGGGCTTTTCGCGCTGAGATGATGGCTCTGGTGGGGGTGCGTACCTTGACATTCGGAGAGTTCAGGGCTTGTGGAGCTCCGGATTACCATGTGGCCAGGGACCCCATTGCTAGCAGCAGGTGGTTGGCTGATGTCGCCAATGCTTTCCGTACGAGCCGGTGTCCCGAGGTGGACAAGGTCCGACATGCCTCGTTTCTTCTTAAGAATAGAGCACGAGATTGGTGGGAGGAGGTTGTTCATGCTATCGGAGATGATGCCGCGTTAGACGTGATGTCATGGACTGATTTCTCGGCTAGGTTTAGGGCCGAGTTTGCACCGATTATTAAGGTGCAGCAGTTAGCATAGGAGTTTCAGGACCTCTAACAGACTACTAAGACAGTGGCGGAAATCATCGCCAAGTTCAGAGATAGGGCTCTTCTTGTTCCGCAGTATGTTGCGAACGATGAAATGAAGAAGGCCCGATATCACGAGATGCTGAGGAGTGACATCAGGGAATTTGTGAGCAGGTCTAGCTGCAAGACGTTGGAGGATATGATTCCTTGCCAAATCCATGAAGGGAATCGACGAGTCCAAGGCAAAACTCATCAAACTTGCCGAGTTGGTTCATGCACTCGACGAGTTGAACCCCCCGACAACATATCTTCGACTGTTTTGGCTAGAATTGGACTAGGAACATTACGCTAAGCTGTTTTTCAACTTATAAACCTGTTTTCGATGTGGTAATGTTCAGGCTAATCCAATTTCAAAGATAATTTTCAATAGATTCATGTTTTGTATTAGTTTAATGGTTAGTCTAATTACATGAAAAAGTTTGATTGAATTATCTTGTTCTTATGAGTTGCTTAGATTAATAGGAAAGTTATGTGAAATTGTTCTTTTGAATCCAAATTAATCTAAGAGTTGATTCTAAAATGTGTTTTTGTAACTTGTCCTTAAGTTATATGAAAAGTCACATTTAAGATTCATAAAACTCATAAATACTTCCATAGGTTATGAATAAAGAAAAGTCGTATTCTTTTAACAGTTTAAAGTCTTCCATAACTTGTCCTCAAGTTATGGAACTTGAAGTGTTTTTGAATTAAAACTACTTTAAACACATAAGTTTTGGAATCGAATAGTTTTGAATAGTTTCAAAACTTGCCCTCAAGTTTTGGAATTTGTAAAGTTTTCCCTTATGAATACTTTAATTCCGAGTAAAGCCCTTAGAATTTTAAAAGTTAAAATTCAACCCTTATATTTCATAGTATTATAAGTTAATAATATATATATATATATATATATATATATATATATATATATATATATGTGTGTGTGTGTGTGTGTGTGTGTGTATGTATGTATAAGAGCAAGTCAGTCTTACCGTTAGTAGGCCTCACTCACGAAGCCGGTCTATAAGGGGGGTATAAGGTTACTGCCTATAAAATGCCAGTTTAATGGGTGTCCACTTTCACCCACCGCTTCCTTGACTGGTGGAGGGTTGTTAGCCGAACAGGTAGGATAAGGACTATAATTCTCCCTTCATTAAAAGTATTAATGATAAATACTAAGTAACTAAACTCTTATTAATACCTAATCTTAGTTACTTAGGAAAATGTGAATTTGGTGCTAACCCATGAAATTACACTTTGCACTTTGCTTAAGTCGGTTAGTGGAGCGTGTGTGGTTAACTGGCACACTAGCTTGATTTAACAAGGTAGGCAAAAGGTAACTTAATGTTTATCATAGTATCGATGGAGCACGTGTGGTTAACTGACACATCGATTGAGGGGTAAACATTAAGGGTACCAAGTATATTTGCATGGTTATTCACACTTTGTTTTGTGATCCTCGGCATCCCAGTAACAATATTTGAGAGGGCACAATCAAGATTGAAACATGCCATTGAACAGTTCAATGAATCTCAAAAGATCTAGGAGTTTCAAATCCATTTAAAACCTAATAAATTATGTGACAACCCGACGTTTCGAGGCAATATAATGTAACACCAGTCAAATTTAGGTCAAAATTTGACTTTCCTAAAATCTTATTTAAGTTAAATAAAGTGGTAGGAATCATATCAAGGTTTTTGTACATATAAAGAACACTAAAATCCGAGTTATAACGAAGAAGTTATGACCAATCTAAGATTTGTGGCAAAAACCGACAACACTGATAGACGAAAAACGCAAAGTTTCAATACAATAATTTTTAGCCTTAGGTATCTAAATGAAATTTGTAGATATCATTAAACCATAAACGTACATAAAAAGAACGTCCAAATCTGACATCGTATGAGGAAGTTATGATTTTTCCAAGATCCGAATATAACAGTAGATAGCTAAAAACTCGAAATAGAGATCGAGAGACTTTTGGCCGAAACAACCTAAATGAGAATCGAAGATCTCATCATTGGTATTACAACGGTAAAAATTATGACGAAAACAGACGTCAGATGAAGAAGTTATAGATTTTTAATGGACTGTTCCTGTCCCGGCCTGTTAAAAATAAATAATTCAAAATAAAATCAAAACCAGCCGACGAAGTCTAAATGAAAGTAGTAGAGTACATTCTCACCTACGCGTGCATTTAAGGAACGTCAAAAACGGAGCTCGTATGCGAAAGTTATGGATTTTACAAGTTCGAGGCACACACACCAAGACGATTTACGCCCAGTGTACCCTCGTACTCCCAGCATAATTGGGTGCTAGGCCTCGGTTCGTCCATGTCGCTTCGGCTCCCATCCAATGCTTCGTACGAGGATGCAGTAAGCGTTGACCTCGCATACGCCCAACGTAACCGAAGTAAGCCCAACGTAACGAGTACGCCCAGCGTACTCCGAAATTACGCCCAGCGTAATCCTTCTTTCAGCACCCTATAAGTATCTTGTGAGGCTGCCCGGGTTTATTTGCTTCCTTACTCATTTGTTTCACCTTGGAACCCTGCTAAAGCCTCTCTAAACCACCTGAAAGTCCCGGTACACCCCTAGTACACGAAGCAAGGCCCGACACCCCGAAGTTCCCAAGAAATAAATCAGCTTTTCTAGTCGAAGTTCTGCTCGATTTATTGTCTCAACTTGTTCAAGCCACCACTTCAATCAAGTGACTTCATACCCCTATAAACTACACTTTCAAATTCTTTATAAATGCTTTTTATACTATTTTAAGGGGGGGGGGGGGAATACAAGTAAACACACGGTTATCCTCGTGTGAAAGACATAAATCTTTTGTTATACATTTTGTTATATAATCAATCATATGTGATTTATAACTGTGTTTCAAGCAAATGATTTCATATACTTTATAACTGTGTTTAGAGCAAAGGTCTCTTTTACTTTACACTGTCTTATCAAACAAACTATTTTTTAAATCATTCTATATGTTGACATCAAGTCATCAATATTTATTATTAAACTCTTTAAATGTTTTACAAATCTTCCTTTTAAACTTATGTATTATGTGTATATATGTAGATATAAAGTACTATTCAATTAGTTCAATACCTTGGGGTAGCAAAGGTATACTTTCATTCAAATTACACAAATTACTAGTAAGCTATTATATGTATAGTTTTAGAGAAATACTATCATATACAAATACTATAACAAAGAATACTATAACAGAATGCAAAACATGTCATGATAATGTTATTACAAATGTTATACTATACATACAAAGCCGACACTACACTAGGGTTTACTATTCAAACGAAACACACTTTTGGAAAAACTATAATAGGTATAGTTTACAAGGTAATCATGAGATTTTACATACTATAAGTACTACATCAAGGAAATACTTTATTATACAAGAAAAAATGGACTTTTCATACGTAAATCAATTAGATACTAAGTTTTGTGAGACGTTCAGCTTCATGTACTTTCGAGTATGTAGTTAAAGTCCTGTATTATATGACGGGTTTTATGCATAAGAAACATTCCTATGTGCTCATACAAACCCTAATGCTTCGATCTAGGTTTCCCTATTGTGCATGCTTTGATTCCATGACTTACAGACCTAGATCTATCATATATAATCCGAAATTACCATAAATAAAACAGATCTAAGTGGTTTACCTCTTCCAAGTAGCTTGAATCCTTGTAGTCTTCTTGATCTTGAGCTTAGAGTCACAAATGTAACTCCTCTAATGGCTTACAAACCCCACAAGCAAGAAGACAATATGAGAGAGGGTGAGAGAAGCTAGAAATCGGCCTAGGGTTCTCTTAGAATCAAGTGGTAGCCAATTTCAAAGCCCTAGGGGTCTTATTTATACTTACAGGTTACTAGGGTTTCACTCTAAACCCTAATGGACAACTTAGCGACCAAGCAGCCCAAGGAACCTTCTGGAATAAGGCCTTGGACGAAAATATGATGGATACCCATCATAATTTCGTTCCCCCTTAAGTCCATTAGGTTTCCTTAACCCAAAACTCAACTATCATACATTTGACCGTTTATACCCCTTTATTCAATTAATCTCTTTTAACCACCAAATTAATTCCTAATTAATTTGTGACCAATACTAATTAAATAAATATGCTTTCTCCTTTAATATATTATTCTTATAATATATTAATAAAACCAAAATATTCTCCCTTTTTCCTTAAATTACCTTGTCAAGTTGCTTTGGAGAAGGCAACCCAAAAGGACCATGCACAACCGGGTCAAGTACATACCGAATATAGTTACGGGCTTAGACACTATTCCAACAGTCTCTCACTTGGATAAGTCTAGTAACTATATGTCACGTACGACTTCAGAATCCGATAAGCAATCATAGCTCTTATACTCTGCTGTCAACTCTGATCAACTTGTCCTTTAGATAAGGGATCATATAATCCTCTGTTCTGGATATCATGCTGACAATGTTTATTGTCCAGCACTTGTTCCTTGATTTCCGATTTTTTAGACATATAATTTAGTCGAACACATCAACTTCATTCTGACCGGGCCCGATACATAGGTCAAACAAAATATCAAGTGGCCAAGATATCACTTTTATTCTCATAGAATAAAAGGAACAGATCAACTTCGACTCATATGCATCTATTATTCACTAATTGAATCATGCACAATAACGCATTTTATAACATCAAGTTACTGATGCGTTTTCACATCGTCAATGCATAACCAACCAGCAAACAACAACCATATCTCTAAGTTTTAAGACTATATGATATTATCGCTTTGCGATCACTTGAGGCAAAACACCACGAAATGATACCAGCAAACTCGGGTTTATTGCAATGCTCAAATCATATTCAAAGCACTCATGAACTTTGCAGCAAACCTTTGCTATGCCCAAAACCTTTTAGACAATCTACAAACAATTCATGACAGTCTTCATTCATATCTACTTCTAAAATATGACTGACTGTGGACTGTATGAATAATCCTATCATTCAGGAAGTCAAAACATGCAAAATTGAAACAATAGATAAATAACCAACACAAGATAGTAGCTTTACTCATAAATAACACAATTTTATTTACTCATCAAATGTCAAGTACAAACTATCTATTACACGTTTCCTATGTAATCCAAACTTATATCATCCTTCAGCCCAATGATCCTAGCGTGCTGCAAGTGTTTGACCCTACTCAGTCCCATCGTAAGGGGATCTGCTGGGTTTTCTTCTGATGATACCCTCTTCACAACGAGGAGTCCCTCTTCTACCTGATGTCTGATAAAATGGTATTTTCTGTCGATATGTCGAGATCTACCATGATCTCTCGGTTCCTTGGTCAAGGCAACCGATCCTTCATTATCACAGAAAATTTCCATCGGCTCCTTTATGGATGGCGTAACTCCAAGGTCTCCAATGAAGTTTTTTAACTATATAGCCTCCTTCGACGCTTCGCTCGCCGCAATGTACTCTGATTCGCACATTGAATCAGCTACGGTTTCCTGCTTGGAACTTTTCCAAGTCACTATTCCTCCATTTAGGGTAAAGACCCAGCCTGACTGCGATCGGAAATTATCCTGATCCGTCTGAAAACTAGCGTCACTATACCCTCGTACCCTTAAGTGATCACTCCCACCAAGGACTAGAAACCATTCCTTGGTCCTTCGCAGGTACTTAAGAATATTCTTAACTGCAATCCAATGGGCTCTACCAGGGTTCCCCTGATATCTGCTGACCATGCTCAAAGCGAAAGCCACATCAGGGCGAGTACAAGTCATAGCATATATGATAGAGCCAACTGCGGAAGCGTAAGGTACTCAGCTCATATGAACTATCTCTTCCTTTATACTCGGGCTCTGAGTCTTACTCAACTTGGTATTGCTTTTGATTGGCAACTCCCCTTTCTTGGAATTTTCCATACTAAAATGCTTTAGTACCTTATCCAAGTATGTATCCTGACTAAGTCCTATCAGTCTCTTTTCTCTGTTTCTTACTATTCTTATTCCCAGAATATAAGCAGCCTCTCCGAGGTCCTTCATAGCGAAACATTTCCCAAGCCAGGACTTGACCTCCTGCAAGGTTGGGACATCGTTTCCTATGAGCAGTATGTCATCGACATACAATACGAGGAAACTCACTATACTCCCACTGGCTTTGACATACACACTAGATTTATCCTCGCTTCGCAGAAAGCCAAACTCTTTAACCTTCTCGTCAAAACAAAGGTTCCATCTGCGAGACGCTTGTTTCAATCCATAAATAGATTTCTCAAGCTTGCATACTCTATTTGGATGCTTTGCATCGACAAAACCCTCTGGCTGATTCATGTAAACATCCTTAGCCAACTTTCCATTAAGGAAAGCGGTTTTCACGTCCATCTGCAATATTTCATAATCATGAAATGCAGCTATTGCAAGCATCACCCTAATAGACTTTATCTTCGCAACTGGTGAGAAGGTCTCATCATAGTCAACTCCAGGAGTTTGAGTAAAGCCCTTCGCAGCCAATCGCGCTTTATAAGTATGCACTTTCCCATCCATGTCCCTCTTCTTCTTGAAGATCCACTTGCACCCGACCGTCTTACGACCCGGTACATTATCAACCAAATTCCAAACTTGGTTGTCGTGCATGGACTGAATCTCGCTGTCCATTGCCTCTTTCCATTTCGCAGACTCCGGGCCTGCCATGGTAATATGAAAACCATAAAACTGGGGTGGAACACTAGCCCTAGTGGAACGCCGAAGATGTAAGGACTCGTCAACAGGTTCAACAAGAGTTTCCTCCTCAAGTTGGGTGCCAGTGTCAGAGGTTCCTTCATCGCTTTGATCTTGAATCTCTTCAAGTTCAATTTGCCTCCCACTGTCTTCTTGGCTTATCAATTCCCTTTCTCGGAAAACTGCTCTTCTAGCAACGAAGACAACATTGTCACTTGGCCTATAGAATAGGTAGCCGAAAGACTTCTGCGGATAGCCGATGAAATAACATTTCTCACTACGAGGTTCGAGCTTGTCGTGAGTCTCTCGTCTTACGAAAGCCTCGCAACCCCAAACCTTGATATGTGCCAACGAGGGAGCCTTCCCTGTCCACATCTCATGAGGAGTCTTGGAAATCTTCTTGGTGGGAACTAAGTTAAGTATATGGGCGGCAATCTCTAAGGCATACCCCCAGAAAGCTATTGGTAACGAAGTCCAACTCATCATAGAACGAACCATGTCCAACAAGGTCCGATTACGTCTCTCAGACACACCATTCAATTGTGGCGTCCTCGGAGGCGTCAATTGCGAAAGAATTTCACATTCTTTTAGATAGTCGTGAAACTCAAGACTTAGGTATTCTCCTCCTCGGTCTGAACTAAGCATTTTTATTTTCCTGCCCAGCTGATTCTCCACTTCATTCTTAAACTCTTTGAATTTTTCAAAGGTTTCCGACTTTTGGTTGATTAAGTAGATATATCCATATCTGCTATAATCATCTGTAAAGTCACGTAGAAGCGGCAAGCATCCCTTATGGTGGATCTAAAGGGTCCACACACATTGGTGTGTATGAGATCCAATAAACCCTCACCCCTTTCACAAGTGCTAGTAAAGGGTGACTTGGTCATCTTCCCAAGTAAACAAGATTCACACGTGTCATCGTCCCTAAGGTCGAATGACTCCAACACTCCATCCTTTTGGAGTTTGGCTATGCGTATCTTGTGACATGGCCAAGACGACAATGCCACAAGCATGCTTTGTCAAGACTAGTAGACGAATCAATATTCAAAACATTATTTCCTAAATTATCAACAACCATCACAGATTGATAAATCCCATTACAAGGTAATGCATTGAAATAAAAAACACCATTCAAATAAACGTTAATAGAACCATTACTATTATCAAAAGAATATCTTAAACCTTGTCTAAACAACCCATGAAATGAAATAATGTTTCTTTCCATATCTGGAGAATAACAACAATTGTTTAAATCTATCTTTAACCCATTGCTTAACACTAAAGAATAAACACCGAATTTGGTCACAGGCGACGATCTTCTGTTTCCCATAATCAGGTTCATCTTTCCATGCTCCACCTCCCTACTTCTTTTTAGGCCCTGCATATCAGAACAAATGTGGTAACCACACCCTGTATCAAGAACCCATGAAGTAGCAAATGATGAGTTATTAGATTTAATAGAATACATACCTACAAAGGTGGGCTTAATCTTCCCATCTCTTATGTCTTGCAGATATTGCGGGCAGCTTTGCTTCCAGTGGCCCTTTTGGTGGCAATAGAAGCACTCTGCTTCTTTGGGATCGGAAGAGGGTTTAGTGGGGCCTGCTTTGGTCCCACTTGAGGACGAACGATCACGGGGTTTCCCCTTATGGTGGCTCTTACATGGAGCCTTCCTCTTTTTACCCTTTCCTTGACCTATTGCCATCACAGGAGCGGCCACAGCAGGGGACAGTGCAACGGATTTGTCTTTGAGGTTGCTCTTAGCAGTCCTCAAGAGTCCTTATAGCTTGCTCAAGGAGACCTCCTCCTTGTTCATGTGGTAGGTCATCCTAAACTGGTTGTACCAGGAGTGCAAGGAGTGGAGGATTATGTCGATAGCCAAATCCTCATCAAACTTAACATTAAGTTTGAGAAGACGATCAACATACCTCTTCATTTTCTGCAAATGAGAGGTTAGGGATTCTCCACTCCCCATCTTAGCGGTGATCATGTTAATAATGATCTCATAGCGCTCTTGCCTCGCGCTCTAGTGATACCTGTCCAACAAATCCTGATGCATTTCATACGGATACATGTCCTCAGGTTCATGGTGGCTAGCATGATGCAGTGAACCTTCGTAGCATCAGGCTCGTGGGCCTCAAAGGCGGCCAACTCTTCAGGAGTAGCAACATCTGGGATGATCTTCTCAAGCTTTTCATCAAGTACATATTCTTTGTCCTCGTAGCGTGTGATCATGCGAATATACCTCATCCACTCGTTGAAGTTTGACCCATCAAATGTCACTTTCTGACACAGGTTCATCAATGAGAATGACCCAGAAGCGTTGTTGTTATTGTTGTTGTTGTTTGCAGACATCTGAAAAAGAAAGGAACAAGGTTTGATTAGAAATGAATCCCTAATTAAACACCCAAATGAGAAATTAGGGCTAGGATCCAACAACATTATTTACAACTTATAAAGGGATGCCGCACTCTAAAAGTAAATAATTTGAAGGTAAGTGAATGGCGATTCACTAATTCTCACCATGAAAAACGAAAAAGCAATTTAGGTTTTAAATGTATAGAAAACTCCTAGATCTTTGAGATTCATTGAACTTTTCAATGGCATGTTTAATCTCGATATGCATTTCAAATTTGCGACTGGGATGCCGAGGATTGCAAACAAATTGTGAATAACCATGCAAATCAACATGGTGCACTCAATGTCTCTATCACCTAATCAATGTGCCGGTAAACCACACACGCTCCATTGATCTATGACAAACATCGAGTCACCCTTCGCTACCAATGTCATCCCCAAATTGATGTGCCGGTTAACCACACACGCTCCATCAACGTTTGACAAGGGTACGAAGTGTAATTCCATGGATTAGCATCATTTTCACATTTTACCCTAAAGTAACTAAGATTGGGAATTTGAAAAACATGTAGTTACTTTGTATCTTGCATTATACTTTTAATGAGGAGAGGGTTGCCCTATCCTACCCGTTCGACTAACAACCCTCCACTAGTCAAGCAAGCGGTAGGTGTGAGTGTACACCCATTAAGCGCCATTTTATAGGCAGCAATGTAGCACCTGGTTCCTGGTATGTAAATCTTATTGAGTATTTTTCCTTCTTTTTAGCCTTGGACTTGGCGAGTCATAGGTCCGACTCGCCGAGTAAGGACGGGACCCGGGACATGTTTAAGTTGGCGACTCGGCGAGTCCATATTCCGGACTCGACGAGTCACCGCTGTTGGATGAAACCCTAAGTTTCAGGGGTTGCACCCTATTTAAAAGACTTTTTGTGCCTCATATCAGCCCCCATTGCGTCCAGAACACTCCCTCTCGAAGCTCTAACTCCTCTTTTGGTAATTTGGGTGATTTTGGTGCATTTCTTTGAAGTTTTGGAGAGAAGAAGAAGGTAGATCAAGAGGAGAGGAAGAAGATCCAGAATCTTTGTGCCATTTCAGAACTTCTAGAGGTATTGGACTCGAAACCCTCTCTGTCCCTTCATTATTATCTCGTTAAGAGCTTGTGATAGCCATTTCAATGCTTCTTCTAGTCTTGACCTTTGTGTAATGAGCTTGTAGTGTTGAGGGACTTCGGATCTAGGCAAGTTTGGGCTCTAAGGGCTCGGATCTATAGCCTTTATGGACCCTCATTGCTTGAAGACCTTGGATCTACCATTGTAAGTACATTTGAACCCTAAAATCCGTATTGGTGAATATCTACACGTAAAGTTGGAAACTTTACGTGTGATTCGTGTTCTAGGAGTCCAGATCTATGAATGGCATGGACTGGAATCGAGCAAATCTGTGTATTTAGTGGGTGCATGGCAACGACTCGGCGAGTCGTTCATGTGACTCGGCGAATCTGTTCGCGAGTCTACGAGTTTGTCCCCTTTTCGTAGTGTCGAGTGAGCAGTGAGTCGCGGGGTGTGACTCAGTGAGTCGGAAGCTGAACTCATCTATGGAGAAACTCGGCGAGTCAATGCCCTGACTCGGCGAGTTCAAGGCAATCTTCTTAGATCAAGAACAGACTCGGCGAGTTGTTCATACAACTCGGCGAGTCGCAGCATAAGTGTTCTTCGGATGAAGATGAACTCGGCGAGCTGTTCATACAACTCGGCGAGTCTTAGCATAAGTGTTCATCGGATGAAGATGAACTCGACGAGTTGTTCATACAACTCGGCGAGTAGGATGAAGGACTTGAATATCAGTTTAGAAGGAGAACTCGTCGAGTCGTCGCCTAACTCGACGAGTAGAAACGGGATTCAGGACAATCGTTTGGGTAGGGACCCGGCGAGTTGGAAAGCCAACTCGGCGAGTCGGGTCAACTGAAAGTTGACTCTGACTTTGACTTAGGGCATGATCAGGGGTAAAATGGTCATTTTACCCAAAGGACAGTTAGCAGTGTTTGATTGAGTATGTTGTGGGAATTGCAGCCGGAGGATTCCCGGAGCAGCAGCAGCAGCAGTAGACAGTCAGTTCCCGATCAGATCAGCAGCTACTTCGAGGTGAGTTACCTTCCAGTAGTGGTGGGCCTACGGCCACAATGCCGGCCCACCAGTAGGAGTTGTATGTAGATGATTGTCTCCGTGATATTCATCTAGGGATTTCTACTACCTGTGTTATGTTTATATGCTAGTATGATATGATGCTATGTGCTAGTGACAGTAGGGGGGGAGATAGTCCCTGAGGTATCCAGTCGGTAGGGCCGAAGGGGTAGTTTTACCCAGCCATGTTAGATAGATCTGATATTGTGATACATGTTATGTGGTAGTAGTGGAGGGGAGGAATAGTTCCCCAGTATCCGGTCGAGAGGACCGAAGGGGAGGCCAGCACCCAGATATGCTAGGCAGTATCCGGTTGAGAGGACCGAAGGGGAGGCCAGCACCTAGATATGCTAGGCAATACCCGGTCGAGAGGGCCGAAGGGGTAGGTCGGGCACCCAGATATGCCTGACAATATATGTATGTTATGAGATTATATGGTATGTGGTACAGTGGGGGAACTCACTAAGCTTCGTGCTTACGGTTTTCAGTTTTGGTTTCAGGTACCTCCTCAGCTAGGGGAAAGGAGCCGGCGCGGTAGCAGCGTGTCACACACACATAGTCTCTTGTTTCTGCAATTACGAGTTTATTCTGGGAATAATACTCTGATATTTGATTGATCGAATGTTGTGGTTTTCAATTTGGTTTTCGATGTGAAATGGTTTAATCAAACAATGTTTTAACTATTAATTCTTTCATGTAATGTTTTATAACGAAATTTTTGGACGTGAAAATTGGGTCGTTACAAGCAACCTTATACCCACCTTATAGACTGGCTTCGTGAATGAGGCCTACTAACGGTAAGACTAGAATTTTAAGTTATACATATATACATTAATTAAGCTTGTAATAATATCTAATAGCATAGGGTTGAATTTTAAACTTGTAAAATTCTAAGGGTTTGAAATTTAAATTATTCAAAATTAAACTAATCACAAAATTCAAATTTCAAAACTTGAGGGAAAGTTTTGAACTTTTCAAAGCACAAGGGATCAAATAACAAATAATTCAAATTAAACAATTAATTTCATAATTATCTATATTTGACCTAATCTTATTTTAGTCATTATATAATTACCAAATAACTTTAAATAATCCATATTTATCATATAAACAACCAATATTTAAAAGATTTGAAATTATCTATTGTTTTGGCAAGGATAATCATTTAATTAAGATAAAATTCGGATTTTAACTTCATAAAACAATTTAAGTATCAAATCCAAGTCAAAACAGCAGCTAAATCCCGAAATACCCTCTGTCTGACGCACAAACTCGCCGAGTCAGACCTGGACTCGCCGAGTAGGGCCAACTCGTCGAGTCTAGATATTGATTCGCCGAGTTGTGTTGGGCAGATGCAAAATACTCGATTTTCAGCAGACAAAACAGTTAAGCATCACATACAATTAAAACCAATCAATGCTCTGATACCACTGATGGGTTTTATGCATAAAAAACATTCTTATGTGCTCATACAAACCCTAATGCTTGGATCTAGATTTCTCTATTGTACATCCTTTGATTCCATGACTTACAAACCTAGATCTATCATATATAATTCAAAATTACCATAAAGAAAACAGATCTAAGTGGTTTACCTCTTCCAAGTAGCTTGAATCCTTGTAATCTTCTTGATCTTGAGCTTAGAGTCACAAATGTAACTCCTCTAATGGCTTACAAACCCCACAAGCAATAAGGCAATATGAGAGAGGATGAGATCAGCTAGAAATCGGCCTAGGGTTCTCTTAGAATCAAGTGGTAGCCGATTTCAAAGCCCTAGGGGTCTTATTTATACTTACAGGTTACTAGGGTTTCATTCTAAACCCTAATGGACAACTTAACCACCAAGCAGCCCAAGGAACCATCTGGAATAAGGCCTTGGATGAAAATATGATGGATACCCATCATAATTTCGTTCCCCCTTAATTCCATTAGGTTTCCTTAACCCAAAACTCAACTATCATACATTTGACAGTTTATACCCCTTTATTCAATTAATCTCTTTCGGCCACCAAATTAATTCCTAATTAATTTATGACCAATACTAATTAAATAAATATGGTTTCTCCTTTAATATATTATTCTTATAATATATTAATAAACCATAATATTGTCCCTTTCTCCTTAAATTACCTTGTCAAGTTGCTTTGGAGAAGGCAACCCAAAAGGACCATGCACAACCGGGTGAAGTACATACCGGATTGACAATCCCGCACCTAAGTTGTTAGCTACAGCTAGACCGGCAGGTCTGTGGTGACAAATGTCATAACATTCCGACGCCTGAAGAACGTTGTGACAGGCTGCCTGAGTCATTTGTATGGTTATAAAACTCACATGGAGTATTAAAAACACATGTTGATTTACGAAGTCATCAAATGCTTTAGTAAATTTTATACATACATAAATCTACTATTTAGGAATGAAAAACATCATTGTGTTACAGTTTTGGAACTTTTAAACTGCCACCCATTTACGGAAAAACATCGTATTTCTAGAAGTAAACATTCAAATCCGTTGGGTCTTGGTAAAAAGCTACTTTTATACTAGTAGAAAATATGGGCTTTTCTGGGAACTTTCAAATATATCCAAACCATTCTATTCAGTTTTATACAAACAAACTACATTAAACAATTCCAAACATTTTCTTCATACTTATACAAACAATGACATTAGCTTAAATGCTGACCTAATCGCTTTCAAAATAACTTGTATTCTCAAGTCGTCAGTAGACAGATATCGATGCCAGGTTTTGAGAAGACGAAGCTTATGTCAAGACTCGTCTTTCATTTTGATTATCCTATTTATGTCATATTACTATGAAAGAACACATATGTATTAAACTATACTATTAATGCAATGGATGATGTTGTTTCTTGTTTACTACTTTACATTGTTATGATACTGTACATGAAGTCATCCACCCCTGAACATTTATGCCGTTCTGGTTTGGGGGTGTGACAAATTATTTCGTTTTTCATGGTGGAAATTGGTGAATCTTCATTCGCCTACCTTCAAATATTCTATATCTTGGATTACGACACCCCTCTTCCAAGTTATGAAAGACTACTTTGGGTCCTAGCCTTAATATTTCAGATTGGGTGTTATATTAAGGACCTTAAATCAACTATCTTGAATATCTCCTAATATATGTCTAGTTCAGACATCTGTGATCTTCCCAAATCACTTGGATCTTCACTTCCTCCACCTCCTCCAATTATTCTCCCTAACCCACAAGTTCAAGGTCACTCAGGCCCTATTGGCAAACAAGGTCTATGTGTGCTCACATGTTGGAGATGAAGTCACATATTGACAAGCCGGGAGAGTTAGGTGTCAAAGTCTTAAGAAAGTCGGATGTTCAATCACTTTCTAAGTCACATAGTTAGTTCCATGGGACTACTATGAAACAGACTATGACATGACCCTTAATGATCTTATCTATTTGCTTGTGTTGCTGAATCCGCAATGATTTGGAGCACTGATAGAGAAAATTTGATTAGAATATCAACTTCCCAAACTTCAATGGAAATTGAAAATGGTAACATTAGATATCCAGAAAAGATTTCTCTTCCCAATGGAAAGGGATTGGCCATAGTCAACTCGGTTGACGAAATGGTAAAGAGAAAGGCATGTCTGTGATAGTCCAATACACCATTCACAAAGAATCCATATGTCTCTCTTGCTAAAGGAAGGGGCATTGATTGTGAAGCTGCCTATTTACCTGAAAGATTATTAGTTTGATCAAGTCAAGAAGTTTGACTCAACTTCAGGTAAAGTCCATTATCTAACTCTGTTAAGTTTGTATTCATAGATTCATGTTACATGATGTTGCTGGGTCACATGTTGATGTTTTAAGAATCAAAGAAAAAAGTGAGGAAACTTAAAGGAAGTATATGTTGATTCTTATCGTGAAGATGAATCTCGAACGCATGGTTCAGTGATCAGAATTTTGAGATGTTGCTTAGGAGTTATGATATATTGCTTAGGAATAGACAACAACAAGTTTTTCATATGCTTTTGCACTATAAGGATAAGTTTTTCCGCGAAGTTTTAAAATTAAAGGAAATTTTTTGATTTTATTTATTCTAAGTATCCTTACAATGGCATTTGTGAAAAAATTGTTGCTTATATGATTCCATTGATAGCAATATTGGAAAATGGATTTGTTTCTTTCCTTTGTGATAATGTCTAATTTACCAAATAAGGAATGATTCTCATCACCCAGGGTTTCGTCTTTGTAAAATTAAGATTAATTCTTTATTCACATGTATATGTGAGTCACGTGAAGGGCTAAGGGATCGAGTACACATTCTGGTGCACCGGTCAAGTCCACCACAAAAGATCGATAAGAGTATTCGTCATGATTTACTAAAGCCTAGTAAATATGGTTATACTTACAAGTTTAAGTATAATTCTGAAGCATTGGAAAAGTTTCGATGTATGGCAGAACGAATGAGAAGAATCAAATTAGGCAGAAAGATAAAAGTTTCTCAAATCTGAAAAGATGGGAGAGTACTTTAGTATCAGGTTTTGTGATCATCTTAATGATTTAGAAATCATATCACAATTAGTCCTCTAAGGAAATCTTAGTGCATTCTTATGACTAAGAAGAGGATTCTTGAATTGTGGGAATGGTTAAATCAAGAAGATGGGTCATACTTCATTCCAAAAACAAGTCTTAGAGTCATACTCCAAGACTATAAGTTGAGGGACATATCTGAAAAGAAAGGTTTATAACACTTGTCAAATGTCAAATGAAAGAATTTCAAGATCTAATCAAGAGTAAAACTTGTAGTTTCTCACTAGCTCACGACTTGAGGTTTATAACCTATCGTGTTGACATTTATGTGCCCATTCCAGTAAAGTTGGCTATACATTTGAGTTCTACATGTTCTCCGATTCATGAAAGTGATGGTGTGGAAGCACTTCCACCAAGTAGATTTTAAGTAAGATAGCAATTCTGATCTTTGCATTCTCAAAGTCGTTAGTGGAGCATGCGTGGTTAACCTGCACACTAACATGGACTTATGAGAAATGGAAAAAGTCTAAAAAATCGAGACTATGATTACGGCATCCCTTTTCATATTTCTAAAATTGTTTAGACACATCTGTGAGCTATCTAAGATAAGGTGTATGATTTTAATAAAGTCTTATGAAAACAATCTTGTATCAGAAATCTGAACTTTGGTAAGAAAGTCAATAAAGTATTGATTTCTAAAAGTCCAGCTAATTTCTGGATACATGTCAAAGCTAGTGGGAGCATAAGTGTTATGCTAATAATCATCATGTTAGTGGGAGCATGATAATTATGATAAGTATTGCAAGTTAACAATATTAATTATAGAAAATAAAAAAGTTCCAACTGAAAAAAGTTGTTTTGCTATAATTAAGGGAGAGGAAATTAAATCTCATTTCAATTCTAAAAGGTTTAGATTGGGATTTTAATCGTCTTTAGTCAAGGATATATATATGAATTTTATGTTGGAGTGGCTCAACATAAGGGAAAAATTATATATATGGGTACATTATTTGCGTTCTAAAATTCGATTATGATTACGACATCCCTTTTCATAATATGAATTATGAGAACTTGGAAAATAGAAATATTATAGCAAAAGGACTGGTCTAGTATGATGTCTTTATGTGAGACATCATGAATTGTGTCCCATATGCTTCAGATATAGGATCGATTGCATGTGCTATAATATTCATCCTATTCTAAATTTTCTAAATGCTCATGGCATTAAGAGGGGAAAAGTCTAGAGTTGGATACGACTAAACTGATTAAGCAATTGTCAAGGACAATCTAAGGTTTACCAAAGACTGGTTGCTCAGGGATAGTTGGAAGTATAGTGTTAAATTTTGGAAGGACCTTATTGAGTTATTTTGAAAAGAGGCAACTCTTGTTCAGAAGTGACAGTCAAAATGAGAGAACAAGATCTTTGCGCAGGGACAAGGTTTGAGAACTCAAACCTTGAGTGAATGCTTGCGATCAATGCCTGCTTGCAAATAAATGTTCAAGTCAAGGCTGGATAGACCAGTCAAGTCTTAGATAATTAATTCAACAAATGATCAAGACATTAAGTATGAATAAGTAAACAATGATCAAGGAAAGATCAATAAATGAACAAGAAGAATGTTTTTGATGTGATAAAGATAAAAATGCCAAAAGTGAGAGAAAAAATCCATCATTGACTTGTATTGAATGCTCCTATATATAGGAGAGAGTATTACAGCGAATTATCCAAGTAACTTACATAGGACTGGACGAAAGAACTATTTCTGACATTCTGATTGTCTATGAGTACAAAAAGCTAAGTCCTATGAGATGTTACATCAATACAAATATAATAAATGAAAAATAACAAAATAGCATTATTCGGATCTACAAGCATTCCGGACATGAGAGACACTCCGGAATGGGTTTCTTCTCTTCTTGTTTCTTCACTCCTTTTCTCCAGCTCCGGACATGTTCCGGAGGATCTACTTCTCTGGAACCAAATAGACTTCGGAATTAGTATCAAGGATTGCTTAGAGGTTCACTTTCAGGTTCCAACAATCTCCCCCTAAGTGAACTTAGCAATCCATCAAGTTCAGTTCATTTCTTCCTTGATGAAGGTGTAGGTTCGAAACAGCCAATCTCGGACTTCAACGTACCATGCCAGCTGACTCACAAACTTTGCCTTAATGTGTTCTGGAGAATCAGACTTGAATGCACGCAAAATAAACTTCTTTAGAGCTTTGGTAAGGATCAGGTATTTGTATAGAAATCGGAAGCAGTCCTTCATGTTTGTTTTTCTTGTAGTGTAGACAAACCCTAGAACAAGCTCTTGAACGGGACCATTAGCAAGGAGTTCAACTTCTGGAAGGATGAAGTCAATTTTCGGAACAAATTGTTCTGTTCTGTAGAGGTGAGCAAGTTCATAGTCTCTTCGGCTAAACTCTACAACATAATCTTTTAGGAAGCTTAGAGCAGCATGATAGGCTCCCATACTGACGTCATCCCTTTGATTTTCTCTGAAGTATGCGGCTAGGGTAAAAATATCGTTCGGATTCATGGAGGGGAAATCCGCATCGTTAATAGTCCGGGGAATAGGTCTGTTCCAGAAAATGTGAAACCGAAACAATGGACAGTTCAGTTCAAACTTTACCAGGATTTTTCTTCCGAAGCCCAAGACCTGAGTGATCCTCTTCTTTGACCATATGTCCTTGAATGGAAAGGCATTCTTAGAGTAGAACGTATCAAGTCTTTCTCTTTCTATTTGGATGATTACTTCAGGAGAATCTGTAGGATGGAATGGAGCGAACTTGGTGTAATATTTGATGTAAGGAGAAAGAGGAAGATCCAGTTGCTCAAGATCACTTGTGGGAATGTCATAGGACATGACTGGAATGATTTGGTGATCTTGGAGGATGCCTTCACGGCAAAGAGGAGATACCCCACGCAATGGGTCAGGACTATCTTTCAGAGCCTGAATCCAGATGCTTTCTTCAAGGGCTTGGTTAATTTCCTCCTGAGACCATCCATGTTTGTGTTTGAGAGGAGGTCCGGAGTGTAAGGCTGATTGTTCAGTTGTCATTGGTTTCTTGCCTTTGTTTTTATGAAGAGTAGAGATAACCATCTTCATATTCTCATTAATTGTAAATTTCGGAGTAGGATTTGGGAGTGGTTCTTCCGGAATATCATCAGGAGTCTGGAGTGGAGAGCCCTGATCAATTGGAGCAATTTTGGGTTCCGGAATAGGAGGCTGTACTGAAGGAGTACCCCGAAAGATTGGACGGTTAGAAGAGATTTGGCCTTAGCCATTTTGACAGCTTGGTCAAAAACTTCCGGAAGTAAGGATGGCCAAGCGACTGCGGACCATATCCTCTTTTGTTCTTCAGAAATAACCTTTGGAATAGCCAACTTGGGAGCTTGAAGAGCGAGGATGCTCTTAGGAACGTCATCAGGGACATATTCGTTTTCATCTTCACTTGCTTCCTCTTTGGCACTTTTGGGAGGAGATCCAGAGAGAATCTGAAGTTCTTTATCGTCTGAATCTTCTTCATCACGGAGAGAGAACTGAGTAGGAGGCTACCATGGGTGACTGGGTCCTTCTCCTCCTCTTGCATCGGTAAAAATGTGGACCGATGCAAGGAACAGAGAGTCCTTGAGATCATCAAACTTGGAGAAGACTTTCTGAAGACCGGAAGCGAGTTGAAGAGATAGAGTGTCATAGGCTTCAGCAGTGGGAGCTTGCTTAGAAAGGTGTTTGAAGGTGGTGCTGAGGATAGAAATCATCTCATCAAACTTCTGGCTCGGAACATCAATGATGTTCCAAGTTGAACGAAGAAGTTTGATGAGGACTTGTTGAATAACCAAATTCATTTCATCCTTTTGCTTAATCTCTTTCTCCGTTCTTTGAATTTGCTGTTCATGGCAAATGTGAGTCTGCTTGATGAGTTCGTTGGTAGGAGTCACCAAGTCATCATGGACTTTGAGCATGGAGGAGATGGTGTTGAGGTAGTTATCGACAAGAGCGTCATATTTGGAATCAATTTGATCAACAGTGTGCTTTAGGCGGAGAGAGATCAATTGGTCCAACTGGGCTTCTCTTTCTGCGACAGATGGTCTGGACGATTTGGAGAGAGAGTGGAGAATAGCATCAAGTTTCGCATCGACTTCGGAGACTTGTTGATCCAGTTTGTTGTTCAGTTGAGTGACAGAGTTTTCAATGGATGACACTTTTGCCATAGTGTCGGAGATAGTCGTTCGGATCCCCAAGAGAGCAAAGGGATCAACATAATCACCAGTAGATGATTCTAAACCGGAGTCGGAGTGTTATAGAGAGGACTTTTGAGAGTGAGGATGAGTTGAAGGACTTGGTTTAGTGGTTGCATCGTCTTCCTGATGTTTTGAGGGAGAGTTGCCATCCAGAGAGGTAGAGGATGAGGATCCGAAGTCATATGCAGACTTAGAGCTGGATGGTTTGGATTGGAAGTGAGTAGAGGCTTTGAAGGTGAATTCCGGAATGTGCCTGGCATCGGTGTCCAATAATACTTCTTCGGAAATTTCTTCTGCCGGATCAATGTGGAAAGGACATTGATGAGTGGTGATAGGAGGTTGTGTGGAACTAAGTGCATCATCTGCGTCAGCGTCAGTAGGAGGAGTATAGGGCAACTTGCTCTAAATGGCCCTACTTCTCATTGAAATAAGAGTGGATTCCACTTGAGCTCGGGTGAGATCCGAACGCCTGGATGCAGCCCTGTTAACATAATCTGTCCAATCGGGATCATTTACCCCTGGTCGTCCTTTACTCCTTCCGGGTATCAGACTAGTTGAGGCATCAGAAGTGGGAGGGACTACTCCTCCTTCCGGATGATTGGGGTCCAGAACAGTGGTTCTGGAGTGTGTGCGTGCGTAGGAAATGATGGGAATATCAAACTTGACATGTGGGTGTGTTCCAGGGGGCTGCAACGAACTTTGTTCAATACCCACATCACCCTTTTGAGAGGGTGAGGGTGGATTATGTGGAGACTCCCCGTTAGTATGTTCGTGTGATGTTGAAACATCGAGGGGTACCTAGGATGAGTGGACAGGGGAAGTGTACGGATGGCCACAATCAGCCGGAATGTCATGGGTTCCCTCATGTGGAGAGGAGGCACTGACTTTGGTTTTCTTTTTGGACTTGGGCTCTTTGGGATAAGATTTTCTCTTGGCCGATTTTTTGGGTTTGGGTCCGGACATATCAGGGTTGGCTTCTTCCAAAGTGGGTTCAACAAAGACCAGGGCAGGTTGTGTTGGGTCGAACACAACTGAAGTCTCTAAGTGTTGTTTTAAGTAAGGAGATTCGGAAGGGATGATAACCAACATGTGGTCCGGAAGTCGTCTGTCCGGACCAAATGAAGATTGGTCCGGAATTCTATAAGCCTTAACAAGTTTGAAGGAAATACATACCTCCGGAGGAATGGTGTTCACCGGAATGGGGACATTGAGTTCCTTGAAGATCTATTCTATCATCTGAGCCCAAAATCTAGGGCTTGAAATTTCGTTTGGTTTTCTCTTAATGGAAAACTTGCAGAAGTCTTGCCATAATACTTTAGGAAGATCAACGGTGTTGTTACGTCCGGAGTAGATGCTAAAGACGACGTTCAACCAGTCCTTACTTAAGGTGTCCATTCCTCCGTGCTTGCCAGACAAACCACGAATGATGAGATGCATCAAGGCAGTCCATAACCCAGAGACAACACTCTTCTTGAAGTATTTTGCCCGGTAATCTTGAGTGTAGCCTATGTATCGCAGAAACGTCTAGAACTCTTTAGTCGTTGGTTCAACGACTTTGAAACCTTTGGGATTAGGTTTGACACCAATCTCCTTGAGAAAGGTCGATTTGTAGATGGGAATGGAGCGATCTCCAATGATGGTGGCTTCCAGAATGCCATCTTCAAGCTTGATACTTGTGAATACATGGTGGAGATGATGAAGTGGTAGTGGTGGAACAGGGATTTTGGTAAGTGGGATGGAGATGGGTTGGTTAGCGATGAACTCGATCATTACTCTGATCGATTCATCGTAGTCTAATGGGTTTAGAGAGAACAATTGGGTTGTGTCTCTTAAGAAGGGTTCTTGATCTGCAGAAGAAGATGAACCTTTAGAGCCTTTGGATGACTTCTTTCTTGTGTTTGATTTCTTAGGAGTGGAAGTGGTTTTGGTTGGGTGTTGTGAGGACTCCATTGTTGAAGAGGGATGAGTGCTTGAAGAACACGAAGAACAGCGAGGGTTTTTTGGATAATTGCAGTTGAGTGAGCATAAAGAGGTAAAGTGAGTATTCGAGAGAGTATTTATAGGTAAGGGAAGATGGTTCGGGTTGAAAAAGGTAATGATGAGGATCTGAAGTTAAACGGGTTGCATTAAATGAGTTTATACCTTTTTGGGGGTTGGGGTGACAGAAACATGAAAGGTTGAGTGGTTCGAAGTTGAAAATGGAATAGCAACCGACGATATGATCTTTGCTTTTAGAGATGGTATAGTCATGGCTCGAGGATCAAGGACAAATGGATAAGGATTCCGAAAAGCAACCGTTGCTGACGGTTCAGTGTAAAACTTTTTGGTATTCAGGATGAGTAAATCAGGGATGACTAAGATCCGATAGGTACAATGGCGAGTTCTGAATTTATTCTTTTGAGGCAGTTCCAAAGAGAGAAATGTTCCGGAGAGGATTTGAAATTTATTTGAAAATCCGAAGCAATTTGAAATTCCGGACCAGTTTTGAAATTCCTGACAAGATTTGAAAATTCCGAAGCAATTTGAAATTCCGGAGCAATTTGAAATTTTCGGAACACATTTGAGAATTCCGGAGCGTTTTTGAAATTTCGGACAAGTTTTGAAAATTCCGGAGCATTTTTGAAATTCCGGACAAGTTTTGAAAATTCCGGAGCATTTTTTAAATTCCGGACAAGATTTGAAAATTCCGGACAAGATGATTCTGATGATGGTCGATCTAGATCGTCGTGAAGAAGAGAACAAACTGTTTAACTTAAGAAACTCAAAGGATAATTAGTAAAAGAGACAAGTAAAGGATCCTATGTATTTAGAGGAAAAATAGTTCCGAAGCAAAATAAATGAGTTCGGAGCATATACTTCTTCTGAATACTTCTATCAAAGAGAACATGTCTCCTGAAAGAATTGAGGATCATACATCATCATACCCATTTTGTTCAGAAAACCATTAAATTTGGTTTCGACTAATGCCTTGGTAAAGACATCAGCAATTTCATCGTCAGATGGAACAAAAATAAGTTCAATATTTCCATTTAGAACATGATCTTTAATAAAATGGTACCGGATGTCAATGTGCTTCGTCATAGATTGTTGGATTGGGTTGTGAGAAATGGCGATGTCACTTTGAGAATCATAGTACATAAGAATGCATTGAAATCGGTAACCATAATCCAAGAGTTGAGATTTCATCCAGAGAACTTGAGAGGTACAGCTGGCAACAACAATGTATTCAGCTTCAGCTGTAGAGAGAGCAATGCAGTTCTGTTTCTTGGATGACCAGCTGACTAAACTACCACCTAGGAATTGACATCCTCCTGATGTACTTTTACTATCGAGTTGAAGACCACCATAGTTTGAATCCGAGTAAGCTTGCAGAATGAAACTTTCATTTGCTAGATACCAAATTCCGATATTCTTTGTACCTTTGAGGTATCGAAAAATTTGCTTCACAGCCAAAAGATGAGACATCTTCGGATTGACTTGAAATCTGGCACATAAACATGTTGAGAACATTATGTCTGGTCGACTTGCAGTGAGATAAAGTAAGGATCCAATCTTTCCACAATACTTCTTTTAATCTACAGAAACACCCGACGGGTCTGCAAAGATTTTGTGACCGAAGCCCATGGGTACCTTGGCTGAGGCACAAGAGTCCATATAGTATTTCTTGAGAAGCTCAGAAATATACTTCTCTTGGTGGATGAAAATGTCTTTTTTAGTTTGTTTAACTTGAAGGCCTAGAAAGAAACTTAATTTTCTGTTCATGCTTATTTGGAATCGTTTGATCATTAAGTTAGCAAAATCTTCAACCATGGATGAGTCCGTAGACCCAAAAATGATGTCGTCCACATAAATTTGAACCAACATGAGATGTCTTCCATTTGATCTTCTGAATAGATTCGGATCTAGAATTCCTCTTTGAAAACCTGAGTGTTTGAGAAAGTCGGTGAGGGTCTCGTACCAGGCGCGGGGAGCTTGCTTGAGACCATAGACAGCTTTACGGAGCTTGTAGCAGTAGTTCGGAAATGAGAGATTAATGAAACTGGTAGGCTGTTGAAGATTTACTTCGGTGTCAAGCTCACCATTAGGAAAAACACTCGTAACATCCATTTGATAAACTTTGAAACCTTTGTGGGATGCATATGCAAGAAAGATTCTGATAGCTTCAAGTCGTGCAATAGGAGCAAATGTTTCGTCGTAGTCAAGACCTTCAATTTGAGTGAAACCTTTAGCTACCAATCTTGCCTTATTTCGGATGATAACTCCTTCATCGTCTAGTTTGTTACGATATACCCATCTTTTTCCGACAACAGGGTGGTTTGGGGGAGGAGGAACAAGCGTCCATACTTCGTTTCGGTCAAATTCAGCCGATTCTTCTTGCATGGTTGTGATCCAGTCAGCATGCTCCAATGCTTCCTTATGGATTTTGGTTCGATCATAGAAATGAAGGCTGAGAAGTCACATTCATTTTGGATACTTGAAGCAGAGAGAGTCTGTACACAAGCATTAAAATTTCCAATCACTTGGTTAGGAGGATGATCCTTGGTCGAAACGTGTAATTTAGGAAGTTCTTGAGCATCGGTCGATTCAATATCAACAATAGGATTTAGTTACTCCCCCTGAATGATTTGAATTTGAGGATGATGCTCCCCCTGAACTTCTGAACCAGAGAGATTTACATCATCATCTGAGAGAAACTCAAAGAAATGTTCGTTGTCGTCATTTTTGATTGGATTGGAGTCATCGAATTCAGCAGTTGCATCTTGGAAGCCATCCACATTTGATTCACGATAGGGATTAGTATTATTCTCCCCCTCAACCTGAGAAGGTTGAAATGGTTCGGAATCAAATGGGGACAGGCGCGGAAGAGGACCAGATAGGTTGTGAGAAACTGGGGCTTCCGAAGGAGGAATTTGAATTGGAGATGCATTTAATTGAGATTCAGAATCAAGAGCGGTTTTGGAAGGACCAAAGAGGGTTTTAAAATCAACTTCAAGAATAGTTTGAGGTTTCGGACATCCTGGCGCAGGAGCATCAGACTCCATAATGTGAGTAGTGATGTGAGAGGGGCCAGAATTCCGCACGAAGTTGTCATCAAAGGTAACATCAAAGCTTTCTTCTAGAACACAAGTTCTTCGGTTGAGAACTCTGTAAGCCTTGTATTTTGAAGAGTACCCAAGAAAGATAGCTTCATTAGCTTTGTGTTGGAACTTTGTAAGCTGATCACGGTTGTTTTTGATGAAGCATCTGCATCCGAAGACATGTAGGAACGAGATTGTTGGCTTCCAACCATTCATTGCTTCGTATGGTGTCATGTTGAGACGTTGATTGATGATGGTTCGATTTTGAGTGAAATAGGCGGTGGATACAGCTTCAACCCAAAGATAGAGTGGCAAGTTTGCATAGTTTAGCATTGATCGAGCGGCTTGAACAAGTGTTCTATTGCATCTTTCAACTACTCCATTTTGTTGTGGAGTGTAGGGAGATGAAAGGTTGTGGTTGATCCCTTTTTTTGTGAGAAACTTCTCAATGGTGGAATTAACAAATTCTGAACCATTATCACTTCGGATTCTTCTGACCGGGAGTTTGATGAGAACTTCTATTCCTCTGATAAAATTGATGAGCTCAGAGGTTGTTTCAGATTTCAACCTCAGGAAGAAAACCCAAGTGAACCTTGTAAAGTCATAAACAATCACAAGAATGTATTTCTTATGATGAAGACTTTCCATAGTGGATGGTCCACAAAAATCAATGTGTAGGAGTTCTAAGGGATCGAAGATATATTTTTCGATAATGATAGGATGACCCTTCTTTGATTGCTTACCACACTTGCATGCAGCACATAAATGATCATTTTCGAACTTGAGATGAGGTAAACCTCTTACCATTTCACCAGATACAAGATCATTCATGTACCGAAAGTTTAGATGTGCGAGCCTTCGGTTCCATAACCAGCTAACGTCAGGAACAACTTTGGAGAGAAGACAAAGTTGAGGTTTGCAAATAATCATGTTGATGTCGAGAGGGTACATGTTTTTGTTGCGAAGAGACTTTATCAAACATTCTTTTCGGTCTTCAGTCATCACACAACTGTATTTTTTTTATCAAATTTCCACATGTCGGCTTGAGTCAGTGAGCTGAGCAACGCTTATCAAGTTATTTTTCAAGTCAGCTACATAAGCAACATGTGAAATAGAGAAGTTTCCATTAGTGAGTGTTTCGTAACCACGAATTTAAGAATTGTAGTTGTCGCCATATGTCACATAGCCAACATTTGGAGAAAGCTTCAAATCACACAAAAAGTCCTTCTTCCCCATCATGTGCATGGAGCAAGCATTATCAATATACCATATTGTTTCTTGCTTCGAAGCACAAAGTGCCTGCAAATTTAGCAAACAATGGAGCTTTTAGGCTCCAAATTAGATTTTGGGACATAGGCATGGACTTTGGACTTTAATTGTGGCTTTGGGACAACTACTTGTTTTATGGTGAGATTTATTGAGTGCTTTTGAAAAAAGACAAAATGCTAACGTCTTTTCATCTATCCAGTAGTCATATTCAACTATTTGTGGGTTAGGAACTGACTTCTTCAGACCTTTGGTATCCAAAGGATGGACACATTTTGTTATCTCATGGACAGTTGCTTTGTTAACGGATGCTTTGATTTTCCACACAAGATTTTTGTTTGAAGACTTTGAAACAGTGATTTTTGGACTTGTGAATTTGTTTGGTGACACATTGTTCTTTGAAATTCTTGGTTTAAAAATTGTGCCATCAGATTTTGCAATAAAAACATACGATATATTTTGAGGCTGTGGTGAGGTATTTCAGATTGTTTTGACATTGACATTAACATGAGTTTGAGGTAATTTGGACCTAAGGATTTCTTTTGGTTCTGAACGAACAAGAGGTTCGTAAGGTCTCTTCATGATCCTTGTAGGAACAAAGGAGTTTTGACTATGAGTGAAGACACGAGGATTCCAGAACGAACTTGGTTTAGAATTAGCAAGGAATCTGGAATCTTGTTTAGTTCTAAATTCCTTTTTGAAAGCATTTCTAGCTTCGACCTTGGGATCTACAACGTCATTTCTATTCAACATTGGTTTTCTCTTAGGATGAGGAGAGGATCCAGAGGATTGTCCTTTGGATGGATTTGAAAATTTGGGAGTGATGGGAACCAATTTGGTTTTTGAAAGAACTACAGAGTCCGATTCACATGAATCAGAGGACACAATACTTGAGACCTCAATTTTATCATCTAGGGATGCCCATACGAATTCTGAGGCATTGACATCAGTTGTTTCCAGAATAATTTCCTCAATCACGCAGTTGTTGACATGATTGCTTATAGGAACATGGTCCACACAATTTGAGAGACTATGAAGATATTTTGTGGTCCGATTCAGGTCCAGGTTTATCAGAGGCGGAAGAGGCGTGGAATTAGGACACTTAACAACTATTGGTTGGAACTCAGGAATTTTGGACTCAAAAGACCTTTTATCCTCCTGAAGGAGTGATAATGGGGAAATAGGAGTGTCTAAATTTTTGATATTTGGAACCTCTCCCATAAATGACAAATTTTGCAATTCCCTCAGGGGACTATTAATTTGTTTAGGAAACTCGCTTCCGAGACCAGGAGCTTTTGACCATGGATGACGAAAATTATGAGTCATTCGAATGTCAGCTTCAAGCATGTCTACAGAGTTATGCAAAGCATCTATATTAGCATTGAGACGTTTGTTATCAAAAATCAAAATATTTCGTTTAGAATAAGTGATTTCACATTTATCCTTCAACATGATACATTCATCTTTTGACATTACAAGTTCATGTTCTAGAGACTCGATTTTCAATTTCTTATCCTCAAAACGTAATCTAAGATGACTTAGTTGACAGTCTTTCTTCTCACTGGCTTCTATGGCAGACTCATAAGCTTTACAGATAGTGTTCATATCTGTTTGAATCTAAGTCAGATAAGGTTCACTGAAAGTCAAATCAAAATTATTATCAGAGATCATGGATTTTACCTGCTGAACAATGCTTCGACCTAGTGGATCATTGGTGGCCATGTAGCAGTAGTAAGGTTCAGCAACATCATCTTCATCTTCTGACCTAGAAGACCAATAACCTTCATCAGATTCAATTATTTGTCTTGCTATCAAACACATATTTCTTCCAAACACCAAATCTTAATCATCTCCGGATGACCAGTATCCTTCTACATCTCTTGAAATAGTAGTAACAAATGCTTTCTCACTTTCAGCCTTTTCTTGTGCTTTTCGAACATAATAAGCTGAGTTCTTGATTTTTGGTTTTTGTGGAGCATCAGCTAGACAATCTTTGGCAAAATGGTTTGCACGACCACATTTGTGACACATAATCTTTGGTTTTTCCGAGTTGCAGTTTTGAGAAGATGTCGGAGCTGAGTTTGGTTTAGTGAGGTTAGGCTTGTATGCAGGAGGGTTTTCGGAGGTATTTTTTGGTTCCAGAGCAGAATATGGTTGAGGATGGTTTTGGCGAGGAGAACTGAACCTGTTTTGGTATGGTTTGTAAGAGGGATTGAAAGGACGTTTGTATTTCATTGAAAGCAGAGCAAACTCTTGTTGTAAATCGAGTTCAGAATCCAAAGTTTCGGAATCATCGTCAGGATAGATGTGAGTGGATAAGGAGGTTAAGGATGACTGAGTCAGAGGAACAACAGGTTTGTAAGGTTCCGGAGCAGTTGGGTTCGGAATGGTTGATTCAAAGGAACTAACTAGAGCAAGTGATCCTCCGGAAAGTTCTCTTATGGTTTGGGCAACATTGGATTCATGTCCCTGAAGCTCATCAAAAAGTTAATAGAGTTTCAATTTTTTTAAGGAACCATTACTTTGAAGACAATACTTTACCTTTTCCCATCCTTTACCAAGACTGTTAATATACTTAAGATTGTACTCGAGAGGAGTTCGAACAATCCCATGAGCAGTCATGTTGTTGACAACGATTCGATATCGGTTAGAGGCTGAGGCTACGAATTCACCTGGAGTGGTAGTGAAAGTGTCAAAGTCATTAACAACCGAGGTGAGACGTTTGTCCTTCATATTTTCGGAACCTTCAATCAGATCCTGTAGAGTGTCCCAAATTTCTTTGGCTGATTTGCATAGCTTGATGTGCTCAAAGAGTGATGGAGGAACACCAAATACCATTTCCGAGAAGGCAACTTGGTCAGCATGCAACTTTTCAACATCATCTGCAGTTAGAGGAGTTGGACGAGCTTCATCTTGACCCATAAGCTAAGCAGCAACATCTCTTACAATGGTTCTAATAGGAATATGTGGACCTTCTTTCATGGATCTCCAAATCTCTTCACCTTTATCTTTGGCCAAAAGAAATCTTTCCATTCTGACTTTCTAGTGATCATATTCTTCCACAACTAGCAGTGGGGCACGTGTAGGGCCACCCACGCTATTTGCGATTTGCATTGAAATCATTTGTTGAGGATTTGAAGCAGCCATTGAAGTCAAGATATCTTCAAGCTTAAGTGGTATATAGAAGAACTTTTATCCTTAACACAGAAATGGTTGAAATACCAAGGTAAATTCAAACCAACTATAGTCTGATCTTATGGATTTAAAGGACAACCACTCAAGCTCTGATACCAATTGAGAGAACAAGATCTTTGCGCTGGGACAAGGTTTGAGAACTCAAACCTTGAGTGAATGCTTGAGATCAATGTCTGCTCGCAAATAAATGTTCAAGTCAAGGCTGGACAGACCAGTCAAGTCTTAGATAATTAATTCAACAAATGATCAAGACATTAAGTATGAATAAGTAAACTATGATCAAGGAAAGATCAATAAATGAACAAGAATTTTTTTTTATGTGATAAATATAAAAATGCCAAAAGTGAGAGAAAAAATCCTTCATTGACTTGTATTGAATGCTCCTATATATAGGAGAGAGTATTACAGCGAATTATCCAAGTAACTTACATAGGACTGGACAAAAGAACTATTTCTGACATTCTGATTGTCTATGAGTACAAAAAGCTAAGTCCTATGAGATGTTACATCAATACAAATATAATAAATGACAAATGATAAAATAGCATTCTTCGGATCTGCAAGCATTCCGGACGTGAGAGACACTCCGGAATGGGTTTATTCTCTTCTTGTTTCTTCACTCCTTTTCTCCAGCTCCGGACATGTTCCGGAGCATCTACTTCTCCGGAACCAAACACACTTCGGAATTAGTATCAAGGATTGCTTAGAGGTTCACTTTCAGGTTCCAACACAAAATGGGAATATGGAAATGTTTCATAGTTGGAAGTTATTCAATCTGTGTAAGATTAGAAAAACTTAATACAAGAAGGATGTTTCCATGGAGTTGATCTCCATTGGAATACTCTGTAATTTTTGTTGACAAGTCTTTGTGACTTTGTGCATAATCATTACAAGAGGATCATGCATATAAGTTTAAAATCTAACAGATTTCGGTAAATGATAGTAATTTGGAATTCTTACATTCTCGATAAGGATTTAGGAGTCTGAAACGAGAATATTGAAATTTTGTACAATCGATCTAGTTCACAAAGTAAGGATCATAGACAAACATAGAGTGCATACTTGGTGTATGGCAAAGCTATTGTTTAGAAGAACATAGTGTACATGCTTGGAGCATGGGAGAACTAGTGTTTTTAATTCAAGTATAAAGTTGATAAAACCGAAACAATGAATAATGAGTACTCAGTATGGTGATAAATAAAAAGTATTCTATTTATATTCATAGGTTTTGATACCATACTAGATTCAGTTATTCCTGTGTTTCATTTTGCATGTTTTGACTTCCAGAATAAACTAGGTCACTCTTCCCGAATGACTAAGTTATTCAAACCATCCACAGTCGGTCATATGTTAGAAGTAGATATGAATCAAGACTTTCATGAGTTGGCTTGCAGATGTCTAAGATGTTGGACATGGCAAAGAGGTGCTACAACACTCATGAGTGCTCATAAGTTCCGAGTATTGGATTCAACCCACGCTCATTTGACTCACTTCATGGATTTTATGACGAGTGATCATGAAATGATGATATCGTATATTCTTCAAACCTATGGATATGAGTTGTTGCTATGAGTTGGTTGTACATTGATTGCACGAAAATGCATTGGTAACTTGATGTTATAAAACTTGCCTTTGTGTATGATTCAACAAGTATAGAACAAGCCATATGAGTCGAAGTTTATCCATTCCTTTAACCTTCGGGATAAAAGTGATATCTATGGGCCCCTCGATGATTTAGTCATGACAAATGTAAGTGCTCGGCCGGGCCTGGACTGATTTGATTTGTTCAATTAGTCAGTCGTCATAAATTGGAAATCGGGAAACAACAAATGGATAGAGAGAATGATTTATAATCCATGTCCCAGTCCATATGATATCTAGAATGGAGGAATATATGATCCCTTATCTAATGGACAAGTCATTGACAAGATCAGAGTTCAATTACAATGTCAGAGTTCGATAGCGGCTTAAAGAGCTACGATTACCAGACGGTTTTTGATGTCATACTCAATAATAGTTTTAGACTTCTCCAAGTGGGAGACTGTTGGATTAGTGTCTAAGTCCATAACTATAATTGGTATGTACTTGATCCGACTCGGCATGGTCCATTTGGGATGCATGGCATCGGGACAATTGGATAGACAAGATGAGGAAAAAAAAGGATACTAGTGATTTATATTAATATACTATAAGTTCTAATATATTAATATACAATCATATTATTTAATTAGTATTGATCAAGGATTAATTTATAATTAATTAAGTGATCAAAAGGAACTAATTAAATATGGACTCTTAGATATATATGTGTAGTGGGACAAGTTTATTTAGGTTGGGCTAAGCTTTCATGGATAGTCCATGGATTGTTTCACCCATGGATCCTATGGAAATGAAAGGTCATGGATATTAGGGTTTAACCCTAATCCTCCACACTATATAAAGAGTCCTATGGTTAACTAGATGTGTGCTAAAAAGAACACTAGTTGATAGTGAGGAGGGCAAGCCGAATTTCATAAGGAGAGAACCAAGTATCCTTTGTGCTCTAGTTATTAAAAATGTTCATGGTGTTGTGTGAACCATTTGAGGTGTCACACTTAGGGCACTCGGCTCTTAAGAATCAAGGAATCAAGCTACATTAAAAGGTATGTGTTCTAACTTGTTTTATTACCCAAGTATCAAAGATTGTATGCAAGATAGGGTAATACCTTGGAATATTCATATTTTCATGTATAATAGAGAAAACATAGATCCAAGGTATTTAGGGTTGCATGTACCCTTAGGAGTGTTAGAATGCTCAAAACCCAACAAAGGGTTCATTCAACCGAGTAGTTCGACATAGGGAACATCGATCGTATTTGTGAAGAAGAAGGATGGTTCTCATCGAATGTGTATTGATTACCGGGAGTTGAATAAGCTAACAGTGAAGAACCGTTATCTACTCCCGAGGATTGATGATTTGTTTGACCAGCTTCAACATGCATCTTGGTTTTCCAAGATTGATCTGCATTCGGGTTAGCATCAGATGAGGTTCGGAGAGGAGGATGTGCAGAAGACGACCTTCTGGACTCATTATGGTCATTATGAGTTCGTGGCGATGCCAATTGGGCTCACTAATGCTCCAGCCATGTTCATGGACCTCATGAACCGCATATGCAGGAAGATGTTGGATTGGCATGTGATTGTATTCATTGATGATATGCTAGTCTATTCCAAGACCCATGAGTTTTATGTGGATTACTTAAGAGAGGTTTTGGAGACTCTGAGGAGGGAGAGATTTTTTGCGATGTTCTCCAAGTGTGAGTTCTTGTTGCGCGAGGTGTAATTTTTGGTGCACCTTGTCAACCAGAACGGTATTCTAGTCGATCTGTGTAAAGCGTTGTTCCGAATCGGATCCCATTTCGGAGTGGTAATCAAGGATTTGGTATTATCAAACTTAGGACCCTTGAGGAATTGAGATCTTAACTCAGTTGGAGGTGGATGATGTAATTTTAGATGATGGGGGAGTTCAGTTTGTGTTTTGGAGCCAAAGGGTATTTTGGTAATACGTCACTCGAGATTTTATGGAAATTGGATGTTTGTTCGGGAAATCGTAAGGAAATTATGATTTGATTAAAGCGTAGAGCTTCTTTTTACCTTTTCAAGGATAAAAGGATCGTCCAAATCGGATTTATAATGGGGAAGTTATGGCCTTCAGAGTATATTGGGATTTAAGGAAAGCCCTAGTACGTGAGGCATACATTGGTTTACTGGTGCAAGGCTCAGTACGTGAGGCATACATTGGTGTACTCTTAGCGTAATGCGAAGGGTGGATCGTAGATGCGAGACCTCGGATGTTAGGCGTACGAGGAGTTAGAAGAAACCCTGATTTAGGGTGTTGTACCCTATATAAAAACTTTAAGTCTTTAGGGTTGGCCTCTCTACCAACCTCCAATCCCCCCAAAACCCTATAAAACGTCCCTTAGCCTCCATGGTTGTCTTTTTGATCTCATTTTGTGCAACTTGGTGTGTTTTGGCTCATATTCAAGAAGAAGGAGTTTGGTGCAAGGTTGTGGATCAAGGAAGAGCTTGTGGATCCTGATTATCTACTTCATTTCCAGCTTGTTTGAGGTAAAAAGTTATGACCTTGCTCATTAGAAGATTAGATCTAGTTTTTATGGTTTTTGGACCCTTTTTGGCCCCATGAATGAGATCTAGTGGTTGGACACCACTCTAGGAGCTATAAGTTGCCACTCTTGGTGTTTCTGAGGTTCAAAGTCCATAAAGCTGACACCTTTAGAGATTAGAATCATTCATGCATGAGATTATGTCCATTTTGTGAAAGTAAGGTGCTATATCTTGAGTTGGGCTCTTTTGGGGCATGCAAAGTCACAAGTCATTGACGTTATGGTTCTAGATGTTTATTAAGAAGTAGATATGTGGTTTGGACTTATGGTCTTATGAATTAAGTGCTTAATGAGGGTTTTGTCTTATTAGGTAAGTACTTTGGGCGTACAAATCTATACCCACGGTGTACAAGCCATTTAGCATGTATGCTTAGCGTACAACTGAGTACGCCCCACATATTTAGTTAGGATTAGACTTTGATGTTGGGATTTGGTTTGGGCCATCTTTTGGGCTTATTGTCTTGGGCCCTGTTGGGCCATCAGGTTTTGGACTGATAATTATTTTGAGAAGGCCTACAATGGGTTTGGGCCCAATTTGGAAAATTAGGCCATGGGTGGAAAAGTTGGTATTTGGGCCTTTTGGATTATTAGGTTTGGGCTTAAGTCTTGGTCCAAACTAGGTAAGCGGTTAATTGTTCATTTATCCTAGTAATGGTCTGATGGTTCGGATAGGAATCCAATTATTAATTGAATTTTATTTGATACTAATATTTTAGTGATCTGTCAGGCAGCAACCAAGGATTATCTGTTTGATTCGGCAATGTGAGGTGAGTTTCCTCACTGGGTTTAGCGGGTCGAAGGCACCAATGTTGGTCCATGGTTTATATGTTAGGATGCTAGATGTCTGCGTGATTCTTGGATGTGTTGTGTGATGGTATGCTTACCGGGCGATGCCCGATGCCAGACAAGGCCTGATTAGTATATTGTATGCTAGTTATCAATATGTGTATTATGCTTAGCGGGCGAGGCCCGATGCTTGGCAGGGCTCGATGATTGTATGGTATGCTATGGTCTTTGTGATTATTGCATGTGTTAGTAAGACTATATGTTTATATGATTATGTGGTTATATGATTATGTGGTTATATGATTATGTGTGTATCGGGTGGCGCCCAATGTCAGGCGAGGCCTGGTGATTGACAGATCTGTAATCCGAGCGGTGCCCGAGGCCTAGTGGGACTCGATACCAGGCGAGGCCCGATGGAGGGTGGGGGCCCAGTATGTGATTTATGTATGTGTGGTATGTGGTATCTTGGGGAACTCACTAATCTTTGTTCTTATGGTTTTCAGTTTATGTTTCAAGTACTTTGGTTTTCAAATGGAAGAGCTTAGGATGATTGAAAAGCACACACCACATGTTTCTGCATTCTATGATTTACTTTGATATGATGACGTTTTGGATAAATCTTGATCACTTTGGTTTTGTGGAAATGATATGTATTAACGGTTTATTAACTTAAAAACAAAAATTTTATGGTTTTATTAACTGTCACACCCCAAAAACTGAGAATGGCAGAAAAGTTATGGGGTGGAGGACGTCATGTATGTATCACAACAATGTAAAGTAGTAAACAAGCAACAACATCATCCATTGCATTAATAGAATAATTCTGCTTACAAGTGTGTTCTTTCAAAGTATAAAACAACATAACGAATACTCAAAATAAAAGACGAGTCTTGACTGCTCCGTCTTCTCGAAACCTTGCATCGGTACATGTCTATTTGTAACCTGAGAATACAAGTTATTTTGAAAGCGAGTATCAGCAATAAAGCTGGTGAATTCATAAGTATTAATGTGTCTTTGATTTGTAAAAAATGTAAAGTAATGACTTGTAAACTTTTGGAAAAAGTTGGAAAATGTTTGTAAGTAATTGTAAACGTTTGAAAACCCTAGGAAATCCTACATTTCCTACTAGTATATAAGTAGTCTCCTACCAAGACCCGACTGTTTTGTAAGTAAGCATCACTGTAGGTGTCACGGTTTTTCCCTTGTTTAACTATTATTATAAAAGTTATAGTCTACCTCGTCGTTTATGTGTATGAGTCACAATATAAAGGTAATAACTAAAATAGTTTATCTATATCGAATATGTTTTTAATACTCCCTGTGAGTCTTTTGTTTAAGTAAAACTGGTTAAAAGGGTGTTTATCCCGAATTGTGAACATGCTAATAATATCCCATGGTATAGTTATTACCCCCTGAGCATGATTGAGTTAAATTTATATTGCTACGTACAAGAGTTGTTGTTTCCGCTGTTTGTAAGTTTCTTATAACCATACTAGACGTGGTACTAATGTCGACATTTGTCACCCCAGACCTACCGGTCTAACTGGAGCTTACAGTTTAGGTGCGGGTTCGTCAAACCCGTATAGATCTATACACAAATTCGCACTCTCCCTCCAGGAGACTCTGGTTAAAGATGGGATAAACGTGCGTTTACTTGTATTCCCCCCCTTAAAAGTGTATAAAAAGCATTGATAAACATTTGAAAGTGTAGTTTATAGGGGTACGAACTCACATGATTGAAGTGGTTGATTTGAAGTAGTCGAGAGAAGAATCAAGCAGAACTTCAACTTGGAAAAGTTGATTTTATCGGGAATCTCGGGAATCTAGGGAATGCAAAGCCTTCCTTCGGAACATGAAGGTGAAACCGGGGCTTTGGGAGGGCTTCGGGGGCTTAAACGCAGAGTTTCGACGCGAGAAAGAAGGGAACTGAGCAATGGAACTCGGAGCCCTTGAAATCTATTTATAGGGGAATTTATGGTGTGCCACGTCGTGGAAAGGGATGGCCACATCATGGGGAGTCAACCATATTCTATTCCATTGATTGGACGCCCTCAGTCACTTGCTGGGTCGCAGCAAACTGTGCCACGTCGTGGCAAGCCTGACAGCCTCGAATTTCGGGCCTCGAACTTGTAAAATCCGTAACTTTCGCGTATGAGCTCCGTTTTCGACGTTCTTTATATGCACGCGTAGCTGAAAATATGCTCTACAACTCTTGTTTAGACTTCATTGGAAAATTTTGACTTTATTTTTAATTATTTATTTTTAACGGTCCGAGACACGAAAAGTCCGTTAGAAATCCATAACTTCTTCATCCGATGTCCGTTTTCATCAGACTTTTCGCCGTTGCGCTACTATTGTTGAGACCTTCGATTCTCATTTAGGTTGTTTCGTAAAAAAGCCTCTCAATCTCTATTTCGAGTTTTTAGCTGTCTGCTGCTATATCCGGATCTTGGAGAAATCATAACTTCCTCATATGAAGTCAGATTTGGACGTTCTTTTTACATATGTTTACGGTTTAATGTTATCTACAACTTTAATTTAGATACTTAAGGCTAAAAACTATTGTATTGAAACTTCGTGTTTTTCGCTTAATCGGTGTTGCCGGTTTTGCCGAGAATCTTCGGTTGGTCATAACTTCTTCGTTATAACTCGGATTTTAGGGTTCTTTATATGTACGAAAACCTTGATACGATTCCTACTACTTTATTTAACCCAAATAAGATTTTAGGAAAGTTATATTTTGACCTAAATTTGACTGGTTTTACATTACATTGTCTCTAAATATCGGGTTGTCACATTAACAAACGTTACGATAAGAAGTTCTGATGTCGTCCTTAAAAATGGATTGGCTTGGTCCGCACCATACTAATTTCCTGTGCCACGTAAAAGACCTTCACCTTAAACGACCGACTAACGAAACTTTCGTTGCTCATAACGACAAACCAGATACGAACCTCAGAATCGTCTCCCATTTCAAACCTCCAAAGTACTAATGCGAGGGGTACTATATCCTTCCCTAACCCTCCCGAGGTATCCCCAATAGATCTCCTGAGAAAACCACTCGTACAACAAGTCAAGTTCAAAGAATAGAGACTAAGTCCCCATGCGACTAACCTATCACTGTTGTGTGTATACATGAGAGTGGTATATAATTAAGATTCTACAAACTTAGGATGTATGATGCCGCCCTATCTCCTGTTCCTTGTCTGGTTGTGGACTTGGGGCAGAGCCACCCATCCAACCGTCTTTTCAATCTTAGTTATATACGACTTGTATAGATAAGGTGATGGTAGGTGAACCAAGTATGAGTCTTACTATGAACATCAGGACAATGCTGCCAGGACTACGAAAGAACATGCTACCAATCAGATGAACATAGACAAGTAAGTCAAACCCGCACACTTTCCACCGACCAAAATAGAAGATGCTATAGTGAAGATCCACTGGAATGCCATGTGAGGATCAGAATTCACTTGGGAACAAGAAGATCATATGGAACAGAAGTACCCACCTCTTTCCCTAGTTCATGAGTAACCACTTAGGAGTTGAATTTCGGGATGAAATTCCCTTTAACGGGGGATAATGTAACAACCCGTAATCTCAAATCAATATAAGTTGAACTTATTTGAATAAAAGTTTAAACTACAAACATATACATGTAAATCCATATAATAGAATTAATACCATAGGAACTTGAATACCTTAAGAACATGTTTACATAAGTTATTTTATATATACATACCTTGTAAATCATATTTATTCATAAGTTATGAACACTAATATTGAGGCTATCCAGGAATAACTCAATATGCAAGCCAACATAAGTTAAGGGGTTAAAGATTAAATCACAAAATGAAACACCACATGGACTTCACGGTCCAAAATCATGTAGAACATGTGTTCACGGTTCAAGGTGTGAAACCAAAAGGTGTTCACGGTTGAAAGTCAAATCATGAACCCTCTTAAGGACCAATTCGTAAACCCTCTTTGGAGTTAAGAAGAAAACCGTGAACCTTGTTTTAGAACAAAAGCAAACCATGAACACCCTCTACTAGAAGATCTTTAACTGTAAACCTCTCTTCCTTGACTTTAAGATCCAAAAAATCCAATTTCATTTGAGTCCAAACCATAAACACTTCATTATTTTCGGAGTTTAGGACCGTAAACTCTTCAAATCTTATCCAATTTAACTTCCTGAAGTGATATATTCTAGTTACAACCAAACATATCACATCACCACATCAGGAGTTTACTTCCATATTTAAAGTGCAAATGAATTCATTTGCACATTCAACAAACATAAACACCTTCATTCTCTCTCAAATTTGCAAACCTTATTTGTTTCATATGCTCTCAAGTATCAAAGTATTCACCCAGTAAACCTTCAAACTTCGTAAGAAAACTCAAGTCATTTCCAAGGAAATTCTTCACTGTTAGTAAGTGTTCTTTACAAACTAGTGTTTTGCTATAATAATTTACTTGATATCTGATTATTAATCGATATTTTGTACTACCTCCGTCCCATATTTATTGTCCACTTTTGATTTTTGAAGTCATTATTCTTCAACTTTGACCTTAAATATTTCTGTTTTTTGATACATAATATTTGATGCAAAATATATGAATGGATTGTATTTTAAATGTATTTTCATTGTTATAAGTTTCATAAGTTAATATATAACACAAATAAAAATATGAGAAAATTACACGGTTGGTCCCTATGGTTTGCTCTTACTTGCACGCTTCGTCCCTGGAAAGAATTTTTAACTCGGACAATCCCTATAACTTTATTTCGTTACCCGCCTAGTCCTTCAGTTAACTTTCCGTCTTATTTGGGGTTAGGAACTACTCACGTGAGTGGCACGCTGGGGGCATTTTTGTCCTTTCAACCCTACAATATATTAGCGCCATTTAGAATACAGACCGATGGTTTTACGATTCCGATCATCGTCAAACCAAAACACACACAAACACACACTTGTCAGACGAATTCCCTTTCTTCTCTCAAACGAAAACCCTAGTCGCTAGCTAAAACTTTGTATGCTTTTCCAAATAATCAACAATGCCGGTTTGGAATTTAAGTGAAGCACGAGGACGGATGATCAGTGAAGCAGAAGTTCGTCTTCAATATGGTAAGTCCGCCTAGTCCCTAATCTCGTTTTTATTTGCATTTGCTTCGTGAAATCCTACAACCCTAATCAAATGTTAATCAAAATTTTTTGGGCATTTCCTTAATAGGTGATCATCCGACCATGTTTTGCATGCTATTAAACCATGGTGGAAAGTTTACTGATTTTCCTGGAAGGAAGTATGTAAACGGAAAGAGACATTACGTTGACTTAATAGACATCGAGACTTTCTGTGTTCACGATATTGATGACATGATGGTGAAACTTGGGTATATCGATGAAAATCTACATGTGGAGATGTACTATCATTTTCGAAGGCCACTGTGCGATTTGGATTTTGGCTTGTTTGCTTTAGCTTCAGATGATGATGTAACGCATTTAGCAAAATATGTTGGCCAGCATAAGCTAATAGAGGTGTATACAGAGCACGGGCAAACGAAATTACACACATACTCGATGTCACAAAACCCATCTAAGGTACGTATAGTTGAGATTGATTGTACCCCAAAAAGATTGTTTTTGGAATGGCATGATACACAAGTTGAGCCTAATGATGTGTTGACATTTGAGCCTAATAGAAACAACCCTCCTGTTTCACCTACTAGAAATGAGCCTTCAATTTACAAGGTGGACATGGTAAGTGATAATGCAAACATCATGGAAACTGAAATTGAACATAGTAGTGATGATAATAGCAGTGGTGATGATAGTGAGAGTCAAGATGGTGACTTTCTTCTAGACGAAGACAATATCATTGATGATGTTGAAGTTGACATGAGAGAATTCCACTTGAATGTTGACCCAGATGTTGAGTGGATTGGAGGTGCTTCTAAAAGAAAGAATCATGTAGTTACAGAAGATGGGAATGAAGCAGACCTTGAAGTTATAGATATGGAACTTTTCTTGTCCGACTCTTCATCGGATGATGGGATCGAAGGAGAAAGAAACAAAAAGATTAAAGCTATTAGAAGGGCGCATGAGAACGAAAATGCTCAAGTCAGTGAGCCTTTCTATTTATATCAGAAATTTAATTCGTCAAAGGAGTTTAAAGATATGGTTAACCAACATGCAATAGATACAAGAAGGGAGTTGGATTTTGAGAAGAATGATAAAAACAGAGTAAGGGTTGTATGCAGGGGAACCATAACAAGCCTAGGTGGTGGGACCGGTCAAGAAGTAGTCAATGAAGAAGGTAAGTGTCCTTGGGTTCTTTTAGCCAGTAAGTGGAAACGCGACAAGGATTGGACAGTTAAAACATATGTTAGTGAACATAAATGTCTTCAAACAAGAAAGGTTAGGGCTTGTGATTACAAGTTTCTTTCAAAGCAAATTCTACAACTGGTGGAAGCAAACCCAAAAATTCCAGTCAAGGCTTTAAGGGAACAACTTCAACGTATCTACAAAGTAGATATTTCTAAGATGAAAGCCTTTAGGGCAAGAGAAGCAGCCTTAAAAATTATCAGGGGTGATTATGCCACTCAGTACAAGATCTTACAAGATTATTTGTTAGAAGTGCAGACTCAAAACCCAGACACCACTATCAAGCTTGATGTCGAAAGTGAACCAAATCCTGATGTTGAGACAAGAACCTTCAGACGCGTGTACGTGTGCCTTGGTGCTTTGAAGCAAGGATTTGCAGCAGGGAAGAGGGATTTTCTTGGGGTAGACGGGGCTTTCATGAAAGGACCTTTCCATGGTTAAATTTTATCTGCTGTGGTACATTTTCTCTTATGTTGTGGTTGAACCATATATTTTGATTTATTTTTTACTTTTATTTATTGGATTGTATTGCACAGGCTTTAGATGGGAATAATGGAATATATCCTTTAGCATATGTTGTGGTTGAAGCTGAGACACTGAACTCTTGGACATGGTTTTTAACTCACTTGGGTGATGACCTAGGGTTGGCTTCAAATTCAAATTTTACATTTATATCAGACAGGCAAAAGGTTATTTTCTTGTGTTTTGAATACTAATATCTAAAGGAAAAGAAATCATTGACATAATGTATCTTTCTTGTAGGGTTTAAGTTCTGCCATCGCAGATTTGTTTCCTTGTGCAGAGCACCGTTATTGTGTTCGCCACATACACGAAAATATGAGGTCACGTTGGAGAGGGGATAAGTTTAAAGAACTGCTTTGGAATTGTTCAACAACATATACTGTGCAAGAGTTTGAAAAAGAAATGGAAGAAGTTAGAAAATTAAACCAAGAATGTTATGAGTGGCTTAAACAAATACCACCTCAACATTGGGCACGTTCTCATTTTACAGGTTTGACCATGTTATATATTATAATATATGATAACTATTGTTGTATACTTGTTATGCACCCACTCTGGTCACCTTATTTTAGATAAAGGGTAGTTTGGGGTAATCATCAAATAAAGAGCATCTTGTTGGTACAGGGGCATTATGGGTATTTTATATTATTTAGTTGTTATGACTGATAGTATAAGAGGGTAGTGGGATAGGAATTGAGATATCGATCTTTTCTGTTAACCTGGAATTATTTTCTTTTGCATTCTGTTGTTTACATTGTGTTCTTGTTGTGGTTACTCATTAAATTAAGTGAGTTCATAACAATACTCTAATGTTTGCTAACCAATTATACATGTATTCTATTAATTAATAGGGAGAGCACATTCTGATATTGTGATAAACAACATATGCGAGTGCTTTAATAGCAAAATAATAGACGGACGTGACACACCAATTATCAATTGCTTAGAGTTCATCCGGGAGTACATCATGAAGAGGATTGTGAATGTTGAAGAAGAAATTGACAAAGCAACAGGCCCTTTGACTCCAACAGCTACCAAGCTATTGCAAAAGATCAAAGATCAGGCAGAGGAGTATACAGCATCATTTTGTGGAAATGGGAAGTACCAAGTGAGTGGACCTTGGCAAGATCAGTGTGTAGTGAATGTGAATCAACGAACGTGTTCATGCAAGAAGTGGGAAATAACTGGAATGCCATGCAAACATGTTGTATCTGCAATCTGGGACATGAGGAGAAATAATGGTGCAATTGGTATTCCAGAAACCTTTGTTCATGAATGTTATTGGCTATCAACCTGGAGGAACATGTACTCTTTCAAAGTGGATCCGATAAATGGTAGAAGATTGTGGATTAAGTCACCTTGTCCAACTACTTTGTTGCCTCCAAAACACCATGTCCCAATAGGAAGACCAAAAAAGAAACGAAGGAAGTCAACTACAGAAAAAGAGAATATGATCAAAGGGAATACAGTTTCTAGAGCACAAAAAACTGTTACATGTACCAAATGTAACAACAAAGGACACAATGCCAGGACTTGCAAAGGGCAGTTACCAACTGTTGGGAAGAAGGGAAAAAAGAAGAATGAGAAAGGAAAAGAGAAGGATAAAGGAAAAGAGAATGAGAAAGGAAAACAGAAGAAGAAAGGAAAAGAGAAGGATCCATTGTAAACTCTTTTATCATGTGATGCTCTTATTTTGGTTAAGCTATTATGTAATGTGATGTTTGTATTGTGGTTAAACTATTATGTCATGTGATGTTTGTATTTTGATTAAACTGTATTGTGTTTAGTATCACCAAAACAATTGCAGTTGGTACTTAGACATTTGTTTTTGGTTAAACTCTTATGTAATGCTTTTGTTTTAATGTTATCTAATGGATCAATTATTGGTATGTTTTTGGTCATTTCATTTGGCATGTTTTTGGACATTTCATTTGGCATGTGTTTGGTCATTTCATTTAATGTTATATAATGGATCATTTGGCATGTTTTTTGGTCATTTCATTTGGCATGTTTTTTGGTCATTTCATTTGGCATGTTTTTGGTCATATGTTAAATGAAAAATACCAAAAGATTACAGTTGCATTGCATCTATTAATTGTACCAATGGATACCCTTTCTCTCCCAATTCCAGCAATACAAGATGGTAATAATCCATTGTAATCTTTTATAAGACAACAAAGTGCAACTATTAATTGTACCTAAATATACCATTTCATTAAAATGCAGCAATACAAACATGCTAATATTACCCTTTCATTAGATTATCTTCAACCAAAAACCATTACTGAAATACCTAATACTACAACTTGTAAACAATTATCCCAAAAAACAAAATCCAACTAACAATTAACAACATTTTAAGGTTCCGATTTTGGATTTCAAGTTCTTCATTCTGGATTTCAAGGTCACGATTTTGGATTTGAAGTTCTTCATTATGGATTTCAAGCTCAAGATTTTGGCTTTCAGCCTCATACGTATGCTTTTCTTCATCTACCCACGAAATAAATCCACTTCTTGGTCCCTGAAGTTTTCAATACCCTCGATTAGCACAAACTAGGGTTCATCCTAGAAATTACCAAAAAAATTGATAACTCAATACCTGTAAAGGGCATGCATAAAAAGGCCTACCAGGATTTCTCTTTGTTCCTGCAGTTCGTATGATCCCTACAGCTCCACACTTGCATTTCACCATAATCAATTTTGTGGATCTTCAATCTTCACGAGCAAAAGAAATGGAGTAGAAGAGGAGAACTGGAAGCACCGATTGAGAAAAGAAGGAAGGAGAAGTAGTTTTAAGTCCGTTGTAGGGTTGAAAGGACAAAAATGCCCCCAGCGTGCCACTCACGTGAGTAGTTCCTAACCCCAAATAAGACGGAAAGTTAACTGAAGGACTAGGCGGGTAACGAAATAAAGTTATAGGGATTGTCCGAGTTAAAAATTCTTTCCAGGGACGAAGCGTGCAAGTAAGAGCAAACCATAGGGACCAACCGTGTAATTTTCTCTAAAAATATTTAAGGTCAAAGTTGACGAATAAAGACTTCAAAAGTCAAAAGTGGACAATAATTATGGGACGGAGGGAGTATATAATATTGTTATGATACGTTTGTTAACACGTGTTCTAACCCGAAAATCATCACTACCACCTCGTTATCACCCAAGAACACACATACAACGTGAGTTCATACCCCCCCCCCCCCATATTTTTCCAAGCTTTTTCAATGTTGGGGGGGGGGGGGGGGGGGAATACAAGTAAAACACAAGAAATCTTGTGTTTAAAAATATAAATTGTTTATTTATTTTCTTACTGTAATATACCGTTAAACGTGAAATTTACTAAACTTGCAAAATATTGTTGCTATTAAATTTACAAAAGATTTGTCAAAAACATGTTGAGACGCAATGATTTTCACAACAACACGGAAAAACAAACTTATAAACTATAATAGGTATAGTTTATGGAACAAATGAACTATTTTACAAAGTTACTTGTTATTTACTAAAAGGTTTTCCACTTTATGTAAACTAGTTAATACATGATTGTGAACCGCTTGATGTACCAAATTTGGTCCCCGTTAAAAACCTAATTATAACCAGAGTCTCCTGGAGGGAGAGCGTGAGTTTGTGTATAGATCTATACGGGACTGAATATCCCACGCCCTGACTGTTAGCTACAATTGGAACAGAAGTTCAGGGGTGACAAATGTTATTAACTTTACGACGCCTAAAGAACATCGTGTAGACCATTAGTCATATTAGTATGGTTATAATGAATATTCACCATAAGTATTAACAAATTTTTTACATAAAGATATACTCTTACATAGTATTAAGTGAAAATAACTCTGTGATTACTTAGCACGTACATCAAGGTTATATACAGTTAATGTCCGGTAGACAGTGGAGTGTGTGATTTCTACCTCATTCCTTGTTCCTTGTTTGGTTGTGGGCTTAGGGCAGATTCACGCAGTCGATTGTCTATTCGATCTCGATTATATATAACTTGTACTAAGTAACCATAGGAGGGTATTAACTTCATATCTAGTTTACAGTGCAAACATGTCTTCAGTTAGTTTTATTTTTGAATAAAACTACATATCATTAAATTAAGTATGGCATTAATACTTGTAGTTTTCGGTCTTGGAAAGTTTAAAACTACAATTCATTTTTATGGAAAATATAGGATTTTCCAGGATAAACATCATTATTTTACAAAACAACACTTTACAGTTGAACAGGTGGAACTAGGAACATACTTACAAAAGGTTCAACACTTATTTACAAACTAGTATAACTTAAAGGACCTTTAATTGTTAATTCTATGATTTCCTTAATTTATACATCAGAGTTATATATAAATAATGTCTGATAGACAGTGGAATGTGTGGTTTCCGCCTCATTTCCTGTTCCTTGTTTGGTTGTGGGCTTAGGGTAGATCCACACATTCAACGGTGCGTTCGATATTAGTTTATATATAACTAGTATAAATTAAGTGGTTATAGAAGGAACTGGTATAGTCATAATTCTTACTAAGAAAATACAGGATTTTCTTAAGGAACACTTTCATCATATATCAAAGGACTATTACAGTTAACTCTGTAAGTACCTAGTGAATACGTCAAGGTTATATACAATAAGGATCCGATAAACAATGGGATGTGTGATTTTTGCCTCATTTCCTGTTCCTTGTTTGGTTGTGGACTTGGGGCAGAACCACACAATCGATTTTCAGTTCGATCTGGATTGTATATAACTTGGATACACTAAGTACTCGTAGAAGGAACTACTAAGAGTCATTTTACTTATCATTCTTCACATCAGAAAATATAGGATTTTCTAGAGCAATACCTCATGTTTTACAAAGAATAAAGGACTTGTTTTCTAAAACAAAATACTTATGAACTCACCAACTTTAATGCTGACACTTTTTCAAAACACTTGTATTCTCAGGAAAGTTAGTAGAGAGGTACCCTATCAGGCGTTGCGAAGACGAAGTATTACGTATTAAGTTTTGTTATAGTCTCAATGTAAATCAAGCAATGTTTTGAAAACAATGTAATTATATATTATCAATACAATGGTTGTTGTTGCTTTGATTACTATTATGAAATTGTTGTGATACTGTATATGACGTCCTCCGCCCCTGAACGTTTCCACCGTTCCATTTTTGGGGTGTGACATGATATATCAAGCCTTATGATTTTGTATTGGATTGGTTCTATCTATGAAGGTCATAAAGATAAGTCAAGGCGATATTATTGATTTGAAACTCGTGTATGGAATCACTTTTTATTTGGAGAATATGGTAGGTCACTTGCAGTTGGGATTTAATATTCTTAGAGTACATGATTTGACCCTGTTGCGTAGCTCTCGTCTGAGTCTAACCATTACATAGATGAGTCTTCTACTCGAAGGATTATTTGAGCCGTTTGTCAAGTATAAGTGCTCTGCAACAATAATTGGTCCATGATTCTATTTTTGTAGTGGGAACCTCCGCGTATCAGAAGTTGCGTAGTCGGTTGTGGTTGGTTTTGAGCATTCTAACCCTCCTAAGTGTACATGCAACCCTAAATACCTTGGATCTATGTTTTCTCTATTATACATGAAAATAATATTCCAACGTATTATTCTAACTAGCATACAAAACATTGATTCATATGGAATAATATAAGTTAGAAGACATACCTTTTGATGTAGCTTGATTCCATGGAGCTTAAGAGCCTAGTGCCTCAAGTGTGACGCCTCAAATGGTTCACACAACATCAAATGCACTTTGAATAACTTAGAGAGAAATAAACCACTTCAGGAAATTGGCTAGCCCTCACCATTCCTTCATAGTGTCCGATTTTTGCAAAGAATAAGATGCCTATATAGTGTGTCACAATTAGGGTTACACCATGTAAACCCTAATTGTCATGGCCTTTCATTTCAATGATCCATGGGTACAAAAAACACCATGGAACATCCATGGAGTATCCTATGGGTTTTAGCCCAACTTCATAATCGATGGAGCATTAGTCCACTATACAAGTATGGATGATTTACACAATCAACCCATATATTTAATTACTCTCCTTTTGATCACTGAATTAATTCCAAATTAATTCTTGATCAATACTAATTAAATAATGTTATTAATATATTAGAACTTATAATATATTAACAAACCTTAAGTGTTATTTCTCTCATTTTAGTCTATCCAAATGCATGATGCCATGCAACCAAAATGGACCATGCCAATTGGGTCAAGTACATACCAATTATAGTTGTGGACTTAGACACTAATCCCACAGTCTCCCACTTGGATAAGTCTAAAACTATTATTGCGTATGACTTCAAAACCCTGACTAGCAATCGTAGCTCTTAAAAGTTGCTGCCGTCGAACTCTGAACAAATCAATGACGCGTCCATCAGAGAAGAGATCATATATTCCTCCATTCTAGATATCATTTGGACTGAGACATGGATTATAATCATTCTCTCTGTCCATTTGTTGTTTCCCGATTTCCGATTTATGACGACCGACTAACTGAACAAATCAAATCAGGCCTGGCTTGGCCAAGCACTTTGGGTGTCATCACTAATCAATGAGGGGCCCACAAATATCGATTTTATCCCTTTAAGGGTAAAAGGAATGGATAACATTCAACTCATATGGCTTGTTCTACTACTTTTTGAATCATACACAAAGACACGTTTTATAACACCGAGTTACCAAATGCATTTTCGTGCAATCAATGTATAACCAACTCATAGTAACAACTCATATCTCTAGGTTTAAAGAATATAGGATATTATCGTCTCATGATCACTCGTGATAAAATCCATGAAGTGATTCAAATGAGCGTGGGTTGAATCCAATACTCAGAACTTATGAGCACTCATGAATGTTGCAGCAACTCTTGCTATGTCCACTACCTTGGACATCTACAAACCAACTTTAGGACAGTCTTGATTCATATCTACTTCCAACATATGACCGACCATGGATGGTTTGAATAACTTAGTCATTCAGGAAGAATGATCTAGTTATTCTGGAAGTCAAAACATGCAAAGTGAAACACTAGAATAATCGAATCCAATATGGTCTCAGAACTTATGAATATAAATAAAAACACCTTTTATTTATCACCATATTGATTACCCATCATTCATTGCATACTATTTCAAACTATCAACTTTATACTTGAATTAAAAAAATAGTTGTCCCATACTCCAAGCATGTACACTAAGTTTTCTAAACACTAGTCATGCCATACACCAAGTATGCACACTATGTTTTCCAAACATTAGTTATGCCATACACCAAGTATGCACACTAAGTTTGTCTATGATCTTCACTTTGTGAAATAGATCGATTGAACATAATTCCAATGTTTCTCATTTCACAATCCCAAATCCTTACCGCAAATGCAAGAATTCCAAATTCCCACCATTTACCTAAATCTTGTCAGATTCTAAACTTATATGCATTGATCCTCTTGTAATTATTATGCACAAAGTCACAAAGACATGTCAACAGACATTATAGAGTATTCCAACGTAGATCATTCCATGGAAATGAAGTCTCATATTCAAAGTACATTGCTTTGAAAATCCTTCTTGCATTAAGTTTCCTAATCTTACACAGATTTAACGAATAACTTCCACCTATGGGAATATTTCCATATTCTCATTTTGACTATCACATCTGAACAAGAGTTACCTCTTTTCAGAATATGTCAATAAGGTCCTTCCAAAATTAACACTATACTTCCAACTGTCCTTGAGCAACCAATCTTTGGTAAACCTAAGATTGTCGTCGACAATTGCTTAATCATTTTAGTCATATCCAATTCTAGACTTTTCCCTTCTTAATTCCCTGAGCATTTGGAAAAATTTATAAAGGATAAATATTATAGCACATGCAATCGATCCTATATCCGGAGCATATGGGACATGATTCATGATGTCTCACATAAAGACATGATACTAGACTAGTCTTTTGCTATAATATTTCTATTTCTATTTGCCAAGTTCTCATAATTCAGATTATGAAAAGTGATGCCGTTATCATAATCGAATTTTAGAACCCAAATAATGGACTGTAACATTCATAAATTTCACGCCAATTTCAAACTTTTTAAAACATAAATAAAATTCAATTAATATTTTTACAAAATGTTTTCTAATCAATATCCATCAGAGTGTCCCAAAATTATAACGTAAGGATGAGGAGCGGTACGGTCACACCGTTGCCTTGCCACAGTCTCATGAAGTACCTGAAACAATAACTGGAAACTGTAAGCCCAAGGGCTTAGTGAGCTACCCCCAAAATACCAATACCACACTAACAATACCATATCAGTAACAACCAATCAAACAATCATGCATACTGGGCCATCAGCCGAACTGGACCGCCCTATTGGGCCTGCAGTCTATCTAAATCTATTTCGAGCCTTCTGCATGACTGGTCCGCCTCAAGGGCCTGCAGTCTCCCCGGACCGCTCGTAGGGTATGTTGTCCTTCAGCACAAAGCAAGACTGCCTCAACCCAACCAACAAGCAATTAACCATGTGTGCATAACTATCACATACTGGCATATACAAACATCACATATTTGTCACCTTGATCATCAACTATAAAATCCTCTCGTAACTAGAGTACCGACCTAGAAGGTCACTACATACCAATCCTTACAAATCATGAAAGCATAACATACTATCTATCCTGATTCCGATCTAACATATTAAAATCATATGTAACATACCAAGACAACCGATCTAACCGATCTTTAGCATAGCAACCATCCTAAACAGGATGAATTCTAACATACCAATAACATAGCAACCATCCTAAACCAGGATGAAATCTAACATGGCAAAAACATAGCAACTATCCTAAACCAGAATGCAAATCATAAAGGGCCGGCCTTGGTGCCGTAGACCCTATCGATATAGTGAGGACAACTCACCTCGCAAATGTCGATTCGAAAGGTAACTCCAACTATCGGATCACTTGACACAGGCTCCACCACCTATAACCATAGCACAAAACATTCATAATTCCTTACCCTTATGAGGCACTCCATAGCCTCCTAATAAATTCCTGATCAAGGTCAAAGTCCTCGGTCAAGGTCAACAGTCCATGTTGACCTCGACTCGCCGAGTACAGTCGGCCACTCGCCGAGTCCATGGAGCACATTCCAACTCGCCGAGTCATCGGAGTGACTCGTCGAGTTCCTTCGAATCCCGATCAATCCTTAAGGCCACCTGTCAAGTTTCCTCCTTGCAACTCGACGGGTATACACGCAACCATATCCTTGGTTAAACTCATCCGACTCGTCGAGTTGTTCTTGAACTCGTCGAGTTTTATGGCCATCTTCATCCAACTTGCCGAGTTGTTCAAACAACTCGTCGAGTTCACGGCTTCCTTCATCTGGCTCGTCGAGTTCGATGCACATCTTCATATGACCCGCCGAGTCGGCTTCGCGAGTCGCCGAGTCCTTTCAGTCATTTCAACATGCAGACATCTTTAAGCCATGGCAAGGCCCCAAATTACATATCCAACCCCCTTAGGCCTGCTTATCACATAAAGTTGCAAACTTTACGTGCATGCATTGCTTCACAAGCTCCAAATACCAAAACCATACTTTTAATGGGTGTTCATGGACCAAGGGAACCCAAATCTTGACTAAGGTTGGAACTTTATGCTTGTATGCTCCAAGGAGGGTCCAAATCTGAAGTTATAACTTCAGATCTAGCCCATAGATTGACATACAAACTTAATACCCTCATAGAACCCCTAAACTCATTCAAAGATAAGGTCTAGACTAAAATAGCTCAGGGTAATAGTTTAATACCTTCCTAAGAGATGTCCACAGCAGAAGAATTCGGGTCTCCTCCCAGCTCCTAGCCTTAATCACTTGTTTTCCCCAAACTCTTACACCAAAATCTTCTCCCAAAGCTTCAATACACAAAGGCACACACACATGAGTAAGAGATGCAAAGGGGGATGCCAAGGAACTGAAAGAGGCTTGAGCTTCTTTAAATAGGGGTGCAAACCCTGGAAATTAGGGTTTCTCCTTTCCAGCTCCTACTCGCCAAGTCCCACAAAGGACTCGCCGAGTAGCTCACTTAATTCGCGATCCCACCCACTGCTACTCGACGAGTAGGGCTACCGACTCGTCGAGTAGGGCCAAAACCAAGAAGTTTTTATTTAAAAATAATACCTGAGAATTGGGGCGTTACAACTCTTCCCTACTTGAACTAGACTTCGCCCTCGAAGTCTGCTGGGATAAATAACGACGGGTAATGCTCGCGCATCTCCGCCTCCGGCTCCTATGTCCATTCGGATCCCTTCCGATGTTCCCACTGTACCTTCACTAAGGGTATTTCTTTGTTCCGCAAAATCTTCTTCTTGCTTTCCAGAATGGCCACTGGCCTTTCCACATAATTCAGACGCTCATTGACCTGAATATCATCCAACGACACAACTGCCCCCTGGTCCATAACGCACTTTCGCAATTGCGAAACATGAAATCTGTTGTGGATCCGGCTAAGCTCCTCCGGAAGCTCTAACCTATAAGCCACCTTGCCAACCCTAGCAACAATCCTGAACGGCCCGATGTAACGAGGAACCAATTTTCCCCTCTTCCTGAAGCGGATCACTCCCTTCCAGGGTGAGACCTTCAGGAGAACCATGTCACCCACCTGAAATTCCAGCTCAAATCGGCGTGGGTCGGCACAAATTTTCTGCCGACTCTAAGCGGTATGCAGTCGCTGTCTAATTTGTTGTATCATCTCATTAGTTTGCAGAACTACCTCTGACCGACCCATCACCCTATGCTCAATCTCCCCCCCAGCAGACTGGGGTCCTACACTTCCGCCCATACACCAGCTCGAAAGGCGGGGCGCCGATACTGGAATGATAGTTGTTGTTGTAGGCGAACTCTACAAGCGGCAGGTGGGAATCCCAACTCCCACCGAAATCAATGACGCACACCCTCAACAGATCTTCAAGGGTCTGAATGGTCCGCTCACTCTGCCCATCAGTCTACGGATGGAACGTTGTACTGAAATGCAGCCTCGTACCTAGTTCCTCGTTGAACTTTTGCCAAAAACGGGAAGTAAATCAGACATCCCGATCGGAAACTATGGAAACTGGAACCCCATGGCGAGAGACAATCTCGCGGATGTATAGGTCGGCCAACTTTTCCGCCGACGAACTCTCCCGTATAGCTAGGAAATGGGCACTCTTGGTCAATCGATCCACGATAACCCATATAGCGTCGAAACCCCTTGCCGTCTTTGGCAACTTCGTGATGAAATCCATCGTTATCCGTTCCCATTTCCACTTGGGAATCTCCAGGGGCTGCAACTTACCATCCAACCTCTGGTGCTCGGCCTTGACCATCCTACAGGTCAAGCACCTCTTAACAAACCAAGCAATGTCTCGCTTCATGCCAGGCCACCAATAACTCGAACTCAGATCACGGTACATCTTGGTGGCTCCCGGATGAATAGAGAAGCGAGACTTATGAGCTCCTCCATCACTGTCTGCCGGACCCCTCATGTCATCGAAACCCAAACCCGACCGTAACGGTTCAAAAATCCACGACTATGCTCAACAAACAGGGCGCTTTCGCCCTTAATCTTCTCCAACTTCCAGTTCTTTGGCCTTATACCCTCAATCTGAGCATCCCTGACCAGACCCACCAGCGGGGAATACACCGCTATCCTCATACACCTGGCTGGGGTCGAGGACCCAGCTGACTTGCGGCTTAGAGCATCCGCAACCACGTTCACTTTACCAGGATGGTAAAGGATCTCACAATCATAGTCCTTGACTACATCCAGCCACCTGCGCTGCCTCATATTCAGGTTCAGCTGATCCATCATGTGCCTCGAACTCATGTGATCTGTGTATATGGTACAACGGACCCCGTATAGATAGTGCCTCCAAATCTTGAGAGCGAAGACCACTGCTCCCAACTCAAGATCATGCGTGGGGTATCTCATCTCATGCGGCTTCAACTGCCGCGATGCATAAGTTATCACTCGTCCCCTATGCATGAGGACTGCCCCTAAGCCAGTGATGGACGCATCACAATATACCACGAAATCCTCCACTCCCTTAGGGAGTGTCAACACTGGCACCTCGCATAACCGCTGCTGGAGGGTCTCAAACGCCCTCTGCTACTCCGGGCCCCACTGGAAATCCACTCCCTTCCTCGTTAGACGAGTGAGGGGTACGGAAACCTTGGAGAAATCACGAATGAATCTCTGATAATACCCTGCTAAGCCCAGGAAACTCCTGATGTCTGAGGGAGATCCCAGAGTCTCCCACTGCATAACTGCCTCCACCTTGGCGGGATCGACCAAAATCTCATCCTGGTTAACGAGATGTCCAAGGAACTGAACCTCGCGCAACCAGAACTCACACTTTGAGAACTTGGCATAAAGTTGTTCTCGTCGCAGCACCTCCAACAGCTCCCTGAGATGTTCCTCATGTTGCTCTCGGGTCTTGGAATACACCAAGATATCATCTATAAACACAATGACCGAGCGATCGAGCATCAGTCTGCAGACTCGGTTCATCAGATCCATGAAAACTGCTGGCGCGTTGGGGAGTCCAAACGGCATCACCACGAACTCGTAATGACCATAACGAGTCTGGAACGTGGTCTTCTCCACGTCTTCCTCCCTCACCTTGACCTGGTGGTATCCTGATCTCAAATCGATCTTAGAAAACCAAGATGCACCCTGCAGCTGGTCGAAAAGATTGTCTATCCTTGGGAGCGGATAACGGTTCCTCACCGTTAACTTATTCAACTCCCTATAGTCAATGCACATCCTCTGCGAACCATCCTTCTTCCTGAATAAGAGGATCGGTGCACCCCAGGGTGAGCTACTCGGACGAATAAATTGCTTACCCAGCACTTCCTGCAACTGATATGATAGCTCCAGCATCTCTGGCGGTGCCAAACGGTAAAACACCTTGGCGATAGGGGCCGCACCTGGCACTAGATTGTGACAACCCAATATTTCGAGACAATATGATGGAACACAAGTCAAATTTATATCAAAATTTTACTTTCCTAAAATCTTATTTGCGTTAAATAAAGTAGTGGGAATCGTATCAATGTTTTCGTACATATAAAGAACCCTAAAATCCGAGTTATAACGAAGAAGTTATGACCAATCGAAGATTCTCGGCAAAACCGGCAACACTGATAGACGTAAAACGCGAACTTTCAATACAATAATGTTTAGCCTTAGGTATCTAAATGAAAGTTTTAGATATCATTAAACTGTAAACGTACATCAAAAGAACATCCAAATCTGACTTCGTATGAGGAAGTTATGATTTTTGTAAGTTACGGATATAGAAGTAGACAGCTAAAAACTCGAACTAGAGATCGAGAGACTTTTAGCCGACACAAACTAAATGAGAATCGAAGGTCTCAACAATAGAAGCGCAACGGTAAAAAGTCTGACAGAAACGGACGTCGGATGAAAAAGTTATGGAACTTTAATGGACTTTTCCTATCCTGACGTATTAAAAATATAATATTAAAAATAAAGTCAAAATTTGCCAACGGAGTCTAAACAAAACTTGTAGATCGTAGTCTCAGCTTCGTGTGGATATTAAGAACATCGAAAACGGAGTTCGTATGACGAAGATATGAATTTTAGAAGTTTGCTAAATAATAAATATATAAATTTAAAATGAATTCCGGTATTATCCGAAGGGGAGTCACCGGCCTGATCCAAGTTACGCCCAGCGTAACCGGGTGCTAGGCCTCGGTTCGGCCACGTCGCCCCTACTCCTCTATGCCCTCCCATCCGAAGTACGTAAGCGATGACGTCTCGTACCCCCCGCGTACCGAGGTCTTTCAGCCCCTATATAAAGGGTGCGAGGGTGCCGGCCATATTTGCTAATTTCCTTCCTTTCTCGTGCCGAAGCTCTGCGTTTCAACCCTCGGAGTCATCCCAAGGGCCCGTTTTTCATATCCAAGTTTGGAAGGAAGTTTTACGCTCCCGAGATTCCCGAGAATCCTGAGAAATCCGCTTTCTCGAGTAGAATTTCTGCTCGGTTTTCGTCTCGCTTTCTTCAATCTATCAGGTGAGTTCATACCCCTACAACCACACTTTAAATGCTTTTTAAACACTTTTAAGGGGGGAATACAAGTAAACACACGACTAAAATCCTGTGAAACATCGATCTTTTGCTATACTTTTCATACTGTTGTTTTAACTATCTTATGAAGTCATCATCATGCAAAACACCTCACAACACAGCTTTACCCTCTTGGGATACAATATGTTTTATAAATAGAAATAATGTTTTATTTATACGTTTACATACAAATACATCATATCAAGGTAACATTCTTTAATAAATCATTTTATGCATTCAAAGAACTTATGATTTATGCTTTGTCAAACATTGTGAAAAAGGATAAACTTTGCATACAAAACTACTACTCTAATACAGACTTAGTTGAGAATCCGTGAGACATGTATATCTTCAAATAATACCTTTTTGCTAAAAGGTACCGCTAAAAGTCCTGTCTATAACCAGAGTCTCCCGTTCGGAGAACGTGTCAAATGTGTATAGATCTATACGGGAAGTCATGATCCCGCGCCCTAACTGTTAGCTACAGTCCGTCCTTTGGGGTGACAGTTTGTCATAACGCTACGACGCCTGAAGAACGTCGCTACAGGCATATTATGTTTAGTATGGTTATAAAACTCATTGGATATACAATTATTATGGTATTAGGCTTTTATGAACGAGTAGCTATTAAAACTATTCTTCATCTAACAAGTGCGATCTTCGTATAGCTTTATTATATAAAACTATGCCACACCTTTTAAGCACGTCGGTTGCTTGCGATTTTCGGTCTTAGAGACTGCCAGTTATGTTAGGAAAATAAGGGTTTTTCCTGCATCTAAAACAAACAACTAATAGGAAAATAAGGGATTTTCCTGGTGCAATTATTTACGACTTGTAACACGAACATTCATATGCATTTCATACTTTTATAAGAAAATAAGGGTTTTTCTTGGAAAACACAACAAATCATATCTCAACTATTAGGGAAAATATGGGATTTTCTGGATCTAATACATTCATTTCAACACAACGAATCATAACTCTTTTCATTTGAAAATACCACGTTTTCTGGAAAACATACACAAACTTTCGAATGGCGTGCATTTTCTCAAAACACTACTTATGAACTCACCAACTTAATTGTTGACACTTTCTCTTTGAAATAACACTTATTCTCAGGGAACCGCTAAGTAGGTTTGGAAATCAACTTTTGGGGATTAAATGTGCTGATGTTAATTACTTCTTTTGAAAGATGTTTATGTATTTATCTTTTGAACATGTAACGAATACAATTATGTAAATATTTTGGAAACCTTAATATATATGGTGGTGTGTACTTTCCTTTCTATGAACTGTTATGATACTGAATATGACATCCTCCACCCCCAAACGTTTCCGCCGTTTTGGTTTGGGGGTGTGACAGATTGGTATCAGAGCATCGTTTATAGTGAATTAAGTATATCAAAACCATTTTGGTATACAACTATAAACACAACTGGGCAAAAACACTCTGAGTAAGAGTCATACTTTTAAAATTAAATTTATTTAATTTTTGAAAAGTGGGCATGCATGCATTTCATATTAATAACAGGGTCAGTATCATAATTAAAACAATATAGAAGTATTAAAAATAAGTTGTGCAGTACAGGTATGCCTTGGGACATGTAATCGGAACTGGGAAGAATATAGCCTGATCAACTATATTTGTGCAAGAGCCGACTAACGTATGCCAAGGAGTGTCTGCAATGGACAACAAATTTAAAACTTACCAAAAGCATATCGTAAAATAATACTAACGGAGTATTCGAGTGCCTTCAACCATTAAACTTAAGAGTAATTTCCATGTGCTTTAGCTTATAGTCAATTCTTAACCCTATTCTCGTATAGACTCAAATGGCTGGATTCCATCACCCCGGTGACCCATACTACCCCAACCAAGGTAATGGAGAAAGGATAGAGAATGATCTTGATGAAGGAATGCAAGAAGAATCAGACTCAGATCCCGAGGACAATAACCTACCCTTAACGGCTCCAATTCAAAATCCTAATCCTCGACCGTAATTTCATGGCTCGACGACCCTTTGGGCAACTAACCTGAATAGGTGGAGCCGCGAACAAGATCAACCCCTTCCATTCAACGGAGACCGAAGCTTCTACAATCTAAGCGAGGGAGGCTCAGCAGACAGAGCCCTTCCTATATTGGTTCGTCGGATTTCTCGCATTGGCGAACAAGGACGGACGACCATCCATCGAACTGAGGAGAATGATGCGAACACTGGAGTCAACACAGTTCGCATCCGACAGTTAGGATTAGCTCATGGGAGAATCATAAATCGAAATGAAGCGTTGCAGAGAGAGCAAAGGGTAACTCAAACCGAAGTGATAGAACTTCGGGCACGCCAGGCAAGACATGAACTACGTATGCTCGAGATGGAGCGTCAGTTGGCGGAATCTAAGGCCAATGTAGCCAGCTCGCGTAACAAATAATACCTGTCTGACTTCCGAAATTTTGTCATAGCATAAGACCTCAGATAAAGTCCTTACTTTTCTTAACCTTGTAATCGGAGACCTTTATATAGGTCAAATTTTCCTAACTACAAAATGTAACGCACCATGTTTTATAATATATATGATGTATTTCCTTTATTAAACCCTTTGCATACCCCTCAAATTCATGAGTTTATTTACTCTCCTTATGAGTCGAACTCAGAACCCTATTCAAGGGTTAACCAAACTTCTAACAAATCACTAATGGGCAACTTTCGAATCATTAAAACTTATAACTTTTCTTGTTATTTCCTTATCAAAACAATGTCTCCTCGTAGATCAGCACGTAGAAACGCAACCCCACCACCACCTCCCCAATATGACCCCAACATAGTGCAATCTGCTATCACTGCGGCAGTAACAGCTCACTGTCTCAAGCAAACTTTAGCGGCACAGCAAGGGCCGGAAATAATCAACTTACTAACGCAACCCCATTCCTACAATTGGACACCGCCACTTTGCAAGCTACAGTTATAGCCACAGTGGCAGCCATCATAGCATATAATAACTCGGTCAACTCAAGCAGGGAAGGAAACTATATCAAAAATCCTAATCAAAGAAACAATCGAAGCTACCTACCAGTAGCTACCTATAAGAATACCGCAAGGTGCGAACACAAGAACATGAAACGAAAACCCTGGAGCGAGAAGGGAGGTAAACCAACTCAAAGAAATGCCAAAAAGCAATCAAAAAACCATACACCTACACCCACAAGGTCGTACAAAGGCAACCAGCCTAAGTGCAACCGATGCAACTTTCATCATCACGGACCCTGCCGTGAAATGCATTGTTTTAGGTGCAATAAAAAGGGACACACCGTCCGCTACTGCAGAGAACTAGCCCAACCAACGGCTCTAGCCACAATGTGGGAGTAGACCGTGCTTGTTATGAGTGCGGAGTAACGGGACCCCTCCGAAGGGACTGCCCGGAGTCAAACATCATGAATGCTGGTGGAGGAGGCCGAGTATTCGCAATGGGCCAAGAGGTGGCTATTGTAGACCCCACGGTTATTCTGGGTACATTTCTCCTCGATAACTTATTTGCATACATTCCATTTGATAGTAGGGACGCAGAGGAGTTTCGTGAATCACAAGTTTAAAAATCTACTCGAACAAACACCCCAATCATTCAATAGAACTTTCATAGTAGTAATAATAGAGATAGACTAAAAAGCACTAAAAACACATACGTATAATTCATTATCCCACTAACATGCGTCTTACAATGAGAAGTACCGACAAAGGAGTCGAGAGTTCCGATGGTAGTACCAAACCGGGAAACCAACAAATGGCAACAGTCATAGACTTGCGAAGCCATAAGACCGAAAGGAAGAGACGATATCGTCAAAGGAGCGCAAGAGATCCCAAAGACTTGCCATGCCACATCAACAAGTGGCAACTCCTGCAGAACGCTTTAGGAAGCAATTTCCAAGGTGGTGTAATGAGGAAGACACTCGTGCCCACTTAACACTGGCTAAACACCTCACTCCCGCCACCAAGGCTAGCACTAGCCAGTCATGCCACCAATGCGGGGAGATAGGGCACCTCAAGAAGGATTGCCCTATAATAAAGAACTCTGGCGTAGACGGTAGGATTCTCAGGATCACAGTTGCAGGAGAACCTACTCCGAACCCACATTAATGTAATTTAGGCGTTTCGTTGTAACAGACTTATAAACCATCCAAAACTAGTGCAACCAGAGCCTTGTCTTTTGCGGGATCCCGTCGGTATAGGGATGCTCATGCTGCGTATACTTGCCTTTTGTAGTATACCTTATTCGCAGCAATAGTCTTGTAGTAGTCTAAAGTACTGTAACTCTGTTGATGGTTGCACGGTTATGTTTTGTCTATAAACGTCTTTTGTTCAAATCTAATGTCTTTAACTTTCCTTATGATTCTGACATTATCATATGACTTGATTCAATTTGATTCTCACAAAAACAGCTTCATACGTACATCTCTTTCTTCGAAATCACCTTTCCAGTGAAGCCGTCATATCAGAACACCAATTACTCATGAATGGAGTACCTCATAGTTCTTTTCCTTTCCGAAGAAATCCCTGAAGTGCCACTCGTACAGTACGTTAAGTTCAAATCCAAAGATCCATATGGTTGATCTGTCACTGATGAATGTATACTTAGGGGTGATATATAATCAAGGTTCTACAGGTTTAGAATTGACGATTCCACTTTAACTTCTTTTTCCTCGATGGGATGTGAGCTTAAAGAAGAATCAGTTATTCGACTACCTTTTCAATCTTAATTATATACGACTCGTATACAGGAGATTATGATCGTTGAACCATGTATGAGTTCTAATATGAACTTTAGGACGGAGACTGCCTAAGACTACGAGTGATCGTCCTGCCATACAAATAAACTTAGAAGCCCAACACATGCCCTTTCTGTCGATTGGTACAAGAGAGACAGATACAACAAAAATACCTATCCTTTTTCCTTAATTCGGGAGTAATCATACTTTCTTTTAGATCTTCATGACATCTAATCCACTTCCAAGATTTTGACATCAAAATCAGTATGAATTGGTTGTATTCTTATGCAAGAGGAAAGGTCACTGCCTATACCTCAAGACAGCTAAAGACACAAGAAGTTAACTATACAACACATGATCTTGAGTCAGGAGCAGCAGAAATTACTTTGAAGATGAGGAGACACTACTTGTAGGGTACAAGATGTACTACTCTCACAGTCCACAAAAACATTCAACATATGTTCGACCAAGAAGAATTATCATGCCAGTGAAGTCAAACGAAAGAAGCAAAGTCATATCCCGATAGTGAAAGGTTCGTTGGACTGCCAAGCGAGGAACCGAGTTCAATTAAGAACATGAGGAGCAAATAAAACTTCTATCCGTAGCACGAACTCTAATTTCGGGACGAAATTCCCTCTAACGGGGGGATGATGTGACAACCCGATATTTCGAGACAATATGATGGAACACAAGTCAAATTTATATCAAAATTTTACTTTCCTAAAATCTTATTTGGGTTAAATAAAGTAGTGGGAATCGTATCAATGTTTTCGTACATATAAAGAACCCTAAAATCCGAGTTATAACGAAGAAGTTATGACCAATCGAAGATTCTCGGCAAAACCGGCAACACTGATAGACGTAAAACGCGAAGTTTCAATACAATAATGTTTAGCCTTAGGTATCTAAATGAAAGTTGTAGATATCATTAAACTGTAAACGTACATCAAAAGAACATCCAAATCTGACTTCGTATGAGGAAGTTATGATTTTTGTAAGTTACGGATATAGAAGTAGACAGCTAAAAACACGAACTAGAGATCGAGAGACTTTTAGCCGACACAAACTAAATGAGAATCGAAGGTCTCAACAATAGAAGCGCAACGGTAAAAAGTCTGACGAAAACGAACGTCGGATGAAAAAGTTATGGAACTTTAACGGACTTTTCCTATCCTGACGTATTAAAAATATAATATTAAAAATAAAGTCAAAATTTGCCAACGGAGTCTAAACAAAACTTGTAGATCGTAGTCTCAGCTTCGTGTGGATATTAAGAACATCGAAAACGGAGTTCGTATGACGAAGATATGAATTTTAGAAGTTTGCTAAATAATAAATATATAAATTTAAAATGAATTCCGGTATTATCCGAAGGGGGAGTCACCGGCCTGATCCGAGTTACGCCCAGCGTAACCGGGTGCTAGGCCTCGGTTCGGCCACGTCGCCCCTACTCCTCTATGCCCTCCCATCCGAAGTACGTAAGCGATGACGTCTCGTACGCCCCGCGTACCGAGGTCTTTCAGCCCCTATATAAAGGGTGCGAGGGTGTCGGCCATATTTGCTAATTTCCTTCCTTTCTCGTGCCGAAGCTCTGCGTTTCAACCCTCGGAGTCATCCCAAGGGCCCGTTTTTCATATCCAAGTTTGGAAGGAAGTTTTACGCTCCCGAGATTCCCGAGAATCCCGAGAAATCCGCTTTCTCGAGTAGAAGTTCTGCTCGATTTTCGTCTCGCTTTCTTCAATCTATCAGGTGAGTTCATACCCCTACAACCACACTTTAAATGCTTTTTAAACACTTTTAAGGGGGGAATACAAGTAAACACACGACTAAAATCCTGTGAAACATCGATCTTTTGCTATACTTTTCATACTGTTGTTTTAACTATCTTATGAAGTCATCATCATGCAAAACACCTCACAACACAGCTTTACCCTCTTGGGATACAATATGTTTTATAAATAGAAATAATGTTTTATTTATACGTTTACATACAAATACATCATATCAAGGGTAACATTCTTTAATAAATCATTTTGTGCATTCAAAGAACTTATGATTTATGCTTTGTCAAACATTGTGAAAAAGGATAAACTTTGCATACAAAACTACTACTTTAATACATACTTAGTTGAGAATCCGTGAGACATGTATATCTTCAAATAATACCTTTTTGCTAAAAGGTACCTCTAAAAGTCCTGTCTATAACCAGAGTCTCCCGTTCGGAGAACGTGTCAAATGTGTATAGATCTATACGGGAAGTCATGATCCCGCGCCCTGACTGTTAGCTATAGTTCGTCCTTTGGGGTGACAGTTTGTCATAACGCTACGACGCCTGAAGAACGTCGCTACAGGCATATTATGTTTAGTATGGTTATAAAACTCATCGGATATACAATTATTATGGTATTAGGCTTTTATGAACGAGTAGCTATTAAAACTATTCTTCATCTAACAAGTGCGATCTTCGTATAGCTTTATTATATAAAACTATGCCACACCTTTTAAGCACGTCGGTTGCTTGTGATTTTCGGTCTTAGAGATTGCCAGTTATGTTAGGAAAATAAGGGTTTTCCTGCATCTAAAACAAACAACTAATAGGAAAATAAGGGATTTTCCTGGTGCAATTATTTACGACTTGTAACACGAACATTCATATGCATTTCATACTTTTATAAGAAAATAAGGGTTTTTCTTGGAAAACACAACAAATCATATCTCAACTATTAGGGAAAATATGGGATTTTCTGGATCTAATACATTCATTTCAACACAACGAATCATAACTCTTTTCATTTGAAAATACCGCGTTTTCTGGAAAACATACACAAACTTTCGAATGGCGTGCATTTTCTCAAAACACTACTTATGAACTCACCAACTTAATTGTTGACACTTTCTCTTTGAAATAACACTTATTCTCAGGGAACCGCTAAGCAGGTTTGGAAATCAACTTTTGGGGATTAAATGTGTTGATGTTAATTACTTCTTTTGAAAGATGTTTATGTATTTATCTTTTGAACATGTAACGAATACAATTATGTAAATATTTTGGAAACCTTAATATATATGGTGGTGTGTACTTTCCTTTCTATGAACTGTTGTGATACTGAATATGACGTCCTCCGCCCCCGAACGTTTCCGCCGTTCTGGTTTGGGGGTGTGACAGATTGGTATCAGAGCATCGTTTATAGTGAATTAAGTATATCAAAACCATTTTGGTATACAACTACAAACACAACTGGGCAAAAACACTCTGAGTAAGAGTCAAACTTTTAAAATTAAATTTATTTAATTTTTGAAAAGTGGGCATGCATGCATTTCATATTAATAATAGGGTCAGTATCATAATTAAAACAATATAGAAGTATTAAAAATAAGTTGTGCAGTGCAGGTATGCCTTGGGACATGTAATCGGAACTGGGAAGAATATAGCCTGATCAACTATATTTGTCCAAGAGCCGACTAACGTATGCCAAGGAGTGTCTGCAATGGACAACAAATTTATAACTTACCAAAAGCATATCGTTAAAGAATACTAACGGAGTATTCGAGTGCCTTCAACCATTAAACTTAAGAGTAAATTCCATGTGCTTTAGCTTATAGTCAATTCTTAACCCTATTCTTGTATAGACTCAAATGGTTGGATTCCATCACCCCGGTGACCCCTACTACCCCAACCAAGGTAATGGAGAAAGGATAGAGAATGATCTTGATGAAGGAATGCAAGAAGAATCAGACTCAGATCCCGAGGACAATAACCTACCCTTAACGGCTCCAATTCAAAATCCTAATCCTCGGTCCTGAGCTAGAAAGCGCGACCCTGAGCCTTCAAAGGCTCCACCTTGACTGGCCTCCCATCTCCAATCCTCGCAGTAGCTGGCGTGGAACCCAGTGCTGGCTTGGCGGCGAGCTGCAGACAATTAGTCTTCACATGACGAACCTGATGACAATGGTAACAAATCCTCATATTTGTTGGAGGGGCGGACTGACGGCAGTCCCTGGCATAGTGCCCCTCCTTGCCACATTTGTGGCACCCACCTCCTGCTCGAAAAACCCCTGAATGAGCCTTGCCACACTTTCCACAAGTACCGCTCTGATGACCCCCAGTCCATGTATTAGCGGTTTTAGACCACTTAGCTGCCGGCTGAGACTGTGTCGGTGCCTGACGCTGCTCCTTCAGCTGCAGCTCTGTCTCCAACTCTCGTCGCCGCGCAGCTTCCTGAAGGTCCAGGAGGGTATCACATCGCTGAGTAAACACAAACTGTTGAATATCCGTCTTGAGCATACTCAGATAACGAGTCATTTGAGACTGCTCTAAAGCAAACTCCGGGCAAAACATAGCCCTCTCCGTGAACATACAGGTAATCTCCATCACAGACTCCCCATCCAGTCTCAATTTCAAAAACTCCTGCGCAAGCCGCTCTTGCTCAATGCGTGGAACGTAGCGGGTGCATAACATATCTCTGGACTGCTCCCAAGTAACAGCAGGCCGCTGATCATCAGTATACGAACCAGTCGTCAGCCTCCACCAGTCCTTTGACCCTAGCCTCAGCAGGTTCAGGGCACACCTGACCTTTTGGTCAGCATGACATGAGCACGTGAAGAAACAACCCTTTATGTCAGATAACCACCTCATAGCCCTAATCGCATCCTGTGTACCATCAAACGTTGGGGGCTTCGTATTATCGAAGTCCCAGTACTGGAAAGCCCTGCCGGCTCCTCCTCCAACCCCTGCCGCAGTTACAGCCGAAGTGGCTGCAGCGGCAGCTGTCTCTGCTAGAGCGTCATATCGCTCGTCAAAATACTCAAACATTGCGGTCTTAATTGACCCAAACATCCCTGGCAGCTGCGCTCAGAACGCAACAGCAATCTCGTCGTCCATGATCTCCCAATCCGAGCATCCAACTCCTCAGTCCCTATCTGGACCATGGGCTCAGGTGCTACCGGCACCTCTAATCCTTTGTCTCCTGACCCTGATCCTGATCCGGATCCCGAAGCAACACGTCTCGTCACCACCATACTGCAAACACACTCAATATCTCAGACAAATCATATAATGACGGAAGACTAATACCCTCAATCCTTAGGGGTTGTGACTTCCTTGCTACGCGTATGGGTCCTGTGCTTTCAGTAGTATCGGCCCCTACTACCTTCCGCACCTACCCATATTTGTCTCAAGTATCACCACAACGCCCTAAATTATATTCAACATAATATGCGCTCAACCCTCCCTAACAGGGGACATTGCCTAAGTAGCAACTGATCCTGCAGTTCCGCACCACTCAAACATCCATGAAACTTCCATCATCCCATGCAGCGCTAGTGTACACTGGCTTCATATAGCACTGGACCCGATAGATTTTCGAAGATCCAATCCTACACTAAGGTCGAATCAGACATTCTCAGGCTATAAGATCTTGACTACACACAGCCGTGGTGCATACTCTAAACATCCGCAGTTATGATGTCAATTCCATATACAAGGATCCCTAGGCTAATATGCATCATATAATCAGGAAATTCTCTTATGCGATTTCTGAAGATCCCTAGCCTAGCACTAGCATGTTGTTCTAACATATCAGAATATCAAATAACTATATGGTATTTTGGGGCTTATTTACAGGCTCCGACTGATTGTACCCTCTGCATCCTCCATCCTTTATTTCGAAAACCATTTTAAAACTTATTTTTCGAAAATCTCCTTCATTTGAGACTGGATTCACACGAGTGTTCCTCCAATTCACTCAAACCAAGGCTCTGATACCAACTTGTAACATTTAAAAATTTCACGCCAATTTCAAATTTTTTAAAACATAAATAAAAGTCAATTAGTATTGTTTACAAAATGTTTTCTAATCAATATCCATCAGAGTGTCCCAAAATCATAACGTAAGGATGAGGAGCGGTACGGTCATGCCTTTTCCTTGCCACAGTCTCCTGAAGTACCTGAAACAATAACTGAAAACTGTAAGCTAAAGGGCTTAATGAGCTACCCACCAATACCACACTGACAATACCATATCAGTAACAACCAATCAAACAATCATGCATACTGGGCCATCGGCCGGACTGGATCGCCCTACTGGGCCTATAGTCTAGCTAAATCTATTCCGAGCCTTCGGCATGACTGGTCCGTCTCGAGGGCCTGTAGTCTCCCCGGACCGCTCGTAGGGTATGTTGGCCTTCAGCACAAAGCAGGACTGCGTCAACCCAACCAACAAGCAATTAACCATGTGTGCATAACTATCACATACTTGCATATAGAAACATCACATATATGTCACCCTGATCATCAACTATAAAATCCTCTCGTAACTAGAGTACCGACCTAGCAGGTCACTACATACCAATCCCTACGGATCATGAAAGCATAACATACTATATATCCTGATTCCGATCTAACAAATTAAAATCATATCTAACATACCAAGACAATGGATCTAACCGATTTTTAGCATAGCAACCATCCTAACCAGGATGAATTCTAACATAGCAGTAACATAGAAACCATCCTAAACTAGGATGAAATCTAACACGGAAAAAACATAGCAACCATCCTAAACTAGAATGTAAATCATAAAGGGCCGACCTTGATGCCGTAGACCCTATTGATATAGTGAGGATAACTCACCTCGTAGATGTCGATTCGAAAGGTAACTCCAACTATCGGATCACTTGACACAGGCTCCACCACCTATAACCATAGCACAAAATATTCATAAGTCCTTACCCTTATGAGGCACTCCATAGCCTCCTAGTAAATTCCTGATCAAGGTCAAAGTCCTCGGTGAAGATCAACAGTCCATGTTGACCTCGACTCGCCGAGTGCATGGAGCACATTCCAACTCGCTGAGTCATCGGAGCGACTCGTCGAGTTCCTTCAAATCCCGATCAATCCTTAAGGCCACCCATTGAGTTTCCTCCTTGCAAACAACTCGTCGAGTTGTTCAAACAACTCGTCGAGTTCATGGCTTCCTTCATCTGGATCGCCGAGTTGTTCATCCAACTCGTCGAGTTCGATGCACATCTTCATATGACCCACCGAGTCGGCTTCGTGAGTCGCCGAGTCCTTTCAGTCATTTCAACATGCAGACGTCTTTAAGCCATGGCAAGGCCCCAAATTACAGATCCAACTCCCTAAGGCCTGCTTATCATGTAAAGTTGCAAACTTTACGTGCATGCATTGCTTCACAAGCTCCAAATGCCAAAACCATACTTTTAATGGGTGTTCATGGACCAAGGGAACCCAAATCTTGACTAAGGTTGGAACTTTAAGCTTGTATGCTCCAAGGAGGGTCCAGATCTGAAGTTAAAACTTCAGATCTAGCCCATAGATTGACATACCATCTTAATACCCTCATAGAACCCCTAAACTCATTCAAAGATAAGGTCTAGACTGAAATAGCTGAGGGTAATAGTTTAATACCTTCCTAAGAGATGTCCGCAGCAGAAGAATTCGGATGTCCTCCCAGCTCCTAGCCCCAATCACTTATTTTCCCCAAACTCCTACACCAAAATCTTCTCCCAAATCTTCAATACACAAAGGCACACACAAACACACGAGTTAGAGATGCAAAGGGGGCTACCAAGGAACTGAAAGAGGCTTGAGCTTCTTTAAACAGGGGTGCAAACCCCAGAAATTAGGGTTTCTCCTTTCCAGCTCCTACTCGTCGAGTCCCACAAAGGACTCGCCAAGTAGCTCACTTAATTCACGATCCACCCGCTGCTACTCGACGAGTAGGGCTACCGACTCGTCGAGTAGGGCCAAAACCAAGAAGTTTTTATTTAAAAATAATACCTGAGAATCGGGGCGTCACATGGACTCATATATAGAATTTCCTTATGTTGATCCATTCCAACATAAAATTCATACATACATACATACATATATATATATATATATATATATATATATATATATATATATATATATATATATATATATCCTTGACTAAAGATGATTAAAACCTCAATCTAAGCTTTTAGAATTGAAATGAAGTATAATTTCATCTCCCTTAATTATAGAAAAACAACTTTTTCCCAATTGAAACTTTTTGTTTTCTTTAATTAACATTGCTAACTTGCAACACTTATCATAATTATCATGCTCCCACTAACATGATGGTTATTAGCATAACACTTATGCTCCCATTAGCTTTGACATGTACTCAGAAATCAGCTGAACTTCTAGAAATCAATACTTTATTGACTTTCTTACTAAAGTTAAAATTTCTGATACGAGATGCGTTGATAAAACTATATCAAGATCATACACCTTTCCTTAGATAGCACACATGTGTGTCTAAACAATTTCAGAACTATGAAAATAGATGTCGTAATCATAGTCTTAATTGTTCAGACCTTTGCCATTCCTCACAAGTCCATGTTAGTGTGTCGGTTAACCACACACGCTCCACTAACGACTTTGAGAATGCAAATATCACAATTGCTAGCTACATAAAATCACTTAGTGAAAGCGTTTCTTCAACATCATTTTCATGAATCGGAGAGAAACCTTATGACACTTAGATTTTATGGTGTATGTGTTCTTATCCATGTGAATTTGTCAAATCCATAATCACAAGACAAGGATAATGACAAATCCAAACTCATATGGACTGAACTCAATCTTAATTTCTTGCCACCTGGCAGCTCAAGGGTCTGCCATTGCTTCCACGTCGTAATGCAACCAATTGAGAACTCTCAGAACTCATATGCAAAGCCAAATTTAATTGGAATGGGCAAAAAAATATAAATATGTCAACACGATAGGTTATAAACCTCACGTCGTGTGCTAGTGTCAAACTATAGGTTTTATCTTTGATTAGATCTTGAAGCTTTTCCAAGATCTCTAAGACTCCCGCTGTCCTCTTGACATATATGACTCACTTATCAAATATTCAAGAGATAGTGCGGATTCTTTATCAAGACAAACACTTCATACAATTGGCCTTAGTTGGTCTTTGTTTTATCCAAAACATCACAACTTACCAATTTCAAATGTACAAGAGTTTCAAATGTACAAGAGTAGGACACTTTTACTCTTACATTTGACAAGTGTTATAAACCTTTCTTTAAGATATGTCACTCAACTTATAGTCTTGGAGTATGACTCTAAGACTTGTTTTGGAGCGAAGTATGACTCATCTTCTTGATTTAACCATTCCAACAATTCAAGATTCCTCTTCATAGTCATAAGAATACACTAAGATGTCCTTAGAGGACTAATTGTGACATGATTTCTAAATCATTTAAGATGTTCACAAAACATGATACTAAAGTACTCTCCCATTTTTTTAGATTTGAGAAAATTTTATCCTTCTGCCTAATTTGATTCCTCTCATTCGTTCTGCCATACATCGAAACTTTTCCAATGTTTCAGAATTATACTTAAACTTGTAAGTATAACCATATTTACTAGGCTTTAGTAAATCATGACGAATAGTCTTATCGATCTTTTGTGGTGGACTTGATCAGTGCACCAGAATGTGTACTCGATCCCTTAGTCCTTCACTTGACTCACATATACATGTGAACAAGGAATTAATCTTAAATTTTCCAAAGATAAAAATTCCCATTCATCATACTATACAACTTGGATGATTTCCAAGTTTCTATCCAACTGAAACCTTGGGTGATGAGATATCTTTCCTTATTTGGTAAATTAGACATTACCACAAATGAAAGAATCAAATTCATATTTCCATTTTCCAATATTTCTATCAATGGAATAAAATAAGCAACAATTGTTCACAAATTCCATTGTAAGGATACTTAGAATAAATGAAATAAAAAAATTTCCTTTTATTTTAAAACTTTGTGGAAAAACTTATCTTTACAGCGCAAAAGCATATGAAAAACTTGTTGTTATCTATTCCTAAGCAATATATCATAACTCCTAAGCAATAGCTCAGAATTCTGATCACTGAACCATGCGATCGAAATCCATCTTCGCGATCAGAATCAACATATACTTCCTCTAAGTTTCTTCACTTTTCTTTGATTCTTAAAACATCAACATGTGACCCAGTCACATCATGTAATAAGAATCTCAGAATAGAAACTTAACAGAGTTAGATAGTGGACTTTACCTTAATTAGAGTCAAACTTCTTGACTTGATCAACCTTATGATCTTTCAGGTAAATAGGCAGCTTCGCAATCAATTCCCCTTCCTTTGGCAAGAGAAACATATGGACCCTTTAGGAATGGTGCATGGTACTATCTCAGACTTAGTCTTTCTCTTTACCATTTGGTCAACCAAGTTGACTATGGCCAATCCCTTTCCATTGGGAAGAGAAAGCTTTTCTGGATATCCAATGTTACCATTTTCAAAGTCCATGGAAGTTTGGGAAGTTGATCTTCTACTCAAATTTGCTCTACCAGTGTTCCAAGTCATTGCTGATTCAGCAACACAAAGCAAATAGATAAAATCATTAAGGGTCATGTCATAGTCTTTTACATAGTAGTCCATAAAGACCTCACTATGTGACTTAGAAAGAGATTGAACATCCAACTTTCTTAAGACTTTGACACCCAACTATCCCGACTTGTCAATATGTGATTTCATCTCCAAGATGCGATCACACATAGACCTTACTTGCCAATAGGGCTTGAGTGACCTTGAACTTGTGGGTTAGGGAGAATAATTGGAGGAGGTGGAGGAAGTGAAGTTCCAAGAGATTTTGGAAGATCATAGATGTCTGAACAAGACATCTTCTGGGAGATATTCAAGATAGTTGATTTAAAGTCGTTAATATAACACCAATATGAAATATTAAGGCTAGGATTGATGTGTGTAAAATGCACTTGTTTTATTCCTACTTTTTATTAATAATTTAGCACACAAAGGCAGTGAACCTGTCTTTTAATGGTATAGTTGGATAAGTAGGGTGTCGAACTCAGGGAACGGAAAATTAAACTAATGGCTAATTTTAACTAAGCAATTAAAGAAAGTAAAAGGTTTTTCTTCTAGTTTCTCAAGACAAGAAACTTAAGCACACCATAAAACACTTAATTAACTAAGTAACTAAACAAAACACCTAATTCACCAAATTTTATAAAGATGTTTCTATTTAGGTTCAACCAATTCACTCCTATGGTTATTTTGTATTTATGATAGATTAATTGTTATTGGCTACCAATTATAGTGGTTAGGTTCATGTTCATTACTCCTAGCCCTTAGACAAATAATTAATTCAAGCAGTGATCAAGTGTTTAAGCTAATTAATTCCCTAGATTAATAATTTGCATTAAATAAGATTTGTAGCGGTTAATCAACTTAGTGGTTAATCAATTAACCTCTTGTTTGATGGTTTCTAAAACAAGCTCACACATTAATCTAACTATTGTCTCATTAATCTTAGTTTCATAATCATTATTCCTAAGCATATGATTAAGTGTTCACATAGACATATGAGGTTAACAACTAAGAGATGTTCATGCAGCTTAATTGTCTTCCAATTAACAGAAAATAGTTGTGATTAATGCATAAGGTTCTTTAACAAACTTAATTTAATAGATCACCAATAAACAATCAACCAAAAGCTAAGAATTAAACCATAGGAGTTCCTTGGTATTCCCCAAACAGAAACAAAAACGTATTTAGCTCATAGTTGCAGTAAAAACAAACACAAAAACAAGTTTAGCTAGATTAAACGTACTCAATTCCTAAAGCTAAGTGGAATGATTAACCAAGTTGCTTTGATTCTTCAAAAGGTTGAAGATTAGAGTTCCTTGGCGCCTTCAAGGGTTCTCAATCGCAGATGGATCTTCAAAAAACGCCAGAAAAGTAGTCACATCGGATAAAGGCTCGGTTTTTATAGCTATCTCAAAACAGGGTGTACTCGACGAGTAGCAGACCCAACTCGCCGAGTAGACTCGTAGTTATCCGTCTTAAATCAGGAGTCGTGGCTATCTTCTGGAATATTCAGATGGACTCACCGAGTAGGCTCGTGTACTCGCCGAGTAGGTAAGCTTTTGTCCCTCAATCTTCATTCTTTGGTCTCTAATTTTTTTCCCTTGTTCCCTTTCACTCCCAAGCATGTCTTTTGTACTGAAAACAAAATTTAAACAATATTAAATACCTTTTGTCCATATTATTCACATAATTAGTTAAAAATGAATAAAAATGTATGCTAAATAATTAACTAATTATGCACATATCAAAATACCCCACACTTGACTTTTGCTTGCCCCCAAGCAAAACTGAATTTTAAACATATTAGAATCACATATGACAATTCCAATCTAACCCAGCCATTACGCCAAGACCGCAACGCATGCATTTGTGTCTAAAATTGTCCTAAGTACCCCCCCCCCATACTCCAAATACTCACAATCCTCATAAACATTCGCCCACTCACCCCGAACTGTGCTCATTTTATGCAACCCTCCGAATCCATCCATAGAAAACCTCTTACCCTCAAGGTATTTTTAGTTGAGCAACCCAAGCATACATAATCTAGAATTACAACTTTTCGATACCACTATGGAGCTCTTTTGAATTCTTCACTTCCTTGATAATTTGATCTTTGATCTCTTTGAATTCACCACCTTTATTGTTTGATTTTTGTTATCTTCAACTTTTTGAATTTCTTAGAATTTTGATCTTTTGATCTTCACTTTATTTTCTCCAAAATTCTTCAAACTTTTCTTGCAATTCTCTCTCTTTTTTTTTACATGTACCTCACTTTTTTCACTCAAAAACCTACATGCTTAAGCAGGGGTGCTCAACCTCTACCTTTATTGGCTAACGATAATAATTTTCCTAGATACATTTCAGGTTTAGGCTGCTAAACATATTGCATCCCTCAGGCTGATCGGGGTCGTGTTTTTGTCCCATGATTTCACTGGAATAAGGAAGCCACAAATTCACTAGAACGTGTATAGGCTCAACTAAACATTTGGGTTTTCATGCAATTATCAACACAATTCTAACATGGAATCCTAATTTGCTTTTACCAAAATTTTCTAAATTAAGTCCCTAAGTAATATTTTTGGTATGCAACAATTTTTTTAAAATTAGCCTAAATTAAGATTCTAAATTTTCTAATATGTGACCAACCCCCTACCCCACACTTATTTTATGCAATGCCCTCATTGCATATTATGCAAAAAAATGCAAATATATAGAGGGAATTGGAACAAACTCCCCTGGGGTAGCAGTCGATAGGTTGATACTCTCTTCTTCAACTCCTTCTTCTCTTGACTTTAGACATGGGAACAGCTCATCCATGGCTTGGGTGTCATGCGTCTCGTGTGGTTGAGTGCTCGAAAATTTCACGGAACAAGCTTCTTAGAAAATCTCTAGTGACAATTCTTGACAAAAAGTGGATAAATGTTGCAGTGAAAGTGCTCAAAGCAGTTCTGGAAATCGAAGATTGCAGATCTACTCGGCGAGTAGTTACGTGGACTCGGCGAGTATCTCTTGACTTGGAACTATATCGTGTAATATCCCATGTACTCGCCGAGTAGAGTTTGTACACTCGGCGAGTAGGCGTTGTATTGCCAAAACTGATCCAGCTGATGTTCCTTTCGACTCAGGTTTTGAAATTAGAAATTTCACTGACCCTCACTCTAATTCTTTCAGCAGCAACACTCTCCATTACTCTCGACTCTCACGGACTCAATCCTAGGACAAGACTCCATAATTTTCTTGAAAATATCTCATTCCTTTCTTGACCCTCAACAATTTAGTATGCTTCCTAATCTTCTATCCCTGAAAAATAAACAACTAAAAATGAAAGTAATAACCATCCCAACAAAAAACAAAAATAATCCTAATGTTTGACAATTGTTCAAAGCATAACATCACAAAAACACAAAACATAAAAGAAAACTCTTCATTCTTCATCTTCCATGTCGGCTCCTCCCGCGTCACTTCCTCCTTCTCCATCTCTTCTTCTCATTCTCTCGTCCCAACTCATAATGTATGGATATCTGGGGCCGGGTCTTGGGGAAATGTTCATCTGTTGGAAGAGGTATTCAAAAGATTGATTATTATAATTCACCCCTCGTCCAATTTCGTCCAAGTAGCGTCGGTACTCCAATTGGTTCCATCCATCATTGTCCTCCTCCACCGGAATAACCGGTGGGTCTTCTCGTACCCGCTCACTATGTTGTCGGACCCGCCTTCCCGATTCCTCGGGAATTGTCGGCTCGTCTTCATGTGGAATGGAGAATGAATCACCAAACTTCTCAACTATTCGTGCCCTCCTATATAGTGCAGTGTTGAATGGTGGAGGGTGGATAACCGTGAGTGCCCTAGCTTGTTGCAAATCTAGGACCCCAAACGACTTTGCCAGCCTAGTAACAAAAATGTTGCCATTTATTTTAGAGTTGACTTTTTCCTTAACCCCCCCTTCAGCAAGGAATTTGGTAATGCAATAGGGGAGATTCCAGAAAGCGTCGGGAGTAATAATACTCCATAGATAGAAGATATCAAGGGTTGGGACCTTGTCCCAATCCTTCCGCATGTTGATGGTGCTAGCCACGAAGCAGTGAATGAGGCGATGGATTGGTGAGCGAATGTGGCCCTCCAGAGCGGTGGAAGGAATATACACCCGGTTAGCGATCGTGTTCCACCATGTAGAGGCCACCACTGCCTCGAGAAGTTCCTTATGGCAGTTTTCCAGAAAAGCTTCAAAGTCTTCAGACATCATCGTGCTCTGGTCATAAATGCCCAGTCTCCAAGAAAACTCAGCAATGCTGCATTGTCGCAGCTCCCCGCCCAAAGAAAAAGAAATTGTGTTGGGGTTGTAATACTCACTACCACCTCGGAATGAGATGGTAGCAAAAAATTCCCAACACAGCTCGGCATATACAGGCTCTTGTATCTTGAATAATTGTAACCAACCATCGCATGTGATGGTGGTATACCCCAAACTGCACTCCTTCACCAAGTAAGGTGTAAGCTCCTCCTCCAATCCCACATTTCCCAACCACCCCCAGTCAACAACGTTTGGTAAATGGATTTCCTTTTGTTTGAGCGCCTCTAATCTGTTTTTGGCCCTAGTTTGTGATGACTTGGAAGTGATTTGTTGGAATGAAAGCCATGGGATATCACTTTGGCTCCCCCCGCGAGAAGACTGCCCCCTTCTGGCCATGATACCTGCATAAAAACATCAAAAACACACAAACAAACAATACCCAGTAATTAAAAACGAACAAATCGGGTCTGAATAGTCATCTACTCGCCGAGTACACGACCTACTCGGCGAGTAGGATGAACTTCGGGAACTGTTCGGTGCCGGACATGTATAGGCTGTCCAAAACTCCAAATTCTTTACAGGGGTTTGTTGTAATGCGTTATCTAACCATAAATCCAAAAGAAATTCCTCCTAACATTACCTAATTCATGGCTAAATTAAAACCCTAGAATTTGAGGAAACCCCCAAATCCGAAATCAAGCAAAATAGGGGCAAACCTATGATAAAGATTGAACCTTTGATGAGTTTAAAGTGTAAAGATGTTACCTTTTTCTTTGAATAATGAAGATTAAGTGGAAAATCAAAGTGAATTGAAGAAATTGCAAGAAATCACAGGGCTGCTTGAGAAACTGCTGTGCACGGCGAGTATGGGGGTTAAATGGGTGAAAACCCTCTTTTTACAGATTTATATCTCATCCGTGTAAAGCGGCTACTCGCCGAGTATAAATGCCGTTACGTGTTTTATTGGGCTACTCGGGCAGGTACTCGCCGAGTATACGTGCCTACTTGGCGAGTAAACCTTGCAGATTGAAACAATTTTGAAAGTTTTGAAAACTTAATGTATTTTCTCATTTTTTTAAGCCATCCACCCCACACTCTAAGCATTGCTTGCCCTTAAGCAGTTATGTTCTTAAAAGTAGACGAAGAAAAGGAAAAAATAATGAAAATAAAGAAAAGGAAAGAAAATGCAAACTTGAAACTCGGGTTGCCTCCCGAGAAGCGCTTCTGTTTAGGGAGTCATTAGCTGGACTCCTCTCCTTCTACGTGGTTGCAATCCTTTCCAGCAGCAGCAACTCTTCCATTCCTTCATTTCGGGGGACTCCTTCTTCATAATTTTTGACCCTATGACCATTGACCTTGAAAGGCGTGCCATCTCTTGAAAATAGCTCTATAGCACCATGTGGAAACACCGTCTTTACTAGAAAAGGACCATCCCATCTTGACTTGAGTTTTCCCGAGAAAAGCTTTAGTCGTGAATTAAAGAGCAACACTTTTTGGCCTTCATGAAATTCTTTTTCTTTAATCCTTTTGTCATGCCACATCTTGGTCTTCTGTTTATAAAGCCATGAACTAGAGTATGCATCATTCCTCAACTCCTCAAGAGCATTCATTTGCATCAACCGGTTGCTCTTTAGTTCCTCCATGTTGAAGTTACACCTCTTTAAAGCCCAAAACGCCTTATGCTCTAGCTCCACCAGCAAATGGCATTGCTTTCCATAAACTAACCTATATGGTGTAGTACCAATAGGTGTTTTGAAAGCTGTACGAAAAGCCCAAAGTGCATCATCTAGCTTATCCAACCATTCCTTGCGATTGCTACCCACCGATTTCTCCAAAATTCGCTTTAAAGCTCGATTTGTCACTTCGGTTTGTCCACTAGTTTATGGATGGTACGATGTGGAAAACTTATGGGTTACCCCATATTTTTTTAACACCTTTTCCAATTGGTCATTGGCAAAATGTGTGCCTCGGTCACTTATAAGGGCTTTCGGGACTCCAAATCGTGAAAATAATTTCTTTAAAAACCGCACCACCACCCGACCGTCATTTGTTGGTAATGCTTGTTCCTCCGCCCATTTGGATACATAATCCACCACCACTAATATGTATTTGTTTCCTTTAGACATGGGAAATGGTCCCATGAAGTCGATTCCCCACACATCAAACACCTCGCACACTTGGATACTATGTTGTGGCATTTCATTTCGAGATGAAATGTTTCCCACTCTTTGACAAGCATCACATTCTTTGACAAATTGGGTTGCATCTTTAAAAATTGTGGGCCAATAGAACCCAATGTCAAAGATCTTCTTTGCAGTGTAGTGTGCTCCATGATGTCCACCCGTGGGCCCGTTATGACAATGCTCTAATATTTTCCGGCTTTCCTTCCCGAATACACATCTTCGTATGATCCCATCCGCACAGCTCCGGAAGAGGTATGGCTCATCCCAAAAGTAATATTTTAATTCAGAAAAGAATTTCTTCTTTTGTTGACTGCTAAAATCTTTCGGGATGTATTTTGTAGCTAAATAACTAGCTATATCTGCGAACCATGGCTCTTCTCCCACGGTCACCATAATGTACTCGTCCGGGAAGTCGTCTCCAACTTTTTCTTCTTGCAATTGCGGGTTCTCAAGCCTTGACAAGTGGTGAGCTGCTACATTCTCCATTCCCTTCTTGTCTCGTATCTCTATGTCGAACTCTTGAAGAAGTAGCACCCATCGTATCAGTCTTGGTTTGGCATCCTATTTGGCAAACAAATACTTGATAGCCGAGTGGTCAGTAAAAACAGTAGTTTTGGATAAAACCAAGTAAGGGCGGAATTTGTCAAAGGCATACACCACAGCTAATAATTCCTTTTCAGTGGTGGTGTAATTATCTTGGGTTGGATTTAGAGTCTTGCTAGCATAATATATGGGTCGAAAGTGCTTATCAACCCTTTGACCAATGACAGCTCCTAATGCAAAGTCACTAGCATCACACATAATCTCAAAGGGTAAGTTCCAATTTGGTGCAATAATGATCGGGGCATTAGTTAATTTTTCCTTTAAACATTCAAATGCCTCAAAACATTCTTTAGTAAAAGTAAATGGCACATCTTTTAGTAGTATTTGTGTTAGAGGTCTAGTTATTTTGGAAAAATCTTTTATGAAACGCCGGTAAAAACCCGTGTGTCCTAGAAAACTTCTAATGCCCTTCACATTAGTTGGTGGGGGTAATTTGGCAATGGTGTCAATCTGTGCCCGATCCACTTTGATTCCCATTTTGGAAACCTTGTGGCCCAAAACTATACCCTCCTTGACCATAAAGTGACATTTCTCCCAATTAAGGACCAAGTCGGTTTTTTCACACCTAGCAAGCATTAAGTCAAGATTTGTGAGACAATCATGGAAAGAAGATCCAAAAACGGAAAAGTCATCCATAAAAACTTCCATGAATTTTTCCACCATATCGTGGAATATGGCTGTCATACACCTTTGAAAAGTCGCGGGTGCATTGCATAGCCCAAAGGGAATGCGTCTATAAGCAAAAGTCCCACTTGGGCAAGTGAATGTGGTCTTTTCTTGGTCCATTGGGTCTATGGGTATTTGAAAATACCCCGAGAATCCATCTAGAAAGCAATAGTAGCTATGGCCCGATAGTCTTTCTAACATTTGATCAATAAAAGGTAAGGGAAAATGGTCTTTACGAGTGGCATCGTTTAGCTTTCGATAATCGATGCACACTCTCCAACCGGTTACCATTCGTCTCGGAATTAGCTCGTTCTTTTCGTTGGTTATGACCGTCATCCCTCCTTTCTTGGGCACCACTTGGATCGGACTCACCCAGGGACTGTTGGAAATGGAATAGATAATTCCCGCTTCTAAGAGTTTGACCACTTCCTTCTTGACTACTTCTTTCATATTTGGGTTTAACCTTCTTTGGTGCTGTACAACCGGCTTTGCTCCTTCTTCCATATTGATCTTGTGTGAGCAATAAGATGGGCTTATTCCTTTGATGTCGGTGATGCTCCATGCTATGGCCCGCTTCCGCTTCTTCAACACTTGCACGAGCTCTTCCTTTTCAGAATTGGACAGGTCAGCGGCTATGATTACAGGCTTTTGCTATGTTCTGGTAAAGTTTTGAGCTCAGATATTTGGTTCTGACTGTTGGACTCGCCGAGTGTAGGTAGGGTACTCGGCGAGTTTGTGGCTATATTCACGACTTCTGCCTTTTCTAAAGAGGAACTTGGCGAGTAGATCGGTCCTACTCGGTGAGTAGGACTGTCAGTTTTCTTCGCTAATTCTTCATAATCTGCTTCTTCCAACAGTCTTTCAATTTCCATTAAGTCTTTTTCTGGATCAAATTCTTCATCGTCAGTTGTGAACTTGCTAGAATCTTCACTTATGCATTCCTCCAATAATTCGTCAAGCATATCGATTGAGAATGTCGTGTCATCACTGTTCCTTGAATACTTCATAGCTTGGTCTACCCCAAATGTGACTGAATCTTCTCCTACCCGCAAGGTGAGCTTCGAGTCCCTCATGTCTACCATAGCACTTGACGTGTTGAGGAAGGGCCTTCCGAGGATGATTGGCACTTGTGGATCCGCCTCCATGTCTAGAATGATAAAATCAGCGGGAAAGACGAATTTGTCCACCTTGACTAGTATGTCTTCGCATATGCCTCTTGGGAAGGTGACTGTCTTGTTTTCCAAGTGAATTGCCATGCGAATTGGACTTGGTTCCGGGAGATCCAGCTTCTTAAAGAATGAATATGGCATTAGGTTTACACTTGCTCCCGAATCGGCTAAGGCATGAATGGTGGCCAAGTTGCCAAATTGGCAAGGTAAAGTCAAACTCCCCGGATCACCTTTCTTCTTTGGTAGCTTATTTAGCATAGCAGCTGAGCAGTTTTCATTGAGTACTACCTTCTTCACTTCTTCCATCTTTCTTCTATTAGTGAGAAGTTCCTTAAGGAACTTTGCATATTTGGGCATTTGCATGACGGCTTCAATGAAGGGTATGTTGATTTGAAGAGTCTTGATATGATCTAGAAACTTCTGATACTCCTCTTCCTGCTTCTCCTTCTTTGCTCGGGCTGGGTATGGCATTGGAGGCTGGTAAAGCTTTTCAGGGACCTGCTCGTTGGGATTTGGTGGTGTACTCGCCGAGTCCATACGTGGTACTCAGCGAGTAGGGCTGTCAGATTGTATGTTTTGCTTTTCTGCTTGCTTTTCTGCCTCCTCCTTCTGTGATTCCTTGGATGCCTCGGTCTGAATAGGTGTCAGGGGAGTGATTATCTTCCCACTTCTTGTTGTGACTATGTTTATGTGTGCGCCTCGTGGGTTATTTTCATTTTTGCTAGGAAGTTCGCCCGGTGACCTTTGGTTGATTTGTTGAGCAAGTTGCCCAAGCTGGGTTTCTATATTGTGGATAAATGCTTGCTGGTTTCTAAGCATGGTCCTTGTTTCTTGAATTGCAGCATCATGATCACTATGTATTTTTTCTGAAGCAGCTACAAATTTGGTGAACATTTCTTCCAAGCTTGTCTTCCTCTCTTGCACCGGCTCCTCCTATTGGTAGAACCCTCTCCCTTTTTGCCTAAACCTTTCCTCCTTGGCTTTCTTGTACTCTTCATAAGGGAGCCACTCTTTCTTTTGTTTGCGCCAGTCTTCATCATATCGGTCTCCACTTGAGTAACAAAATTGCACCTTCTTGTTGCCATTCTCATCTAAATCACAGTCTCTAGTGAGGAGAGGCCCATTGTCGTTTTCACAACCCACCCGAATAGCATGGATTGTTTGATCCATTTTATCCATCCTACTATCCATGGTTTTTAGCATAGCCATGACCGCAGATAAGTCTTTAGTAGCTGCATAAGCGGCTCCCCTAGTGACATCATGTCTAGGGTTGTGGTATTCTCTAGAGTGTTTAGAGAATTCTTCAATCAATTCTTTGATCACCGGAGGCGGCTTCTTTGTGAGCGGGCCTTGCGAGTCTAGTAACTGACTGGTTGTGACATTGATTCCATCATAGAAGATGGAGACTTCTTGCTGGCTGTTTAGGTCATGGTGTGGACAGTTTCTTAGTAAGCTCTTGTACCTCTCCCATGCTTCATATAGCGACTCTCCAGCTTGTTGTTCAAAGTTAGCAATGGCCTTCTTCAACTTGGCTATCTTGGAATGTTGGCAAAAGTGATCAATGAATTCTTCTTTCATCTTGTCCCAAGTGGTAACTGATCCGGGGGGAAGTGACTTGAGCCAGCCTTTTGCAACACCTTTGAATGTCACCGGAAGCATACGAAGTAGCTGAGTCTCGCGGGGCACATTTGGAACATTGAAGTAATCAGCTACATCATTGACTTCATCCAAATTCTTGTAGGCATCTTCATGGTCTTTGCCATAAAAAGGTATTTCTTTAAGTAAAGCTAGGATATGACCCTTTAGCTCGAAAGTAGCAGTCGCAGGAATTGCGGGTTACACAAGTCCCGGGCCAGTGTCATCGCACATCCTCTTCTTCCATTCTCCCATGGGGATTTCATCAATGTTAGCCATTGTGATAGCTAACTCTTCCTCGGAATCGGTTTCGTGCTCGTATGTAGGCTCCTCTTCTTCCTCGGTCTCGTACTCAATATCTTCCTTAACCGGTTCGTCGATTACTAAAGAAGCGTTGGATGCTCCTGATTTGCTGCTCTTCTTTTTCCCAAAAACAGTCTTCAAATTGGAAAAAGGTGACTTCTTTGGTGTACTCGAGCTCTCCACGTCCTCTCCTTTGTTCCTTTTCAATGCGGATTCGGGATCTTCAAAAGGGGGTACCACCGGGGTGTTTGATCCTCTGGTCATGAAAGTCCTGAAACAAAAAATATAAAAACGTAAAAAGAACAAAAAAAGTGTACTAAAAAACCGAAAATTAATCTGCCAAATACACTTGTACTCGCCGAGTAGGTGCGACTGCACTCGGCGAGTATCAGTGTAATTTTGAAGAAATTTTAAACTTAATATTAAAACTAAAACAGATGCTAAAACCTAATTTCTAACTACTAAATTGCAATAAATTAACTTTGTGCCAGTAAACTCACACAAAGGATCGAAAAAATTAGGGATTAAATTAATTATTTAGAACTGTTCCCCGGCAACGGCGCCAAAAACTTGATGTGTGTAAAATACACTTGTTTTATTCCTACTTTTTATTAATAATTTAGCATACAAAGGCAGTGAACCTGTCTTTTAATGGTATAGTTGGATAAGTAGGGTGTCGAACTCAGGGAATGGAAAATTAAACTAATGGCTAATTTTAACTAAGCAATTACTGAAAGTAAAAGGTTTTTCTTCTATTTTTGCAAGACTAGAAATTTAAGCACACCATGAAACACTTAATTAACTAAGTAACTAAAGCAAACAACTAATTCACCAAATTTTATAAAGATGTTTCTATTTAGGTTCAACCAATTCACTCCTATGGTTATTTTGTATTTATGATAGATTAATTGTTATTGGCTACCAATTATAGTGGTTAGGTTCATGCTCATTACTCCTAACCCTTAGACAATTAATTAATTCAAGCAGTGATCAAGTGTTTAAGATAATTAATTCCCTAGATTAATAATTTGCATTAAATAAGATTTGTAGCGGTTAATCAATTTAGTGGTTAATCAATTAACCTCTTGTTTGATGGTTTCTCAAACAAGCTCACACATTAATATAACTATTGTTTCATTAATCTTAGTTTCATAATCATTATTCCTAAGCATATGATTAAGTGTTCACAAAGACATATGAGGTTAACAACTAAGAGATGTTCATGCAACTTAATTGTCTTCAAATTAACAGAAAATAGTTGTGATTAATGCATAAGGTTCTTTAACAAACTTAATTTAATAGATCACCAATAAACAATCAACCAAAAGCTAAGAATTAAACCATAGGAGTTCCTTGGTATTCCCCAAACAGAAACAAAAACGTATTTAGCTCATAGTTGCAGTAAAAACAAACATAAAAACAAGTTTAGCTAGATTAAACATACTAAATTCCTAAAGCTAAGTGGAATGATTAACCTAGTTGCTTTGATTCTTCAAAAGGTTGAAGATTAGAGTTCCTCAGCGCCTTCAAGGGTTCTCAATCGCAGATGGATCTTCAAAAAACGCCAGAAAAGTAGTCCCATCGGATAAAGGCTCGGTTTTATAGCTATCTCAAAACAGGGTGTACTCGGCGAGTAGCAGACCCAACTCGCCGAGTAGACTCGTAGTTATCCGTCTTAAATCAGGAGTCGTGGCTATCTTCTGGAATATTTTGATGGACTCGCCGAGTAGGCTCGTGTACTAGCCGAGTAGGTAAGTAGGCTCGTGTACTCGCCGAGTAGGTAAGCTTTTGTCCCTCAATCTTCATTCTTTGGTCTCTAATTTTTTTCCCTTGTTCCCTTTCACTCCCAAGCATGTCTTTTGGACTGAAAACAAAATTTAAACAATATTAAGTACCTTTTGTCCATATTATTCACATAACTAGTTAAAAATGAATAAAAATGTATGCTAAATAATTAACTAACTATGCACATATCAAGGACCCAACACAATATTTTTATAAATTGGAAGAGGGATGCCGTAATCCAAGCTATAAAATATTTGAAGGTAGGCGAATGACGATTCACTAATTTCCACCATGAAAAACGAAATAATTTATTAGGTTTTAATTGGATTTGAAACTCCTAGATCTTTTGAGATTCATTGAACTATTCAATGGCGTGTTTCAATCTCGAGTGTGCCCTTCAGTTTTTGTGACTGGGATGCCGAGGATGACAAAACAAAGTGTGAATAACCATGAAAATATACTTGGTACCTTAATGTTTTACCCCTCAATCAATGTGCCGGTTAACCACACGCGCTCCATCGATACTATGACAAACATTAAGTTACCATTTGTCTACCTTGTTAACTCAAGCTAGTGTTCCAGTTAACCACACGCACTCCACTAACCAACTTAAGCAAAGTGCAAAGTGTAATTTCATGGGTTAGCACCAAATTCACATTTTCCTAAGTAACTAAGATTAGGAATTTATAAAAGTTTAGTAACTTAGTATTTATCATTAATACTTTTAATGAAGGGAGAATTCTAGTCCTTGTCCTACCCATTCGGCTAACGACCCTACACCAATCAAGGAAGCGGTGGGTGAGAGTGGACACCCATTAAACTGCCATTTGATAGACATAAACCTTATACCCCCCTTATAGACCGGCTTCGTGAATGAGGCCTACTAACAGTAAGACTGACTTGCTATTATACATATATATATATATATATATATATATATATATATATATATATATATATATATATTAACTTATAATACTATAAAGTATAAGGGTTTAATTTTAAATTTTAAAATTCTAAGGGCTTAACTTGGAATTAAAGTATTCATGACGGAAAACTTTACAAATTCCAAAACTTGAGGGCAATTTTTGAAACTATTCAAAACTATTCAATTCCATAACTTATGTGTTTAAAGTAGTTTTAATTCAAAAAACTCTTCAAGTTCCATAACTTGAGGACAAGTTATGGAAGACTTTAAACTACTAAAAGAATATGACTTTCCTTTATTCAAAACCTATGTAAATATTTATGAGTTTTTATGAATCTTAAATGTGAATTTTCATATAACTTGAGGACAAGTTACAAAAACACATTTTAGAACTAACTCTTAGATTAATTTGGATTGAAAACAACAATTTCACATAACTTTTCTATTAATCTAAGCAACTCATAAGAACAAGATAATTTAATCAAACTTTTTCATGTAATTAGCCTAACCATTAAACTAATTCAAAACATGAATCTATTGACAAGTATCTTTGAAATTGGATTATCATGAACATTACCACATCAAAAACAGGTTTATAAGTTGAAAAACAGCTTAGGGTAATGTTCCTAGTCCAATTCCAGCCAAAACAGTAGAAGATATGCTATCTGGGGTTCCAACTCATCGAGTGCATGAACCAACTCGGCGAGTTGGATGAGTTTAGCCTTGGACTCGTCAATTTCCTTCATGGACTCGGCGAGTCTGCTAAACAGACAGCAACAAACTTCGATTTTCCAGCCAATTTTGCAAGTATAACAAGAAAACAAGCCTAGGCTCTGATACCACTATTGGGTTTTGAGCATTCTAACACTCCTAATTGTACATGCAAACCTAAATACCTTGGATCTATGTTTTCTCTATTATACATGCAAATATGAATATTCCAAGGTATTATCCTAACTAGCTTACAAAACATTGGTTCATATGGAATAATATAAGCTAGAAGACATACATTTTGATGTAGCTTGATTCCATGGAGACTGCCTCAAGTGTGACACGTCAAATGGTGCACACAACGTCAAATGCACTTGGAATAACTTAGAGAGAAATAAACCACTTCATGAAATTGGCTAGCCCTCACCATTCCTTCATAGTGTCTGATTTTTGGGAAGAATAAGATGCTTATATAGTGTGTCACAATTAGGGTTACACCATGTAAACCCTAATTGTAATGGCCTTTCATTTCCATGATCCATGGGTACAAAAACACCATGGAGTATCCTATGGGTTTTAGCCCAACTTGATAATCCATGGAGCATTATCCCACTATACAAGTATAGATGATTTACACAATCAACCCATATATTTAATTAGTCTCCTTTTGATCACTTAATTAATTCCAAATTAATTCTTGATCAATACTAATTAAATAATCTTATTAATATATCAGAACTTATAATATATTAACAAACCTTAAGTGTTATTTCTCTCATTTTAGTCTATCCAAATGCATGATGCCATGCAACCCAAATGGACCATGCCAATCGGGTCAAGTACATACCAATTATAGTTGTGGACTTAGACACTAATCCAACAGGTTGGGGGATAAGTAGAAGGGAATTAGCAATGGTTCGATATGGGCGGTCTGTCCGAGAGTCATGCCATGTCGAGACTTCATATTCTGGGTTAAGAAAGGATTCGTTCATCTTCGGGTTGGAGAGCCCTGTTAGGGTTGGTTTCGGTTGCCTTGGGAAGGTTTTGGTATGCTCGGGATTGTGGCCGTGTTGCTCAGGTTTTTGTCTGACGTGCCGAGGATGGTAAGGAAAGATTTCGAGGACGAAATCTAATTTAAGTGAATCAGTTCCCATTTCAGAGTGGTAATCAAGGATTGGGTATTAGCAGACTTATTACCCTTGAGGAATTGAGATCTGGACTCATTTGGAGGTGGATGATGTAATTTAGATGATCCGGGTGTTCGGTTTGTGTTTTGGAGCCAAAGGGTATTTTGGTAATATTTTAGCTCAGGCTTTTATGGAAATTGGATGTTTGTTTAGGAAATTGTAAGGCAAGTATGAGTTGATTAAAGCGTAGAGCTTCTTCTTAGCTTTTCATGGATATAAGGATCATTGAAATTAGATTTATAATGGGGAAGTTATGGCCTTCAGAGTATATTGGGGTTTAAGGAAAGCCCTAGTACGCAGGGCGTACCTAGGCTGTATGCAGGGCATACTAATACAAGTATCGGTATGCGAGGTGTATATTGGTGTACGCATAGTGTAATGCTAAGGGTGGATCGTGGATGTGAGACCTCGTACACTGGGCGTACGAGGAGTACACGGGGCATACGAGGAGTTAGAAGAAACTCTAATTTAGGGTGTTGTACCCTATATAAACACTTTAAGTCTTTAGGCCTGACCTCTCTACCAGCCTCCGAGCCCCTAAAACCCCAAAAATCTTCCCTTAGCCTCCATGGTCATGTTTTTGAGCTCATTGTGTGCATCTTGGTGATTTTTGGCTCATATTCAAGAAGAAGGAGTTTGGTGAAGGGTTGTAGACCAAGGAAGAGCTTGTGTATCTTGATTCTCTACTTCATTTCCAACTTGTTTGAGGTAAAAAGCTATGACCTTGCTCATTATAACCTTAGATCTAGTTTTTATGGCTTTTGGACCCTTTTTGGCCCCATGAATGAGATCTAGTGGTTAGACACCACTCCAGGAGCTATGAGTTGCCACTCTTGGTGTTTCTAAGGTTCAAAGTCCATAAAGTTGACATTTAGGGTTTATAATCATCTACGCATTATATTATGTCCATTTTATGAAAGTAAGGTGCTATATCTTGAATTGGTTCTTTTGGGGCATGGAAAGTCACCAAGTCAATGCCTTTATAGTTTTAGACGTTTATTAAGAAGTAGACATGTGGTTTAGACTTCTGGTCTTAATCATTAAGTGCTTAATGAGGGTTTTGGCTTATTAGGTGAGTATGTTGGGTGTAAAAGTCTGTACGCACGGCGTACAAGAGATTTAGCATCTACGCTTTGCGTACAGCTGAGTACGCCCCACGTACTCAGTAGGATTGGACTTCGATATTGGGCTTCGGTTTGGGACATCTTTTGGGCTTAGTTGTCTTGGGCTTTTTTGGGCCATCAGGTTTCGGGTGGATAATTATTTTGACAAGGCCTACAATGGGTTTGGGTCCAATTTGGAAAATTGTGCCATAAATTGCTCCTTGGGTGGTAAAGTTGGTATTTGGGCCTTTTGGATTATTTGGTTTGGGCTTAAGTCGTGGTCCAAACTAGGTAAGGGGTAAATTGGTCATTTATCCTAGTTATGGTCTACTGGTTTGGATGGGAATCCAATTGTTAATTGAATGTTATTTGATATTGATAGTTCGGGGATCTATCAACCAATTGCCAAGGATTATCTGTTTGATTCGGTAGTGCGAGGTGAGTTTCCTACTGGGTTTAGCGGGTCGAAGGCTTCAATGCTGGCCTATGGTTTATATATTAGGATGCTAGATGTCTGTGTGACTCTTGCATGTGTTGTGTGATGGTATGCTTACCGGGTCGAGGCCCAATTCCAGGCGGGGCCTGATGAGTATATTGTATGCTAGTTATCAATATGTGTTTTTATGCTTACTGGGCAGGGATCGATGATTGTATGGTATCCTATGGTCTTTATGATTATTGAATGTGTTAGTAAGACTATATTTTTATATGATTATAGGGTTATATGTTTATGTGTATATCGGGTGGCACCCAATGTCAGGCGGGGACTGGTGATTAACAGATCTGTAATCCGAGCTGGGCCCGAGGCCGAGTGGGACTCAATATCGGGGGAGGGTCGATGGAGGGCGGGGGCCCAATATGTGATTTATGTATGTGTGGTATGTGGTATCTTAGGGAACTCACTAAGCTTTGTGCTTATGGTTTTCAGTTTATGTTTCAAGTACTTTGGTTTTCAAATGGAAGAGCTCGGAATGATTGCAGAGCACACACCACATGTTTCCGTATTCTGTGATTTACTCTGATATGATGATGTTTTGGATAAATATTGATCACTTTGGTTTTGTGGAAATGATATGTATTAACGGTTTATTAATTTAAAAACAAAAATTTTATGGTATTATTTTGGGAGCTTACAATTCAGGCAAGGTTGAGGTCGTGAGGAGGTGGGAAGGTTCCGAGGTTGCCATCTGAGATTCAGAGTTTCCTTGGGTTGACAAGATATTATCGAAGGTTCATTCAGGATTTCTCCAAGATAGCGGTTCCTCTGACTCGGTTGACTAAGAAGACCGTCATTTTTCGCTAGGGGACTGTGCAACAGGAAAATTTTGAGACCTTGAGGCAGAGGTTGTGTGAGGCGCCAATTTTGACTCTGTCGGAGGGTGTTGAGGACTTTGTGGTTTATTGTGATGTGTCAATCACGGTTTTGGGTGCAGTTCTGATCCAGAGGGGTCGTGTGATCGCTTATGCTTTGAGGCAGTTGAAGCCTCATGAGGCGAATTATCCAACACATGATTTAGAATTGGGGGTTGTGGTTTTTGCCCTCAATATTTGGCAACATTACCTTTATGGGGTCCGTTGTACTACTTACACGGATTACAAGAGCTTGAGGTATCTGATGGATCAACCGAATCAAAAGATGAGGCAGCACCGGTGGTTAGATGTGGTGAAGGGTTATGATTGTGCGATCCTTTACCATCCGAGGAAGTCCAATGTGGTGGCCGATGCTCTTTGCCACAATGCGGTTGCGGCTCCGATCGTGGATATTTGTTTGAGGATGACCGGGATTACTTCGCTTTTGGAGCGAATTTGAGAGGCTCATATCGAGGCTATGAAGGAAGAGTACCAGAAGAGTGAGCGCATAATGGGTCAAGTGGCTTCCTTAGGTTATGATAGCCGATGGTTATTTAATCTTCATCGGAGAGTATGGGTTCCGTATTGGGGTGGTGTGTGTCAGGTTCTGATGGAGGAGGCACACAAATCGAGATTCTCCATTCATCCCGGGGAGACGAAGATCTATAGAAATCTTCGTCCTAATTATTAGTGGCCCTGCATGAAGCGCGATGTAGCTTGGTATGTGGAGATGTTCTTAACTTTCAGGAAAGTCAAAGTCGAGCATTAATGACCTCATGGAAAGAGGCCGCTGTTAGATATTCTTGTTTGGAAATGGGAGGAGATTAACATGGATTTCATTACAAAGTTACCTTGGATTACGCGCGTAGTGGATTCGATTTGGTTCATCCTTGACCGATTGACCAAGAGCGCACATTTTATCCCGATTCAGGAGACTATCTTTGTGGAGAAGTTGGCTGAGGTATATATCAGGGAGGTCGTAGCACGACATGGGGTGTCGGTTTTAGTGGTTTCAGACAGGGATGTTCGTTTTACTTCCAGATTTTGGAAGAGGTTTCACGAAGAGTTGGTTACTCGTCTCCATTTCAGTGCGGCTTTCCAAGCACAAACTAACGTTCAGAGCGAGTGGACTATTCATACCTTGGAGGATATGCTTCAAGCATGTGTTTTAGATTTCGGTGGGAGTTGTGATACGTATCTTCCGTTAGAGAAATTTTTCGTATAACAACAACTATCACGCCAACATTGATCGACCTCCTTTTGAGATGCTCTATGGTAGGAAACGAAGGAACTCGATATGTTAGGGTGAGGTCGGTCAATGAGTCATGGGGAGTACCAAGGTGGTACTCAAGACTAATGAGTTGATTCAGCAGGTTCGCAATAGACTCCAGATATCTCAAAGTCAGCAGAAGAGTTATGCCAACAAGAGCCAATCATATCTAGAGTTCCATGTTGGGGATATGGTTCTCTGGAACGTGTCACTTTGGAAAGGTGTCATTTGATTCAGGAAGAGAGGCGAATTGGGCCCCAGGTTCATTGGTCCTTTCAGGGTAATGGATGATTCCGCCATGGTTCTATAGGAGGATATTTAGGTGGATAACCGCCTGAATTATATCGAGAGACCGATGATGATTCTTGACCGGAAGACGAAAACCTTGAGGAACAAGGTTGTTGAGTTAGTGAAGGTCCGGTGGCAACACCGCAAGGGTTCAGAATGGATGTAGGAGCCGGAGGATAACATGAGGGAGCATTACCTAGAGTTATTTGGGGCAGCAGACTTCGAGGACGAAGTCTGATTTAAGTGGGGGAGAATTGTAACATTCAGGTTTTGGTAAGTTTCCTTTCAGCCCCTTTAATGAAAATTGTTAACATTTTGGTCCCAGGCAAGTATGCAGGGCGTACTAGCTCATCAGTTGATTGCGGGCTTCACCTACATACGCAAGGCGTACATGGAGTACGCATGACATACGTGGTGCGAGGGGCAAACCCTAATTTTTAGGGTTTGTACCTTATTTAAACATCATTATAGCACCTCTTGGACATTTATTGACCAACCTTCATCATCTTATGCCCTGAAAACGAAACCCTAAGTACCGCTTGTGAGTTTTGAGCTTGTAAGTGAGATTTTTGTGGTATTTTAATGAAAGAAGAAGAAAAAGAACTCTTGGTGGTTGCTGTGGAGTAGGTTGGGCTTATAGATCCAGCTTCATCATCATCATTTCAAGCCATTTGAGGTATAAAGTTTTCTACATGATGTTTCATTACGTTAGATTTAGTTTTGGGGCTTAGCTTATGCATTTTTAGGTCTTTTGAGTTAAAGTTGAGTTGTTGATCTACTCCAGAAGGCATGGATGTTAGATCTTAGCTCCATTAAGGCACCATGTTCATAAAAATGCAAACTTTATGGAGGATATTGGTCCATGCATGTATTAAGGTCTTTATTAAGCTCCTTTATGAGCTTTAAGTCCCATTAAGCCATGCATGAGTGTAAAGTTGCCAAATTTACATATTAAGTTACCCTTAGAGACCAGATCTGAGAGTTTGGCAAAAGGTCTTAACTGTTTTAGTGATTAATGAAGTAGTTTGGGAGCCTGAGGCGTATGTTGGGCATACGAGCTGAGTACGCACCGCGTACTCAGCAGATGGACGTTTAGACTTGGCAATTCTCGGTTTTGGGCCATAGTTTGGGCTTTTAAGATTGTGCTTTGTTGGGCCATTAGGCTTCTACTTTAGGCTTTTAACTAGTATATTGGGCTTCCTTGGATTTAGGCCCATGATAGGTTTTGGGCAAAATTTGGAAGATTTGGCTATATTGGGCTTTGGGTTGGCATTTAGGATTTGGGCCTTTTGAGTAGTTGGATTGGGCCTGGGTTTTGGGTCAAGTAAGGAAAATGGATAAAATGGTCTTTTACCATGGTTATGGGCTAAGTAGCTTAGATATTTGCTTACGAGATCGAATTATTAATTGGATATTATTTTGATGATGACAGCGCGAAGGTTTTCTGGACTAGCAGACCGAGATTCATTTGAGTGTTTCAGCAACTATAGGTGAGTTTTCCTCACTGTGTTTAGTTGGTCGAAGGCACCAATGCGGCCCATGGTTTGTTATGTTTAGGATGCTAGATGTTTGCGTGACTCTTGCGTATGTAATGTGTTTGTATGGTTGCCGAGTGAGGCCCGATGACCATTCTGTATGCTATTTATCTTTGTGATTATTGCATGTGTTATGTGTTTATATGTATATTGGATGGGGCTCATTATATGTTTATTATTTATTGTATGTGGTATTTTTGGGAACTCACTAAGTTTTGTACTTACGGTTTTTGGTTTATGTTTTCAGGTACTTATGGCCCGCAGGGGAAGAGCCCCAGATGATTGAAGTGCACACACCACCTCGTTCCATATTTTTTGTTACTCTGATGTTATGGGATGTAGTTGATACACTTTGTTTCACCATGGTTTTTATGATGATGTTTTGGGTAATAGTTTTATTAATTTAAAAACGAAAATTTTTGGTTTTAATTTTTGGGACGTTACACCTCGTTAGGAAAGTTCCCTTTCTAAAAAACCTAATAGCATTGACTTGTTTATTATCTTTTATATTTATAAAAATATGATATGTTTTCAAATTATAAATTATATGAGAGGTTTTATAAATTTTATCAACAAAATGTGCAACACCATTGCAGCTATGGTACACAGTACTGAAATATATATTTTATATGAATGAATAAATTTCTTAAGTAGAAGAATTACATCTCTTTATAAATAGTTAAGAAGACTAACCATTGAAATGTAATAATTTATAAAAATTCTAGAAATTACTGTTGGAATTCCTTTTTTCTACATTTTAATGGTGGTCTGACATTTCTGCATTTTAATGAGAGAGAGAGAGAGAGAGAGAGAGAGAGAGAGAGAGAGAGAGAGAGAGAGAGAGAGAGAGAGAGAGAGAGAGAGAGACTCACATTAGTTATTTATTTTCTTTTCCATTTAAATTAAATAAAAAACATAAAAAATATATCATAAGTACATTACATCATTTCAATTTACCGAGACACTGAAAACATAAATAAATTATCTCAAAAGAACCATGAAGCGAAAAAAATCAAGATTTGGACTAAATATCGGAAAAAATACATATGCAATTTTGTCTTCACTAAATTATAGTGACATCTTTTGTAATTTATTTTCTATAGATGAATCGATGCCAACTTATAAAAGTATTGTGGTCAAAGTCTTAAATCCCAAACTATTGTCACTAAGGCTTAAAACCCAAAAGTTTCGTATTTATAATATAGTTGGTTTTTATTAAATATAATAAAGGTGAAACTCGTAACAAGTCTTAGAAGATTAACAATTAAAGACGGTTTAATTAATATCAACTTTATGTTGTATGTTAATTAACAAAGTCTATTACGATTTGATTTGAAGATTATTTTTTTATTATTATCTCAATGTTTTGGATGTATGTTATTATAAAAAGTATATGAGCATATCCCGTCAAACTTGAGTGCAAAAGATTATGGCATCTCATGCCAAATCAATAATGGATAATAATTGTAAACTTTGGAATACTAGTAACTCCTATTAGTAAGTTATTACATTAGTTAATAAAGATCTTAATATTTAATATTTTACTAAAATATTAAAGTTATTGCAATGAACTGTCTTTATCGTAACTGAAATAATATTAATACTAATTAATTAATTAACTATTTTAAGGTTAGAAATAATTTTAGATATTTTCTAGTATTAAGAAGAAAGAATTTATGATGGTGCCCACTTTGTTTAGTAGTGAAGTCAACTGTAGTCTCGTTATAATTTTCCAAGGACTTGGATAGTATTTTCAATTATTATAAATCATACAATTATGAACTTGCTATTTTTCTTTAATTTTATTATTAATAGGATCTTGGATAGTATTTTCAATTATTATAATTCATACAATTATTAACTTGACAGTTTTTTTAAAATTTTTATTATTAATAGAATCTGTCAAAAATCATATAAGGGTAGAGGGTATCCTTATTCTGGAACAAAAAAAAACCGAAAACAGAAATTCAAATAAATATGAACAAAAACCGGACCGGTTATGCCATTACGAATCCTGTTTCGGTACATGCATAACCAATTCTGATTCAGGTATTAACCGAGAAGGATTGGAAAACTTGCACAATCGGTTTTGGAACCGAATAAAACCGGAAAAACTGAGTTGTTTTGGTATATATATATATATATATATATATATATATATATATATATATATATATATATATATATATATATATATATATATTTTCAGGGAGTTTTTGGTACTATAGTTTTTTTTTTCCTTTATTGTAAACATTCGACAGAAAATTGCAAATAGTGATTCCACTTTGTAAGTACTTGACTAAGCTGAAATATAATAAATTCCCTTTTCTTTCCTTATCGAAGGCACTAATACTATAAAAAAATTGAGATAAAAATCCAAGTATTTCTGTTCATCTGGTCGGATATAATTATAATTCAAGTTAAATGATCAAAGTAAATAAACTTTGACAAAACAAAAAAAGAAAAAATTAATAGGTTGTTTTAAAACTATTAGTCGTAATACTAAGTTTTGTTGCAACGCCGATTACTTTAAAATAAAAAATAAATAAGACGTTTCATTTCCGGTTCTTTTAGAACCGGTTAAGCACTAATCCGGTTGGACAAGACCAACAATACATGAAATTTCATATTTCCAACTCACTCAATCCGCTCATTATTTTTATTTTAAAATAATTAGAAAGTGTTGGAAAATTTAGTATAAATATTTATATTTTTACTAACTTTTTGGACCTATATAAATATATACATATGTTGTAAATATAACTAATTCTAAGTGAGTTTGTGTTCTTCTCCATAAGGACTTCCAAACGATATATTATATGTCCAAAATAGAGTATATGTTAATGAAATATAGATACTCAAATATGAGTATTTGAGAATAAATTTAGCAAAAAGAGAAGAATGTGGGAATGATTCCCACATTGGTAGAAAGACCAAACCAAAATATTGATTGAAACGGCAGAGAAAAACAACACCGTGCTTGTAAAATTTAAATAAAAATATATAGACTTTTATTTTTTCACAAAAAAAAAATAAGAAGCTTCTAAAACTATAAAATCTATCTAAAAAAATCAACATGTTTTAGTTAAAGTTTTAATTTTAGATTATGTTTTGAATACTTGTTGAGAATTAGCTTTTAATTTTACTTTAAAAGTTAATTTTACTTTAAAAGTTATTTTTGCCTGAAAAATTAATTGATAATTGATAAACTAACCAATAAAATAATAATATTGGTAAATACTAGATGGTAAATTAGATGTCTGATATATAAAAAGAATACTTAAATATATAATTAAAAACTAATGTTACATTACACAAGATATTATTACAAAAAATAAATATTATAAATTACGAGAAAATTACAAAATTAGTCAAATACACTAATTACCTTACAAAGTTAGCCAAAAAAAAAAATGAAAACTGCAAAATAACCACGAAAATCGCAGATGGAAAAGACTCATCTGCGATTTGGCCCCTTCCATCTACGAATGTACAAGCGCCTAAAGCACAGCTGCGCTTTAGACACTTGTACATTCACGGATGGAATAGTCCATTTGCGATTTTCATGTTCCAACTGCGATTTTTCGAAAAAAAAAAACTATAAAACCGTTTTTTTTTTTTTCAGTTTTCACTTTTCAAGATAGAAAGACTCTCTCTCTCTCTCTCTCTCTCTCTCTCTCTCTCTCTCTCTCTCTCTGCGATTCCCTGTGACGATTTGTTGAAAAAAATGAACGATTTTTTCAACAATCCCGAAAATATGGTTAAATTTTAACTTTTTTTATGTTTTAATTAACATTTATTTAGTATATTTCTTTATTATTTTATTAGTTATTGTATTAGTTAGTGTAAAAAAATGAAATTATATTGTTTATGATTAGGTATTTTTGTTGTACTTGATAGTTTTAATATTATTTATTGGTAAACTTAAAGTTTAAATGTTATTTTGTTAGTGGTTGTATAATATACAAGTATAGACTGCATAGAATGTGCATTGGCTAGTTGTACATTTCGTAAAATGGTTAGAATATGTTTTTTTTTTTAAGTTCTTAGTTAAATAAATTGTTACCATAATGTTTACCAAAATATTTGGTTAGTGGTTTAAGTTGATAAATTGATATAGTTGTTGTATGTATAACTTGAAAAATTATATATACGTATCGTATAAGTGGTTTTATAACTTGAAAAATTGTATCGTATAAGTGGTTTTTTAAGTTCTTAGTTAGAATATGTTATTTTTTGTTTGTATAGTTGTTGTATGTATAACTTGAAAAATTGTATATAACTTGAAAAATGGTTATTTTTTGTTTGTAAAGTTAGAATATATTATTTTATCGTATAAATGGTTTTATAACTTGAAAAATGGTTAAAATAATTTTTACAATATGTTTACAATAGTCGTTTGTATATTTGTCGTATAACTTGAAAATTTATATATATTTGTTGTTTAAGATGGGAAATTGTTATAGATGGTTAGAATATTTTATTTTATATAGTTGTCGTTTGTATACTTGTCGTATAATTTGGAAAATTGTTTATATAGTTGTCGTTTATATAGTATGTTATTGTTTTTCAGCGTAAATATATAATATAATTTATTGATTAATAATCTGTTATTTTAAAATGAAATAGTTGTTTAGTTTTCTAATATTTATTGTTTTTTGTACAACATGATTATAATAATTTCAATGTTAAAGCTATTGTCAACTTAAAAAGATCGGAGTGTAACATATGGGAAGTATTTCATGTGTTAGATGGTGCCAGACGTGATATTTTTAGCGATACTGTATTTGGTTACTTGTTGGACGTCCCTCGTTTACAAGGGGACATATTGTTGTTCCACAAGATGTTTCTTCATCAGATACGGTCGGACGCTGTTTTATCTCCAGATGGGATAAAACGATTATATTTTAGAGTGGGTGTTACGAAAATGGTATATGACTCGGAAGAGTTTTGTTTGATAACCAGGTTGAATTTTGGGGAGTATCCAAAAAATATCGGGAAAAAGTGTCAGACAAAATAGTTAGTAGTAAAAAAAGATGTTTTTTGCGTGAACGACTATTTCCGAACTATACAAATAGTTCGGTGAAAATCGGTGACCTGAAAAGTTTTATTTTAAATCAACAATTCTTAGAAGTTGGCGACGCTGATGCAGTTAGAGTATGTTTGATATATATTTTGTGTGAAGGTTTTTTGGGAAAATAAATAAATGATCGGGTGCCGCAGGATTGATTTTTTTTACTGAGAATTTGGATGTCTGAAACATATATTTTTTTGTTTACTTTGAAAGTTTCATATTATTAATGTTAACTAGAAAGGTTACCCCCGCTACGCGGGGGCAGAAGCTTTCAATGTTGTTTCTGAATTGATAAATATGACAGACGTAGAAAGTGCAAGGATGAAAAGTCTGGGCTTTGCCCTGGACCGTTTTTTTTCATGTTTTTATGAAAAAATGTAAACGTTTTTGCTGCAAGGATCAGAAATGTCAATACGGATAAAGAATTAAAGGGATAGGAATTAACAAATTTTTAGAAAAGGGTGGTGTAGGCTGACAAAAAACTAATGTAAACCTAAGGATTTTGACTCCTTCAATCCATCATCTCACTGATCATTCGTAGATAGGTAATCAGCTGTAAAATATCTCGAACTTGGACGTCTTTCATATCTATGTAGTGTAGATATGTTATGTCTGTATGTGAAGTAATGCTTTGTTTCTTATATAAGTGATTAATATGGAGTTTTACTGTGGTTTTGTAAGTGATGGCATGATAGTCACATTAGTGTTGTGACATGTATGCTTCAATTAACAATTTTGTGGCAATACTATATCTGTTTTAGGTAAGTAAGTTATAAGATATCAAATGATGAACCCATATTGGAAAAGGTTTTTTTCTTGTTTATTTTGATGTTATTTTTAATTACCATCTAACTTTTATTCTACGTCTATTAAGACAATTGAAGAAACAGTTTATTAGTTAATTAGATTTCTGTATTTTAAATATATGTGTGTTTTAAATTATGGGCATTAAGTGATAAAGACGTGTGAAAAGATGTTCTTTCTTTTCTTTTTATGTTATTTTTTAACTGTTATCTAATTTCCGTTATTAAAAAAATTTTAATAAACAATTTATTTATATTTTCGTATTTGAAATTGGAATTTAATAGTGTAAGTTTTGGTTAGGTTATTGAAGCCTCGACACATTATTAAGACTATGCTAATGAGGTGTCTGCTTAAAGTGACAGTTTGGTGGCGATAGTATGGCTATCTAGGATGTATAAGTTACATATAAACGCACTTAAAATATCTTATCTCTATTTCTCCTGTTCTTTTTTGTTTCATTAATAATTTTAATGGCGGGTTCCAAAAAAAACTTAAAAATTCTTATTTTGTTTTGCATATTCTTAATCGCTTTATGAGTCAATTACTTTAAATATCTTTAAAAAAAAAACATAATATATAGGGAACTTTTTATATTGGTATGTAATATTATGTATTTCAATAGTATACATATTAACATTTAATTATAACAGTGCATATTTAATTATAGTATTGTAATTTTTTGATAAAGGACGCATACATTATTTTATTGGAACATATAATAATCTAAATGTCCTTGTCATGATTCTTATTTTGTAAATCTAAAATTTAATATAATGTTTTGGGTATATGTAAGAAAGTTTTGGTTATTGTGGAATCTGCATTCTAACAATATTATAAGGCTTTTATAAATAACCTGAGAAGTGCCCCGCATTGTGGGGGTTCGAAGCCTTCAATGAAAAGTTAATTTCCATTGTTGTATGTTAACAATATAAAATATGATTATATACATGGATTAAAGTTTAAAAATATTAACATCCACAAATAAATAAGTAATTTGTAAAAATACAATGCAAATGGTACTTTAGATATTTGACTAAAGACCTGAAGGTTGATATTTACCATCTCTCCTCTAAATCCACACCTCCTAACACAATATACCCTACAAAAAAAATATATGCATTAATGGAAGCTATCATAATATTCATGCGACTTTTGTGAGAGGGTGTTTCCTAATATCTCATATTAACAATGTGTTTTAAGTATACACCTTTTGAATTTTGTTTTCAGCAATTTATTTGACTTTTTTTTACCAAAAACAAAAGCACATTGCTATTTGTCATATTTTTTCATATTTAGGTGGTATATATATACTAAATAGCACTGTACTTTGACCTTATGTTTTTTTTTGTTTTTGTTTCTTGCAGTTTATTTATATTTTTACCAAAAACCAAAATACGTTGCATTATAAATTTCATCTTAAACAAATCAAGTAAATATATTTGAAATTTGATGAGAAAAATATAAACAGCTCTAAATTATTGTTATGAAGAATTTAAAAGTTTTATGTAAACATTATAAAAAAAATTAGTTATGACAATACAAAGTATGACCACATGGCCCAATATTAAATAGTTTCATTTTTGTTTTTGCAAATTTATTTAGAAAAATATTAATTTCGATTTTGATATTTTTCTTTTTTTTTGAAATAGTATTAATTCTGTAATGTGTTTTTACGGCCTCCAAATCACGTTCTTGGCCCGGTCCTACAACTCAGAGTGATGGATTACAACAAACCATCAAACTGGGAAAATATTATTATGTCTTTTGGGAGAAGAAGAAATCGTTACATTGTTCAAGTAATCTGATTATTCAATATTATATGACCTTAAAATTACCTTAATATGAGTTTCCATGAACCCTTTTAATCAGGGCTTTGAATAGTTGGAACAGTCGACTCACCATCTTCGTCATCACCCGAATCTGCTGGCTGCAATTTTAGATCATTATAAGTAAAAACTAAATAATAAAAAATGTAAAATGGATGTCAATGAACGCATAACTTTTCAGCGTCATGGTCTGAAATGTACTTTTAGATTTCATCATAACCATCAAATAGCCTAAAAAGTTTATCAGGGAGGGTCAAGCCATGAATGTAATTGTTTTTTTTACCACAAAATCAAATGATCCATACAAAACACTTAAAAGAAGGAGGGTAAAATGGTCATTACAATTAGTGAAAGATGAATAATCACATATACTATTCACATCGTACATATAACAAAAATATCATGATAGTAAGCTACTTTACCGAACGTTCCCCACTTCTTGGTAAAGAGCTCGGGGTGTGCATACGTTGTCGTATTCTTTCAAAAGCTCAACCTGGAATGTAATTCAACAATGAAATGGAATCCGTGATTGCATTCTATGATGGTTATGCTTTGTATGTATTTATATTTATTAGTTATTTTAAAAATATAAGATGAATATTTTTCAAAAGAATTGTCACCAATATTTTTGTCATAGAAGAAATTACCTTATAGCAGTGACATAACTTTTATTTACAAAAAACAAAATTAAAGATAATGAATAAAATAATGGATTTTTTTCAAAAAGAGTTGTCATTAAAGTCACACATAAATAAAAATAGTTTATATCCCAATTTTTCATTCCATGAAGGAATGAAAAAGAAAAACATTGGCCAAGGAATGAAAGTAACAAAACAAAAGGAATCGGAATAGCCTATTGATTCCATTCCTTCCAACATTCCGATGGAATAAACCATTCAATTCCTTCCTTGATTCCAATATACCACACACTATCATATTATATTTAGCAAATTGAAACAACTCCACTGGTAGCAAATAGATGTGCAACAGCAAAGAAAAGCTATGTGAAACCCAAAATACATGTTAACAGATTAATTTGAGCCAAAAAGAAGAAAAATCAATCATTACAATAATCAGCCATTACCTTAATAAACCTTTGATCTTTTGAAGCATAACATCCTCATAAATATTAAACTCTGACTTAAAATGTTGCAGGAAATCCTACTACCTTCCTAGTAGTGCTTCAGATTTTTTTTGTACCAAATAAGAACTGAAACACACAGGAGTTTGAAGTTTTAGTAACATAGAGTTTTTCATGAAAATAAATCAAGAAAATGAGGATCATAATGCAATTTATTCTTACCCTCGAGCCATAAAACTCAGCAGGATCAAACCAAGTTATAGCATTATCTACACTTGCATCAAATGCGTTCTTACAAGCTTTCATCATCCTATCTACAATCGGCCAGAGGAGAAACCAGGTCCCAGTATCATTTTCAGTCAAAAACCAATAGATAATAGAGCACATAAGCTTAAAAAAGTTCACTGGGGACTTTTCACGAACACATGGTGGACAATTTTTCAATATTTAATCAAACTTAAATTTTCAAAATTTAATCAAACTTACCATCCTATTTGAAAATTGAAATTGTTCCAATAACTGGTATGGGCTCATGAGAAAGCTCCAAGCGCAAGCTTTGTGAACTTCAAATCAGAACCACCCGACTTCACAAATTTATCTTCCTCGTCGTTCAACCCTTCTCTCGCTAAAAGCAAAGTTATAGACATTGGTTGGTTGTATGCTTTAACTACTAATCTAAGTAAAAACATTAATTTTTTATGTTCGATGCATAAATTCTCCACACCCACCACTACCAAGGAAAGTAAAATGACACATCTAGTCCATTATATTAATTCTATATTAGGGAATGAAGTCGTACCTCACTGTTGCATCCTGCAAACTCCCAATACGAAGATACCCTTTTTTTTCAACTTATTTTATTACCTCGCACCCACAAGTAAACTGTCTCGTATCTGAAAAATTTAAGAAATTGCAAAATATTAAGATCGAAACCGAGTTTTAGAGATTGAAATTGAGATAAAGAGTAAGGTAAAGAGGATGAAATCCTCAGACACTTGCTTGTGTTTCTGATTTTAACCTATATCAAAATAAACATGTACCAATTAAAAGAAAACAAAAAGAGATGGATTAGGTATATTACTGATGGAAGAATCGAGAAAGCAATTAGCATAAACATAAGAAAATAGGCAATCAATGTAATTATATAAAACATTAATCCCTATTTACCTTTGTTCCATTGTAAGCATATCTCTCGTCAATTGGTCGATTCTTGTCTTCTTCAATTGTAATTCAGCAGCCATCTGACCTAAAACCTTTCACGGATGCTAGTAACCGGAAAAGAGAACATGAGAAAGGGTTTTAATATAGTTTTGAAATTCAATTCACGTGTGGCGGATTAACTGTTTTTTTATTATAATATATAAACCACTTGAATTTCTTTTGGGTTGATCGTATTTACCTTACACCCAAGTGAGCAGATACGGAAGGAATCGAGAAGACTGCGGCTTTTCGTTCAAGAAGACTACCTTCACACTGTTGATTACATAGGTCTGTACTGAAGTGATGTCCAAGTGTTTCTAATCACATCGTCATATGCCGACCTTAGAACACCCTTTCAACATACCAGAAATATGTGCGACAGAACTCGCAAACACAAGTACAGTCACCAGAATCGACATATTGAGGAAGGCCGGAAAAGAATGCGAGATGTCGAGACCTGCGAGACCGAGGAGCAGAGGAGGACGAAGCAGCTGCAGATGCCCGCTTGGCCGGAACAACCATAAGAAACAGGTGCATCAAACAGAGACGCTAACGTAAAAAAAACAAAATAGCATAAAGAAAATATAGAAACCCAACGGAGAGAAATTACCTGGGGAAGAAAAGAACGAGCAACAAAATGAAAAAGCGACGGAGTTTCAGCGAAGAAGAAAGCGGAAGAAAGAAGAGACTACCACGTGGAAAGTGAAGAACAGGGAAAAATACACGTATAATCTACAATGATTCGTCAGCAATCAATGGATGAAGAAATAAAAACAAACCAAAAAGAAAGCAATTATAGTGTAGCAAACAATAGACAACTTTTAAAACAAAGAAAGACAATAAGAGGATAATAGGAGGGGAAGATCTGTCAAAAAGGAAGCAAAGATACTGTAGCTAACAATCGACGATTTTAATATATATATATATATATATATATATATATATATATATATATATATATATATATATATATATATATATATATATATATATATATATATATATATAGAGAGAGATAATTTTATAAATTAGAGATAATTTTATAAATTAGAGATAATTTGGTCTTTGGTCATTTAAAAAACAAATAGTTTTGTTTTTAGATAACGTATCTGTTTGTTTCGAATTTTTATACTTGCTCTTATGAACCGTCTAACATCATGAATATGATTATTGTTTAAATTTGTACCTTGATTAGTAGTTTTATAAGAATCTTTAAGATTTTGCTCAGAGTTATTTATAGATTCTTGGATTTGCTGTATTTTTAAAAGAATATTTCTATTAGGAATACAATTCATCAAGATTTTGTTAGACATAATTAAATGATTTAAGCATGAATTTGATTATTAAAAACGAGTACTATTTTAACAAAAATTTCAAATCTTGTAGAATTAATAGTTAGAATAACTCGAAATGAAATTATCATAGAAAAATAAAAACAACACAACGATAAAATATTTTAGATAATACCTTCTTGAATTAGGCTTGAATTACAATCAGTACATACTTCTGGAGAAAGAATTATTTGAAAATCTAAAGACTTTGAACATCTACTAGTAGAAAGAGAGACTCTTGGGGATTTTTTAGACATGAGATGAACATTCTTTAGAGAATGAATTTTTTCTTGTGTCTTCAACTAAAGGATAGTCTCTATTTATAATCATCTTGGAGTCTTCAAAGTCTTGAAATCATGTAGTGATATTTTTCACCGTAAGAACCCATGGCCAATCAATAGAAATAATTACTTGTAAGTGGTTGTCCTTGAAAGTGGTTGTCATTCATCTTTTGAAACAATTGTCGTTTGTAATCAATGACCATCTTCTTTTGATAAAGCAAGCCATTATAGAGCATCTTCTAAAGTTTTTTGTCTTCATATCATTATTGATTATAGATTTGATAATAATTTTGATAAAAATTGTTTATACATAAATACATGAATACCATCATAGTATACATGCATACATATTTGAAAAACAAAATTTTGATAATAGAGAAAACGAAATATCCTACATTTAAAGTATTACATCAAATTTATGGATAATGATTTCTTATTCTTCATAAGGGTCATCAAAAGGGTCTTGAGCGTCTTCAAATAAATCATTCTTTATAGATTTTGGAGAATCGTCAGAAACTGATGGAGTTTGGCGAATTTCTTGAAGTAATTTTTGAAGTTCTTCAGGGGAAGAGGTAGCAGCATCTTTAATTCTTGCAATTAAATCCACATCACTTTTGGGAAGACTGTTGATAAAAGTGGCTTCAACTTCTGGTTTTTGAATATATATTTCTTGATAATGTTTAATTACTGCTTGTTCACTGGCTTGAGAAATCTTCATTTTATCCCACCATTTTGAGCGAAATTGACGATTAAGCCAAGGAGGAGAGGAATCCTTTGCTTCTTGATAATGAAAAGTCCAAGACATTATCCATGGAACTTTAAATATCATGGTGAATTGTAACATGTATTCAAATTCTGGAATTTGTTGAATAAACAATTCTTTAAATTTGAGATATCCAGCGTAAATTTCTTTTGGCAAACAATTTGGAAGAATACCCATATATTTGTACCAATTGATAAACCATCTTGGGTATTCACAATTGAAGTTCAAATCAAAGAAGATAAACCATGAATGTGAAAAATTCCGAATAAAGAATGCCTTAGTCCAAGCGTCTTGATAATCATAGTAAGAAAATCTGGGATAAGCAGGATAACTTATAAGAGGTTTTTCAGAGTGAAGGTTTGGAACCCAACTTTCTGGAGAAATGATTTTGATAATATGAGCTTTGCTAAAATCAATGGTTCCCTCTTTAGAATTAGAACGGTGAACAAAATTGACTGAACCAGATTCTTGCAGAATAGCTTGATAATATTCTCGGGTTTTATACGAATCAACATAAAAGGTTTTCCCTTGTCCAAAGAGATGATTTGTGAGAACATGAAAACCTTGGTGTAACTTATGGATTTGAAAATCTTCAAGAATTTGAACTCTTAGGAAATTTGGATTAAGAACATAAGGAGTTTTTGTAGAAGGGCTAGGAGTAACAGATTTTTGAGTTTGAGGAGTTATAGGTTTTGCAAAAGGGCTTATTGTGTCGGTTGAAGCAACTTTTGGAGTAACAAGCTTTGACTGAAGGATATTAGAATAAAGTTGTGAATTCTTAGAAGTAGGAGTTAAAGGAGAAAAACGATTTTGATTTTGAAATGGAACTAGCTTTTGAGAGACTGGAACAAGATTTTGAGAGATTGGCTTCTTGTCATCATGTTTGGAAGAGGACGACGAACTCATTTTCCCTGCAAAAATTCTCGAGAAAGAAAGTCAGGAAGCGAATTATTTTCTCCTTTTATAAATTCTATTTCGAAATCAAAGTTACCTAAGAGGGCTTGCCAACGAGCAAAAATTTGCTTGGAAATAATATTTTTTACATCTTTTTCCAAAATAGTTTTTGCAGATTGACAATCTATTCTTAATAAAAAACTTTTCATAAATAAATCATCTTCAAATTTCTTAATACATAAAACAATGCTTAAAATTTCTTTTTTGACAGTTGAATAGTTTTTCTGTGTATCATTCCATGCACCAGAATAATATCGAACCAATTGCTCTTCAGTTGAGTTAACAATTTTTTGTTTTAAAATTCCTCCGAATCCAATATCACTAGCATCGGTTTCAACTATGATTTTGGCATCGGGATGAGGTAAATTTAAACATGGCAAAGTAGGGACCTTTTGTTTTATATATTTAATTATATCTGTATGTTTTTGAGTCCATGGTTCAGGATTGTCTTTTAATCGATTATAAAGTGGTTTACATATGATCCCTAAATCTTTGAAAAAATCATGGATATAATTTAAGCATCCTAAAAATCTTTGAAGTTGCTTTTTATCTTTAATTTCATCAGGAAATTTAGTAGAAAATTGCAAGCTCCTTGTAATAGGTCTAATAGTGTTTTTGACAATATCATGTCCTAAAAAACGAATCTCATTTTTAAATAAATGCATTTTTGCTGCAGAGACAGCTAAACCATTTTGATAAATCAAGTCATGAAATTGATTTAAATGTTTAAAATGTTGATCAATTGATTTTGAAAAAATTAGGACATCGTCAATATAAGCAATAGCAAAACTACTTATAGGAGTTATGATATCATTCATAATATTTTGGAATTCAGAAGGAGCATTTTTTAATCCAAAAGGCATTACATTCCATTCAAAATGCCCAAAGGGAACATTAAAACCAGTTTTGTATTTATCTTCTTCATGAAGTTGTATTTGCCAAAATCCTGATTTCATATCAAACTTTGAAAATATTTTTGAATCATAAAGCTTTTTTAGCAAATTTCGTTTATTAGGAATAGGATAACGAATCCATTCTAAAACTTTGTTTAAAGGTTTATAATTGATAACTAATCTTGGTGATCCTCTTTCTAATTCTGCGGCATTCATGACATAAAATGCTGAACAAGACCATGGTGATTTAGAAGGTCTTATGAGTTTTTTATTTATTAAATCCTGAATTTCATTTTTACAATGACTTTCTAATTCATTATTCATGTGAATGGCTCTAGATTTTGAAGGAATATCCTTTTCATTAAAATTTTTTATATATGGTAGTTTTACAATATGTTGCTTTCTATTCCAAAAGGCATTAGGAATATTAGAACAAACATTTTTTTCAAATTTTAATTTTAAACCTGTTATTTTATTTTGAATATTATTATCATTTAATTGATTAGTTATTCGAACATTATTTATTTCGTTAATAAGATATTTGGCTTGTTGCGTTTTATAATTAAGGACATTAATCGTTGAATATAGAGGAGGTTCACAAAACTTAAATATAATTTCCTTTCCAAAGACATTGGTTCTTATACCATCATCATGAACCATAAAAGGATATAGTTTTGTAATGAAAGGCGTTCCTAGAATTAAAGGAGAAGAGAGATCTTTTACTAAAATTAGGTGAGTTTTATAACAATAATCTTGGTCATTACAAATATGAACATCAGAAACTTTATAATTTACAATTAATTTTGTACCTCCGGCACCAGTAAGTCTAGATGTAGTTTTTTCATAAAATTGTGTAGGAAAAATTCCTTCTTGAATACAATTCATATCAGCACCACTATCAATTAAAGCAGTTAAGTTGATTTTAAAATTATCCTTGACTAAAGTGATTTGAGTGTTCCATTTTTGAGAAACTTGATTATTTATAAGTTTACCAATAGTTACATTTTCAATTTTATTTTCTTCTTCGTTATTAATTTCTATATTTTTGTTTTTAAAAGTAGAAGGTTTTCCCTCTTCTAAAATAAAAATTTTATTTTTTATTTCTTTTATTTCTTGTTTTACTATTTTTAATTCTTCTTGAAGTTCTTGCATAGAAATTGGTTTGGCTTCAGTAAATCTTTCGTATATATTTTTTAAATTAAAATTTTCATTATTAGCAGGAGTTATGTTATTAGTTTTATTAAGCATCTATTTTATTAACAATTCTTGGATATTTTTATCTTTTATAGAATCAAGAGAGTTTAAAAGATCTTTATCATCTTGTGAAAGAACATTAATGGAGCTACTAGTAATTACATTGATTAAATTGTTACAGTGACATTTACCAATACACTCGCAAATATCAGAATCTTCAGAACTTGAAGTAGTATTTTCGAGAATATTTAAATCATTTGTTTGAAAGTCAGAAATACTATCATCGGAATCTGAATCAGTATTTAAAATAATTTTTCTTATTTGTTCTTTCAAGTCTTCAGAGACATTTAACTCATTTATTTTTGTCTTAGCATAACAATTATTAGCTGTATGACCATTACGCCCACATTTATGACAAATAATAATATCTTTTGATTTTCTTTTAGATTTTTTATAATTTAGTCTATAAGGTTTTTTAGATTTTGAAGCGTAATCTTTGCCCTTTTTATAATTTTCTGGAAGATTATATTTCTTTTTCCTGAAATATTTTGAAGATCTTTTCTTAAATACTTTAGATTTTGAAGTAGACGGACCATTCAAGGGCTGATAACCATATTGTTGGCAAAAATTTCCCAATTCATTTTTACTGTTAATTCTATCTTTTTTAAGTTTTTCTTTAAACCTAAGATCAGCACAAACTGCTAATCCCTCTTTATTAATATAGTTTATTAAATCTCCATAAGTTAAATTTTGGTAAGGGATGGTATTATTAAAATTTTCTCTTAATTTTTGTCTAACTCTTTCCGCAAAGAGTTTTGGAAGGCCAGCAATAAAACGTTCTTTCCAATAGGACTCTTTACAATCAGGTCTTGAAAAAACTTTAACAAGATAATTATCTTTATACCATCTAAAATCAGTAAGTTTTCTACAATGTAAATTCATTAAAATTTCTGAAGTTTTTTCTTGAAAAGTAGTAGGATCTCCTACAAAGTTTTTGATAATAGCAAAAATTAAAGTGTTAACCATATCATCTTCAAACGTTTGTATTTGTTGATTATTTTCTTGTTTTATAATAGTTTTCTTAGCAAATAAAATATAATCTTTTTCTTCTTGTGAAATATAGAAATCCCACCAGCCTTTAAGACTGCCAGTAAAACCAGAAGTAATAATATTAACAATTTGGAGTTGAGTATTATTATGAGCTTTATAAGCATTAGCAGCCATAGTCATTTCTTGAACAATATTCATAATTTGATGTTCAGAATGGCCATCAATATTCCATTCATAAACAGAATTACCATCATATTGAGAACGATCAAATTGAAAAGTTCGTTCTTCAAGTTGAACATCTGGAAGAGAGGGTCTATTCCAATAATTTCTTATGGTTGGTTTTGGGTTTTTTCCGAAAGTGCTTTGCTTTGATTGATGAATTTTATTAAGTTTTGAAAAGTCATTAGTGAGTTGATTAATGTCATCATTTGTATCAAATTGTTGAGCAAGAGTTTCAAAATTTGTTTCACTATTAATATCACTATTTTCAGATTCTTCATTCGTAAGAGTATTAATATTATTAGTGTTTGAGATATGGAGTTTTGAAAGTCTTTTTTCTAATTCGTTAATTAAATCTGTATTTCCTAGATTAAAATTACCATCGATTTGGCAAGGAACAAAACTTAAATTACTAGTGCTTGCCATATCATGCTTGTTAACGTTTTTATCTTTGAAAATTTTTTCTTCAATTTTAACTAAATGCTCGGTAATACTAGATAAGGTTTCATTTGCATAATTATTTTGGTAAATAATTTTTTGAAGACCCTTTTCAGTAGTTAATTGGTTTGGGGCTTGAACTAAAGGAGTTGCAATAAACATATCGTTAATAATAATTTCTCCTTTTGGTGGAAAATTAGCAATAATTTCTTTATTAGAAATAATATCTTTATATTTTTTCTCAAAAATAGGAGTGATAGAATTAAATGGGTAATTTATTTTATGTTTAGGGGCATAAATTAATTCAAACCATTGAAAAAAAGGAGAATGAATTTTATTTGATAAAACATAATCTTCCCAAAGGCCTAAATGGAGAAATCTTAAGTAGTATGAAAAATTTTCTTCATGCCAAACTCTTTTTTTATGGTTATAATCTTTATAATATTCAATATCTTTTAAGTAATCGAAATCAACTTGATATTCTAAATTCGAGAAATTCATTTTAACAGGTTGTTTTTGTTAGGATTGAGGAAATATGCTTTATCGATTCTAAATTATGACTTCTTGATTTTTCATATTTTTTTATGCCTATCTTTAGCCTAGAAATTTTTTCTATTTGTTTATTATATTTATTAGTATATGGAGGTATTTTGAATAAATTATAATTTTCATGAGTTATAGTTTGTTCTAAATGTTGAATGGTTTTGCATATATTAGAATTTATCTTCCAATGCCTTTTTAACATATTAGCCCAAAGCTTATTATTTTGTGAACAATTAATTTGTATTTTAGAACTCATAATTGTTGTTTAAAATTTTGAAGTTCATCAATAAAATCTGATTTAGTAGGACTAGGAAGACTATTTTCACTATTTTGATCATCTTGATATAATGGTTTGGGAATAGAATTAGTATAGTCAACAGTTTTTAGTTTTAAAGATCTCGACTTTAATAATGAAGATTTTGAAGAGCCTGTTTCTGCGATAAAAGAAGTTGATAATCTGGATGATGAAATATTTAAGGAAGAAAAATTTATATCTACAGAACCATCATTATATTCAATAATATTTGAGATTTGTTTTGAAGAGTCTAATGGTTTTGGATCAATAACATTTTGTAAGTTCCAATTACATGATTGAGTTATATCAGACCATTTTAATCTTTTCGGTGTATGAACTTTGGTATGGTTAGTATTTGCTTCAAAAATAATTGTTTCATTTCTAGGACTTGATAAACGTGTTTTTGGTTCAAGTGTAGTTGTCATAGTTTTGTAACAAACACGATAAATTATTGCTAAAGGCTTTGTATCATCTTTAAATTCTAAATTTTTTGTTTCTATAGTTAAAACCAAAGTATCTAAAATATTTTTATCAAATAATCCTACAGAGAAATTTGGATAACAATTGAAATAAATAGGTCCGTTAGCAATATTCGTTTCAGCCATAGCTAAAATAGAATTTTGAAAATCTTTATGTCTCTTGTCTCTTAGAATAAGGAGAACAGGGGCATCTATTCCAATTCTAAATAGAGGCTTGATAGCAATTTGGACCAAACCAACATGTAAAAATTTATATTTCGTTCTATGCTCTAAAATAGATCGTGATGATAACAAATGTAAATTTTGTTGGTTTTGACCAATAGACAAAGTTTGTTCTGTCATTTTAATAGAATAACCTTGAAAATAATCAAAAGTTCCTATTCTATATATTGTATTAATATTAGTTTTAGGTATTGTCCAATTATTCAAACTTTGTTCTATGTTATTAACGGTTTCTTCAATAGAATTTATTTGATTATCATCATTATCTTGTTCATTGTTGATATTTTTACCAGGAATATATTTTTTAGATAGTATGCCTGAAAATTTACTCATATTTAATTAATTTTGTTTTAAAATTCTATAAGAAAACTTACTTGTTTTAATAATGATGAGCAGAGGGGAATCGTCCCGACGATGATTGTGGTCCGGCACCGCGACTTACGTCCTTATCTGCGCGCTTTACGCTAATCCAACCAATCACTGGTCTTGTCTCTGAATCATGCTTATTAAAACTTATAAATTTCTTATAGGATACTAAACCAAAATTAAATAAATCTGAAGTAAATATATCATCCATAACCACCCCAAAAACTTTTCTTGGCTCAAATGAACCTGAACCTATATATATATATATATATATATATATATATATATATATATATATATATATATATATATATATATATATAGGTTCAGGTTCATTTGAGACCATTCTAATTTTGTGAGACCGTGAGACCAAATCTAAAAATAATTTTAAAATCCAAAATAAATGGAAAAATCCAAAAATTCTTTTTTTAAATGTTATTTTCGGAACTTGAATTAACTAAAAAAAATATAAAAAAAATATAAAAAAATAAAAAAAAAATCCGTTTTTTTTTGAAAAATACGTGAAATATTCTAAATAGAATATTTCACTGACATATTCTAAAAAATAATTTTAAAATGCAAAATAAATGGAAAAATCTAAAAATTCTTTTTTTAAATATTATTTTCGGAACTTGAATTAACTAAAAAAAATTAAAAAAAATTAAAAAAAATTAAAAAAAATAAAAAAAAAAATTCGATTTTTTTTGAAAAATACGTGAAATATTCTAAATAGAATATTACACTGTACATATTCTAAAAATAATTTTAAAATGCAAAATAAATGGAAAAATCAAAAAATTCTTTTTTTAAATATTATTTTCGGAACATGAATTAACTAAAAAAAAAATAAAAAAAAAATAAAAAAAAATAAACAAATGCGTCTCACGGTCTCACAAAATATAAGTGGTCTCAAATGAACCTAACCCTATATATATATATATATATATATATATATATATATATATATATATATATATATATATAATTTATATTATAACTAATATTTTTTGTTTGGTTAGTTTTGCTTGGGGTAGCTATTTATGAGATTTTACGTATGAAGACCTTGAGGATACATGGAACAAGATAAATAAATATTTATCACTGCCTGAGCGTCGTCAAACTTTAAAATACCCCGTCTCAAGATTTACGGCTCCATTTAGGGTATAAAAATTTATTTATATTTAAATGATTTTATTGTTATGTTAGTTATTTTAATTTTAACTTTTATTACTATAATTGTAAAAATTATAGATATTGATATATGAGATGCTTCCGGCTGTTCGTGTCTATGCATTTGTATTGAGAAAAAATAGAGACATGTCTCAGATGAAACGATGGAGTGGCACAAAAAAATTGAAATGGGTTGATGTGAACAAGATTTTTTCAAAGACACAGGTTTATAATTTTTTTTTATTTTTATTTAAATTCATTATTATACTTTTATATGCATTTTTAATATGTTCAATTTTTTAGGAGGGACAACCACCAAGAAATAAAATATCCCCGAGTGATGATGAGATGACATCTTGTTATTATTTGTCATTATTATACTTTTATATGCACTGGAGCAACATGTGTTTATGAACCGAGAACCTACATAGGTGTTTTTTGAATAAGTGAATAATGAAGATCTATGGAATAAAATCAGTTTTGAGGAGCCTGCAGTATTCCAAACAAATTTTGATGAACTGGTTAGTTACACGCTACATTTTTTTTAAAAAAAATTCATTAACATATTTGAAAATTTGTGTTCATATTTTATATTTGAAAATGTAGGTTGTAGATGATGAAGGGATGAATAAAAATAATACAAATGAAAATGTTTTTGGTGATATTGAAGACGACAAGGTTATTATATATATATATATATATATATATATATATATATATATATATATATATATATATATATATATATATATATATATATATATATATATATTATAGTTATGATTTTAATAATTAAATTTTAAGGTGTCTTTCGTTAATAACTATAATGTGTTAATTTTAATGTCGGAGTTGGAGGAAAGGAATGAGAATGCGGGTTGTAGTAGGAACAAATTTGATGATGATGTGTTTGATGTAAATGATTATAATAAACCTAAAGAGGTTGTTATGCTTATATTTATTTTAATTTTTTTAGTAGATTGAAACATTTTTTAATTACAGATTATTGCTTATTAATTTAGGTGTCGGAGGAAGATGAAATAATAATTATGGGAAATGTAAATTATTATGATGCTTATAGTTTTGATGGCAAAGAAGTTACACCCGATAGACCGAGGGCTCGAAATCCATCAAAGTATTTGTGCCCTCCTTACATCGAGGTATTCGTTTAATTTATAAATTTATATCGTAATAATAGAATTTTATTTTTATGTGAATTATTTGAAAGATAGAGATTTAAACATTTGAATATTGTTTTAGTTGCACACAATACCGAAGCAAAAAAGAAGATCAAAGAAGAAGGTTGATATCAAATCAACAAGCCCCGTTCCTCCTCCCTCATTTGTTGTTGTTCACAACTTCTCCGTGTTGCGCCTGCAACCTTACGTAGCAGGCGGTGAGGTTGTGATCCAAAATTATGTGTTTCATTCATATGACGTCCAACATCGTTTGTGTAATTTGGTGTTAGATAGAGATTTTTGGAGCGCCTTGTTTAGGCATACACACGACGGATGGTTGGAGGCAGCGGTAAAATAATTGTTAGTTTATTATTTTAAAAATATTTTGTTTTTTAGTTAATAACAAAAGTATCATAATTATGTGCAACATATAACTATTTGGTATAGACTACTGATGGGGAGACGTTTTATAAGCGACCGACGTACAATAATGCCTCCAATTTTTTTTTTGTCATGCTCTCGAGGAAGGGTACGATTGAGGGTGTTTAGGGTTTGTATTGCTACGTACCCCAACTTCATGGTTGCTTGATGGGATGTCGATATGGTAAACTGAATTTTTTATATTGAAAATATTTTCGTTATTGTCGTTATGATTTTGTATTCTGATATGTAAACATAATTTTATTTTTTTATCCTTATACAAGTCCTATTGCCAATTCATTCATCCCCTAATCACTGGTTATTTGGGGAACTACGATTGGCGTCAATGGAAGTCCATGTTTATGACAGTCTCGGTAGAGGGGCTTATGAAAAATTCAACTCTGATGGAACATTTACCAAATTTGAAACTCGGGTGGCAGATTATTTAGACAAGATTGACTATTAGACCCGGAGGAACATCCCAAGGATTCCGTTGAATATGCAATTCATTTTCGCAACAAATGTTCCCCAACAAAGTAGCCATTTGGGAGATTGCGGTGTTTTTGTTTGTATGCTTATGGAACAATTAGTTTCAGGGCAACCAATACGTGAACTTATTGACCCAAGGAACATAGCTTTAGATTTTCGCCAACGGATGACAAATTTTTTTGGGGGTCGAGTCTTGGTCCTATGTAGTTGGATTATATATTTCTATATGTAATTGAATGTTGGATTTAATGACCTACTAATAACTTCAATACTTACAACATAAGAACGGCACCACCATTTGTTTTAAAGTAACAAGTACACTGCTCTAAACATAACAACAAATACAACAATTTATTGACGTAACAACTTGAAAACTATCAAAACAATATTAAAAAGCTTACAACTTGTAAACTATAATTGCCAAAAACAACACCCAACTACAAACCAAGGCTATCTTTAACTTCTTATTTTCTAATTGAAGGTGCTTATTACAGTTAGCTATTTTAGCTATTACCATAGATGGTTGCTCATTCTCTTCATCAACCCAACTGATAAATCCGCATTTTGGTCCCTGTAAATTTAAACATTGAAAATAAGAATTGTTGCTATAGGTAAGTATGAATGAAGTTAAGAACATGATATCATATATGGGCAAACGTAAAATAATCTTCCTGGGTTTTTTGTTGTATCCGAAATCCTAATGATACGTTCACCTCCGCAATTACAGTATGCCATTCGCCTTTTTTATTCTATCAAATATGAATTAATTTCACAAATAAATTTCATGGAGTTACTTTACACCCATTTATAGAAGAAATTTTATTACAGACAAATATGTTTGACTATAAAATGAACTGGTTTGACTATGAATTTAAAAAGTTGAACTATTAACGGCGTACAAGTACATTGTCTTGTCTTGTCGGTCGGTGATGTTTGACTATGAAATGAACTGGTTTGACTATGAATTTAAAAAGTTGAACTATGAACTGCATACAAGTACATTGTCTTGTCTTGTCTTGTCGGTCAGTGATGTTTGACTATAAAATGAACTGGTTTGACTATGAATTTAAAAAGTTGAACCATGAAGTACGAACTTTTGAGAAACACCAATTTGTATATAATTATAATTGTATTTGTGTGATTATTGATGTACCACGTTTGCATTTTATGTCGTATTATGTATTACTAATTTATGTACCTGTTATCTTAATTCATTTTTAATTGCGATTGAGGAAACAAACATACATTAAAAGTAAGGTAGATTTATTAACTAATCACAAAACACAATTACAACAACAAGCAACTTAACTAACGAAAAACAATTAACTTAACCAACATGAAGAAGTTAAGATCAATAACATTTAATTAATAAAACATTAATATTGAAAATTAACTTAATACTTGCAAAGTTACGTCTTTGAAACCACCACTGTTGCATTGTTGCACGAAAAAAATCGATCAACATAAGTATCGGCACCTTATGTGCGTGTCTAGATAATGCATTTATAGACTCTGCACTGTTGGACGATATTAGATTGTATCGGTTCCCTCTAAAATGTGCCCTTGACCAAGTTTCTGGATTTATACTTTTTAAGTACTCCCTTACTAGCTCTTTTGTCTTTTTCATAACATCCATGGCAGCGTCAAAAGCATCAACTGTGTACGCCCTACAAGCCTCCCAAAAAATTCCTTTAACTGTGTTACTCTTCTCGAATCTATATACTATGTTGAAATACAAATGGACACCACATACTCCGTGATGAGCGTGAGGAAAAATGTTGGCAACGGATGTTGCTATAGATGGAGACCTATCAAATATAATTCTAAGCTCTTGCATATTGTCTATGCAATCACGTAGTTTTTGAAAAAACCATGTCCAAGAATCTGTACACTCATTTTTGCATATACCATATGCAACCGGTAATATTTGGTTTTGTCCGTCCTTAGCAACTGCAAGTAACATGGTACCTTTGAACTCGCCCTTTAGGTGGGCTCCATCTACTACAAGGGTCGATTTACAAAATTTGACAAAAGCGTGTACCTACAATACAATGTATATCTATTCAAATACACCAAAACAAATGAAAAAAATAATAAAATACTAAAATACTAACCGAGCAACCAAGTGCGACGTACAAAAACTCAAAGCGATCATCACCATCTGTTTTAATATGTGTCACCGTACCCGGATTATGTTTGACCAAATTGTGGAAATAAGCCGAAAGTTTGGTAAAAGAATCCTCTTTCGTACCCCTTAACAACAACAATGCATATTGCTTCGCACGCCATGCCTAATGGTATGAGATATTGATATTCAATTGAGCATTCATATCATTAATAATATCTTTTCCCCGATAAACTCTACCCATAATCTTCAGCCAAAACATCAGCAATATATTCACCCAAAACATATTTGTTTGTTTGTCGATGATTAGGTTGCAAAAATGTTGAAGAACATGTGTGTACATCAACAAATTTATTCACTTGGAAAAGTCCATCAGAATTTTTAATTGCTTTTGCTCTTAGTAACAAAGAACAATTTTTCGAAACACAAATAGCCTCATACCTTGATTTGGTGGATCAATTGTCCTCGTCTGAAAACCTTCTCGAAGACATTTTTTTACCAATACACCGCTTTAAAAGTTCTTTGTTCTTAAATATACTCTCACATTCAATCTTTTGAAGATTGATATCTACCATCCGTGTTGGGATATCTTCATTAATATCAACTAGGCATGTTGGTAGAGGGGGCATACCGTAAAAAGGTGTCACACCCCAAAACCAAGAACGGCGGAAACGTTCTGGGGCGGAGGACGTCATGTATAATATCAACAACAATGTAAAGTAGTCAACAAGCAACAACATCATCCATTGCATTAATAAAATAATTATTATACAATTGTATTCTGTCAAATTTTGATAAACACTAAAGCATAAATCAAAATGAAAGGTAAGTCTTGAATAAGCTCCATCTTCCTTTCTCCTTGCATCGGTACCTGTCTATGATGACCTGAGGATACAAGTAATTTTGAAAGCGAGTATCAGCTTTGTAGCTGGTGAGATCATAAGTATTTTAGTGTCTTAATTTGTATGTAAGAATTTGTAAGTCTATGTATTTCAAGAATTTGTAAGTGCATAAGAATTGTAAGTGTTTGAAAAACCCTGGAATCCTTATGATTCCTACTAGTATGAAGGTGTCTTCTACCAAGACCTAACTGATCTCTATGCAGCCTTCTACCAAGGCATCTAGTGTCTGTGTGTGACTCTTGTAAGAGTGTATATTTTTCCAAGTCTGACTACTATTTATCAAAAGATAGTTTCTACATTACTGTGCGTCGTATGAAAAATTCACGAAGTGGATGTAATGGGAAAAGAAATGGTACTATGGTGTAGTGCCGAACTACAACCGTACCTATTACCTTAAATCTAGGGTAATACTTCCAAGTACCGTAGTATTTGATATATATAAATAACTACATCGATACTCAATTGCCTTATTTGAGGGATAAGGTATAATGTGATGTCTAGATCCCAGACTATACGCTCCCCTATCAAAGGGATTTTGGGACCTACCCACGACCCCTGCATGAATGCAAGCCGTGAGCACCCACATTACTAATGATCATGTATACTCGATATAACTATCACAATTGCGGTGTGATTCATCAGTATAGTTAGATCCTGAACTAGTTCCGTGCTATAGCCCCTAGTGACGTCTATTCTATGTATATGTAAGTGTACTCATGTAAGTGTGATCATGTAATTTTACTCATGTAAGTGTGATCATGTAATTGTACTCATGTAAGTGTGATCATGTAATAGTATAATAATGTACTGTAATGTTCTACATGTGCTAGCTGTAATGTGTGTTCTCTCTATCTAGCAAGTATAGTAATGTAATCATTCTAGTATAGCTGTATATGTTCTCGTCCTAGTATAGTTGTATATGTAATGTACAGTAATGTTCTAGAAAGTATTGACTCATGAATGAACTGACTCATTGTATGATATCGCGTTCTAGTAATGGTTCTAGTATTTTCCTGAACTACCCATATGGTAGCTTACTAGTAATCTAAGTGGTACGTATGAATGTGGATGTATACCCTTGCTACCCAAGGGCATAAGATGAATTGGAAGGACCTTTTATGACTTTATATGTACACATGATATATAACTAATATTTAAACGACCTTCGGACGAGTATCCGATATCCCACCAGACCACATCTCAAGGCGCGAAAAGGAAATAGGGTGGATAGCCTTCCTAAGCCTTTTAAACATTTCTTATATAACTATACATATAGAGGCATGCAATTTATAGTATAAAAGCATAAATAAGTTTTGTAAAACATTTGAAACATAAATATTAGTTTAAGGAAAGATCGACTTGATGTCAATCTATAAAACAATTTGAAGGCATAAGTTTGATAAAACAATATAATTACAAGGAACATTTGTTTGAAACACAGTTGTAAATAAGTTTGAAATATGATAACAGAGTAAGAGGTACAGTGTAATAAGTAGTTTGAAACACAGTTGTAAATAAGTTTGAAATATGATAAACAGAGTAAGATGTACAGTGTAATAAGTAGTTTGAAACACAGTTGTAAATAAGTTTGAAATATGATAAACAGAGTAAGATGTACAGTGTAATAAGTAGTTTGAAACATATAAAATGTTTATAAAAATCATTTGAAGGAAACTGTTTGGTAAAACGGCTAATGAGTAGCCAAATCTATTGAATGTTGTATATTAATCACATGTGATTGATGTAATAAATAGCGTAATTCTACTTATTAATCGCATGTGATTGATATAATACTAGCATGATTCTACTTGTATCCCCCCCATAAAACATTTAAAATAGTTTAAAACATTAGTTAAGGGGTATGAACTCACCTGCAGTATGTGACTGGAATTGAACGGACTGTTATCGTACGGAAGGATCGGACAAGTGCTTGGTGTCAAGTGAAGACTTAGACACACACAATGATCCTAATTACATATGAAGACATATGTATATAAATAATTAGAGATTTAATCACTAACTATACAAGTATAAACATTTAAGCGCGAGGACAACACTTTTGGTCAAGTGCTAGGAGGCTAATGGGTTGCAACAAAGGAGTGCAATGCCCCTAATGGAAGTTTAAGGTCAAAAGACCATATTCATTGGAGTTTACGGCCCAGGGGACTAAGCTCCTGGCCGTAAACTCCCAACCAAGGCTTGGAATGGTACTTTGAATTACTACAACCTTAGAGGGAATTGTTTCAAGGCCTATGCATGTGTTTGGGCACAATATTGACTCCTTTGGGGAGTTTACGGCCCAAAGACCCTATTCCCTTGGAGTTTACGGCCGTAAACTCCCTTGGGAGGGTTCTTATGGTTCTTTCAAGTTCCTAAAATAACTAGGAACAATTCTAGGCTTTAGTACTTGGCTTTATGAGGGTTTATGGCACCAATATGTACCATTTTATGGAGTTTACGGCCATAGAACTCTTTGGGCCGTAAACTCCCTCACAATTGGGGTTCTTACAATTTTAACTAGTCCAAAACTCATCTAGGTACTTGCCTTAAAATTCTCTTGGCCTAAGGAAGTGTCTAGGGTCTCCTTTGACCCCTTAATAGGAGTTTACAGCCCAAGAAATACTCTTGGCCGTAAACTCTCCCACACTTATTGTTTCCATGAGTTTTCTAGGTCCTAAACACTTAGGAGTACATGCCAAAATAAAGTCTAAGCCTTAGGGAAAGTTTGAAGGCATTTTGGCACCTAAAACATGGAGTTTACGGCCCAAGGAGCTTCTTGGCTGTAAACTCCCTTATAGAAATGATTTCTAAGGGTTTTGTTGGTACAAGGCATGAGTATAAGGCTTCTAGGTTTTTGTTTAAGGCTAAAGGGAACATTAGGCAGTCATTTGTGCCATCACTTGGAGTTTACGGCCCAAGAGATGTTCCTTGGCCGTAAACTCCTCAAACTACATGGTTTTGATTTGTTTCTAGCCTCTAATGCTCATACACAAAGTCCTTAGCTAGATGCCTAACACGGAAATGGGACTAGATGGCCTTTAGGCTTGATTTTGGAGTTTACTCCCCAAGAACATTCTTGGGCGGTAAACTCCCGGATCTTGTACTTTGGACATGTAAATAATGTTATTAAGCATATAACAAGTATTAAAACACACCTATGAATGTAGACTCACAATCTGGGATAAAAACCCAAAGATCCGTGAGAGAGAAATTAGCTTTTCTCTAATTGGAATTCAATTAATGAACCAATTTGGTTCAGAATTCTATTTATAGTCCTGAGATTTTTGGCAGAAAATATCTCTATTCTCAGAATGGATTCTAATGACCTAGAGTAATGGAATTACAGTGTTGCACAAAATCCTAGTGCATCCACTCTCCTAATAACTCCTTAGGTGTAAAACCCTGAAAACTGCCAAACTTGTTCCATAAGTCTGAACTTTCACTGTAACCGCTCTACTTCTATGGGATTGAAATGGTTTGATTAGAATGGAAATTTTGGGTTGTCACAAAAGGTTATCGAGAAACTTAGCTTTATCTTCATCACCCAACTCATCTCCATCTGAATTGCTTTTTAAGTCGGTTATATCTAAACCTACATCAGCAACATCAACATAATCCGCGTAAACATGCTTTTTTTCATCTTTTTGACACATAATTTTTTTCTTTTTACTTTTATCTACTACACGCCTATTCATAACTTTAACTTCTTGTTCGAGAACATCAACACAACGAACACCCACGTCATTAAGATATGTACCAACATCATCATCACCAACATACTTGTAATTCTCAGGATCCACATAGTGAATAGGTGAATAACCAACATTAACATTTTCAGCAACACTGTAAAATTGAGGTACACCGGAAGTATTGAAAGTACTTATCAGATCGTTGCTCCCTTTATAGCTGCATAAATTACCAACCGACTGATTTCCAGGGTGACCAGCCTCATTAACCTCGTCTCCTTCATCAACCACCACAAACACTTTCATAGCCATTCCTCCGCTACATTTGATTACATTTATCAACATTCTAACATCCATATCTTCAACTATAGTTATATAATATTTCAATTCAGGATGATGGAAACGAAGACTAATTCTATATTTGTCTAACAAACCAATTTTGCTTCTCACCAAAGATACAAATTCGCTATAACTAATATACTTATAAAATATCAAAGAAAATTCAGAAATACCTCCCTGTGGCGATACGTATTCCAAATTTGTTTCAATAACTTGCCATCTGCCACCGGTTACAAGACAAACAAAATATTCAATCATTTTTTTTAGAGATTTAAAAAAAATCTTAAAGAAATAACAACTAAACTGATAATTTTCTACAAAAGTTTATATATAGTAAGGTTATTTCGTAGACAAAACAAATGATTTCATAGTCAAAATAAAAAAAATAAAAAAACATAATTTCGCAGATGGAAATAGAGAGGAAATCGCAGATGGACTGTGTCCATCTACTATTTAAGCCTGATATAACCCATATATATATATATATATATATATATATATATATATATATATATATATATATATATATATATATATATATATATATATATATATATATATATATATATATATACACCCCACCTGCGAATATACAAGTGGCTAAAGCACAATTGTGCTTTAGCCACTTGTACATTTGCAGATGGACCATTCCCATTTGCGATTTATATGGCCAAATTTGCAATTCCTATTTTTTTTTTGGCAATTTTCCACAAAGTAATTAGTATATTTGGCTATTTTTGTCATTTTCTCATAAATTAATCCGTAACAAAGCATTTTCAATAAATTTTAGGTTTAAAGAATATAGTTAAGTGTATTCAATTTCATACTTGATATGAATTTTTTATATCTCATGGCATTTAGGTGTTAACCGATTTTATAACTCCAAATTTTTATGTAAGTATATGTTGATGATTTGTTCAAAAACTAGATTGCATGGGTTGGAAGAGTTCTATGTGTTTTGGTTTGAAGTTTTTGGAAGACAGTTACATTTTGTAATCTTTCTCTTTTTTCATATACCCTTAAGGCTGATCAGCAAGTACCTCTTCAAGAAATTCTATTGAAGAAAGGCACAATTTACAAGATCCTATTGAACTTTGATTCATTAAATACCACTATTGTAAAAATCCCGACTAGGTCCCGATTAATCCCTAGGCGCTACCTGATCAATTAGAGGGCGCCTAGCGATTAATCCCTTCATACACAATGAGTGAAGCAGTAGAACCCAATGAAATTTGAACACTTTGAAGAAGTTATATCACAATATAAACTATTTAAGGTGGTATTAGTTTTTTAGTAATCATATTAACATATCCCGTTATGATATTAGTGTTATTTATGAACTTTTATATGATATTAGTCATATTTAATTTTTAAAAATTCAACAAATTAGCAATTACTGGTCTCCGATTAATCTCCGCCTAGCCGATTAATCCCCTAACCCCAGTCCACCGACTAGCTAACGTCAAGCGATTTTTACAACCTTGCTAAATACACACACCATTGAACCGCTTCAGTGCAAAACACTCACATATACCTAGGCGGATTTGGAACAAATAAGCACAAAACATGTCCAAGGTCACTTAGCCTATTCAATATTAGTAACTATTACACATGCACATGAGGATGTAGGTATTAATACCAGAAAAATACTAAGTCAACAAAGATCCAGACCGACGACGAATTCCTAATGTTTTTATCTAGTTTTTGTTCAAGTGCAAAATGGTTATTTCAAAAAAAATTGTATTACTCTAACATATGATAATCAGAATAAAAATGAATGTTTTTTGTCTCACTTTCAGATACATGACACTTGATATTATAAGTTAAAGTCCAATGTTGTAAATGGAATAAACGAAATTAGGATGTTGTATTCTATGGATTTTTCAAAGTAAAATGACAAAAAAAAAAAAAAACCCCTCCACAAACAACACAATAGCCTCCGATTGTTTCCTTATTTTCTTGTAATATGCCAGTCTTATTTACCCCCCCCCCCCCCTTCCCCCTCCCTTCTTGAAAAAATTCAAACATAGAAACTTGTAACGAGTATGTTGATGGGTTTTATAGGTTACATTAAAGCGTGATGTAGTTAATAGCTAGGGTACGAGGTCATCAATCCCGTATAGATCTATACACAAATATCACGCTCTCCGGAAGGAGACTCGGGTTATAAAACAGGACTTGTTGGTGTACCTTGGTAGGTATGACGAAGACATTGACTCACAAATGTCTAACGAGTTTACGTGTTTTTGACCTGTAAGTGCTCGTGTGTGTGATTGTTACCCTTTTTGTTGTGTGTATAAATATAAATATAACCGTATTCTTATATAATCGTTACTTTTCCCTGAAAGTGTGGAATAATGTGAATGTTCCCCAAACTATACCTATTATAGTTTAAAATATATGTTTATTTAGAATGAAAAACCGTTGTGTTTTAACATAGTTTGCATGCAAATATTTATAAAGTTGGTAATAACGTTGTTTCTCACATTTAATAATATTACGTACACTGCTTATAAAAGATAAGAAAGCATGAATAATGGTTTGTATATTTTCACAAGTTTCTTTGTGTTTTACTTTTATTCCCCCCTTAAAACATAGAAAAAGTTATAAAAAGTGTAGGGGTATAAACTCACCTTATGTGTGTTTTTGACTAGATATAGAGATGAAAGTTGTAACCTTCGATTTAGAATACGTAACGGTAGTCGTATCCTAATGTTTAAACACATATTAATGTGTGGTTAAGATGTTAATAATCATAAGATGGTTTTGAAAATGCTAGGATCTATATGAAACTTATCAAAGCTTATAATCAAGTTGAAGCAAAGTCTCTTGGAGTAGTTGAAGCTTGCAAATGAAAGGAATTGAGTTTGATATTTAAGAGAGAATGAGGAATGCTTTCGTATGCTGGAAGTGTAAATGAAGCATGGTATCTATATTGTTACTTAAATAGGAAGGAAGATAGTAGGTGACGTGAAGTTTTCATTGGTAACTGAACCATATCTCATTGGGAAGCTGAATTGGTGAAATATCTAGATATTTGAGGGTGTTTTCGGATGAGTTATATACATACATATATATATATATATATATATATATATATATATATATATATATATATATATATATATATATATATATATATATAAAGAGGAGTTTTCGAATTTAATATGTTCTAGAAATGAGTTTTCGGATCTTTAATGGGCCTTAAATGTGTTTTCGATTCTACCCTATTGGGTTTTCGCCCCTAATGGGCTTTGGATTGTGTTTTCGGATCTAGGCAAACCGAAAACACCAATTTGGAACAAACTCCAAACTGTAAACCCCTTTATTGAATTGATTCCAAACCGTAAATCCCACTTCCTTTAATTACTTTGGGCAAAAACTCATTTAGTGATTATATTTATGGTTTAAACCCTTAGTCTTTCAACCTATGTTCACTTATACTACGCTAAATTAGCTTAGGTTTCAATCCGTACTTCTTTGTTAGCTCTTTAAACAAGCCCTAAGGCTATAGATGATACAATGCAATAAGGATTGCAATATAGTATCACTTGTGTTTAGTTAGGGTTTAGGCTTCACTGGGTCTAAAATTTCGAGTTGTGACAGTTAATTTGGAATACCATGAAACCTGATATAATAAAACTAAAAATGGTTAAATTGGAAAAATTTCTCAAAAGTTATGATTTGATTAAAAAACTATCTAATATATAATGGTTTTTTGTAATTTTTTCTATAATAAAACCCAAATTGACCAAATTTTTTGGTAAATAGGTCAAAATTACCACCTTTCCATAAGCAAGAGTATCCGATTGTGCAATTTTATTTGACATGAGTTCATCATGGTTATTTACCACTTCATCTGAAAATTATGTTGGGTGTACAATTTTATTGTTAATTAGGAATTTTGCACATGAAATATAATCACTAATTGGTTAAAAGGGTTAATGTAACGTCCCAAAAATAAGACCCGAAAATATTTCATTTTTTAATTAATAAAATAGTAAATCATATCATTGTCATAAAGCCAAGGTAATCAAAGTTTATCGATACATCATCATTATCAGAGTAAATCACAAAATGCGGAATCGAGCGGTGTGTGCTCTACAATCATCCCAGACTCTTCCCTTTGAAACCAGAAGTACTTGAAACATAAATTGGATACCGTAAGCACAAAGCTTAGTGAGTTACCCCAAAATACCACATACCATACATACCTAAACACATAATGGGCCTTGCCCAATGAGTGTAATGGGCCCCGCCCGCACTGGTATAACAGTCCCCGCCTAATGAATATAACGGGCCCGCATAATGAGTATAACGGTCCCCACCCAATGAATATAACGGGCCCCACCCACTGAGTATAACGGACCCCACCCAAGCTCGCATAACGACCCTCGCCCACATAGAAGTCATATAAGCATAACAAGATAATAACATACAGAATAACCACCGGGCCCACCGGGCATCAGGTCTTGCCCGGTTAGCATACCAACACATAACACATGTAAGAGTCACGAAGACATCTAACATCCTAACATAACAAACCATGGGCCGAAATTGGTGCCTTCGACTTGCTAAATACAGTGAGGAGGCTCACCTCAGACTGTTGAATCTCATAGATAAATCTCTGGCAGCTGGCCGGCTAAAATCCCTCGCACTATCAATCACAAAATAATATCCAATAAATAATTGGATCCCGACTCACACTAAGAGTCCAAACTAGGGTAAAAGACCTTTTTACCCTTTACCCAACTTGGCCCAAATCCAAAGCCCAATTCAATTGTTCAAAGGGCCCAAATTCCAAAATAATCACCCAAAGCCCAAATATGGATTAATTTTCCAAATTTGGCCCAATCCATTTCATTAGCCTTTAACCAAGAGAGTCCAATAAAATATCAACATCCCAACAATATAATTATGATGGCCCAGCAAGGCCCAAGACAACTAAAGTCCAACATGGCCCAAAACCGAGAGGCCAAAACTCCAAAGTCCAATCTGCTATGTATGTGGGGCGTACTCAGCTCGTATGCTTAGCCTACTTGCTTAATGGCTCGTATTCAACTCTTAATCTATTAAGACTTCAACCCAAACTCAGATCTGACTTCCTTAAGGTGGTTTATCACGTAAAGTTGCCAACTTTATGTGAATGCATGGCTTAATGAGGCTCTAGAGTTCAAAAGAGATTAATAATTGACTTAACGCATGCATGAGACCAAAACCACCATAAAGTTTGCACATTTATGCTTATGAAACCCTTAACGTGCCTGGATCTACAAGGATAAGCTGCATAAACATCCTTAGCTCACAAAACCAACCAAAAAGGGACCAAAACAGCTAAAAGCAAGCCAAGGAATAGATCTATGAAATGAGATGACAAGCTTTGAACTTTATACCCCCAAAGCCACGAAATGAAGGTGCTAAGTTGGATCTCAAGGATCTCCTCTAAAGAATGAGTCTTCAAGCTTCTTTTTTACCACTTCAAGATACATAACACCCACCAATGATAAAAAAAATAGCTCAAGAGCACCACACAAAGGCAAGGGACGAACTAGGGTTTTCAAAGGTATGGAGGTTGGTTAAACAAGGCCAAAAGAGGTTATCTTATGGTTTATATAGGGTACAAGCCCTAAAATTAGGTTTTCTAAACTGCTCACGTACGCCCAACGTACGTGGATGAGCCCTGAGACCAAAAAGAATTAGTATGCCCAATGTACAAGGAGTACACCCAACGTACTCCAACTTTCCCGAAGTTGACAATTCTGCCCCTTAGGGACCAATTATGCAAAACATTACACCCCAAGGGTCTAAACTGAAAAGTACAATGAATCAAGTGTTACAACTCTCCCCCACTCAAATTAGATTTTGTCCTCGAAATCATTCCTTACCATCCTAGGCACGCCAGACACCTTGAGCAACACAACTACATCCTAGAGCATACAACAACCTAACCAAAGGAAACCGAACCCATCCTTAGTAGGGCTCCCCAAACCTAATGATAAATGAATCCTTTCTCAGCCTAAATCAATCCCTTACATAATAACCACTTCTACTCTGCCCGAAATCTGAAATCTTGAATTGGTCTGACTCCCCGACAGACTGTCCATACTGAACCACTAGTGATTCCATTCCACTTGTCTTCCGAATTGGCTACTCAACTTCTGATTACCTAAGGTTCCCACTTGAAAATGGAATCATGGACCATACGCTGCTACCGACAACTTTTCACTTGACCAAAGGGATTAGATATTCCTTTGAGAAAAAGTCTCATCTTGTTGATAACGATTTCATGAATATAAAGAACAACAAGGAACAATCTGGGAGTTAAAACTTTTAGTGCTGAACAAGTCACTACTTCCTTAACTGCTGAATCGATACACTTATGCTATAATTCTGAAGTCCCAACTCTCCCTACCCACACACATGTAGAATCGTTCCAAAACACAATCGCAAGGGCTCTTCCTACCACCAGAATGAAAAACATCCCTTTTTCCCCTAAACCCTTCAATTGATTCCCTTGGAATAAAAAATTATTCATTCATATCTTACTGAAATAATGACATTTTACATAAACACTTGTGATTCCCAACGCGAGTTCCCACCAAAAGCCAACTCGATACATAATTCGTAACTAGAGATCCAAGGATTTACACTTGTATTTCACCCGTAATCTTCTGATTCACGATAATCCTTCACTAAACATGGATACAAAGATCCTCAGCCACTACTGAGACTGCTAATCTCTCACCTGGTCTGGCCATCGGGTTCCTAAGAGTCCAATTGACAAGGCTACCATAGCCTAAGCATCACTCTGTGCCACTCATTAACCACATAACCATTCCTACAAAAACCGAGATCCAATACCTCAAACCAATGGTCTCTAGTAGGTCCCACCTGCATTGCCATAATCACATGGGCCTTGCCCATGGGTCCCACCCATTCTATTTCGATTCTTTATGAATTTATTATGAATTTAAGAAGTTGATTGATGCAATCAGTGGGCCACATGGACCAGTCTTCAAAGATTGGTACTTATACCCATCAAGGAATTGGAATTAGGCAAAGTGGTCCAAGGTTCAGGGAAACTATATACACTAACCTTTCCAGAAACCCAGACTTTATGATTTTTGGACAATCTGATGGCCTTGTATTATATTTAAAAGATAGGGATAGATTGCAGCAACGTGATGAAACATTTCATGACAACATCAAACAAAACCAGATAAACGACTCACTTAAACTTAGAATCAGGCTAGGAAAACAAAGACAAAAGGTTTCATACCTTTCCAACGATAAGAACCCATTAAAATACCACTAGCTCTAGTATTAAACCACACTTTTTAAAGGTATTATCCTGCACAAATTAAAAAAAAACATTTCACATATATCTTTCCAGATGACAATTTCAAATTTATGGTTACTCCAGCCAAAATACTCAACTTAACACCATTGCCCTTTCTTTAACGGTGAGCTTTAAACAGAATTGCCCTTGCTTCAGCAGTGAGCTTTATATTTAAAATGCATTTGAGCATCTTCAGTCTTAATACATTTTTGGAAATTGGAACCCATGAAATCCATAAAGTCTACGATGCACGATAAGCAAAAAGAAATAGCAGGCCCTGTTATCACTCTCTTCAGAAAGCTAATGGCAGCAAAGAACATGCCAATAGCCATAAGGTGATGCTTGTTTTTTCTGAGGCAAAATGTCTGCAGTCTGCAGACCACATCTGTAGACCTCTACAGCAGAAGAGGAGGACCAAACGTCTGCAGCCTGAACAAAGAAGGTCGTTTGTTTTTTTTTTTTAAATCTGCAGGCTACTAAAATAAACTAAAATCTAAATAAACTGATATTTTTAAACTACAAAATGACTTTTTAATATATTTATGACTTTGTTATAAATAATTAAAAAATCTAAATCAACTTTTATGTATTATTGTATAAAAAGTGAAAATAAAAATGGTACAAATTAATGTATATATTTGATAAAAACCAACAATTTTGGTCGCAAAGTTATGCTTAAACATTGTAATTGGGAATCAAAGAATTTGATATATAAATGAATGGAAATAAACTTCGATTTTTTCAATTAAATCAGTTAAAAACGTGCCATAAATATTTTTTCTAAGAAATTGATGATATTTTATTAAATAATGTTTTATAAAAATTGGCACAAAAAATATAAGAATATATATATATTTTTTTTCATATTTATACTTCAACGATCATTATTATAATAAACTTTTATTTATAAATTTGTCAAAAAATATCATGTTTGTGCATCAAACTTTTTTTTAAGTATTGTAACCTTTTTTTTCAAATTGTTTATCACTAATAAAGTTGGAAACAATATAAATTCAAATATATATATATATATATATATATATATATATATATGTGTGTGTGTGTGTGTGTGTGTGTGTGTGTGTTTAGGCTAGAAGATGTTTGAAGATGTCAGAAGACTCTGGTCCACATCTGTGCCAAGATGAGGGCGCACACACATTTTTAGGTATGCGGTCTTCAAAAAAACAAACAGTCTGCGAAGGCTAATGTCTGCGCGTGGTCTGTACCGCGCAGACAGAAGAGGCCAGGAAGATCTACAGACAAAAAACAAACACCACCTAAATGTCAGAGTCAACCTGAAATTGTTCTTAACAAAATTAGAGAAAGAAAGAAAGAAATTTAAAAGTATCCATAAGGTTCTGTGAAGGGCTAATGGTTAAAACTTACAAGACTTACCATAACAGATTAAAAATGTAAATCAAGCATAACATGCATGAATCGTAGATTGCCTTTCTAAAACAATCCTTCTCGAGAGATGGTAGATTCCAATATATACCAATGTACATATAACATATACATTTCACAATTTTTAAAAGGAGTTGAGATACTTACTGAGGGAAATTATGTCATTTAACATCTCAAGGGGTCAGAGAAGATCACGAACAATCACAACATCAAATAAAGAAACTATCTTACCTCCTCATGTTAAAGGATGCTACGTGTTGAATGAATCCCCAAGTAAGATTGTTCGAAGGTGGGTTATGGAGCAGCTGGCATGCTTCTATAATTCAATTACACTAATCATTTTCTCATTCATGTATTCTATTTCAGCCGAAGAACATTTATTGACTAGATAGAAGTAAGTTTCTCTTTTTTTTTCCAGATACTTAGAAGAAGAAGAAGAATTTTTATATATTTTTTATTGTTGTATTCTATGAGAAAATCATGCTTCCACATCTGAGCAGAATGATTGCAAAGGAAAGAGGGTTTTCAATCCTCTAATGAGTCGGAATCAAAATGGTTGTTCCCATTCTAGGTATGGTTGTTGCAACATTGGTTGAGAAAAAGAGGTTAATACTTGCAGAGAAAGAGAAAGGAGGTAACACAAGTTTTTTTCGATGAGTGTGTTTTGGTTAGATCCTTAATTCTTGATTATGGGAATATCAGATGGGTTTGCATTTGCAGGTTTGCAAGAATTTTTCTATGATCGAGTTCCAGACTTAATGGAAAGCTTAGGAATCGCGTTATATTACAGTGTGATTGATGTTGGAAGGTTTATAAGTAGTTTTCTGATAACTATTGTGGGTCATGTTACTAAAAAATTGGGAAAAGTTGGTTTGGAAAGGATTTGAATAGTAGTCATTTGGATAAGTTTTACTGGGTGGTAGCCATGAATGGGTTGAATTGTTGAGTTATGATATACTCGTGAAGAGGCATTCTTACAAGAGTGTGGAGAAAAATGTAAAAATATAAGCTCCATGTGATAATTGATAAATGATGTAGTTGGATTTTGTTCTTATCATATTAATAACAAATATAACCAGTGTTCTAAAAGGCGTGCCATGGCACGCCAAGGCATGAGACGTGGCGTCGTCGTTATGAAAAACCTAATAACACTGCTATTAGGTGTAGAGCATGGTAAGGCGTGATACAGCGTGCCACGACGCATTATGGCATGTTATGGCTCATCTTTTTTCGTTTAAGACACGTTTTTTGCTATTAGTTATGTCTTTTCTAATCGGGGATACAAGTATTGTGTTTTTTGTTAACTTTTTGTTATTAGTTATTGATATAACACTTTTAAAAAGTAGTTATATTTAATCAAGGTTGCAAAAAACGCTCGACGTTAGCTAGTCGGTGGACTGGGGTCAAGGGATTAATCGGCTAGGCGAAGATTAATCGGGGGATTAATCGGGTACCATTAATTGTTAATTTGTTGAATTTTGAAAAAATAAATATGACTAATATCATATCAAAGTTCATAAATACCACTAATATGATAGCAAAATAGGTTAATATGATTAATACAACACTAATCATGCATCAAATAATTTCCATTGAGATAAAACTTCTTCAAAATGTTAAAATTTCATCGTTTTGTAATGTTTCACTCATTATGTATGCATAGATTAATCGTTAGGCGCCCTCTAATCGGTCGAGTAGCGCCTAGGGATTAATTGGGACCTAGTCGGGATTTTTACAACAGTGTATTTAATATAAATGTATATTTATGTGATAATATAATTATAAATTAATAAAAAATCGACGCGTTACATCATGCCTTGAAAACGCCATGGCTCATTAAGCTTGAGGCTTGGCCTTGCCACCACGCCACGCCTCACGCGATTTAGCACCTTGAATATAACTATAAAGAACAAATAGTATTGGAACCACCAAAATAATGTGTCCATGATTCTGGTATGGAGCTTCACAGTTCTTTAAAATAATGTAACAAAAGATGGAATGTCTACCTGGAGATACCTTGATCATGAGACTTTTAACACATACACTTATAACCATAAAAAAATTCAAGGATGTTATCATGACTTATGCTAAACCAACAATCAACTTTACTTACTCAAGGAAGGGAAAGAAAGGAAATCCATTACTCACTTATTCAATTAGGGGCAAGAAAGGAAATTAAATGTTAATAAGCAAGACATGAGAAGAAGGCGTAGTGAAAGAAATGGTCAAAGTTATGTTTTTCTTGTTTTTTCTAAATATACTCTCATCAAGAATGATAAGCTAGAATCTTGTGGGGTAAAAGCAAAAGATGGCAATAGGCAATTAAGTAATTTAACAAACAAAATAAAGGGAACCCTTGTGGGACAAAAATAATAAAAGACAAGGGGAAGATTAACATACCAATATCAAACATAGCTTTCTCCACCAAGAAAATGTAGTCTTTGTTGTTTCCACAATGGCCAATAGCAATTTATCTGAAACTTTACCCTAACACGAAAAACAAAAGCCAAGCAAAGGTCTAAAATATCCTGAATAGAGTATTATAAAGAATAGTAACTAAATTACTTGGCAATATCCTCTAATTGTGCAGGCCCAAGGTAGTACTTATTCGATTCCTTGTTAAAAGTTGATGAGAAACTTCAATAAGTAAAATATATTTGATATTTAAATGGAAGAGAAAAATAAATGAATGAAATGTTGATACATGTCATGATTTTAATCAACAATAAATAACTGATTATGAAAAAGAACAAGAGATAATTAAATAATCGTATTACCCTATGATTTCATAGAGATCCCCAACAAGTTCGTAGTTGAGAGAGTAATAGAGGTAGAGCCTGGATGCAAGAACATCAACTGTTCTTCTATTCAGACGAACTCAAAAACGAAACAAACATTACATCTATTTTATATTTTCGAAACCTAACATTTTGAATGTGAACTTTTCCAGTAATTCTTCAAGTGAGTTCCAAGAGAGAAGAAAGAGGGATAGGGAAAACAATAAAACAACATACCTTGTGGAGTCGACATTTTATTTAAGAATTACTTGTGAAAAAAAAGCAAAGAAAATGAAAACCCTAGAATACGAAAGGGATAGTCGCCATAGTTGACCTACTATGGTTGCAGATTTCCAAAAATACGAAAGGGAGAAAGATTGACAGTCACACAATGTTATTATGGTTTCTTTGGTAGAGGATTTACAATATATGAAGGACAAGGAGGAGACGCATCAGGCGAAGTTTCTATTTTTTTGGGGAATTTCATTCCCCCCAGCTATTAAAAAATGGAGAACGTGCGTTCATGAAAAAAATTACAAAATGATACGTTTACACAACACACTTTTTATGATAGGTGTCCTCTGTGCTTTTAATTTTTTTATTGGAAACTAATTTTAGGGCACACACAAATGTTTGTCCTCTGTCCTTCAAACATTTGAAAACTGACATGACTTTTAGGACACACAGAAAATGCATATCCTAAATTAGTGTGTGTCATTTTTGCATGTCATTAAATGTTGTTTTCTAGTAGTGTAGGTATAGTCGAAATGTAACGCTTGGTTTTGAATCGTTTCATTATTCGGGGCCGCACCCTAATTATCGGTCATCATAAGGGTTTGGTCCTTGGGGAAAAATATATTTAGGCCCCTTTGGGTAGGGATAATGTAGATTGAGTGATCCGAGTGTTTGTTTGTGTTTTGGAGCTCAAGGGTGTAATTGTAATTTTGGCAGTTCAGGGCTTTATGAATTGTGGGTCTTTGTTCGGGAAGTTTTAAGGCTAGGGTGAGTTGATAGAAGTGTAGAGCTTCTCGACACCCTTCCGTGGAGATAAAATTCATTGGAATCGAACTTAGGGCAAAGAAGTTAGGGCCAATTGAAGTTCATGTGTTTTGGGGCTTGGTCAAGTAAGCGGTGCGTACTCACCAAGTACGTTAGGCATAGTGAGTCATTTGGTCACGAGTTATTTTGAGTACGCTAAGCGTACTAAGGGGTACGCGGGGCATACTCCCTTCAGAATGAAACCCTAAATTTGAAGATTGTACCCTATTTAATCCACAAGTTACCCTTGGCTTGCCTTGTTTAACCAACCTCCTCACCCTTGAAGACCCTAATTCGTTACTTAGCCTATGTTTGTGATGGGTTTTGAGCATTCTAACACTTCCTAAGTGTAAATGCAAACCTAATAACCTTGGATCTATGTTTGTCTAATTATCATGCAAAGTTGAATTCCAAGGTTATATTCCTATCTAGCATACATGGGGAGCAATTTTTTTTTAACTTGAATGAAAGATAGAATAACTTACCTTGTTGTTGCTTATGTTCCTTGAAACCTTGTGAGCCTAGCACCCCAAGTGTGATGCCTCAAATGCTTCACACAACACCAAATGCTCTTGGAAAGACTTTTGAGAGAATACACACTTCTTAAAATCGGCCTAGCCCTCTTGTTTCATATGTGTAGCCGATTTTGGTGGAGAATGGGACTCTTATATAGTGTTGACACATCTAGGGTTACACCATGTAAACCCTAATGTGTCATGACTCTTCATTTCCATGACCCATGGGTTTGTAACTCCCATGGAGCATCCTATGGGTGGAACCCAACTTGATAACCCATGGAGCCTCTTAGCCCACTATACAAGATATGGATGATTTACATAATCAAGCCATATATTTAATTAGTTATCTTTTGATCACTTAATTAATTCTAAATTAATTCTTGATCAACTAATATTAGAACTTATAATATATTAATAATCTCCAAGTGTTATTTCTCAATTAGTCTATTCAATTGCATGGTGCCATGCAACCGAAATGGACCATGCCGGATCGGGTCAAGTACTTACCAGAAATAGTTATGGACTTAGACACCTTATCCAACAGTCTCCCACTTGGATAAGTCTAATAACTATAACTGCAATACTTCAGGAACCGGCCGACAATCATAGCTCTTTCAAGGTTTCTCGGAACTGAGAAGATGTTGATACGCCATTTAAGATAAGTGATCGTATAATCCTCTGTTCTAGATATCAGCCGGAAAAATACATGGAACAATGTCTTACTTATTGTCCAGAAGTTTGTTTCCCGATTTCCGATTTGTTTGACAATGAACTTAATTGAACACATCAACTTAGTTCTGACCGGGCCCGGTACATAGGTCAAAACAAAATCATCGAGGGGCCCAGATATCAGCTTCTAATCCAAGAAGGAACAGATAAACTTAGACTCATATGTTTGTTCTACCACTCATTGAATTATACACAAAAGCACGTTTTATAACATCGAGTTACCAATGCATTTTCGTACAATCAATGCATAACCAACTCGTAAGTAACAAATCATATCTCTAGGTTTGAAGACTTATATGATGTTACCGTCTCACGGTCACTCAAGATAAATTCCATGAAGTGATTCCAGTGAGCGTGGGTTGAGTCCAATGCTCAGAACTTATGAGCACTCATGATTGTTGTAGCCATGTCCAACACCTTAGACCTCTGCAACCAATCATGACAGTCTTGATTCATAACTACTTCCGACATATGACCGACTGTGGAGGTTTGAATAATATGATATATCCAACATAATTATTCTGGAAGTCAAAACATGCAAAAGAAATATAGTAAACGATCGACAAGAGATAGCAACACTTTACTCATAAATAAAACACCTTTTATTCATCATTTAATGTCAATTACACTTTACAAATTTCGAGGTTAACTAACTACTAAATCTAATATCATCCTTCAGCCCTATGCTCCGAGCATGCTAGAGATGCTTAACCCGAGTTAGTCCCTTCGTGAGGGGATCTATTGGATTCTCGTCCGATGATACCCTCTTTGCCGCGAGGAGTCCTTCTTCTATTCGATGTCTGATAAAATGGTATTTTCTGTCGATGTGTCTGGATCTCCCATGATCCCTTGGTTCCTTGGCTAAGGCAACAGCGCTTTCACTATCACAGAAAATTTCCATTGGCTCTTTAATAGATGGTACAACTCCAAGGTCTCCAATGAATTTCTTCAGCCATATCGCCTCCTTTGCTGCCTCGCTAGCTACAATATACTCTAATTCACAAGTTGAATCAGCCACTGTCTCTTGCTTGGAACTCTTCCAAGAAATTGCTCCTCCGTTTAGGGTAAAGACCCAGCCTGACTGAGAGCAGAAATTATCCCTATCAATCTGAAAGCTAGCATCACTATACCCTATAATTCTCAAGTCATCACTCCCACCGAGGGTAAGGACCCAGTCCTTAGTCCTCTGTAGGTACTTGAGGATATTCTTTACCGCAGTCCAGTGTGCCTTGCCAGGGTTCCCCTGATACCTGCTAACCATGCTTAGGGCAAAGGCTACATCAGGTCGAGTACACGTCATAGCATACATGATCGATCCTACAGCCGAAGCATAAGGTATTCAACTCATTTCTGCTATCTCAGCCTCAGTGCTAGGGCTTTGTGTCATACTCAATCTGGCGTTACTCTGGATGGGTAACTCTCCTTTCTTGGAGTCCTGCATGCTGAATCTTTTCAGCACCTTATCCAAGTAGGTACTCTGACTAAGTCCAATTAGTCTTTTACTCCAATCTCTCAAGATCCTTATCCCTAAAATATAGGCAGCTTCTCCTAGGTCCTTCATAGAGAAACACTTCCCAAGCCAGGACTTAACTTCCTGCAGAGTTGGGATGTCATTTCCTATGAGTAGTATGTCATCCACATACAATACCAAAAAGCTAACTATACTCCCACTAGCCTTGACATATACACAGGATTCATCTTCACTCCTAGAAAAGCCAAATTCCTTGACTTTCTCATCAAAGCAAAGATTCCATCTGCGAGGTGCTTGCTTTAACCCATAAATGGATTTTTCAGGCTTACACACTCTATTAGGGTACTCGTTGCTAACAAAACCTTCTGGCTAACTCATGTAAACATCTTCAGCCAACTTTCCATTAAGGAAATCGGTTTTGAGATCCATTTGCCATATTGCATAGTCATGAAATGCAGCTATGGCTAACAGAACCCTAATAGAGTTAATCTTAGCCACTGGAGAAAAGGTCTCATCATAATCAACTCCCGGAGTTTGTGAGAAACCCTTTGCAACCAGTCGTGCCTTATAAGTGTGTACTTTACCATCCATGTCGGTCTTCTTCTTGAAGATCCATTTGCACCCTACCGTCTTACGACCTGGTACATTCTCAACCAAGTTTCAAACTTGATTGTCATACATGGACTGTATCTCACTGTCCATTGCCTCTTTCCACTTGGCTGACTCAGGGCCTGCCATGGCTTTCGCGTAACTGTTAGGTTCATCCAGACCTATCAGTGTCTCATCACTGATAAGTGTATCACCTTCTGCAGTAATATGGAATCCATAGTAATGCTCAGGAGCATTCCTAGCCCTTGTGGAATGCCTTAGAGGTACAGACTTGTCAATTGGTTCAACAGGAGTTTCCTCCTCAAGTTGAGTGCTAGGGTTTGAAGTTCCTTCACCGCTTGACTCTTGAATTTCTTCAAGTTCAACTTGCCTCCCATTGTTTCCTTGGCTTATGAACTCTCTCTCTCTCTAAAGAAAGCCCTCCTAGCTACAAAGATCACATTTTCACTAGGTCTGTAGAAGAGGTAACCAAAGGATTGTTGTGGGTAGCCGATGAAAATACAGCTCTCGCTTCGAGGTTCGAGCTTATCATGAGTCTCGCGTCTCACGAAAGCCTCGCAACCCCAAATCTTGATGTGGTCTAGTTTGGGTACTTTACCAGTCCACATCTCATGAGGAGTTTTGGCAACTTTCTTTGTAGGGACTAGATTAAGGATATGGGCAGCAGTCTCTAAGGCATACCCCCAGAATGAGATTGGTAGCGAAGCTCGACTCATCATGGAACGATCCATATCCAACAAGGTTCGATTACGCCTCTCAGCCACACCATTCAACTGTGGTGTCCTGGGAGGTGTCAATTGTGAGACAATCCCACATTCCCTAAGGTAGTCGAGGAACTCTGAACTAAGATACTCACCACCTCGATCGGATCGAAGCATCTTAATGTTCCTGCCCAATTGATTCTTGACTTCCTATTTAAATTCCTTAAACTTTTCGAAAGTCTCTGCCTTATGCTTGATTAAGTAGACATATCCATATCTACTGTAATCATCCGTAAAAGTCAAATAATAACGATTAGCATCCCTTGTGGCATGTTTGAAGGCCCCACACACATCCGTGTGTACAAGATCCAACAAACCTTCACCCCTGTCACAAGAACCTGTGAAGGGTGACTTTGTCATTTTTCCAAGTAAGCATGATTCGCAACTATCATTTGACTTTAGGTCAAATGACTCCAAGACTCCATCCTTTTGGAGTTGGCCTATGCGTTTCTTGCTTATATGTCCAAGACGACAGTGCCATAATGATGCTTTATCCAAGTTATTATTAATAGAATCAATACACAATACATTATTTCCTAAGTTATCAACCACGTATACTGTTTCATACACGCCATCACAAGGTAATGCTTTAAAATAAAGAACATTATTAAAGAAAGCATTAATCGAACCAACTTCATTATCAAATGAAAAGGTGAAACCTTGTTTATACAATGCATGAAAGGAAATAATATTTCTTGCCATTTCTGGAGAATAACAACACTTATTCAAATCTAAACTAAACCCACTACTTAGCGATAAAGTATAAACTCCAATCTTGGTGACAGGTAAAGCTTTCCTATTCCCCATGATTAAGTTTATCCTTCCTTGCTCCACATTCTCACTTCTTCTTAGTCCCTGCAAATCAGTACAGATATGAATACCACAACCAGTATCAAGGACCCAAGAATTAGAATGAGGTGAGTTATTAGATAAGATAGTGTAAATACCTGCATGGTTGGGTTTAACTTTCCCATCTTTCACATCTTGCTAGTATTTTGGGCAGTTTCGCTTCCAATGTGATTTTTCATGGCAATAGAAGCATTCAGCCTCTTTTGGGTCAGAAGAAGGAGTGACGAAACCTTTCTTGGTTCCACTTGAAGAAGAGCCATCAAGGGTCCTAGCCTTGGTACCCTTCGAAGAGCTCTTTCTCTTCTTCCCTCGACTTTTCCCGATTACCAAAACCGGAGTGGAGTTTGGAGTAGGAGTGTTAACAACCGACTTCCCCTTAAGACCTTTTTTTGCGGTCTTGAGAAGTCCCTGAAGTTTGCTGAGTGTGACCTCATCCTTATTCATGTGATATGTCATGCGAAATTGATCATAGCACGATGGTAAGGAGTGCAAAATGATATCTATTGCAAGCTCCTCAGGAAAGTTCACATTAAGCTTCAGCAACCAATCCACATACCTTTGCATTTTCTGCATGTGGCTCGTGATGGATTCCCCGTCCTTCATCATGGTTGTTATCATGGAGCAGATGATTTCATACCTCTCTTTTCGTGCACTTTGATGGTATCTTTCCATCAGATCTTGGTGCATTTCAAAAGGGTAGAATTCCTCATAAGACTTTTGGAGTTTCGCTGTCATCGTGGCCATCATGATGCACGCCACTTTGGTAGCATCCCTTTCATGTGCCTGAAAGTCAGCGATCTCCTGGGGAGTTGCAGTGGTCTCATCAATCTCCTTAAGTTCCTTGTCGAGGACATATTCTTTGTCCTCGTAGCGGGTAATCATCCTGATGTTTCTGATCCACTCACTGAAGTTGGATCCATCGAAAATGACTTTCCCACACAAGTTCATAAGGGTAAAGGAGCCATTAGGATTAGAGCCAAAAGCAGCATTGTTTGAAGACATCTGAAGGAAGAGGACAAGATTAGTTTAGATATTAAGAGAGTCCTTAATAAAACACCCAAATGTACTATTAAGGCTAGGATCCAATCACAATATATTATAACTTAGAAGAGGTATGTCGTAATCCAAGCTATAACATATTTGAAAGGTAGGTGAATGACGATTCACCAATTTCCACCACGAAAACTGAAATATTAAATATTAGGTTTTTGATTGGTTCTTAGAAATTCCTAGATTCTTTTGAGATTCAATGAACTTTTCAAAGGCATGTTTCAATCTCGAGTGTTCCCTCCAAGTTTTGTGACTGGGATACCGAGGATCACAAAAAGAGGTTAGAAGTAACCATGCAAATCACTTGGTACCCGTAAATTTTATCACTCAATCGATGTGCCGGTAAACCACACACGCTCCACCGATACTATGATAAACCTTAAGTCACCCTTTACCTACCTTGTTAAGTCCAAGTTAGTGTGCCAGTTAACCACACACGCTCCACCAACGACTTAAACAAAGTGTAAAGTGTAATTTCATGGATTAGCACCTTATTCACATTTTTCCTAAAGTAACTAAGATTGGGAATTTAATAAAACATTTAGTTACTTTATAATATTCATCATACTTTTAATGAGAATTTATAAGTCCTTGTCCTACCCGTTCGGCTAACGACCCTCCACCAGTCAAGCAAGCGGTGGGTGAGAGTGGACACCCATTAAGTTGCCATTTTATAGGCAACAACCTTATACCCACCTTATAGACCGGCTTCGTGAATGAGGCGTACTAGCGGTAAGACGACTTTGATTTTATACATATATATTATTATTAACTTATAATATTATAAGTATAAGGGTAGAATTTTAACTTTTAAAATTCTAAGGGTTGGAACTAAAGTTTTAACATGACTTTACTTGTTCCAAAACTTGAGGGCAAGTTTTGTAAACTTTCAAAACTTTTCATTTCTTGTAACTTATGACTTTATTAGGGTATTAAAAATGAAGACTCTTCATTTTTATAACCCATGTGTTCTTTTAATGGTTTTAAAGAAAAGTGAATTTTGGTTTTCCATAACTTGAGGACAAGTTATGGACTCCATTAAAACACATAATGATCAAGAATTAATCTACCACATAGGTTACAAACAATACCTATGATCATCTAAACATCATAAGATCAATAAGGTTAACATGAACACTATCATGAATCAAAATTACACTTAAAACTTTGTAACTTTGATAACTAGTTGTTGTAAATGGATTAGCAAAGACATTACACCATCTAAAACAAATTTTCAAGTACCAAAACAATTTAGGGTAATATTTCTAGTCCATTTCCAGCAACTAAAGTCGAAAATCTGCATTCTGAGGCTCCTACTCGCCGAGTGCACGAACCTACTCGGCGAGTAGGATGAAGATACACATGAACTTGGCGAGTCCCACCATGGACTCGGCGAGTTCATCAGGTAGATTGCACAAAATCGCCTTTTTTAAACTATTTAGCACAAATAAGAAACAAACAAGCCTAGGCTCTGATACCACTGATGGGTTTTGAGCATTCTAACACTTCCTAAGTGTACATGCAACCCTAATAACCTTGGATCTATGTTTGTCTAATTAACATGCAAAGTTGAATTCCAAGGTTATATTCCTATCTAGCATACATGGGGAACAATTTTTTTTTAACTTGAATGAAAGATAGAATAACTTACCTTGTTGTTTCTTATGTTCCTTGAAACCTTGTGAGCCTAGCACCCCAAGTGTGATGCCTCAAATGCTTCACACAACACCAAATGCTCTTGGAAAGACTTTTGAGAGAATACACACTTCTTAAAATCGGCCTAGCCCTCTTGTTTCATATGTGTAGCCGATTTTGGTGGATAATGGGACTCTTATATAGTGTTGAGACGTCTAGGGTTACACCATGTAAACCCTAATGTGTCATGACTCTTCATTTCCATGACCCATGGGTTTGTAACTCCCATGGAGCATCCTATGGGTGGAACCCAACTTGATAATCCATGGAGCCTCTTAGCCCACTATACAAGATATGGATGATTTACATAATCAACCCATATATTTAATTAGTTATCTTTTGCTCACTTAATTAATTCTAAATTAATTCTTGATCAAACTAATCAAATAATATTATTAATATATTAGAACTTATAATATATTAATAATCTCCAAGTGTTATTTCTCAATTAGTCTATTCAATTGCATGGTGCCATTGCACCCAAATTGACCATGCTGGATCGGGTCAAGTACTTACCAGAAATAGTTCTGGACTTAGACACCTTATCCAACAGTTTGGTGCTTTGAGCTCTTGTGAAGCTTTTGTGGATGATTTAGTGCATCGTTAAGGGAAAAAGGAAGCTTGAAGACTCATTTTTTGGAGGAGGGCTTTGAGATCCAACTTAAGCACCTTCATTTCGTGGTTTATAAGGTATAAAGTTCAAAGATTGTCATGTCATTTCCTAGATCTACTCCTTGGCATGTTTTGGTCATTTTTGTTCCTTTTGGTTGGTGATTGAGAGTTAAGGTTGTTCTGGAGCTTATCATTGTAGATATGCACTTGTTAAGGGTTTCTTAAGCATAAAGGTGCAAACCTTATTGTGGTTTCGATCTCATGCATGTATTAAGTCATTCATTAATCTCTTTTGAGCTCTAGAGCCCTATTTAGCCATGCATGCACATAAAGTTGGCAACTTTATGTGATTAACCACCGTGAGGAAGTCAAATCTGAGTTTGGATAAAAGTCTTAATGGGTTAAGAGCTTAAATGAAAAGGTTTGCCATGTTTGTGAGTACGCTGGGCGTACAAGCCTTTCATCCATTACGCTGAGCATACAAGCAGAGTACGCCCTACGTACTCAGCAGGCTTGAATTTCTTTTTTTTTGGGCTTCGACTTTGGCCTAGGATGGGCCTTGTTGTCTTAGGCCATGTCTGGCTATCTGGATTTTATGGTTGGGTTGTTGACACTTTATTGTTCTCTCTTGGGTGCAGGCCCATGAAAGGGATTGGGGCCAATTTGGAAAATTGGACCATATTTAGTCCTTGAGTGCTTGCGTTAGATTTTGGGATTTTGGGTCATCTAGATTAGGCCTTGCCCTTAGGACAAGTTAGAGAAAGGCTAAAAAGGTCTTTTATCCTAATTTATACTCTTAGTGTGAGTCGGGACCAAATCACTAATTGGATGTTATTTGTGATTAATAGCGCGGGGATTTTACCGGATCTGCAGTCATAGATATATTCATGGGTTTAGTTGTTTGAGGTGAGTCTCCTCACTGTACTATGGTTCAAGGCAACAATACCGACCCATTTGGTTTATGTATTATAGGAAGACCAGAGGGTGGCCCTTGGCATTTATATGAAAGACCAGGAGGTGGCTCCTGGAAAATCTGTATGCAAGACCAGAGATTGGACTCTGGTAGTTAAGTAGATAAGTAGTTGTAGATTGTATGCTAGTTGTCTCTATGATGCTAGTATCAATACTGTACATGACGTCCTCCGCCCCCGAATGTTTCCGCCGTTCGGGTTTGGGGGTGTGATAGATTGGTATCAGAGTATTGTTAAAGTGAACTAAGTATATCAACTTATAAAAGATATATAACTATAAATACAATGGGACTAAAACACTCTGACCAAGAGTTATACTTTTAAATATAAAAATATTTTTATAAAAGTATACACACATACATATATACAAGAATAGTATCGTAATAAGAGCAGAACAAAAAGTATTAAGATTGTTGAATAGCATGAGTAGACCTTGGGATATATAATCAGGTCTGGGATGAATATAGCCTGATCAATTATATTTATTCGAGATGTGATTAGCATATGCCTAGGAATGGTCGTGGTGTTGCAACAAGGTCTAAAACTTACCAACCCTTCATACAAAGAAACTCAGGAACCAAACATAAGATTTAAAAATACTATAGGAGTATTTTATGATACAATACAATAAAAACAAGTCTAAAAGATTATAAACTTCGTATACCAAGAAAACCCTAGAGCCAAACATAAAGTTAAAATACTGTATGAGTATTTTAAGTGCAATAAAATAACTTATGAGAAAACTAAAAGACCCTTACTGGCAGTTCTATACTTGCGGAGTGTATGCTCCAAGGTTATATATGATTAAGACTTCATAGACTTAAAATTTGTGATCTTCACTTTACTACCTGTTCCTTGTTTGGTTGTGGTTATAGAGTAGGATCACTTATTTGAAGGTTTATTTAATCTCAATTATATACAACTGGTATACACTGCATAATTATAGGAGGACCCAATAAGGATCACCATAAAAACTTTTAATATTCTATAGACATCCCCATTCTTGCACGGACAACATAGTTAGATATAACCACTCCACTACATCAGTCAACAGAGGAGTCAAGGAAGATCAGAAAGAGAATCATAAGGAGAATTCCGAGAAGGAAACAAACGATGATCAAAGAAATAGAGAAATCATCAAGGACCTTTAACCTATCAAGAGCTGATGTGAGAAGCTTACCCAAACATTCAGATTCAAACCCTCCATTATGAAGTAATGGAGATCAGTTTCAAAACCTGAAGAATGACAGAACGGAGATTCAACATGCCTGAGAAGATCAAGGACACCATATAGATACCAAGAGATAACAAATCATTACCACTAAGAATAGGACAGAGAACAGAGGAAACCACTCGTGAGACATGCGAGGTGGTAGAGTACCCGATGCGTCATACTTATAACAAAAATTGATATTACCTAGTGAATTGGTAATTATATTACTCACGCTATGTGATAAGTATATCACATCTTTCTTCATATCTAGTAATAGTAAGAGACATACCCCCTTCCAAAACCCATGAAACCAGATCAACTTAAGATTTCAACATCTATACCCTATTTTGCTAAAACTTAACTTTAAATACAATACCTATTCCAACTCTCTACCATAAGTACGTCATAAGGATGTAGGTCAAAACATTAAAAACCAAATAACAGAATGAAAATTTTGTAATTATAGAATCCAACTAACAACGATCATAGTTAGCTAACCAACTCGTTTTACATCATGTAACAAAATCATTCTTCACAAGGAAATAACCAGCCAACCAACGAAACACCATTTCTACAAATAGACTCAGCTACTTTTCAAGCTGCGGTCATAGCCGCCGTGAAAGTCATCATGTCACATCTCAATGCAAGTAACGCTAGTAAAAATGGAAATGGTGTCGACAATTCAAATCTTAGTAACAACCAAAGAAACCAACGAGTGTCTACCTACAAGAATACTCCAACCCATAAACCTAACAACATGAAACGAAAGTTCTTGAATGAAAAGGGGAGCAGTTCGAATCAAGGGCCTATCAAAAGACAACAAGATGTAACAATCCTTACCCCTACTGGCCCTATTCACTCAACATCGACGACGCCATATTTAGGAAAACGCCCACATTGCAAAAGGTGCAACTACCATCATTACGGAGCCTGTCGGGAGATGTATTGTGATGGGTGCAAGAAGAAAGGGCACACCGACGACCACTATAGGACTCCAACCCAACAGCTCACTCCAATTCCTAATGCTGGAGTAAATCCAGTATGCTATTTATGCGGTGAAATGGGGCACTTTAAGAGAGATTGCCCGACAAAGAAGAACGATTGAGGAACGAGGGGAGTTTAACGACAAGACATAAAGAAACAACAAGGAACCTACTCGAGTTTTGGTACATTTTCCAAATAACAATAATTAAGCATCAAATCTTCATAAAAGTTGTATACAATTAAATCAAAATCATAAATTAAAACATTAGTCATATAAAAATTTAGGATCCTTATGGGTGAGCTATGATGGCTTAGTGTAACATTAGAGTCATACATAGTTAAGATTTTGCAGACTTAGAGTGAGTTATTCCGCTTTAATTCCTGTTTCTTGTTTGATTTTGGATTTTGCGCAAAGTTGCCCAGTTAAATATCTTCTCAATCTTAACTATATACGATTTGTTTACACTAAACGATTATAGAGGGACTTTGTAGGGATCATATTGCGAGATTCCACCAGTAATTGCCAAAGTAGTCCTCCTACTTATACTCGCTATAAATGTGGTACAAATATTCGCAACAGTAATAACAAGAATAAAATAGAAGGTACTAAAGACACACACATAGACGATGCCATCACTCTTAACAATCGATTTAACGCCCGTTACGATAAGAAGTTCCCAAGTAGCTATTAGAAAGGGATTGACTTGGTCCTCACTATACCAGCTCCATGTGCTACGAAAAGACCCTTCTCTTTAACCGTTGACCAACGAAACTCTTTCAACCTATAACGACAAACCCGACACAACTCCCAAATCGTCTCTCGTTTCAAAATCCCGAAGTACTTATATGAAGAGTGCAATATCTTTTGAAACCTTCCCGAAGTATTACCGACATACCATTTAGGAATAACACGCATACAACAAGTAAAAATTAAGCATAGAGGCTAGGAATGAATACGGTTAACCTTTCACTACAAAGTGTATATACGACATGTATACACAAGGCGGTGATAGATGAACCAGGTATGAATTCAACCATGAACTTCAAGACAAAGCTGCCCTATACTACGAGTGAACATGCTAACATTTAGATGAACATAGGCAAATAAACCTAAATCCATACGACCTATACCGATCAAAACAACAGACAGGATAATGAAGGTCCGCTGGAACACCCACGCTAGGATCTGGATTCACTAGAGAACAAGGAGAACAAGTCCAGATCTGGATTCACTAGAGAAGAAGTCCAAATCTACCAAGATAGGCTCCAAAACAACCTTAACTCCCAATCACCAACCAAAAGGACCAAAACATGCCAAGGAGTAGATCTAAGAAATGAGATGACAAGCTTTGAACTTTATACCTTAAAAACCACAAAATAAAGGTGCTTAAGTTGAATTTCATAGCCCTTCACCAAATAATGAGTCTTCAAGCTTCCTCTTTCCCTTCAAGCTTCACTAATTAACTCCTCCACAAAAAGCTTCACAAGATCTCAAAAGCACTGAACATAGGCTAAGGAACGAATTAGGATTTTCAAGGGTGAGTGAGGCTAGCTAAACAAGGTATCCCAAGGATAACTTATGGCTTAAATAGTGTACAATATTCAAGTTTAGGGTTTCATGATGCAGGGAGTATGCCCCGCGTACCCCTTAGTACGCTTGACATACTCAAAATAACTCACGACCAAATGACTCACTACGCCCAGCGTACTTGGTGAGTACGCCCCGAACTGCAAAAATTGTTATCATACCCTTGAGTTCCAAAACACAAAAGAGCACTCGGATCACTCAATCTACATTATCCCCGCACAAAGGGGCCTAAATATCTTTTTATCCAACGCCCAAAGCCTTATGATAACCGATAACTGGGCCATGACCCCGAATAATAAAACGATTCAAATCCAAGCGTTACAACTATCCCCCACTTAAATTAGATTTTGCCCTCGAAATCATTCATTATCATTCTCGGCTCACCATACAGCTTGGACAACAGAATCACAACCTAACGCGTACAACAACCTTCCCAAAGGCAACGGAACCCAAACTATCAGAACTCTCCAAACCCAATGAAGAACGAATCTTTAACCCATGCAGAAAAACACTTCAGAACCTAAAATCTCGAATTGGTCTGAATCCCAGACAGACCGCCCATACCGAATCACTACCATGCCAAATCCTCATTGAATTCCAGACTAAACAAAACGCTTCCAAATGATGCACCCATTGATCGCTAAGCAGCATAACTAAACCTACTTAAGTAATTCCTAGGCTCTCCTAGGTTCTCGACCTCATCCTACCCTCAGCTACTGAAAGCTCTCACCAATGTCAACTAACTACCTCATAAATATAGTCACATGCAACAAAGATCAGATAGTCCTTCGAGTAAAAGACTCAACCCTAGAACGGTAGGACTCAGAAAAGAGTTGTGCAATAGGGTCCGATCTATCACTCTGAGATTATTTAATATGTGCCACATGCAACTTAGCATATTCACTTAGTAGTCGATCCACATCGCAAAGAGCCCCACAAAGCACAAAGCAAGCAACATTCAAGCAACGAAAAATCTAATCATAATACACTAATCAAGCCATTCCATCCATATATCTGAAAACCAGACTACCATTCAATCCTAATAGCTCATACAATCAGGCATATAAATGCATTTCCCCTATCATAAAATCCTGAGCAGATCTTTAGCCCTAATGTAGCATGCAATTCTCATAATCATATCATATATATCATAATAGACATGTATTGGTATGCTGGGAACCACTTACTTGAGCTTGGCTGATTGCACGCATCGCACCCATTTCTTTGATTAGAAACCGTTTTAATAAAACATTTATTTTATAAAAACTTTCACCAAACCCTCAGTTTGAGTTTAGGCACACCCGAGAATATGCCTGAATCCCTCAAACCAAGGCTCTGATACCAACTTGTAACCCCCCAAAATACAAAGGTAAAAATTTTCATTTTTAAAACAACCAAAACACACATATATCGTTTAATCAAATCCTTAAAGATATTTTATAATAAAAAAACAGTTATCAGAGTACAATCCCAAAATCTTAAGATTGCAAAAAATATGGGTGAATGCACTGCGATCAAGACGGGCCCTTCCCTTTTGAACCAGATGCACCTAAAACCATAAACAACAACTGTAAGCACAAAGCTTAGTGAGTTGCCCAAATACCACATACCATACATAACATACGATTCATACTTATCAAACATGAAATAGGAGGTGTTATATGCCAACCATAGTCTTTACATTATGCCACGAGCCGTATCATGATATTTCCTTGCCAGGCTGGGGACCAAAACTGTGGGTCTTACTAACAAGTGCAAGAGCCACCTCCTGGTCTTCCATGCAAGCATCATAGAGACAACTAGCATACAATCTACAACTACTTATCTACTTCACTGCCAGAGTCCAATCTCTAGTCTTGCATACAGATTTTCCAGGAGCGACCTCCTGGTCTTTCATATAAATGCCAAGGGCCATCCTCTGGTCTTCCTATAATACATAAACCAAATGGGTCAGCATTGCTGCCTTGAACCATAGTACAGTGAGGAGACTCACCTCAAACAACTAAACCCATGAATAAATCTATGACTGCAGATCCGGTAAAATCCCCGCGCTATTAATCACAAATAACATCCAACTAGTGATTTGGTCCCGACTCACACTAATAGTCTAAATCAGGATAAAAGACCTTTTTAGCCTTTCTCTAACTTGTCCTAAGGGCAAGGCCTAATCTAGATGACCCAAAATCCCAAAATCTAACACAAGCACTCAAGGACCAAATATGGTCCAATTTTCCAAATTGGCCCCAATCCCTTTCATGGGCCTGCACCCAAGAGAGAACAATAAAGTGTCAACAACCTAACCATAAAATCCAGATAGCCAGACATGGCCTAAGACAACAAGGCCCATCCTAGGCCAAAGTCGAAGCCCAAAAAAAAGAAATTCAAGCCTGCTGAGTACGTAGGGCGTACTCTGCTTGTATGCTCAGCGTACTGGATGAAAGGCTTGTACGCACATCGTACAAACTTGTACGCCCAGCGTACTCACAAACATGGCAAACCTTTTCATTTAAGCTCTTAACCCATTAAGACTTTTATCCAAACTCAGATTTGACTTCCTCACGGTGGTTAATCACATAAAGTTGCCAACTTTATGTGCATGCATGGCTAAATAGGGCTCTAGAGCTCAAAAGAGATTAATGAATGACTTAATACATGCATGAGACCGAAACCACAATAAGGTTTGCACCTTTATGCTTAAGAAACCCTTAACAAGTGCATATCTACAATGATAAGCTCCAGAACAACCTTAACTCTCAATCACCAACCAAAAGGAACAAAAATGACCAAAACATGCCAAGGAGTAGATCTAGGAAATGACATGACAATCTTTGAACTTTATACCTTACAAACCACGAAATGAAGGTGCTTAAGTTGGATCTCAAAGCCCTCCTCCAAAAAATGAGTCTTCAAGCTTCCTTTTTCCCTTCAAGATGCACTAAATCATCCAAAAAAGCTTCACAAGAGCTCAAAGCACCAAACTGTTGGATAAGGTGTCTAAGTCCAGAACTATTTCTGGTAAGTACTTGACCCAATCCGGCATGGTCCATTTGGGTGCAATGGCACCATGCAATTGAATAGACTAATTGAGAAATAACACTTGGAGATTATTAATATATTATAAGTTCTAATATATTAATAATATTATTTGATTAGTTTGATCAAGAATTAATTTAGAATTAATTAAGTGATCAAAAGATAACTAATTAAATATATGGGTTGATTATGTAAATCATCCATATCTTGTATAGTGGGCTAAGAGGCTCCATGGATTATCAAGTTGGGCTCCACCCATAGGATGCTCCATGGATGCTCCATGGGAGTTACAAACCCATGGGTCATGGAAATGAAGAGTCATGACACATTAGGGTTTACATGGTGTAACCCTAGACGTGTCAACACTATATAAGAGTCCAATTCTCCACCAAAATCGGCTACACATATGAAACAAGAGGGCTAGGCCGATTTTAAGAAGTGTGTATTCTCTCAAAAGTCTTTCCAAGAGCATTTGGTGTTTTGTGAAGCATTTGAGGCATCACACTTGGGGTGCTAGGCTCACAAGGTTTCAAGGAACATAAGAAACAACAAGGTAAGTTATTCTATCTTTCATTCAAGTTAAAAAAAATTGTTCCCCATGTATGCTAGATAGGAATATAACCTTGGAATTCAACTTTGCATGATAATTAGACAAACATAGATCCAAGGTTATTAGGGTTGCATGTACACTTAGGAAGTGTTAGAATGCTCAAAACCCATCAGTGGTATCAGAGCCTAGGCTTGTTTGTTTCTTATTTGTGCTAAATAGTTTAAAAAAGACGATTTTGTGCAATCTACCTGATGAACTCGCCGAGTCCATGGTGGGACTCGCCGAGTTCATGTGTATCTTCATCCTACTCGCCGAGTAGGTTCGTGCACTCGGCGAGTAGGAGCCTCAGAATGCAGATTTTCGACTTTAGTTGCTGGAAATGGACTAGAAATATTACCCTAAATTGTTTTGGTACTTGAAAACTTGTTTTAGATGGTATAATGTCTTTGCTAATCCATTTACAACAACTAGTTATCAAAGTTACAAAGTTTTAAGTGTAATTTTGATTCATGATAGTGTTCATGTTCACCTTCTTGATCTTATGATGTTTAGATGATCATAGGTATTGTTTGTAACCTATGTGGTAGATTAATTCTTGATCATTATGTGTTTTAATGGAGTCCATAACTTGTCCTCAAGTTATGGAAAACCAAAATTCACTTTTCTTTAAAACCATTAAAAGAACACATGGGTTATAAAAATGAGGAGTCTTCATTTTTAATACCCTAATAAAGTCATAAGTTACAAGAAATGAAAAGTTTTGAAAGTTTACAAAACTTGCCCTCAAGTTTTGGAACAAGTAAAGTCATGTTAAAACTTTAGTTCCAACCCTTAGAATTTTAAAAGTTAAAATTCTACCCTTATACTTATAATATTATAAGTTAATAATAATATATATGTATAAGATCAAAGTCGTCTTACCGCTAGTACGCCTCATTCACGAAGCCGGTCTATAAGGTGGGTATAAGGTTGTTGCCTATAAAATGGCAACTTAATGGGTGTCCACTCTCACCCACCGCTTGCTTGACTGGTGGAGGGTCGTTAGCCGAACGGGTAGGACAAGGACTTATAAATTCTCATTAAAAGTATGATGAATATTATAAAGTAACTAAATGTTTTATTAAATTCCCAATCTTAGTTACTTTAGGAAAAATGTGAATAAGGTGCTAATCCATGAAATTACACTTTACACTTTGTTTAAGTCGTTGGTGGAGCGTGTGTGGTTAACTGGCACACTAACTTGGACTTAACAAGGTAGGTAAAGGGTGACTTAAGGTTTATCATAGTATCGGTGGAGCGTGTGTGGTTTACCGGCACATCGATTGAGTGATAAAATTTACGGGTACCAAGTGATTTGCATGGTTACTTCTAACCTCTTTTTGTGATCCTCGGTATCCCAGTCACAAAACTTGGAGGGAACACTCGAGATTGAAACATGCCTTTGAAAAGTTCATTGAATCTCAAAAGAATCTAGGAATTTCTAAGAACCAATCAAAAACCTAATATTTAATATTTCAGTTTTCGTGGTGGAAATTGGTGAATCGTCATTCACCTACCTTTCAAATATGTTATAGCTTGGATTACGACATACCTCTTCTAAGTTATAATATATTGTGATTGGATCCTAGCCTTAATAGTACATTTGGGTGTTTTATTAAGGACTCTCTTAATATCTAAACTAATCTTGTCCTCTTCCTTCAGATGTCTTCAAACAATGCTGCTTTTGGCTCTAATCCTAATGGCTCCTTTACCCTTATGAACTTGTGTGGGAAAGTCATTTTCGATGGATCCAACTTCAGTGAGTGGATCAGAAACATCAGGATGATTACCCGCTACGAGGACAAAGAATATGTCCTCGACAAGGAACTTAAGGAGATTGATGAGACCACTGCAACTCCCCAGGAGATCGCTGACTTTCAGGCACATGAAAGGGATGCTACCAAAGTGGCGTGCATCATGATGGCCACGATGACAGCGAAACTCCAAAAGTCTTATGAGGAATTCTACCCTTTTGAAATGCACCAAGATCTGATGGAAAGATACCATCAAAGTGCACGAAAAGAGAGGTATGAAATCATTTGCTCCATGATAACAACCATGATGAAGGACGGGGAATCCATCACGAGCCACATGCAGAAAATGCAAAGGTATGTGGATCGGTTGCTGAAGCTTAATGTGAACTTTCCTGAGGAGCTTGCAATAGATATCATTTTGCACTCCTTACCATCGTGCTATGATCAATTACGCATGACATATCACATGAATAAGGATGAGGTCACACTCAGAAAATTTCAGGGACTTCTCAAGACCGCAAAAACAGGTCTTAAGGGGAAGTCGGTTGTTAACACTCCTACTCCAAACTCCACTCCGGTTTTGGCAATCGGGAAAAGTCGAGGGAAGAAGAGAAAGAGCTCTTCGAAGGGTACCAAGGCTAGGACCCTTGATGGATCTTCTTCAAGTGGAACCAAGAAAGGTTTCGTCACTCCTTCTTCTGACCCAAAAGAGGCTGAATGCTTCTATTGCCATGAAAAATCACATTGGAAGCGAAACTGCCCAAAATACTAGCAAGATGTGAAAGATGGGAAAGTTAAACCCAACCATGCAGGTATTTACACTATCTTATCTAATAACTCACCCCATTCTAATTCTTGGGTCCTTGATACCGGTTGTGGTATTCATATCTGTACTGATTTGCAGGGACTAAGAAGAAGTGAGAATGTGGAGCAAGGAAGGATAAACTTAATCATGGGGAATAGGAAAGCTTTACCTGTCACCAAGATTGGAGTTTATACTTTATCGCTAAGTAGTGGGTTTAGTTTAGATTTGAATAAGTGTTGTTATTCTCCAGAAATGGCAAGAAATATTATTTCCTTTCATGCATTGTATAAACAAGGTTTCACCCTTTCATTTGATAATGAAGTTGGTTCGATTAATGCTTTCTTTAATAATGTTCTTTATTTTAAAGCATTACCTTGTGATGGCGTGTATGAAACAGTATACGTGGTTGATAACTTAGGAAATAATGTATTGTGTATTGATTCTGTTAATAATAACTTGGATAAAGCATCATTATGGCACTGTCGTCTTGGACATATAAGCAAGAAACGCATAGGCCAACTCCAAAAGGATGGAGTCTTGGAGTCATTTGACCTAAAGTCAGATGATAGTTGCGAATCATGCTTACTTGGAAAAATGACAAAGTCACCCTTCATAGGTTCTTGTGAGAGGGGTGAAGGTTTGTTGGATCTTGTACACACGGATGTGTGTGGGGCCCTCAAACATGCCACAAGGGATGCTAATCGTTATTATTTGACTTTTACTGATGATTACAGTAGATATGGATATGTCTACTTAATCAAACATAAGGCAGAGACTTTCGAAAAGTTTAAGGAATTTAAATAGGAAGTCGAGAATCAATTGGGCAGGAACATTAAGATGCTTCGATCCGATCGAGGTGGTGAGTATCTTAGTTCAGAGTTCCTCGACTACCTTAGGGAATGTGGGATTGTCTCACAATTGACACCTCCCAGGATACCACAGTTGAATGGTGTGGCTGAGAGGCGTAATCGAACCTTGTTGGATATGGTACGTTCCATGATGAGTCGAGCTTCGCTACCAATCTCATTCTGGGGGTATGCCTTAGAGACTGCCGCCCATATCCTTAATCTAGTCCCTACAAAGAAAGTTGCCAAAACTCCTCATGAGATGTGGACTGGTAAAGTACCCAAACTAGACCACATCAAGATTTGGGGTTGCGAGGATTTCGTGAGACGCGAGACTCATGATAAGCTCGAACCTCGAAGCAAGAGCTGTATTTTCATCGGCTACCCACAACAATCCTTTGGTTACCTCTTCTACAGACCTAGTGAAAATGTGATCTTTCTAGCTAGGAGGGCTTTCTTTAGAGAGAGAGAGTTCATAAGCCAAGGAAACAATGGGAGGCAAGTTGAACTTGAAGAAATTCAAGAGTCAAGCGGTGAAGGAACTTCAAACCCTAGCACTCAACTTGAGGAGGAAACTCCTGTTGAACCAATTGACAAGTCTGTACCTCTAAGGCGTTCCACAAGGGCTAGGAATGCTCTTGAGCATTACTATGGATTCCATATTACTGCAGAAGGTGATACACTTATCAGTGATGAGACACTGATAGGTCTGGATGAACCTAACAGTTACGCGGAAGCCATGGCAGGCCCTGAGTCAACCAAGTGGAAAGAGGCAATGGACAGTGAGATACAGTCCATGTATGACAATCAAGTTTGAAACTTGGTTGAGAATGTACCAGGTCGTAAGACAGTAGGGTGCAAATGGATCTTCAAGAAGAAGACCGACATGGATGGTAAAGTACACACTTATAAGGCACGACTGGTTGCAAAGGGTTTCTCACAAACTCCGGGAGTTGATTATGATGAAACCTTTTCTCCAGTGGCTAAGATTAAGTCTATTAGGGTTCTGTTAGCCATAGCTGCATTTCATGACTATGAAATATGGCAAATGGATGTCAAAACCGCTTTCCTTAATGGAAAGTTGGCTGAAGATGTTTACATGAGTTAGCCAGAAGGTTTTGTTAGCAACGAGTACCCTAATAGAGTGTGTAAGCCTGAAAAATCCATTTATGGGTTAAAGCAAGCACCTCGCAGATGGAATCTTTGCTTTGATGGGAAAGTCAAGGAATTTGGCTTTTCTAGGAGTGAAGATGAATCTTGTGTATATGTCAAGGCTAGTGGGAGTATAGTTAGCTTTTTGGTATTGTATGTGGATGACATACTACTCATAGGAAATGACATCCCAACTCTGCAGGAAGTTAAGTCCTGGCTTGGGAAGTGTTTCTCTATGAAGGACCTAGGAGAAGCTGCCTATATTTTAGGGATAAGGATCTTGCGAGATCGGAGTAAAAGACTAATTGGACTTAGTCAGAGTACCTACTTGGATAAGGTGCTGAAAAGATTCAGCATGCAGGACTCCAAGAAAGGAGAGTTACCCATCCAGAGTAACGCCAGATTGAGTATGACACAAAGCCCTAGCACTGAGGCTGAGATAGCAGAAATGAGTCGAATACCTTATGCTTCGGCTGTAGGATCGATCAAGTATGCTATGACGTGTACTCGACCTGATGTAGCCTTTGCCCTAAGCATGGTTAGCAGGTATCAGGGGAACCCTGGCAAGGCACACTGGACTGCGGTAAAGAATATCCTCAAGTACCTACGGAGGACTAAGGACTGGGTCCTTACCCTCGGTGGGAGTGATGACTTGAGAATTATAGGGTATAGTGATGCTAGCTTTCAGACTGATAGGGATAATTTCTGCTCTCAGTCAGGCTGGGTCTTTACCCTAAACGGAGGAGCAATTTCTTGGAAGAGTTCCAAGCAAGAGACAGTGGCTGATTCAACTTGTGAATTAGAGTATATTGTAGCTAGCGAGGCAGCAAAGGAGGCGATATGGCTGAAGAAATTCATTGGAGACCTTGGAGTTGTACCATCTATTAAAGAGCCAATGGAAATTTTCTGTGATAGTGAAAGCGCTGTTGCCTTAGCCAAGGAACCAAGGGATCATGGGAGATCCAGACACATCGACAGAAAATACCATTTTATCAGACATCGAATAGAAGAAGGACTCCTCGCGGCAAAGAGGGTATCATCGGACGAGAATCCAATAGATCCCCTCACGAAGGGACTAACTCGGGTTAAGCATCTCTAGCATGCTCGGAGCATAGGGCTGAAGGATGATATTAGATTTAGTAGTTAGTTAACCTCGAAATTTGTAAAGTGTAATTGACATTAAATGATGAATAAAAGGTGTTTTATTTATGAGTAAAGTGTTGCTATCTCTTGTCGATCGTTTACTATATTTCTTTTGCATGTTTTGACTTCCAGAATAATTATGTTGGATATATCATATTATTCAAACCTCCACAGTCGGTCATATGTCGGAAGTAGTTATGAATCAAGACTGTCATGATTGGTTGCAGAGGTCTAAGGTGTTGGACATGGCTACAACAATCATGAGTGCTCATAAGTTCTGAGCATTGGACTCAACCCACGCTCACTGGAATCACTTCATGGAATTTATCTTGAGTGACCGTGAGACGGTAACATCATATAAGTCTTCAAACCTAGAGATATGATTTGTTACTTACGAGTTGGTTATGCATTGATTGTACGAAAATGCATTGGTAACTCGATGTTATAAAACGTGCTTTTGTGTATAATTCAATGAGTGGTAGAACAAACATATGAGTCTAAGTTTATCTGTTCCTTCTTGGATTAGAAGTTGATATCTGGGCCCCTCGATGATTTTGTTTTGACCTATGTACCGGGCCCGGTCAGAACTAAGTTGATGTGTTCAATTAAGTTCATTTTCAAACAAATCGGAAATCGGGAAACAAACTTCTGGACAATAAGTAAGACATTGTTCCATGTATTTTTCCGGCTGATATCTAGAACAGAGGATTATACGATCACTTATCTTAAATGGCGTATCAACATCTTCTCAGTTCCGAGAAACCTTGAAAGAGCTACGATTGTCGGCCGGTTCCTGAAGTATTGCAGTTATAGTTATTAGACTTATCCAAGTGGGAGACTGTTGGATAAGGTGTCTAAGTCCATAACTATTTCTAGTAAGTACCTGACCCGATCCGGCATGGTCCATTTCGGTTGCATGGCACCATGCAATTGAATAGACTAATTGAGAAATAACACTTGGAGATTATTAATATATTATAAGTTCTAATATATTAATAATATTATTTGATTAGTTTGATCAAGAATTAATTTAGAATTAATTAAGTGATCAAAAGATAACTAATTAAATATATGGCTTGATTATGTAAATCATCCATATCTTGTATAGTGGGCTAAGAGGCTCCATGGGTTATCAAGTTGGGTTCCACCCATAGGATGCTCCATGGGAGTTACAAACCCATGGGTCATGGAAATGAAGAGTCATGACACATTAGGGTTTACATGGTGTAACCCTAGATGTGTCAACACTATATAAGAGTCCCATTCTCCACCAAAATCGGCTACACATATGAAACAAGAGGGCTAGGCCGATTTTAAGAAGTGTGTATTCTCTCAAAAGTCTTTCCAAGAGCATTTGGTGTTGTGTGAAGCATTTGAGGCATCACACTTGGGGTGCTAGGCTCACAAGGTTTCAAGGAACATAAGCAACAACAAGGTAAGTTATTCTATCTTTCATTCAAGTTAAAAAAAATTGTTCCCCATGTATGCTAGATAGGAATATAACCTTGGAATTCAACTTTGCATGATAATTAGACAAACATAGATCCAAGGTTATTAGGGTTGCATGTACACTTAGGAAGTGTTAGAATGCTCAAAACCCATCACAAACATAGGCTAAGTAACGAATTAGGGTCTTCAAGGGTGAGGAGGTTGGTTAAACAAGGCAAGCCAAGGGTAACTTGTGGATTTAATAGGGTACAATCTTCAAATTTAGGGTTTCATTCTGAAGGGAGTATGCCCCACGTACCCCTTAGTACGCTTAGCATACTCAAAATAACTCGTGGCCAAATGACTCACTATGCCAAACGTACTTGGTGAGTACGCACCGCTTACTTGACCAAGCCCCAAAACACATGAACTTCAATTGGCCCTAACTTCTTTGCCCTAAGTTCGCTTCCAATGAAATTTATATCCACGGAAGGGTGATGAGAAGCTCTACACTTCTATCAACTCACCCTAGCCTTAAAACTTCCCGAACAAAGACCCAAAATTCATAAAGCCCTGAACTGCCAAAATTACAATTACACCCTTGAGCTCCAAAACACAAACAAACACTCGGATCACTCAATCTACATTATCCCTACCCAAAGGGGCCTAAATATATTTTTCCCCAAGGACCAAACCCTTATGATGACCGATAATTAGGGTGCGGCCCCGAATAATGAAACGATTCAAAACCAAGTGTTACATTTCGACTATACCTACACTACTAGAAAACAACATTTAATGACATGCAAAAATGACACACACTAATTTAGGATATGCATTTTCTGTGTGTCCTAAAAGTCATGTCAGTTTTCAAATGTTTGAAGGACAGAGGACAGACATTTGTGTGTGCCCTAAAATTAGTTTCCAATAAAAAAATTAAAAGCACAGAGGACACCTATCATAAAAAGTGTGTTGTGTAAACGTATCATTTTGTAATTTTTTTCATGAACGCACGTTCTCCATTTTTTAATAGCTGGGGGGAATGAAATTCCCCAAAAAAATAGAAACTTCGCCTGATGCGTCTCCTCCTTGTCCTTCATATATTGTAAATCCTCTACCAAAGAAACCATAATAACATTGTGTGACTGTCAATCTTTCTCCCTTTCGTATTTTTGGAAATCTGCAACCATAGTAGGTCAACTATGGCGACTATCCCTTTCGTATTCTAGGGTTTTCATTTTCTTTGCTTTTTTTTCACAAGTAATTCTTAAATAAAATGTCGACTCCACAAGGTATGTTGTTTTATTGTTTTCCCTATCCCTCTTTCTTCTCTCTTGGAACTCACTTGAAGAATTACTGGAAAAGTTCACATTCAAAATGTTAGGTTTCGAAAATATAAAATAGATGTAATGTTTGTTTCGTTTTTGAGTTCGTCTGAATAGAAGAACAGTTGATGTTCTTGCATCCAGGCTCTACCTCTATTACTCTCTCAACTACGAACTTGTTGGGGATCTCTATGAAATCATAGGGTAATACGATTATTTAATTATCTCTTGTTCTTTTTCATAATCAGTTATTTATTGTTGATTAAAATCATGACATGTATCAACATTTCATTCATTTATTTTTCTCTTCCATTTAAATATCAAATATATTTTACTTATTGAAGTTTCTCATCAACTTTATACAAGGAATCAAATAAGTACTACCTTGGGCCTGCACAATTAGAGGATATTGCAGAGTAATTTAGTTACTATTCTTTATACTACTCTATTCAGGATATTTTAGACCTTTGCTTGGCTTTTGTTTTTCGTGTTAGGGTAAAGTTTCAGATAAATTGCTACTGGCCATTGTGGAAACAACAAAGACTACATTTTCTTGGTGGAGAAAGCTATGTTTGATATTGGTATGTTAATCTTCCCCTTGTCTTTTATTATTTTTGTCCCATAAGGGTTCCCTTTATTTTGTTTGTTAAATTACTTAATTGCCTATTGCCATCTTTTGCTTTTACCCCCACAAGATTCTAGCTTAACATTCTTGATGAGAGTATATTTAGAAAAAACAAGAAAAACATAACTTTGACCATTTCTTTCACTACCCCTTCTTCTCATGTCTTGCTTATTAACATTTAATTTCCTTTCTTGCCCCTAATTGAATAAGTGAGTAATGGATTTCCTTTCTTTCCCTTCCTTGAGTAAGTAAAGTTGATTGTTGGTTTAGCATAAGTCATGATAACATCCTTGAATTTTTTTATGGTTATAAGTGTCTGTGTTAAAAGTCTCATGATCAAGGTATCTGCAGGTAGACATTCCATCTTTTGTTACATTATTTTAAAGAACTGTGAAGCTCCATAGCAGAATCATGGACACATTATTTTGGTGGTTCCAATACTATTTGTTCTTTATAGTTATATTCAAGGTGCTAAATCGCGTGAGGCGTGGCGTGGTAGCAAGGCCAAGCCTCAAGCTTAATGAGCCATGGCGTTTTCAAGGCATGATGTAACGCGTCGATTTTTTATTAATTTATAATTATATTATCACATAAATATACATTTATATTAAATACACTGTTGTAAAAATCCCGACTAGGTCCCGATTAATCTCCGATTAATCCCTAGGCGCTACTCAACCGATTAGAGGGCGCCTAGCGATTAATCCATGCATACATAATGAGTGAAACATTATAAAACGATGAAATTTTAACATTTTGAACAAGTTTTATCTCAATGGAAATTATTTGATGCATGATTAGTGTTGTATTAATCATATTAACCTATTTTGCTATCATATTAGTGGTATTTACGAACTTTGATATGATATTAGTCATATTTATTTTTTTCAAAATTCAACAAATTAACAATTAATGGTACCCGATTAATCCCCCGATTAATCTTCGCCTAGCCGATTAATCCCTTGACCCCAGTCCACCGACTAGCTAACGTCGAGCGTTTTTTGCAACCTTGATTAAATATAACTACTTTTTAAAAGTGTTATATCAATAACTAATAACAAAAAGTTAACAAAAAACACAATACTTGTATCCCCGATTAGAAAAGACATAACTAATAGCAAAAAACGTGTCTTAAACGAAAAAAGATGAGCCATAACATGCCATAATGCGTCGTGGCACGCTGTATCACGCCTTACCATGCTCTACACCTAATAGCAGTGTTATTAGGTTTTTCATAACGGCGACGCCACGTCTCATGCCTTGGCGTGCCATGGCACGCCTTTTAGAACACTGGTTATATTTGTTATTAATATGATAAGAACAAAATCCAACTACATCATTTATCAATTATCACATGGAGCTTATATTTTTACATTTTTCTCCACACTCTTGTAAGAATGCCTCTTCACGAGTATATCATAACTCAACAATTCAACCCATTCATGGCTACCACCCAGTAAAACTTATCCAAATGACTACTATTCAAATCCTTTCCAAACCAACTTTTCCCAATTTTTTAGTAACATGACCCACAATAGTTATCAGAAAACTACTTATAAACCTTCCAACATCAATCACACTGTAATATAACGCGATTCCTAAGCTTTCCATTAAGTCTGGAACTCGATCATAGAAAAATTCTTGCAAACCTGCAAATGCAAACCCATCTGATATTCCCATAATCAAGAATTAAGGATCTAACCAAAACACACTCATCGAAAAAAACTTGTGTTACCTCTCTTTCTCTTTCTCTGCAAGTATTAACCTCTTTTTCTCAACCAATGTTGCAACAACCATACCTAGAATGGGAACAACCATTTTGATTCCGACTCTTTAGAGGGTTGAAAACCCTCTTTCCTTTGCAATCATTCTGCTCAGATGTGGAAGCATGATTTTCTCATAGAATACAACAATAAAAAATATATACAAATTCTTCTTCTTTTTCTAAGTCTCTGGAAAAAAAAAAGAGAAACTTACTTCTTTCTAGTCAATAAATGTTCTTCGGCTGAAATAGAATACATGAATGAGAAAATGATTTGTGTAATTGAATTATAGAAGCATGCCAGCTGCTCCATAACCCACCTTCGAACAATCTTACTTGGGGATTCATTCAACATGTAGCATCCTTTAACATGAGGAGGTATGATAGTTTCTTTATTTGATGTTGTGATTGTTCGTGATCTTCTCTGACCCCTTGAGATGTTAAATGACATAATTTCCCTCAGTAAGTATCTCAACTCCTTTTAAAAATTGTGAAATGTATATGTTATATCTACATTGGTATATATTGGAATCTACCATCTCTCGAGAAGGATTGTTTTAGAAAGGCAATCTACGATTCATGCATGTTATGCTTGATTTACATTTTTAATCTGTTATGGTAAGTCTTGTAAGTTTTAACCATTAGCCCTTCACAGAACCTTATGGATACTTTTAAATTTCTTTCTTTCTTTCTCTAATTTTGTTAAGAACAATTTCAGGTTGACTCTGACATTTAGGTGGTGTTTGTTTTTTGTCTGTAGATCTTCCTGGCCTCTTCTGTCTGCGCGGTACAGACCACGCGCAGACATTAGCCTTCGCAGACTGTTTGTGATTGTTCTTGAACTTGGCGACGGAAGTAAGCACCTCCGTGTAACCCATATTGTAGAACATGTTGAACAGGTGCCCCAATGGAATCATATCTGGATTAACCCTTGTTGGATCAGCTTCAAACCCTAACAGAGAGCAAAAGTGTTGCTTTGAGATAGACGCTTTATGATGAGAAACGTCAAAGAAGATCCTATCGACCACTTTGTCGTAATGAGAAGTCGCATAGATCTGCGACAGGAATTCCATGGGCACTGATTCCACCTGTGATAGTGCAGGAGCAATTGGTGAATACTTCAAGCACTCGATGATAGCAAACATGTAGGAATCATAGACATGAGGGGTAAGATCGATAATGAGGCATTGTTGAGGGCAAATGGGAAGAATGTGGGAAGTGGCGTGCACAGAGGATGAATCTGCCATTGTTGAAGAGAGTGAAGAAGATGATGAACAGTTAGGGTTCAGGGAATTCTTGCGCTCTGGGATTCTTGATTGCAGTAAAGAGGTAAATGGTAGATGATGACGCCTTTTATACTGGGGTTTAAGAAAAGAAAAAAAAATCTTCCCAAATCTTCTATCGAAATACGAAGGGTTTTCCTGAATTTGACTGATGCGTGACAGTTAAGGTAAGCGATGATCACGCATGAGAGAGAGTTTTAGATTCCTTAGAACACGCCTCCCATCAAGCGCCGTTTGGATAGAAACCGTTTCAGATTCACACGCGCCCTTTCTGTGCTTTTTAGAGAAGAACCGTTTCAAATTCGCACACGCGTCTGCGACGTCATTTGGAGATTGGACGTTTCAAATTCGCATGCGTTCCCTTTTTACCGCCATTTGAAATCAAATCAATTAGACTCCCGCCTGAGTCAGCAACCCTTCATCTTATCCCTTTAAAGTGTAACGGCATCTTTTGAATAAGACGCCCACATGGATTAAAATTGACCACAGCAATTAATCAACCACCAATCCAATGAAAAAGCCTGTAATTATTAGAACCAGAATTTTGGAAAATCAAAGATTTTCGTGCTAAGGGTGTAAAAGAAAAAGAAATAAAACAAATCTTTTTAGGAAAAATTGTGATGTCAATAAAGACACGAAACAAATGATCCCGGGCACGAATCTCTTCCTTCAAAGTCAAGAGAGACCTTAAAGTGTAAATGTGGTTTCCCGTAGAATAACGATCAAACACCTTTTAAGAAGTGTTGAAAGGCTTCTTTTAATTAAGCTTTTTAGGGTGGCTTAGCTTTGATTCAACTGTCCTAATCTGGAAATAAGATAGAAAGTGAACAAAGTACTTGTGAGACCGGTGTAGTCTAATGAACAAGTAGGTTTGAAATAATTTTAAAGTGGCTGGTAAATATAAAATCTCAACAAAAAAATAAAAACTGGATCCCAAGGGAAGAAATGGTATGGTTATTAACAATTTCATAGGAATCACACAAAAGAAAATTTTGAGACTTCATAAAGATACGTCTGTCAATTCATTAGTGAAAACTAGAGCAAATTAATTGTTCACCGTCAATTCAGATTAGGTATTGAATTTTGGGTTTCACTCAGGTCGTAGTGGCACGAAACTAAGATCATAAACGCAGTTTTTGAGTAACCATAAACCTCAGTGGTAATTTCTGAGAGTCTCAAGGGTTACGTTTGTGAAACGAATTTAATGGAGAAATGCAATAGAGATGGTGTAAGAAATCAAAGTACCTCTGCTGTGAAAAATAGGACCAAGCAGAAAACTCTTATCTCATGTGAGAAGAGAGTTAGGTAGCTCACGATTAGAATAAATGTGATAGCCTAATTGGGAAGACAAGGTTTGTATATACCAAGTCATTAAGGCCATTATTCAGAATCTGATGAGGTTTTGGGCACATACAGCAGCATGCTTCTAGGGACACTTAACTAATGCAACCATTTCCCCACACAAATAAAGTAAAAAAAATAAAGAACAAAATATTTTTGGAGTTTTTGATATTAAAAGAAATACTTTTGTAGTTTTTGATAATAAAAAAAATATTTTTGGAGTTTTTGATATTAAAAGAAATATTTTTGTAGTTTTTGATAATAAAAAAATATTTTTGGAGTTTTTGATATTAAAAGAAAATATAAAAAAATAATAAAAAAATAAGACTGAAAAAGAAAAAAAAATAAAAAAAAACTTTGGAACCGAACCCGAGCGTTCGGTTGATTTCGTTTTTGAAAAATTTTGAAAAACCGAACCCGAGCGTTCGGTTGGTTTCGGTTTTGAAAATTTTTGGAAAACCGAACCCGAGCGTTCGGTTGGTTTCGGTTTTGAAAAAATTTGGAAAACCAATGAACTTAGACTTTCAAAAAGGAAATGCTTTTGACAATAAGATGTAACATCCCCCTCTGGCACGTATCACAATATTGTCCGCTTTGGGCCACTCGGCACGAGGACTTCCCAGGGGATCACCCATCCTGGTACTACTCCCGCCCGAGCACGCTTAACTGCAGAGTTCTTATGGGATCTGCTGCCCTCACGGCTTTAAAACGTGTTGTGATAGGGAAGGTATCCACACCCCTTATAAGGAATGCTTAGTTCTCCTTCCCAGCCGATGTGGGATCAGATCTAACCCACTTTCACCCCCCATTATAGGGTTCGACGTCCCCGTCGAACACATCGACTCGTGCCCTGGCTCTGATACCAACTTGTGACACCCAATTTTTTTTTTTTGCAAAAATTTTAAACTTTTAAAACCCATCTTAAATTAAATTAAAACAACTGAAATAGTCATAACATAATCTATCAACTTAATAATCATATAAAATAAGTGCGGAAATAATAATAATAATAAGGTCCCAACAAAATAACTAGTAGCGATGTCCCGATGCTCCATGTCAAGCCTTAGCCTCTTTAATCTTAACACCTAAAAAGTTATAAGGGAAAAACGTAAGCACGAAGCTTAGTGAATTCAAACATAGACATTGTACTAACATTCATATTTACTAGCACTAATCCATTTTCCAATTATAATGATAAAGGCAAAGAACGAATCAATGTCTATATTACGAGAAGGACTTGTAGGTTTGAACCGCACCGGGAAGATCCCGTATCATTTGGCCCTAATCACCGCACCTCACGAAGAGTATTACATTGGTGATCTTACCTACCCACCGCACCGGTAAATCCGTATCCTTTGGTGGTGTCCCCATATCCGTAATTAGTTACATACAGTGCACATGTACGAATTAAAACAATACTTATATAGCATGCTTGTATAATAAATTCAAATAATCACACACGAGCTAACTAGCAAACACAATCATCAATACAACGGTGTGAGAGAACTCACCTTGAGTGAGTAAGTAAGGATAGCTAAGAATCAAATAATGCTACCAAGCTTGAGCAAACTTCAAAACCTCACCTAAGAAGGACTAAAGGTTAGAAAGGAGAAGTAATGAAGCTATGAGTTGAGAAAAGAGTAATCACAACAAGGTCTCTAAAACAGACCTGCTGTTCAAAACGGATTTACTCCAAAATCTAAAACAGAAACATAGCTTTAACTAAATTTAATAGGAAACTATGATTGCTCAGGATTCCACAACTATAAAGAACTCATTCTAACTCTAAAAGATGAATTAAATACGAATTTTACAAAATGGTGTATCACTTCTGTCTCCAACAATATAGTCAAGTGATGTTGGCCAATTCTACCCAACTTGTGAGTAGAATTCGTCCAAAACAAAATTAAGAGAAGTAAAGGACATACAAGTGAAAGTCTCAGAGTTGGAATTGAATGAAAAGCATCTCTCAAAATCCAGATATAAAATTCACATTGTGGACAATCACAGCACTAGCAAAAGCTGGTGACTGCCCACTGACCTGGAGTGTGGATCCATTCTTACCAATTTATAATTGGAAATAACACCCCATATTCTCCAGATCCTAAATTCATAATATAAGTAACATATAGAAACTTGGAATCACTCTGGATCCTTTTCCAAGCCTTGTAAATGATGAAAACAAAATGACATATCAGAACAGACCCGGATCAGACCTAACAACAAAGATGCCATTCTTTCACATAGATAAAGCCCTTATCAGTGAGGTTGGCCTGCTTAATAAAGTTAGCCAACTCAATTTTTGAACTTTTGGAACTTGTTTGGGGTCCGTTTGAGTTCTAGAGCTCCAGATATGATTTTTACAAAATGACTACAGATCTGATGGAAAACAGAATCGTAGCCACCCGTGATTCCTTTTTGGCTTATCCATCCTTCTCCTTTTGAAACACATTTTAACATGTGTTCATCATCCCAATTCTGTCCCCATGCTAATGGTGGTACTAAAAAGGGTTAAGGATCATTAGGATTTCATTTAGCCACAAGGATGTAATAATAATCAACATGAAAATAAACATAAGCACATAAAATCATCATTCTCCCTTTTAGGGTTTCCATGATCTTTTACCACATGTAATCCCCTAGATCCATCATCCACCATATATGGGGTGAAGATAGGATCTTGAGATGATGTATAACATACAATTACAAATCAAATAAGAAGGAGAAGAAGTGAAGATGAAATCATAAAACTAGAACAAGGTTATGAATCAAGTTGTAAGAAAGGATAAGGAGGTTCATACCAATACAAATCAAGGCTGGAAATGAACAAGAATTAAGCTCCAAACAGCCCCTTGGCTGCTCTTGATCCCAAAGAGAGAGAGAGAGAGAGAGGGACGATTTTTGAGAGAGAGAGGGAGGGTTTAGAGTGTTTTTCTTGTGTGTGTTCCAAATGATTCAATTTACACATTAAGTACTATTTACTAGATGGACTTTGCAAATAGGCCCATAGCCCATGGACTTCAATAAAAGTAGTTTACAAGATGATCAAAAGAGTCCAATAACATAAGAAATCAGACATTAGATAAAATAATTAACCCAAGGTTACAAGGATAATTAAATTAAAATAACCAAACGTACCGAGAAAAATTGGGGTGTTACATAAGATAAACAAGTTTGTAAAACATTTGTACATGTAATTTACAACCAAGAAAACTACCTTTAGTTGATGAGCGAAAGGCAGATTATTCAACCGAACCGGAACGTTCGGTCTATTTCGCTTCTTGCGGTTGAGTTTGAGAGGTAGTTTGTGGTACTGACTCTGATTCCATCATACCTAGCCCTTGTAGAATGTTGTTGAACGACGCTTCAGGAAGGGCTTTGGTGAAGACATCAGCCAGTTGATCAGTGGTTCTAACAAAGTGAATTTCAACGTTTCCATCTTCCACATGATCTTTAATGAAGTGATACCTCAGTGCTATGTGCTTAGTCTTGGAGTGTTGCACTGGGTTATGACAAATCCTAATTGCACTTTCAGAGTCACAATATAGTGGGATCTTTTTCATATTGAGTCCATAGTCTCGGAGTTGACTCTGGATCCAAATCACTTGAGAAGTGCAGGATGCAGCTGCAATGTATTCTGCTTCAGCTGTAGACAAAGATACACACGTTTGTTTCTTTGATTGCCAGCTAACCAACTTCCCGTCAAGGAATTGGCAGCCGCCTGTGGTGCTTTTCCTGTCTAATCCACAACCTCCAAGGTCTGCATCTGAGTAGGCCTGAACGAAGAAGCCCGAGTTGGATGGATACCATAGACCTAAAGAGGTAGTTCGCTTGAGATATCGTAGAATGTTCTTCACTGCAAGCATGTGGGGTTCGCGTGGGTTCGCCTGAAATCTAGCACAGTAACAAACAGAGAACATTATGTAAGGCCTGCTAGCAGTAAGATACATTAGAGAACTGATCATCTGGCGATAAAGCGTAATATCAACTGCTGGTTTATCCAAGGATGGGGTGAGCTTGGTGCCGAATGCCATTGGAACTTTGACCTTAGAATCTCCCATCATGCCAAATTTTTCTAGAAGAGTCTTCGTGTAAGCTTCCTGATTGATAAAGATGCCTTCGGGTCCCTGTCTAATATTTAAACCAAGGAAAAAGTTAATTGGACCTATTGAACTCATTTCAAATTTAGTCTCCGTCAGCTTTCTGAATTCAGCTGTTAAGCTGGGATTCGTAGAGCCAAAGATGATATCATCGACGTAAATTTGAACAATCATAAGGTGGTTACCTTCCTTCTTACGAAAGAAGGTTGGGTCAACCGAACCTTGTTTGAATTTCGACATCTTTAAAAACTTTGTAAGCGTTTCATACCAGGCTCTCGGAGCTTGTTTCAGTCCATATACGGCTTTGTCCAAAATATAACAATGATTAGGATACCTTTCATTTACGAATCCAGGAGGTTGCTCCACGTACACTGTTTCTTCGAGTTCACCATTGAGAAATGCACACTTGACATCCATTTGGTAGACTTCAATGTTTTTGTGTGCGGCATAGGCGAGAAAGATTCTGACCGATTCCAGCCTAGCTACAGGAGCAAAAGTCTCTTCATAGTCAATTCCTTCCTCCTGACAGTATCCTTTTACTACCAGACGTGCTTTGTTTCGTATCACGTTCCCGTCTTTGTCCATTTTATTCCTGAAGACCCATTTGAGACCAACAACCGAGGCATCTGGAGGAGTTGGAATAAGTCGCCAAACTTTGTTCCTTTCGAATTCATTCAGTTCGTCTTGCATAGCTTGAACCCAATCGGAGTGATCAAGAGCAGTGTTAACTGTCTTTGGTTCAACTTTTGAGACGAAGGAGTTGAACATACAAAATTCTACTTGTGAAAACAAGGAAGTTTGTTTTGCCTTGAGTTGTGATCGGGTCAGAACCTTTTTAGATACATCCCCAACGACTTGAGTGACAAGATGATCTCTGGTCCATTTGACGAGAGGAGGGTAGTTTGGATCAAAGGATGGATCCAATTCAGCGTTTATCATCTCTTCTGGTTCGGATGGACTTTCATCGTCATAAAGCATATCGGCATGCTCCCCCTCGATAGATAAGCTTTCAGGAATGTCTTGAGTATCTTGAGCTACAGAGGTTTCTTGTGGTGCTGAGCATTCAGGTGTTGATGCACCTTCGGGTGGTGAGGCACTTTCGGTTGGTGTGGTACTTTCGGTTGATAAAGTGCGTTCGGGAGAAGTTTGAGACCTTAGCTCCCCCTCAACATGTGAGCTCGGCTGTGATGATGCTGGTGGATCCTCCCCCTCGACTGAGGCATTGTGTTGTGGAGGGTCGTCAGAACTTGATCCTCCTTCATTCATTCTCTTTGCAACATCTTCGGCAATTTGCTTCATATGATCTACCTTGTTGTCAGCTGCGTTGGCTTCTGAGAGAGTTGCCTTCTCTGGTTCATCACATAACTCAACGAACTTCTCAAAGAGGTTTGCAATAGAGGCGGTGACTTGGCCAGTTTGAGGAAAAATTTCTCCAGCTGTGTCTTCGTTGGCCTTTAGCTTTTTAACATAGCTATCATCAAAAGCCACGTAATAAGTTTCTTCTATTTTTCTCGAGCGCTTGTTTAATACCTTGTACGCTTTAGAAGTTAGAGAATAGCCCAGAAATATCCCCTCGTCGGCTTTGACATCAAACTTGTTGCGGTGTTCTTTGGAATTGAAAATGAAACACCGTGAACCGAACACATGGAAAAACTTGACGTTTGGCTTCCTGTTGTTGAGGATCTCATAAGGAGTGAGAGTGAAGCGCTTGTTGAGATATGACCTGTTCTGTGTAAAACAAGCAGCAGAAATAGCATCAGCCCAAAAATATAAGGGTAAGGAAGCGAAACTTAGTATGGTTCGGGCTGCTTCACACAAAGATCGGTTTCGTCTTTCGACAATCCCGTTTTGTTGAGGTGTGTAGGGAGCTGAGAAGTTGTGACTAATTCCCTTTTCTGCCAGGAATTCTTCAAATTCTTTATTTTTGAACTCCAGTCCATTATCGCTCCTGATGTTGCGAACGACTTTCTTCAGCTGTACTTCAATCTGCTTGATGAACACCTTTAGCTTATGAGTCGCTTCAGATTTAAGCTTCAGAAAGAACACCCATGTAAAACGCGAAAATTCATCAACAATAACAAGAATGTACTTGCTACCACCGATACTTTCGATAGATGATGGACCACACAAATCAATATGAAGTAATTCTAGTGGTTCAACAACTTTAGTGTTTATTATAGATGGATGACTTTGACGACTCTGCTTCCCCATTTCACATGCAGCACACAAATGTTCTCTATCGTACTTGAGCAATGGAAGACCTCGAACATGACCTCCAGTGACAAGTTTTTTGATATCTTTAAAGTTGAGATGAGAGAGCCTTCAGTGCCACAACCAGCTTTCGTCAGATTGTGCTTTGGATAACAGGCAGATAGCTGGGTTCCCTTTGATAGGTTTGAGGTTCAGGGGAAACATCTCACCTTTACGCTCCAATTTGAGAATAACTCTTTTCATCTTCTTCTCAATGATTTCAGAGCCCTCATCGTCGAATGAAACTTTGAGACCGGTACCTCCAACAAGTTGAGATACACTGATGAGGTTGTGTTGTAATCCTTCCACATATGCAACCTTCCGTATCGTGAAATCACCGTTTGTAATCATTCCATAGCCTTTTATGGTGCCGAAGGAGTTGTTCCCGAACTTGACATTTCCACCGTTTGAAAGAGACCTGTATTCTCTTAGCTCTTCCTTCCTTCCTGTCATGTGACGCGAGCAGCCACTATCAATGTACCATTCTTCGTCAAACTGCTCGTCACTGATAACCTGCAAAAATTAAGCAGATTTAGGAACCCAAAGTTTCTTGGGTCCTCGTGAGCCTTTCACAGGAACAGGAATAGTAAGAGAGATGTCAACAAGGTATGTTCTTTTTATTAGTGTTGTTTCATCTTTCTTTTTGATGGTGAAAACTTTAATTTTATTGGGATTCGTTGCTTTTGGTTTGGACTCTGGTTTAACTGATGAAACCTTCGATTTTCCTTTCGGTTCAGTTGATGATTGAGGTTTTTGAGAGTGAACAGAATGGAATTTAGAATGAGGTGGAGAGGAATTAGAAGCATTTGAAGAATTAGAGGACTTAGATTGAGATGACTTCTTGGCTGGAGATTCTAGGTGACCCTTTTGCTTTTGATCATTAGTGGGACCGACCCTAGAATTTTGATCTCTTTTGTTCTCAGAACCGAACCTCTGCTTTCGGTTGAAGTCATTCTCTGAACCGAACCTTTGCTTTCGGTTGATGTTTTTCTCTGAACGGAACTTCTGCTTTCGGTTGAAGTCTTTTTCTGAACCGAACCTCTGCTTTCGGTTGTTATTGCTCTCTTGTGATTCTACAGGACTTTTCTCTAACTTTAAGTTCCTGTCTTGATGTGAAAAATAGGTATTCTGAGATTGCCAAAACTGTTTTCTCTCAGAGAGATTCTTCTTGTATCTCTGATTCCTTTGTTGTTTTTTATTTCTCATCTGCTTCGGTTGATGATGAATATTGGCTTTTGATTTCTATTTTCCTTTAGCTGGTTCACTCTGAACTGATGATGTTTCGCTTGGAGGAGTGACTTCTTTTGCAGGAATTCCTTTTTCTTGAGGAACATCTTTCGTACCACTAGTACTTGGCACATCGAAGCTATCAGGCTTATTTAAAGGTTCTGGTACATATCTGCCTTTGCTTTTCCATGAAGTCCTTTCAGACAGACCTACCGTTTCATCAGCATTGTCAATTGGAGCTGACCAGAAGAACTCGTCGCATCCATCAGCATTGTCTTCGTTTACAATGGCTGTGAGTTCAGCAGTCTGATGTTCGGTTACGCCTATGACCTTATACACCTGATTTGGAGTGGTCCTAACTTTTTGATATACTACTGCCTTTTCTGCAAGGATCGGGGACTTTTTTTGGGACAAACGAGCAAACTCCACTGAATTTTCTGAGATGAGATTCTTGTGGTTTTCGGGTTCGCTCTTAACAAATTCTGAACAATCAACTGTGTCCTCTACAGAAATTTCACTCATATTGTCGTCCTCATTAAGCTCATATGCATTTTCAACATCAATTTTATTTTCTGAGCTCAAGTTGGAGTTTAATGAATCAAATTTTTGTATGGTTTCGGTCCTCAGTTTCAGTTTATCATTTTCATCCAAAAGGTTTTAAGCATGTCCTTGTGGTCCTTGGACTTAATGAAAGATTCAATTTTGTCCAGTTCATACATATACGTCGGATTAACTTCCTCAGACGAAATAACACTTTCACAATTATACGCTTCAGCATCAATTTCATCCTCCTTAAATTCAAGGAAGGGTAAAATCATGCGATGAATCTTTTGTCCCATTTCACAATCCAAATGAAGCTGAGTGATATTAGTGTAAAGACGTTTAGCAATCAAACAAAAAACATTTCGCTGTTTTAAAAGCTTTAAATTGTCTCTTTGCAAATAAATGTTTTCATCTTTTATTTTGATTAACTTCGACTCCTTCAGTTCGATCCACATCCTCCGTTCCTCATTCTTCGAAGACACCCTGCTTATTTGGTCAGTCAGGTTAGAATTGGTGACTCGAGTTTGAGTTAAACTACTGTCTAGATGAGAGATTCTTGAATTAACACTTTTTAATTCTTTTTCGTATGAGCATTGTGGGACTTTGAATGAAACAAAAACAGATTGTACCTTCTTGATCAGTTCATCAAGCTCGTTGAACTGTACGATGAGCGGTTTTGCAGTGAAGCACAAGTCCTCTCGCTCCTTTGCGTCTTCAATCCCACCATCCGTGTTGTATCCCCTCATCTGAGAAACGTCGGACACCATCAAGCATTTTCCACCACTGCTCTCTTCTTTCGCCACATAAGCCTTTCCATGAGAAGGCTTCCTTACTTCATCATCTTCAGAGTCAGTTGACCAGACCTCCACGCCACCGAACTTATCATCTGCTACCGAACCCTGCACAATTAAAGCATTCATAGAAGGGTTAGCAGTAGATTTCTTCTTTCTGATTTCATCCAGCTTTTTCAGCAACAAAGCTTCTTCATCCTTTTCATCACCCTTTTCTGCCATTTTCTTGAGGACGCAATCTTTTGCATAGTGGTTCTTTCCCCCACAGTAATAGCAGCTCACTCCCGAATCTCCTTCAGCTTTCGGTTCCTTCCTTGATTCTTCTGCCTTCGGTTCATCTTTGACCTTTTCAGAACTATAACTCCCTTGCCAATTTCGGTTCTTGTTTGTGGGGAATCTCTTCTTGATGAACCTCTTGGGGTTGGACACCATCATAGCATAGTCTTCAGAAGTGAGGTCATAGTCCTCCAAGATGAGGTCTTCTTCTTCCATCACTGCTTTGCTTTTGGACAGGAGGGCCAATGAACCCAGGCTTGAAACCACATTTTTTTCCTGTAACACGATCTTTTCTTGGGATTTCAGGATGCACACCAGTTTCACCAAAGAATAGGATTTGAATTGCTCATGCGCTTTAACTGTGGACACTACTGCTCTCCACTCAGATCTGAGACCGTTCAAAAACGTAACCTTCTGCTCAATTAGCTTCCTTTCAATGTCATGTTTAATCATCTTGCTAAGAAGATGATTGAAGCGATCGAACGTTTGCGTCACAGTCTCTTCGGCTCCCTGTTTGAATTCACCAAATTCGGACAAGAGTAAGGTTTGAATGGAGTGTTCAAGATCTTCGTCTGTAGAGTATAATTCTCGTAGCCTGTCCCATATTTCTTTTGCAGTCGTGCATGAACTCACCAGTCTGAAAGTATCGGATTGAAGAGCGAATCTGATTAATCTCAATGCTTTGATATTGCACTGAAATTTATCTTTTTCGTCTTGAGCAATATCTTTAACGTCTTTCAAAAGATCATTATACTCCTTTTGAGTTTTAATAATCCTTGAAGTTGCTGAATGAGAAAAGGGTGCAGATATGATTGCTTCCCAGATGAAGTATCCATTGTCCTCAGATCCTATAACATAGTCTTCAAAGTGATGTGCCCAGACTTCATAATCATGGGTGTATAGGATGGGAATCTTCGTTGTTGATCCAATGCTGTTCGAAATATTAATGGGATTAGATTCCGACTCGTCCATGCTTGATCGAATAACCTGTTAAAAGATCAGACTTGTAATATAATAGATTAGAGAAAAACAATAAATATCGAGTTACGTCAATTATGGGATGACGGCTCAATAAATATCAGTAAATGCGGAATAACCCTAATCGAAACCTTTTTCACAGAAAAGAAGTGTATGATTTACACAGCCTCCTGCTCTGATACCAATTGATGAGTTAAAAACTAACTTGAAGATCGATTAGATCTTTAAAACAGGTAAAATAATAAACGAGTAAACAGCAAGAACACAATAATGGATCAAAGAGTGTCGAATGATTAATCAATAATCCTCAGCAGAGCTCGATAAAGAACTTCTACTGTAGAGGATTTAGGGTTTACAAGAACGATGAAGTAATGATCTATGATTTATCATAATTACTATTGTCTTCTAGATCGTTAACCTAATATGCATGCAAGCACATTAATTTATACTAAACCCTATCAGCTCACGGTTGGACAGGCCCAAACCGGAGTAACAAAACTTGGACTATTAACCAAGCCCAATGGACGCAATACATCAAAACTGCAACGCTACGCTACCCAACAGTAGCAGCGTACGGTCCATGATTCCATTTTCTAGTGGGAACCTTAGGTAATCAAAAGTTGAGTAGCCAATTCGGAAGACAAGTGGAATGGAATCACTAGTGGTTCAGTATGGACAGTCTGTCGGGGAGTCAGACCAATTCAAGATTTCAGATTTCGGGCAGAGTAGAAGTGGTTATTATGTAAGGGATTGATTTAGACTGAGAAAGGATTCATTTATCATTAGGTTTGGGGAGCCCTACTAAGGATGGGTTCGGTTTCCTTTGGTTAGGTTGTTGTATGCTCTAGGATGTAGTTGTGTTGCTCAAGGTGTCTGGCGTGCCTGGGATGGTAAGGAATGATTTCGAGGATAAAATCTAATTTGAGTGGGGGAGAGTTGTAACACTTGATTCATTGTACTTTTCAGTTTAGACCCTTGGGGTGTAATGTTTTGCAGAATTGGTCCCTAAGGGGCAGAATTGTCAACTTCGGGAAAGTTGGAGCACGTTGGGTGTACTTGTACATTGGGCGTACTAATTCTTTTTGGTCGCAGGGCTCATCCACTTACGTTGGGCGTACGTGAGCAGCTTAGAAAACCTAATTTTAGGGCTTGTACCCTATATAAACCATAAGATAACCTCTTTTGTCCTTGTTTAACCAACCTCCATACCTTTGAAAACCCTAGTTCGTCCCTTTCCTTTGTGTTGTGCTCTTGAGCTATTTTTTTTTTATCATTGGTGGGTGTCATGCATCTTGAAGTGATAAAAAAGAAGCTTGAAGACTCATTCTTTAGAGGAGATCCTTGAGATCCAACTATAGCACCTTCATTTCGTGGCTTTTGAGGTATAAAGTTCAAAGCTTGTCATCTCATTTCATAGATCTATTCCTTGGCTTGCTTTTAGCTGTTTTGGTCCCTTTTTGGTTGGTTTTGTGAGCTAAGGATGTTTATGCAGCTTATCCTTGTAGATCCAGGCACGTTAAGGGTTTCATAAGCATAAATGTGCAAACTTTATGGTGGTTTTGGTCTCATGCATGCGTTAAGTCAATTATTAAGCTCTTTTGAACTCTAGAGCCTCATTAAACCAGTGCGAGTACCTGTTTACTAGTTTCCTGAGAATACAAGTGATTTGGAATGTATATCAACATTTAAGTTGGTGAGTTCATAAGTATTTTGTTTTAAAAAGTAAGTTCATTGTTATTAGATAAAGTTCGTGTATTACTCCAGAAAATCCTATATTCTCTTAAGATTGAGAAGTAGTCTTAATACTCCAAGACCGTAAAGCGTAAGTAAACATGTCATACTTAGTTTGAGAACTTGTAGTTTTATTATTAAGTCAAACTAGTTGAAGATGTGTTTACCTTGAATTCTGAAGGTGTTGATAATACCCTATCATGAGTACTTAGTACCTACAGGTTATATATAACTAAGATCTGAACCGACAGTCGATTGGGTGATTCTAACCTAAGCCCACAACCAAACAAGGAACAAGAAATGAGGCGGAAGTCACACATTCCACTATCTATCGAATAAAAACCATATATAACCCTGATGTAAATACGAAGTAATCATATAGTTATTATCCCTTGAGCTTGATTGAGTTGTGTATTACTATGTGCATGAGTCATTGTTTTTGCGTGCGAGTTCTTATAACCATACTAGATGTCAGTATCGATGTTGACATTTTTCACCCCAGGGACTGGAGCTAATAGTCAGGGTGTGGGATCGTCAGTCCCATATAAATCTATACACAAATTCACGCTCTCCCTCCAGGAGACTCTGGCTTACAAGTGGGGACTTTCGTTGGATACTATGCAAAGCCATTGTCTCACATATATTCTGCTAACAGTGAGTTCATGAGTAACATGATGAAAAATCTTTTAGTAAATAAAAATACCAAATTTTATTTATCACTTTGTATGATAGAAAGAGTGGATTGACTCATAAATTATACTTATCACAGTTTATATCCTTGTTTTCATACCGTTTTTCCTTCTAAGTAAACTAACCTATAATTTCCATAAAACTATACCTATCATAGTTTATATGCATATTATTTATATATTGGAACCTTGTTACTAACAACATATAGAAGTTTCCTTGTGTTACACTTGTATTCCCTCCTTATAAAACATATAAAAAGTTTGAAAAGGTGCAGGGGTATGAACTCATTAGACGACTTGTGATTTGGACAGCATTTCGTTTCTAGAACTGAGCTTTCTTGACGTAACCTCGAGTTCCTGGTGAAGAACCGGGCTTCACGCAAGCAACACTTCAACTGGAAAGAATGTCTTTCTTGGGAACTTCGGGGTGTCGGGACTTGCGTCGTGTGTTAGGGTGTTACCGGGGCTTCGGGGTGCTGAAGAGTGGCTAGAGAGAGTTTAAGAGAGGAGAGGGGTTGAGAAATAGCAACCAAATCCGGAAGTCTTCGATTTCTATATATAGCCTGAAATCTCGACTCTCACGTCGTAAGTTTTGCATAACTCACGTCGTGAGTTTGTTTCGGATCCGCTCATGGCTTGCGTCATCTGTCCACTTGCTCTGGAAGGGTCAATCAACCTGTTCACGTCGTGAACTCTGCACTCACGACATGAATTCTAACATGTGTCGAAGTTTGTGCCATGAACTTCATAAATTCATATCTTTCGCATACGAGTTCCGTTTTTGACGATCTTTATATCCACGCGTAGGTGATATGCTCTACAACTTTCGTTTAGACTCCGTCGGCTAATTTTGACTTTATTTTTAATATTATATTTTTAACAGGCCGGGACAGGAAAAGTCCGTTAAAAATTCATAACTCCTTCATCCGATGTCCGTTTTCATCTGTCTTTTTACTATTGTTCTACTAATCTTCAATTCTCGTTTAGATTGCGTCAGCTAAAATTCGCTCGATCTCTATTTCGAGTTTTTAGTTGTCTATTGCTATATCCGAAACTTAGAAAAATCATAACTTCCTCATACGAAGTTAGATTTGGACGTTCTTTTTATGTACGTTTACGGTTTAATGATATCTACGACTTTCATTTAGATACCTAAGGCTAAAAAGTATTTTATTGAAATTTCATGTTTTACGCTTAACAGTGTTTTACCGGATTTGGCATGGGTCTTTGATTGGTCATAACTTATTCGTTATTACTCGAATTTTAGTGTTCTTTATATTTCCGAAAACCTTGCTACGATATCTACTACTTTATTCATCCCAAATAAGATTTTAGAAAAGTTTAGTTTTGACCTAAATTTGACTTCTGTTACACATAAGTATGTATTTTTTTTTTCAGAGTATGTTAGTCCCAATGTATTTATAGTTGCATATCTTGTATGATTAGATATGTCAGTTCACTATAAACAATGCTCTGATACAAATCTATCACACCCCCGAACCAGAGAAATGGCGAAAACGTCCGGGGGTTTTGGTAACTTCATCTTGTAATATCATCACAGTGAATATAATTGAAACAAAGCATGCATCATTATCACACACGAAATAATACAACAATATTGAGTTTACATCATTGTAATTGTTTACAAAAGCTACATCCCAAAATTTATAAGGTCTGTGATAGCCACAAAATACAAAAAATTCCACATATTCCTGATGTCTACCTGCTTAACGATTTCCTGGGAATACAAGTCATTTTGAAAACATCAACATATATAATGTTGGTGAGTTCATAAGCATGTTTGAAAGAAAAGTTTTGTATCATTTAGTAAACACCAGAAAATCCGATATTTTCTGTAAAAATGGTTTGAAAGTTTTTGTATCAAATCTTGTGTAAAGCATGTGTGTTTCTGTTTTGAACATGTATAAAAAGAGTACTCCAGAAAATCCTATATTTTCTGTTTATTAAAAGTGTTGTGGTCCTAAAACCCTAAGACCGGATACCAGTGTATATATGTATATATGTATGTTTTTGTATCATCAAATTGGTATATGTATTCCGTAAATTTATAATGGGTTATTCTCTATATGAGTCGTTATAACCATACTTAATAATGACTAATCCGCCTATCATGACGTTTTTCAGATGCCGACTTGTTGAAGGTAAGGTTTGTAACCCTAGACTAGCCTAGTCTAGATGTAGCGATCAACTCAGGTGTGGGGTGTCATCCCAGTATAGATCTATACACAAACTCTCGCTCTCCCTCCAAGAGACTCTAGTTATAACTACAGGCTTACAGTTGTACACTAGATAGGTACGAATGAATGATATGTCTCACAAGAGCCTTAATTGGATTTACGCGAATAATGTATTACACTTATGTAACGTAGTGAAAAACGTTTCGTGTATGTTTTAAGTCTGCTAGGCCCAACAAGCATGTAAATTGCCACAAAGGCCCAAATAACATGTAATGTATATTCCAGGCCCAAGAAGCATGTAATTAGACCACAAATGCCCAATAGACATGTGGGATGTATTCCAGACCCACTTAAACATGCAAATGGGCCACTAAGGCCCAATGAGCATGTAAGGTATATTCCGACCCAATTAAAAGTGTAATTGACATATTTAGTCCGTTTGTTATTACGTTGGTTATTTAAACTCAATTGTTTTCCAAAACTGCTTAAAAGGCCCACTTTTTGTAATAATGACATTTTTGGTCCATAACATCGAAAATTTACAATTAAGGCACATTTTTGGTAAAAATGACACTTTAAGTCCCTTAGGGCTTGTTTCAAAATAAGATGACATTTTAGGGCTTGTTTCAAAATAAGATGACATTTTTAGCCCACTTTTATTAGAAATAACATTTTCGGACCAATTTTATGAAAATTGACATTTTCGGCCCAAATGTGTATAAATTACCCTTTCGGCCCAAGTTTAATAAAATTGAAATTTCCAGCCCTTTTAATCGAAAATTAACATTTTTGGCTCAAATTTGTATAAAATGACAATTAAATCCACCAAAAGTCAAAATTTTACAAATTTAGCCCATGAAACCGTGAAGGCCCAATTTGAGGCCCATTTTGTGAAAACTTATACTTTTGGCCATTTTTAAACTATGAACTTCATACAAATCCATTTTTATTTAAAAAATGATCCATTTTGGTCCTCTCAAAACCGTGAGTTACATAAGAACCTCACTTTTTGTTTATTTTGTCAAAAGTCACCTTATTCACGATTTTATTTAGTTTTTCAAACATCCTTAACATGTTTAATCTTTACATCTTCATGATAAGTTGCATAAAGTGTTTTGATTTGCAGACTTAACCATATTTTTGTAGATTTTTCGAAATTTATGAAGTTTCAACATATAAACACAACCTATAACACGGAAAGCACACATAATCATGCATAAATACATAGATCTAACACAAAAAAAACTTGTATCCTCCCCCAAAACATAGTAAAAACCGAAATCAAGGGGGTATGAACTCACTTTGGGGTTTGGATCGTTTTTGATGAAGAGATATGAGGAGATGATGTTGTTTTCGGCCTAGCTTACTTCCTTGGCGAGTTCTTCGAATTCTATGGGATTTAAGATGCATAAATCATGATTTGAAGAGTTAATGAGTACTAAGTTTAACATCAACATGAAGTTAAACTATTTGAGCGGAAATAGCTTACCAAGATGATGGTCTTTGATGAAGTTTTCTTGAACACACACACAAGCACATACGAATTTGGAGAAGGAGGACGAGTATATTCTAGGAGTTTTAGAGAGAATTTTGTTGCCTGAAAGTGGAAGATGTGAGGGTGTTTGAGGTCTCGGCCGTGAGTTGAAGAGAGAAAGATAAGAGTTTGTTGGTTAATACATGATGGATTAGGGTGCTTAATCTTGGAAGTATGCGATGTAATTTAACATGGAGATCCTCTAGTTAAAGATGAGGTGTCAAGTTTTAATTCAAACTAGTTTTATTATTTTTTATAAACCGAGAATGAGAAGAAAAATGAGAGAATATGGACTTTGGGATTTATATAGCTTTGGACCATTATGGAGTTTTTAATCCATGTGGGTCCACATAGGTGTTTACGGCCCACCATGACAAAAAGAATGGGTTTACGGCCTATTAAGGTTCAATAAAATTGTTTACGGCCCAATAAGGCCCATGAAAAACAAAGTGGGACATTTTAGACCCAATAAGGCCCATAAAAGTCTTATGGCCCAAAATGTGGTGGTTTAATGAATGCGAGTCCAATTAGGGCCCAAATGAGGTTCCTTAATCCAAAATAATCCAATTGAGATTTTATTGGCCCATTAGGCCCAACAAGAGGGTCCTGGTCCATTAAGAGTTTGAACTAGGGAATTAGGGTTACAACCCAAGGTTGAGTGTATGAAATGTGTTGAATTAGGTTTCGGACTTCACGAGTGAGTTTTGATTCGAATAGTTGTTTTTGAATGAGTATTATGTATAACCTTAAACTTGAAGCTATAAGATACATCAAGAGTTGATTACAATAAGACAGAATTTCCTAGCCTATAATTGCTAGTTGTGACATACCTAATTCGTATGTGTTCACTAATATTATGATCATTAAGTTAGTTATTCATGAACAATTAGTACTAGGAATCCGATCAAGATAACTAGTAGTTGCTAAATTTGGTAACCAACTCACTAACCCATTGCATGATAACGAGTCAAGCATAGAAAACTAGAGGGATTTGTATTTTAGTGGAAGTATTTCAAATATAATGCTTTAAAATCATGTTCTTTGCCTTTTTTTTCTTAGTTGTTTAAATTTTATAATTTAAGTTTTTGAACCTATAAAAGCATAACACCCCCTCCCCCCCCCCCCCCCCCCCCATTTACAGTGTTTTATTTAGTTTAATTATTTGCTTATTAACTTGATTCAAAATCATACCCGTTCCCCCTGAGAGTTCGACACCTTTTTTTTACTTTAGACAATATTACTTCACGACTACGTACACTACATATTTTGTGTTTCGAGACTAGTTAAGGGTCGATAGAATTTTATAAATTTAAAACAATTGGCATAAAAATAACACACTAGTTATGCATTTATACCATGAGTTTTTAAAATTGAGTTTGGTTCTAATTAAGTTTGATCCTTATTGAGTTTGTTTTGAGTTTTATTTTGTTGTGGACATATGTTGATATTTTGGATATGATTTCATATCATGTGTTTGTGCATCTACATATGATGGAGATAAGATTGTGTGACCCATGTACCTAATATAAGACTAGAGTTTGGAATGCCAATGACATGTATGTAGGATGCATTACCCGATGTGTAGTAAATGTATTTATAGCTTGCATGTTACTAAGTGAGTGTATTTTGAGTGTTATAAGGGTAAAACGATTATACGTAGGTGCTAGTAGAGGTAAGAGATTTCCGAACCATCAATTGTGAGTTGGACTTTAAAATTGATTTGAGATTTTATAAGTAGTTGCATATCAATTGCATACTTCCATTTATTGAGTTGTGTTATGATTTGACATCATGTTTTGTGTATGTTTGAAATATTTTTTCCCCAAGTCTTGAAGGTAATGATACTCTAATGTTTTGAAAACTATTTTTGGAGGTTTAACTTTTGGATTGGATGATCGCTCTCATTTATTTCCATTGAATAGTTGAATTTCAGAATATTCGGTAGTTAGGTTTTTCAATCTTAGCACTTGTATTTTGACATATATGGATGAGGTTTGTGAGGAACGCAGGGGTTATATACTCATGGATATTCAGAAAACTATATTGTTATAGTGGAGCATTTTTACATGACTTTTCTTGTGACATCCCCAAAATATCGGCCAGAAAAGACCGATTTCATTTATGCTTTTTAAAACATTTTCAGAGTAAATCCTTTTAATTTTAAAAGACATGCGGAATTTGTTCCCAAAAACAAAACATGATAAAATAGATATTTATCAAAACATTTCATATAGAAATATGATTTCATTTCATAATCAAAAGTCGGGGTGTCATGTTCCGATACAGATCATAAAGCATAAACGATAACATTACAAGTCATTCAACAAATATATACACATACAGACTTGTAAACAAAACAACTTGATGATTCGCCCATCTTAAGCTCTTGTGCCACTTCCTGTAATACAAATAAACTGAGTGGGTCAGGCTTGGGAGCCTGGTGAGCATATAGGGTTTTCAACCCACAATAAATAATTATATTTAATTTCACCAATCCACAATAAAACCCGATTACCCATTCCCGTTATCCTCACTTTACGTCCCTAAAATAACTTCTATTATAAGGAACCTAATTCAGGATTTTCATCGGGACGGACATTACTGCAGAGGGGCTTCCTCAACAAAAAGTGCCCTAAAGGCAACCATGTGGGGGATAGAGTACACCGGTGAACACGTCCTTCACAACACCTACAGGTAATGAGCCTACTAGTGTTCCACAGGACAGTCTAGAATAGTCTGTGATCGTCATCCATACTCTGCTGAACGACTAGAATAACACCAATAACACCGAGGCCTCTCATCTGTTTATTTCACACCAATTAACTATCCATGTTCTACCCAACATATTAGTAGATAAAAATATACATTTTTATACATTGTTTAAAAACCTGTATAGCATGCTTTAATCAATACATATTCCACATAACAGATGAGGCATACACACATAACACGTATTTCATAGAGAATATATCAGATCTATGAGATAGAAGAGAGTGAATATACATTCACACATATAACAGCAAAATATATACACATAGCACGTATTTTATATAGAATACTTCATAATATTGCGTTGGAATGAAAATGACTACACGCTCACATCCCGTATTCTTAAATACGTTTAACGATTACTTGTATAATATCGCGTATTGAAAAGGGACTATACACTCACTTGATCGGAAGACGATCGGGCAGCACTACGGCTTGCAGAAGTAGTGTCTCTCCGTAGATCTGGAAGATCTTCACAAAAACTGGGCTCCTAGCGGGCAGGGCTTCGGCTCGGGAATAACGCTCTTTGGGATCCTCGGGGCTTCGGATCTTTCTTCGTGGCTCAGGAATAATATCGGGGCTTCGGGATATGATTGGCATGCAAATCGAGGCAAAAACTTAGAGAGAAAGTAAGAAAAATCGCAAGGAAATGGCTGATCTCGAGTTCTATTTATAGGCTGTTGGGTCTGGGATTACGCAGGGCATAATCTCAAATTACGCAGGGCGTACTTTTGACGTCACTGCGTGCGTCGACTGGTGGCACTTGAGTATTGGTCAGACAAGTTGCATCCGACTGAGTACGCTGGGCATACTCAAATTACGCTGGGCGTAATTGACTTGTCGAACTTCTAAATTGCGTAACTTTCGCATACGAGCTCCGTTTTCGACGTTCTTTATATCCACGCGAAGGTCAGACCATACTCTACAACTTTCATTTAGACTCCGTCGGCTAATTTTGACTTTTATTTTTATTATTTATTTTTAGAAGGCCGGGACAGAAAAACTTCGTTATAAATTCATAACATCTTCATCTGACGTCCGTTCTCGCCTAACTTTTCATCGTTTCGCTACTAACAACGAGATCTTCGATTCTCATTTAGATTGTTTCGGATAAAAACCGCTCGATCTCAAATCGAGTATTCGGGCTGCATATTGCCCAGTCGAAACTTCAGAAAATCATAACTTCCTCATATGAAGTCAGATTTGGGCGTTCTATATATATTCGGAAACCTCGTTTCGGCCACTACAACTTTATGCAAAGATATCGGGCATATCTAATACTTTAATTTTTGACGCTCATTTTATTCTTAATTCATTAAATTATAATAATTAAGAAAATAAACACATAAATCACATAATTCACATAATTTACAAATAATACATTTTTATTATTTCAAATTGGGGTTACAAAGATTAACCTAGACTATTACATTGCTAAAAATGGCAAGCCCAGAAACACGGACGTTACAATTCTCCTCACCTTAGAATGATTCCGTCCCAGGAATCACACACCAGCAAACAAATGCGGATAGCGACTCATCATGTCACTCTCCGTCTCCCAGGCGAGATTCGGCCCATTCGTGTGTTTCCATCGGACAAGCACTAAGTCAACCATCTTACGTCGCAATTTCTTAGTCTTTCGGTCAATGATTGCCTCTGGTTCTTCAATCAACCTTTTGTTCTCATCGATCCTCAACTCCGAAAGTGGAATTATGTCGGGAACTTCTCCCGTGAACTTCCTCAAGTAACACACATGAAAAGTGTTATGAATTCCATTCAGTTCTTCTGGTAGTTCGAGCTTGTAAGCTTGGTTCCAAATTCTATGAAGAACTTTAAAGGGTCCAATAAACCTTGGACTTAACTTTCCCCTTTTACCAAATCTTATAAGTCCCTTCCACGGCGAGACTTTAAGCAAAACCGAATCTCCAACTTCAAAAGTCATCGGTCTTCGCTTTTTGTCAGCATAGCTCTTTTGACAGTCCTGAGCTGCTAACATTCTTTCCCTAATTATTTTCAACTTTTCAGCAGTTTGATGGACTATCTCCGGCCCCATAAACTGCTTTTCCCGAGCCTCAAGCCAACAAGACGGCGTACGACACTTCTGTCCTTATAATGCTTGATAAGGTGCCATCTTTATGCTCGAGTGAAAACTATTATTATAGGAAAATTCTACCAAAGGTAAATGTTCATCCCAATTACCTAGGAATTCCAAGGTACACGCTCTCAACATATCTTCAAGTGTTTGTATCGTCCGTTCGCTCTGACCATCAGTCTGCGGATGGTAAGCTGTACTTAAACACAACTTGGTACCCAATTCCTCTTGTAGACTTTTCCAAAACCTCGAGGTGAAACGGCTATCACGATCCGACACAATCGTTAACGGAACACCGTGAAGCCTCACAATTTCCTTCACATAAGAATTCGCAAGCTTTTCCATAGACCATTTCTCGTTGGCTGCTATGAAATGCGCACTCTTAGTGAACCGATCAACGACCACCCAAATCATGTCGTGACCACTTTTTGTTCTGGGCAGTTTAGTGACAAAATCCATAGCAATGTCTTCCCACTTACCCATAGGCACAGGTAATGGTTCTAAACTCCCGTATGGTTTCTGATGCTGTGTCTTGACTCTTGCACAAGTCACACACTCGGCCACATACTTCGCAATGTCGAGCTTCATCGTCGGCCACCAATAATAGGGTTTCAGGTCCCTATACATTTTTGTGCTACCAGGATGAATCGAGTACATGGTTTTGTGAGCTTCTTCCATCAAAAGATCTCTGACTCCTCCTGTCTTAGGTATCCAAATCCGATCTTGGAACACCTTCAGTCCATGACTGTTTATACCGAACACCAACGTTTTGCCCAAACGTTCCTCCTTCCGTTCATTCTTCTCAGAAGCTTCACTTTGAGCTTTCTTTATACTTTCCAAAATAGTCGAGACAACTATAATTCTCAACGCTCTTGGCCTTTTCTTTTCAAGATTGACTTTCCGACTGAGAGCCTCAGCAACAACATTGGCTTTACCGGGGTGGTAAAGTATCTCACAGTCGTAGTCTTTAAGTAATTCCAGCCAGCGTCGTTGCCTCATATTCAATTCTTTCTGACTAAAGAGATATTGGAGACTCTTATGATCAGTGAAAAGTTTGCACTTCGTGCCATAGAGGTAATGCCTCCATATTTTCAGAGCGAAAACTACCGCTGCCAACTCCAAATCATGAGTCGGGTAGTTCTTTTCATGCTCTTTCAGCTGTCGAGACGCATATGCGATCACCATATCCCTTTGGGTCAAAACACAACCCAATCCAACACCAGACGCATCGTTATAAACAGCAAAGTCTTCAACTCCATCGGGTAGAGAAAGTATCGGTGCCTCGCATAACTTCTTCTTTAGCTCCTCGAATGCTTCTTTATGTTTATCCCTCCAAGCATAAGTAGCTCCTTTGTGGGTCAAAGTTGTTAATGGACTAGCGATCGAAGAAAGGCCTTAGATAAATCTTTGGTAATATCCAGCTAATCCTAAAAAGCTTCGGATCTCTGTGGGACTTTTCGGTTGTTCCCACTTCATCACAGCTTCGATCTTCACTGGATCAACCATTATCCTTTCTTGGTTGACCACGTGACCCAAGAATTGGACTTCTCGAATCCAAAGATCACATTTGGAGAACTTCGCATATAGCTTCTCCTTCTTCAAGACTTCCAACACTTCTCGCAAGTGTCTGCCATGCTCTTCTTGGCTTTTTGAATAAATCAGAACGTCATCTATGAACACTATCACAGATTTATCAAGGACGGGTTACAAACTCTGTTCATTAAATCCATGAATGCTGCTGGAGCATTGGTTAGTCCAAACGACATAACCAAAAACTCATAGTGTCCATCTCGCGTTCTGAATGCAGTCTTCTCTATATCCTGCTCTCTTACTTTTAGCTGATGATATCCTGACCTTAGGTCGATCTTTGAAAAATAATTTGAACCTTGTAGCTGATCGAATAGGTCATCAATCCTCGGCAACAGATATCTATTCTTTATTGTTGCCTTATTCACCTCTCGGTAATCAATGCACATCCTCATGCTTCCATCTTTCTTCTTTACGAATAACACCAGGGCTCCCCAGGGTGATGAACTAGGTCTTATGAAACCTTTGTCCAATAACTCCTGAAGTTGCATCATTAGCTCCTTCATCTCCGTCAGTGCTAATCGATAAGGTGCTTTTGCAATTTGCGTTGTTCCGGGCAACAAGTCGATACGAAATTCTACTTGTCGATCGGGTGGTAATCCAGGAAAATCTTCGGGAATTACTTCCGGATAATCACACACAACAGGAATATTTTGCATCACCTTCTTTTCCTTCTTAGCGTCGATCACGAATGCTAAGTATGATGTACACCCCTTGGTCAAACATTTTTTGGCTTTCATTAGAGAAATGATCCCAGAATTTACTCTGCGTTTATCTCCATACACCATAAACGATTCCTTCCCAGGCGGGTTCACTTTCACTATTTTCTTCTTGCATAAAATTCCGGCATCATTGGCGCTAAGCCAATCCATTCCCAATACGAGGTCGAAACCATTAAGTTCTATAGGTAATAATTCCTCGTGGAACTTATTCCCATTCAAGTCAATTAAAATGTTTTTCATACGATGGCTAACAGGTACAAACTTGCCACTAGCAACTTCGACTAATAAAGCATTATCTAGTCTATCAACATGCAAAGCTAGTTTTCTACCAAATTCATGCGATATAAAAGAGTAGTTGGCTCCAGAATCAAATAAAATTTGGGCAGGCAATTTGTTAACGAGAAAGGTACCTGAAGCGACATCAGCTTCATCTTTAGCAGCTTCCAGTGTCATCTGGAATGCTCTCGCCTTTGGCTTTGGCGGAATGTTGGGTCTTGCGACTTCCTTCTTTTTCGGACAATCCCTTGAGATGTGCCCCTCCTCACCACAACCATAACAAACATTCTTGGTGAAGGTGCAGTCGTTGGCATAATGCCCTGGCTTTCAACATTTGAAGCATGTGGTTTCCCCGCCACACTTCCCATGATGCTTCTTCTTGCACTTGTCGCACCATTTCGCCTCTACCTTTCCTCCACTTCCCCTCGAACTAGACTTCGAGAATTTACTTTTCTTGCTGGACCCTGAAAATCCATCGATTTTCCTCTTCTCACCAACCTCTGACCTTTCCAGACCTTTTCCCCTGATCTGGGTCTCAACATTTCTAGCAGCCCAGATGGCGACTTTCAATGTGGTTGTCTGCTTAACCATTGGACCATAGTCCGCTGGTAGTCCAAGGGCAAACTTGTTGACCTTAGAGAGTTCTATAGGCACCAAATATGGGATAAACTTCATCTTTTCTGTGAAACTTGCAATGTATTCAGTAACGCTCAATTTCCCTTTCTTCAAATTCTGAAACTCATTACTGATTTCCAAAAGGTCCTGCTCAGAGCAGTATTGCAGTTTTAGTTGTTCCACAAAGTTTTCCCAAGACATTTTGCTTGCTTCTCCCTTGGGCATAGAGTCAACTAACAGCTTCCACCAACTAAACACGCCAGATTTTAGCAGAGGGATCGCAAGAGCGGTCTTCTGCCTGTTGCTGCATTCGCAACTTTCAAACATAGTCTCCATTTCGGAGACCCAGTCCATAACTTGCACCGGTGTCGGGCTTCCGGATAGACATGGTGGTTTGGACGCCATGAAATCCTTATACTTGCACCCACGACCATCATTTCCTCCATACTGGTTATTACGTCTAACCACTGGTTGTTCGTCTTGACCAATGATCCCACTAAAGTTTTCTCCTTCAGACTGCCCTCCATTCTCCTCGGGCTCTTCCGCTTGAATTGACGGTTCTTCACGATTCTGCCTAAGCAGGCGTCTTGTTTCTTCCATCTGACGATCCAACATCATTTGAATCATCATTTGTACACCAGCCATTGTTATCGGCTCAGGTGCAGCAGCTACAACAGGTACTTGTTGATTTACAGGCGGTTGATTCCTGTTTTCATCAGCATTTCCAACTCCGCTTCTTGTTCTCACCATTTTTGATCTACACACCGAATAATTTCACCTTATTACTCCAAACGATTACATGCTAGTTCTAATATCATATACATACGCTTAGAATCCAAAACACATAAACCTTCAGATCCGAACAAACAATATCATATATGGCAACATATAACATTTAGCACATAAAAGCATTTTAGGCAACTCTCCTAAAATAAACTAGTGCTCGTGTCTAAAATTTATCAGACACACATCTCACAATCTCCACTTAGCATCTTAAGTTTAAGTCTAGAAATCCTACAAATTCCTAGTTCACTTAAACTAATGCTCTGATACCAACTGTGACATCCCAAAATCTCGGCCAGAAAAGACCGATTTCATTTATGCTTTTTAAAACATTTTCAGAGTAAATCCTTTTAATTTTAAAAGAGATGCGGAATTTGTTCCCAAAAACAAAACATGATAAAATAGATATTTATCAAAACATTTCATATAGAAATATGATTTCATTTCATAATCAAAAGTCGGGGTGTCATGTTCCGATACAGATCATAAAGCATAAACGATAACATTAGAAGTCATTCAACAAATATATACATATACAGACTTGTAAACAAAACAACTTGATGATTCGCCCATCTTAAGCTCTTGCGCCACTTCCTGTAATACAAATAAACTTAGTGGGTCAGGCTTGGGAGCCTGGTGAGCATATAGGGTTTTCAACCCACAATAAATAATTATATTTAATTTCACCAATCCACAATAAAACCCGATTACCCATTCCCGTTATCCTCACTTTACGTCCCTAAAATAACTTCTATTATAAGGAACCTAATTCATGATTTTCATCGGGATGGACATTACTACAGAGGGGCTTCCTCAACAATAAGAGCCCTAAAGGAAACCATGTGGGGGATAGAGTACACCGGTGAACACGTCCTTCACAACACCTACAGGTAATGAGCCTGCTAGTGTTCCACAGGACAGTCTAGAATAGTCTGTGGTCGTCATCCATACTCTGTTGAATGACTAGAATAACACCAATAACACCGAGGCCTCTCATCTGTTTATTTCACACCAATTATCTACCCAACATATTAGTAGATAAAAATATACATTTTTATACATTGTTTAAAAACCTGTATAGCATGCTTTAATCAATACATATTCCACATAACAGATGAGGCATACACACATAACACATATTTCATTGAGAATATATCAGATCTATGAGATAGAAGAGAGTGAATATACATTCACACATATAACAGCAAAATATATACACATAGCACGTATTTTATATAGAATACTTCATAATATTGCGTTGGAATGAAAATGACTACACACTCACATCCCGTATTCTTAAATACGTTTAACGATTACTTGTATAATATCGCGTATTGAAAAGGGACTATACACTCACTAGATCGGAAGACGATCGGGCAGCACTACGGCTTGCACAAGTAGTGTCTCTCCGTAGATCTGGAAGATCTTCACAAAAACCGGGCTCCTCGCGGGCAGGGCTTCGGCTCGGGAATAACGCTCTTCGGGATCCTCGGGGCTTCGGAGCTCGGGAATAATACCGGGGCTTCGGGATATGATTGGCACGCAAATCGAGGCAAAAACTTAGAGAGAAAGTAAGAAAAATCACAAGGAAATGGCTGATCTCGAGTTCTATTTATAGGCTGTTGGGTCTGGGATTACGCGGGGCGTAATCTCAAATTACGCAGGGCGTACTCGAGTTACGCGCGGCGTACTTTGACATCACTGCATGCGTCGACTGGTGGCACTTGAGTATTGGTCAGACAAGTTGCATCCGACTGAGTACGCTGGGCATACTCAAATTACGCTGGGCGTAATTGACTCGTCGAACTTCTAAATTGCGTAACTTTTGCATACGAGCTCCGTTTTCGACGTTCTTTATATCCACGCGAAGGTCAGACCATACTCTACAACTTTCATTTAGACTCCATCGGCTAATTTTGACTTTTATTTTTATTATTTATTTTTAGAAGGCCGGGACAGAAAAACTTCGTTATAAATTCATAACTTCTTCGTCTGACGTCCGTTCTCGCCTAACTTTTCATCGTTTCGCTACTAACAACGAGATCTTCGATTCTCATTTAGATTGTTTCGGCTAAAAACCGCTCGATCTCAAATCGAGTATTCGGGCTGCATACTGCCCAGTCGAAACTTCAGAAAATCATAACTTCCTCATACAAAGTCAGATTTGGGCGTTCTATATATATTCGGAAACCTCGTTTCAGCCACTACAACTTTATGTAAAGATATCGAGCATATCTAATACTTTAATTTTTGACGCTCATTTTATTCTTAATTCATTAAATTATAATAATTAAGAAAATAAACACATAAATCACATAATTCACATAATTTACAAATAATACATTTTTATTATTTCAAATTGGGGCTACAAAGGTTAACCTAGACTATTACATTGCTAAAAATGGCAAGCCCAGAAACACGGACGTTACATTTCTTTTGTTATTAGTTATTACTTTCTTTCATGTTAATACTAATTTGCAAAAAACCTAGGTGCTCTAATGATTCCAGAATCCTTTATCGGTGTCTTTTTAGCGGGTTCAAACGCCTCTCTTGGTCGTAATGGGAGAATGGCAGCATGTTCCACGTAAATCCAATGTAGAATTGGTTTCTCAGGTTTCTCATTTTGTCTTTGTTACGGATTTTCTAGAAGGTTTTTCATCTTAGGATCTTCGTAGTTCTTGTTCTCAATATGGGACGGTGGTGGATGTGTTTATTCCGACCAGAAAATCAAAATTTAGAAGGTGTTATGCTTTTGTGCATTTCTTTAAAGTACAAAACCTTGACAATCTTGTTGTTGATCTCTGCACCATTTGGATTGATCATAATCGATTGCATGCCAATCTTGCCAAATACCAACAAGGGGGCTTAAAGTAGTGGCGGATCCTTGTTGGGGGCCTTTAAGCTTGTTAATATATTTATATATATGTTATAAGTATGTAATGTAGTTATAAGATAATCACTAATATATGTGATTAACTAAGAAACTAAATTGTCAATTATCAAAAACATCAGACAATCATTGGAAAATTAACAAAATGAAAATCACAAAAAATATCAAACAACCCTTCTTTAATTAGAAAATGAAATAAACTAGGAAACTATATCACTAAATTCTACATAAATATCAAAAATCTATCTTAATTTACAATTTTTTTAACTCGATGTTTGAGAGTAGAGATAATAGAAAGCCACAAAAATATAATATGGCACCCAAAAAATAGTCATAAAACTTCACACAAGAAAAACGTCACCGCTGAACGGCTCACCTCCTCCTCAGATCCATCATCATCAGATTTATCTCATTCTCCACGCTCGCTCTCTCCCTCCTCTCCGGCCATCCGGCGGTCGGCTTTTTACCTCTGATCTCCGTGAGGTTTGCTGGTTGCACTCTCACTCTCATCTTCGTTGGAGTAAGCTGTAAGTTTTATTAAGTTTTATTTAGCTCTCCTATGTATGTTTCTTTCTTTTTCTATCTCCTATAATAACTTGATAAAGAAAAGTAAAACCTAAAATGAGCCAGGCTAAATGAGCCAGGCTAAAAGGCAAAAGTCTAAGACATCAATTCAAGACTACAAAGACATTTAAAATGATACAAAGACATTTAAAATGATTTGTACAATAAAATTAAAACAATATCAATCAAATAAACAAAATTAAAATACTCATTACGAGAGAGTCCATTCATTAAGCATTAGTTTGTTATTTTATTTTATTTTTTTAACTTATATTTTAATGAAAAAATAGCTTTTTTTGTTAAAGTATAGTTGTTAATCATATTTTATTTTGTATCGGTTGAACATGATAAAACAAATGACTTTTTTTTAAAAAAAAAAAAAGACAAGTCCTTCAAAATTGTGAAAAAACACCATAAATTGTTTAGATAAAACTAGAAATATGTAAGAGTTCCATTTTGATAGATCCATTTAACAACATTTCATAATTTTGAACAAATTAAACTAGTTCATATGCTTTTTTTTTCGCCCCCCTAATCTTATCGGTCGTGTTCCGCCCCTGAGGCCTAGGTCATGATAATAAGAAGGCTTGGGTTCACAACCTATGTTGCAAGTATCGTCTTCACTTTATTTCTATACAGGAGTCGAAATTGAAGTTTGTTAGCGATGCTTGTATTCGGTCTTTTTAGGGTAACTTCTCTTTTGATTACACTTTTAGTTATTTGATTGGAAATTATGGGGGTATTATTTGTGTTTGGGATCTTGCATCTTTTGTTAAAAGTAATATTACCACTTCAGATTATTTTTTATTGATAGAAGGAACTTGGATGGCTACTAATACCAGATTACTTGTAATTTTGGTTTATGTTCCTCATTTATTATCTAAAAAGGACTCCTTTGGGATTACCTAGCTCATATTATTGATAAATGGGATGGTGAAACATTGGTGATGGGAGATTTTAATGAAGTCAGAGATGAATCTGAATGTTTTGGATCGGTCTTTTATCCCTTTGGCACGTTGATTTTTAAATATTTTATTAATAATTCTTCTCTTTTTGAAGTTCTGTTAGGTGGTTTTACTTGTACCTGGTCTAATCAGGTTGCATCTAAGATGAGTAAGCTAGATAGATTCCTTATTTCGTCAGCCCTTCTGGATATCTTCTCTCATATATCGGGTATGATCCTTCATCGAAATCTTTCCAATCATTGACCTATTATTTTACGTGAGATTTCTTTTAATTATGGGCCTACTCCGTTCTGTGTTTTTCACTCATGGTTTTTTTGGATGAATTTTCAGTGGTTCTTGTGGATTCTTAGAATAATGATGGTATGGTGGAGATTAATGCAATGGCTCTTCTTAAAAAGAAGTTACAGTTTTTGAAAAAGAACCTTTGCAAGTGGAGTAATTCTTATGTTGAGAAAAAGAATGCCTCCAAAAAAGAGTTTCTCTCTTCTTTGGTGGATATTGATGGCAGGTTAGACCATGGTGAGTTGTGGGACTCATATATTATTGACAGAGCTTCTAAAATGAAAGCTTAGGCTTATTTGAATTCTTTGGAGAAGACGGATTTGATGCAACAAGCTAAAATAAATCTATTGAGGGAGATGAAAACTCTAAATTTTATCATGGTATTATTAATTAGATGTGTAGTAAACTTGCTATTGGGGGGTGTTCTCCAATGAGGATTGGATTGATAGTCCGTATGAAGTTAAAACCAAGTTTTTTAACCATTTTTCTAATCGATTTTCAACTCCTACCAATTCTAGGTTCCATGTTAATTTTGAATTTCCAAAACAACTTCCAGTTGATAAAGTGTTTTTTTTGGAAGAAGATGGTTCTTATAATGAAGTCAAGAGAGAGGTTTGGGATTATGGTGGAGACAAATCCCTAGGTCTAGATGGGTTCACTTTTGACTTTTTCAAGAAATATTGACATATAGTTGGTGAAGCGGTGGTCAATGCAGTTGTTCGCTTTTTTTTCTATAGCCGTTTTCCTAGCTGTTGTAATCCTTCTTTCATAACTTTGATTCCTAATGTTACTGATGGTATAAGATTATTGGAAAATATTTAGCTAACTGTATCTCTTTTGTTATTGTTGATTTGGTTAGTATAGAGCACTCAGCCTTTGTTGTAGGTCGTCGGATCTTGGATGGTCATTTTATTCTTTGTGAGGTTATCTCTTGGTGTAAATTGAAGAAAAAGAAAGCTATGGTTTTCAAGATAGACTTTGAAAAGGCTTATGACTTCGTGAAATGGGACTTTTTAGATGACATTCTTCTTAAATTTGGTTTTGGTTCTCGATGGAGGAATTGGATTTAGGCTTGTCTTAAATCTTCTATGGGTTCTGTGTTGGTAAACGGTAGTCCTACAAAAGAATTTACTTTTTATCGTGGGTTACGTTAAGGAGATCCCCTATCTCCGTTCCTGTTTATCTGGTTATGGAAGTGCTTCATTTTTTATGAAGTCGATAGACCAGGGATTTTTTTCAGGAATTTCTACTCGTTCGGGGGATCCGATTCAGCTTTGTCATTTGTTTTATGCCGATGATGCGGTTTTTTATTGGAGAATGGAGTGATTCTAACCAACGTAATATTGTTAGAATCCTTCAATGTTTTTTCTTAACTTCAGGTCTTCGTATAAATCTTAAAAATGTAGGATCTTGGGGATCGGTGTTAAGAGTTGAAGATGTTAAGGTAACTGCTTCTTTAATGGGTTGTGCTGCTATGACTTTACCTTTTATGTTTCTTGGTGTTCAGGTGGGTAGTTCTATGGCTCGGTGAAATGCTTAGAGTGAAGCTTACCAAAAGGTAGTTTCTAGATTGTAGAAATGGAAAGTTAAAGCCTTATCTATTGGAGGTAGACTCACTTTTTTGAAATCGATGTTGGGTTTAGTTCCAACTTACTGCTTATCTCTTTTTAAGGCTCCTATTGGTATTTTGGCTAAGTTGGAGTCGTTGAGAAGGAATTTATTTCTTGGTGCAGATATGGTTGATAAGAAGTTGTCCTACATTAGTTAGGATAAGGTTTTGGTCTCCAAAGACAATGGTGGTCTTGGTGTTAATAGCTTCTCTGCTGTTAATAGAGCTCTTCTTTTTAAATGGGTGTGACGGTTTTTGAATCGCCCTAATGCTTTGTGGATCGGGCGATTAAGGCTATTCATGGTGATGATGGTAATTTGCATTATATATCTCCTTCTTACAAATCAGTTTGGACGGATATAGTGGCTTCTATGAATCATTTAAATTCTAAAGGTGTTAAATTGCTTTCTTTTTGTAAGAGATTGGTGGGTAATCGCGAGTCTACTCTCTTTTGGAAGGATACTTGGTCAGAAAATGCTCCTTTATGGTCTAGATTTTCGAGGTTGTTTTCTCAGAAATAGAATAGGCATTTGACAGTTGCGCAAAAAATGTCTGAGATGTTTTTTCTTCTTGTAGAAGAGAGTTGAGAGATCGACAGAGAGGGAGCGGAGTGATACGCTTCATGCTCTTTTGGATTCGGTCTCTTTGACTCAGGTTCAGATAGGTGGGTATGGACCTTATCTGCTACAAGATATTTTTCTTTAGCTTTAGCTCGGGCTCACATTGATGTTTGTAGGCTGCCTTCGTCTTCTGTGGTTACTAGATGGGTTCGTATTCTTCACATTAAACTCAACATTTTCGCTTAGATTTTAGCTAGATACCTTTCGCCTTCACGTCTCTTTCTTTCTAGAAGATGGATGGAGATGACTTCGTTAAATTGCCCAATTTGTGGTAATGGTGTTGATGCGGTCAATCACTTATTCTTCTCTTACTCGTTTGCCTTGGAAGTTCAAGAGAGAGTTCTTAGTTGGTGGGGTATAGACATGCCTTTGTTGTTTTTTTATGAAGATTGGATTTTGTGGTTTTCAACTTTGTGCATTTCGTCTCTTAAAAATTGTTCCTAGAAGCAGTTTTTGTAGTTACTTGGTGGCACATTTGGAATTTTAGGAACATATCCTCTTTGATAGTATTACGCTAAAGAAGTCTCTATAGTATTGTCTTAAACTCTTTTAATTGGTGTCAAAGTAGGCATAAGTTTAAGTTTAGTTGGTCGGGTTGGCTTTAAAGCCCTATGCTTACTCTTATATAATACTAGACGAATACTCGCGCGTTGCGTAGAATACAACAATAGATTTGCAATTTTTACAAATATATGTTTTTTAAATATATCAATGACATTGTTATTAGCTTTTATATAATAAATCTTATAATAAGTTGGTATAAACATTGTTTGTTTCGAATTATATGATAATGTAGATATCTTTTAAAATTGTATAATCCTAAGTGTCTTAATGACGTTTACTTGCAGGTTACTTATGAATAAAATTAAAAATAATATATGATTTAATGATATTTATAGTTGTTGTTAAGTTTAATTAATATTAAAAAGTTTATTTGCTTAAGATTTTAATTTGTATCATTGTAATTACTTAAAACATCAAACATTGTATATGTTTTTAAAGCCAACAATATAACTTTTATATATAATTTACTTTTAACTATTGTTGTTGTAACTTATTTAAAATAACGTATTTCGAAACTCTTAATTATTTTAATTTAGTTTCAGAAATTTAATGTTTTTAAAATATATTTGATAAATATTGTTAGTTTCTATGATTGTAGTTATTTAAAACAAAAAAACATTGCTACTGTTTTTAAAGAAAATATTATATATATTTTTATATATAATATTACTTTTAACTATTCTTATTGTAACTTACTTTTAAGCTGTTTATTTGAAATTTTTTAATGATTATAAAAAATAGTTTCATAGTTTTTTATTTTTATTTTATTAATTTAGGATTACAATTTTGGTTTAACACTATAATTTATCATCTTTAACTATTTATAAAACAATCTCTCGATTTTTTTTAAGTTTAACTGAAATTTTGATTTAAGTTAATTGTTTAATATTATATTGAGATTAATAATTTAACTATTTTGCATCACTCATAAATTATATAAATGTTGTGACTTTAAAATGATAATTGCTCACATATGACAACATATTTAAACTAATAAGTTAATTATAATATGTTAAAAAGTTAAGCTCGTAATTTTATAAATAGAAATATAATATGAGATTTTAATATTGTAGTTTAGTCAATCGTTTGAATGACTTCTACTGGCGAGTTACACATGAATAAAATTAAATATAATATATGGTTTAATGTTATTTATAGTTGTTGTTATTGTTAATTAATTTTTTAAAATTTATTGGTTAATGTTTTAATTTCTATCATTATAATTTTTTAAAATACCAAACATTGTTTTTTTATTTATTTTAAAGGTAACAATATACTCATTTATATAGAGTTATTTTTAACTATTGTTATTGTAAGTTATTTTAAGCTACTTATTTGAAAACTTCTAACGATTATAAAAATATCTTTAGGGAATATTTTAGTTAAATTGAGATTACAATTTAGTTTTTGCATTTATCACTAAAATTTATCACTTTTAACTATTTACAAAATATTCTTTCATTTTTTAAGTAGAACTGAAATTTATATTTAATTTGATACTGTAAGTTTATATTTAAATTAATAATTTAAGTATTTTGTCCAAACTGTTCAAAAGTTGTAGATTTAAACAGATAATGGTTTACATACAACAACATTTTAAATATAATAAATTAAGTATAATATATTAAAAGTTAAAGAGATAATTTTATAAGTAGAAGTAAATATATTATTTTAAAATTAAAATTTAGTTTATTTATGATTACACTTTAGGTTTGATATTTATTTAACTTTATTAACCAACTGATAATCATTATTAGAAAGATAATACAATTTATCACTTTTAACTATTTACAAAACTTTTTTTTGGTTGATTAAGTTAAACTAAAATTTATATTTAAGTTGATCCTGTAATATTATATTTAAATTAATAATTTAAGTATTTTATACAAATTGTTCCAAAATTGTATCTTTAAAATGATAATGGTTTACATCTAATACTATATTAAAACTAATAAATTAAATATAATATGTTAAAAGTTAAAAAACATATCTTTATAAGTAAAAGTAAAGATATTATTTTAATATTGAAATTTAGTTTATATATGATTACACTTAAGATTTGATATTCATTTAACCTTATTAACCAACTTATAATTATTATTATTAGAAAGAAATTGAAAAGTCATTGGAGTTTCAAATGAATGCGGTGAAAAGAAAAATGCATGGAGTTTCAAATGAATGTTATGAAAAGAAAAATACTTCTTTTATAATATAGTACGATACTTTGTGTTGATATGTTAGTTTTTTTGCTTAGTTTTGGTTTTTAATTGAATTTTCTGCTGCTCTACAAAAGTAACAAACAATTGTTAAACTTTTAACTTTTGGAAAGATTTATACTTAAAACTAAATTTGTATAACTCACGTAAAATTGACGTGAGAGGGATGTTATAATTATTTTATATTATTTTAATCGAATGTTGTTTAGATAATTAGATGTATAGGTTGGACCGGCATGTTTGGATTTGGAGCCCATACCTAGATTGCTCAAAATTTTAAACTCCAATATTTTTTAATAACATCTTGTTAGTTAGTTGATAAGTTTGGTGGCATGGCAAATGAGTATGAGGAAGTGGGGCCGTGGGCGCTCAACGACATGGCATGGACTATTTCTTATATGAAAAATAAGACTTTATTTCATGGACCAAGTAAATTAGTTAACAAAATAGAGTAACTTATTAAAAATCTTAGAAATCCACAAAGTTTAAATTTTTAACCAATTCTTTTTGTATTAGGAAGATATAGCTTTTTTGAAAGGTAACTTCCCTCGCGAGGGTTTCAGAGCCAAATATAGATCGTTGTCTGACTGGTCCAATAATAGATCAAAACCAAATCGGTCTACAACGAGACCGGTTGAAAAAATGATTAACTCAAAGCTAGTTAAATGCAAGAGATTTACACGCCAATACCAGCTTGATGACTTACTCCTCTAACTCCTTTTTATATATAACTCGCTCTTACCAAGATCCTTCAACCCATCAATGTGGAATCAATATTGTCACTTCTTACTTTTTTTTCACGACAACAAAAACCATCATAAATTCATCATATTTAATTTAATCCAACTAATTTATTTCACTCAATATACTAAATTTCAAATTTCTTAGTTATCAAATAACAAATATTATCATTATCTCTAATTTAACTCAATTCATTCGATTAGCACCTTTTCTGTGTTTTTTAGTGTGTATATATATATATATATATATATATATATATATATATATATATATATATATATATATATATATATATATATATATATATATATATATATATATATTACACTAATCGTCCCTCGTGCATATACCGAAAAACATGTTTAGTCATTATTTTCAAAAATTAACTCGAATCGTCTTTGAATTTGTTTTTTTCTTGCACTCTTAGTTCCTCTGGACATAAAAAGACTAATTTGCCCTTAAGATATTCTTTTTTAATTTTCTTTTATTTATTTATCATTTTTAGAATTTAAAAAAAAAAAACAAATATCCCCACCAACCACACCCATCACCCTTCCCTTCCTTCTTTCATCTTTGGAAGGCAGCCTCCCTCCCTCCACACGTCCTTCGTCTTCTCCGGCAAGCTCAAAGAAATCAAACCAAAAATTGAGGTCCACTCCTAGTCTATATTCGTTGACTCCCTTCAATCATATTCCTTCATCTATTCCCTTCCCCGAAATCCTTATCTCCCTCTCACAATTTGTAATGACCGAACATCAATTTTGCAATTTGTGTTGCTATGAACTTCATCAAACCCCTTCAAGTTGATACACACATCAAATCAAATTAAATATTGAATCAATAAAACCTCAAAGATCTGACCCTAAACTTGCAAATCGGAACAAACGAGTCGCAGGAGAAGAAAGAGTATTCTAATCGAAATAACCAAATCGAGGAACCTGGTGCAACTTAAATCTTGGGACCATCGATGCCTATGGTGGTAATCATCCACCACCACTTTATCTTACTCATTCTTTGAATCCATTTCTAAAACTCTAAGATTGGTTCCTCTCTATGGGTTTTCTAAGATCAAATATAAGATTTTTGAGGCAAGATCTTCGATTTTTGATGGGTTTCATGATTGTCTCTAGAGGATGATGACGTTGGGGGAGATGATGGTCGCCTGAGGTGATAGATTGTTGGAGGTGGATGACACCAGATGTAAGAGATACACAGAGAAAGAGGCTGATGGATGGTTCTTTTGGTTTAAAAGTGAACTAGATGGGCGTGACAATGAGGTGATGCTCGTTGGAGGAAAATGACTAGAGGTAGAGGTCATCGGTGAGGTTTAGAATACATAAAAGAGTTGGGTCTCATTTTTCTCTCTCATCGAATGTGCGTAGGTGTGTGTTCTGATCAATAAAATAGTGGAGGGTGGGGAAAGTGAAAGAGGAGGGATGGTATAGTGGGCTCTTTTTTTAAAAAAAAATTGAAAATAGTAATACAAATATTAAATAAATTCGAAAATAGAAAGACAAGGGTATTATGGTCATTTTAGTTTGCGCACAGACTCTATATATATATATATATATATATATATATATATATATATATATATATATATATATATATATGAAAATTTTCGAAAAAAAATTTAGTATTATTTTCGTCATTTATATTAAAAAAATAAAAAAGTTACCGTTTTTTTTTTCAAATATACATAAAATAATCCAATAGAATATTATACTGTTAGTATTCAAATCGAAATTTTAGAATGTTAAAATATTCTAGTAGAAAATTAAACTATAAACATTCAAAAAAATCTAAAAGAATATTAGAATATTCTATCAAATCTAACAATTCTAGTAGAATATTAGAATATTTTAACATATCTATCAATTTTAGTTGGATATTAAAATATTCTAACATTCTAAAAATTCAATTTGATTATTTACAGTGTAATATTGTATTAGAATATTTCACTTATATTTTGAAAAAAAAACTGTATTTTATTATTTATTTATTTATTTATTATTTTGTTGAATAAATTAAGTAACGAAAATAATATTTAAAAAAAGATTTTTTGGATTTTCCTTTATTTTGCATTTTACAATTTTTTTTTGATCTCTAAGATGAGTGGCTAGGATCGCATCGCTAAGTCTCACAAAATTAGCATGGTCTCAAATGAATCTCTCTCTCTCTCTCTCTCTCTCTCTATATATATATATATATATATATATATATATATATATATATATATATATATATATATATAGAGAGAGAGAGAGAGAGAGAGAGAGAAAGAGAGAGAGGATTTGCAAACCTATAGTTTCCCAAGAACATGAAAATTAAAAGTGGATCAGTAGATCAGAAACTTTAATGGTTGAGATCAAAGATGGAAATATCGTAAATAAACCTAACTTCAATGGTACATATAGTTTTTTTTTAACAAAAACTAGGGTAGAATCCTACGTTGCGGGGTTGGTAACACAAATCAATAAAATGTTAAGCCGTCAACATGATTCTATTCATTGGTTGGTTTTGAATTGTAAGTTTATAATATCAGTTTTTATTCTAAGTTTGTAACAATAACAAACATCATCTATAAAATGTAAATCCATATCCATGTATAAAATCAGCCAAATCTGTAATCACAAATATGCCCTACATCAAAACATCAAACTGTTGACAACATGCGCTTCATGTGAATTCTGAAGAGATCCCAACAAGAAAACCACCTAACACCAAAATGCGCTACAACAAAAAACAACTCAAAATCAACTAACTAATGTAGCTTAGCATAAACATTATGACACATCATTGATCAAGTAGTAGTTCCTATCTTGATCTTTATAAACTAACTATGTGACAAACCAAACGCTAGAGAAGTCACTAATAAAGCAATTCAGTTTTGTTTTCTTTCAACATGAGCTTCAATAATTCAACCAAAAACCCATTTAAAATCACAATATGCAAAAACCCAGATAATCTTGATTATTAATTTGGCTTATACACAATTTCTTAGGTTTTGTTGATATTATTGATTAATAATAGAGTTGATAGAAGAAAAGGGTGAAAAGTGTAACGAAACTCATTGCACTTATGACTTTTCAAAATTGGATGACTTTTATTGCAATTTACTAACAAAACAATGAGATTGACCTCAAAAGTCAAATGGACAGTGTTGATAGGAACTAAAATACAATTTAGTCAAGAATTACCGAATACTGGAAAAGCATTGATCAACATCATTTGTCCGCTTGTAAAACCAGATTAAAAGCAAAACCTTTGTAACATTTTTGGAATCTGGTAAGCACAAAGAATTTGATTTAAAGTCATAAATTAAGATACAATAAAATAACCAATGTCACATTGTTGCTAATAAACTCTAGGATACAACATAATACATTACTTGTATCAAGTCATTTGGACAATAGTAATATTGGTACATTACACCAGTTAAATACGTGCAAATGACATCAATATATTTTCCTACAATAGGCAGGGAACCATTTACAAACCTTTGTAGGTTCGAGGTTTGACTGTTTGGTATTTATAGCTTCCTAAAGAGACCACTTTCATCATGTGTTCGGTGTAAAAGATGACCTCAATTGCACACAATATTGATCAAAATTAAATGCCAATATGAACAACAACCAGCTAGTACCTTAACCCACCTTCTTTTCTGGTACAAGAACTACATTAGTTGTCCTAGATGGCCATCTCCAACGCATACAATACCATACCTACAACACATCAATTACATACTACACCCATTTAAAGCCACCCTAAGATAAACAATTGCACAAAACTGACCATATATCAATTCATAAAGACTCTTATGGAAGTTAGCAATCCAGTTTGACCTGAATTTAAGTGGAATAAAATGGTTACAACAATTGAAAATGGGTACCAAAATTGCAATAGGAAAGTATTTGGGACCAAAAGAACTTACAATATGAGATACATGTTTAACGGGATTCCCTTTCTAGATTCTTTTTCAATATTAGAAAGCCAAATCCGAGGTTGTTTCATCTCATTAACACCCTTTTCATCCACACGTGTAGCTAAAAGAGATAGGCATCTTTCTAGATCTATTGTCACCTGTCCATAGTCTCTAATCATCTCATGCAAGCTATCTCGTCTAGATATTGCCTGTTTTACATCACCAGGGTTATAATGGGCTTTTTCCATATATATATATATATATATATATATATATATATATATATATATATATATATCAAACCTTGAGATAATTTGGATCAAGGACTATAGCTAGGCTACAATCCGCTATAGCATCAGTGATTTTCACTACAAGAAAAATGACTTACAGTCACACCAAAAAAGTATGACTATATGCGTATAGTGACATTTTATATTTTCACTGAAAGTGTGACGGAAGGTGACGCTATCGTATGGATCTTATGGTCACTTTAAAATGTAGTGTTTGTATGCTATGAAAACATGTGGCCGTAGTATAAAAGTGTGGCAAATGTGTACAAAATTTTTTTCCTTAAATATCAAATATTGTAGCGCTAAACAGTCAGTAGTCACACATACTTAGTTAACGTGGTGACTATATATCACTAACATGCGACATTCATGTTGTTTTAGTGTAGTTGTTTTGTTACATATAGTCACACAGTTTAAATTTTATTAAGACTATTGTTTATCTTTTGTAAACTTGTAATTATGGTGAGTGTGACCATGTTTGCTAAATGGCGACAGTTACTTTACTTTCATATGTGATGAATTGCTAATTATTAGTCACAAAAAACAATCAACATTTGTGACTATAACCTAACGTATAGAGACAAACAATTAAGTGAATTAAAATCATAAGTATTATAAAGTCAACATTTTGTTAAAATTAAGGATAATTCGGTATTGTATTAAGACTATTGGGTATAATTTAGACACATATAATTTAAGGTGAACATGTCCGTGTTCGGTAAATGGACACATATAATCAATGATATATGTGACGATTTACTAGTATTTAGTCTCAACAACAATCAATTATAGTATGTATTTGCCACATAAATTTTTTTTCATGTTGTTATTGTTTAACTTAGTGACAAAAAATATTAATAAACATCATTTTAAATCAATTTTAGTCTCATAATTCTTGTATATTATGAATATTGTTAACCATTTAGCCACACGTTACAAATTGATGTAAAGTAACCATTGTATATTTTCAGAGACATGAAAAACATATAAAACATGGCAAAAATCATACTACAACCACTATAACTTACTATTTACTGTTACTTTTTATACATTTTAGACACATCAAAATAATTTAAATTAAAGTAACGAAACACAACAATATGAAACATAAACAAAATTCATAATTTGATATTAATAATAATTGAAATCGAAATCCATATATATACATTACATTCCTAATCATACATACTTATAAAACTAGCATTTTTTCTTGAATCTCATGCATTTGAAACCCCCATTCTTTTTTTTTCTTTCACCACATTCATTTGAAACTCCCATGACTTTTCAATTTCTTTATAATAATAGTTATAATTTGGTAATTAGGTTAAATAAATATCAAATCTAAAGTGTATTCATATATAAACTAAATTTCAATATTAAAATAATATCTTTAATTCTATTTATAAAATTATATTTTTTTAACTTTTAACATATCATACTTAATTTATTAGTTTTAATATATTGTTGAATGTAAACCATTATCATTTTAAAGGTATAATTTTTGAACAATTTGTATAAAATACTTAAATTATTAATTAAAATATAACATTATAGGCTCAACTTAAATATAAATTTTATTTAACTTAAACAACCCAAAAGTTATTTTATAAATAATTAAAAGTGATTAATTGTAGTGTCTTTCTAATAATGATTGTAGGTTGGTTAATAAGGTTAAATAAATATCAAACCTAAAGTGTAATCATAAATAGACTAAATTTCAATTTTAAAATAATATCTTTACTTCTATTTATATAGTTATGTCTTTAAATTTTAACATATTATACTTAATTTATTAGATTTAAAATGTTGTTGCATGTAAACCATTATCAGTTTAAAGCTATAATTTTTGAACAGTTTGGACAAAATACTTAAATTGTTAATTTAAATATAATATTACAGTGTCAACTTAAATATAAATTTCAGTTCTACTAAAAAAACCAAATAATATTTTGTAAATAGTTAAAAGTGATAAATTATAGTGATAAATGCAAAAACTAAATTGTAATATCAGTTTAACTAAAATATTTCCTAAATATATTTATATAATCGTTAAAAATTTTCAAATAAGTAGCTTAAAATAACTTATAATAACAATAGTTAAAAATAACTCTATATAAATGATTATATTGTTACCTTTAAAATCAAAAAAATAATGTTTGATGTTTTAAATAATTATAATGATAGAAATTAAAACATTAAGCAAACATATTTTAAAAAATTAGTTAAAAATAACAACTATAAATAATATTAAACCATATATAATATTTAATTTTATTGATCTGTAACTCGCGAGTAGAAGTCATTCAAACGATTGAGATTATGACGTTATAATAGATTTATATATTATCATACAATTCAAAATAGTCAATATATTATAGCAAATTAATATACAAATTATTATATCAAATTTAACAACAACGTTAGTGTTATATTTTAAAAAATATATATTTGTAAAGACTTCAACTATATAGGTGTTTTTGCGCATTACAATGTCAACTCAAATATAAATTTCAGTTTCATTTAAAAAAACAAAAGAATATTTTTTAAATAGTTAAAAGTGATAAATTGTAGTGATAAAAACAAAAACTAAATTGTAATTTCAATTTAACTAAAATATTTCTTAAATATATTTTTATAATCGTTAAAGTTTCCAAATAAATAACTTAAAATAACTTACAATAACAATAGTTAAAAACAACTCTATATAAATGATTATATTGTTAGCTTTAAAATAAAAAAACAATGTTTGATGTTTTAAATAATTATAATGATAGAAATTAAAACATTAAGAAAATAAATTTTAAAAAATTAATTAACAATAAAAACAACTATAAATAACATCAAATCATATATTATATTTAATTTTATTCACGTGTAACTCGCGGGTAGAAGTCATTTAAACGATTGAGATTAAGAAGTTATAATAAATGTATATATATCATCATATAATTCAAAATAATCAATATATTATATCAATTTAGTATATACAAATTATTATATCAAATTTAACAACAACATTATTGTTATATTTAAAAAATCATATATTTGTAAAGACTTCAACTACATAGGTATTTCTGTGCAACGCGCGGGCATTCGCCTAGTTAAAATATCAAAGAAAGGAAAATTGTCCTACTTTAAAGAATTTAAATAATGGTTAAAAAATCAAACACATCATAAACCAAAACCTAAACATAACTAGCTAAACATTCATTTTGTTTGTATTGCTCTTTGTCTTCTTGAGAAGGGAATCAGATGATATATAAGTTGGTTTCCTTTTCGTTGAGTTTTGATGTGATATAAGTTCTAGTACCTATAACAACAACATTGTAACCAAAAAAATTAGTTCATCATAAACTTAGTATAGTACTTTATGAAGAAAATAAAGTTTAATGCACAAAGTAGTGAACATATTGAAACAAACCTTTGACTCGGTTTGCACAAGGTATTTTGGCCATGGAACAAAACTTTTATATGCATCCTCAACTAATGTGAATTCTCCAGTTTTATGGGGTAGAAATGCATTTTTTACAACCACTTCATCAATGGAAACTTTATAGCAATCATCTTGTAGAGGAACTCCATGAATGAATTGTCTTTCTGATGATAAGTGAATGGTACCACGAGCAACGATGTTCCTTTTATACGGATATGATAGACTACACTTGATTGGCTACAATGACAAGTAATATTATAATCTGAAAAAAAAAGACAGAAATGTATATTGATCATGTAAAAAAACACAGACTTGGTGAATGGGTTTATTTGGTGAAACTGTTGGTATGTCATGATTGATAGTGGCAGTCTTAGACTCAACAGCTTTTCTGGTGGTTTTTGTATTAGCCTAATATAAATATTTAAGACATATATAAAATTATATTTTAATATAAAAGATTATATAAAAGTATTGAAAACTGTAAGGTTAGTATATACTACTGTTGTAGATTTCATGGAAATCAATTCTGCATCGGGAGTTGTAGTTGCAGATTTCGTTTGAACATGTTTTTTTGGTGGGTTTTGGAATAACCTACATGTAAAATCCCGAGTTCAGGAGTGCAAGTTCAGGGTTCAAAGTGTAAATGTGAAAGGGAAACTCGGCGAGTCCATGGATGGACTCGGCGAGTAGGGTCGCGATTCTGGTCGCGTGTTAAGTGGCCAACTCGGCAAGTCGGCGGCTGGACTCGGTGAGTTGGTGCTGAGTGGAGAAAACTCTAATTTCGGAGGATGAGCCCTATTTAAAGGACATTATACCCTCTCCCCAGCCTCTTTACCCTCTCTTGAAGTCCAAAAAACCCTAAGGTGCATTTGTGAGTGGTTAAAGAGCTTTTGAACCTTGGAAGAGAGATTTTGGAAGAGATTTTGGAAAGCTAAGAGGCTTGGAGCAAGGGACTTTGCAAGGATTCAGATTTCTCTTCTGTTAGAGCTTTCCTTTGAGGTATTATTTCGTTGCTTGGGCTATTATTCATCATTTTGAAGTTTTTGGAAAAGATAGAATGTGGTGTTTTGAGTTTGGAGGTTAGATCTGAGGTTGCTACCTTAGATCTGGAATGGAGAAGGTCTAGAGTGCATTAAAGTCCCTGTTCTTGAGTGATTGGTGAAGACATCTTGTCCCAAACCCTAACCCTAGAGTGTTATATGCCTAGATCTCTTCGGATTCACGTAAAGTTTGCCACTTTACGTGATGGATGGGTTGTAGAAGGGTAGATCTGTGGTTTGGATCATTTGCATGGCCTGGAATGCTTCTGTATGGATTAAGATCTAGAGGTACTCGGCGAGTCACAAAGGCGTACTCGACGAGTTTCTTGAAGATGGGCAGGAACTCGACGAGTTGGTTGAAGATAGCCTTGGACTCGGCGAGTCTGGTCGTGAGGTCCTAACCTTCTTTTGGTTGAGTCGTGAATCGATGAGTCAAGGGAGGACTCGGTGAGTTGAGTGCAAGGGGACTCAGAGTTGTGGACTCGGCGAGTCTCGGGGTGACTCGGCGAGTTGATTCGCGGATTGGGAAGTTCGGAGCATGGGGACTCGACGAGTCAACGGGTTGACTCGGCGAGTAGAGTCAGTTAGGAGGTTGACTTTGACTTTGACCAAGGGTTGACCAGTTGACTTCCAGGAGCATTTTGGTAATTGTTGGCATTTGTTTTGAGTTCAGTGTTGGTGTTGGCTAGTGATGGAGATCGTGTCAGTGGTCGGAGTAGCTCGGTCTTATCTTTTCAGTCGGCAGTTGCAAGGTGAGGTATCCTCATTATATCGATAGGGTCTACGGCACCAAGGCCGACCTTTTATCGGATTGTAATCCGGGTATCGTTGTTATATTATTGCTTTGCTATGTTTGCATCCTGGTAGTTACGATGGTATTTGTTAGAGACCTGGTTAAGGTCGGTATCCTGATATATAGGATAATGCTATGCTAGTGACCAGTTAGGTCGGTATCCTATTTAGAGTATGACATGCTATGTGATCTATTAGATCGGTTTGATTGGATATGCATTGTATATGATTGTATGTTTATGTGCACATGGTTGTTGGACTGGGATTGGGTTGAGGCGGGTCCTGCTTTGTGCTGTAGGCCAACACACCCAGGGCGGACCGGTTATCCCGAAGGCCCAACGAGCGGTCCAGATAAGCTGTAGGCCCCAAGAGGGCGGACCAGACATGCCGAGGCTCGGAGAGTGGACTAGGCCGACTGAAGGCCCATTGCCGGCGGACCAGTCATACTGTAGACTCAGAGAGTGGACCAGGTGGGTTGAAGGCCCGGTGCGGGCGGACCAACCACACTGCAGACTCGATGGATATGGCTAGACTCGGAGGGTGGACCAGGTGGACTGAAGGCCCGGTGTGGCGGACCAGTCACACAGTAGACCCGAAGTGCATGGCTGTTCTGTTTGATTATGTTATGTTATGCGTGGTATATGTGGTTGGTATTTTGGGGGTATCTCACTAAGATTTTGGGCTTACAGTTGTGGTTTAAGGTTTTTTAGGTACTTCAGGAGACCGTGGCAAGGCGAAGGTGTGATCGTACCGCTCCTCATGTTTATGTTTTACGATATGGTTCTGGGAAGACTCTGATAATAATTGTATTGAAAACCTTTTTGTAATGATTTAACGAAACTGGTTTGTTTTTGAAAAGTTTAAATTGGCTTAAATTTTTAGAGTGTTACACTACATAATTTAAAGTCCAACATGAAATCAATTCTGCATTGGGAGTTGCAGTTGCATCTTTTTTCTCAAGCTCAAGTTTTCCATTATATAGTGCAACTTTAAGATCCTTAATTTCTTCCTTAGATGACCCTTTGCTGCGAGGAACATTGAAATATCTGTTGTAAGTGACTCCCGTGTCGACACCCTTTAAAAATCCACCCTTTTCCTTGCAAAAAACTAAGGTCATGACATCCATTCCTAGTTCAACATTTACTTGTCCCTCTTTTATTTGCTTCTCATGTTCTGTCTACCAAACAAAAAATTAATAATTATTGTCTTAATAACAATGATTAAAATATTTAAAGTAGAAGAAAAAGAAAAGTGTAGTGAAGTTACTAGTCTATCAGCCATGATTTTAACATTTTCATCCTTAAATTCTCCTTTACTTTCACGCCCTTTACACCACATATCTGACCTTGGGGGCATTTCCTCCTTTGAAATCACATTCTCTTCAATCTTGATAAAAAATTTAAATTTTAAATAATATTAAACAAAAGCATGTTAAATAAAATGCTAAAGACCAAGCTTAACAACTTCCTCCTAAGAGTAGTATACCCCCTTGTCCCATCCGATGAGCATACTTTGACATCTTTCTCGCTTTGATAGTCCTTTGTGACACATTCTGTAAAATAAAAATAAAATATTTGTCACGCACTTTTATAAACCAGTTTATGATAAATAAATGAATAAGTTTTGAAAAAATATTTTAACATTAAACACTTGAGATTGTGTATAAGTCACAAATTTGTTCCAATCATCTTGTTGAGTGATTAGTGCACGATAACGAACAGGGATTTTTCAAGCTTTTTGGGATTCCCTATATGCGGCTTGATGTAATCTACATACAACCTTCTTCTGAAGTTCCGTAGAAGAATACCAAGTCTATTCGTCACAAATTGTTTTCCACTTTCATGAACCTCAAAATAGCACTAAAACAACAAAAAAAACAATGAAAATGTTAGTATTTAATACTTGATTTTTACATATAATATGTTAATACAAATTAAAAAATTGAAGAAAATATTTACTGTAATCTCTTCCCATAGTTTGTCCTTCATTTCCGGTTTAACTTTTTTCCAGCAAAGAACACTTAATCCCACCTTCTCACGGACAAGATCACCCAAATAGCTAACAAAGACTGCATTATTCTTCCCTATAAACTTACCGAATTCATCAAACTTGACACATTTTTTTACCACCAGAATTGACATATTTAGTCTTCAGTTTTGGCAATCGAGTCATGCCCCTCTTCCTATTTGACCTTGTAGGAACTTTTTTTTATGGATTTCTTCTTCCGAATCTGATTGGCTATTGTAGTGAATGTCTTTATTTTCACCATCCTCTGTCTCCGAATCATATTCTTGGTTTCCATCATTTAGCTCATCTTCTATATTATAGTCAGGGATATCCTCATGTTGTTCCTTGTCAACTTCCATGATTCTTCTGTTGACAAAACAGATTGAGAATAACTTTGATTGTTTATAAGTTTAATGATAATATATGAATAATAATATTACAGACAATTGCTCACATAAACATTTCATCGAACAGTTGGTGTATAACAAGCACACCAATATAAAGAATCAAAATTGTTTGTGTTATGTATGATCCGTAATCAATACAATCAATAACATTGAAATAATGCGTACACAAACAATATACTTACACTAGAAAGCTTGATGAATGATTAACTGAATTATGATCGTTTTGGGATATAACCTAACGCTAAACAAAACAATGATGGAATAAATGACGGTCTATTAAATATTAAAATGATTTAACAGGTCCTAAATTGATGGATGTTACCAAAAAATTACCGGAATTTCCTTGATTCGATGGATTGATCTTCATAGTTTTGGCGGTGCGATAGATGAAAATTTCCCGCTTTGATTTGGAGCCCAAAAACCATACAAAAAAATGTTTGCCTCCCATTAGTTTTGTTTAAATTCGTTTGATGAATTCAAATATGTTCCAAATTTTGAGCTAATAGTAATCCCACACAATTTGAAGCAAAAATCGTGGTTTGGAAACATGTTCTGCCTTCTCAAACATTAGTGTGATATATTTGGTAATAATATAAATATTACATATTTGGTCCTTATAAGTTAACAAATTATTCTTTGCAAAAACATTTATGACTATTTGAAATAAAAGATATTTAAAGTTAAAAAATAAATATACAACGGAAAAGTATTATTATATAACAAAAATAATACTAAGGTCTAGTAGGCTTAATAATTTATATGCCATAACTCCATAAACCAATGACTATCCTATGCTATTACACACCTAACACCCGTACATGACCTAATGAGGTCCAAACCCACAACCAACACCCGTAGATAACCTAATGAGGTCCAAACCCACAACCAACATCCGTAGATGACCTAATGAGGTCCAAACCCACAACCAACACCCGTAGATGACCTAATGAGGTCCAAACCCACAACCAAAACTCGTAGATGACCTAATGAGGTCCAAACCCACAACCAACACCCGTACATGACCTAATGAGGTCCAAACCCACAACCAACACCTGTAGATGACCTAATGAGGTCCAAACCCACAACCAACACCCGTAGATGACCTAATGAGGTCCAAACCCATAACCAACACCCGTACATCACCTAATGAGGTCCAAACCCACAACCAACACCCATACATGACCTAATGAGGTCAAAACCCACAACCAACACCCCTACATGACCTAATGAGGTCCAAACCCACAACTAACACCTGTACATGACCTAATGAGGTCCAAACCCACAACCAACACCCGTAGCAACAATTTTGTTTTCTTTTCTTTAGTTCTCGATATGTCCCTGATCAACCATGTTTTTATCACTTCTTCATATGTCCCTGATAATCCAGACTCAATGTGTAAATATCCCCTTTTAGACGATTTGAATTCCTATCGATTCATTCTCTGATAACTATAAAGGCGTTGCAGCTACGTTTATTCTTCAACCAGAAATTGATACATCAACATCAAATTCATACAGGTACGAATACTACATTTAATTAATATAGGGAATTAAAATCCAATTACCCTCATAATATGAATCTTTGTTATTTCATTTGATCATGATGTGTATCATTATATATATATATATATATATATATATATATATATATATATATATATATATATATATATATATATATATATTGAGTTAACAACTTTTTTAGATTCAAGATATTGGATTTATTTGTAATGTGATCTATTTCGTTTATGCACACCAACTGTTTGTTAAAATGGGTCAATCAGCAGGAAACATATATTGCTTGTTGATGCTGTTGTAAGCTGAATATGGATAAGTCTTAGATGGGATCCTACAGAACATCAGAAACCTATGTAAAAGGTGTTTCAGAGTTTATCAAATATGCAGTACACAATTACAATATTTCTAAACATATGGATCCTGTAGATACCAAAAAAAGATAAGAATTCCATGTCCATGTGTTAAGTGTGTAAACCACATATCTCATTCGGTGGATGTGGTAGATGATCATCTATTCATGAATGGAATTGATCAAACATACACAAATTGGAATAAGCATGGAGAAACAGAAGAACCACCAAGAATTAATATATATGAACATAATTTTGACATGGATACGTCAAACGTTGTAGATTCCATGAACATGAACACAGAAATGCCAACAGATGCTGCACAAACAGTAGAGATGGTTGAAGCTGTAGAAGAAAATTTTATTGGGAACCCTGATAAGTTTAGAGAACTGATAGAAGATGTCGAGAAGCCCCTATACACAGGGTGTCATAATTTCACAAAATTATCTGCAATCATTCAACTACTCAACTTGAAGAGTAAGTACGGAGTATCAAATAAGTGCTTTACATAATTATTAGTTTTGATCAAAAATATGTTACCAGAAGGAAACTAAATGTACAGTAGTGCATACGAGGCGAAAAAAGTATTCAAGGCAATGGGTTCAGGGTATACTAAGATACATGCATGTGTCAACAATTGTATACTTTACAGAAACGAATACACAGACTTAGCAGCATGTCCTACTCGTGGTAAATCAAGATAGAAGGTCGATGAACAAAAAAAATAAAATTTACAACAATATTCCTGCAAAAGTTTTGTGGTACTTTCCAATTATTCCGGGCTTAAAGCGTCTTTTTCAGTATAAGACTACTGCAAAAGATTTAACATGGCACACAATAGAAAGAAAGGTGGATATTGGCGTTTTAAGTCACCCAACTGATTCACCAGCATGGGCTGCCATTGATGACAAATATCCTGATTTTGCTAGCGAACCAAGAAATTTGCGGCTAGGCATTTCGGCTGACGGGGTCGATGTGAACAGAGGAAATAGGAATCATAGTGTTTGGCCTGTTTTAACGGTCATTTACAACCTTCCACCATGGTTATGTATGAAGAGAAAGTTCATCATGCTTTCGTTATTGATTTCGGGAACACCAGGAAACGATATTGATGTGTTCCTAGCACCTTTTATTGATGATCTGCAATTATTATTTGATATTTGAGTTGAAAAACATACGATGCATATGCACAAGAGCACTTTAAACTACGTGCAGTTGTGTTATGGACTATTAATGATTATCCTGCTCTAGGTACATTAAGTGGTTTGCCCATACAACGGTTTTCAAGGTTATGTTGTTTGTGGCGAAGAGACACACTACATTAGACTCCCTGAATCGAATAAGCAGAGTTATGCTGGTCATAGAAGATTTCTACCGTATGATCACCCGTTCAGAAGACAAAAGAAGGCATTCAATGGACAACAAGAGTTCTCACCCTCTCCAAATCCTATGAATGGAGAGGAAATATATAACAGGGTGAAATTTATAATTAATAAATGGGGAAAAGTTAATAAGGGCAAGGAGGCAGAAATCCAACAATCTACAAGTGGAAAAGGTGGGAAGATTAATAAAAAAAGAGAAAATCACACCAAGTGGGTACTTCAGATGTGGGCCAGCAAAATAATACATACTGGAAGAAATTCAATATATGGTATAAACAACTAAGGTATTGGCCCGACAATTTGGTTCCACGTTGTATAGATTTTATGCATTTGGAAAAGAACGTGGGCGAGAGTTTAATAGGAACTGTGTTGAACGTTCTCGAGAAGACGAAATATGGTTATAAAGCTCGATTGGATTTGGTTCATTATGGTTTAAAACCAGAGTTGCATCCTCAGATATAAGGGAACAACACAACACTTCCCGCAGTAGGTTGTACATTGACAAAAGAGGAAAAAGACAAATTCAGCGAGACTTTATACAATTTAAGGGTTCCTCAAGGGTATTGTTCTAATTTTTCTAGTTTGGTGAGTCTAAAGGATAGGAAGTTGATCGAACTAAAATCACATGACTATCACATGCTCATGCAACAATTTTTGCCCATAGCAATTCGATCTATTATGCATCCACCCGCCAGAGTTGCTATTACAAGGTTTTGTTTCTTTTTTCAAAATCAATATGTAGCAAAGAAATCATAGTGGATAAGGTTGATAAGTTGCAAGAGGAGTTATGTGTAACCTTATGTCTTCTTGAGAAACACTTTCCACCATCATTTTTTGATGTGATGATTCATTTAACCGTTCATCTAACTAGATAGTAAAATTATGCGGTCCAATATTCTTTAGATGGATGTACCCGTTTGAAAGGTTTATGAAGGTTATTAAGGGGCACGTGCGAAACAAAAATAGACCAGAAGGATGCATTGCAGAAGAGAATGTTGCAGAAGAGACAATTGAGTTTTTTAGTCAATTCCTTAAAAAGATGGATACTGTTGGTATTCCACCTGACAATCATAACAAATGTGGAATTCATAAAGGTGTAGATATTAGCTCTATTACAGACAATACTCCTCTATCAGCTGCTAAATCGGTAGAAGTTTCTGCAGAACTATTCACCAAAGCACATTTCTTTGTATTGCAAAATACATCTGAAGTACTCCCGTATATCAAGTAAGGTTTTTTACATGTATGTTTTTTTGTTATAATATTAACATTAACATATTGACAGATGACATATGGAATTTTTGGAACATCTACGCCCTACTAAACGAAAGGCACATCTAGAACAAGAGCATAGTAAAACATTTGGTCATTGGTTACAAAAGGAGATATATTCTTTTCAAATATGTTGTGTTCTTTGTTATTTTTGTCTTGATTTCTTAAATTCATAATCTAGTTACAATTCAGGTAGAGAGAGAGTTAGGGGCCTGTAGAGAAAGTATAACAGAGACAATGAGATGAATTTCACATGGACCCAATAAGAGCATTATTAAATATGATGTATATGCTATTAATGGATATACTTTTCATACAAATCTCGTGAAGGTAAAGTTTACCAAAACAGTGGGGTTAGTTTTGTTGCAACTGACACACACATCAGTAAAGAAGTTGTAACATATGCCAAAAACACTTATTATGGTGTTTTACAAGAGATATGGGTACTAGATTATCATTTTAAAAGAACTCCAATTTTCATGTGTGACTGGGTTGACAATAGAAATGGGGTAAAAAGGGATAAATTGGGGTACACAGTAGTTAAACTAAAAAGATTAGGCCATAAAGGTGATCCATTCATATTGGCCTCACAAGCACAACAAGTATTTTACGTCACAGACCCACTCGATCAAAAAATGTCTATTGTGTTCAGGAAACCTCCTAAAAATTACAGAGATACATATGAAGATGTAGATGAAGAATTTAGTACTATTGTTCCTTATAATGATAACATATTGCCACGTGTAGACACACTTGACTTGCAGAAGGAAAATGATTATTTTCGTACTAATTGTCAAGGTATTCTTATACGTACGGTACGGGTTTCTTAATGTCATGAATTACATTTGTAGCGATAATATTTTTCCTTCTTTTAACACTTAATGATATTTATTTTTTGTTTGTAGAAGGGAAATGCCAAAACTTTAGCATATCGTTATGTGGAGAATAAGAAAATGACAAAAAATGACGATGTACTTTACTTAATATCTTTTTACCATATTATACCATTAAACTATTTTGGTGTAATATTGTTATAACTCAAATATATTTTTTTTCGGTTTTTACTGTTATATTGTTACACATGTTATAACATAAACTGCATGTAATATCAATGTACATTTGTTATGCAATGTTAAACAAGTTATGTTGTATTCATTTCATTTATTTATCATAATATTTTGTTAAAATAAGTTGCATTCTTTTCATTTTTAATGGTGTATTATCTGGTGCAATTAAAAGAATAGATGACAAAAAGGCCAATTTGGTCCTTTCTTATAACTCTTATTCAATACGACACTATTTTTCTTTTATGACTATATTTACATATAGACACATATAATAGCTGTAAACGTAACTAAATGATACCTACACACACTATTTGTTTCTTTTTAAAGCCAATTCATAATATTTTGACACACAATATAAAAGGTACATGACCATAAGTAACATATTCAATGAACGACCCCTAATTATAACGATAAGACATTATTTTTCTTTTATGACTATATTTACATATATACACATATAATAACTGTAAACGTAACTAAATGCTACATACACACACAATATTTGTTTATTCTTAAAGCCAATTCATAATATTTTGACACACATAATAAAAGATACATGACCATAAGTAACATATTCAATGAACTACCCCTAATTATAACGATAAGACATTATTTTTCTTTCATGACTATATTTACATATAGACACATATAATAGCTGTAAACGTAACTAAATGCTACATACACACACAATATTTGTTTATTCTTAAAGCCAATTCATGATATTTTGACACACATAATAAAAGGTACATGACCATAAGTAACCAATACTAACTTCTTTTAGTTTCTTGCGTAAACTAAATACAACTAGTACAGAACTGCCCTATGGACACACATATATTTAGTGTGACCATATGTATCACATTTTAGTTACTTTGTCTGTTTTATGGCTAAAAAGGCACCGGGTTATAGACACACATACAACTAACTCATGTCACAATACGTTTATTTACTGTCTCACATAAAAAAGTATGACAATCTTAATCGATACTTGTGGCTGATTGTGACCTATGATCTCGGTGTTCGAGTGTGACTAATATTTGTCACATTTGGTATAATTAAGTGTAGTAAAAGTGTTGATTGTCTATATAATGACCACACAATCTAATTTAAATGTATCCAAAAACAGTCTCTAAATTTTTTTAGTGACCTTTGGCTACACTTTTAATAAAAAGTGTCACAGGCCGTTTCTCGGAAAGTGTGACCGTAGGTCCTTTTTGTACTAGTGTTTACCTAAACCTCTGTATGTTGTAGACCTATTGCAAAAACAAACTGATGCAAATGAACATGATACAAAACTGTGTGATAAAGCAGCAGTGTAATGTTCAATTGCTTCTATGTGTTTTCCTGATTTATATGCATTTCCAGCTTTCTGCATATAAGTTATGATTCCAAACTTACAAAGATTACAAATTATTTGTATATTGTTTACTACTAAACATACATTGTAAGACAGAAGCTCATGTATTGTATCAGATAAAGGTATTATACAGCTTGAATTCTCTTGTTTTTTGATAAATTCTAGAGAATCATCTAGCTTTCCTAAATAAAAATATGATTTAACAATCAAGTTTGATGCTTCATCAAAAGTGATCGATTCACACATCTGAATCACCTCTTCATACTGTGAATATTTTTTTTTAAAGATTTTATCCATTTGGAAAAGTAAGCAATATTAACTATATTTATTTATTAAAAAGAAAAAAATGATCTAAAGCTATATTTGAACCTGATGGGGCAGCATATTCATTTATAGTAAAAAACTAATCTTGACATCTTTCTGAAGTTCATAAACAGTGAAGCACATGAAAACTTCTTGAAAGAACCCAAATATCCCAGAAATGAATGTAAGATCACAGGAATTCCCAAAATACCTTTTAGTAAGTCAAGAAAAAAGTATGATAATAGTTGAAATTACTACATAATATGATTAAAATCTTGACATAAAAGAGTAAGATTTGTACCTTAAATTTGGTGGATTCAACTAACTGGAAAACCAAAACATCTCCTTCCAGCAATTTATGTACAATTGCAAAGTTCATCCATCCTGCACTAAGTCCAGTTTTATGAGCAATATATTTAAAATTATATTATTGTCCATTTTCATCTTCAATCACCATTAAGGTTTTTTGTTTTGGTAGATATGATCTGCATAAAGGACCTGGAAGACCCTGCAAACATGGGTTTATGGAAATTTGTTAGATTCTAATTATGGATTTCAAAAAAAAAAAAATTTCACGGGTTATATAGTGAAATTAGTCAAATTACCATCCAAAAACAACTAACAACACGTGTCTTGAGCATGATTTTTTTTAAAGCTAGGATGATCAGATCTAAGGCTTGATTGAAGCTCCCTGCTCGAATCATAGTTGGTGAGATTTGGATCGTGGCGGCGTTGCTACAGAAGTGGTGGTTTCCAGCAACTCATTTGGTATCAGGGTTTCTTTTGGTTTTGTGGGAAATAAGATGTATGAACTTCTATGGAACGTGTTATGGTCTTTAAAATTGCATCCCCTTCCTGTTTCATAAATTAAAATCAAAATTTTCTTCTAATCATTATAGAGGTAAATAGAAATGAAATCTCACCTAAACATTAGGACTCATTGAAACTTCAACGTACACATCATCGGTTCTTATTTTGACGTTACAACCTAATTGTGGAGTTAACCGGAAGGAGGGAGTAGAATGAAACTGATTGTTTAGACTGTTCAGTTTAGAATGATTGGAGGACAGAGTAGATGAAGGGCAAACAATTTATAACTAAATTGTGGAAAAGAAGAAAATTTACCTCCAATATCTTTAGGCTGTGGTGGAGGCGGTGTCACCAGAGATTGCGGTGGCTGAAATCGAAGAAGAAGGGTGTAAGTTGGCAGATAGCATGGACGGCAGGGGTGTACTCTGTCTGAAACGTTAGCTGAAGCCAAAATTGAACCCTAATCTCTGGTTGCTCGAGGATGTTGTCCAACGGTGAGGGAAGATGTAGTGACTGAGTGGTGGAAGAATCAGAAGTGAAAAGCTTTTAACTCCTGTAGTAACCCGATATCGTATGATTAGAAGGAATGAAGCAGTGGCATGCACACTAATCCTATTCTTATTGGTTAAATTGGTGGTGAAATCACACATATAACACCTTCCTGTTACATATCAATCAAAGCACGTGGATACCATTTCTTAAAGGATAAAGTAAAAAATAAATAAATTAAAAGAAAACCACCGAAGAATAATAGTAAAAAAAAGCAAAAAGTATTGGTACAATAGACACAAAGTACTGTTGCCGGTAATCCTAGCTACTCACCGTCTCATTTCCCTCTCCATCAATGACACTGCTCCTCATTTTCCTTCGTCGACGATGATTGAAGATTCTCCAGATCTATATACTCATGGTCACTCATTCGCCTTCCGATAGTAGCTTTACAAGAGATCTTCCTGTTGTCGAGCCTTGAGCAATCGATGCCAAATCCTCCATCTCTGCCTCACGTTCTCTCATCCACATCGACAATCAATTCCCGTCTCATATCCGAAGACTGATTCACATCTCTGCATTTTATGCGACAATCGATTGATTGATCTATTATCGATCTCGATTTCACGATTTGCCCTAATCCACCTCCCTCTGATTGAATGAAAGTATGAAACCCCACCGTGGTTTCTCTATTGATCTGATAGATATGAAAACGACCTTCCAACCACATTTATAGTTCACTTCGTTTTATCTCAATTGAACATATCTAAAGAAAGGAAGTTAAACTGAAAGTCATATGGAGGCACTCTCAGTATATCAATACATAACACAAAGTGTAAGCCCTTTTGTTTATTAAAATTTATGATACATCTTAAACTGAAGCTGTTTATGCTAATTGTAATGTAAATTGCTCTTGAAGGGTGCAAGTCCAGATGTGGTAACCTACACTACACTTATGAAGGATTTTCTAAGGGCAAAGGAGTTCGACAAGGTGCAAAAACAATCACATACTTCATCATCATTGAATTTGGCATCTATTTCTTTACTTTTCTAGTCCTTTAGGTTGTGTTTGTTACACGTGTAGTTGGAATTGGATAAATGCTTGGTAGGTGAATTCCAAGTACTTGTAATATATGGGGATATGGAGTCTGCTAGATGTTTAGCGGATAGGAAAGCCATAGAGTTGCTTCAAACTGAAAACATTGTTCTTCAATGTGGACATTAGTTATTTTTAAGCCTTATTCCCTATGATTCAACCGATAATGGGACTTGATTCAACCGATAATGGGACTTGTCTCTTGTCTGGAATTCTTCAAACCCTGATCAAGTACTGATTTATTGTATACAAAATTTGCTTCAATGATATATATGTTCATTCATCTTCTACGTATCAGATATCTTGTTCTTTTAATGTATAACTGAATTGATTTTGATTAGTTTTGTAAGTGTAATATTAACCTCTCCTTTTAATTATGGATCCTTTAAATAGTAGAAATCATCAAAATTGATAAGTTATGTACAGATTACAACATGTGGTAAATGTTCCTTATTTGATCACATTAATGAACATCTCAGTAGGTATTACTATAATTAAAGTAAATGGATTAAGCATTAGTAAGAATCCAAAGAGTCCATATGCATGTGGTACATGGTCACCCACCTTTCAAAAATGTAAAAGGATTTACTGATAATTTGTAGAAACTTAAAACTAATATATAAATAAAATTGAATAATGCTGGAAACATAAAACCAACTAGTGAAAGATATTTTGGACACATGGATGATAGTAAATTAAACTAGTTTAGGTTATAGATGAAAGTCTTTTTGAGCTACATGTAAATCACATGTGATTTACATGTGAATTACATATGAATCATGTCTATATACAAACATGCATTTTGTGTGAGTGCTCTTCGTTAATTATTATTATTTTTTTTATATTTTCTTGTGAATTTCACATTTCAATATTTAAAAATACAATATCATATGAATGAGAGAGATTTATGAACGATATAATTACATGTGAATTGCATATTTGAATGTAACATCCAAAAATTTCAAACCAACTTAAACTTTTAAAAACATGCCAAGTTCATCAAAACATTACAACTTTGTTTTCAAAATATTAATTATTAGAGTTTTTCCCAGAAACATAACACAATAGGAGGAGATGTACGATCATGCATTGGCCTTGCCTCGATCCCCTGATGCACCTGAAACAATAAACTGAAATTGTAAGCCCGAAAGCTTAGTGAGTTACCCCCAAAATACCGATACACATACAGTCCACATAGCAATATCAACATTAACATATCATATCATATCAAAACAGAACAACATGCACCGGGTCAACAACTTTATAAGCTGGACTACCCCTGGGCCCTCAGTACGAGTCTGGAATGCCTACCGGGCCCTCAGCTCATATCTGGAATGTCATCGAGCCCTCAGTACGAGTCTGGAATGCTTACAGGGCCCTCAGCTCATATTTGAAATACTCCCAGGTTTGTTGGCTACCACACGTAGCAGTACAACCACAACCCACCCCACATAACATGTCGACATGTAACAGATAAATGCACATACATGTAATCAATCAGTATCATAGGCAGTCCTACCGACCTACCCGACTAGCATATCAACTGGCATACATTACTAACTCAACTCAACATATCAATAATTACTGGGATATCAAATCCAATAGGCCGGCCTTGGTGCCTTAGACCCCTTAGTATAGTGAGGATAACTCACCTCGTAGATGTCAGCTCGGTAAATAATCACAGCTCTCCGATCCCTTGTCAAAGACTCCACCACCTATTACCATAATACGAACATGCTCATAAGTCTCTGTCCTCACAGAGTACTCCATAACCCAACTAGTTAACCCTGATCAAGGTCAAAGTCCTTAGTCAAGGTCAACAGTCCATGTTGACCTTAACTCGTCGAGTACCCTCGGCTACTCGCCGAGCTCCTTGAAACCTTTACCCACTCGTCGAGTCACCGACTTGACTCGTTGAGTTCCCACGATTCTCGATTGAGGCCCTAAGGCCACCCGCTGAGTTCCTTTCTCGTAACACGTCGATGCACACACATTCCTAACTTGGGGAAAACTCATCCAACTCGCCGAGTTGTTCATGCAACTCGTCGAGTCTATGGCGATCTTCATCGGACTCGCCGAGTTGTTCTTCCAACTCGTCGGGTTCACGGCTACATTCATACGACTCGCCGAGTCGTCCTTGTGACCCGCCGAGTTCCTTCAGTCCTTAAGCCATACAAACCCATTTTAAGCCATGTAACGACTCCAAACCACAGATCCAAGCTTCTAGGGCATGCCTTTCACGTAAAGTTGCAAACTTTACGTGCTTGCATGGCTAAAAAGGTTCTTAATGCCCAAAACTAAGCTCTTAATGGGTTTCATGCACAAGGGAGGCCTTATTTACATCCAAGACTGGGACTTTATGGATCTAGAACTCAGGAATGGTCCATATCTGAAGTTACAACTTCAGATCTAGCTTATGTTTTGCAATATCACCTCACTTACACCTTAAAAACCCTAGAATTCCACTATATGAGATCTAGAAGGGAAAAGGGATAAAGGTGTCGACTAGGTACCTTCTATGAGTGCTAACTGAGGTAGATTTCGGATTCCACTCCTCTGTTGCTTCTAACCCTTTGATTCTCCAAGCTCTTCCTTCCACAACGTCCTCATTTCAAGCTTTCAAGGCACAAATGACACAAAATACACGGTTAGGGTTTCCTTTTGAGCTCTAAATGACTGTAAGGAGGCCAAATGGGGACTAAGCCTCCTTAATTAGAGTGCAGGACCCGATACTTAGGGTTTCTTCTGCTAGCTCCTACTCATCGAGTCCCTTTATGGACTCGATGAGTAGATCACTAATTCTGCGATCCTGCGTTGACACTACTCGACGAGTAGGGCATCATTACTCGTCAAGTAGGGCTTAAAACTTAAGAAATTCTTTATTTAATACCTGGGAAATCGGGGCGTTACATTGAATCTATATGAATTTTTGTGAGTGAAAATGAAACGACCCAAAAATACCACCCAAAAATTTCGATTTTTATTATAACAAAACCCACGAGACTGAGTATCACATAATAAAACCATATGCTGCGTGTTTCAAAAACCATAATAAAATACTGTGAGAAACACTGTGTCACAACTGTATCCAAACATATCAAGAAAACTGAATCAACTCCCAGGACCAAACTGAAGCTGTGGTGTGTGCGATGTCATCATCTCGAGCTCTTCCCTTTGCTTGCGGAAGTACCTGAAACCAAAACTGAAACTGTAAGCACGAAGCTTAGTGAGCTCCCCCAAACTACCACATACCACACAACAACATATAAAGCACATACTGGGCCTTGCCCACTGCATCGGACCGAAGTCCGGGCTAACTGGGGCCTTCCCCCTACATCGGACCGAAGTCCGAAGCTGACTGGGACCTCCGTCCCCAACATCAGACCGAAGTCCGAAGCTGACTGGGACCTCTATCCCTTACATCGGACCGAAGTCCGAAGCTGACTGAACATAGCATAAACATATCAACTAGCATAAACACATAAATCCTGTCTGAGCCACAGAGGCGTCAAACATAATAGCTACTGCATTAGACCGAAGTCCAGAAAGTACGGCTAACTGAACGGGCCAGCATTGGCCTTAGACCCGTTCCTACTGAAGGGAAACTCACCTCGTGAACTGGCTGCTGTGTGAATGGCTCTGGAAGCTAACTGCTGCTGCTCCGGTATCTCCCCGGCTATAAATCCATAAACACACTCAATCAAATGCTAATCACCGCACTGGGGTAAAATGACTCTTTTACCCTTGGTTAAAGTCAACTCTCTTGGTCAAAGTCAACCCACAGTTGACCTGACTCGCCGAGTTGGGCCGCCAACTCGCCGAGTCTCTAGTCTCACTTCTCAATCCTACTCGTGGCTACTCGTCGAGTATGGCATCGACTCGACGAGTACCCTCTCGATCCAAGAACTCAGACAATCTGTATCCGACTCGCCGAGTCATATGAACCACTCGACGAGTTGTTCTTGAGCTAAGAAGATTGCCTTGGACTTGCCGAGTTGTACGAACAACTTGTCGAGTCCCTCCATTATTGAGTCTGCCCTCTAACTCACTGAGTCCACTCTACTACTCACAGGCTCCCACTCGACATCACTCAAAAGGGGAAAAACGGGACTCGCGACTTGACTCGCCGAGTCGTTCTTCCGACTCGCCGAGTCACATCCATGCAACTACTCTAAACTCGATTCTGCTTTAATCCAGCGTCTAAAACTTATAGATCTGGGCTTCCTTAGTTCGATTAGCAAGTAAAGATTCTATCTTTACGTGCCCATAAGCGTCCAAGAAGATAATAAGGCTCAAAAAGCATAATAAAGGCTAGATCTAGGGTTCTTATGCAAAGCATCTTCAAAAAGGAAATAGATCCAGGCTCTACAACTCCTAAATGAACAGATCTAGGGATATCTCGACCTATTAAGGCATCCATACAACTATAAGGTTTGGAAAATACATCAAACTAGCCCTAGAAGTGTTCTAATGGAGGTCTAAAGCATAAAACAGAAGGAATCCGAGAAATACCTTAATGAAATATGATTTTGCCCTTGGATCTTTGCTCTACACCTCTTCTCTTTGTTCCTTTCTTCTTCTTCTTCTTCAAGCCTTCAAAATCCACACAAAAACACTTAAAACAATCAAGGGATGGATTAGGGTTTTCTCACAGCTCTTTGAGGGTGAAGGAGGCGAGTTTGGGGCACATAACATTGCTTAAATAGTGAGAAACCCGGGGATTTAGGGTTTCTTCCTGGCAGGCAGACTCGCCGAGTCCCGAATATGGACTCGCCGAGTCGCCGACTAACACGTGCTCGAAAACTCGACCCTACTCGACGAGTCAGGCCATAGACTCGCCGAGTCCCTCAATAAAACTTCTAAATAAATGCCACGGAAGCAACATACCAGAGACGGGGCATTACAATTCTCCCCCACTTGTCTCAGACTTTGTCCTCGAAGTCTGCTACGGGTGAATCTGCAAATAACTCCGGGTAGTGCTCTCTCATTTCTTCCTCAGCCTCCCACGTCCACTCAGACCCCTTCCGGTGCTGCCACTGCACCTTTACTAACTGAATTGCCTTGTTCCTCAAGGTCTTCGTCTTCCAGTCCAGAATCGTGACTGGCCTCTCAATATAATTCAGGCTACTATCAACCTGAAGATCCTCCAATGGAACAACTGCTGACTCATCCACCAAACACTTCCTCAACTGAGACACATGGAAAGTGTTGTGGATCTGGCTAAGCTCTACAAGAAGATCCAACCGATAAGCAACCCGACCCACTCGGGCCAAAACCCTGAAAGGACCAATGAACCTGGGGCCCAGCTTGCCCCTCTTCCGAAACCTGATGACACCCTTCCAGGGTGAGACCTTCAGAAGGACCATATCGCCCACCTGGAACTCCAAGTCTGAACGCCTCCTGCCGGCGTAGCTCTTCTGCCGACCCTGCGCAGTCTGCAGTCTACTACGGACCTGCTGAATCAACTCAGTCGTCTTGAGCACCACCTCTGTGCTCCCAACGACTCGTTGACCGACCTCGCCCCAACAAATCGGGGTCCTACACTTCCTCCCATAAAGCATCTCAAAGGGAGGTCGATCAATGCTCGCATGATAACTGTTGTTATACGAAAATTCCGCTAACGGAAGATACATATCCCAACTGCCACCGAAGTCTAGAACACATGCCCTGAGCATGTCCTCGAGAGTCTGAATCGTCCTCTCGCTCTGCGCGTCCGTCTGAGGGTGGAAAGCGGTGCTGAAATGAAGACGAGTACCCATCTCGTCGTGAAACCACTTCCAGAATCTGGATGTAAAACGGACATCTCGGTCTGACACCACCGATACCGGCACTCCATGACGTGCCACGATCTCACGCACATAGATATCGGCTAACTTTTCTACCGATATACTCTCCTGGATCGGGATAAAATGAGCACTCTTCGTCAACCGATCCACTACTACCCATATCGAATCTACTCCTCGTGCGGTCCTGGGAAGCTTGGTGACAAAATCCATGGTGATGTCCTCCCATTTCCACACGGGAATGTCTAACGGCTGCATCTTGCCATGAGGCCTCTGGTGCTCCGCCTTGACCTTCCTGCAGGTCAGGCATCTCTCAACATACCAAGCGACATCCCGCTTCATGCAGGGCCACCAATAATCGGGTCGAAGATCTCTATACATCTTCGTCGCCCCTGGGTGGATAGAAAATCGAGACTTATGAGCCTCGTCCATCAACACCTGCCGTACTCCACCCCAGTACGGTACCCACACTCTCCCATGAAGCGTCAGCAATCCCCGACTGTCATAATCAAACAAAGCTACTCGGCCCACTATCCTTTCACACTTTTGCCTCTCCTCCTTGAGGCCCTCACCCTGAGCCTCCTTGATCCGCTCCAACGACGGAGTAATCACTGTCATCCTCAAACACAAATCTCTGATAGGGGCTGCCGACACTTTGCGGCTTAGGGCGTCGGCCACCACATTGGCCTTCCCTGGATGGTAAAGGATCTCACAATCATAATCCTTCAGCACATCCAACCACCTCCTCTGCCTCATGTTCAGACTCGGTTGATCCATAAGGTACCTCAAACTCTTGTGATCCGTGTAGATAGTACAACGGACCCCATAAAGATAATGCCTCCAAATCTTGAGGGCAAAGACAACCACCCCCAGCTCTAAATCATGGGTAGGATAGTTAGCCTCGTGAGGCTTCAACTTCCTCGAGGCGTAAGCTATCACATGACATCGCTGCATCAACACTGCTCCCATACCTGTGATTGAGGCATCACAGTAGACTACGAAGTCCTCTACTCCCTTTGGCAAGGTAAGGATCGGAGCCTCGCACAATCTCTGTCTGAGGGTCTCGAACGCTGCCTGCTGCTCAGGCCCCCAACGAAATACCACCGACTTCTTGGTCAGTCGGGTGAGCGGCACTGCTATCTTGGAGAAATCCTGAATGAACCTCCGGTAATACCCTGCCAACCCTAGGAAGCTCCGAATCTCGGATGGAGACTTCGGGACCTCCCACTGCATCACGGCCTCTATCTTGGCCGGATCCACCAAAATACCCTTCTGGTTGACGAGGTGACCAAGGAACTGCACCTCGCGCAACCAGAACTCACACTTGGAGAACTTTGCGAAAAGTTTCTCTCTCCTCAAAACTTCTAGCACCTCCCCAGGTGCTCCTCGTGCTACTCCTGCGTCTTGGAATACACCAAGATATCATCTATGAATACTATCACTGACCGATCCAGCATCGGCCTGCACACGCGATTCATGAGATCCATGAACGCAGCTGGGGCATTGGTGAGCCCAAATGGCATCACCACAAACTCATAATGACCATACCTAGTCCTGAAAGCAGTCTTCTGCACATCCTCATCCCTAACCCGCATCTGATGATACCCGGAGCGTAGATCGATCTTGGAGAACCAAGACGCTCCCTGAAGCTGGTCAAACAAATCATCTATCCTCGGAAGTGGGTAACGGTTCTTCACCGTTACCTTATTCAACTCCCGGTAATCTATACACATACGATGCGACCCATCCTTCTTCCTCACAAACAGGATCGGCGCTCCCCAAGGCGAACTGCTCGGCCGAATGAAACCCTTGTCTAGCAGCTCCTGCAGCTGCGTAGACAACTCCTGCATCTCAGGGGGAGCTAGGCGATACGGTGCCTTGGCTATCGGAGCCGCACCAGGAATCAGGTCGATCCTAAACTCAACCTGCCTCTCAGGAGGTATTCCCGGTAAATCCTCAGGAAATACATCCGGAAAGTCTCGCACTATCGGAACATCATCAACTGTCGTCTTGCCCTTCTCCCGGGCATCCAAGACATAAGCTACATAACCAGCGCAACCCTACTGAAAATAGCGCCTCGCCCTTGCGGCGGAACAAAAGGTCGGTTCGCGTTGTGGCCTCTCGCCCTGAATCACTAACTCTCCCCCACTGGGAGTGCGAACCCTCACTAGCTGAAGCTCACAATCAATCACCGCCCCATTGGGGCTTAGCCAATCCATGCCTACAATAACCTTATTCCCTCGCAGGGGAATAGGAACCAGGTCCACCGAAAACTGCTCGTCAAACAACTGAAGAGAACACCCTCTATGCACTCTGGCGACCCTCACGGTCCTGTCATCTGCTATCTCAACCTCTAGTGGACAATCCAGCTCCCCTGGAGCTCTGCTAAATCTCTTGCTAAGCGCAAGCGATACAAATGATCGGGTAGCCCCCGAATCGAATAATACCATAGCAGAAATGCCGTTCACGGAGAACGACCCTATATAAAACATACAATCATAAGCAATAATTAATCAATAATAATATAGAGATGAAGGGAAGATACATACCCGTCACCACATCAGGAGTCGCTCGCGCCTCCTCTGCTGTCATCTGAAACGCCCTACTCTTCGCCACTGGCGCCTCGGCTCGGCCCTGCTGGCCATCTGTAATCCTCAAAGTAGCAGGGGCAGGTGCAACCACCTTCCCTACTGCAGCTAAACTCGGACACTGGGACTTTTTATGTCCCCTCTGATTGCACTGAAAGCAAATCAGATCTGATGCTGCAACGGCAGTAGCAGGGGTCGTACAATCCTTGCTCAAATGCCCAGTCCGACCGCACTTGAAGCAGCCGGAACTCCCTGCCTTGCACACCCCATCGTGCATCCTCCCACACCTGCCACATCGACTGTGGCTCGGCTGAATCCTGGATCTGTGATCTGAAACCTTGGGCTTTTTGCCCGAACCTCCTGAACCCGAAACCGCCTCCGGTTTCCTCTTCTTCTCCATCTCGAGATCAATCTCCCTCTCTCGAGCCCTAGCAATCATGTCGTCCAACGTTTTACAGCTGTACCGGCTCACAAACTGGCGAATATCGCTCCGCAACATCTCATGATAACGGGCCTTCTTCATCTCCTCATCGGCTGCATATTGAGGAACAAGAAGAGCCCTCTCCCTGAACTTGGCGGTGATCTCCGCTATGGTCTCTGTAGTTTGGGTGAGGTCCTGAAACTCTCTGGCTAACTGCTGAACCTCAATAACTATTGCAAACTCCGCCCTGAACCTGGTAGAGAAATCAGCCTAGGTCATGGCATCCAATGCTGCATCATCTCCAATGGTATGTCCGACCTCCTCCCACCAATCCCGTGCCATGTCCTTCAGAAGACAGGATGCCAATCTGACCTTGTCCCCCTCGGGACACCTGCTAGTGCGGAACGCGTTGGCCACATCCGCCAACCATCTAGTACTCGCTATGGGGTCCCGCGCCCCGTGATAGTCTGGAGCTCCACATGCCCTGAACTCCCTGAATGTAAGTGTACGCGACCCCATCATGGCCGCCACCTCGGCACGGAAGGTGCCCAATCTCTCATCCATCAGCTCTAGGATACCCTCCTTGATCGAACTGAAGATCATAGGAGTCTGCTCTAAAATGATACGAGTAATCTCTGAAGAAAGAAACTCTCTGGCCTGCTCATCAATGCGCTCGTTCCCCGAGCCTGATCCTGATCCCTCCCCGGCACCTCCACTACCGGCTGCTGGCCTCGAACATAAAACCACCATTCTGAAACACATCATAGCAACATCAGAAAACTGAAATATCTCAAGGGATCATTGATACTACTACTAGCTTCCTGGTCTTGTCTCGGCCTTCCTTGATTCGAGTACGGATCCTCTGCTTTCAGTAGTACGGGCCCATTCTACCTTCCACATCTATCCGTACTTTCCTCAAGAACTGCCTTGACTCCACCAAGTCACTTCTACTACTACTGATCTCTGCTACTCTCATCCTAGGCTTGCCTTAGGGAAATCTCTGACTCCACTCAAACCAGTCCTCAGCTGCTGAAGGCCTCCTTGTAATGCTACTTAGCCGTCACCTGAATACCATCACATATGATGAGGCTCGGATAATCCTTCGAGTAAAAGGCTCGTCCCTACAACGGTTAGACTCAGACAAGAGCTGCGCAATAGGGCCAAATCCAATACTCTGAGATTATTCAACCCTGATCACATGTGACGTGGCGTATTCATCTAACGGCTAACTCTCATCACCAAGAGTTCTACAAAGCACGAAGCAAGCAGCATTCGGACACCGGAAACTACTCAAGCAAATCTACTCCCATAACGAGAAACTACACTAGCATACAATGCTAAGCTTGCGCTACCAGGCATAACCTAAACAGGCTATCCTACTGCTGTCTACTCAATACTAGCATGCAATTCTCATAAAGCTGTAACACATATAGCAGGCACATAAGGCATCCTCCTAGATCCTTAGTCCTATACTAGCATGCTGTTCTACTGAAACTGGAGCAATTAATCACAATAATAAAACTTGTATTGGTAATTTGGGAGTACTTACTTGAGCTCGGCTGATCGCATGCACCACACCCTTATCTTGTTTAAAAATTCTTTTCTTTCTAAGTGCTTTTCAAAATTTCATTCGAAAACATTTTTCTTTTTGAAAATCTTTTTATCTTTCCCTTAGTTTGAGTTCAGACGCACCCAGAGGTGTATCCGAATCCCTCAAACCAAGGCTCTGATACCAACTTGAAACGACCCAAAAATACCACCCAAAAATTTCGATTTTTATTATAACAAAACCCACGAGACTGAGTATCACATAATAAAACCATATGCTGCGTGTTTCAAAAACCATAATAAAATACTGTGAGAAAAACTGTGTCACAAATGTATCCAAACATATCAAGAAAACTGAATCAACTCCCAGGAAAAAACTGAAGCTGTGGTGTGTGCGATGCCATCATCCCGAGCTCTTCCCTTTGCTTGCGGAAGTACCTGAAACCAAAACTGAAACTGTAAGCACAAAGCTTAGTGAGCTCCCCCAAACTACCACATACCACACAACAACATATAAAGCACATACTGGGCCTTGCCCACTACATCGGACCGAAGTCCGGGCTAACTGGGGCCTTGCCCCCTACATTGGACCGAAGTCTGAAGCTGACTGGGACCTCCGTCCCTTACATCGGACCGAAGTCCGAAGCTGACTGGGACCTCTGTCCCCTACATCGGACCGAAGTCCGAAGCTGACTGAACATAGCATAAACATATCAACTAGCATAATCACATAAATCCTGTCTGAGCCACGGAGGCGTCAAACATACTAGCTACTGCATTAGATCGAAGTCCAGAAACTACGGCTAACTGAACGGGCCAGCATTGGCCTTAGACTCGTTCCTACTGAAGGGAAACTTACCTCGTGAACTGGCTGTTGTGTGAATGGCTCTGGAAGCTAACTGCTGCTGCTCCGGTATCTCCCCGGCTACAAATCCATAAACACACTCAATCAAATGCTAATCACCGCACTGGGGTAAAATGACTCTTTTACCCTTGGTCAAAGTCAACTCTCTCGGTCAAAGTCAACCCACAGTTGACCTGACTCGCCGAGTTGGGCCGCCAACTCGCCGAGTCTCTAGTCTCACTTCTCAACCCTACTCGTGGCTACTCGTCGAGTATGGCATTGACTCGACGAGTACCCTCTCGATCCAAGAACTCAGACAATCTGCATCCGACTCGTCGAGTCATATGAACAACTCGACGAGTTGTTCTTGAGCTAAGAAGATTGCCTTGGACTTGCCGAGTTGTATGAACAACTCGTCGAGTCCCTCTATTACTGAGTCTGCCCTCCAACTCACTGAGTCCACTCTACTACTCACAGGCTCCCACTCGACATCACTCAAAAGGGGAAAAACGGGACTCGCGACTTGACTCGCCGAGTCGTTCTTCCGACTCGCCGAGTCACATCCATGCAGCTACTCTAAACTCGATTCTGCTTGAATCCAGCGTCTAAAACTTATAGATCTGGGCTTCCTTAGTTCGATTAGCACGTAAATATTCTATCTTTACGTGCCCATAAGCGTCCAAGAAGATAATAAGGCTCAAAAAGCATAATAAAGGCTAGATCTAGGGTTCTTATGCAAAGCATCTTCAAAAAGGCAATAGATCCGGGCTCTACAACTCCTAAATGAACAGATCTAGGGATATCTCGACCTATTAAGGCATCCATACAACTATAAGGTTTGGAAAATACATCAAACTAGCCCTAGAAGTGTTCTAATGGAGGTCTAAAGCATAAAACAGAAGGAATCCGAGAAATACCTCAATGAGCTCTGATTTTGCCCTTGGATCTTTGCTCTACACCTCTTCTCTTTGTTCCTTTCTTCTTCTTCTTCTTCAAGCCTTCAAAATCCACACAAAAACACTTAAAACAATCAAGGGATGGATTAGGGTTTTCTCACAGCTCTCTGAGGGTGAAGGAGGCGAGTTTGGGGCACATAACATTACTTAAATAGTGAGCAACCTGGAGATTTAGGGTTTCTTCCTGGCAGGCAGACTCGCCGAGTCCCGAATATGGACTCGCCGAGTCGCCGACTAACACGTGCTCGAAAACTCGACCCTACTCGACGAGTCAGGCCATAGACTCGCCGAGTCCCTCAATAAAACTTCTAAATAAATGTCACGGAAGCAACATACCAGAGACGGGGCGTTACAGAAAAGTAATTAGGAAGAACTTGTGGAAAATATTGAAAATGTGAAAAGTGATAAATTGAGGAAAAGATGGAAATCTTGACACGGTGACATGAAAACATTTAGGAATTATGTAGCATTTTTTGTTTTTTTTTATACTTCACTTTGTATCAAATAAAATATTTGTACAATTGTATTTATAGACTAATAAAAACAAACATATATATATATATATATATATATATATATATATATATATATATATATATATATATATTTTTTAATTTTATACGAATATTATTATATATAAGAAATACGCATATATGCACTTTAAAAAAATATGCATATATATATATGCTTCTAAAATGACGATTTTTTTTTGGTTAAAAAAATTATAGTTCTTTTTAAATATTCCATTTTTTTTAATTTATTGATTTTTAAGAGTTTATTGTTTTTTAAAATATTGCAGTTTTAAAAGAAAATGTTTTTTTTTTGTTTTTTTCATAAAAAACTGCATTTAAAAAAAGAATATGTATTTTAAAAAAAAAATCATTTTTCTCTTCTGAAAGGGGCTTAGGGCATATCATCAAAGAAAAATTTGATTTATAGTGTTAATTTTTAGACATTTTTATTAATATTTCCAATATCACAAAAATTAAACATTAAATGAGATTGGTAAGATGACGATAATGCTCTTAATAAGTTAATTTAAATCTAACGTTCCATCTTTAATTCTCGGGTTTTCAAAAAACTATAAGTTTTCAACAGATCTTTTATATATATATATATATATATATATATATATATATATATATATATATATATATATATATATATATATATATATATATATATATATATATATATATATATATGTGTGTGTGTGTGTGTGTGTGTGTGTGAGAGAGAGAGAGATTTTTATGTTTATCATATATTATCTAACTTCTTTCAATTTTACTTTTATTATATTTTAAGGTATCATTTATATTAAAACGTAATATATCATTTATATATTAATCATATATTTGTTAACAGCAAAACCAAAACCAAAACCAAAAGGAAACCTACAAATTAATTTAGAAACGGAATTGAAAAAACCATAACATATAATCAAAAAATGCACACATAAGAACCATGATACCTGAACGAAAAAAATCAAGACCGATTGCAAATAGAACAGTTTGAAATACCACCGTCTAAGGTCCATCTAAACAAAGGGGAATATAGTAGGGGTGAGCGCGGTGCGGTTCGGTGCGGTTATTAGTTAAAACCTCACCACAAACCGCAAATGCGGTTAATCTATTTTCAAAACCGCTTGGTGCGGTTATTTTTGGGGTGCGGTTAGGCGTTTATTTTTGCGGTGCGGTTTTATTTTTTTTGTGTTACGGTTATTAACCGCATCGATTTAGTGCGGTTATTTTGTGTGGTTTTTAACTACAGTTTAGAGCTCAAACGGTTTTAAGAGTTCAAACATATTACTTGTAATAATTAAAAAAACCATAAGGTATAAGAAAATTAACTTAAATCACAAACAACTAATTCTTAAAAATGTCAAATTAATAGTAATTAACAATAAATATCTTAAAGTTGTCTAATTTCACAATTTTTCAAAGTTAAACATAACAAAAAAAACCAACACTTTTGTCTTCTAGTATTTATCCATATTTAATCCATAAAACCTGTCTCATTTTTAATATTTAATATATTAATAATTAATAAAAAAAAAATTGTATATAGTATATGCGGTGTGGTGCGGTTTTTTTTGCGGTTTTTGAAAACTAATAACCGCACCGCACTGCAAGTTTGCGGTTTTTTGAAAACAGAAAACCTCACCATCGGTTTTTATTGTGGTTGCGGTTTATGCAGTTAATTTTAGTTACGGTGCGGTTTTTTCTCATCCCTAGAATATAGTGACATTGATACTAAAGAAAGACCCGAGACCAATCCAAAATATAGAGTTGGGATAATAAATTTTTGTTTCATTTATTTGAACTTTAATACGTGATAATAATATATTATTCAAGTGACTGTGTTTTGATAACGTATAATATATGTTTTGAGAAATTTCATAAATTGTGAATTTTGGTTTGGCCAGATTATTGTATGATTACTGATTCTTTAAAAGGGTAGCACCAAAAACTAGATGGAATGTTTTTTCTTTTTGCTGTCGTTTTGACCTGACCCGAACCAATTTTAAACATGGTAGCTGCTAAATATACAACCCATAAACACCCTATTAGCATTTTCTACTAAATAAACACTCTATTAAATCTCAAAAGGTATGGAGCTCTGACACATTGTAAATTGTGTAGCAAAAACAATCCATGTATTGCATTTTTTAACATGCGTAGCCACCCCTATAATCCAACTTTTTAAAATGTCAATTCACACAATTTTACATTTAATTAATCTTTTTTAATTTTATTTCATTACAGTTTTCTTTATATTATTTTTCATCTTTAATTAAATTAAATGTCGTGTAGACCCGTTAAATAAATTTAAATTTTAATTAGATGTTTAAATATAATATTGCAATATATTAAGCAGTTTACTTATATTAGAAAATTAATTATGATATTTTATTCTTTTTAAAAAATTAATTATGATATATATATATATATATATATATATATATATATATATATATATATATATATATTACGACTTTCACAAATCACTTTTTGTTACTATACATCAAATAATAAATTTAAATTATATATACTAAAACTTAATCTTGAAAAATATGAATTTTATATTTTTTTATTCACATTTTTGTTATATATATATATATATATATATATATATATATATATATATATATATATATATATATATATATATATATATATATATATATATATATATATATAAAGTTATAAACATAAATAAATATTAAGAATGAAAAAAGACAAAATAGAGGAGAGGGGCGGTTAATCAAAGGAAAGAGTGGTACATCAACCTTTTTTTTTACATCTAATTAACTTTTTTTTTAGTTAATATTTTTTTAACATCATTCTAATAATAATATAATAACATCGTTCCAATAATATACATTATATATTCTTTTAATAAAATTATATTTGTTAAAAGCAAAAACAAAAAATATATATTAATTAAAAGTTAAAAAGTATGTTTTAGAAGATTGCGTTATTTATTTTTTAAAAACAAATATATATATATATATATATATATATATATATATATATATATATATATATATATATATATATATATATATATATATTAATGGATATTCATTAAAAGTTAAAAAGTATGTTTTAGAGATTAGGTTTTTTAAAAAAAATTATATTTATTAAAAACAAAAACAAAAAAAATATTAATTAATAGATATTAATTAAAAGTTAAAATGTAATTACTATTTATTTATTAGCTAATAATTACATTTGACTAATCGTAATAAAAAAAAAAGTAACCTTTTTAATCATTAAAAGGTGTTTTTTAAGTATAGGTTGTTTTTTTAGTATTTACCGGTGTTTATTTAGCCATTCTCTTAAACATTTGAACCTGTCTCGATCATGTAACTAATTAATATGCCCCGATCGGTCTCTGTTTGAGTGATTGGTGATTAAAAAAAGCATGAAACTCACATGTATATTTGAACTGCAAAATGATGTTCGTAGAAGATCATTTTGTAAGCAAATGTTGGTTTTTTCAAATCATAAATCTAAAAACATTAACATATTGAAAACCCATAAAACATGATTGTAGAACATGCAGCATACCGATCTAACCAAAACCTACAGCTGATCGCATTTAGTTGGAATGAATGACAAGGTCTCCTTCTCGAGATCATGAACCACCATCATATTCTGCTGTTGAATATTTCCAAATATCGAAATCCCACTTGAACCCCCCATCGCCAAACACGCTACTCCAGCATTTGTATCTCCGATCATGTAATTCTCCCCTGGCAAATCCAAACTCGCACCATCAAAATGAAACACTAGCTTCGGAATCTCGATCGACATCTCCCCTGAGCCATCATCTGAAGGTAACTCAAAACACAAATCCAAACCAGTCGAACCCGAGTTATCTACATTCAGGTTCGTTTGTGAAACAAACTCTTTCTTCACCATATTAAAAGCAGATTCTTCAAGATACGTAATGGTTGTACCCGAATCGATGATGACCCCACCGGTCCCATCTGAATTGATTGCGAAAGTCGATTTCTTGATAGGCAAATCAACGTTTCCGACAGAAATACCTTGGAGTGAAAGGTAGTAAAAGGATGGTTGTGATGGGTTTTTAATCAATGGAGTGGTGAAAACGCTATCATTTGCTATTTGGCTTTCTAAAGATCCCATTACGAGAGTACTTGATGGGTTTCCTGATGATGTATCATCATTAATGGAGGTTAAACAATAAGAAAATGTTGACTTTTTGAGCTGTGAAACTAAAGACAAAGGTCCCCTCCCTAACCCTACTAACCCAGCACCTTGATTGAACCCATTACCTTCGTTGTCTTCTCCACAACCAAACCCGACCGACGGCACGGACACCTTATCGAACATAAACGTCTCTGTTGCTAAAATCCCTTGCGTCGACGAGTAATCCCCGTAAGAATACAAGTACTCACAGCCATCTGATCCACAATCCGAAGTTGGTAACGCCTTGCATAAACTATTCGAACATGACACCTTAGAGAATGACGATGACTTCTTCGGATCAAAAACGGGTGTTGGTGCATCAAAACATTTGGTGCATGGCTTACATTGTGTCCAAATGAGGTCACTACCAGTATCCATAATGGCAGAGTACGTTTCTGGGGGAGTTCCGATGGCCAAATTCATCAAGAATTCTCCATTTCCAGCATGAACGGGTGACGTTACTTGTGAACTTGACTCAACCGATAAACTAGCCATCATGTTATTGATGAGTCTTTCTAACCGGAGGTTACCTCTCTTTACACCGAGTTGTAAGCGCTCAAACTTCGTCATATTTTTCCCGGAATCAACATGTGTGAGGGCCACCCTAAACGCGGCTTCATTCTGGTCAGTGACATGATTGTGCAGCACGCGCCTGGAGGTGGAAAGGGTTGGGGAAAGGAAAAGCAGTTGCAGACAGAAGATGGTGAATAGAAGGGAAGAAAATAAGAGACGTAAGGAAGCCATGAAAGAGGATAAGAATCTCTATACGCAATATATATGAATATGGAAGTTTGATCCAACAATTTCCCCTAGATTACGGTTGGGAAGGTGAAGGGGAAATGGTCTAAAGAGGAAGAATAGATCGCAGAATATATTGGAGAAAAAAGCTGGTAAAGATGGTTTGAACTTTGAACTTCAGTCATACAAGTAGGTGCGTTTATATATATATATATATATATATATATATATATATATATATATATATATATATATATATATATATATATATATATATATATATATATATATATATATATATATATATATATATATATATATATATCACCCAAAGCGGCACTAACGAATAATTTGTTGCGGCAATTATTTTCAATGAGTTAAAAATAAGATATGTTAGATATTTTCTTTTCATTTGTAAACATGTTATATTACAAAGGTAACAAAAAAAAAAGGTTGGTGAATAGTTTTGTTTAGGAAAATAATTTCCTTTCAGAAACTGTACCGGAAAAATGCAATATTCCAAAAAATGTACAAAGAAGCGGATGATAATTCTTTTGCCGAATAGTTTATTTTAGGTGATTAGTTTCCATTTAAAAAACAACAAATAGTTTTATGTTGGAAATCAGTTTCCTTTAAAAGCTTTTTGTTTTTTTATGTTAGGTGGATAGCTTCTTTTTGGATATACCTTCATTTAAGTTTATATAACACTAATGGTTTAAATTTAATATAGGCAATATAAATACCGTTTAAATTTAATATAGGCAAACATAAATACCATATGTTAAACAAAAGTAACATGCTAAATTTAGTACATTAGTGAATGTTTATATCAATAAATAAACTGCTTAGATCAATAAACCGAATAATGAAATAAGAATAAAAAATCAATCCAACTAAGGTACAAAATAAAAAAGATGTTGTCTTTTTGGTTAAAATAAAGATATGTTTGGGTTTGATTTAAAAATATAAATACACTATCATTTTTTTTTCAAAATCTATCTTACTATAACAAATATATGTAGAACCATATAAATCATCAAATAGGTATATTGTTATAAATAACATAAAAATATATTTTGTTACTGATGAATTATATATTTATACATGTTTTGATTTTGAATTTATGTTATAAAACAAATATATACATAACTATATGATTAAATAGACGATGCAAAGTTAAAATAGATAACCATTATTTTTTTAGTGAAGTGTTAGATATATATGAATTTTTATAAAATATCGAAATTTAATGTAACATAAATTCAAATATTGATTCTCATTTATTATTTAATATTAGCTAGATTCATATTTTGTTCTTTTTTGAATTTTAAAATTTCAAATAAAAACTCTTTGAATATAATTACTTGAAAGCATGTAAAATTGCAACAACTTTTGATTTCCTACTTTTCAAGTGCATAAAGCTTAAAATGTGTCTAAGTTGATGAAAGGTACACTTTACCCCTAAAGACATGACCCAAAAATTGACACAAAGTTATTGCCCCGGTACAAATAAACATCGAGCATTAAGGGTTTACACATAAGTTCCAAATATGACAATTTACATACAACATTGAAGGTACAAAAGAACAAAGCTGGTGCCCTTAAGTTCCAAATGTGACAATAAAGCCGCTTAGTAAGAGAGTCTCTCTTGACTAACATGCACCAGACAAAGGAAGGTAAACATTTTGTTATTAAAAGACAAACATTTCAACAAATATATATATATATATATATATATATATATATATATATATATATATATATATATATATATATATATATATATATGTATATATATAATCTTAATTTTTATTCTAGCACAAAAAGTGTTGATATATAAATAGTAACAAAAATATATTTACAGCTTTTGATACATAAATATTTTAAAACTTATTTGAGGTTGAAGAGTAGATAAAAATATCAAATAGTTGCATACATAAACACATGGCCACTCCGCTCATAACTACTAACACACAACAGCAGCATATAAAACAACCAAAAATGAAAAGAGATGGTAACAAAGTGCTTACCTCCAATTTGCCAATACCTACCATGAGAGCCTTCAAATTTTTTAACTTTAAGGCTGAAAATATTCTACAGCAGGAAAATGCAATATGTTTCCTTCTCGATCTCTCTGTCAATTCCAACCACCAAAAACATCCTTCAGTAACGGTTCCTAACCAGAATAAAGAAAATAAGTAAAAAAAGTTAAACATTTTGTGAATAGGGAATAGTGACGGTTTGTTATAACATAACTTTGAAAATGCCAAACTTTGTAATCTAGGGGGTATCTTACTTGAAAATCATAGAAAAAAAATGCACCAAGAGAGAATGTAGTTTTGGGAACAGACACCTAAATAGTTGTTCTCGCCAAAATGAGGAACCCCGGTATTATATAACTGCTAAATTTCTGTAAGTTTGCATCATCATTTCATGTAAAGGTTATTAAAAGTATGTTACCTAGAATAACAATTAGCTGAGAGGTTGAACACTTAACAAAGCATTACAAACCTGTATAACAAATAACTACTAAATTTGTGCAAGTCTGCATTATTCTAAATCAGGTGCTAAATTATAACATCAGAAATATAGAGCCAGTTACCAAAAGCCCTTGTTCTTATTTCGTGTCTCTTCATTAGCTTGACTTTTCTCCATTTTGAAACTTCTCTTTTAAGGTCAAGACCTAACTAAATAACATACACACATAAACAAAAATAAGAAGCATATAATGAAAAACTAATGATTTTAATGGTTGGAAATCATACAAGTGGTTCAAAGTGAGTGGTGTCTATGATCCACTTGTTCACATCTTTGATGTTTTCACTCCAATTCTTTTGACACCAGATCCACCTCCATCTATAAACACACTTATACATATCACATCCTAACTACCTGAATATGAGATCACCGACCTGAAATTGAAATCAAAACTAAAAATATCAAAATCATTTTCATGATGAAACATGATGAAAAACTAAGAATTAGAGAGACTAGGGTCAACAGGTTAAGATACGTTTAAACTTTGTGATGAAGCCATAACATGGGAATAACATAAAAGTTCTTCGTTCCGATAATGGTGGTGAATTTACCTCACAAAAATTTAATGAATTTTGTGAGTTTAATGGTATTCGTAGGGAATTTATAGCACCGCACACTCCAAAACAGAATGGAGTAGCAGAACGAAAAAACCGAACCATTGGTGACATGGCAAGAAGCATGATGGCAGCAAAAAATCTTCCAAAAAAATTCTGGGCTGAAGGCATTGCAGCTGCTGTATACATTTTGAACATCTCTCCCACAAAGATTGTTCTAAATCGAACTCCTTATGAAGCATGGAAAGGTAGAAAGCCGCAAGTAAGTCACTTAAAAATCTTTGGCTGCATTGGTTATGCATTAGTCACATCATCTCGCACCAAGCTTGATCAAAAGTCAGAAAAATGCATTTTCATTGGCTATTCTACTTCCTCAAAAGCATATAGGTTATTTAACCCGATTAATGGAAAAATTATTATAAGCAGGAATGTTGAATTTAATGAAGCAGAACAATGGAGTTGGAAGAATACAGAAACATCGGCCTCACCAGAATCTGTTCTTGTTACATTTGAGGTCAATAACTTCACAGATCCAGAAACAAGCAATTCTCAAAATGGAGATAATGTTACACCACCTTCAACTCCACCTTCTTCACCATCGGGATCTTCTTCACCTTCAAGCTTTTCATCTGAAAGTCCTCCAAAAAAGTTTCGATCACTGGAAGATATCTATGCCTCATGTAGCTTTGCATTATATGCATCTGATCCTGATCCTATCTCTTATGATGATGCAGCAGAGAAACAGGTGTGGCAAGATGCAATGAAAGATGAGATTGCGGCTATTAGAAAGAATAAGACTTGGGATTTGGTTGATTTGCCCAAAGATAAAAATGCCATAGGTCTCAAATGGGTGTACCGTACAAAATACAATGCTGATGGTACAATCCAGAAGCATAAAGCTCGTTTGGTTGTGAAAGGGTATGCTCAACAACATAGAGTCGATTACGAAGAAACCTTTTCTTCGGTTGCTCGGTTTGAAATGGTTAGAATTTTTCTTTCCTTAGCCGCACAATTAAAATGGAAAGTGTACCAATTTGATGTTAAATTGGCGTTTCTAAATGGAGAGCTAGAAGAAGAAGTGTACTGTCTCTCAACCAGAAGGATTTTCATGCGATGATGATAGCAAAGTGTACATTTTGAAAAAAGCCTTATACGGGATTAAGCAAGCCCCCCGAGCGTGGTACAACAAGATAGATTTGTACTTTTAAGAAAACGGATTTGATAGAAGTAAAAGTGAGCCTACTCTCTATGTGAAAAAGCAAGGTAAACCTGATTTTGTAGTTGTCTGCATCTATGTAGATGACATTATTTATATGGGGTCGTATGAATCTATTATTGCTGAGTTCAAATATTCGATGATTAAAAAATTTGAGATGTCAGCTATGGGCTTGTTACGTTACTTTCTTGACCCGGAGGTGAACCAGTGTGATGATGGAATTTTTATTTGTCAAAAAAAGTATGCTACTGACTTGCTTAAATGATTCAGTATGTTGAATGCAAATCCGTGTTTAACACCAATGGATATGAATGAATCGCTTGTTGCAAATGATGGCACAAAGTTGGCAAATGTGAAACACTTCAAGAGTATAGTTGGAGGCTTGAACTACCTAACTCACACCAGACCTGATATTGCATTTCCAGTTAGCAAAGTTTCAAGATTTATGCATAGTCCTTCAGTTCATCATCTAGGAGCAGCAAAGAGGATTCTTTGCTATATAGCTAGAACGGTTGAGTTTGGGATTTGGTACTCAAATGTACCTAAACCAAAATTATATAGGTTTACTGACAGTGATTGGGGTGGCTGTTTGGATGATCGAAGGAGCACCTCTAGTTATGTTTTTCCTCTTGGTTCAGGTGCTGTTTCATCGAGCTCAAAAAAGCAAGATATTGTAACACTATCCTCATCAGAAGCGGAGTACATTGCAACAACATCATCAGCTTGTCATGCAGTGTGGTTAAGAAGGATACTTGCTGATCTTCTCCAAAAGCAAGTTGGTCCAACAGAAATCTTTTGTGACAATCAAGCAGCAATTGCAATGACAAAGAATCCATCCTTCCACAGCAGGACAAAACACATAGACATCCGTTATCATTTTATTCGTGATTTAGTTGCTGAAAAAGAAATCATTTTGAAGCATTGTGGAACTAACGAGCAATTTGCAGATGTGCTTACAAAGTCTCTTCCAAGTGTCAAGCATAATTTCTTCAGGTTTTGTTTGGGAGTAACAAGTTTTGAAGCAAGGGGGTGTGTTGAATAATGGTGCTCAAAACTTCCAGTAGCTTCTGTCCCACTACTTAGCATTTAAGATTTCAGTTTTGTTTTTGGTAGCTGTTACTTAATTTCAAATAAGTGGTCCATGATTACCCATAAATTAGTATTAGCGGTTTCTTATTTCTAGCTTTGTCAGTTTATTTATTTTTTTTTTTTGGTATTTGTATGGCTGTGTACTTAATCAAATGTGGGCAGAATATTGAATAAGAGATCTTTTCACAGCAAATTGTTCTTGAGTTTTTTTTCTGTTCTCCCTGTTCTGTATCAGAATTTCTTGTTTAAGTCTTTCTTTCTTCCAACAACAACATCTAGAATATTGTTTTCCTTTGATGAGTGACTCCACTCATTCAGTTCACGGGATGATGAACACACAAACATACACAATTATATTAAATGTGATTTACATTGGTTGCAAAGGTTTTAATTATGATTATTTGTTCTTAATACATGAGAGTAGATTTGGAGGTAGATCAAGAAGAACCATCTCAAGAATTACCTGGAACCATTTTACAAAATACTAAATTACTTCCTTCAAATGAAAAAGGAAAGAAGGGCCAAAAATGTTGGCGAGGAAGTATAACGAAGAGAAGGTAAAGATGGTGGTGGCAGATGTCGGTTAATCGAATCCATCTCCATCTAATTTAATAAATTATGGGTCAAAACATAGGTTCATCATATCCCTCTCCATCTGATTAGAGGAAAACACGGGTGAAATCAAATTTGAGAAAGGGCAAGGGAAATCAAGATGGGAATTAAAAGGAACAAAAAAAAACCTGAAGACATCTATGGTTTTAGGTGTTGGTGTCATGTGGCTACTAAAACTCCAAAAGTTCAAAAAAAAAAACCCATATTAAATCACAATAAGAAATCAAGAACATGCTCATAAATGAAGAACCTGAAATTGAAAAAAAAACTAAAGAAAAAAGAAATCATAGATCTACGACATTGATATACATATTATTACAGAGAAAGGAAGAGGGATAGCGGGTGAGAAACCTTGCTCGTGACCTTATGTTTTAAGAGAGATGGAGGAAAAGAGAAAAAGAAATGACCAAGACGAGTTGTGTGCTTGTCTATGATTGGAGCTCCAGCGGCGGTCGATGGAGGTGATGGTTACGAGAGTTTCAATGAAGGTGGATGCGATGTTTTCAAGTATTCTATAGGTGGCTGATGGTAGGGGTGCAAACAAGCTACTCGTGAGATAATCGGGATCGGATCGTTAAAAGCTCGACTCGAAACCGATTTTAATCAAGCCTGATCCGAGCTCGAGCTTAATATTAACCTCGTTTATAAAACGAGCTCGAGCTTGAGCATATGTCATTAAGTTCGATTAGGCTCGCGAGCCTAAACAAGCCTTTATATGAATAACGTATTATTATTTATATATATTAAAATAAAAACATATTCGGGGAATTATAGATTTAAGATATTGGTAAACGAGCTTCTTAACGAGCTTGAGCCGAGCTTAAGCTTATTTAGGCATGTCAGATAAAAAAGAAGTCGAGCCCGAGCTGAGCTTGTATAATTATTTATGAGCTCGAGCCGAGCTCAGTAGAAGAAAGTTCGAATCGAGCCGAGCTCGATCTCGAGCTTCATATAAATTAAACAAGCCCGAGCCGAGCCTGGCTAGGCTCGGGCTCGGCTCGGCTCGTTTGCACCCTAGCTGATGGAGGTGTCAAAGGTGGTGAGTTTGCATCCCTAGCTGATGGAGGTGTCAAAGGTGGTGAGAGGCAACAACATTTATGGTGAAGATTGACTTTAGGTTTGTGAGTTGGTGGGCAAAGCTAGGGCTTGGATAATATTTACAATCGTTCAAATATAATCTGGGGGAGGATCATAAAGAAGAAAATTGTAATTCTTCCAATTTGAATGAGTCTTCATACAATATGAACACAGAATCGTTTAGTTTTAGCAAAAAAAATAGGATTTGCTTATATCGGGAAAGACCGGGAGTAGCTTAGTCAATATGCGCTGATTCGATCCTGAAAGTAGGGGATACTAATTCAAAGGTGTGTTAAATATTTGTACATAACATTATTAGTTGTATGGTTTTAATTTTGATGTTGATTATTTGTATTATTAGCTTAATGGTTTGGACGTCTTAAATCTATTTTTAGAAATAATAAGGTTTATATAATATATATATATATATATATATATATATATATATATATATATATATATATATATATATATATATAGACACACACACACACATGGGAGCATTCAATAGAGAACATTTTTTATCACAAGAATATTTGAGAACAAATTTGGACCACACAATATTTTAAATAAAATTATAAAATAATATTTATATAAATCAACAAATAGTTAAAAACACATTAACCAACATAACCCACCACCCATCACCACCACCTACAACCTACTAACCACCAACCACCACCATCCACCCACCAACCACTACTACCCACCACTCACGACCACCCTCCACCGCCATCCTCCACCCATCAACACTACCAACTACCCATCATAAAAACCTGCAACCCACTACCACCCGCCACCACCACCCCCATAACCACCAATACCCACCACTACCACCCACCACCCATCACCACCACCCGCCTTCCCCACCCATACCATCACTGTTCACCCACCCTCCACCACCCATCATCCACCACCCACCTCCACCATCCACCACCCACCACTATCACCACCACCTGCCACCACCACCGACTACCACCCACACCCCTATACATCATCATGACCACTCCTCACCACCAACTACTACCAATCACTACCCCCACCACCACCCACCAACATCATCACCACTTACCACCATCACCACCCACTACCTACCACTTACCACCTACCACCACCAAAATCACCACATACAACCACCACTCTGTTGGGTTTTAGTATAATACAACATCCTATGGTGCACATACAACCCTAGATACCTTGGATCTATGTTTTCACTAATTATACATGCAAAGGTGTTTCCAAGGTATTAAGCCTATAACTAGCATACAAAGATGTAAACTACACAAGATACTAGTTAGTGTAACATACCTTTATATATGGCTGGAAGTCTTGATGCATTTGGCCTTAAGAGCTTAACCCCAATAGTGTGGAAGCCTCAAATGAAGTCATAACACATCAAGGACAAAGGTATGACTTGAGAGATAATCTCCATGCACTCTAAAACCTTCATGAACTCCGAGAACACGCACACACACTAGGGTTGGTAGTTTTAGGTCATCATATATGTATTTATATGTGTTGAATTCTAAGAGTCATGGGTATAAACCAAACCCATACCCATGGATTTTATGATCCGTGATTCATATGGCCCAACTATTTATGTGTCCATACATAAACTTGGTTCAACATGGATCATGAGCCCAACACATATAAATATAACTAATTACCATAATTAGTCCCCATAGATTTAATTAGCATCTTTTGATCACTAAATTAATTCCAAATTAATTCTTGATCAACACTAATTAAAACATAAGATTTCATATTAATATATTAGAACTTATAATATATTAATAAATCATATACAACCTCTTTTCTCAAAAGTCCATCCTAACAAATTGTCCTGATGATATGCAACCCAAATGGACCATGCTACTCTCGGGTCGAATACATACCGATAATAATTATGGGCTTAGACATCTAATCCAACAGTCTCCCACTTGGATAAGTCTATAACTATTATTACGTATGACTCCAAGATCCCGACTAGCAATCGTAGCTCTGAAAAGCTGCTGTCGAACTCTGACCAAGTCAATGACATGTCCATTAGATAAGGGATCATATATTCCTCCATTCTAGATATCATATGGAATGAGAAATGGATTATAATCATTCTTTCTGTCCATTTGTTGTTTCCCGATTTCCGATTTATGATGACTGACTAATTAAACAAATCAAATCAGTCTAGGCCCGACTGAGAACTTGTGTTTGTCATCACTAAATCATCGAGGGGCCCACAGATATTGCTTTTATCCCTCCAAGGTTAAAAGGAATAAATAAACTTCGACTCATATGGTTGTTCTACTACTTTTTGAATCATACACAAATGCATATTTTATAACATCAAGTTACAGATGCGTTTTCGTACAATCAATGTACAACCAACTCATAGTCAACAACTTACATCTCTAGGTTTGAAGAATATAAGATATTATCGTCTCATGATCACTCGTGATAAAATCCATGAAGTGAGTCAAATGAGGGTGGGTTTAGTCCAATAGTCAGAACTTAAGAGCACTCATGAATGTTGTAGCAACTCTTTGATATGTCCAACACCTTAGCCATCTACAACCAACTTCATGACAGTCTTGATTCATACCTACTTCCAACATATGACCGATTGTGGAGAATTTGAATAACATAGTCATTTGGAAAGAATAACCTAGCCATTATGGAAGTCAAAACATGCAAAATGAAACACAAGAATAATACTAATCACTCAATGGTCCCAAGCACCTTTGAGAGTAAATAAAACACCTTTAATTTAAACACCATATTGATTACTCATTATTCATTGTATAATGTTTCAAATAATCAACTTTATACTTGAATCAAAACACTATTCATGCCATGCTCCAAGCATGCACACTATGTTTGTCTATGATCCTTACTATGTGAAATAGACTAATTGAACATGATTCTAATGATGCTCATTTCACAATCCCAAATCCTTATTGTAAATGTAAGAATTCCAAATTCCTGCCACTTACCGAAATTTGTTAGATTCTAAACTTATATGCATTGATCCTCTTGTAATGACTATGCACAAAGTCACAAAGACTTGCCAACAAACATTACAGAGTATTCCAATGGAGAGCAATTCCATGGAAATGAAGTCCCAAATTCAAAGTACATTGCTTTGAACATCCTTCTTGCATTAAGTTTTCTAATCTTCAGATTTAATGGATAATTTCCACCTATGGAAACATTTGCATATTCCCATTTTGACTATCACTTCTGAAAAAGAGTTGCCTTTTTTCAGAATATGTCAATATGGTCCTTTCCAAAAATTTAACACTATACTTCCAATTGTCCATGAGCAACCAATATTTGGAAACCTTAGATTGTCCTCGACAGCTGCTTAATAATTTTAGTCATATCCAATTCTAGATCTTTTCCCCTCTTAATGCCTTAGGCATTCAAAAAATTTAGAAAGGATAAATATTGTAGCACATGTAATCGATCCTATATCCGAAGCATATGAGACACAATTCATGATGTCTCACATAAAGACGTGATCATAGACCAGTCTTTTGCTACAATATTTTTTATTTTCCATGTTTTCAAAATTTGACTATGAAGAGGGATGCCGTAATCATAATCGAATTTTGAGAACACAATATATATAGAATTTCCTTATGTTGAACCATTCCAACATAAAACTCATATATATATATATATATATATATATATATATATATATATATATATATATCCTTGACTAAAGATGATCAAAATCTCAATCTAAGCTTTTAGAATTGAAATGAAGTATAATTTCCTCTCCCTTAATTATAGCAAACCAACTTTTCCCAATTGAAACCTTTTTGTTTTCTATAATTAACACTTAACATAATAATCATGCTCCCACTTACATGAAAATTATTAGCATAACACTTATGCTCCCAATAGCTTTGACATGTATCCAGAAATCAATACTTTATTGACTTTCTTACCAAAGTTTAGATTTCTGATACAAGATGCTTTGATAAAACTTTATCAAAATCATACACTTTTCCTTAGACAGCTCATATGAGTGTGTAAACAATTTTTAGAACTATGAAAAGGGATGCTGTAATCATTGCCATTTCTCACAAGTCCATGTTAGTGTGCCGGTTAACCACACATGCTCCACTAACGACTTTGAGAATGCAAATATCACAATTACTATCTACCTAAAATCTACTTAGTGAAAGCGTTTCCTCACCATCATTTTCATGAATCGAAGAGAAACCTTATGACACTTAGCTGTTTTTTTATGGTGTATGTGTTCCTATCCATTTGAATTTGTTATAACCACAAGGGAAGGTTAGTGACAAATCCAAACTCATATGGACCGAACTTGTGCAATCTTAACATCTGGCCACTTGGCAGCACAATGGCCTACCATTGCTTCCCAGTTGTTATGAAAACAATTGAAAACTCACAGAACTCACATTCATAGTCAACTTTAACTGGAATGAGCACAGAAATAAGAATATGTTAACACGATAGGTTATAAGCCTCAAGTCGTGTGCTAGTGATAAACAATAGGTTTCACCCTTGATTAGTTTTTGAAACTTTCAAGACCTTTAAGACTCCCACTGTCCTCTTGACATATAAGATTCTCTTGTCAAGAACCATTCCTTGACAAACAAATATTCAAGAGTAAGTGCAGATTCTTATCAAGAAAAACACTTCACACAATTGGTCTTAGTTGGTGTTTGTCTTATCCAACTCATCACAACTTGCCAATTTCAAATTTATAATAATAAAAACCATCTCATTCTACATTTGACAAGTGTTTTAAACCTTTCTTAAGATTTTGTCACTCAAATTACAATCTTGGAGTATTACTCTATGACTCAGTTTTGGAACGAAGTATGATTCATCTTTTGATTTAACCATTTCAACAATTCATGATTCCTCTTCTTAGTCAAACAAATTCACTAAGATGCCCTTAGATAATCAATTGTGATATGATTTCATAATCACTAAGATAATCATAAAACAAGATACTCAAGTACTCTCCCATCTTTTCAGATTGGAGAAACTTTTATCTTTCTGCCTAATTTGATTCTTCTCATCCGTTCTGCCTTTTATTGAAACTTTTCCAATGTTTTAGAATTACACTTAAAGTTGTAAGCATAACCATATTTACTAAACTTTAGTAAATCATGAAAAATAGTCTTATCATTCTCTATGGTGGACCTGACCAGATCACACTCAAGTGTTCTTAATCCCCTAATCCTTCACTTGACTCACATATACATGTGCTCAAGGAATTAGTCTTAATTTTCCAAAGATGAAAATTCTCATTCATCATACAATACAAGTTGCATGATTCCAAGTTTCTATCCAACTGAAATTTGGGTGATGGGAATATTTCCTTATTTGGTAAATTATGACACTACCACAAACGAAAGAATCAAATATGTTTTTCCAATATTGCTATCAATGGAATCATATAAACAAAAAAATTTTTTCTTCCACAAATGCCATTGTAAGGATATTTAAAATAAGTAAAATTAAAAATTTTTTCTTTTATTTTAAAACTTGCGGAAAAACTTATCCTTACAATGAAAATGCATATGAAAACATGTTGTTATTAATTCCTAAGCAATCTCTCGCAACTCTTAAGCAAAAAAGCAAAATTCTGATCACCGAACCATGCGATCGAAATCCATCTTCGCGATCAGAATCAGCAAATTTTCCCTTTAAGCTTCCTCTATTCTTTGATTCTTAAAACATCAACATGTGTCTTAGTCACATCATGTAATAAGAATCTCATAATAGTAACTTAATAGAGTTAGATAGCGGACTTCACCCGAAGAAGAGTCAAACCTTTTTTACTTTACCAACCTTATGATCTTTTAGGTAAACAGGACAGCTTCGCAACCAATGCCCTTTACTTTGGCAATAGAAACATATGGACTCTTTGGGAATGGTACACGGGATTATCTCAGACTTAGCCTTTCTCTTTACCATTTGGTCAACCGATTTGACTATGGCCGATCCCTTTCCATTGGGAAGAGAAAGCTTTTCTGGATTTCCAACGTTACCATTGTCAATGTCCATGGAAGTTTGGGAAGTCGATCTTCAAATCAAATTTGCTTTACTGATGCTCCAAATCATTGCTGATTCAGCAGCATCAAGCAAATAGATAAGATCATTAAGGGTCATGTCATGGTCCGTCACATAGTAGTCCTAAAGGAACTCACTATGTGACTTAGAAAGTGACTGAAGAACCCATTCAACAACCAACTTCCTCAAGTCCTTGACACCCGACTCTCCCGACTTGTCAATAAGTGACTTCATCTTCAAGATGTGAGCATTCATAGACTTTGCTTACCAATAGGGCTTGAGTGACCTTGAACTATTCAAGAACTTGTGGGTTAGGGAGAATAATTGGAGGAGATGGAGAAAGCTTGTTCCAAGAGATTTGGGAAGATCATAGTTGTTTGAACCAGACATCTACAATGGGAGATATTCAAGTTAGTTGATTTAGGTCCTTATTATAACACCCAATATGAAATACTAAGGCTAGGACCCAACACAATATTTTATAACTTGGAAGAGGGATGCCGTAATCCAAGCTATAAAATATTTGAAGGTAGGCAAATGACGATTCACCAATTTCCACCATGAAAAACGAAATAGGTATTAGGTTTTAATTGTTTTGAAACTCCTAGATGTGACTGGGATGCCGAGGATCACAAAACAAGGTGTGAATAACTATGCAAATTAACTTGGTACCCTTAAGTTTATCACCTAATCGATGTGCCAGTTAACCACACGCGCTCCACCGATCCATGATAAACATTAAGTTACCCTTCACCACTCTTACTAGTCCATGTTAGTATACCGATTAACCACACACGCTCCACTAATGACTTGTTAAGGTACAAAGTGTAAATTTCATGGGTTAGCACCAAATTCACATTTTCCTAAAGTAACTAAGATTGGGAATTTATAAAACATTTAGTTACTTTATAATAATCATTATACTTTTAATGAGAATTAAAGTCATTGTCCTACCTGTTCGGATAATAACCCTCCACCAGTCAAGGAAGTGGTGGGTGAGAGTGGACACCCATCAAACTGCCATTTTATAGACAATAACCTTATACCCCCTTATAGACCGGCTTCGTGAATGAGGGCCTACTAACGGTAAGACAACTTTGTTCTTATACATACATATATATATATATATATATATATACACACACACACACATATATATATATATATATATATATATATATATATATGTAGAAACATATTAACCATTAATATTATAATAGTATAAGGGTTGAATTTTAAACTATAAAATTCTAAGGGTCTAACCTAGAATTAAAGTGTACATGGGGGTAACTTTACAAATTCCAAAACTTGAGGGCAAGTTTTGAACAATTAAAAAAAATTTCAATTCCATAACATATCAGTTTAATGAAGGACTTAAAAAACTTTGAATGAAGAGACTCTTGAACATCCATAACTTGAGGACAAGTTATGGAGTTCATAAAACAATTTATGACAAAAGAACTCTTCCAATGTGTAACCTATGGATTTTAATGAAAACTTTAACACAAAACTTTTGGTTTTCCATAACTTGAGGACAAGTTATGGAATCCACCAGAAACACATTAAGATCATCAATTCAACTAACAATCATGTCAAGAAAACTATGATCTAGATTAAACTCATATGAGCAAGATAATTCATGTCAACCAACTTTCATGTAATTAGCCTAACCATTAAATTAATACAAAACATGAATTTTATGACAATTATCTTTTGAATTGGATTAGAATGATCATTACCACATCAAAAACATGTTTATAAGTTCAAAAACAGCTTAGGGTAATGATTCTAGTCCAATTCCAACCTTAAAAGTCGAAAATATGTTGTCTGGGGGTCCAATTCGTCGAGTGCATGAACCAACTCGACGAGTTGGATGATTTTGTTCATGGACTCAGCGAGTCCATCAGTGGACTCCGCGAGTCCAGTGCCCAAAAAGCCAGAATTTTCAATTTTTAAGCTATTTCATCAAGTATAACATGTAAACAACCCATGGCTCTTATACCACTGTTGGGTTTTAGTATAATACAACATCCTATGGTGCACATACAATCCTAAATACCTTGGATCTATGTTTTCACTAATTATACATGCATAGGTGTTTCCAAGGTATTAAGCCTATAACTAGCATACAAAGATGTAAACTACAAAGGATACTAGTTAGTGTAACATACCTTTTCAAATGGATGGAAGTCTTGATGGATTTGGCCTTAAGAGCTTAGCCCCAATATTGTGGAAGCCTCAAATGAAGTCACAACACATCAAGGACAAAGGTGGGACTTGAGAGAGAATCTCCATGCACTCTAAAACCTTCATGAACTCCAAGAACATGCACACACTAGGGTTGGCGGTTTTAGGTCATCATAATTATATTTATATGTGTTGGTTCATGATCCATGTTGGACCAAGTTTATGTATAGATACATAAAGAGTTGGGCCATATAAATCATGGATCATAAAACCCATACCCATGGGTTTTATGATCCAAGATTCATATGGCCCAACTCTTTATGTATCCATACATAAACTTGGTCCAATATGGATCATGAGCCCAACACATATAAATATGACTAATTACCATAATTAGTCCCCATAGATTTAATTAGTATCTTTTGGTCACTAAAATAATTCCAAATTAATTCTTGATCAACACTAATGAAAATATATGATTTCATATTAATATATTAGAACTTATAATATATTAATAAATCATATACAACCTCTTCTCTCAAAAGTCCATCATAACAAATTGTCCTGATGATATGCAACCCAAATGGACCATGCTACTCTCGGGTCGAATACATACTGATAATAGTTATGGGCTTATACGTCTAATCCAACACACTCAACATCACCCACCCATCAACACCACCACCACTGATCCACATATGACATGTTACCCCCACTACCCTTCACCACTTATGATCTATAAATACAAGATTGTTTTTTTCCATATAAATCATATGTGATTAGATACATATAATCACATGTGGTTAGATGTATTTAATCACATATGATTATAGTTGACAAAGAACAATTAATGAATCAAGAAAGTGATAATGAATCTTGTCTATACAAATCATATGTGATTCAATAGTTATTCTTGCATATATAAAAAAAATATAATCACATAAATCATATGTGATTATATGTATTTAATCACATAAAACATATTTGATTAAATATATATAATCACATGTGATTATATATATATATATATATATATATATATATATATATATATAATCACGTATTATTTATATAGACAAGATTCGTTTTCGAATTTTCGCTTCAATAATTTTCTCATGTATTTTAATCACATGTGATTATATACATTTAATTACATATGATTAATATGGACACAGAACAAATTTTGAATCAAGAAGGAAAAAACAAATCTTGCGCTCATAAACCATATGTCGTTTGATACATATAAACATATGTGATTAAATGCACGAGAAGAAAATATTGTATGAAAAACGCAAAATGAGTAAATTGAGAAAAAAAAATTTGTTTATCCAATAATTTGAGCACTGCAATAATATGTTAAGAATAAATTGAGGAATTAAGGATAGATTACATATACCAGTATCGATCCATACCTGCCAAAGAACAACATGATTGGTACCTTATCCCCCATGTGACAACCCAAACTTATTGCCGTTACATAATCCCGTCTTCACTAACGGAATTCGTCATTATATATTATTTTCCGTAATATTTGGGGTCGTCAATAAATAAATGTCTATTCATTTATATTTCTTGATATTATCATAAGTAATTATAACTTGTAAGTGTTAACCCCGTTTAACTAAATAGAGTTATATTACTTTTCAACCACTTCACCCGGGTAAAAAGTTTTAACCCCGTTAAACTTTAGCATCGGATAGCCGTGTACCGGGTGCAATACCCGAGACATATATGAAGCAAATGAACACCACTTTAAACCCTTTTACCACTCATTCACACTCTCTCACTACTTTCTCTCTCTAGACCCGAACTCGACTCCAAAACCGCGAATTCCGACCTCCAAATGTAAGGGTTTCTTCCCTATCTTATTCTAAACATATTCCATTGCATTTAAAGGTCAAAAATCATTAGATTTAGTGGACTAAAGGGAGTTTACAGCCTAGGAAGCCCCTTAGGCCGTAAACACCCAAAACTAAGCGAAATGTTCCATTTTCCTTTCCTTTAAGCTTGGATATTAATTAAGGAAATAGCCTAGATGAGTTTGGACATAAAAAAACCAGTTTTTAGGACCTAAAAGGGAGTTTACGGCCCAAGCTTGTGCTTAGGCTGTAAACACCAAATTTCTATGCTAAATAGCCCCAAAAACTCATCTAAGGCATGTTGGAATTAAGATATGACCTTAGGAAATGCTTAAGGCCATTAAGCAACGCATTTTAGAGCCAAAAAGGGGAGTTTACAGCCAAGACTATGCTTGGGCCGTAAACACCAAAGTTCCATGCCAAAATGTCCCAAAAACCCACCTAAGGCCTTCTAGAATTTAGTTATGAATTAAGGGGATGCTTAGGACCATTTAACAACTCATTTTGAGGGACAAAATGGAGTTTACGGCCCAAGCACAAGCTAGGACCGTAAACTCCCCAAAACATCATCAAATGAAGGTTTTAACCCTTCAAATTGGTCCTAGGCATTTACTAATAAATTATGGGATGGATTAAAGGCCTTATCTTGCATTTTGGGTGAAGGACAAGAGTTTACGGCCAAGCCTTGGGGCTTACGGCCGTAAAATCCCAAGGAGTGGCCTTTGGGCCGTAAACTCCAAGAGAGTGAACTCTTGGACTCCCCCGTAAACCCCTCTTGGCCTTGTACCACTCCTGGGAACCCCTTCTAAGCCCTACAACCCCGAATCAATGCTAGAATGCCTAAATACTTTAATGAAAAGCATAAAATGATTAATTTCTTGTAAAATACATATTGCATATGACATTAGGGTCCTAAAAGGTTCACAAGTCGTTATTTGGTACAAAATGCTCAACCGACACTTCCACCCAATTTACCCGATTCACCCGATTTACGCGGTTTCAGGTGAGTTCATACCCCTTTAATGAACCTTTCAATCGTTTTTATATGTTTTAGGGGGGGGGGGATACAAGTCAATTATACATGTTTATGGAAATTAATCACATGTGATTCACTATCCGTAGTTCAAATGACATGTGATTTACCATTATGTTTTATAAAAGGATTTTCGTTTTCAAAACTGTTTCGGATAAATAAACTATTTTCTATATGTTCCTTTTGACAAGAATTTTTATTAAATAAATTCCTTATAAAATGTAACCACACTAATATATTTATATAAGTAAGACTTGAAAGACTTAGGACCGATAGCTCGCCTTATTTCATGTTCTTGTTTGATTGTGGGCTTAGGGTAGTTGTTATCCGTCCGACCGTCATTGATTTCTTAGTTATATATCATATATATTAGTGTTGGATACGAGTATTTTCAAGTCATTCAATGTTTAAACCACTAAATTGACAAGAACCATACACACTAAGTTAACTATAATAGGTATAGTTAAGGCCACTAATGCTTACTATAGCTACTACTCTACACTCTATAATACACCCTAATACGATGCTATACACTATTAAGAGAACACACTACGAGTTATACAAAAGACTACTACACTATAATACAAGAGAAAGCACTAATCAGGAGATAACACACTAACTCACTACGAGATACTCTATTCGCTACGCACTACGCCCAGAGTTTTCCGACAGGAAGACGACGCTATATGTATAGATCTATACAGGGCAGACACTATTACATCCCGACTGTTAACTTCAGTCCGAGCCGTACAGGTCCAGGGATGCCACTACATCACTACACTGTGCATGACCGGGAAGGTCATGGGGTCCTCTATTACTCACACTATTGGTAACATACAAGAAATACATTATAACCGCACTAAAATACTAAACTAAAGGTTAAGTTAATATCCCGAAGTAATCAAGTATCTAACACTAAAGGAAGTCTGTACCACTATTATTGACTTCAGGCATAACCTACCATATTACATTCCTTATTGGAGATTCACTATTATATTTTTACTATAAATGGTTTTCAAAGATGAAAATTACATGTTTCTTAAAGGTTTGCACTTACAATGTATTTCTGGAAAATATAGGATTTTCTAGGTTTTTCTACTACTTATGACTGTAAATTGCAGTTTTTCATACTATCGGTTTTAATGCTTTTTATACAAAAACTCACACTAAACTCTTATGAACTCACCAACTTTATGCTGATATTCGTTTTCAAAATAACTTGTATCCTCAGGTCAGAGGTAGACAGGTACAGGTGCAGCATTTTGGAGAAGGTGGAGCATACAAGATCCATCTCTTATTTTTGTATTACTTTTGTTGTTGTTAAACCTTACAAAACACACTTGTACTTAAACTCACTATGTAATGCAATGGTTGTATGTTTCTTGTTTTTACTATTATGCAATTGTGATGATACTGTACATGATGTCCTCCACCCCGAAATGTATTCATCCATTATCGGTTTTGGGGTGTGACACCCCAACTCTTCCACTTCGAGCTTCAATGATTCAATTGTTGTCCTCTGAGCATCCGTAAACCTAACAACCACCGCTTTCGACACCTCTAGATCCACCATTTCACTATCCACAAAATTGAATCTCCGCCCGCTTTGATGATGGGTATAGTGATATAGATTGACCATGCTGATTTTCATTCAGCAAATCGATGGTCTAATACTTGTAATAAAAAGTTGTTAACAATCTTGGAATGAATTCCTTTCATCACCTATGAGAAATATTTAAAAATTTGATCCAAACTCGGAGATGAGAGACTCGATGCGGCGATGACCGGTTAAACTAGATCTGGTGGCGATAAGCAAATCAGAGAAGCAGGAAGAGATGAAGGTAGCTAAAGAGGCGGTTTTCAACTTAGGGACGAGTGTAGGCAGTCCGGTGGTTATGAGATTCCTGCGGTGGTCTGGTGTTTTGAGTGATTCTGATGGTTATTAGGTGGCGTAGGTCTGAAAGTGTCAATGGTAGGGATCGGTGTGGATAGATGGAGAGTGCAGTTAATTATATTAATATATTTTTTTGATTTTAATTAAGAAAATTTAGTGGTTGAAATTTGTTCTCAAAAAAGAATTGTTCTCATTTTAATCTCTCTCTCTCTCTCTCTCTCTCTCTATATATATATATATATATATATATATATATATATATATATATATATATGGGAGGGTTCAATTGAGAAAAAAAACTTTAGAACGAGGGAATGAATCTAGACCACTCATTTCGAATATGCCGCTTAAGCACTCCAACATACTGCGTCGACGAAACAGATCATATTCATTTAAGAATACGTATGAACAAGTGCATTCAAATATGAAAACGTATATTCATATATGCATAAGTATAATGGAAGTGATTATTTATATATGAATATGGCAGCGATGGGTGATGGCGACGGTGATGGTTGTTGGTGGTGGTTGGTTGTGGAGGTGGCGGTGGTGGTTGGTGGCGGCGACGGTGGTGGTTGGTAGCGTAGGGGAGGTGGTGTATTTATATATGAATACACATATATTTATATTCATATATGAATATTACTCATCTTTCGTCGACCAGGTATGATGGAGCGTTCTGCGGAAAAAGTAAATGATTGGCTGAGAATGATTCCCCAATTCTCAACATTTTTAATTTTATCAATTGAATTTACCTCTCTCTCTTTCTCTCTCTCTCTCTCTCTCTCTATATATATATATATATATATATATATATATATATATATATGTATAAGCAAGAACTTTAAGAACCCTTATGTTATCTTATATAGGTAATAGATCAAATTAGAACCCCTAAATGTTAAGAGCTCTAAGAACCATTATGTTACTTTATAATTAAGGGTATACTTGTCAATTTAAAATCTTTGGATTATTTTTTTAAGATTTATTAAATGACTAAAATCAATAAGGACATGATGGTTATTTTGAAAATTTTAACATCACAATCCTAACCTAAGACTAGAAAGCAAAATCTGATCATTTTTTTCTTACATTCAAAATGTCACACCCACCTTATAGAACTCAAACACAAACCCTCCCACTATCATCACCAACCACCACTTACCATCGACGTCGCCATAAATCGTCACTGTCGTAGAATGCCATCATCGTCGTAGATCGCTACAATCTCATTATCTTCGATTTTTGGTGAAGTAACACCATATTACCGTCAGAGCTGATGTGTTTAACACACTTCAGGTCTATATTTGCAACAAATCACCATATCATATCAGCTTCACCACCTCCTCCTTTTTTACCGGCAAGGCTAGATCTACCATCACCCCTGACTACTATCGTCACTGCTACCAACGCCTAAGTCACGAGCTTTCAAGTCGATGCCAACTAATACCCTCTCGTCGAACGCAAGTATCACCACCGATGCCTACCTCTATACCTTTATATGTGTGCTCGTCTCCTACCTCCGACCTCTGACCTCCAATTTGTATTTGTCTCCGACCCCGGCCCTCAACCTCGCCAAAGCACCAGAAGGCACGTCGTTCACTATTTTATTTGGTTTTCTAACATTGACGACCAATTTTCTCTAGCGAGGATCCACTGCCTACTTCTAAATCTGCTTCTAGTTCCTGGAGATCTACATTCAGTTTCTCTATATCTATTTTGTCTCTAACCATATCCAGCTACCTTGTTCATCTCCGACCACCAAGGGCCCTTTGTTTGTGACAACATATGGTAAGATTGATGCTTATCTCACTGTATTCTTCGATGCATGTGCTCTCAACTTCTCATCTTCTTTTGATATGAAATTATGTCATTTATGACAAGCATTTTGTAGATCTAGTGGAGTTTCACTCAAATTGAGGTAATTAACTGTTTGTGTTTTAATGCATATTTTGAACACATAATTATGTTTTTGATGTACCAGTGGTTCTATATATTAGGATATGGCTTTACCAAAATGATAGTTTTTTCTTCATGGATTTGTGTCGATATGTTTGATTTTTATGAATTGATTGTAGTTTCTTCAAATTTGTGTGTTTATGATTGTATCTGTAACAATATATTGTTAAAATGATTTTTATGTTGCATGAGTCATACAATAGCATGTACACAATTTGATGATTTGTTTCGATGAAATACATCAGTTTTAACTTGTTATTATTTTTTTGGATATATATATATATATATATATATATATATATATATATATATATATATATATATATATAGACACACACACACACACACTCACACACACTATATTATTAAACATATTAGTTATATCTTGAATTTTAAGAGGTATAAGATACAAAACTTTTTGTACAAATCAATTATGCATAACAAAATCTTTAATACTTGCCAAAAATTTGAAGACTTGAACTAAGGAAAATTATTAAAAATTTAATCTGTAGCAAAATGACAATTTTAAAATATTAAATTCATCTATATAAATTAATTTATATTTCTTAAACTAGATGTACATAATAATTAATTTACATCAAATGTATAAACAAACCATATAAATATAAGTTCTAAGATAAATATTTTAACTAAAAGTGGTACTTTTTTATTATATAACAACTAATAGTACAATCTAATAATTATTTCACCATAAGAAAATTATTTGCCAAAATAGTTATTTATCACCACTACTTTTTGCGGGCACACATCTATTGTGTGTGTGTGTATATATATATATATATATATATATATATATATATATATATATATATATATATATATATATATATATATATTATTAAATTGTGAAACATATATAAATATATAATTTGTTTTTGTGGTATACATATATTTTTATTAAACTATGAACAAAATATGAATGGTTTTATTAAACTTTAAACGTATGTATTAAAATGTTAATACGAGTATCGCAAGGTGTTTGATGAACGTATGCATTAAGCTGTGAATTATGTTGTTTCGACTATTGTTTAGTTTTGTTAATGTTAGTTTTAACTATTATTAATACGAAAATATAAGGTTTAAATAGTGAATTCATGAGTTTTATAAGTTATAAGTTGTGAACTAGTTATAAACAAGTCTATTAAGCTGAGAATATGGTTGCAAATATGTAAATTTTATGTATTAAATTGTAAATTTATTATACTAAGTTTGTGAAATTTATGTATTAGATTGTGAATTGATTGTATTCAGATGTGAATTGACTGTATTAAGCTATTAATTAACTATATTAAGTTGTAAATTTTGTATATTAAACTATACATTTATTTTATTAAGTTGTAAATTTTATGTATTAAACTGTGAATTGACAGTATTTAGCTGTGAATTGATTGTATTAAGCTATAAATTAATTGTGTTAAGCTATGATTTTTTATAACCTCAATATGAGATGAAAGAAACATTATACACATACACGATTTTCTCTAATTTTGAATAAAATATGTAAATTTTAAGCTATGACTATCATGAGTTAGTGTCTGAAATGATGAATTAAATTATGAATTGTAATTTTTTTAATCCAAATATGATTTTTGAGGGAAAGATGTTGGCGGTGTTAGCACTGATGGTTGGTGTTCGAGATGGTTGATGACACCATATGGTAGTTAGCGGTGTTGATACTAGTGGTGGTGGTAGAGTAAAGATATGTTCTATTTCTCACTAATTTTCGTCTTCTTCGCTGATTCCAGATAACTTATCTTCTTTTATGATTCATGCATATGTTTTATGTTTTTTATTATTCATTTATTTATTTATTTTTTGATGTTTGCCTCTGAAATATGAGATTATACTTGTCAATGAGCTATGAATGTATTGTATTAAATTATGAATTTTCTATATTAAGTTGTAAATTTTATTCACATCTTAATATAATAAATTTCCAATTTAATGCACAAAAATTCCTCCAAATATGAACGTATAAATGTGAGTTTTAAGTTGAGAATATGACTGTAAATATATAATTTTTGTGTATTAAACTGTGAATTTTTGTGTCTTAAACTATGAATTGACTGTATTAAGCTGTGAATTTTTTATAAATTATGTTTTTGCTTCTGAAATATGTGAAGAAATAAGCATTATACACATATATGATTAACCTGTGAATTTATTATATTAAATTGTAAATTTTGTGTCTTAAACTATGAATTGTTTAAGAATTTTGTGTTTGCTTCTGAAATATGTGAAGAAAGAATATTATACACATATTTGATTTTCTCTAATTTTAAATAAATCATATAAAAATTAAAGTGTGAATATTGTGTAAATTAAACTTTAAATGAAGCACTAATAATCCCCATATATATGAATGTATAAATGTAAGTTTTAAGTTAAGAATATGAAATTTCTGTTTATTAAATTGTTAATTTATTATGTAATTTGTAAATCTTATGTCTTAAATGGTAATTTACTATATTAAGCCATGAATTGAAATCATATAAAAATTAAACTGTGAATATTGTGTAAATTAAACTTTAAAAGAAGCACTAATAACCCCCATATATGAATGTATAAATGTAAGTTTTAAGTTAAGAATATGAAGTTTCTGTTTATTAAATTGTTAATTTATTATGTTAATTTGTAAATCTTATGTCTTAAACGGTAATTGACTATATTAAGCTGTGAATTGACTACATTTTACTGTGAAATTTTTAATAAATTTTAGGTTAAAATATGAATGATTTATGTATGAATTTTATTTTCTTATAAATGTTCTTGTGAATATATTTATTTTTGTTGTATACTTATGTAAAAATGTATTAGTTTTTATAATTGTTTTGTATTAAATTCAAAATGAGTAAATTAATAAGTTTATTAAACTATGAATGTAGTATTTAACTTGTCATTGCATTGCTTTATATGCAAAATTGATTCGTAAGGAAGAATGGTTGGGATGTTGGCGCAGGTGGTTGGTGGCGGCGTGTGGTGGTAGAGTTTGGTTTTGACATTTCTATGAAGTTGTGAATTAGTGTAAAATTGGTTGTATTAAGTTGTGAATTTTGTATATTAAGCTGTAAATGGAATGTATAAATTTGTATTTCATATAAATTTTGTGTTAAAATATGAATGTAGGTATGAATGAAAATTTTAGATTAAAAAAATTTACAATTTTGTCATTTTCTTTCCAAATAGATAAATTGTGATTTTAACATATTTAGTAATATTCACAATAAATATTTACTTATTAAATGAGGGTTCTTAGGGTTCATAATCTTATGTGGTTCTCATTTGAACTACTCTCTCTCTCTCTCTCTCTCTCTCTCTCTCTCTCTCTTTATATATATATATATAAACCTTTGAATGGTAGATCATTATTAAGAGACTTTTGAGTGGTATTTATTCACATCTATATAGTTGAAGTATTTATAAATATATGTTTTTTTAACATATAATAGTAATGTTGTTGTTGAATTTGATATAATAATTCGTATACCAAATTGTTATAATATATTGATTATTTTGAATTATATGATAGTATATACATCTATTATAACTATATTATCTCAATCGTTTGAATGACTTCTACCCGCAAGTTACACATGAATAAAATTAAATATAATATATGGTTTAATCATATTTATAGTTGTTGTTATTGTTAAAGTCTTTAAAATTTATTTGCTTAATGTTTTAATTTCTATCATTATAATTATTTAAAACATCAAACATTGTTTTTTGATTTTAAAGGTAACAATATAATCATTTATATATAGTTATTTTTAACTATTGTTATTGTAAGTTATTTTAAGCTACTTATTTGAAAATTTTTAATTATTATGATAATATCTTTAGAAAATATTTTAGTTAAATTGAGATTACAATTTAGTTTTTTGAATTTATCACTACAATTTATCACTTTTAACTATTTTCAAAATATTCTTTGATTTTTTTAAGTGGAACTGAAATTTATATTTAAGTTGACACTGTATTGTTATATTTAAATGAACAATTTAAGTATTTTGTCTAAACTGTTCAAAAGTTATAGTTTTAAACTGATAATGGTTTACATACAACATCATTTTAAATCTAATAAATTAAATATAATATGTTAAAAGTTAAAGACGTAACTTTATAAGTAGAAGTAAATATATTATTTTAAAATTGAAGTTTAGTTGATTTATGATTATATTTTAGGTTTGATATTTATTTAATCTTATTAACCAACTTATAATCATTATTAGAAAGACACTACAATTTATCACTTTTAACTATTTACTAAATATTTTTTGGGTTGTTTAAGGTAAACTAAAATTTATATTTAAGTTGACCCTGTAGAGTTATATCTAAATTAATAATTTAATTGTTTTATACAAATTGTTCTAAAATTGTTTTTTTAAAATGATAATCGTTTACTTCCAACAATATATTAAAACTACTAAATTAAGTATAATATGTTAAAAGTTAAAAATATAATTTTATAAGTAGAAGTAAATATATTATTTTAATAATGAAATTTGGTTTATAGATGATTACACTTTAGGTTTTATATTTATTTAAAATTATTAACCAATTTATAATTATTATTATAAAGAAATTCAAAAGTCATGAGAGTTTCCAATGAATACGGTGAAAGGAAAATGCATGGAGTTTCAAATGCATGAGGTTCAAGAAAAAAATGCTAGCTTTATTATATATATATATATATATATATATATATATATATATATATATATACATATATATAATCAATGTAAAACCAAAATTATCTATGGAACCATAGGACCATCTTATTCACTCTTAGATCAAATTTCGACCAAAAGGGCACGATGGTAAAATAAGTATTTTATTTTAAAACATAAATATTAGTTTATTGAAGATATTTGTAAATTATAGAATTATAACCTTTATTCAAAAATTAAAATTTATTCAAAAACCAAATAGATTCATCATGTTCATACATATTCTAATTCTAGGTTACTACAAAAGGATTTGAACAACGAAATTTTACATAAACACTTATGGGTAAATGCAACCTAGAACAATGTGACATTTTCTCAAGTTATAACAACATACTTTATGAAACTAAACCTCAAGTTAAAAAAATTGAAAATCATAATGTAAGAAGACATAGCTTTTGCAAGAATTAAATTATGCAAACAACTCTCTTGTAAAACTACTTGAAAAGCTAGCACCAATAACATGGAAGCCTCTAATGATTCACACCCAAACCATAGGATCCAAAAAAGAGAAGCAGGAGGAGAAATCTGAAAATTTGGTGTTCGTATGTAAGTGATCGGTATTGGATAAGGTATATCCCTGTTTATAGCTACCAAATAACTTAGAAACCCTAGATTTGAATATTAAAATAATAGTATTTTAATCGGATACAAATCTTGTTTCCTTATTAGATTCAAGAGGCTTCCAGAATGCTTCTGGATCTCCTCAAAACCATCTAGGATAAGGAGGTTCTAGAATTCCCTCCCTTGCTTAACTATTAAAAAATTTCAATTCAACCTTTGCACCTTAAATTAATTCTAATTTATCCAGAATTAATTTCAAATTAATTCTAATTAATTCTTAATTAATTATTAACTACTTATAATTAATATATTAATCATATAATATATTAACAAATTATTTTATCTTTATCTTATTATCAATCCTAGCTATTTTCTGGTTTTGTGTGCAACCCAAATACAAATTTACTATTATTCACCAAGGTCATATCAGTTTAGTTAAGACCTTAGACACTTAATCCAAAAGTCTCTCACTTAGATAAGTCTTTAACTACAGTTGCAAATACAATCTTTAAATAACCAGTAAATAGTGCTTTCCAAAGTCACTGCCAAACTCCGATCGAATCAGACATCAACCCTAAGATAAGTGATCATCTATTCTTCGTTCTTCAAGATATAATATACACATGAGACATGGATATGAATCAATCTCATGGTCTAAGATTATATTTCCTGATTTCATGATTTATGATGATGTTAGTAAACTATGAATTGAGCATATCAATTTAGTCCCAGTTAGGCCTAACACTATAATGTCAACATCAAATCACCGAGTGAGCCAAAGATACCACCTTTCCTTAATAGGAAAAAAAGAACAAATAAACTTTGAATATATAATCATACCTTTTACTCATCATGTCATACATGAAATTGCATTTTATAACATCCAGTTTCGGATGTGTTGATGCAAAAACAATGCACAACAGATTTGCAAACTATGACTTATATATCTCTATTTTAAGAATGAAAGATATTATCATCTTCGAATTACTTGTGATTAAATCGATGAAGTAATCTCTAAGCGCGGGTTTAACTAATACTCAAAATCCCTATTTCAAAGTATTCATCAATATTGCAACAATCTCCATGCAATTTCCAATCACTATAGACAAGCTACAAATATTCCATGACAGTCTTAAATTAATACTTACTTCCAGAAGTATGGCTGATTGTGTCATTTCACATAAATTAATATTCAGGAAGTAAAACATGCAAAGTGAAACACAAGAATAAACAATTAAAGATGGTAGTCAAAACTCATAAATTACTCTTTATTATCTAATCACCAAAACAATTACAATTTATTGTTGGTACACTGTTTCAAAACTATCAACTAACTACTAGAATCTAAAAATCTAATACCACCTCTTATCCTAATTCTCGTAACATGCTTGAAGTGCTTGATCTTACTTAAACCCTTCAAGAGAGGATCAACATGATCCTCCTCTGATGATACATGATTCACAATGAGTCTGCCTTCTTAAACTTGATGTCAGATACAATGGTTTTTTTTTTCTTTCAATGAGCCTTAATCTCCCATGATCCTTTGGTTCTATGGTCAAAGAAATCACACCTTCGTTGTTACATAAAATCTCCGTAGGCTCTTGAATTGATGGAACAACTCCAAGGTATCCAATGAAATTATTTAATCATGTTGCTTCCTTTTTCGCCTTGCTTTACGTGATGTGCTCTAATTCAAAAAAGCCACCATTTGCTGCTTGGAACTTTTCCAAGTTACCGCTCCACATTTAAATGGAATACCCAACTAGATTATGAATAACTATTATCTCGATCGTTTAAAAACTGACATCACTAAAACCACTCACTTTAAGTTCATCTTTTCCACTAAAAACTAAGATCATATCGTTGGTTTTCCAAAAATACTTAAGTATATTTTTGACCGCTGTCTAATGAGCTGCGCTAGGATTTCCCTAATATCTGCTAACCATGCTTAAAGCATAAGCCATATCAGGTTGAGTATATATATCATATTTTACATGATCGATCCAATAGCCAAAGCATATGGGACTCGACTCATTACATCTATTTCATTATCATTACTAGGACATTGAGCCTTGCTCAATTTTACTGTATAATGCATATGTAAATCACTTTTCTTGGAATTCTCAATATTGAAATGTTTCAATATTTTATCCAAGTAAGTACTTTTGCCAAGCCCTAACAAACATCTTTGTCTATCTCTGTAAATTCTTATTCCAAGAAAGTATGTTGTCTTACTTAGATACTTCATAACGAAACATTTTTCAAGCCATGACTTCACTTCTTGCAAAGTTGGAATATTGTTTCGTATAAGGAGTATGTCATCAATGTACAAAACTAGAAAGGTAACTAAACTCCAACTAGCTTTTACAAATCTGCAAAACTTATCCTCACTTTTAGAAAATCGAAACTCCATGACCTTATCATGGAAGCAAAGATTCCAACTACAAGATACTTGTTTATGTCCGTAGATAGACTTCTCAAGATTGCATACCTTATTAGGGTATTTGGCATGTTCAAAACCTTGTTGTTGAGCCATGCAAACATCCTCATCCAGTTTCCTGTTAAGGAAGGCAGTTTTAATATCCATTTTCCATACTTTATAGTCATGAATAACAACTATGGCAAGCATCACCCTAATTAACTTGATCTTGGTAACTAGTGAAAAGGTCTCATCATAGATAATCCTTCGGGTTTGAGTAAATCCCTTTGCTACCAATATGGCGTTGAAAGTCTATACACTACCATCCATGTCGATATTCTTCTTGAAGATACATTTACAACCTACTATCTTTCGACCACGTGTATGATCAACCAAGGTTCACACATGGTTATCATACATGGACTGGATCTGTCTATCCATTACCTCTTTCCATTTAGTAGCCTCAGGCCTGCCATTTCTTCCTTGTAGTTAGCTTTATGTACCATGGGTTTTTCCTCTTATTAGCCTCCATATCGCTTAAACCATAATTTCGCCCCTTAGCCATCATTTTGGTTCTTTAGCGCTCTTGTGAAGAATTTTGGTGTCTTCTTGTGTATTTTGAAGTGATAGAAAGCGATTAAAGACTCATTGATTGGAGTGAAGCTTAGAGATCCAGACTTATCATCACCATTTCAAGACATTTGAGGTAAAAAGCTCCCAAATTGATGGTTCAATATGCTAAATCTAGTTTATGCACTTTGTTTATGCATTTTGGGTTGAGCTTTTTTTCTTCTTTAGAAAAAATGGATGTTAGATCTTAACTCCATGAAGGCCATTGTTCATAAAAATGCAAACTTTATGAAGGGTATTGGTCCATGCATGTATTAAAACCTTTATTAAGCTTCTTTTTGAGTGTTGGGTCCCATTAAGCCATGCATGTGTGTAAAGTTCCCAGCTTTACGTGATAAGTCATCCTTAGGGACTAGATTTAAGAGTTTGGAAAAAGGTATTAACTGCTTAAGTGCATAATGAAGTAGTTTGGGATTCTGAGACGTACGTTGGGCAAACGAGCTGAGTACGCCGCACGTACTCAGCAGATGGACGCATGTGCTTGGCGGTCATGGGTTTTGGGCATTATTTGGGCTTTGAAGGTTTGGGCCTTGTTGGGTCATTAGACTTCTTATTTGGGGCTTTGACTAATATATTGGGCTTCCTTGGATTTAGACCCATGATGGGTTTTGGGCACAATTTGGAAGATTGGGCTATAATTGGGCCTTGGGTTGCCATTTAGGATTTGAGCTTTTTGAGTACTTGGGTTGGGCCTTGGTTTTGGTCCAAGTAATGAAAAGGGTAAAATGGTCTTTTACCCTGGTCATGGGCTAAGTAGCTTAGATTCTTGGTTGGGTTGAGATCCAATTAATAATTGGATGTTATTTTGATGATGATAGCGCGGGGTTTTCTAGACCAGCATGTAGAGACTTTTTCTACGTGTCTCTTGCATATGTTATGAGCTTGTATGCTGACTGGGCGGGGCCCGATGACTATCCAGTATGTTATTGTCTTTGTGATTATCGCATGTGTTTGTATGATTATATGTTTATAAGTTTATGTGCATACTGGTGGGGCCCGATGCCAAGCGGGGCCTGATGACTGATAGATATGTTTATTGGGCGGGGCCTACTATGTGTTTATTATGTATGGTATGTGGTATTTCAGGAACTCACTAAGCTTTGTGCTTATGTATTTCAGTTTATCTTTCAGGTACTTCTGGTTCGAAAGGGAAGACCCGGGATGATTGCAATGGACACACAACCTCATTCTTCATTTTATGATTACTTTGATGTTTTATGATGTAGTTGATATACTTTGTTCAACCATGAAATCACGATGATGTTTTGGATAATATTTTATTAATTTAAAAACAAAAAATTTTGGTCTTAATTTTTGGGACGTTACAAGTTGCTATCTAGAGCCTTAGTTTAGGAGATTCGAACATACTCTCGGGTGTGTCTGAACACAAACTGAGGATTTAGTAGAAAAGTTTTCAAAAAGAAAAGTTCTATAAAAGGGTTTCTAATAAAACAAAAGGGTGTGATGCATGCAAATGGCCGAGCTCAAGTAATTTTTCCCAAAATACCCATACATATTTTATGATATGCTTTGATCTATGAATTGTGAATCGCATTCTTTGTAGGGATAAGGATCTGCTAAGGATTCGTAGAATAGAGTTCTAGGAGATATGCCTTTATATGCCTATTATATGAGCTTGTAGACTTGCATGCTAGTATTAATCAATCAGTGATAGGATGATCTGATTAGGTTATGCTTGATATCGATTACTCAATGCTCGAATGCTGCTTGCTTTGTGCTTTTTAGGAGTTCTCACTAAGTTAAGCTAGCTAGTAAGTGAATACGCTAAGTTACATATTATGGAAACTAAATAATTTTAGAAGGTTAGGTTTTAACGCTATTGCAAAGCTCTTGTTTGAGTCCAACCATTGTAGTGTGAGACCTTTCATTCGTAGAATTATCTGGTGTCAGTAATATGTAATTGTATACACGGGCTTGTTAGAGGGTGTTAGTAGTAGTTCCTTTTGTAGCTGATGGCGGAGAGTGGTATGGTGTTTGCCCTAGGAGAACCTAGGAAGAGATTTAATGCTGGGAGCATTGTTTGTGGAGGATTTTATGTATGGACAAGGAGTGACTTAGAGGATTCAAAGCGATCCTTAAGGAATGTACGGATAAATATGGAAGGTAGTGCGGGTCCGTACTGCTGGAAGCAGAGGATCCGTACTCGAGTCAGGGAGAACTTCGATGAAACCAGGAATCTTTTAGAGTATGAGACTCCTCGATATATATATATATATATACATATATATATATATATATGTATGTATATATGTATGTATGTATATATATATATATATACATATATATATATATATATATATATATATATATATATATATATATATATATATATATATATTGATGTGTATTCTGATGGTTTATATGGTTTATTTTCAGTATGGTGACTCTTCGAGGTAGACTAGTTGGTGGTTCTGGTGCTGGTGAGGATTCAAGCTCGGGTTCAGGAGTTGGACAGTTGGATGATCATACGTGGGACTTAATTTTGTCTAAGATTACCCGCAATGTAATTGAGTAGACTCCTATGATCTTTGACATGATCGAGGAGGCTATCATGGAGGTGTTGGAGGAGCACTTGGGCTCCTTCCGTTCTGAGATAGTGACTCTTTCTAGGCATGTAGGGCTCCAGAATACTTCGGGGAGAAGGACCTGATCACAAGGAGGCATTGGTTCGTAGATGTCGCTAACGCCTTCCGCACAAGTAGTTGTCCCGATGGGGCAAAGGTCAGACTTGCTTCCTGTCTTCTGAAAGACAGGGCTCGAGATTGGTAGGAGGAGGTTGGGCGCTCCGTTGCTGATGAGGCAGTTGACTCAATGACATGGAATGATTTTGTGACTAGATTTGAGTTGAGTTTGCACCAATGATTGAGGTGCAACAGCTGGTGAGGGAGTTTCAGGACCTTCAACAGACTACTAAGACGGTGGCCGAGATCACTGCGATGTTCCATGTAAGGGTTGGTTCCGCAGTATGTGGCAGACGAATAGATGAAGAAGGTGATATTCCATGAGATGCTGAGGAGTGATATTTGACAGTTTTTGAGTCGATCTAATTGAAAGACACTGGAGGATATGATTGTGAGAGTCATAGAGGTGGAGATTGATCTTGAGATGGAGCGGAAGAGGAAGCCGGACCAGGCTCAGGTTTGAGGGGGTTCGGGAAATAGGTCAAAGGTTTTTGATTCGAGGTCAAGGGGCTAGCCGGGCTGGAGCTGCTATGGCAAGTGCAACAAGATTCACATTGGGGCGTGCAGGGTGGGTGGTTCTGGCTGTTTCAAGTGGGGCCGGATGGGTCATATTAGCAGGGATTGTACTGCTACTACAACCACCACCCCAGTATCTGATAGATTTGCTTCCACTACAATCAGAGGGGCCACAAGAAGGCCCATTGTCCGAGTTTGGTAGTAGCGAGACCAGTGGTAGCATGCACTCCAGTGATGTTGAGGATCACTGATGGGCACCACAGAAAAGTGGATGCGCCTGTGTTGCAGAGCAGGGCTTTTCAGCAGACGGCTAAGGAGGCTTGCACAACACCTAATGTGGTGGCAGGTATGTATCTTCTCCTTATCTGTTTATTTATATTGAATTGATTGCTTATATTTGTGTGTTTTATTTTAGGATTTTTCCTCGTGAATAGTATTTCTGCCTTTGTATTGTTTGATTCGGGGGCTACCTAATATTTTGTATCGCTTGCGCTTAGAAAACAGTTTACTGGAGCTCTGGGGAGCTGGATTGTCCTTTATACATTGAGATTTCAGATGATCGATCTATCCAGGTATCAAGGGTTCATTAGGGTTGTGTTCTTCAAATCTTTAACGAGCAGTATCCGATTGATTTGGTTCCTATTCCTTTACGTGGGAACGCAGTTATCGTAGGGATGGGCTGGTTGAGCCCTAATGGAGTGGTGATCGATTGTGAGCATCAGTTGATATGTATCTGGACCCTATGTGGGGGAGAGTTGGTGGTTCAGGGAAAGAGGGATTAACGTGGGCAGATTCTGTGTTCAACGGCTAGGGCCAGACGTTATCTTCATCAGGGTTGTTCCAAATTTTTTTCCTATGTTATGGATACCCGGGATAAGGGTAAAGCGACCGTAGATGGTGTGCCGATTGTACGGGAGTACCTATATGTGTTCTTCGAGGATTTTCTTGGAATGCCTCTGGAGAGGCAGGTGAAGTTTAGGATTGAACTCGTTCCTGGTGCGGCTCCGATAGCCAATGCACCGTATCGGTTAGCTCCTGCAGAGATGCAGGAGTTGTCTACACAACTCCAAGAGCTGTTAGACAAGGGGTGCATTCGACCGAGCAGTTCACCATGGGGAGCACCGATCCTATTTATGAAGAAGAAGGATGGGTCTCATCGGATGTGTATTGATTACCGGGAGTTGAATAAGCTAACAGGGAGAAACCGTTATCCACTCCCAAGGATTGATGGTTTGTTTGACCAACTTCAGGGTACATCTTGGTTTTCCAAGATTGATCCGTGTTCGGGTTACCATCATATGAGGGTCAGAGAGGAGGATGTATAGAAGAAGACATTCTGGACTCGTTATGGTCATTACGAGTTTGTGGTGATGCCCTTCGGGCTCACCAATGATCTAACCACGTTCATGGACCTCATGAAGAATGTATACAGGTCGATACTGGATCGATATGTGATTGTATTCATCTATGATATCCTAGTCTATTCCAAGACCAAGGGGTTGCATGAGGAGCACTTGAGAGAGGTTTTGGAGACTCTGTAGAGGGAGAGACTTTTTTGCGAAGTTCTCCAAGTGTAAGTTTTGGTTGTGCAAGGTGCAGTTTCTGGGGCATCTTGTCAACCAAAACGATATTCGGTTCGATCCGGCCAAGGTTGAGGCCATGATGAGATGGTAGGTTCCGAGGTCTCCGTTTGAGGTTAGGAGTTTCCTTGGTATAGCAGGTTACAATTGGAGATTCATTTAGGGGTTCTCCAAGATAGTGGCTCCTCTGACTCGGTTGACGAAGAAGACCGTCACTTTTTGTTGGGGGGCTGAGCAGCAGAAGAGGTTGTGTGAGGCACTGATTTTGACCATGCCGGAGGGTGTTGAGGACTTTGTGGTTTATTGTGATGCGTCGATCATGGGTTTAGGTGCAGTTGTTATGCAGATGGGTCGCGTGATCACTTACACTTCGAGGGAGCTGATGCCTCATGAGGCGAATTATCTGATGCATGATTTAGAGTTGGGGGCTGTGGTTTTCACCTTCAAGATACGGCGACATCACCTCGATGGATTAACTAAATCTGAATATGAGGCAACGCCGGTGGTTGGATGTGGTAAAGGATTATGATTATGAGATCCTTTACCATATGAAGAAGGCCAATGTGGTGGCTGCTTCTCTCAACTGCAAGGTGGTTGTGACTCTGATCAGGGATATCTGTTTGAGGATGACCATGATTACTCCGCTTTTGGAGCGGATTAGCGAGGCTCATGTCGAGGCTATGAAGGAAGAGCATCGGAAGAGTGAGCGCATATTGGGTTAGGTGGCTTCCTTTGGTTATGATAGCCGAGGGTTATTAACTCTTCATCGGAGGGTATGGGTTCCATATCGGGGTAGTGTGTGTCAGGTTCTGATGAAGGAGGTGCACAAATCGAGGTTCTCCTTTCATCCCAGGGCAACGAAGATGCATAGAGATCTTTGTCCTAATTATTGGTGGCCTTACCTCACTACAAGAAAATAGCCCTTTAATGACACGTAAACAATGACACTCGCTGATAGACGACGTGCATTTGTAAGTGCCCTAAAAGATAATGTCAGTTTTGCAAAATTTGAAGGATAGAGGTCACGCATTTTTGCGCACCCTAAAATTAGTCTCAGAAAAGAAAAAAAAAGAAATGCGGAGGGCACCTTTCATAAAATGTGCATCATGTGAATGTGTTGCTTTATAATTTTAAGTGAAACACGCATTTTAGGCGGGAAATGAAATCGACGAAAATTACCCCCGCCTATTGAATCCCAAAATTAATCCCCCCACCTCTTCTACTTAGCAAGAAAAAGCCCTAGGTCCTTCATCTTCATCTTCAGTATCATCAAACATCTCGTTTATCGGATCTCTACCCGATCTCCTTCTTATCAGTATCACCAAACATCTCATTCACCACCTCCGCCCTATCTATAACAAATATCTCTCTCTCTCTCTCTCTCTCTCTCTCTCTCTCTCTCTCTCTCTTTCTCTTTCTCCCATCAACAACAACCTAGGCACCACCACCCCTCGTCTTCTCTCTGGTTCACCACCGCCACCAATGAAGCCCTATTGTTTTATCCAAAATGGGCCCAAAATCATGAACATAATCAAGCCCTCTTGGAATGAAAATCTTCCCGCCCAAATAGTTCTATTGCCGACGTATCGTAGCCATTTATAAGTCGATTTCCTTACCCCAGTATCCCCCAATCGCAAATGAATCAAACCCTAACACTAGATTTTTTGCTAACTAGGTATGTTTTCTTCCTCTTTTTCCTCGATGTCAACTCTAATTTTTTTCATTTACAACCATTTTCGCTTCGATTTTTGACCTAGTTTGTTGTTTCGGTTGTTTCATTCAGGATCAAACGATGAAAGGAGGCAAATCAAGCGGTGCTACGAGGAAAGCCGATACCAAGTACGATTTAATCTAACTATGTTTAAAACATACCATCTGCTAGGGTTTAATGTTGTATTTTTTTCATCTTCAATGAAATTAGGTTTTTGTTCTTCCTCAGGATCATGATTTCGGTACTTTTTAACAATTGTTTGTTGTAATTTTAGGTTGGCTGTAAAGAAGACTGCAGCCAAGGGGAAAGCAGCTAAGGATCCCAATAAACCCAAGAGACCCGCTAGCGCCTTCTTTGTGTTCATGTTAGCAGCTGTTCTTCGTTTATCACTACCTTCATGTTTTACTTCCATTTCCAAAGTTTAAATATTTTTCCTCTTGTTAATGTTATAAATGGAGGACTTTAGAGAGCAGTTCAAAGAAGATCACCCTGACAACAAATCTGTTGCTGCTGTAAGTGATCTTCCTTTTTGCCTTTTGTCATCGAAACTTCATAAGCTTTGTTTCAAGTATTCTGTATCTAGATTGAGTTGAGTTTGTGTTTTTAGATTTTGATTTGGATTTCACTTGTGTATAATTATCAGGTTGGTAAAGCTGGTGGGGCAAAATGGAAGTCAATGTCCGACTCTGTAAGTAGCACTTACATTACATTACTATGTTTAGTTTTTGAGGCAAAATCATAATGCTCATCAACTTCTTAAGAATTTATAAAAAAAGTGATGTAGTATTTAGTTATTTACCTCTGTTTTTTGGATGATGTGAATGTAGGAAAAGGCACCTTTTCAAGCCAAAGCTGACAAAAGAAAGAAGGAATATGAGAAGAACTTGGACACCTACAACAAAAAACTTGTAAAATCTTTGTTTAAACTTAGAATTCATATGCTTATCATTTTAATATTGTTGTTTTGATTCATTGACTTTGAGTTTGCTGCCATGTAAATAGGCTGGAGGTGGTAATGATGATGATGATGAGGATTCTGAAAAATCTAAGTCTGAAGTCAATGATGAAGCAGATGAGGATGAAAGTGATGATGAATGTTTTTTTATAAAACATAATGATATTGATACTTATTTTTTTCAGTATATGATTAATCTTTTTTAACAAATGAAACTAAATGTGGTTTTAATTTGTGTTTTGTAGGAGGAAGATGATGACTGAATCAAGAAAGTGGAAGTTGATTCGGTGTTGATGGTTTGATAAGTTACCTGCTTTGTAGTTTCATGTTACTGATTAGAATAGATTTGGCTTTTATGGTGCACAGGAAAAAGGAAATCTAACTTTGGTTTGATAAGATGTTCTAGTTTTTCCAAATTAAATTTTGTAATATCATTTTTTAGTTTTATTTTATTTATTTTTATTTATTTATTTATTATTTAGGAGTTGTTTGATCATCAGAGTCAAAATTATTTTCAATTTTGTAGAATTGTCACCTGTGACTTTTGTTCTTTTCTGTGTTTACATTTATGTTTACGGAACTGTTACATAGGCTAGACACATATCAAGATACTACCATTTATGCATAAGAGTCTTTTATTTTAATTATATTTTTCCTTTTTAGTTTTTTTTGCTCGACTTGTGTTGTCTATTTTATGATGATTCCAGACCTCTGATCTGAATTATAGGCGATCGATTCCCATGGCAAGTGAAAAGTGCTATTTTGTCAACTTTGACCATCATAATAGCAAAAGGTGGGATGGCACTTAAACCTTTTCTCCTACAGCCACAAACCACCTTTGTCAAATTCTTGTAGGACAACCCAAGGTAAGACTTGTTTTATACTACTGTCTTTTGTTGATTATTCGACTTACAAGGGCATTCTCGTCAATTTGCAGGAGTGTTCGTTCAAGTGGTGCTCTTGCACTTGGTAAGCTTAGTGCACTAAGCACAAGAGTTGATCCCCTAGTTAGGGGTCTTCTATCTAACCTACTTGCATCAGATGGTGGGGTTCGTGAGGCAATATTGGTCGCCCTAAAAGGTGTTATCAAGCATGCTGGAAAGAGTGTTAGTGGTCCCGTTAAGACACGTGTTTTTGATCTCTCAAACGAGTTGATCTAGAACGATGATGACCAAGTTGCCTGATGTGAAAGCTTCTATGGACATATTCATCAGCAGAATATTGATAGATTATCAGTCACTTTCCGATCCAAAAGCATACAAGAATGATCACCCACAACTTATTCAAATATGCACAAGTAACTTCAGGTAAGAATATTTATGTGTGTTTGGCCTTATATGTTGGATTTGGGGAACAGAGAGTCTTCCAAATATGAAGAAAGCTCCTACTTAAGGATACTTTTGGACATCAGAGATGCTTGGTTAGGTCCTTGGATTCCTGGAAGGTATACACTTGTTACATATCAACTTTAGGGGGCGTTTGGTTTGTAGGATTTATCAAGAATTGGAATTCAATTCCGAATAATTTCTGTGTTTGGTTGTATATAAGTAAGGATTTGAATTCAATTGTGAACTACAATTTGAAGGTTGAGCTTTTAAAGGAAGAAACAGATTTGGATGATTATTTGTTAGTTTTATAGGAATGTATAATCCGTGTTACAATGTACATTAAATTTTATGCAATGGATTGTATTTTTTGTATATGATATTTTATTTCTGTTATGAGACATTAAATGCAAATGTAATTTAAAAATTAATAAATATATAAATATATTTTTAGAATATTTAAAATTATGATACGCAAAAATGTGTGTCATCTTCATTTATGACATGGCCTTTCTTGACTGGGGCTTCCTTGATACGCATTGCGTGTCATAAACACGCGTGTCGTAAGGTTACGATAGGCGAATGCGTGTCATCTTCTTTTATGACAGGGCCTTCCTTGATACGCATTGCGTGTCAAAACCGCGCGTCGTAAATGTGCGTCATAAATGCACGTCGTAAATGCGCGTCATCTATAGACGACACGCAAAAGCACGTCGTCTCTCGTTATGACAGGGCCTTCCTTGACGCGCATTTGCGCGTCGTCTGAGCGTTTTACGACGCGCAATGAGCGTCGTAAAAGGCCTTTTTTCTAGTAGTGCCTGAAGCGGGATGTAGCTTGGTATGTGGAGAGGTGCTTGACTTGCAGGAAAGTCAAGGCTGAGCATCATCGACCTCACGACAAGATGCAGCCCTTGAATATTCCCTTTTGGAAATAGAAGGTGATTCCCATGGATTTTATTACGAAGTTGCCTCGGATTGCACGCGGAGTGGATTCGATTCAGATCATCATGGATCGATTGACCAAGAGCGCGCATTTTATACCGATTTAGGAGAGTATCTCTACAGAGAAGTTGGATGAGGTATACATCAGCGAGGTCATAGCACGACATGGGGTGCCGATTTTGATGGTTTCAAACAGGGATGTCTGATTCACTTTTAGATTTTGGAAGAGATTCCATGACAAGTTGGCTACTTGTCTCCATTTCAGTACGACTTTCCATCCACAGACTGACAGTCAGAGCGAGCAAACTATTCAGACTTTGAAGGATATGCTTCAGGCATGTGTTTTGGATTTCAGTAGGAGTTGGGATACATATCTTCCATTAGCTTAATTTTCGTATATCAACAACTATCATGCTAGCATCGATCGACCTCCTTTTGAGATGCTTTATCGGAGGAAATATTGGACCCCAAATTGTTGGGGTAAGGTCGGTCAGCGAGTTATGGAGAGTATCGAGGTGGTACTTAAGATTACTGAGTTGATAAAACTGGTTTGGAGTAGACTCCATACAACTTAGAGTTGGCAGAAGAGCTATGCCGAAAAGCGCCAATCAGATCTAGAGTTTCAGGTTGGGGACATGGTTCTCCTGAAGGTGTCACCTTGGAAAGGTGTCATCCGATTCAGGAAGAGGGGTAAATTGGGCCCCAGGTACACTAGTCCTTTCAGGGCTTTAGACCGGGTGGGTCGGGTTACGTATCGCTTAGATCTTCCTGAGGAGCTTAGTTAGATTAATTGAACATTCCACGTCTCTCAATTGCGAAAGTGTTTGGTAGATGATTCTGGGGTGTTTCCATTGGAGGATATTCAGGTGGATGATTGCTTGAATTATATCGAGACACCGATGGTGATTCTTGAACGGAAGAGGAAAACTTGAGGAACAAGTTTTTTGAGTTGGTAAAAGTCCAATGGAAGCATTGCAAGCTTTCAAAATTGATGTCGGAATTAGAGGATGAGATGAGGAAGAACTGTCCAGGGTTATTTGAGGCAGCGGACTTCGAGGACGAAGTCTGATTTAAGTGGGGGATAATTGTAACATTCAAGTTTTTGGTAAGTTTCCTTTTAGCCCCTTTTATGCAAAACCTTTAATTTTTGGCCCATTAAATCAATACGCTAGGGGTATCCTATGGGTACGCTGAGCGTACTGGCTCTCCGTTGGATCACAGATGCACCCACCCATGTATGCTTGGTGTACATGGGAGAAAGCTGGGCTTAATCCGTTCCGAAAGAAACCCTAATTTTAGGGTTTTCCCCTATATAATCTCATTAAGTCCCATGAGTTTTGCCTCTTATTAACCTCCATACCTCTTAAACCCGAATTTCGCCCCTTAGCCATCATTTTGGTGCTCTCGAGCTCTGGTGAAGAATTTTGGTGTGTTCTTGTGCATTTTAAAGTGATAGAAAGAGATTGAAGACTCATTGCTTGGAGTGAAGCTTAGAGATCCAGAGTTATCAACATCATTTCAAGCCATTTGAAGAAAAAACTCCCACCTTGATGGTTCAATATGCTAGATCTAGTTTACGGATTTTGTTTATGCCTTTTAGGCCCTTTGAGATAAATTTGAGCTTTTGATCTTCTCCATAAGAAATAGATGTTAGATCTTAGCTCCATAGAGGTACATTGTTCATACAAACGCAAACTTTATGGAGGATATTGGTCCATGCATGTATTAAGACCTTTATTAAGCTTCTTTTTGACTGTTGGGTCCCATTAAGCCATGCATGTCTGTAAAGTTGCCTACTTTACGTGGTAAGTCACCCTTAGGGACCAAATTTGAGAGTTTGGCAAAAGGTATTAACTATTTAAGTGCTTAATGAAGTAGTTTAGGATTCTGAGGCGTACGAGCTGAGTACGTCCCGCTTACTGAGCAGATGGACGAATGGGATTGACGTTATTGGGTTGGGGAATGCTTTGGGGCTTATAAGGTTTGGGCCTTGATGGGCTATTAAACTTCTAATTAGGGGCTTTGACTAATATATTGGGATTCCTTGGATTTAGGACTATGATGGGTTTTGGGCCCAATTTGAAAGATTTGGCGATAATTAGGCCTTGGGTTTCCATTTAAGATTTGGGATTTTTGATTAGCTGGGTTGGGCCCTTGTTTTGGGCCAAGTAACAAAAAAAATGGACTTTTACCCTGGTCATGGGCTAAGTAGCTTGGATTCTTGGCTGGGTTGAGATCCAATTAATAATTGGATGTTATTTTGATGATTATAGCGTGGGGATTATCCGGACCAACAAACATAGATTCTTTTGCATATTTCAGCAGCTAGAGGTGAGTTTCCTCATTGTGTTTAGCAGATCGAAGTTACCAATGCCGACCCACGGTTTGTTATTGTAACACTCTAAAATTTCAACCAAAATTCTCATTTTAAACATTTCACACAAAACATAGTTGAACATTGCTCATGCTAAAATTGTTATTTTCCCAAACACAAAACATCAGAAATTGTTTGTCAAATATCCCAGAATCCACATAAACACAGATCATCAACCAGGTGTGTAAAATCATGTCGGCGCCTTCTGACAATCCTGAGATGTACCTGAAACATATTTTACACAAACAATGTACACACAAAGCTTAGTGAGTTTGCTAGAAAACCACATACACAAATAATAAGCCTCTCATGGCTATATCTCGATAATGACCCTCCGAACATGTGTCTCGGTGAAGACCCGCCGGTCTCACGTCTCGGTATGAACCCTCCTGTCATAGCTCAACACATACGCAGAATAATATAATAGCATAAGTCACAAAGACAAAATGCATAATAATACATAAATCAGCATAAACAAATAAGACCCTCCGATCAACAATACAGATAAGACCCTCCGGTCAGAAACATGAATAAGACCCTCCATTCACACATAAATTACCACATAGGTAAGCATAGTGAGAAGAATCACATCATAAGGTAAAGTAAGTAAATCCCTCACCCTAACTGCCGGTCTAGACTCCGCCTAACATATGGAACATATACCTCTAATTAAAAATTGATATTAACAACCCTAAAAAATGTTGGCTCGGTTTCTGTACTAAACCTTAGAAGGGTAAAAGACCATTTTATCCCTCCATGGCCTCCAAGGTCCACAACTTGACCAAAAACCTAAAAGTTAATGGAATTCAACACCCAATGCGTACGCTGGGTATACAAACCTCTACGTTGGGCGTACAACTGGTCATGCATGCATCAAGGTGGACTCGGTGCTATGTTGCGCGTATTGGGAGTACGCACGACGTACGTTCCAATCTCACTTTTCTTACTCTCCTAGTCTTAATCCGTTCATACAACTGCTACAATCTCAGATCTTGGCTAACTAGAGCCTATCACTTCACAAAGTTGGTGACTTTAAGCTTTAGCTTGGGTTGACAAGTCTAAAACTCATAAATTCTAATACTTTACTCAGAAAGGTCCACATATCTCATTCATGGAGAGATATTCATTACAAAGATCTCATTTTTAAGAATCCAAACGACTAAAAACACCTAAAAGGACAGGTATTATACTCTAGAGTTCATCAAACTCATAAAGCTTCAAGGTTGGGACATAAAACCCTAAAAATGGACCAAAACATGAACTAATCAAAACAATGAGAAAGCTTTGAGCTTGATACCTTGGGATGATTCACCAACCGCAGAAAAACTTAGATCGAAAAGCTTGGACACAAACTCTTCTTCCTTCAAGGCTCCTTCTTCACAAAAGAACTCAACAAGAACACTCAATAAGCCACAAATTCTCACACAAGCTATGGAAACGGAATTTAGGGTTTGAGGGGAGTTGGAGGCTAGAAATGGTGGCTGGCAATAAGGCCATCATGTTCCTTAAATTAGGGCACACAATACAAATAGGGTTTATACTGTGAGCCTAGTATGTCCAGCGTACCCTCTGGTACGCCCACCATACTAGGTGGCCTCCGCGTTCCTTCTAAGCACATGAGTACGTTGAGTGTACACATGCGTACGACCCGTGTACTCAATTTCCACCTTTTCTAAAATAAGGACTAGTCTTGACAAATGCAATAAAATTTAGGTTATCGATGCATACCTCATTTTGGGATGTTACAACTCTCCCCCACTACGATCAGACTTCACCCTCAAAGTCATCCTCTGGAAACAACTTTGGATATTGCTCGCGCATCTCAGACTCCAGCTCCTAAGTCCACTCCGAACCTCTACGATGTTGTCACTGAACTTTAACCAGGTGCACCTCCTTGTTCCTGAAGGTCTTTACTTTCCTATCCAATATCGCTATCAGCCTCTCAATATAGTTCAGGCGATCATCAACCTTAATGTCCTCTAAAGGAACCACTACCATCTCATCGGCTACACACTTCCTCAGCTAGGATATGTGGAATGTGTTATGAATCTGGCTCAACCCCTCAGGCAGCTCTATATGCTACCTTACCCACCCGGACAATCACCCTGAAAGGACCAATGAATCTAGGGCCTAGATTGCCACGCTTCCTGAATCGGATCACCCATTTGCATGGGGAGACCTTCAGGAGAACAAAGTCGTTGACCTGGAACTCTAGCTCGGAACGCCTTCGATCTGCGTAACTCTTCTGACGACTCTGGGCCGTCAGCAACCTTTATCTAACCTGGTGGGTTTGATCTGTCATCTTGAGCACTATCTCAGTGCTCCTCATCACTCTCTGCCCAATCTCCCCCAACAGATAGGAGTCCGACATCTCCAACCATATAAGAGATCAAAGGAAGGTGTCCTAACTCCCACCAAAGTCCATAACACAAGCACGTAGCATATCCTCGAGCGTCTAAATCATTCACTCACTCTGCCCTTCTGTCTATGGATGGTATGTGGTGTTAAAATGTAGTCGGGTACCCAACTCCTCATGAAATTTCTTCCAGAACCTGGCAGAAAAACACACATCACGGTTAGACACTATGTATGTCAGCACTCTATGCCGTGCCACGGCCTCTCGAATGTAGACGTCGACCAACTTTTCCGCAGAAGAGTTCTCACTTATAGCCAGAAAGTGAGCATTCTTTGTCAATCAATCCACAATCACCCAGATCGTATCAACACCCCTCGTAGTCCTCGACAATTTGGTAATAAATTCCATGGAGATATGTTCCCACTGGTGCTCTACCTTGACCTTGCGACAAGTCAAACATCTCTCACCAACCCATGCCACGTCCTCTCTTCATACATGGCCACCAATAATTGTGTTTCAAATCCAAGTACATCTTTGTGGCCCCAAGGTGAATGGGAAACCTCGACTTATGGGCCTCCTCCATTAATATTTGTCTAGCTCCACCCGTATATGGCACCCATATCCACCCATGGAAATTCATATGCCACTGACTATCCATCTCAAACTTAAAAATCTATCCGATCACGCCCTCTCTCTTGCGGTTCTCTGGACTCATGGCCACTGATTGGGCCTCTCAGATGACATCTAAGAGTAGAGTCATCACTTTCATCCTCATACACACATCTCATATCGGAGCACTCATTGCTCTACGACTTAGGGCATCAGCTACCACATTAGCCTTGCCTGGATGAAACGAAATCTCATAATCGTAGTCCTCACTACATCCACACACTTCCTCTGTCTCATATTCAGGTTGGGCTGATCCATAAGGTACCTCAGGCTCTTATGGTTTGTGTATATGGTGCATCGGGCACCATAGAGATAGTGGTGCCAAATCTTGAGGGCGAATACCACCGTCCCCAGCTCCAAATCATGGGTAGGATATCTTGTCTCCTGAGGCTTTAGTTGCCTCGACGTATATGCTATCACGTGCCCCCTCTGAATGAATACATCACCTAATCCCACTATGGATGCATCACAGTAGACAACGAAGTCCTCCACTCTTTCCGGGAAGGCTATTACTAGAGCCTTGCACAACCTCTGGCGAAGAGTATCGAATGATGCCTGTTGCTCAGGCCCCCAAGCAAAAACAACACCCTTCCTGTTCAATTTGGTGAGATGGAAAACAATCTTGGAGAAATTTTTGATAAATCTCCGATAATAACCTGCCAAGACAAGAAAACTTCTAATCTCGGACGGGGACCTCGGTACCTCCCACTGCATAACTACCTCAATCTTGGATGGGTTAACCAAAATCCCATTCTTATTAACGAGTTATCCCAAGAACCGGACCTCTCGTAATCAGAAATCACACTTGGAAAATTTGGCGTAAAGCCTCTCTCTCCTCAATACTCCAAGTATCTCCCGAAGATGCTGCTCGTGTTTTTCCTTAGACTTCGAGTATACCAAAATACCGTCAATGAACACAATCACTGACTGATCCAACATGGGCCTACACACCCGATTCATGAGGTCTATGAACGCTGCCGGTGCGTTGGTGAGCTCGAAAGGCATCACCACGAACTTATAATGCCCATAACGAGTCCGAAAGGCCATCTTCTGAATATCCTCCTCGCAGACCCTCATGTGATGATATCCAAATCTCAAATTAACCTTGGAAAACCAAGACGCTCCCTGCAACTAATCAAATAAGTCGTTGATCCTCGACAATGGATAGCAGCTCTTAACCATCAACTTGTTCAACTCTTGGTAATCGATACACATCCGGTGTGAACAATCCTTCTTCTTGACGAAAATGATCAGCGCTCCCCACGACGAACTATTCGACCGAATAAATCCCTTCCCCAACAGCTCCTAAAGCTGCGAGGATAACTCCTGCATCTTGGGCAGTGCAAGACGATACAATTTCTTGGCAATAGGCGCTGCCCCTGGAATTAAATCGATTCGGAACTCCATCTACCTCTCAGGAGGCACACCCGTCAAATCCTTGGGAAAATATCCGAGAAATCACATACCACCGGGACATTGGAAACAAAAATCAATCTCTCATTGACATCCGGAGTATCCACTACATAAGCTAAGAAGCCTATACATCCATGCTGCAGACTTTGTCTCGCCCTGGCGGCAGAGCAGAAAGCTGATCCCGATCTAGTTCCCTCTCCATAAACAGTAAGTACTCCCCCAGTAGGGTCTCGAATCGTCACCATCCGATGCTCACAATCAATCACAACTTCAAATCTGCTCAACCAATCCATGCCCACTATGGTGCAGACATCTCCCATTGCTATCGATATCAGATCTATCGGAAACTCAACACCAAAAATCTCTACAAAACAATCCCGAAATACATCAGTAGCAAAAACCACATGCCCTTCAGCTATAGAAACACTAAGTGGTCAACTTAAAGCCTTGCGTCTAGCACTAATGCGACCACTAAAGGATAAAGACACGAAGGATCGACTCGTAGCCAAGTCAAATAGCACCAAGGTAGGAACAAAATTCACAAGAAAAGTACCTATATTAAGCACAAAATAAGTATAAACGAGTCATAATAACAACAAGAATAAGGAGATACATACCAAAAACAATGTCAAGTGTCGCGCGGACCTCCTCCGCAGTCAGCTGGAAGGCTCTCCTACGAGCTCTCGGAGCCTCGGCCTTCACTGGCTGTCCCTCGGTAATACACAAAGTAGCAGGGGCAGGGGTCTGGGCTGACCTCTTAGTGAACTGTGGAAACTCGAACTTCGTGTGGCCAGTCTGGTTGCACTGAAAGCAAACCGAAAATCCCTTGGGGGTAATCCTTCGCCACATGCTCCTCATTGCCGCATTTAAAATAGATCCCAGATCGGCAAGATCCCTCATGACTCTTTCTGTACTTGTCGCAAGCGTGACTATTGAGAGAGAAACTATTGAGAAACACTTGAACAAATGTTAGTACAAGATAAAGTTGCGGAATATGTTAATCTCAGAGGATCATAAAATCTCAACGATAATAAGAAGTTAGATTTGTTAGATAGTTAGTTGCGGAAATGTAAAGTGCGAAAAGTAAAGGAAATATAAATGACAACAAGTTATATATCAAGTAAACACCAAACTGATTTGTAACAAGGTTTGCACTCAAACACGAGTTAATATGTGAGATCAGTTAAAAATTAGGAGGATCTTCGATGTTGATCAGTAAGATAGATATATGAGAAAATGATCTTATATTTTAGAGAGAAAGATCAAAATAATAAACTACTGACTAACATTGCCATGCAAGGTCCGTTGGATAAAGAAAGGCTATAACACTAAGTCATAGGACGTAACATAATCTTCATCGCGGTAGAATGGTTATGGTTCACTTCTTTAGAGTGCGGTAGAGAAAAAAAATTGCGGTATCAGAAAAACTTGTGGTAGCACAAGAGTTGCGGTAGAAAGAAAGATTGTTGCCGGTAGTCAAGTTTAAGAAGGTCACTTTTTGTTTTAGCATTTTCCTCCTAAGTGACCACTTCAACTTTTCTTCATCATTTATCATGCTTCAAAAATTTGATGAGAAGCAACCAAAACTTCCTCACTTCTCTTACCCAAGTGATCCTTCTCGTAATCTCATACTTCACTTCTTCATTGTATGCTTAGATCTCTGAACTGAAGCCAAAGTAACTTCAAGTTTTTTGCAGGTCAGTCGATGCATTGTTGTGGTAGGAATGAATTACTTAAGATCACTGTTAACTCTTTTATACACAAATCCAAGTTGAGGGAAGTTGGTTGCTCCTAAAGATCTTTCTTGAAAACCATCAGTGAAAGCTAGTGCAGGTTCAAGAGCTGGGAGATTGAACTTTTGGGTAAGTACTGGATTAATATCCACATCGATTTTAACAAAGTCACATACCAAGGACTTGAGGAACTCGCAAGCTTTCTCATACGCTATTTTCATCTTCGGATGCTTCGCGGACTTGATTTGAAAGACCCTTGCAATCAGAAATACTTCTTCAGGATTCATGCAAGGAAAATCTGCTTGAGTCCTGATGTAATCATCACCTCTTCTCGTAATCATATACTGAACGAATTCTGTCTTCATGAACTTCCTTATCTTGTAAATTTTCACTGCTAAAGGTCTATCATTATACCAAATGCTCTAAAATTCAGATCCATGCTTGGCATGGAACTGATTCAGACGTTCAAACTCGAGAGGTAGCCTTTGATCGTCATGAAGGCTAAGGTCAAATGGCTCAAAAACATTGAAAAATTTGGAGATGGGCGAAATTGTAATATCCCAGTATCCATCAGAAGGTGGTGCTGCATAAGTTAGAACTAGCCTATAATCATCATAAAGTAACCTTTTGGTGGGATTAACCCAGGAATCGATCAAGGATTCATCCATGGTTGTATCAAAGCCATGATCTCTCCAAATCTGTTCAACTAATTTGGCAGCTCCCCAATCACTCTTTCGTCGGCGAGTAGCTGGGGAGTCGTTTGTATGATCCAAAGACATTGTTAGTACCAAGTTTTTGAAGTGATGAGGAGTCTCTTATTGTGATGGAGGAGACTGATGTTAATCTTCATGTTGCGGGGAATCTTGTTGTGGTGGAGGAGACTGATGTTGCGGTTCCTTTTGCAGTGGGGTTTGAGTTGAAGAGTGATCCGAACTTTGAAGTGGAGAGTGAACCGGAGTTGTCTGCTTGGGACTTGGTTGTGGTGTAGGTTGCGAAGTCACGGCCCTTTGATTGAGTGGACCAAAAGTTGGGATTAGGATTGTTGGAGGAGATTGATGTTGTTGAGAAGATTGATATAGATGAGAGTGTTCACTTCCCTCTTTTGAGGAAGAAACAATTTGTTGCTCCTCAAACCACTGCTTGAGGCCATCAATCTTTGAAAACGTCTTGTCGAACTGAGACTTAATCAACTCAGATATTGAGCATTGTTGGGAATGTCAGTTTTGAACAGCAGGTTGTAAATCTCCTTTGTCAACTAAAGAATCTCATCAACACTTCAGTTTGCTGTGAGGGAATGCCTTAGACCATTGATCGTCGTTTGAAGAATCATAAGGGCAGATTTATATGCATTATGGCTTTCATCAACAAGTTGTTTTGAATGAACTGCTTGATTGGAAAGAGTAGTCTAGACCTCATTTTTTATTGTGGTGACCTCTTGGATTAGGCGATCAACAGTTGCAAGAAATTCTTTATGATCAGTAGTGCGATTGTTGTCTAGGGTTCGAATACCTATTTCAACTTTAAAGGAACTTCTATTAGCTTCTAATCTTTCTCTGGTTTCCAGCCTTTCAACTCTTTCAGCTAGAGACAGTGGGGTAGGGAGCTCAGAGTTCTGCGGATGGCTGGTTGTGACTGCGGTCAATATTTCGTCAACCTTGGACTGAAGACTGAGAAATTCATTCCTTGACACAACCAGTTTCTTCTTCTTCTTGGCTTTAGGCTTTGAAGTGGAATGTTGAGATCCACTTGATTCTTCATCATCAAACACTATCATGAATTCATTCGAGTTATGGGGTTGTTGAACATCTTCAAGATTAAGATCATCAACTCCAAACATTGGACCAAAGCTGATCTCAATTGCGGGTCCATCATCATTTGAATCATGGATTTCAGAATTTGGAGGAGGCTTAGAGGGTCCAACAACACTTTGCAAATTTTGGACATGTTGAACTGTGGATTCCATTCTTGATACCCATTCTCGAATTTGCAAGATATCATGGATTGTCTTTGCATTGCTGAAAGTATCAGTCCAATACTTAGCAACTGTTTGAAGAACTTTTTCTTTCTGTTGTTGTTGTTGAATTTGTTATTGCTTCCTTGTTTTTAAGGCTCTTTGAAAGGCTTCAAATTTTCTGATTTTGGACTCAGTAGTCGGTCGATACCGAGTCCAAGAATCATCTGAATGATATCCGTCAAATCCTTGGTTTCGCACCGGGGTGTCCCCTGGGTTCGTGGATCCTTGCACATTGGTGCTCACCACGCCTAAACGACTCATCTGTAATGGTGGTGGGGTAGGTTTTACCAAGCTTCCTCGGTCTCCTTGACCTGAAGTGAAGTTTGGCCTCGGCCCGGTTCTAGCAAGGGTTGAAGAAGTGCCCTGCAGTGGGTCAGGTGTTTGCAGTGTTTATGTAACATGAAGAAGGATGGAACACAACTCCTCTGCCGCGAAGACGTGTAAGCATGCTTCCCTGGAGGCCTTAGGGCAATGTGAACCAATGGGATCCAACTGGGGTGTTGTCTCCATGTTTTGATGAAATAGACACAGGTGCAATATCTGAGTAGTTAGAGAGGGTAGAATTGAGTAAGCCTGTAGGGGATCCAAGGACTACCGAAGTCGTTAGAGAGACTGTGGTATGTGTGCGTTCACACATTTGGCTATGACTAGGGGTAAGTTTGAGCTTTTTGCGTTTGAAAAGATCGCCAGATTCATGATCAGAGTCCTTTTAAACATTGACATATATGTTTAGAGTTTTAGAAGGGGAGAGAGGAGCTTCATCCAAAGATTCAATGGTTCTGGACTTGCATTTCTTTGAGGAAGTTTCTGCCTTTTGAACAATGTTTCGGGGAGCTTTCTTTGAGGATACAACCTTCTTGCGCATTTGGGTTTTGGTTGACTAGACTGTTCTTCGTTACGAGGGACTGAAGTTGATATAGGAGCTGCGGTACTAGAAGGACCTTGGGTTTTGGTAGGGACTAGGATAGCCTGACTAGGATGAGGCGGGGAAGAATGGTACGTGTCAATATTATTTGTTGCCTCAATGTAGTGTTTGACTTCTAGAGTATTAAGTCAAATAGACTCCAGAATGTGTTCTGGTAGTCTCCTAAGGGGTCCAAAAATAGATTGATCTTTGGAAGGGGTGTACCTTTTCAAGTCGCGGGTGACAAAGAGTGTAGAATCATCACCCATGTCTAGCTTTGCTTCCTTGTGAAGATCCAAAACGCAGAGAGACCAAAATCGAGCAAAGGTAAGCTCGGTTGCATCTTGTCGAGGAGTTTCCTTTGGAATGTATTGTAGGAAGTCATCCCACAAGATTTTATGAAAATTGACTGCATTCACGGTGAATATGCTCCATACAAGCTCGAGAAGCTTGATCCCCATGTTATCTGTGTCACCAGTTCTGCCGGACAAACATCTGATGACAAAGTGACAGAAAAACTACCACACCCCCGGTAACTGATTCTTCTTAAATTCTCTGATCCCTTTCAGTTTTTTTTGGTACCCCAGCTGGTACAGAGTGGTGATGATTTCTGTTGTGCTCGGTGAGAAGAACTTAGTGGTGAAAGGAACCCTATGGTTAATGGCTTCCAGAAACTTGGGCTTTGTGAGCACTACTATTGATTCGTCGATCAAGTGCAGGTGCACCTCCTGAAGGCTGTGGAGTGAACGATAGGCTGAGAAAACATACTTGAACAGAGTAGGGAGTGGAACAACGTCAGTGAATGATTTGAATGCACCAAATAGTGGATTGGATGGGATGAACTTGATCATCAATTAGATCGCTTCATTGTAGTTGGGATGATCTTCAAACACAACCCTAAAATTGCTTGAAGCAATGGATGGGGACTGAGCCTTGAGTGTTTATTCAGAGCCGATAGGTCTAGCTGACCCAGAAGCCTTTGGCTGTTTCTTGGAGATGCTTGATTTCACCATTGTTTCAGAAAAGGATTTTGATGAACTTGCAAGAAAACTGTTTTTAGCAAGAGGGAAGAAGATGAAGATCGTCGATTAGGGATTTAGAAAGCACAAAGTGTTCTTGGGGAAAAGAAAGGGTTTTTATTCCGCCCGATTTCAAATTTTTTTGGAATTACCTTATTTACAATTGTTAATGGTAAAAACCTGTGGGTTTTAACCATTATCAGCCACACATAAAATTAAAAATGGGGTATTTAATGACTGTCAGACCCATGATCACACATTTGAGAAATATGTGGTGCGTGGGTTTTATCCGTTCTAAAAAGGGAGAAGTTGAAACGGATTAGATAGTTTGGAGGCTATGAGACATGACATACTAGGAATAGAGATTTCTTAAAAGATTTCTTTTATTGGAAAAACAATTTATTTTTCATCTAACCTAAAATAGGTCTGATACAAAATTGTGATTTTGAAAGAAACTGAAACGTTGTATGCTACAAAACGAATGTTTTTATTTTTATGAAGAATTTTCATTTAATGAAGAACATTAAATAGCACACAAAGTTATCAGGGAATTTATGAAGTGATTGCAGGATCAATTATTGTAGTTATGGATGGATTCTGATGACTACGGTGGAGAGTAGTGTGACTGCGGTAGTGGAAGCTGAAAGGAACACTTGATAAAAGGTTAGAAATAATAGAAATTAAAGACCCAACGAATATAAGTAGTATATATGATTGCGGTATACAAGGTATACTAAAAAGATATATGATAAGTATATTATTCTAGGACCGCAGCGGAACCCAGAAGTGGTCTGTGGTACCGCCTATCAATTCAAAAAGAATTGCGGGTTTGGATTTATCATTCTTAGCATTTCCAGAAAATTATTCAACTTTGTATCATCAAGTGCTTTGGTAAAAACATCAGCAATTTCTTCGTGAGTAGGAAAAAAATTAGTTCGATGTTACCTCTAAGGATGTGATCCTTGATGAAGTGGTACCAGAGTTCAATGTGCTTCTTCTTCGAGTGGTGAATATGATTGTGAGAAATTGCTGTAGCACACTCTGAATCACAATAGCATTCTATATCCGTAGTCCATGAGTTGAGTCTTCATCCATAGAACTTGGGAACAACAGCTGGCTGCGGCCACATATTTTGCCTCTGCGGTAGACAACGAGACAAAATTTTGCTTCCTTAAAGATCATCTGACTAGTCTTCCTCCTAGAAACTAACAACCATCGGAAGTACTTTTATCGATCTAATATGCATCCAATATGATCTGCATCCGTGAAGGCTTGGAGGCGGAAATCATTTCCCACGGGGTACCAGAGGCCTAGAGCTTTACTTCCCTTCAAGTATTTGGGAATTTTCTTGACTGTGGTTAGATGTGATACTTTAGGGTCGGCTAGGTATCGAGCATATAAGTATGTGGCAAAGACAATATCCGATTTTCTTGCGGTGAGGTACATCAATGACCCAATCATTCCACGATAAGTTTTATGGTCAACTGATTCTCCGGTAGGATCAACTGAAACCTTATATCCGAAGGCCATCATGACCTTGGCTAAGGAACAATTGTCCATTGAGAATTTCTTCAGCAGCTCAGAGTTATATTTCTCATGATGAATGAATATCCCTTGAGGGACTTGTTTGAATTGAAGTCCTAGAAAGAAATTAATCTCTCTATTCATGCTCATTTGGAATTTACTAGTCTTGGGCTTTGCAAAATCATTCACCATACCCTGATCTGTGGATCCAAAGATGATATCATCCACATATATTTGGACGAGCATGAAGTCATTACCATTTTCTATTCTAAACAAAGTAGGTTCAATCACACCTCTTCGACGTGAAAAGAAACTCAGAGAGAGTCTCATACCATGCCCTTGGAGCTTGTTTCAGACCGTAGACTACTTTTTCAAGCTTAAATTAGTGATTTGGAAATTTTTGACTTTCGAAGCCTGGAGGTTGTTGCCAGTAAACTTCTTCTTTTAATTCACCATTCAGGAAGGAACTTTTGACACCCATATAATGTACTTTGATATTTTTGTATGTCGCACACGCTAAGAAAATGCATATTTCTTCAATTTAGGCTACGGGGGAATAAGTTTCATCATAGTCGACACCTTCAAGTTGGATGTACCCCTGTGTAACTAGCCTTGTTTTATTTCTAACAACCGCACCGGACTCATCGATCTTGTTCTTGTAAACCCATACTGTACCAACAATTGTGTGACTTTTAGGCTTCGATACTAGTATCCATACTTTGTTTATTTTAAACTCTGCTAACTCCTCTTGCATTGTGGTGATCCAGTTGGGCTCCATAAGTGCTTCTTTAATGGTTCGTGGCTCGACTGAGTACATGAAGGTTGCATAGTGGCAGTGGTCCGTTAAATCACTAGAGGATCAAGTTTGTATACCTGTAGATGGCTTTCCAATGATTTAACCCGGTGGGTGATCCTTCGTCCAGATGTGAGACAAGTTTGTTGATGATCAACAGCTGCGGTGGAGGGAATATCTTCAACGTCAGATGACTCTGCAATAGGAGAAGGTAGTTCCCCCTCGACTTGTGAACAACCTGCAAAATTATCTTGGATTGATGGAGTTTGAACGACAACAGTTGAATGAGGTTCCCCCGCAGTTGTGGATGGGAGTTCCCGCTAAAGCAAAGATGGTTCCCCCTGGATTGATGATTGAGTGATAACCCTTGGATCTGATCTAGTGTCAATGTTCTCAACCTCTTCATCGTCAGAGTCTGAAGAGACATTTGATTGAGTTATGATTCTGTGGGTAGATACCGTAGTTGTGTCGTCAAGTACTGGAACCTCGATGGTTATCACTTGACTCGGAGTTAAACTTTCCCCCTCAACCGGTGAGGTGGAATTATCTTGTGACAATTCTTCAGACAATGTTGGACCAGAAACTTCAGTATGTTGTTGTTGAGCCACCGGAGACACAAGAATCTTAGAGAGATGAGCTGTCTCTGCGGGGTCAAAGAGATCATCATAGTTGATTTCAACTATGTTTATGGCACCCAAAGAGGTTGGGGTGTCACTTTCCAGGATAGCTTTAGTTTCAGCTGATGGAGTAGTATTGCGGATGTAATAGTCATCAAATTTGACATCGAAACTTTCGACTATCAGTCTCGTACGTCTAATGGGAACCCTGTAGGCTACCTTATTGGTTGTGTAGCCAAGAAAAATGCCTTCATCTAATTTCGGTGCAAATTTGTTAAGATGATCCTTGTTTTTTTATCAAAAACATATGCACCCAATATGTGGAAGAATCTAACATTCGGTTTGCGGTTGTTGAGGCCCTCATATGGAGTTTTGTTGAGATGCTTGAAAATGATGCCTCAGTTTTGAAAAAAGCATGCAGTTTCCACTACATTGGCCCAAAAGTATAGAGGATGGTTTGCAAAGTTTAACATGGACCTGGCTGCTTCGACCAGAGTACGATTTATTTGCTCTACTACTCCATTTTGTTGCGGTGTGTAGGGAGCTGAAAAGTTGTGACTGATGCCTTTGGAAACCAAGAAACTGTTTAAGAGATGATTAGTAAATTCGGTTCCATTTTCACTTTTGATCCTTCGGACTTGTAACTCGATTTAGAGCTCAATTTCTTTGATAAAGTTGATCCGAGTCTGCGGTGTTTCAGAAGTAGGTAAGATTTGTGGTGTTTCACATTAACCATGTTAATAATGGTAAGATCATCAACACATACTTTTTAAAGCCTAAGTTTTCAAGTTGGAATTAAATCAAAACCTCTAGGGTTTTAATGAAATATCGATGAAGCTACGAATGAAAGAAATGTATGAAATGTAATTGGTAATGTGAAACCTATGTTGTTTCTCCATCAATTCTTCTTGTTACAGTCTAGGATGACATTTACTGTCAATTTACTATATGAAACATTTGGAGGGTGTCACTTAAAATTATGGTGATAATGATTTTAAGATCATAAACACGGGTTTTTATAAACCCATCGACCAAAGTTGGTTTTTACTTGAATCGTGACAGGTAAAGTGAAATTTCGAATGATATATTGTAGAAAGAAATAATGAAGTGATGTGGCATTGTGAAACAATGATATCATTCTCTTTAATTTCATCAAATCTTTTGTGCTTTAATCTTCAAAAAAAATATTTTTGGTATTTTTGAATTATCTAAAAAACTAAAGAAATTCTTTTTCGATTTTTCAATATTAAGAAAAAGACAGAAATAAAGAAAATCAAGCTTTGATGATGAACAATAACTTCGATTTAGGGTAAGTAAAATGTAAAAAAAAAAAAAAAGATAATATCGAATGAGTAGGATATCGAAGTCTCGACGATGAAAAGTGACTTGGATATCGACAGAAGAAAGGCTTAGCTTGATTTAGGAACATAGAAAGCTTCCATGATGGCCAAGCCATTTAAAATCATCAAAAATGATTTTTCATCAAGGGTTTTGGTGAATATGTTTGCCAATTGATCTTTTGTTTGAACAAAGTGAACTTCAGTGTTCCCCTCTTCAACGTGATTTATGATAAATTGAAAACGAAGACCAATATGTTTTGTCTTTGAATATTGAACATGATTATGAAAAATACTGATTGCACTTTGAGAAACAAAAAAAAAAGATTTTATTCAGATTTATGGCATAGTCTGGAAGTTGAATTTGAATTTGTATGACGGGTGACGTACATACAGCAATAACAATATTCTTGGATTTTGTTCTAAATATCGAAACTCTAGTTTGCTTCTTCAATTTCCATCTAACTAGCTTTCCATCAAGAAATTAGCAACCTCAGTAGTGCTCTTTCAATATAACTGGCATAATCCTAAATCAATATTTGAATAGGCTTGAATGAAAAATCCAGTATTTTTTGGATACCATATTCCAAGAGTGGGAGTGTGATTCAGAAGATATTCTTTACTGCAAGCAAATGTGGTTCTTGTGTATTTGCTTGATACCTATCACAATTACAAATATCGAACATTATGTCAGGCCTACTCTTATTTAAATATAATGAAGAAACAATCATGCTTCGATAGTTTTTTAAATCAACAACAGGTTTATCAAGTGATGGACTAAGCCTTGTGGAAAATGTCATTAGAACTTTTGCATGATAACAATTCGACATCCAAAATCTTTCAAGTAAATTCTTCTTGTAAGATTTTTGATTTACAAAGATTCCTTCCTTGTTTTACCAAATGTATAATCCCAAAAAAAGTTATCTTTCTCATCACATTGATCTTAAATTTGCTTTTCATTAAAATTTCAAAATCCTTAAACAAAGAAGGGTCGATAAATGCACAAATAATATCCTCTTCATACATTTGAAAAAGCATTAGCCATCCCCTACTTTCTTTTGAAATAATGTAGGATCAACTGATCCGTATTTGAATTTTGAGATTTTCAAGAACATTGTCAAGGTTTCATACCAAACCTTTCCAGCTTGTTTTATCCCATAGACTACCTTATAAAAAATATAGCAATGATTACGAAATATTTCATTGACAAAACCTGGTAGATGTTTGAAATATATTGCTTCTTCAAGTTCTAGTCCTAAGAAAGCACATTTATAATCCATCAGATAAACATCGAAATTTTGGTAAGCAACATATGCAAGCAAATTTTAAAGAACTTGAAGATGAGCCATAAGAGAAAAAGTTTCGTCATAATCAATTTCTTCATATTGAAAATAACCATTAACAACAAGTCTAGCCTTATTCCTTACAAAATTACCTTATTTATCAACTTTATTTCTGAAAACCCATTTTAAGCTAACAATAAAAACTTTTTTAGGTGTAGGAATTAATCCCCACACTTTGTTTCATTCAAATTTAGCCAATTCAGATTGCATTAATGTAACCGAATCTGGATGTTCTAAGGCCATTTTACAGTTATTGGTTCAATTTTAGAGATAAACACATAAAACATGCAAAAATCTTTCTAAACATTTAAAATTTCATTTCTTTCTTGCAATTATGTCTTTGCTAAAACACCGGAAGAAGGATCACCAAGTATTCATTCCTTGGGAGATTTCTTGTCCATTTCTCCATTAGAGGATTCGAAGGATCAAAGTCCAAATCTGCATCTTCAAATGTTTATTCTGCATTAGGAAACTCTTCTACAATAGAAATAGTGTCATTAATATTAACGTCATGATATACATTATTCAAATTATTGCCTTTGTAAGACAAGTGTTTGTATAATGGGTAGTTTTCCTCGAGAACTTGAAGGCAATATACCAATAGGGGTCATATTCGAAACCATCACTCATAGTCGAAACCAACACTTTGTGTCATGATATAAACCTTCATAGTCGAAACCAAAATTAGTTAATATTGAGACTTCCAATTCTTTTGTAGCAAAAGCAAAAACTGATGGTGGTGTCTCATCATAATTATGTTGATAATAATTGGAATCGTAAACATAGATTGTGTAAAATCTAGGATTCAAGTTGGTATTTACCCAAAACCTCAAGTATTTTAAGTTCTTTTGTGTGATGTGCTAGAGAAATGTAGAAATAAGATGGTAACTATTGGTTTCTCACATAGATCATGGTAAAAATGATTTATGATAATGAACATAGTATTTGTAAAACATTACCTCACATCTTCTTGTTATAGTCTAGGATAAACTACACCGTTAGTTCACTATAGGAAAAGTTTGGAGGGTTTCACTTAGAATCATAATGATAATGATTTTAAGATCATAAACATATATTTATCTAAAATCATCGACCCAAGTTTGATTTACTTGAATCTTAACTGGTAATGTGAAATATGTAATGAAATATGGTAGAAAGAAATAATGAAGTGATGTGGCATTACGAAACAATGATACGCTTCTGTTTAAATCTGTCAATTCCTTTGTGTTGCAATCTTTAAAAAAGTATATTTAGTATTTTTGAGTTATATAAAAAAAATACAGAAAATCTTTTTGGATTTTTGATATTAAGAAAAAGACAGAATTAAAGAAAATATTTTTGGATTTTTCGATATGAAGAATGTGATAGAAATAAAGAATTTTTTTTTGGATTTTTTCGATGGTAAAAAAAAAATTCAAGTTGATGAAAAATGTCGAATGCAAAGCAAATCAAAGCTTCGATGATGAACAATAACTTCGATGTTTAGAGTAAGTAAAAGGTAAAAATATAATATCGAAAGAGAAGCATATTGAAGTCTCGATGATGAACTGTGATTTCGATATCGAGAGAAGAAAACTTTGCTTGATTTAGGAACATAGCAAGCTTCCATCATGGCCAAGCCATTTAAAATCATCAAAAATAATTTTTCATCAAGGGTGTTAGTGAATATGTCTACCAATTCTTCTTTTGTTTGAACAAAGTGAGTTTCAATGTTTCCCTCTTCAAGGATGTTAGAGATGTCTATTAGGTCATTCATTTCGTAGAGGTACAAAGTTTCTCTTATCCACTCTTAGAAACTGATGACGTCTTGAGTATATACGAAATCAAGCACATGATTCCTTTTCAATGCCAAACATATTATATTTAACCCTTAACATTACGAATTTATACCAATTCATAATTATGGTTATTCAAAAAGTGTTTATATGATCAATTTCAGTGTCACCATGAGATTGTGAGAAACTCATTTTTCCATCTTCTTATCTCATATTTCTTACAAAATTAACACACTTTGATGCGTATCCCAAGACATCTCTAGTATAAAAACTACTAGGATGTAGGTGTGCCAAAAATATATGTTTATGATCTTTTCATCATTATCACCATCATGAAGAGTGAGACCCAAAAAACAATACCATAAGGGAATTGACGGTGAATTCGTTTACACATTCTAGATTGTAACTTATGAATTAACGGATGAAACAAATTATGTTTCAATGTACCACCATCAGTCCATCCATTGCTTTCGTCCATATCTATATCACATTTCGCACAACACCCCTAAGTTTTAGATAATTTTTTTTTGAATATATGGTGTTAAAAAAAGTCTATCCGATGATCGCCTACTATTATCGTAGGATAACGTGATGCGCCGCCAAACTTTCCTATTTACAAAATCTATTTTGTTTAACACTTTCACACGTTCACTTGGAATCCTTTGAGGTCTCAGGTCAAACCAACTTGAACCAACATTTCACAAAGTCTAGTTAGTGATTTTAGTCATTATTCCCGTTACTGAATGAAATTCTTCTTATTTTTTGCTACTATTCTAAAATTTCTCTTATGGATTCAATCTTGGTCGTAATTCCAATAGATGCGGTTTCAATTCTTACGAATTGAAGGGTGGATCAGGGATTGTGAAACAGCTACAAAACAAAATGGCACGTTTCTTTTTGTAAAAGATCATTCAAATTTAAAATTGGTGTGATTTTCAAAAGTGGTTCTGTTACAATGATTGTGAGTTGTCAAGAGGCTATTGGACCTAGTTTTCGGGATGATTGGCGTGGTAATTTTCAGATGAACTCTGAAGCAACATGCCTTCATTTTGATGGTGTTTTTCTCTCACCACTTATGATTAATGATTCAAATTCAAAATTTAAACAAACTGAGATTCTACAATCCTATTTAATCTCATTGTCATCTACAATTAAATCTTTACGCTTCCAAAATTATCAAAGCTTTTGAAGATCTTCTCTATTATTCAAATATTTTCTAATTCTTCTTCTCTTTAAATGGCTTCTTTTGAGTACGTTTTGGTTTATGGATCAATCGGAAACATCAATAATGTTGAATATCAAGCAACATCAAAACTTGGTTGCTGATCTTGATGCTTTAAAGTATTCAATGCAGGTTTAACCTCTAATCGAATGTCTTAACTATTCATCTTTGAAAAGAGATTTAACATCATATGAAGATGTTTCGATTTCTGCTCTATCCATGGCTTACTCAACAACGATTTACATCAAATTTCTGGAGGTGATGAACTTTGAACTTCCAGGACTTAAAAATTCAACTTCAAAAGCAAATTTCGACAACCTTTTAGGGTAAAACCCAGTCGATGGTGCAGTCAATCCTGATTTAGTGTCTGCTACAAATATCATCAGGGCATATTTTCAAATGGGTACAATTTTGACATCTCTATTTTATCCAAGTTTAGGAAGTCTGCTTTACCTCTGGTTTGGAATGCTCTTTTTCACTATTCTAATTAAATGTTTTTCGGAAAGAGATACTAGTTAAGACAATGCTAGTTGAATGTTTCATACACATCTTTACAATTTTTTCACTGGTGATAAGGTTGATTTGGGTAAAGTGTTATGGGCTCAATTTGTTCAACTTCCTAACTCGCTACAGAAGGATTCTAAAATCTCATGTGCTCACTATTGGTCTATAGTGGTTAGACATCGAAATCACTACAATGTGCCTATCATGACTAATGTAGTTATAGTAGATATCTCGAAAATGCAACCCTTTAACTTTGTTACTACTGATCCCTAGTTTCTTACATTTACTGTATCTATTCCGAAGGTCATGCTTTTTAGGGTTCCTTCTAACAATGTTAAAATTCGAAAGTATAAGAAAATTCCAATTTCTATTGAAAGACCGATTCCAGATAATTTGAAAGATATATTGGGTGCTGGGGATATTCCAAAGAGAGCAGCTGTTAAATGCAAAAGCAAAGCAACGGTTTCTGTCGAGGCATCTCCTAAGAAAAATAAGAAACAATGAAAAACGAAATCCAAGCTTGCTGTTGTGCATGAGGATGTAGAGGAAAGGACTCATAGTAATGTTCGAGACACCCGCTTTCACAATGAATAATATACAATAGATAATTCTCTTGTTTAGAAGGTTGTTTCGGAGCCTATTTCCACTATAGCTCCACATCAAGTACCCACTCCAACTTCTTCACAAGTGGTTCCACCAATTCAACCTCCAACTCCGAATGAAAATGAAATTTTTGAGATTGTTCTCAAGGATCCAATTCTGAATCTTTCGTAAACCCCTCCAGCAACAACAATTCCAATTTCTACAACCACCATTCATGTTCTATTTATTTTGGTTCCTATTCCAACATCATCAATTCCTGTTTCCATAACTCAACCAATTTCAACTCCTATCTTTACTGATATTGCCATTCCAACTTCTAAGCCAATTTCTACTTCTATTCCACCAGAAACTATTGGTTAAAATCCACCATCTTTACCTATTCTTCAACATCCTCCATCACCATCTGGGTATATAACTTTTTATTCGAGTTCAAAACCGGAATTTATGGACTTCAATGAACCAAATCTATATGTGAGTGGTTCATTTGACGATTTCATGTCACCTCATGTTGATTTCTTTGAAGAAGAGAGTATTGATAATGTTGATTCTATAGTTCCAATTACTTAAAAGGAGTGTCATGTTCTTAACAAGAAGTTTGATAGTTTGCTGGCTCATACTAAGAATTTTTCAATCACTAATTTTGAAAATGTGGTTTCAACTCATAAAGCTCTTACTGAAATGCTTACTTCAGAAAATGCAAAGAGTTTTAAGGATCATAAAAACTTGGTCAAGGAAATAGAAAAGAAGATTGAATCTGCTCTTGATAAGGTGAAAGATGTTTCTGAGAATGTGAACACTATTCCTAATGATTATCAAGAAAACTCTTAGGTGAGGTTTGTTTTAGTTGAGAATGAATTAAAGGGATTTCATGATTTTTTTCCTTCGAAAAAGAATCTATGTATGGTCTTCTTTTTGGCCTTTCAAAGGCATAATGTCGATCATCATACTTCAGTGTCAAATTATGTTCTTACCTTGAACAAGCTTTTGCAAGGTGAAAACAAAGTGATGAATGATCTTGATGCAATGACATAAAAGAAGAAAATTCTTAAAAAAACTAGATGAAACTAATAGTTTGAATGCTAAAATGAGTGAAGAACCTCTTTTGGTGAAGAGTCACAATTTTGCAATAAATCAATGTTGGCAAAAATCATTGAAGACAAAGATGCACCATATGTTGATTATATTTCGCAACTAATGGATGCGAAATTCAGTTATACAATTCCATAAATCAACAACATTAAGGATCTAAAACTTAATCGGCTCTTTCTAAAATCAATCAACTCATAAATGTTATGAGTAGAAGGGCTACTTCGCAACAAGAGGACAAGGAGCTGCGAATTTAAACACTGGAAGAGGATCTAAAAATGTTGAAAATCCTATTAATACTGAAATTCCAATTCCAAAAGTTGTCACCATAAATCCTTATCATACTAGGAACACGGAGGAGGCTAATGCAAAGAAAGTTAATCTTGAAAAATGATATTTGGAAGAAAAGTTGAAAGACTTCAAAGAGAAATCATTTACTGATCAGAAGGTTAATGTAGCTTGTAGATTAGGAAAAGGAAAAATATATGTGATTTCTAAAGAAGATTTGAATCCAAATTTAGATGAAGAAGAAAAGAAAGCGCACGCTGCAAAAGATAAATAGCTAGATGGTTTGAAAGCAATAAATGAAGAGCTTGATCGGAAAGATTATCACACCCCGCTAAAGTGGAAACGCAAGATATGCGGCGATAAAGGTTTTTGTGGAAAAGATAAAGATACATCACCATAGTAATAGTTAAAAGTTTACAACCCATAATTCAAACAAAACAAATTCAAGTTTTCCAAAATGACATTGTTCAAAAGATAGCTTCATAAAATAACTTCCACACGATGCATCATGCTCTATGATGATGAATCTTTATACCCACTTGCTAATTATTTCCTGAAAAAGCATATAAAACGAGGGACAACTATGAAAATAGTTAGTGAGTTCACAAGTTTACTAAATCAAGATTTGGTATAAAACTTTCCATAAATACAAGTACATTGCTATAATGAGAAACAAAGTTCATTGCTATAACTAATAAACAAGTTTATATATATATATATATATATATATATATATATATATATATATATATATATATATATATATATATATATATATATATATAAAGAAACAATGCGTTCACAACCAAGCCTATGACCGATTCCCTATCAAGATTTATGTTTATCATTCCATAGATGAATATGGTATCATGCACTCAAGCAATCGGGTGAGTGAGGAGTTTTCAATTCCTAATAGCGCTATTCATAATGACCATTGGCTCAAAGAGTTAATGGTTGGAGTAAATTGGAAGGGACTTAAGACGATAAGGCCTAATGTTTTAAGAATAACATACACATACACAAAAATATAGCAAAATATAGCAATCAAGTCTGATACAATTCAATATAAATACATCAATCATAAATAGTTTGGACATGGTTTTCCACCCCAAAACATAAAAACCGAAAATAGGGGGAAGGTGTGAATACTCACAATGTTTCAAGTAGCTACAGGTGGTGTCTTGGAATACACCAATGCCTTACTACCGGGATCCTACGACATCAAACACACACTAGTGAGTTTCTATGTCGAACTCTAATGCTAATATACTAAATTCTACATATAGAGAAATGCCAAATTTTTGTTCTAATATTGGTTTTATATTAAATGGGTAACAATTTTTCTGAAATGGCAATATTTTATAACTCATGTGATTAAGATAATTTTGGATATTATTTTCTAGATTTTTGTAATATTAATTGAGGGTATTTCAATACATTTAAATGTCTTTTAAACTCCTAAAAATCCAAAACTATTATCAAAAAGTTTCCAAAATTCATCAAATTCTACATTTTCGTTTCAAATATAGTAGTGGTCTTCCAGAAAATTTCCCTTGAATTTTGGATATTATTAGCTATTTTTCCCATTTGAAAGCCTTCATACCAACATAAATTCATGAAAAATAGCATTCATAAGATAAAATTTCCCAAACTTTTTCTACTACTGTTATTAAATATAATTAAGCTGGGAAATATAGATTTCTAAATAGTTTAACCCAATTTTATGATTTTTGTGCATTTATTATAACAAAAATGGAGAAAAATAGAAAATTATTTCCAAAATTACCCAAATGTTTCGTAACACTGCTATTAAACATATAGAAGCTGTGAAAAATATAAAAGATATTTTTCAATTAGTTTTGCTATTTTTCTTTGTTTTATTCTCTTAAATAATCATTAATTGGTGAATAATTATCAAAAAGTTAATGTAGATTACCAAAATTTTTGTAAACTTCATTTACAGTTTACATAATCTGGGAAAAATACCAACGGTGATTTTTGTATACTGTAATCCGATTTTGTGGATTTAAGTGTATTTAATCTTAGAAAATAGAAGACAAATAGCATACCGAATAGAAAAATAATCCAAATTTTTATTTAGAGTAATAATATATTTTAAGGTCTTCTGGTAAATTTTCATAAATTTTAGATGAGTAGAACTATTTTTCCCGTTATTAGTCAACATGATGTAACGCCCGTAGATCCGAGCTAGTCAATTTAGAGACGATAAGCATCAAAGTGACTTTTTGATAAAATATTATTTAGAATGAATAATCTTAACTAAGTTGTAGTGGTCATGGCAAGGTTTCTGAAAATATAAAGAATGCCGAAATTCGAATTATAATGAAGATGTTATGACCTGTCGAAGTTTCACGACAGAACAGACACGACACAGCGCGACGTAAATAGTGAATTTAGGATAGAACAATATTTGGCATTAGCAATCTAAACGAAAGTCGTAGCATACGTTAACCGAGAGCGTGCATAAAATTAACGTCTAAATCTGACTTCATATTAGGAAGTTATGATTTTTCGAAGTTTCGACTTAGCGGTATGCAGCCCAAAGTTCGAATATGAGATCGAGTGATTTCTAGCCGAAACAATCTAAACAAGAATCAAAGTCTTGTCGATAGTAGTCCAAAGGTAAAAGAAAAGACGAAAACGGACATCAGATGAAGAAGTTATGAGTTTATAACGGAGTTTTCCTATCCCGGACTACTAAAAATGTATATAATAAAAATTAAATTCAAAATTAGCCGACGGAGTCTAAACGATAGTTGTAGATCATAATCACACCTACGTGTGGATATAAAGAACATCAAAAACAGAGCTCGTATGCGAAAGTTATGAATTTCTGAAGTTCGGGGCGCGAACCCCAACACTGTGTCAGAGTTCACGACGTGAAAAAGGGGTTCACGATGTGAACTCAGTGCTGGCATCTTCTGGAGCCTAACAGACTGAACATCGTGACTACCCATCTAATGACGTCCAAGGTCACGACATGAAATCTGAAATTTCATCCCTATAAATAGAAATCGAAGGCAGTCGGATTTGGTTGCTAATTTCTTAACCTCTCTCTCCTACTCTACTCATATTTAAGCCTTCTTTTAACCCCCCCCCCCCCACCCCCCGAAGCCCCGACACCATCCCCGATACCCGAAGCGAGTCCCGACGCTCTGAAGATCCCGAGAAGAAAAGAGTTTCAAGCCAAAGCTCTGCCCGTGAGAAGCCCGGTGTGTGAAGATACCACGGTTTCATCGAAGAATACTACTTTACAAGCCATAATGATGTCTGAGCACGTCTAATCAAGTGAGTGTGTAGTTAATTTTTTCTAACACATAGATATGAAGTATTTTCTATGAAATACGTGTTATGTGTTTATATATTGTTTGTTTATTTGAGATTGATGTTGGATGAATGTTTTATACAGGTTTGTATATGATTTAAACTATATATGTAATTTGTATCTACAAATATGTTGGGTAGAACATGGGTAGATGAAATAGTTGGTGTGTAATGAAAGATTATTTTGAGGATGAGATGAAAGATGATATAGATCATGAGATGAGGGTGACAGGTGAAAAATGAGTGAAACCTTTACCCAAACGATGGCCCCTATCATTCAGCAGAGTAGGGATGACAACCACAGACTATTCTAGACAGTCCTGTGAAACACTAAAAAGCTCCCAACTTGTAGGTATTGTGGACTTGATGTTTACCGGTGTACTCTAAAAACCCTGGCAGCTATAGATTTAGTGTCTTATAATAATACGATGGTAGCTATGGATATAGTACAGTGTAGATGAACATTGGTAGCTATCGATTTAGTACTGTATAGATGAACCTTGGTAGCTATGGATTTAGTATTGTATAGACGAACCTTGATAGCTATGGATTTAGTGTTTGATATAGGAACCTCGGGCAGCAATGGACTTTGTGCGAATTCCTTATGTAAATCCTTAGGAACGAATGAATGAAGGATAGTTGATTCTTAGGGTAAAACCTTAAGAAATAAAGAAGATAATGGGGATGAGTAATTGGGTTGATTGTTTGATGATTAAATATAATAATTATATTATTGTGGGTTGAAAATCCTATATACTCACAAGGCTCCCAAGCCTGACCCACTCAGTTTTCTTTGTATCACAGGTAGTGGCACAAGAACATAAGTTGGTTGACATGACGAGAGATTTTGGATTATAGATCAGTAGTTATAAATAATTGTTGTAAGGTCTATTTTATACTGTTTATGCTTTTGGTCTGTATCGGAACATGACATTCTGAGATTTTGTTATTTAATGAAAATACATTTCTTTAAAGAAATGTTTTGATAAATTCTTATCACATTTTGTTTTGGGAACAAATTCCGCAACTATTTTCTTTAAAATAATACTCTGATTGTATTACAAAGCATAAACAAATCGGTCATTTTTGGTCGTGAAAATGGGGATGTCATACATGAGGTAGGATCTACGAAAAATATTAGATAGCCTTTTCACATTCCCTAAACTGGTTTTATGATTTATTGGAACTAAACAAAAAGAGAGTTCAAAACCATACCAAACAGTAACCAAAATCAATGAAACTTAATGAGATGTCGTCATTTACTTTAGGGGTCGTCCACGAATTTATCTAGGATTTATAGACCTTAGAAAATATTTTAAATGATTTATGGCCTTGTTTTCTTGTAACAATTTTAATAAATTAAAGAAATGATAAAAACTCTTGGGATTTTTCAGATCCTCATATCATCTTACTGGGAATCTGAGAAAATTTTCTTTCGAATAGAAAAGGATATCTAGATTTTTAATGAATAAATGCACTATTAACAATGTACTTTGATCATCAAGCTCTTTAACTTGATGTTCATCACATGCATTACGGTTTGAAGACCATGCATGGATATTTATTGTTCATATTGATGTTTTCACAGAAAAACTTGAATGCATAAGGTAGATGAACCTTTAAAACTTGTAAAAAACCGTATTTTAGGGTTTGACGTAGGTTTTGGTCCTTGGATTTCTCCATTAAACAACATGTATGTTGTTCTTGGGTGAAACCCTACCACCATCATCATCAAACTCAACATTCATGGATATGTTCATGAATGTTCATAAAGAATGGTGTAGAAGAAGGAGAAGTGCAAGTAAAACATTTAAAACAAGATAGAAAAGTGAAGGAAGATGAAGGATTTTCGTGATTACCTTGAAGAACAACCCTAGATGATGAAGATTTGAAGGTTGAGAGATGTTCTTGGCTAGAGAATTTCATGGGTTTTGAGAGGGAAAAAGAGATTTTGTGTGTAGTAAAGAGTGGAGTAAGAGAGAGAGAGAGAGAGAGAGAGAGAGAGAGAGAGAGAGAGAGTCAAGGGGAAGTTGAAGTGTAAGAGAAGATAAAAAGATTGAAAGACTTGGGGAAATAGTGTATTGGGATGTGGTGGATGATTTTTTGAGTATGAGAGAGACCTTCTCTCTCATAATTTAAATTTATAACTTTTAATTTCAATATTTTTATAAACTTCCAATTTTTATAAAATGCTCCTTTATTTAAATCTTGATACATTAAATTCTTTATTTCTAGCTCATAAATATGATTTATGTTTGATAATTAAAATTTTCTATCTTTCATTATACCCCATAATTTAATTATTTAATTTGACATTAGGAGGTTCAAAACAAATCTTATAGAGTTTTTAGGTTTTAAACTTTATAAATTTGGATTTTTGGGCTCTTTAGGATTTTTGGAACATTGTTAGATTTTTACCATCATATTGAAATGAAATTAGAAGATTTTAATTTATTTTGTAGAGTTTTATACCCTTTTTCATTTGTAACAATTTTTTAGATTTCGTTCTAATTCGGGTATTAGCATTTCCTACAGTAGCTAGATAACTTACTAGAATCTTAAGAGTCAATTATATTAGTCCTAGATTTTAGTTGGATCCTATTTTATACAATATTGTGACCTAATTTCTATTACTAGGTCATGGCATGATGTGCATATATGGTTTATAAAAAGTTGCATGAGTTCGAGAATGACCTATATTTGACAGTTGTCAAAAAGATGTTGAGAAAAAGAATGTTGAAGAGATAGATGCAATGAAAAAGGATTTGTTTCCAAAATGGATTGCTTCTAGAATGGAGAAAGAAGTTGTTAAGAAAGTTGAATACTTTTGGTTGGAACCAAATACTTCATTCTCGGTTGAAAATACTCAAGAATACCAACTGGACTTGCCAATGATGCCCAAAGATTTTATGTTCCGAAGTCTTGATAAAGTAGTTGATCTTCCATTGAGTAATCTAGCCATGACGAAAAATCTTTTCAAATTTTGCGAAGCAATCTAAGCATCAATATGAGACTTGGAGTTTAAAGATGATTACTGGTCTGAAAGTGCGAAATCCATTTGATGATGAAGATTTCCTAAATGTTCATTTCAACGATACACTGAAGTATGAACGTATCTTTCAGATCCTGAAACGAATGATCAGAGGGTACATTCAATAAGTTTCTAAGATGGCTATTGACGTTGGAAAAGTGTTCAATAGGAAACCTATTCTAAATCCCATGGACCAAACTGAAAATTCTGAAAATCTTAACGTTGGGTTCATTCAAAAAGAACCTTGGGGAGTTGTTCACAAAAGTTCAGAAAAAGAAGAAATGTGAAACTGCATGATGTTACTAATAGATAAATGTATGTATCCAACTGCCATAATTTCGTATGTTCTTTCTCGACCCGAAGCCTACAAGACAAACAACACAAATGATGTGAAATAAGTTTATGATATGTTGTGTTGGTGGATTATGGTTCGTATGATCTTGGTTCGGACAATCAAAAAGGTGTTTCCCGAGAAGAAGTGAAGACAATTTGGCATCCTAACACAAAGGGAGAGATTTTAGGTTTCTTAATAATTGTTTCATTTCAATTTTTGTATGCAAACCTGTTTTCGTTAGTATGATCCTTCTATACAATAATATCCTTATTCGTTAGCAAGTCTGTTAGGTCTCATTATTTAGGTTGTGTTCGAATTCCTAGACTATTGACATGAGTGTTCCTTTTTGACTTCTGTTGAGAGAAAAACTTGAGACACACTTGAACAAACGTTAGAAGAAGCATAGTTGTGGAATAGTTTATCTCAAAGGATTTAAAAGCTCAACAATAATAAGGTAATGAGTTAGATAATTAGAGAGTTAGTTGCGGAAATGTAAGGAAATATAAACGACAGCAGGTGATATATCAAGTATACATATAAGTTGATTCATAACATGGAATGCATTCAGACCAAGTTAGTAATTGAGATCAAGCTTACTGATAAAGTCACGAATGACTTTCTTCGAAGAGAGGTAATAATCAGTTATGTTCTAGAGAACTTTGAGAGTAAGGAGAGACTTAGGATGCGTAAGAAGATAGAAGTAAGAGATGTAAAAGATAGTTCGAAGATTGTATTAACTGAGAAAGAATGAGCTCCATACATAAAGACTCAAGAATTACATTGGATCAAATCTCTAAGAGTAGCCATGAAAGGCATACTGGACAATAAAGTGTATTACAGAAAAGTAGATAAAGTTAAACTAAGTAAAGAAGATAGTGAGACTGCGGTTGGATGATGACTTCGGATGAGGTTGCTGAGGAGTGTTTGACTGCGGATCCTTGAGGGCTGCGATAGCTCAAGTTCAAGAGTTTGACTTTTATGCTTTAACAATTTCCCCCCTAAGTGGCCTCTTTAACTTCTCTTCACTTATGAAGTTTTAGAAACTTGATAAAAATCCACCAAAACTTTCTGATATTTTCCAACCATGTGATCCTTCTTAAAATATCGAACTTAACTTTGGCAGTCGTTTGTTTTGATTTTTTAACTACCGTTCGACATATTTCAAGTTGCTTCCTTGTAAGACGATTCATGGAAGTCATGGGAATGAAGTATTTGACCTTATCGACCTTCCTTTTAAAAATGACTCCAAGTTCAGGGAAGTTTGTTGCACCTAGGGATCTCTCTTTATAACCTTTGGTAGGCATCGGTGCAGGATCAAGTGGTGGTAGATCGAACTTCTTGGCAATTATAGAGTAGATGTCCGCATCAATCTTTGTAATGTCGCAGACGGATTCCTTCAGAAATGTGCTTGCCCTTTCAAGTGCTATCTTCATTTTCGGATGCTTTTCGCATTTGTTTTGGAACACCTTTGCTATTACAAAGACTTCTTTTGGATTCATACATAGGAATTCAGCTTGGGTGCGGACATAGTCCTGATTCCTTCTTGTAAGGGTATATTAAATGAAGCCAGCTTTCATGAATTTCCTGGGCTTGAAGTTCTTGATTGTTGATGGTCTATCTTTAGATCAGATTTCCTCTAAGGAAGAGGCATGTTTGGCATATAATCAATTAAGTCTCTCGAATTCCATAGGCAGTCTTTTGTGATCCGGTAGGCTACGGTCAAACTGCTCAAATACAGTGAAGTATTTAGCAGTTGGGGAGATTGGAACATCCTAGTAGCCATCAAAAGGGGGTTCAGCATAGGTAAGGTATGGTTTGTAGTCATCATCCAATAGTCTGCGGTGGGGGTTGATCCAGGAGTTGACTAAGGATTCATCCAAGGTAATGTCTAATCCGTTATCTCTCCAGATGAGTTCAACGAACTTGGCTGCTTTCTAATCTGCTTTCTTTTGTTTTGTTACGGGAGAGTCGTTGGAGTGTTCGTATGACATATTGGATGCAATATTCTTGAAGTGAGGGGGAGTCTCAGGTCGCTCACGAGAAATTTTCTGTTGAGAGGGAGAACGTTGTTGCCGTGGTGTCTGATGAGTACATGGTTGCGGTGAGGGAATTGATTTAGTTATGATGGGGGGCTTCTATGATGAGAAATGTTGTTTGAGTGATGGTCTTCTTCATGATGGTCTTCTTCACTTCCCCCTCTTGAGGAATTCAAACATAGATCTTCCTCAAGCCATTGTTTGAGACCATCGACCTTGGCACATACCTCCTGAAATTGAGCTTTAAGAACATTAGCCAGTTGCTGATTGTCTGGGATGACACTGTTGAAGAGAAGCTGTTGAATCTCCTTTGTGAGTTGTAGAATTTCAGGGCCATGAAAATTAGATGACAAGGATCGTTGAAGTTTATTTATGGTTGAATGAAGAACTAAGATAATGGACTCATAAGCAGTGTGAGTCTCAGCTATCAGCTTCTGTGAGAGAGTAGACTGGTCCGCAATGGCTGTTTGTAAATTTTCCTTGATTACGGATACCTCAGAGATGAGGCGCTCCGCAGCAGCCATGAATTACTTATGATCAGCATGGCAACTTGTATCCAGGGATTGGATTCCCATTTCAACCTTTAGAGAGATGCGCTCAGCAGCCAGTCTTTCACGGGTTACTAGTCTTTCGATCCTTTTAATTAAGGACTGCGGTCCTGGAAGTTCTTTAGATTGCGGTTGAGTGGACTTGACCGCAACAATAATTTGATCTACTTTAGACTGCAGACTCAAGAATTCTTTTCTAGACACAGCCATCTTGTTCTTTTTTTTTCTCCTTGGGATTGGAGGTTGAGTGTTGAGAACCACTCGATTCCTCTTGCTCATTAAACATCATCAGAGGGGTTAGGCTGATTTACCTCATTCAGATCAAAATCATCAAATCCGAAGGTAGGAGCGAAGCTAACTTTGATTGCAGTGCCTTCATCTTGAGAATCTCTAGCAGTTGGAGTTAGAGTTGGAGGAAGTTTAGATGTACCTTCACCACCATGAGTAGACTGAGCCTTGTTGATTGTCTCAGCCATTTTGTTCATCTACTCTTGTACTTTCAGAATGGTGGATACGGTATTGGCATTATTGATTGCGTCCACACAATACTTCACTATTAATTGAATCTCCTGTTGTTTCTGTTGGATTTGTTTGATTTGCTGGTCCTTTCTTGCTTGAAATGCCCTACAGAAAGCGACATATTTCTTGATATCGGACTCAGAAACCGGTGTGTAGTGTAACCATGAGTCACTGGAATCATCACCGTCAAATCCTTGGAATCGCACCGAGGTGTCCCTCGGGTTCACAGATCCTTGCACATTGGTGCTACCGTGCCTAAACTGTTTGATTAGGTGTCTAAGCTCATAACTATTATTGGTATGTATTTGACTCGAGAGTAGCATGGTCCATTTGGGTTGCATATCATCCGGACAATTTGTTAGGATGGACTTTTGAGAGAAGGTTATTTATGGTTTATTAATATATTATATGTAATAATATATTAATATGAAATCATATGTTTTAATTAGTATTGATCAATAATTAATTTGGAATTAATTTAGTGGTCGAAAGAGACTAATTAAATCTATGGGGACTAATTATGATAATTAGTTATATTTATATGTGTTGGGCTTATGATCAATGTTGGACCAAGTTTATGTATGGATACATAAAGAGTTGGGCCACATGAACCATGGATCATAAAACCCATGGGTATGGATTTGGGTTATATACATGACCCTAGAAATCCCACATATAAATAGATACTTCATTGCCCAAAATCGCCACTTGTATCTTTTTAGAGTTCATGGTGTCTTTTGTGTGCACGGAATTCTCTCTCGAGTTCATCCTTTGTCCATGGTGTGTTGTGATTCCATTTGATGCTTCCACACTATTGGGGCTAAGCTCTTTAAGGCCAAATACACCAAGAATTCAAGCTCCATCAAAAGGTATGTCATGCTAACTAGTATATTATATTTTTATGTTAAATGCATGCTAGTTGTAAGATTAATACCTTGGAAACCATTTGCATGTATAATTAGTGAAAACATAGATCCAAGGTATTTAGGGTTGTATGTGCACCATAGGATATTGTAGTATACCAAAAACCGACAGTGGTATCAGAGCCATGGGTTGTTTTCAATTATACTTGATGCAAGTTGCTGAAAAAAACTGAAAAAATTCGAATTTTTTGCTGTCAGGACAGCAGACTCGACGAGTCCATGAACAAATTCATCCAACTCGTCGAGTTGGTTCATGCACTCGACGAGTTGGACCCCCTGACAGCTTATCTTCGAGTTTTTTGGCCTATTTTGGATTAGAATCATTACCGCAAAGTGTTTTTGTTCATAAAATTTGTTTTTTGATACATACCCTAATGTTTATTCTCATCCAAATAAAGGATAATAATCAAAGTTTAAAGTTGTATACATGTTTATATGATGCTTGAAAAATGTTGATTATGAATGTTCACGTTTATGAGTTTGTTTAGATTAATAGGAAAAATTATGAGATAGTTGTTTTCAATCCAAACTAATCTTGAAGTTGTTCATAATATGTGTTCTTGTAACTTGTCCTCAAGTTACATGAAAAGTCACATTTATGAATTTTAAAACTCATAAAATTTCCATAAGTTATGAAAAAAATGAAGAGTCACATTTTTAATGCTATTAAAGTCTTCCATAACTTGTCTACAAGTTATGGAACTTGAAGGGTTTTTTCAATTAAACCACTTTAAAATTCATAAGTTATGGAAACCATAAGTTTTTTGAATTGTTAAAAACTTCTCCTCAAGTTTTGGAATTTGTAAAGTCAAACCCCATATACACTTTAATTCCAAACCCAAGAATTTTAAAAGTTAAAGTTCAAACTTTATGGACTTCCTTAAATTAATTGAAGTGTCTAATTAAAAGAGTTAATAATTCCATAAAGACATGGTTTAAGTTTAATTAAATTAAGAGTATAGTTTAATTAATAGATTAAACCACCAAGTATTTTAAATGTTTAAAATACACCCTTATACTAATATAATATTAATAGTTAATACTTATATATATGTATAAGAACAAAGTCAGTCTTACCGTTAGTAGGCCTCATTCACGAAGCCGGTCTATAAGGGGATATAAGGTTACTGCCTATAACATGACAGTTTAATGGGTGTCCACTCTCACCCACCGCTTCCTTGACCGGTGGAGGGTCGTTAGCCGAACGGGTACGACAAGGACTACAATTCTCCCTTCATTAAAAGTATTAATGATAAATACTAAGTAACTAAACCTTTTATAAATACCCAAATTTGGTTACTTAGGAAAAAGTGAATAAGGTGCTAATCCATGAAATTACACTTTGCACTTTGTTTAAGTCGGTTAGTGGAGCATGTGTGGTTAACCGGCACACTAACTCGTATTTAACAAGGTAGGCAAAGGGTAACTTAATTTTTATCATAGTATCGATGGAGCATGTGTGGTTAACCGACACATCAATTAAGGGGTAAAAACTTAAGGGTACCAAGTAATTTGCATGGTTACTTCACACCTTGTTTTGTGATCCTTGGCATCCCAATCACAAAACCTGAAGGGCACACTCGAGATTGAAACATGCCATTGAACAGTTCAATGAATCTCAAAGATCTAGGAGTTTCAAAAACCAATTAAAACCAAATAATGTATATTTCGTTTTCATTGTGGAAATAGATGAATCGTCATTCACCTACCTTCAAATATTTTATAGCTTGGATTATGGCATCCCTCTTCCAAGTTATAAAAGTATTGTGTTGGGTCCTAGCCTTAATATTTCATATTAGGTGTTATATTAAGGACTTTAAATCAACTATCTTGAATATCTCCCAAAAGATGTCTGGTTTAGACATTTATGATCTTCCCAAATCTCTTGAAACAAGCTTTCCTAAATGAAGATGATGTCCCATGGAAATCATACTTCTTTTACCTCCTCCAATTATTCTCCCTAACCCACAAGTTCCTGAAAAGTTTAAGGTCACTCAAGCCCTATTGGCAAGCAAAGGTCTATGTGTGATCACATCTTGGAGATGTAGTCACATATTGACAAGCCGGGAGAGTTGGGTATCAAAGTCTTGAGAAAGTTGGTGGCTCAACTACTTTCTAAGTCACATAGTGAGTTCTTTTGGAACACCTATGAAACAGACTATGACAAGACCCTTAATGATTTTATTTATTTGCTAAGATTAATTTCCTAAAAACTTTATGGACATTGACAATGATGACACTAGAAATCCAGAAAAAGCATTCTCTTCCCAATGGAAAGGGGTCGACCATAGTTAACTCGGTTGACCAAATGGTAAAGAGAAAAGCTAAGTCTGAGATAGTCCCATTACCAAAGGGTCCATATGTTTATATTGCCAAAGAAAGGGGCATTGGTTGCGAAGCTGCCAAATTTACCTAAGGATGTTAAAGTCAATAAGTTTGACTCTACTTCAGGTAAAGTCCACTATCTAACTCTGCTAAGTTTATATTCTGAGATTCTTGATACATGATGTGACTGGGTCACATGTTTATGTTTTAAGAATCAAAGAAAAGTGAAGAAACTTAAAGAAAGAATATGTTGAATCTGATCGCGTATATGGATTTCTATCGCATAGTTTGAAGATCGGATTCTTGAGCTACTTCTTAGGAGTTACGATATTTTGCTTAGGAATAGACAAAAACAAGTTTTCATATGGATTGTAAGGATAAGCTTTTCCGCAAAGTTTTAAAATAAAAGGTCAATTTTTTGATTTTATTTATTTTAAAATATCCTTACAATGGCATTTGTGAAAATATGTGTTGCTTATAAGATTCCATTAAGAGCAAGAGTGGAAATATGAATTTGATTCTTTCATTTGTGGTAGTGTCTAAATTTACCAAATACGGAAAGTTTCTCTTCGCCCAAGTTTCAATTGGACCGAAACTTGGAATCATGCAAGTTGTATAGCATGATGAATGAGAACTTTCAAGCATTGGAAAATTAAGACTAACTACTTGTTCACATGGATGTGTGAGTCAAGTAAAGGACTAAGGTATCGAGTACACATTCTTGTGCACTGGTCAAGTCCACCACAAAAGATCGATAAGATTATTCGTCATAATTTACTAAAGCTTAGTAAATATGGTTATACTTACAAGCTTAAGTGTAATTCTGAGACATTGGAAAAGGTTCCAATGTATGGCAGAGCGAATAAGAAGAATCAATTTAGGTAGAAAGATAAAATTTTCTCAAATCTGAAAAGATGGGAGAGTACTTTAGTATCATGTTTTAAGACCATCTTAATGATTTTGAGACCTTATCACAATTCATCCTCTAAGTGCATTCTGATAGTTAAGAAGAGGAGTTATGAATTGTTGAAGTGGTTAAATCAAGAAGATGATTCATACTTCGTTCCAAAAATAATTCTTAGAGTTATACTCTAAGATTGTAACTTGAGTGACATGTCTTAGAGAAGGTTTAAAACACTTATCAAATGTAAGAGTAAAAGTTTTATACTCTTGTACATTTGAAATTGGTAAGCTGTGATGTTTTGGATAAAACGAAGACCAACTAAGGCCAATTGTGTGAAGTGTTTATCTTGATTAGAATCCACACTATCTCTTGAATATCTGACAAGAAAGTCTGATATGTCAAGAGGACAGTGGGAGTCTTAAAGGTCTTGAAAGTCTCAAGAACTAATCAAGAATATAACCTGAAGTTCTTCACTAGCACACGACTTGAGGTTTATAACCTATCGTGTTGACATATTTTGTGCCCATTCGAGTTAAAGTTGGCTTTGCATATGAGTTCTTAGAGTTCTCAATTGGTTGCACAACAACTTGGAAGCAATGGCAAGCCCTTGAGCTGCCAGGTGGCAAGAAATTAAGTTTGAGTTCAGTCCATATGAGTTTGGATTTGTCATTATCCTTGTCTTGTGACTATGGTTTTGACAATTCACATGGATAAGAACACATACAGCATTAAATCTAAGTGTCATAAGGTTTCTCTCCGATTCATGAAAATGATGGTGAGGAAACACTTTCACTAAGTAGATTTTAGCTAGATAGCAATTGTGATATTTGCATTCTTAAAGTCATTAGTGGAGCGTGTGTGGTTTACCGGCACACTAACATGGACTTGTGAGAAGTGGCAAAGGTCTAAACAATCAAGACTATGATTACGGCATCCCTTTTCATAGTTCTTAAAATAGTTTAGACACACATGTGAGCTATCTAAGATGCTATGGCTACACCCGTAGACTTACAACACTTTCCATACTAATTGATCACTAGTGAATGCTACGACTACCCCCCGCAGTCTTACAAAACTTTCCATACCGGTCGAACACGCACTCGACCTAACACACAACTGAACTAGATTCATGGCTGGAATCCCAACCTGATTTCCCAAAGTTCTGTTATCAAGCACCGAGAAGATTCGATTCACATGTTGGGGAGTTAGTGTTGGATAAGCTGTCTAAGTCCATAACTATTTCTGTTATATCCTTGACCCGACCCGGCATGGTCCATTTGGGTTGCATGGCACCATGCAATTGGATAGACTAAATGAGAGAATTAACACATATGGTTTATTCATATATTATAAGCTCTAATATATTAATAATATTATTTAATTAGTTTGATCAAGAATTAATTTTAGAATTAATTAAGTGATCAAAAGATAACTAATTAAATATATGGGTTGATTATGTAAATCATCCATAACTTATATAGTGGACTAAGAGGCTCCATGGATAATCAAGTTGGATTAAATCCATTGGATGCTCCATGGAGGCTCCATGGGAGTTACAAACCCATGGGTCATGGAAATGAAGAGTCATGACACATTAGGGTTTACATGGTGTAACCCTAGATGTGTCAACACTATATAAAGGTCATGTGTTCTCCCAAAATCGGCACTACTAGTGAAACAAGAGGGCTTGGCCGATTTTAGTGTGTTATACATTCTCTCCAAGTTTACTCCATAGCATTTGGTGTTCTGTGAAGCATTTGAGGCATCACACTTGGGGTGCTAGGCTCACAAGGTTTCAAGGAACACTTACAACAACAAGGTATGTAATTCTATCTATTATTTATGTTAAAATTGTTCCCCATGTATGCTAGATAGGATCATAGCCTTGGAAATCAACTTTGCATGATAATTAGACAAACATAGATCCTAGGTTATTAGGGTTGCATGTACACTTAGGAAGTGTTAGAATGCTCAAAACCCATCAGTGGTATCAGAGAATAGGCTTGTTTGTTTGTTATTTGTGCTAAAAAGTTGTAAAAAGTCGAAAAACTTGTTGTCTGCTTGATGAACTCGCCGAGTCCATGGGGGGACTCGCCGAGTTCACTTGTATCTTCAACCTACTCGCCGAGTAGGTTCATGCACTCGGCGAGTAGGAGCGACAGAGTGCAGATTTTCGACCTTTGCTGCTGGAAATGGACTAGAAACATTACCCTAAACTGTTTTGGTGTTATTAAACTTGTTTTACATGGTGTAATGTTTGTTCTAATCCATTTACAATGGCATATATCAATTTTTCATAATTATATGTGTTCATATGTTTTGAAATTTTGATATGGATATTCATGTTCTTGATCTTATGAATATAGATGATCATAGGAATTACTTGTAACCTACTTGGTAGTTTAATTCTTGATCATAATGTGTTTTAATGGAGTCCATATCTTGTCCTCAAGTTATGGAAATCCAAGAGTCATCCTTGAATTAAAACCATTAAAAGAACACAAGAGTTAGAAAAATGAAGTGTCTTCATTTATATTACTCTATTTAACTCATAAGTTACAAGAAATGAAAAGTTTTGAAAGTTTACAAAACTTGCCCTCAAGTTTTGGAACAAATAAAGTCTTGATTAAAACTTTAGTTCCAACCCTTAGATTTTTAAAAGTTAAAATTCTACCCTTATACTTATATTATTATGATTTAATAATTATATATATATATATATATATATATATATATATATATATATGTATGTATAAGAACAAAGTCGTCTTACCGCTGGTACGCCTCATTCACGAAGCCGGTCTATAAGGTGGGTATAAGGTTGTTGTCTATAAAATGGCAACTTAATGGGTGTCCACTATCACCCACCGCTTGCTTGACTGGTGGAAGGTCGTTAGCCGAACGGGTAAGACAAGGACTTATAAATTCTCATTAAAAGTATAATGATTATAAAGTAACTAAATGTTTTATAAATTCCAAATCTTAGTTACTTTAGGAAAACTGTGAATAAGGTGCTAATCCATGAAATTACACTTTGCACCTTGTCTATGTCGTTGGTGGAGCGTGTGTGGTTTACCGACACACTAACTTGGACTAAACAAGGAAGGAAAAAGGTGACTTAAGGTTTTTCATGAGGTCAGAAGGAGCACGTGTGGTTTACCGGCACTACGATTAAGTGAAAAACATTAAGGGTACCAAGTAATTTGCATGATTACTTCACACCATGTTTTGTGATCCTCGATATCCCAGTCACAAAACTTGAAGGGCACACTCGAGATTGAAACATGCCATTGAAAAGTTCAATGAATCTCAAAGAATCTAGGAATTTCTAAAAGCCAAATAAAAACCTAATAATTTATATTTCGTTTTCATGGTGGAAATTGATGAATCGTCATTCACCTACCTTTCAAATATGTTCTAACCTGGATTACAGCATCCCTCTTCTAGGTTATAATATATTGTGATTGGATCCTAGCCTTAATACTACATTTGGGTGTTTTGTTAAGGACTATCCCTATATCTAAACTAAAACTTTTCCTTCTTTTCAGATGTCTTCCAACAATGCTACTCCTGGCTCAAACCCTACAGGCTCTTTCTCTCTCATGAACCTTTGTGGGAGAGTCATCTTTGATGGATCCAATTTTACTGATTAGATCAGAAACATCAGGATGGTCACTCGTTACAAGAACAAGGAATATGTTCTTGACAAGGAGCTCAAGGTGCATGAGCCAACTGCTACTCCTGAGGAGCTTGCTGAATATGAGGTTCATGAAAGAGATGCTACCAAAGTGGCATGCATCATGATGGCCACCATGACAGCCGAGCTCCAAAAGTCCTATGAGGATTACTATCCTTTTGAGATGCACCAGGATTTGATGGACCGCTACCATCAGAGTGCTCGTCAAGAGCGATACGAAATCATCTCCTCTATGATCACAACCCGAATGAAAGATGGTGAACCCATCACAAGCCATATGCAGAAAATGCAAAGGTATGTGGATCGTTTGATGAAGTTGAATGTGAACTTCCCCAAGGAGTTAGCAATAGATATTATTTTGCACTCCTTACCTTCGTTTTATGATCAATTCCGCATGACATACCACATGAATAAGGAGGAAGTTACACTGAGCAAACTTCAGGGACTCCTAAAGACCGTAGAATCAGGTCTTAAAGGCAAGTCGGTTGTGACCACTCCTACTACTACTCCAAACTCAGCACCTGTCCTGGTAATCGGGAAAGGTAGAGGGAAGAAGAGAAAGAACCCTTCGAAGGGTACCAAGGGTAAGACCCTTGATGGCTCCTCTTCTAGCGGAACCAAGAAAGGTTTCGTTACACCTTCTTCTGATCCCAAAGAGGCTGAATGCTTCTACTGCCATGAAAAGGCGCACTGGAAGCGTAACTGCCCAAAGTACCAGCAAGATTTGAAGGATGGGAAAGTTAAACCCAACCATGCAGGTATTTACACTATCTCATCTAATAATTCACTCTATTCTAACTCTTGGGTCCTTGATACCGGTTGCGGTATTCATATTTGTTCTGAAATGCAGGGACTAAGAAGAAGTGAGAATGTGGAGCATGGAAAGATAAACTTAATCATGGGGAATAGGAAAGTTTCACCTGTCACCAAGATTGGAGTTTATACTTTGTTGCTTAGTAGTAGATTTACTTTAGATTTTAATAAATGTTGTTACTCGCCAGAAATGGCAGGAAATGTTATTTCCCTTCATGCTTTGTATAAACAAGGTTTTACCTTTTCTTTTGATAATGAAACTAGTGGAATAAATGCTTTCTTTAATAATATGTTTTATTTTAAAGCATTACCTTGTGATGGTGTGTATGAAGTTGTGTCTATTGTAGATAACTTAGGAAATAATGTATTGTGTATTGATTCTTCTAATAGTAATAACTTGGATAAAGCATCACTATGGCATTGTCGTCTTGGGCATATAAGCAAGAAACGCATAGGCCAACTCCAAAAGGATGGAGTCTTGGAGTCATTTGACCTAAAGTCAGATGATAGTTGCGAATCATGCTTGCTTGGAAAAATGACAAAGTCACCCTTCACTGGTTCTTGTGAGAGGGGTAAAGGTTTGTTGGATCTTGTACACACGGATGTGTGTGGACCCTTCAAACATGCCACAAGGGATGCTAATCGTTATTATGTGACTTTTACAGATGATTATAGTAGATATGGATATGTATACTTAATCAAGCATAAGTCAGAGACTTTTGAAAGGTTTAAAGAGTTTAAACAGGAAGTCGAGAATCAATTAGGCAGGAACATTAAGATGCTTCGATCCGATCGTGGTGGTGAGTATCTTAGTACTGAGTTTCTCGACTATCTTAGGGAATGTGGGATTGTCTCACAATAGACACCTCCCAGGATACCACAGTTGAATGGTGTAGCTGAGAGGCATAATCGAACCTTGTTGGACATGGTTCGTTCCATGATGAGTCGAGCTACGCTACCAATCTCATTTTGGGGGTATTCCTTAGAGACTGCCACCCATATCCTTAATCTAGTCCCTACAAAGAAGGTTGCCAAAACACCTCATCAGATGTGGACTAGAAAAGTTCCTAGTCTAGCCCACATCATGGTTTGGGGTTGCGAGGCTTTCATGAGACACGAGACTCATGACAAGCTCGAACCTCAAAGCGAGAAGTGTATTTTCATCGGCTACCCACAAAAATCCTTTGGTTACCTCTTCTACAGACCTAGTGAGAATGTGGTCTTTGTAGCAAGGAGGGCTGTCTTTCGAGAAAGAGAGTTCATAAGCCAAGGAGACAGTGGGAGGCTAATTGACCTTGAAGAACTTCAAGAGTCAAGTGGTGAAGGAACCTCAAACCCTAGCAGTCAACTTGAGGAGGAACCTCTTGTTGATCCGACTATACCTCCAGTTGTACCTCTGAGGCGTTCCACAAGGGTTAGGAATGTACCTGAGCATTACTATGGCTTTCATTTTACTGCGGAAGGTGAGACACTTATTAGTGATGAGACACTAGTAGGTCTAGATGAACCTAACAGCTATGCGGAAGCCATGATAGGCCCTGAGTCTGCTAAATGGAAAGAGGCAATGGATAACGAGATACAATCCATGTATGACAATCAGGTTTGGAACTTGGTTGAGAATGTACCAGGTCGTAAGACTGTAGGGTGCAAATGGATCTTCAAGAAGAAGACCGACATGGATGGTAATGTACACACTTATAAGGCTTGACTGGTAGCAAAGGGCTTCTCTCAAACTCCTGGAGTGGATTATGATGAGACCTTTTCTCCAGTAGCCAAGATTAAGTCTATTAGGGTATTGTTAGCCATAACTGCATTTCATGATCATGAAATATGGCAAATGGATGTCAAAACCGCTTTCCTTAATGGAAAGTTGGCTGAGGATGTCTACATGAATCAGCCAGAAGGTTTTGTCATCACAGAGTTCCCTAATAGAGTGTGTAAGCTTGAGAAATCCATCTATGGATTAAAGCAAGCACCTGGCAGATGGAATCTTTGCTTTGATGAGAAAGCCAAAAAGTTTGGCTTCTCTAGGAGTGAAGATTAATCTTGTGTATATGTCAAGGCTAGTGGGAGTATAGTTAGATTTTTGGTACTATATGTGGATGACATACTGCTCATAGGAAATGACATCCCAACTCTGCAGGAAGTTAAATCATGGCTTGGGTAGTGTTTTGCTATGAAGGACCTAGGAGAAGCTGCCTATATTCTAGGGATAAGGATTTTGAGAAACCGGAGTAAAAGACTAATTGGACTTAGTCAAAGTACCTACTTGGATAAGGTGCTGAAGAGATTCAGCATGCAAGATTCCAAGAAAGGAGAGTTACCTATCCAGAGTAACACTAGACTGAGTAAGACTCAGAGCCCAAGTACTGAGGATGAGATAGTATGAGTCGGATACCTTATGCTTCGGAAGTAGGCTCGATCATGTATGCTATGACCTGTACTCGTCCTGATGTAGCCTTTTCTTTAAGCATGGTTAGTAGGTATCAGGGGAATCCTGGTAAGGCTCACTGGACAGCGGTAAAGAACATTGTCAAGTACCTGCGGAGGACTAAGGACTGGGTCCTTACCCTCGGTGGGAGTGATGACTTGAGAGTTGTAGGGTATAGTGATGCTAGCTTCCAAACTGACAGGGATAATTTCTGCTCTCAGTCGGGCTGGGTCTTTACCTTAAACGGAGGAGCAATCTCTTGGAAAAGTTCCAAGCAGGAGACAGTGGTTGATTCATCTTGCGAATCAGAGTATATAGCAGCAAGCGAAGCGGCAAAAGAGGCTATGTGGCTAAAGAACTTCATTGGAGACCTTGGAGTTGTACCAGCTATATCAAAGCCTATAGAGATTTTCTGTGATAGTGAAAGTTCAGTTGCCTTAGCAAAGGAACCAAGGGATCATGGGAGATCCAGACACATCGAAAGAAAATATCATTTCATCAGACATCGCATAGAAGAAGGACTTCTTGTGGCAAAGAGAGTATCATCGGATGAGAACCCGGCAAATCCCATCACGAAGGGACTGGGTAGGGTTAAGCATCTCCAACATGCTAGGAGCATAGGGCTGAAGGATGATATTAGTTTTAGTAGTTAGATAATTTTGAAATTTGTAAAATGTAATTGACATTTGATGATGAATAAAAGTTGTGTTTATTTATGAGTAAAGTGTTACTATCTTTTGTCAATCATTTACTATATTTCTTTTGCATGTTTTGACTTCCAGAATAGTCATGTTGTTTTACATATTATTCAAATTATCCACAGTCAGTCATATGTTGGAAGTAGATATGAACTAAGACTGTCATGAGTTGGTTGTAGAGGTCTAAGATGTTGGACATGGCCTCAACACTCATGAGTGCTCATAAGTTCTAAGTATTGGATTCAACCCACGCTCACTAGTATCACTTCATGGAATTTTATCTCGAGTGATCGCGAGACGGTAATATCATATAAGTCTTCAAACCTAGAGATATGACTTGTTAACTATGAGTTAGTTATGCATTAAACGTACGAAACCGCATTTGTAACTCGATGTTATAAAACGTGCGTTTGTGTGTAATTTAACAAGTAGTAGAACAAGCATATGAGTCGAAGTTTATCTATTCCTTCTTGGATTAGAAGCTGATATTAGGGCCCCTCGATGATTTTGTTTTGACCTATGTACCGGGCCCGGTCAGAACTAAGTTGATGTGTTTAATTGAGTTCTTTGGCAAACAAATCAGAAATCGGGAAACAAACTGTTGGACAATAAGAAAGACATTGTTCCATGCATTTGTCAGGCTGATATCTAGAATAGAGGATTATATGATCCCTTATCTTAAATGGCGTACCATCATCTTCTCAGTTCCAAGAAACCTTGAAAAGAGCTACGATTTCCGATTGGTTCCTGAAGTCATACTTGTAGTTATAATTATTAGACTTATCCAAGTGGGAGACTGTTGGATAAGGTGTCTAAGTCCATAACTATTTTTGGTATGTCCTTGACCCGACCCAGCATGGTCCATTTGGGTTGCATGGCACCATGCAATTGGATAGACTAAATGAGAGAATTAACACATGGTTTATTAATATATTATAAGCTCTAATATATTAATAATATTATTTAATTAGTTTGATCAAGAATTAATTTTAGAATTAATTAAGTGATCAAAAGATAACTAATTAAATATATGGGTTGATTATGTAAATCATCCATAACTTATATAGTGGACTAAGAGGCTCCATGGATAATCAAGTTGGGTTAAATCCATTGGATGCTCCATGGAGGCTCCATGGGAGTTACAAAACCATGGGTCATGGAAATGAAGAGTCATGACACATTAGGGTTTACATGGTGTAACCCTAGATGTGTCAACACTATATAAAGCTCATGTGTTCTCCCAAAATCGGCACTACTAGTGAAACAAGAGGGCTTGGCCGATTTTAGTGTGTTATACATTCTCTCCAAGTTTACTCCATAGCATTTGGTGTTGTGTGAAGCATTTGAGGCATCACACTTGGGGTGCTAGGCTCACAAGGTTTCAAGGAACACTTACAACAACAAGGTATGTAATTATATCTATTATTTGTTCCCCATGTATGCTAGATAGGATCATAGCCTTGGAAATCAACTTTGCATGATAATTAGACAAACATAGATCCTAGGTTATTAGGGTTGCATGTACACTTAGGAAGTGTTAGAATGCTCAAAACCCATTAGTTAGACCGAAGTCCCAACTCGCACAACACTCAAGCCAAGCAGCCACTAGGGTTCTCTTCCTTCCTGAAAGCGATGCAAAACCTATCCCAGTTTCAAAACCGATCCTGCTTCTGCATTCTGGGATGATTCTTCCCCACTTAGATTCAACTAAATCTTCACAATACATGAAAATTTGACAATTCCCAATCCTTCTCAGTTTCCAACGATCGATATGATAACAACCAGACCTTTCCAACTAGTACTCCTTTACTAGCCAACCCCAATTGATCACACGCTTGTAATAACTAGATGAACACTTCCTAAATCCCCGGGAAACCAACAGTTCCTAATGCTCGAACGATCTCACACCCAAATCATGAAGTCCAAAGATAGATGCTCCAACTAACATCTCAGCAACGAGTTACTTCCCTTGGCGCTTTCCTCCGCCAATCAATAACGCTAACTAAAACCACTAATTCCTGATAATGTTGTCCGCAGACCTCCCATATAATACCCTTATTCCCAAAGTGCTCCAACAAATCTCCCATTCTCGGCTCTAGAAATCATATCATTCAGGATCTCGCACCCTAACTCACTCACCAGCTCGGTCATCCACAGCTGAACTGCAGTAGCTGAAACAACCTCTACCTTAAACCGGATACAAACTACTCCCAAGACATAGCCTCCAATCCCAAAAGTGCAATGAATCACACAATCAATCCTTACCATCTGATGTAAGAGATCCAAGGCAAAATGGATCTCACAAGGTACTTATGCCACATCAATCCACCTGCACTCACCAGCGCTGAAATACTGTCGCCAACCCCTACGACTAGCTGACCCCGAGCTGGAATTCAACCTGATCCTGGGGTCACAAGCCTGCTCAATCCTTCAAGCTCATAAACTGAAAGGGCACAATCCTTTCCATAGAAAACGACATTCCCATCCTATCAATGAACCATTCTACCTTTAGCTGCAAAACTCCAGCTGAACATAATCATCATTCCTTTCCGGAGTCCCCGTGACTCACACTCCAGCCTCAAACAAAACCTGGAAGCCTTAATTCCAGAAACTCATGTTGTTACAACCTGAAATTTTCAATTGTATAATTCCTTCAGTCAAACACTTCAAATAATAATCAAAAACATTTTCATACATTTTTGGCCGGATTTAAGCCCGTTTGGTAATTTATTTTATTTCTCGTCAAACGATTTAATAAAATAAAGTGTCGTTATTAGTTAAGCGTAATAAATCGAGCAACCAACTCATTTACTAGGATTTTACGGCCAAACAATTCGTGTTTGGGCCGTAGACACCCCTTCCCAAAGGACTCATGCATATAACATGAGTTTACACCCTTTTTGCTCACTTTCCATTTTCCACCTCAAGAACACAAGACTTTTTCTCTCAAGTATCATAAGTCCATTCTTCCAAATCCGCCAAAAACGTAAGTTTTCTTGCCTAGATTCTTTCCTACAACACTTAATCTAGTGTTTATACATCTTTTCATCCATGAATTCTCAATTTTTACTTAGATCTTCAAGCATTCTTCAAAACACCAAGAACACACACTAGTGTTCTTGGGTCCTAAACACTCCTACAAGCTTCCTAGAAGTAAGTATACTCTTCCTATCTAGTTGTTTACTTAGTGTGCTTAGAAAACCATGGATTAAACACCAAAATCATCCAAGAACAAGTGTTTACGGTTTGGGGATGTCCCAAAACCGTAAACACCCCTAAAGGGTGTTTTGATGCCCCAAACTCCCTTTCTAGCATGACCTATGGACTAGGATCTTGCATGAATGAACTGGGAACCACAAAACACGAAAAGGGTGAAGCATACTTGGGTTTATGGCCGTAAACCCTAATGTTTACGACCGTAAACTACTCAAGGTTGGTACATAAACCGTAAAGTCCAAAAAGTATGTCATTTCGAGCCCTAGCCACTTCCTAAGCCCTTGAATCAACCTTAGGACACTTCTTTGTGAAACATGAGACTTTAAAACACACACGCACACCATTCCCATGAGTTTACGACCGTAAACTCATGGGGGAAATGGTCCTCTAACCGTAAACACCCTTAGGGGTGACCATTTGAAGTGTAAACTTCATAGTGAGACCATACACTCCTTAGATACAACCATTAGCACTTCTAGCACTTCAATCAAGGTGTTTTCATGCATTAGAGGGTCTTTACTTACTTAATTGGTGATTAAATGACTAATTAGACACCATTATGTGTCATTACATGTTCATTAGGATCCGTGTGTGTGTTCAAGTCCTCACTTGACACCTAGCGTCCTACCCGGCATTCCCATCCAATCCACTCGCTACAAGTGAGTTCATACCCCTTAATTAACCTTTTAAATGTTTTTAAATGCTTTTATAGGGGGAATACAAGTTCAGTCACACTAGTTATCATATCAATCACATGTGATTGACAACCCGCATGCAAAAAGGATTTATTACACTTTCATCTGTTTTACCAAATATATTACTTCATATGGTTTTCCCAAAACGTTTTTACTTGTTTAAATCTTTTTCTCAAACTGTCTTTCATGCTGTATGTTTCCTTCAAAACCGGTTACAGCAGTGTTTCAAACAAAGGTTTTCTTTACTTAAATGGTCTTATCAAAGCATTTTCAAATCATTTTATAAACTGACATCAAGTCATCTTTTCTTAGTTCTTAAACTTTTCAAAGGTTTTACAAAAACTTCTTTTATAATTTTATATTGTAATATATATGACTGTATATGTATAGTTATATAAGTAATGTTTAAAGGACTTAGGAAGGCTAACCCGCTGAAATTCCTTTTCCTCGTTGGGATGTGGTTTAAGGTTTCGGTTATCTTTCTGAAGGTCGTTTAACTATTAGTTATATATCATGTATACATATATAGTCATAAAATTCCCCTCAATCAGTTCAGTACCTTTGGGTAGCAAAGGTCTACTTCCGATTATACTCGTACATTACTAGTAACTATAATAGGTATAGTTAGGAGATACTACTTGCCATTCCTAGTACAAGGGATCACACTAGAGTCAGTTCATTCATCAGTCTATACGAATACATGTTGTTTATAGAGATACTATTACATGGATACCTTTACCTAAATATGATTACCTATTATGTTATATGTAGAGATACTATTACATGGATACTTGTACATAGATATGATTACATAGATTCTATATGCTTAGATACTATTATATATTGTATGGGTAGTCACTATTATGTACACTATGGGACTTACCATTCCGCCCCAAGGCTGTTAACTACAATAGGGAAAAGGCACATCGGCAGATGGCTACAGTTGTTCTGTTCGACGAGCTTCCACGTCGTCAATATCCTAGCACCCAAGGATACCATTACCCTTACTGCATGCCACATTCACATAGTTACAGGTGTACTGTTCGGAGAGTTTCCACGCCGTGAATATCCTGATGCAAAAGGATACACTATCTGTTATTATATTATTTTTCTTTATTACCTTTACTGGGTGTCACTTTCACATAATCAATGAGGTAGATTAGATTTGAATAATAATAGTTGTACAATGTAAACTTTCACTTAATTAGAGGTTCATGTTTTCAAAACACTCGAGTCTTGGTAGAAGATTACTTTTTTACACTAGTAGGACATATGGGATTTTCTAGGCTTTTTCACACTTATACAAAGCGGCTTTCTCAAACTTTACGAATCTTTCATAACAACTTTTCACAAGAAATGACACTAAAATACTTATGAATTCACCAGCTTTATTGCTGATACTCACTTTCAAAATCACTTGTATTCTCAGGTCACAAATAGACAGGTACTGATGCAAGGTTTAGAGAAGAAGGAGCAGTTAAGACTCGTCTTTTATTTTAAGTACTCATTATGTTATTTATGCTATGAAAGAACACACTTGTAATAAAAATTATACTATTAATGCAATGGATGATGTTGTTGCTTCTTTACTACTTTACATTGTTGTGATACTTGACATGACGTCCTCCACCTCAGAACGTATTCCGCCGTTCTCGGTTTTGGGGTGTGACACATGTGCTAGCCTCTCCCGCTCAACCGTGGAATGTAACGAGTATAGAACATTCCCTGATCCCAAGTAACTGCAACCTTCGACTCATCAGAATATGTCCCAGTACTAGAAAGCTCGACCAGCTCCTCCGTCTGCCCTCGTTACAACTGCTAAAGCTGCTGCGGCAGTCATCTCATCAATGGCTGCATAGCGCTCATCAAAGTACTCAACCATGGCGGCCTTGATAGACCCAAACATCTCCGAAAACTGTCCCCAGACAACCCCGATCACCTCCTCCTAGATGATCTCACTAACACAGTCCTCTCACAATGCTGACCTATCCTGGCTGCCAGCTCCCTATCCTGACCTAGATCCGGTCTCAAGACGTCTCGTAACCACCATTCTGGTAATACACCAAAAAGACCTCTGATAACCCATATAATGAAAGGGAACCAACTCCCAACCAAGCCCTAGGGGTTGTGACTTCCTTCCTACGTGTATGGGTCCTGTTTTTTCAATAGTACGGGCCCATACTACCTTCCACACCTACCCATATTTGTCTCAAGTATCACCACAACACCCTAACACTATACATGCACATGGTGGTCACTCAACCTCACCCCTAGAGGAAGGCTAACTGTCTCACAACTGACCTACCGGTCTCTCACAACCCACCCATCCAAGAAACTTCCACCAACCCTGCAGCACTAGTGTATGCTAGCCATACATAACGCTGGACCCCATATACTTTCGAATATCCAATCCTACCCTAAGCTCCCAATCAAACAAGAACAAAACATAAGGCCAAATCAAACATTCTCAGGTTATAAGATCTTAATTATGTACAACCGTGATGCATACACTAAGCCACCATAGTAATGATGTCAATTTCATATAAGGAAATCCCTAGCCTATCAGGCATCATATAATCAGACAATTCTATAATGCAATTCCTGAATATCCCTAGCCTAGTACTAGCATGTTGTTCTAACATATAAGAATATCAAATAACTGTATGGTATTTTGGGGTCTACTTACTGGCTCTGGCTGATCGTATACCTTGCTTCCACCTTTACTTATTTTGAAAACCATTTTAGAAATCATTTTGAAAATCTTTCCTTGATTTGAGACTGGATTCACACAAATGTTCCTCCAATTCACTCAAACCAAGGCTCTGATACCACCTTGTAACACCCATAAAATTCAAGCCAATTTAAAACATTTAGAAACCATTAAGTTATTCCAATTTTTTTTTTTAAAATAGTTTAAGCAACAGAGTATCCCCAAAATCAATCATGAAAATATGAGGACGTGCACGATCACGCCTTCGCCTTCCTGCGATCATCAGAAATACCTGAAACAAAATCAACAACTGTAAGCCCGAAGCTTAGTGAGTTCCCCCAAAATACCAACGCTATACAAACATAACAATATCATATAACGAATACAAAACAAACAGCATGCGTAATGAGCCTTCAGCCTGACTGGACTGTCGCGTAGGGCCTACAGCCTATCTGGACCGCTCCCGAGCCTTCGACATGACTTGACCGCCTCGTAGGGCCTACAGCCTATCCAGACCGCTCCATGGGCCTTCGACCTGACTGGATCCCTTTCCAGGGCCTTCAGGTTACCCGGACTGCCCTGGATATGTTAGCCTTCAGCACAAAGCAGGACCGCCTCAACCCATCCCCAAATCAAACCAACATGTGCACATAAATGTCATACGCTAGCATATATAGTAGTCAACCGAACTAACAGATCAATAATCATAACAACATCCTATAACCAGGATACAGATCTAATCGATCAATAATGTTTCAACCATCCTATAAGCAGGATACTGATCTAACAAATCAATAATCATAACAACATCCTATAACCAGGATACAGATCTAACCGATCAATAACATATCAACCATCTTATAATCAGGATATCGATCTAACAGATCACTAACAGAGCATAATCCTATAAACTAGGATACGGACCTATCAGGTCACTGAGCATATCACCATCCTAATTACCATGATGTAAATCAACAAGCATATCATGCAATAAACCCGGATACGAATTCGATAAGGGCCGACATTGGTGCCTTAGACCCTGTTGATATAGTGAGGAGAACTCACCTGGCACTGCTGAAGTCCCGCAGATAAAACCCCAGCTACTGGTTGATAGATTATCGAGCTGGAAACATCAAACAACACCCAATTAATAATTGGGTTCCAAGCCCAAGGTCCAACTCACACTCCAAAGGCCCAATAGTCAACCAATGGGCTAAAGCCAACATATGGCCCAATTTTCCAAATTGGGCCCACACCTTTACATAGTCTTTCATTAAGGCCCATCCAGTTACTCTAGCCCAAACTCTTGGTATTCCCATGGCCCTATATCACATAATCATAAAGGCCCAATTATGGCCCATTAATGGCCTAATTTTCCAAATTGGGCCCAAGTCCTCACATGGGCCTTATTCTAAAGCCCATCTAATTATTTTGGTCCATTAATTTGTTCTTGGATAGCCCATCAATAGTCCAATCGTCAAAGCCCATAATCCCAAAATTAGTGTTTTCACATGAAATGATGATTAGTGTTAAGTGTTTCTTACTTAGCCCATTAAGTCCAATATTACCTTTGGTTAAGTTGCACCTAATTATTAATTATTATTTTAGATTTATTAAACAATTCCCGAGTGTCCCGATCAATTCCCAAAATTAGGGTTTTATGCTATTAGGGTTTTCCAAACCCTAATTAGGGTTTCCAACCCAATACTAGCCCATTAGTCAATTGGTCGGGCTTTTAGGTCACTTTGGCTTCATTGGGCCAATTAGGGTTTCATTGGGCCCACTCTATCCAAGCATACCAAATGAGTCAAAACGCAAACTAAGTACACCGCTACCCGACACGGCGGCTGGTGGCGGCAGGAGGCGGCAGCCAGCACCTCACGGTGGTGGTTTAGAGTTTTCTTATTATTCCGATCGATTACAATGTTACAACACGATATCCAACACACACAAACACACACTAAGCTATACACACAACTAAGAACATTGAAGAGCACGCATAAAGCCACCACCAAGCGGCGGCTGGTGGTGGCCGAACAGAAAAGGGATGGTAACCACCATGGTTGGCGGCCATGGTGGTCTTCCATGGTTTCCGGCCAACAAAACCACGTTCACATGCCTTGCACTGGAATACGCACCCATACACACGGAGATATACACACTACGGTATCACACACCCCAAGCTCAATCTCCCTCGCGGTGGCGGGTGGCGTTTGAACGACATGGCGGCATCAGAATAGCTGTCGGAGTGGCACCGGCGACGTTACAGCAACACAAAACGAAGAGGAGAGAAGACGACACATGGATCTTCACCGGAAGCAATATCATGGACTGAAATCGGTGTGTTTCTTCCATCCCGAGAGCAGCCAACGATGGCGGAGCTTGGCGGCGATGCAACCCGGCAGCGATAACGACAACATAGCAAACGACGACTAGGAGGAATGAACGAACGACGGTTGATGAAAAAACAACAACAACCACAATATCAAGGTTCAGACGCATCGTCAGAGTTATGATGGCAACCGTTGGTGGTTCAAGGTGGCGACGAAGGGGGGTTGGCGGCGGCTAGAAGATGGAGGGATAAGGTGTTGGCGGCTGAGAGATTACTAGGGTTAAGGTTTGGGAATGGTTGCATTCAAAATGAAGGGGATGAGGGAAGGTAGCGGATTAAGTCCCAATCCCATATGAAAGTTTGACACATTTACAAGTTTGGCCCCTGACTTCACAATTTAATTCAGATAAAGTTTAATATTTACATTACAGCCCCTGCTCTACAAAATTCCTTTCAACACCAGTCCAAAAATAACTATTCAGCCCCTAGCATCCAAGATCCATAACAACTTAAGTCCCAGAAGTTACCATATAGCCCCTCCATGACAAATTCTTTTCAGCCTAGGTACAAAAATTACTCTTTTAACCCCATCCATCCAAAACCCTTTTATTTTAAGTCCAAATGATACCAAACACCCCCTGACTATTGAAAATCTTTACAAAATAAATCCCAACATTATACTTTAACCTCCGAAACTAACATCTGATAATTATTACTTGATTTGGACAATAATAATATAAAATAATAGTAAAATTACTTCTCGGGGTTCTGGGTTTATTATTTTAAGTATTCTATTTTAAATGGGATGTTACATCGCCTTGAAGTTATCTGTATCTTCATCGCTTATGCTTCCTACATGGGGTTCACCATTTATTAGATGGACGTTAAGACCACCTTTCTATATGGAGAATCCATAGATCAAACAGAGTATAGATTGATGATCGGATCCATGATGTATTTGACTGCAAGCAGACCCGACATCATGTTCGCAATCTGTCAATGCGCACGTTATCAGGATAATCCTAAACTCTCTCATTAAATTGTTGTCAAAAGAATTTTTAGGTATCTTAATGGTAGCCCAAAACTGGGTCTTTGGTATGCTAAAAATTCTGATTTTTATTTATATGCATTTGCTGATAGCAATTATGGAGGTTGTGAACTTGACAGGAAATCAACTTCAGGGGGATGTCAATTCCTAGGAGACGGTTTGGTGTCGTGGCAATGCAAGAAATAACAAACTGTCTCAACCTCAACAGCTGAGGCTGAATAAGTTTTGGCCTCTGCCTGTTGTTATCAAGTTATCTAGATTTTACACCAACTTTTGGATTACGGTTTGAATTTTCTAGAAACCCCAATCTTTTGTGATAATGATGCTGCAATCCAAATAGCTAAAACTCATGTCCAACACTCCAAAACCATGCACATCGATATCAAAGTTCGTTTCATTAGAGATTGTTATGAGCGTTCGCTTATCCGTTTGGAACAGATTCACACTGATAATAATGTGGCGGATCTGTTCACCAAACCGTTCAACAAAGCTCAATTCAATGTGCTTGTGGGCTTTCTCAAAATGATACGCTTTGAAGACTAGTTTTTTGTTTTAGGTTAGTTTAAATTTGTGCATTTAATTTCCTTTCTTTCCTATGCACAAATTTAGGGGGAGAAATAAAAACAAAACAAAATACAAAAAAATACAAAAATCCAAAAATATGTTCTAATGGAGGTTGTTTGCAGGTGTTTAGTTAGGAAGTGATATCAACCAAGTGATAACAGGAAATTTTAATTTGTGTAAGGTACCAATGTTGAATTATCTAGGCTCTGTGTTCAATGCACTGGTAGGCACAAAATATTTCAATGGACCAGACTAGGCATAGATTGATATTTAAAAGGACATGACAGGTATTGACTTAGATAGTTCCGTTTGGTCTGACAATACGACGCTTGGCTAGGTTGAGCAGTGAGATATACATGGGAATCTGTAGGCTACACTAAATTAATATGTATCTAGAACTGTCGCGTAACTTTTCCTCAATGTATGGACTAATGTCCTTAATTCCGGTACTGATAGGGCGACTGGGGAATTCTGATAAAGTAGGTCTGTAGAAGGTTATTTTCTTGCTTTTTTTTCTATCAGTCATATGTTTTCTCCTCTGCTTGATTGGAAGTGATCCGACCTTGACTGCAACATATGCAACTTTATCTATATGCATCTTCTTATCTATGCAATTCTTTCTATCTGTTAGTCATATGTTGTCTCCTTTGCATGATAAGATTTTTATCCGACCTGGAACACAGCATATGAAAAATTTTGTTTCTCAATCCCTCTAATTCAGTTAATCATATGTTATCCCTTTGCGTGATTGGAAGAGATCCAACCTGGGAATACAACATATGCATTTCTAAATCTATCTTCTTCCTTAATAATTGTCTGCTTATCTAAAGTAAAGAGTATTTTGGAAGTCCTTGATTACCGGGGTATATCAGGAAGCGAGAAACACATTCTAGTACATCTAAAATTGAACATTTAATAGGTTGTCTATAGATCTCGCTGCTAAATTTAGGTGGACAACAATATCCTTGGTCGTCGTTAGCTAAATGGTCCCTCTAGGAGTATTATTTAGGTATATAGGTTCAAAAGTCTTGTCACTTGTTGTATGTCCAAATTCGTCACAATCTTTCTTGTTTAAGTGGACCACAATACCGGCGATTGACCAGATCTATTCATGAAGTTGGAGGTACTGAAAAACAGATTAAGGCTATCCTAAAACTTTGATCCCAAAATCATAAAAATAATATTAGCAATGGTGAACAGAAATTAGTGTTATTTTATTTTATTTTTATTTTTATTTTTATTTTTATTTTTGTTTTTATTTTTATTTTCTAAAAAATTAAAAAATTAATCAAAATTAATTTAGTTTAAATTTTTAGATTTTATTTTATTTTATTTTTAATTTTAGTTATAAGTCTTGAAAATGTTTTTCATTTTAATTAAATTTGGATGTATTGGGTTTGGGCTTGAAGCTTTTTGGTTTACAGTCCATGGGTTGTGGGCCGGATATGGTCCAGGTATATAAGGGAGGGTTTCCGACTGCAAACTCCATTTCCCTCATTTTTCGTCTACAGCCGCAAACCCTTCTCAGTTTCTATCGACTGTTCATCAATCCTCTCACTGATTCACCATTTCTTTGCGTTATAATCTGAAATTGGTCCTTGATTCATATAGGTACTGCAAAGGTGACCCCCACTCTGTTGAAATTAACTCGAATCGATCGCGTTTTGCAGGATTTGGAAGCAGAATCATTTTTCGGCATCGAACTGCGTTTACGGCCGCAAACCATTCACAGCAGGGTGATGATTTCAGGCCAAGTTATAAGGAACTCAATGCGTTCTTTGATGATGTCCATGATGTTGTACAACCTACAGCTGAGACTGAGGGACTTAGTAATGTTCTCAAGGTGACGCCTCCAACTACGGATCAAATGGCCGACACTTCAAGTAATTTGGATTCAACTATAAGGATTCCTCCCCTTTCAGTTGCTACTCCAACCACTTTTCCATCTGAAGGTGATCTTAGTATGACACAAGCCTTCCACCCTCCAATCAAAAGGAGAAGAGTCGATCCAAGGCTGGGAGTGCTGATTAGGGAACAAGCTTCACTGGCCCAACAATCTTTTGCAACTACTACACCGACCCAACAAGCCCATGTTTTGAAAGAAGGACCCACTGATGTTTGATCTTTGTATGAAGCCAGGAGTTCTTCAATTCCTGGGGGTTCCTCTCCACCACAACCTGCGCACGATGCTGCCTCCGAGAGGCTTACCAGGTTCTTGGCTCAACAAGATTCTGACCCTTCACCCCGAGGCAAAGGGATATCTATAGGTGAAGGAAGTTCAGGGGGAGCGGACCCATCAATATTTGAGCTCAAGGAGAAGATCGGAATTCTAAATCAAAAGCTTATCGAGAAGGATGTTTTGATAGGAAATCTTGACGTCAGATTTTCCGAGCTTGAAGAGGAAAATATTCAAAAATCAAAAAAGATCTCCGACTTGCAACCAAATCTGGGTGCATTATCTACTGGGTACTTCGACCTGAAAAACAAGCTAATAAGTGAATTTGGCGACAAATTCAAGACACCGGTCACTGAACCAAATGCAGCAGAACCTTCTCATTGTGCTCCTTCCCAAGCTGCTCAAGATCCTCATGTTGATCAACCTGTCAAAACCACAAGAATTGTTGACCGATTTGAGAAAGAACCGGCTCAAGCTAATCCAAGAGTTATTCTCAAACGAGCTCAGAAACATGTATCTTCACAAAAGAGGGGGAAGTAGCTCTTCATGAAAAAATCAAATCAAAATGTTTGCGGTTGGGTGAACCGAAAACAAGATGTTTTTGGTTCAGCTGGTGTTTACGGTTGCAAGGTTGTTTGCGGCTGTGAACTTGTTTACGGTTCTTGTTCCCTATATATATAGTACCAGTCTTGTCAGAAGTATGTACGGTTGTATGTGTGTGCCCATTGTATCAGGCGTTTTCAGTTTAATAGAAACATATGCAATTTGGATCACCCTTGCTTCTACTCCTTGTTCTCATTGATTATTGCTTGTTCTTGTGTGTGATCACTAGTTGGTTCTAGATTTGGAGACTTACAATTTATGTAAAGGGATCAATGAATAGTATCTATTTGACAATAAATAGAACACCAATGAATTTTGCAGACTTGCAGTAAGGCCAACCATATTTTGAAGGTCTAAGATTATTTAAACTTAAAACCAACACTTAAAAGTTACAAAATATATTAAAAATAGCATGTAATGCAGGCATATATATCTATCTTGTACTAAGAACACATATTATCCCCAAGTTCTTGAATTTGATCATAAAGCTATAACTATGTCAAGTTGTACAAATTTAGCTTCAACTTTGAGTAATTAGTCAACACTAATACAAAATTTCCATTTCTACTTACTAATAAAACTAAACCTGATATATGTGAATGGTTAATTTAATTAGCTTTTGGCTCTAATGAATGTTATGAAACCCTACATTACTTGAGCTAGTTAGTAATTACTTGTTGGGTTAGTGCATTGTATGTTAATTACTAATGGGATTAATGTATATAGACTATCAATGTAAATTTTGGTTTTTTTTCATTTCATCAACTATTTGAAGTCATTATGAATTTCAGAATTTTATGTATTTAATTGCTACTTTGTCAACTACTAGTTGGATTAGTGTAGTATATTTTAATTTGTTGTTGGGTATGAGCTATCGATGTTAATTATTAGAAATACTTAGTGGTTTGACGATGTATCTATCGAGAACGAAATCTTAGAGAGTATAGACTACAAAGAGTTGATCAATCAATTTGCTATCAAGAATGCTAGAATAGCTTCAAGGGTCTTCGGTTGGCTGTTATAGCTGTTAAGATATGTAATTACTCATTAAAATATTATGATTTTGTTTATATAATTTAATTCTTTTGCACGTTACGACCTAAGGGCCTTTTTTCTGGCTCGTCCTGGGCAATTGAATCTTCAAGACCAACCCTGAATATATCAATGCCAATAACACCCCTGGGTCAAAAAACTTAGATACTCTCATGTCTCTTTTTTTCTGGATATTTACAAAATTACCAAAAGAAATATCAGCCCTTTATTTTTTTATCTGATGGTCTAAATTTAGTTTTCGGGTTCTTGGAAGACTATAAATTTTCAAATGATCATTTCCCTCTCCCTCTCTCTCTCTCTCTCTCCAATAACACCCCTGGAAGACTATATATATATATATATATATATATATATATATATATATAGAGAGAGAGAGAGAGAGAGAGAGAGAATTATGTTCAAATGAGAACACTTTTGGGGTTGTGAACATTTGAGAACAAAAATCAGCAATAGGAAAACAAACACATAACTTTTAATGAAGCAAGGGTGTATATGTAATTTTCTTAAAGGTATTACATTACCGTAACAAGCCACATAGAGGAGATAAGAAGACAACACACTGAAGCAGCTATGCATCAAATTGAAGATGTCGAGCTTCACTACTTCTCCGATTGCCGAGCTCTCGACGATTTCCGATGCTACCTGAATGTCACAAACTCCAGTACATATATTCATCCACTATCGGTCAAGTCTCCGATTCTGCGAACCTACTGGCCAAAAACTCTTTATATCGAGCTTGTTGGAGTTGTTGCTTTGTTTTTTCACTCATCTGAGGAACGTCAATGATGAAGCCAATAGAGGCATTTTTCCCTGATTGATTGGTATGCTTCCTTATTCTTATCCTATGTAATTCCATTTCCAATTTTTTATATTTGTTATTAGATTAAAGGTTTTGAAACACCATTTATAATAAACTCATTAATAAATATTTCATTTTATAATTTAGTTTGACCAATCTGGTATATCTTTATGAAATTGTATTTGTAGAGGCATTTGCTGGAGGCCAATAACCAATTTCGTTGCCCATTCCATTTTCCATGGTAAATCAGTTGTTTTCTATAGCTATATACTTCATATTTTGGAAACTATCATCTTCTATTTGTTCATGTTGGGAGCCTGATATTGGCTTTAGAATCGAGAAATCATCAAGCATAAGTGGAATCTATTAGGTTTGTTCTTGATTAATTTGTTTCATATGATAAATGAAAATATTAAGCTCTAGGAGTTGGATTAGAGTCTATTAGAGAATTGATGATCACTGTAGGATTTTATGCACACAAGGTGTTTATCATATTGTCTGAAAAGAACCTAATAATAGTAAAAGTGGCATTTTATGTGAAAATCCTTAACCTTGAACCCTCATTAAGCCAAGCGTTAATTCCCTTAGGTTAAATTGAATTTCACATCTCAATAGCCTAATAAGTAACCAACAATCATGTTAAAAGTGATAAAATTAAGGCGTAAACATTAAGTCCTTATTAGAACACCAAAAATTATTTAAAAGCTATTATGATCAATTTTCTAAAATATGTTCCTAGTTTCTTCAAACTTTGAATCACATTTCGAAATTCCAACTCCTTGAGGGGTAAAATTGGCAATCTTCTCAGGCTAGTCCATGCTGTTACAGATTTCCTGCATTGTCTTCAAAAAACTATAGTCAATTAATCACAACTCCAAATGCCAAAATTACAAAGCCTATAATTAGATATGGATGTACAGTTTCTCACATATAAAGGGGCTGATGTAATTCTTAGTATTGGTACAGCTTATTCCATAAGTGTTGAGTGGTCTTGAAAGTGACAACTTAAAGTTACTAACTTGTAAACTTAATATAAAATCAACCAAAAATCATTAGAATGAAATCTTTATATTTCTAAAAATATAAAAGGGGAAATTTAGGTGCTGTTTGGTTAGATCTGAATTTTTAAGAATGTTAAAAATTGAAATATTTACAATTTAGATTAACAATGTGAATCTACTGTGATCGAGGTTTTTTTTTTGCCAGAGTTGATGTTTATTATTAGAGAAAAAAAATATTTTTTTTGGTATAATTAGTTTTTTTTTTTTTTGATAAAAATAAACTTAAATATTGAAAAAAACTAACAAAATAAAGTGGGCTTTTTTCGAAAAAAAAATCGTTTTCTATATATCAACATGGATCTCTATGAAAAGATGACAAAAAATCGAGAACAACGGTATATTCGTTTTTTTTTTTCGATAAAAAATGTGACGTAAAAAAAATTTAAACGAAAAACAGAGGAGAGTTTTTTGGTAAGGAGATTGATTTTTTGGTATAATATGATGTGTATGCATCCAATGTACAAGTGGACATCTAATTCTTTGACCGTTGATTACTATGATTTCCAACGCTCACGATTAGTTCCTTGTATCTTTGTTAATTATGGTTTCTACTGAACCTCACAATATATATATATATATATATATATATATATATATATATATATATATATATATATAGGTTTGGGTTCATTTGAGACCATACTAATTTTGTGAGACCGTCAGACCAAATCTAAAAAAAAAATTAAAATGCAAAATAAAAGAAAAAAATCCAAAAATTCTTTTTTTAATTATTATTTTCGGAACTGTAATGACCTAAAAAAATAAAAAATAAAAAAATTACTTTTTTTTAAATACGTGAAATATTCTAATAGAATATTACACTGTAATATTCTAATAGATTTTTAGAATGTTAGAATATTCTACTAGATTTCTCAGATAAGTAGAATTTTCTAATATTCTACTAGAGTATGTAAAAAAAATGTATTTTTTTATTTTTTATTTTTAATTTGGTATTTTTTTTGGAAAATATAAATTCCGAAAATAATATTTGAATTTTTTTTCGAAAATTTTCAATTATTTTGCATTTTAAAAATATTTTTTTTATCTACTAAATGAGTGACTATGATTGCGTATCACGGTCTGACAAAATTAGGTCATCTCACATAAACTTAACTATATATATATATATATATATATATATATATATATATATATATATATATATATATATAGGTTTACATGTGGATTGACATCTATTGTGTAGACGTGTGGACAATGCTATTCTGTGAGTATGACAAAGAAAATATGTTGTTTGGTAATGTGAATACGTTCGATCTTACATAACTATTGTCATTATTATGCATTTTAACTAATTAAATCCTCTATAAGGTTATTAAAGATTTTTTTTATTATTCTCATTTTGTCAAAATGTTGTCAAAATATTTATTGAGTCGTATTCTATAAGAATGAAAATGAGTAAAAAACGATGCGTGAGAACAAAATGAATAATAATTAGTAAGAATTCATGAAAATGACGATAGTTGTGTATGGTTGAATGTATTTACATTAGCAAATAACCTTTTCTCTTAGTAATTCTAATAGCATAGCATTATCCACACGTCCAGACAATAGTTGTCTATCCACATTATAACCTAACCCTATATATATATATATATATATATATATATATATATATATATATATATATATATATATATATATATATATATATATATAGGAAGGATCATTTGAGAACTCAAAGTTTCCTGAGAACCCGAGAACTAAATGTGGAGCGTTAGATAAAATAAAGGTCAAGATGGAAGGTGACGTTTTTGTAAATAAATAGAGAGTTATATAAGCAAGTGTATATTAATTAAATAAAATTAAGGGTATTATAGGAAAAACAAATACATAGTTCAATTATATTCATATTAAATTACCATATGATATTGTAACGACCCAAATTTCACGTCCAAAAATTTCATTTAAATTAAGTAATTTGTAAAACATTTGTAATAAAACATCATACGATCATATCATTTCAATAAACATATCTCGTGTCTAAATACCCAACACATGATAATAGTAATAATGTTAGAGTACAATCCAAAATATATCATAAAGCGGAAAACCAAAGTATGTGTGTATGATGTGCCGCTCGCACCAGCTCCTTCCCCTTCGCTTAAGAGGTACCTGAAACAAAAACTGAAAACTATAAGCACGAAGCTTAGTGAGTTCCCCCATCGTACCAGATACCATACAATCATATCACATACATACTGCCAGGCATTTCTGGAGTGCCCGACCTACCCGGTACGACCATTCTGGGGGTGCCGTCCTACCTGTGTCAAGCCATTCTGGGGCGTTGACCTACCTATGTCGAGCCATTCTAGGGTGCTGACTACCCATCGGTCCTAACAACCAAACCTCGGGGACTGGTCCCCTCCTACTACCTCGATCGCATATAACATACAAGCCAGCATGAAAACATATCCTCACATACTGTCAGACGTATTTGGGGTGTCTGACTACCCTTCGGTCCTAACAACCGAACTCTACACATACAACATATCATGCTAGCATATAACATATCAGGTAGTAGCAAACCTAGATGATATCACAAAGACAATCACCTAACATACAAATCCTACTGGTGGGCCGACATTGTGGTCGTAGACCCACCGCTACTGGAAGGTAACTTACGTCGAAGTAGTTGTTGATCTGCGCGGGAACTGTCTGTCTGCTACTGCTGCTCCGGAAATCCTCCGGCTGCTCCCACGAATCAAGTCAAAAGTCAAAGTCAATTTCCAGTTGGCCCGACTCGCCGAGTTGGCTCGCTAACTCGTCGAGTCCCTATCCAGTCGATTGTCCTCACTCTCGACCCTACTCGTTGAGTTAGGCATGACTCGACGAGTTCTCCTTCCATACAGATATCCAATAGTCCTTCATTCGACTCGCCGAGTTGTATGAACAACTCGTCGAGTCCATCTTCATCCGATGAACACTCTGGTCTGTGACTTGCCGAGTTGTATGAACAACTCGTCGAGTCTGTTCTTGAGGCAAGAAGGTTGCCTTGGACTCGCCGAGTCAGGGCATTGACTCGCCGAGACCCTCCATTACTGAGTTTGCTTCCGATTCACTGAGTCAACTTATAGCTCACTGATCCCACCCGACATAACTCAAAAGGGGAAAAATCGGGGACTCGCGACTCGACTCGCCGAGTCCGAAGAACGACTCGCCGAGTCGCATGCATGCAATTACTATATACTCGATTCTGCTTGAATCCAGTGCATTCCATTCATGGATCTGGTTTCTTAGGGCTTGATTATCATGTAAAGTTTCCAACTTTACATGTAAATAAACACCAATGAAGGTTTTAGGGCTCAAAATGCACTAAAAGAGTAGATCTAGGGCTTCCATGCAATATGGCTCCATAAAGGCAGTAGATCCAAGCTCCTAGAGCCCAATCATGCCTAGATCTGAAGTCCCTTAACACTATAAGCTCATTAGTCAAAGATCAAGACTAGAAGAGGCCTTAAAATGACTATCATAAGCTCTTAATGAGATAATAATGAAGGAACAGAGAGGGTTTCGAGTCTAATACCTCTAGAAGCTCTGAAATGGCACAAAGATAATGGATCTTCTTCCTCTCCTCTTGATCTACCTTCTTCTTTTCTCCAAAACTTCAAGGAATTGCACCAAAAGCACTCAAATTACTAAGAGAAGGGTTAGGGCTTCGAGAGGGGGTGTTCTGGATGCAATGGGGGCCGTTATGAGGCACAAAATGATGTTTAAATAGGGTGCAACCCTTTGAAATTAGGGTTTCTTCCAGACTAGCAGACTCGCCGAGTCCAGGATATGGACTCGTCGAGTCGCCAACTTAAACGTGCTCGATATCCCGATCCTACTCGGCGATTCAGGCCTACCACTCGCCGAGTTCCAGCTAAAAATGCAAAAATACTTAGTTTAAATTACATACCAGGAACCAGGTGCTACAGATATTCTAAGAAGTTTACGATATGAGAAATAAAATTTCTCTCAATGTATCGTGTTCTTCACCCACTTCCTTCACTCTCCGTAAACCCCCTCCATCCGCCCTCCAACAACCACCCTATCTCCATTGTAGATCCCTGATGATATATAGATTGAACAACACGACAACTGCATCCTTGTTCCTTCTTTGAGTTTCGTTCCCTAATAAATCAACCAACAATCGCGTGAAGATGTTGTAACAGGTACGATGTTTTTCGATTTTCAACTGATGGAGATCGAACCGGCGGTGTTAGCCACACATGACGGAGTCGGGAACGCACCTGATTCTTCATCGGATTATTCTGCTTTGACTATTCATATTAATAGCAACAATATCTCGAGCAACAGGTGCGATGATGACAATGACGAAGAGGAAGATGTTTGTCGGATCTGTCGGAACTCAAGAGACATCGGCAATCCTCTCAGATATCTTTGTGCTTGTATCGGGAGTATTAAGTTTGTTCACCAAGAATTCCTTCTCCAATGGCTCAATCACAGCAACGCTCGATAGTTTGAGGTTCATTTACCTTTTCGCCTTATTATTATTAGCTAATTGTTTATACTCTCTTCCTACGTGCTGAATTTTTTGCTTATAAAATGTATTAGGATATTAGGTTGATTATGTTTTGTGGTTCTCTTCATTTTTATACAAAGAGTTGTGACAATTATAGACACTGAAAAAAAAATAATGTTGTCGATTGTCTTCTCTTCCGTGATTATTGCTCTGCTTCTTACTTTTTCCCGCAAATTTCTCACAAGCAAGGGTAATTTCACTCTCCTGCTCCCCCTCCCCACTTATTCACCAACAATTTCAACTTCTATTTTGTTGTTAAATACTTAAATTCACGATTATGAATTCCTTAGTTTGTGGTTGTTTCTCTAGGTGATTTCACATTGCTGTCAAAAGGAAAAGTAAAGTGCGAAAGTTTTCAAGATAAGGTATTCAAATCTTTACTTCAAAATTGTCTTTCTAATTTGGTAGAAGAGCTGATATGAGGATTTGAATGCGAATGATTTGAATTGCATTATGAATTTAACTTCACCAAATTTGTTACAAATTGTTAATGTTGAAGAAAAGTATTAGAGCTAATTATCATTATTATAAGCTTGCTGCTTGTCAAAGATGTGACCATCTGCTTCTTGTCTTGTAATTAATTTTCCTAAAATGTATACAGAACAAAAAGTGATTCCAGTCTTTCACAATTATGCTTCTAGTAGTTAAATTTGATTAATGTAGGTAAGATGAAGAAAGCTTCAAACTCACTTTTATATGTTTGTGGCTTTTGTTAACATTCACAGAAATTAGCAATTCCTATGCTTAGATAACAATATAGATGAGATGTGTCACTTTCATTAGGATATATCATATATGCCCATTTTCCTAGTTTAAGTTTCAATATTTGAATCTAGTTGTGGATATAACATAATAGAGTGGACATGAAGAAACTTGCACATGTTTTTGTTTTCTTATTCTCATAGTTGGTGAATGGATTTATTTGAACATTGTATTCATTGTTTCTAACAGGCTTACAAGATGATTGGATCTTTTCTTACTAGAGGACTTATGCAAGTTAATCAAAACTTTTTCTGTTTTTAATTGTCACAAAATTTCAATTCATTTTCTTTTTCTCGACTGCTAAACTACTAAATTACATAATGGTGTTTGGTTATGCATATCCAGCCTATGAATGCTTCAAATCAGTTGAAAAAATCGATCAACTTTATACAACTTTTTTTTACTTACTACAATATCAAGTATGTAGTGATTCACATGTAAATCACAAGTGAATCACATATGTGTAACATCCCAAAATTCAACGCCAAAAATTTCATTTTTAAATGAGTTATTATAAAACCAACAGTATAAGAAAACATCCATAATAACATATCATGCCAAAACCAATACGTCAATAATCAAAACATATCATCATAAAATCATATCAGAGTATAATCCTAAAGATATCATGTGCGGAAAACATAGTGTGATGCGCTGCGATCGAGCCGGCTCCTTTCTTTTGAAAACGAAGTACCTGAAACCAAAACTGAAAACCGTAAGCACCAAGCTTAGTGAGTTCCCCCATCATACCACATACCATACAATCACATAGCATACATACTGTCGGGCAATTCTGGGGTGCCCGACCTACCCGGTACAGCCATTCTGAGGTGCCGACCTACCCAATACGGGCATTCTGGGGGTGTCGACCTACCCGTGTCAAGCCATTCTGGGGTACTGACCTACCCATGTCAATCTGTTGTGGGGTGCTGACCTACACATGTCAAGCCGTTCTGGGGTGCTGATTTACCCTTCGGTCCTAACAACTGAACCTCGGGGACTATTCCACCCCCTACTGCTACTATCACATATATCATAACATAAACATATTATCAGACATATCTAGGGTGTCCGACCTACCCTTCGGTCCTAACAACCGAACTTGGGGACTATTCCCCTCCTACTACCACTATCACATATAACATATCATGCCAGCATATAAACATATCCTCACATATTTTCAGAAATATCTGGGGTGCATGACCTATCCTTCGGTCCTAACAACCTAACTCTACTACAATCACATATAACATATCATGCCAACATATAACATATCAGGTAGTAGCAAACCTAGATGATATCACAAAGACAATCATCTAACATACAACTCCTACTGGTGGGCCGGAAATGTGGTTGTAGACCCACCACTACTGGAAGGTAACTCACCTCAAACTGCTGAAGTCCCGTAGACTCAACCCCACACTGCTGAAGTCCCGCAGACTCAACCCCACCTGCTGGATGACAGATTCCCAAACTGTCAATATCAAAACATCACCCAATTAATAATTGGGTTCCAACACATAACCATAAATACATACTTGGGGTAAATACTACTTCACCCCTAACTTAGCTTTATTCAAGCCTAAGGCCCAATCCAAAGGCCCAGAAGTCAACTATGAGTCAAAGCCCAACATATGGCCCAATTTTCCAAATTGGGCCCAAACCTTTAGAAGGTCTTACCATAAGGCCCAACCATTTATTCCAGTCCAACCTTTTACAGTTTAATGGTCCAATATCATATAGTCATTAAGTCCTAACTATGGCCCATCTATGGCCCAATTTTCCAAATTGGGCCCAGCTCCTCGTATGGGCCTTACCTTAAAGCCCATTAATTATTCTAGTCCATTTGCTTGCTCTTGGATGGCCCATTAATAATCCAATCACCAAGTCCCAATAAAAGGCCCAACAATAAACCCAAGTGAAATTAGGGTTTCACGTAAAATGATGATTAGGGTTAAGTTTCCTACTTAACCCATTAAAGACTTAATCCACTAAGGACTTAATCCATTAAGTCCAATATTGCTTAGATTAATTTATGCTAATGATTATTATTTAATATCTCCAGTTATTAAATAATTCACGTGTGTCCCGATTAATTCCCCAAATTAGGGTTTTATTGGCATTATGGTTTTTCCAACCCAAATACTAGCCCATTTATCAATTTGTTGGGCTTTTAGGTTAATTAGGGCTTTATTGGGCCTATTAGGCCCACTAGAATATCATTAATTCCATTAGGGTTTTATTGGGTCACTTAGGGTCCAGTAAGCTTCATTGGGCCCATTAGGGCTTACAAGGAACACTAGGGTTTCAAGCACCCCAAAGGAGTCAGCACAATTCGGCAACGCACACCGCCACCCGACACGGCGGCCGATGGCTGCAGGAGGCGGCAGCCACCACCCTATGGTGGTGATTTGATTTTTCCTTTCATTATTCCAATTGTTTAGAATTTACAATGAACTCACAAATAAACACACACACACACACACACTACACTAATTAAACACGCATAACCACCCTATGGTGGCCGGTGGCGGCAGATGGTGGCAGTTCAGTCCTTGGCTTTCCAATCTTGACAAACACACGCCACACACATATTAAAGAGTAGTTCACACACCAGCCACCCACCCAGTGGCTCCCGGCGGCGGCAACAACGAATCTGAAATGGTAGCCACAACAGTTTCCGTTGGTTCCTAGACAAGCAGCAGCAAGGCGGCAGGTGGCGGTTGCAGCAAGGGTGCTTGTCGGCAGGCGGGTCTAGCGAAGTGGTGGCATCGACTCTTGACTCGGTCGCAGCACCGGAAAAATTGGAGAATGGAAGATGGCGGATGGTGGTGACTTCGGAAGTGAAGAAGGAGGTGGCGGTTAGCGACGGCAGCGGGCTCAGCAGCACAATAGCGGCTTGGTGGTCGGAGGAACAAAGGTGGCCGGTGGGGGCATAAGGGATGACGGCTGGAGTCTTCCTATGGTGGCTAGAGATAAATGAGTTAGGGTTAGGGTTTTCTACCTATATACCCAACGCCCTTAAACATTTATCCATAATGCCACAATTAGTCCCTCTCTTCCCATATCTTTTCAAACTAAGCCCAACTTTTACCTTTTCTACCCTAGCTTCGGAAATCCCCTTCAAATTTGATACCCGATTTACCAAACATCCCCTAGGCCTCCAAAATTTCTTCAATGAAGCCCCAATAATTTCCATTTAGTCCCTGCCTTCCATAAAACTTACTAAATAAGTCCGGATTTTACACTTTTAACCCCCAATCTCTTAGAGTGTGACAATTAGCTCTATGAGACCATTATTTGATATATAATTATTTATTTTAGGGCTTCTATTCGTTCATTAATTTATTTATTTGTCTAATAAATAAACATGGTGTTACAACTCTCCCCCACTTAAATTGGATTTCGTCCTTGAAATCATTTCTTACCATTCCTTACTCGCCCAACCATTCTTGTAGCATGGTCACCAACCTGGGCACACTCTAGCCTCCCTAGGGTAGCCATGCCCAATCCTCGTAAAGCCCTAAAATCTGCAGGTGAATGTTTTCCTCGAAACAAGATAACATCTACTCGGTCCGAAATTTGCTGTCTCGAGATGGTCCAAATCCAGACAGACCACCCATACTGAATCACTATTGTTGAACCCAGTCCGTTTATCCCTCAACTGACTACTCAACTTCTTATAACCTGTGGTTCCCACTATAAAACAGGGTCACAGACCCAATTATCCTTGCATACCACTAATACTTGGCCAAGGCTCAGATACTCCTGATGTGAGTGACTTATCACTCCCCAAATCATCTAGCTATTCCGTCCAAACTTGCAACCCTAAACACAAATACTAATACTGCCAATCGGTGAAGTTGTCCGAACACTGAACTGCCTGAAGCAATATGTTGCAACATGGCTACTTTCCAAAGTCTAACGAGACCTGCCTGGTCTCAATTCATTCACTAACCATCTGAAATACAGGGTTCTGGCCCGGATGCGGAGCCAAGGGACTCCCACTTAGTCGCCTCACACGACTTCCGAACGAAATCCTTTTCTGGAACTAGTTTCCACTAGTTATCATGCCACTGGGGCCCTAATAACCTTCTGATCCAACTGATCGAGTCCATATGTAGAATCCTGTGATCATCAATTCCAAGGCTGGAAGTGATTGCTACCTGACCAATGGTAGCCTTATCTCACACGTCCTTAAGCAGTCCGTTGCTTCCCTGATCTCATAACTGTAGTGACGCTCCTAACGTCTTATCAATGGCTTAACCAGATCTACCCCTTCTGGGTAAATCCGAAATCCAATCTGTGGATTTCCATATCCTCAATGTTGCACCCGAACTGGTGGGTACTATTGTTCCTTCCACGTCCTAAAAACAAAATCATGCTATCTACCAACCTAGTGAATGCTACAGCTACACCCGCAGACTTACAACACTCTATCACTATCTGGCTGCTAGTTAATGCTACAGCTACCCCCGTAGTCTTATAACACTCTAACACTATCTGATCGCAAGTGAATGTTACGGCTACCCCCGTAGTCTTACAACACTTTCCATACTACCTGATCACTAGTGAATGCTACAGCTACCCCCGTAGTCTTACAACACTTTCTATATCGGTCGAACACACACTCGATCTAACAGACAACTGAACTTGGGTCCTAACTGGAGCTCTAACTTGGTTCCTGAAACCTGCTATCACGTGATCCCACTATATCAGTACTACACCCATGTCCGTGATCAAAGTGTCACATTAAACCACGAAATCATCTACACCCTCTGTCAGGGTGACAATCGGTGCCTCGTACAACCGTTGTCTGAGAGTTTCGAAGGCTGCCTGCTGCTCAGGCCCCCAGCGAAAGGCCATCAACTTCTTGGTCAGTCGGGTCAAAGGAACTGCAATCTCAGAGAAGTCACGTATAAATCTCTGCTAGTAACCTGCTAGAATCAGGAAACTCTGAATCTCAGATGGGGACCTCGGAATCTCCTACTGCATTACAACCTCTATCTTGGCCGAATCAACAAGAATACCCTTATGGTTGACAAGGTGCTTAAGAGATTACACCCCGCACAACCAGAACTCACATTTTGGAGAACTTTATAAAAAGTCTCTCCCCCACTGAGATTTGACTAAGTCTTCACGACATGCGAGAATTGAAGGATTCCCAATCCTTCTCGCTTTCTAATATCCTACTGATGACAACCTATGCTTACCAATGCTAGCGATTAATCATCGGTTAAATCTTGAGATCACCCATCCTCGTAAATCTTGATGAGTGCTCTGGAAATCTGGTCCAGTCTGACACCTCAATCCATCTCACACACTGTCAATTGAAGGCCTCTACCTTCACTCTGGCTGACAAATCCTCGTTCCCACTCCCAATCTTGCAGCTCCACTGAACTCTAACCGAACACAAACCATGCGAGAAATGTAATTCTCTTGAACATCCGATGACCAACCACTTATGCATCTAACACCCACAATGGACTCCACTATCTTTATGCTACCAGTCCCCCCTAGCAACGGTAGTTCCTTGAACTCCAAAGTTCATCCATAGACAATTGTCGCCCATACATGAACCATGATAGAATCACTAAACGCTGACTTCACTGGAGAACTATAGCTCTACTCCTGACCGAGTATCCTCTAAATAATATTCCCGCATAGATCCCGAAAAAGATTCGGAATCAAAACGGTACACGCAGAACCCACTCTGCAAGATACATCTCACTGTGGGTTCATCAAGGACTTTTCGACATCCGGGATAGCATATATGATCCTTGATAACCCAGACACTAGCAGAAAACCGCCCTGAGATCTGACTTATCCAAACTCACTCCCAATCCCAAAGTGATACGTATCCCAACATCCATCCAGTAGCAATAGAATATGACATACCCGCGACATTTGGAGGAATACTGATCACCTTTTGCTGACATGACCAACCTCGCTACCCTGTACTAGCCTGAACCCTCAGAGCGACAACCTCCCTTGTGCATTGTCATGTACGTGCTGCACTGACTCAGGCCCTACTGGCCTTTCACCCGATGATCAGAAGTCATGGGTCTCTTCCCGAGACCCTCTACTATACGCACCTGGCACGAACCTCTCTTTCCAGGGTGTTCCAAATCGATCTTGCATTTGCAACTTCTTGGAAATCATATCCTTCTGGGTCTGACACCCTATCACCCTTACTAGCTCACTTGCCCAAGGCAAAGCTGCAACAACTGGAACATCCTCTATCCCAAAACTGGGTCACAAACTTCTCCCTGAAGCTTCTCAGATTCTCCAACACTCTCACCAATTCGAGTATGGATCCTGTGCTTTCATTAGTACGGGCCCAATACTACCTTCCACAACTATCCATACTTTCCTCAACAATCCTCCCGAATCCTCTAAGTCACTTCCTCAAACTGGTACACCCAAGTCACACTAAGCCTCACTACTAACCCACTGAAACATATCCTAGGGTTTCCTAGGTTCCTGAACCCTATAACATCCTGAAATTCCAGGTATATTAATTTATTTAATTATTTTGGAATTTGTGGAGGAACTCGGTGAGTTGGAGCCAAGACTCGCCGAGTAGGGTCACGGATGTTCATCCGGGTTCACGTCCGGACTCGGCGAGTCCACACTGTTTAATGAAACCCTAATTCCCCGGGTTTGGAGCCTATTTAAGGGCACTTATAGCCTCCCATTGCGGCTACCAGTCCCTTGAGAGAACCCTAAGAGAGCTAAATCGTTGTGAGGGAGAAGAAGTCACTTTTTGATCCTTGTACCTTTGGTTTAGGAAGAAGAAGGTGACAAGAGCAAAGAGGAGGTGCGATTCAAGCAGATCCAGAGTTCAGAGACATCATTTTGAGGTAGTAGTTCGAACCTCCTTCAGTTTTAGTGTTGATCTTTAGAGTTAGGGTTTTCTAACCTCTTTGGAGAGTGATTATGTCGAGCAAATGGTCCCTCTTCGAGTTTGTGCCTTGGATTTGGACTCAAAGAGGTCCAGAGACCTTAACCCTTGGAGCTTTATGGATCAGATTGGGGTTATTGGACTTAAGTTGCCATTTTGGGGCTAAATCTCCTTTTGATGCCTTGTTGTGGTTGTACAAGCATCAAGTTTCGAACTTTACGTGACATTCATGCTTGGGGAGGCCAGATCTATGGTTTGGGGAAACAGATCTGACCTCAGGAGGTTAGTAGAGTTTGTGCATGGCATAAGCTCGCCTTGTTGTTCTTGAGACTCGGCGAGTAGGGTTAGGGTTTCACATAAATTGTTCAGTGAGTAGACTTGCCGGGTTGGGGATGACTCAGTGAGTCAGGAGGGAGTTAGAGGACTGGAGTTCAAGGCGATACTCAGCGAGTTGTTCTTGAGACTCGGCGAGTTGAGTCGGGGTGGCCCCGTGATTCATGACTGGTATGACTCGTCAAGTATAGGGAGGGACTCGGCATGTCAAGCGGGAAAAAAAGTTAAATGACATGTGAGAACTCGCCGAGTCACCTGGGTGCACTCGGCGAGTAGGGTCAAAGTGGGACCGTTGACTTTTGTTGACTTTTAGTGTTTGGTCATCAATAGAGTCCTTGTGACAAGAAGGGAGGGTAAAATAGTCTTTTACCTTTCTGAGGGTGCCAATGGCAGGTTGAGTCTAGTCTCGAGAGTTATATTTATAAGAGTATTTATTTATGTGAATAGGCGGAGGCTAGGCAATATTTTTCATCGAGTCAGAGATTTACCGAGACGCCTGAGGTGAGCCTTCTCACTATACTTTACCTAGTGTGGTCACAGAGTTATGTGACATAGTACTATAGAGTTATACGCCAGTGTATTTGCATGTTATTTATGTGTTGTGATTTATTGTGATATATGATATGCATGATTCAGAGTTACAGAGTTGGGACTTTCGGGTCCCTAGAGTTAGGGCCAGAGGGCCCACAGAGAGTTGGGGCTGGAGGGCCCCACTGAGACACATTGACCAGAGGGTCAACAGAGTTACAACCTCGAGTGGCTATTATGTGTTAGAGTGGTATTTTGGGGAACTCACTAAGCTTATGCTTACAGTGTCCAGTGTTATGTGTTTCAGGTACCAGTGATGACCGAGGGAAGGCGCCGGCTTGATTCGTACACACACATGGGATTTTATGTACTTTGATCTTGGGAGATATTTTGTGAAACAAAGACATGATATTATGACATTTTATGAATGAAGGAGTTTGTAAAAATGCGTTATAAAATGCGAAAAATTGTTTTAATTTTTACGGTGTTACAAGTTGGTATCAGAGCCTAGGTTTGAGGGATTCGGGGGCACCTTCGGGCGAATCTGAACTCAAACCGAGGATTTGAGGAAATTTTGACAATAAAACAAGTTTTCAAAAGAAGAACTTATGACACAAACAGAGCAGAGTCGTGTGTACGAATAGCCAGCGCCCGAACGGTGATTTCCCAAAATACCATTATTATAAGTGTTATGAGATATGATGTGATATGTTATATGATGAGCTATGATATGCATGATAGAGTAGACTAGGTATTCTTATTAGGACTAGAGTGGCCTGATATGTGATGCCTGAGTCTAGGAGTCTTGCTGCTAGGAATACTTCAGAGTGTTTAGGTAGCAGCGAGGAGGTTGTGAGATATCTGCTTGCGAGTATCATATGATTAGAGAGAATAGAGTACTTGGGACTTGGGACTCTAGGAGGAGGACTTGGGGTGAATGCTGATGCGGTGTGGACGATAGTATTGGGCCCGTACTACTGAAGACACCGGGTCAGTGCACAGTCCAAGTAAGAATCCTTGGAGTACCAAGGGACAAGTAGGGTGTAGTATTCGAGTGTGAGTATACTCGAGCGAGTCCCTGATATTTATTCTTATGTTGTATTCAGAGAGAGAGAGATCATGGTTGGGACTCGCCACACACCAGGGACCAGTGATACGAGAGATGAGGAGATCCATAAGATCATCCACGAGGAGGTGGTTGCGGCCATCAGGGCAGAGATACCAGAGATGTTCGGGTCTATCAAGACCACACTGATAGATACATTTGATGAGAAGTATGCTGCTCTTTCTGAGGCTGCTGTTGCTGTGGCCACTGCAGCTATAGTTGGGACTAGGCCGCAAGGTGGTGATGCGTTGCTGTTCCGAGAGTTCAGCAACACAAAACCATCGGAGTTTGATGGGACCCAGGACCCGATTGCAGCGATGAGACGAATTTCAGACATAGAGGGGTGTTTCTTTACTTGCTCATCTCCAGAGCATTTGAGTGTTCGGTTCGCGCTGAACCAGCTTCGCTTGGGAGCGAAGGATTGGTGGAAGTTTGTGACGGCGCACTATACGCCTGCTGAGCTTGCTGCAGTGACCTGGGAGAGGTTCACTACTATGTTCCTAGATGAGTACGTTCCCCAGGTGGAGAGGGAGCATTTGGCCTAGGAGTTTCTGACCCTCAAGCAGGGTATTGAGTTGGTTATGGTGATCACGAGGATGTTTCATGAGCGGGCGATATTCTGCCATGAGCACGTGTCCTCCGAGCAGGCACGTATGAGTTGATATCTAAGCATCTTGAGGAGGGATATACGAGAGTTCTTGGCGAACTCGACGTACCGGACATTTACCGAGCTTTAGGAAAATGCCCGGAAAAGGGAGATAGAGCTAGAGACCCAAGCTAGGGAGGAGGTTGAGTCTCAGGGGAGGGATCGGCGACCGGTGCAGTCTCAGCCAGTAGCCAAGCGGGCCAAGCCTGCTGATTCGAGGTCAGGGAACCAGAGGGGCCGCACTTGTGGCAAGTGCGGCAAGAGCCACGATGGGGTGTGCAGAGCAGGGTCTTGCTACAAATGTGGCAAGGAGGGGCATATGGCCAAGGACCACCCTAAGGGGTTTGCAGTATGTTTTCACTGCAACCAGACCGGACACCAGAAGGCAGAGTGTCCGCAGCTACGGGGATCAGCACAGGGAGCATCTCAGGGATCTTCCCCTGTTGCCATCAGAGCTACCGAGAATCGGCCAGTGAAGGCCGAGGCACCGATGGCATGAGGGAGAGCCTTTCAGTTGACCGCGGAGAAGGTCCGCGCAGCGTCCGATGTCATGGCTGGTATGTATTCTTTCGTGTATTTATTTTGAGGTTGAGATATTGTGCTTATATTATGTTATGCGTAGGTACTTTTCTTGTGAATTTTGTACCTGCCTTGGTGTTATTTGACTCGGGTGCGAGTCGGTCTTTTGTATCTTTGGCTTTTAGTCAGCACATCAGTGTTAGTCGTGAGGCGTTGAGTCGACCTCTGAGAGTTTCCATAGCTGATGAGAGGGTGATATATGCCACAGAGGTGATCCGAGGGTGCGTACTTGAGATTTTCGGTGTTGAGTTCCTGATTGATTTAGTTCCTATTGCGATGGGTGATGTCTGTGTCATTGTGGGCATGGACTGTTTGAGCAGATTCGGAGCGGTTATCGACTGCGAGCAACAGCTGGTGACCATACGAGACCCTAGTAGGGGAGTTCTTACGGTGTACGGCGAGGGTACATGTTCTGGGTCAGCATTTTGTTCGGCCACTAGAGTGAGACAGTGTCTACAGCAGGGCTGTAAGGGCTTTGTAGCGTATGTGATGGATACGCGGGTTGATTCAGAGAGACCGAGGACAGTTGATGAGGTTTCGATAGTGCGTGAGTTCCCGGACGTATTTCCAGAGGAGTTGTCGGGCGTGCCTCCCGTGAGGCAAGTGGAGTTTAGTATCGATTTGGTTCCGAGGGCCGCGCCTTCGCCTTGCACCTCCAGAGATGCACGAGTTATCCTCGCAGATTCAGGAGTTACTGGGAAAGGGGTTTATTCGGCCGAGCAGATCGCCGTAGGGAGCGCCTATCCTTTTTGTCAAGAAAAAGGATGGTTCACACCGGATGTGCATTGATTGTCGGGAGTTGAACAAGCTGACGGTCAAGAACTGTTACCCGTTGCCGAGGATCGATGATTTGTTCGATTAGTTGCAGGGAGCATCTTGGTTCTCCAAGATCGATTTGAGGTCTGCGTATCATCAGGTGAGGGTGCGAGATGAGGACATTCAGAAGACAACGTTCAGGACTCGTTATGGGCATTATGAGTTTGTGGTGATGCCTTTCAGACTCACCAACGCCCCGACAGTGTTCATGGATCTCATGAACAGAGTGTGCAGGCCGATGTTAGATCGCTCGGTGATTGTATTCATCAACGACATTTTGGTGTATTCGAGGTCTAGAGAGCAGCATGAGGAGCATTTGAGGGAGATCCTCGGAGTTCTAAGATCAGAGAGGCTTTATGCCAAATTCTCCAAGTGTGATTTCTGGTTGCGAGAGGTCTAGTTCCTAGGGCACCTCGTTAACCAGAAAGGGATATTGGTCGACCCGGCCAAAGTTGAGGCAGTGATGAGTTGGGAGGTCCCGAGGTCACCCTCCGAGATCAGGAGTTTCTTAGGGTTGGCAGGCTATTATCGGAGATTTATCAGGGATTTCTCCAAGATCATCGTGCCACTCACCAGGTTAACCCGGAAGGGTGTCGCTTTTCATGGGGCCCAGAGCAGCAGGCCTCCTTTGAGACGCTTCGCCAGAGGCTATGTGAAGCCCCAGTGTTAGCCTTCCCAGAGGGAATGGAGGACTTTGTGGTGTATTGTGATGCGTCGATCTTGGGGTTGGGAGAGGTGCTGATGCAGAGAGGGCATGTGATAGCAAAGGCATCAAGGAAGCTGAAGCCTCATGAGTCGAGGTATCCCACCCACGATCTAGAGTTGGGGGCAGTGGTGTTCGCCCTCAAGATTTGGCGTCACTATCTGTATGGGGTTCGGTGTACGATATACACGGACCACAAGAGCTTGAAGTATTTGATGGATCAGCCCAACCTAAATATGCGACAGAGGAGGTGGTTGGACGTGGTTAAGGATTATGATTATGAGATCTTGTACCACCCGGGCAAGGCTAATGTTGTAGCCGATGCACTGAGCCGTAGGGTGGAAAGCGCCCCATTGCGAGATGTGTGTTTGAGATTGACCGTGATAGCTCTGGTATTGGACACCATTCGTGGGGCACAAGCTGAGGTTGTGCAGCCTGAGAGCCAGAAGAGAGAGCGAGTTGTCGGGTTGGTTTCGGAGTTCGTTATCGATAGCCGTGGGCTGATGACATTTCAGGGTCGTATCTGGGTACTGTTTGTGGGAGGGACGCGTACCATTTTGATGGAAGAGGCTCATCCGTCGAAGTTCTCGATCCATCCTGGGGCCACTAAGATGTATTTAGATCTGAAGAGGGAGTATTGGTGGCCCTGTATGAAGACGGATGTCGCGTGGTATGTTGAGAGGTACTTGACCTGTCATAGGTTTAAGACCAAGCACTAGAGACCGCATGGTAAGTTGCAGCCGTTGGAGGTTCCCGAATAGAAGTGGGAAAAGATTACCATGGATTTTATCACCAAATCGCCAAGGACTGCTAGGGGAGTCGATGCAATTTGTGTGATTGTGGACATGTTGACAAAGAGCGCCTACTTCCTTGCTATCAGTGAGAGCTCTTCCGCGGAGAAATTGGCAGAGATGTACGTGTGGGAGGTGGTATCGCGACTTGGAGTGCCGATCTCGATTGTCTCAGACCGAGATGTGCGTTTCACTTCCAGATTCTGGAAGAAATTTCATGAGGAATTGGGTACTAGGCTGCATTTTAGTACCGCATACCACCCCCAGACTGACGGACAAAGCGAGCGGACGATTCAGACGCTCGAGGATATGCTCCGGGCATGTATGTTGGATTTCGGTGGGAGTTAGGACACGTATTTGCGCTTGGTAGAGTTTTCTTACAACAACAATCATCATTCGAGCATTGGTGTGCCACCCTTTGAGCTGTTGTATAGGAGAAGGTGTCGGACCCCCATTTGCTGGGGAGAGGTCGGGCAGCGTGTTATGGGTAGTACCGAGATTGTGCTTCAGACGACTGAGCAGATACAGCAGGTCAGGCAGAGGTTATTGACCGCTCAGAGTCGTTAGAAGAGTTATGCGGACAGGCGCCGGTTTGAGCTCGAGTTCCAGGTCGGCAACTTTATACTCCTAAAGGTCTCTCCTTGGAAAGGAGTGATCCGATTCAGGAAGAGGGACAAGTTGGGGCCCCGATATATCGGTCCTTTTCGGGTGATCGCAAGGGTAGTCAGGGTAGCCTATCGGTTGGAGCTACCTGCAGAGTTAGGTCAGATCTATGACACTTTCCACGTGTTGCAATTACGAAAGTGTATAGCCGATGAGTCGGCAGTGGTACCATTGGAGGATATTCAGGTGGATGCGAGCCTGAAATATGCTGAGAGACCAGTGGCAATCAGGGATCGGAAGATCAAGGTCCTGAGGAACAAAGAGGTGCCTCTGGTGCAGGTCCAGTGGCAACACCGGAAAGGGTCAGAGCTTACTTGGGAGTCGGAGCGCGAGATGCGTGAGCAGCATCCGGAGTTGTTCCCAGAGTAAGACTTCGAGGGCGAAGTCTGATTCTAGTGGGGGAGAAATGTAACATCTTGAAATTCTAGGTATATTAATTTATTTAATTATTTTAGAATTTGTGGAGGAACTCGGCGAGTTGGATCCAAGACTCGCCGAGTAGGATCGCAGATGTTCATCCGCGTTCACGTCCGGACTCGGTGAGTCCATTAGTGGACTCGGCGATTCCACACTGTTTAATGAAACCCTAATTCCCCGGGTTTGGAGCCTATTTAAGGGCACTTATAGCCTCCCATTGCGGCTACCAGTCCCTTGAGAGAACCCTAAGAGAGCTAAATCGTTGTGAGGGAGAAGAAGTCACTTTTTGATCCTTGTACCTTTGGTTAAGGAAGAAGAAGGTGACAAGAGCAAATAGGAGGTGCGATTCAAGCAGATCCAGAGTTCAGAGACATCATTTTGAGGTAATAGTTCGAACCTCCTTCAGTTTTAGTGTTGATCTTTAGAGTTAGGGTTTTGTAACCCCTTTGGAGAGTGATTATGTGGAGCAAATGGTCCCTCTTCGAGTTTGTGCCTTGTATCTGGACTCAAAGAGGTCCAGAGACCTTAACCCTTGGAGCTTTATGGATCAATTTGGGATTATTGGACTTAGGTTGCTAATTTTGGGGCTAAATCTCCTTTTGATGCCTTGTTGTGGTTGTACAAGCATCAAGTTTCAAACTTTACGTGACATTCATGCTTGGGGAGGCCAGATCTATGGTTTGGGGAAACAGATCTGACCTCAAGAGGTCAGTAGAGTTTGTGCATGGCATAAACTCGCCGAGTTGTTCTTGAGACTTGGCGAGTAGGGTTAGGGTTTCACGTAAATTGTTCAGTGAGTAGACTTGCCGGGTTGGGGATGACTCAGTGAGTCATGAGGGAGTTAGAGGACTAGAGTTGAAGGCGGTTCTCGCCGAGTTGTTCTTGAGACTCGGCGAGTTGAGTCGGGGTGGCCCCGTGATTCATGACTGGTATGACTCGTCGAGTATAGGGAGGGACTCGGCATGTCAAGCGGGACAAAGAGTTAAATGACATGTGAGAACTCGCCAAGTCACCTGGGTGCACTCGGCGAGTAGGGTCAAAGTGGGACCGTTGACTTTTGTTGACTTTTAGGGTTTGGTCATCAATAGAGTCCTTGTGACAAGAGGGGAGGGTAAAATAGTCTTTTACCATTCTGAGGGTGCCAATGGCAGGTTGAGTCTAGTCTCGAGAGTTATATTTATAAGAGTATTTATTTATGTGAATAGGCGGAGGCTAGGCAATATTTTCCATCGAGTCAGAGATTTACCGAGACGCCTGAGGTGAGCCTTCTCACTATACTTTACCTAGTGTGGTCACAGAGTTATGTGACAGAGTACTATAGAGTTATATGCCAGTGTATTTGCATGTTGTTTATGTGTTGTGATTTATTGTGATATGTGATATGTGATATGCAGTATTCAGAGTTACAGAGTTGGGACTTTCGGGTCCCTAGAGTTAGGGCCAGAGGGCCCACAGAGAGTTGGGGCTGGAGGGCCCCACTGAGACACATTGACCAGAGGGTCCACAGAGTTACAACCTCGAGTGGCTATTATGTGTTAGAGTAGTATTTTGGGGAACTCACTAAGCTTATGCTTACAGTGTCCAGTGTTATGTGTTTCAGGTACCAGTGATGACCGTGGGAAGGCGCCGGCTTGATTCGTACACATACATGGGATTTTATGTATTTTGATCTTGGGAGATATTTTGTGAATCAAAGACATGATATTATGACATTTTATGAATGAAGGAGTTTGTAAAAATGTGTTTGAAAATGCGAAAAATTGTTTTAATTTTTACGGTGTTACAAACCCACCTAGTCCTCAGCTGCTGAAAGATTCCCAGTAATGTCAACTAGCTACCTCATGAATATAGTCACATGCAACAAAGATCAGATAATCCTTCGAGTAAAAGACTCATCCTTAGAGCGGTTAGACTCAAACGAGAGCTGCGCAATAGGGTCAAATTTATCACTATGAGATTATCCAGCCTGTGCCACATATGACTTAGCATATTCACTTAATAGCTAGATCGCATCACTAAGAGTCCTACAAAGCACAAAGCAAGCAGCATTCAGACAATGGAAAATGTAACCATCATACTCCAATCAAATTTTTCTATCCTCTAATCGAGAATCTGTACATGCAATTCAAAGGCTCATACAATTAGGCATAACCTAAACATGCTATCCTATCACTGACTGATCAGGACTAGTGTGACAACTGTCAAATTCCAGTCAAGTCAAAGTCAACTAAAGTCAACAGGTCAAACCGATCAACTCAATTAACCTTTGTATACTAGGTCTTACGTTAGGTAATTGCTATACAACTCGCTATGCTAAGAAGAAAACAATGTTGCATACTCATCGGGACTGTGTAAGGTCCTTGAACATGGCTTAACGGGACTTACGGACCTTGTGTTGTGGAGCCAAACACTCACAAATGTCACACTCGAAACCTTTCTCAAACGTTTTCACTCTATCTCTCTTTATCTAGAATCTCTCCTAAATCTCTCCAAGTATGTTAAATCTCTCCCAAATCTCTCCACATATGTCAAATCTCTCCTAAATCTCTCTCCATATGAGAAATCTCCCCAAGTATGAGAAATCTCTCCCAAATCTCTCCACATATGTCAAATCTCTCCCAAATCTCTCTTTGTATGAGAAATCTCTCCAAGAATGTGAAATCTCTCCCAAATCTCTCTCCATATGATAAATCTCTCCAAGTATGTGAAATCTCTCCCAAATCTCTCCAAGAATGAGGAATCTCTCCCAAATCTCTCTCCATATGAGAAATCTCCCCAAGTATGTGAAATCTCTCCTAAATCTCTCCACGTAAGTCAAATCTCTCCCAAATCTCTCTTTGTATAAGAAATCTCTCCAAGAATGTGAAATCTCTCCCAAATCTCTCTCAAAAGTTCCTTAAACTTTTTGTAGTCTTTCGGGCCATCCCGACCCTTAACCAGGTCAAAAATCGCTTAAAACGGGGTAAAAACGGATAAAATAGACTTAAGGACCCGAAACCCCTCTTAAGGAGCCGAACCCTCTTAAGGACCCGAAACCCCTCTTAGGAAGCGAACTTATCATAATCGAACTTGTCAGAAGCGAAGGCACATCTCGGACCGAACCCGAAGGGTGCTCTCGGGCCTGAACCTCGCACAAGGAACCGAAGATACCTTCGGTCCATTTCGCCTCCTACCCCTTTCGCTCCATTTCGCCTTCGGCCCAGCAGCAGAAGGCACCGAACCTCGGCCTAGGACCGAGAGGTCTCGCATGGAGCTCTTTTTCACCCGGTTTTCGACTAGTTTTGCGTTTTAGGCCCGTTTTTAATTGTTTTAACATGGCCCCATATTTATTAATTAATCACTTTTTGGGGGATAAACCTTATCCAAGAAGGGTGGGTGAAGTACAAGAGGTGGAGTGTTGACTTTTCTTTAGTTTATGACACAAGCAACCACCATACCCACTCCATGACTAACCCACACTCCTCCCCACCATCCCTATTCACTTCCTTGTACCTTTCCATCAATCATCAGCCATTTCCCACGTTCTTAGAGATGGAACATCCATCCTCTGTCCTCACACTTCATTCATTTTCTCATTTTCCACCAAAAGATCAAACACTTTTCTCTCAAACTTTTTCTCTCTAATTCGAGACTCCAAGGCTGATCATCAAGCTTTATTATACTCTTGGTAAGTATAATTCATCCTCCTTGTGATTATTACACTTCATTCTACTCAAATCATTGATTGCTTACACAAACTCCATAACTTTGATGTTAGATTCTCGAAAATCTTCAAGGCATCTTCAAGTGTTCTTTAGTTGAACACTTCTCTTCTCCAACATTCATCTACTGAAATCACATAAGGTGAGTTCATACCCCTATATTTTCATGTTTTCTTAAGTTTTTAGGGGGGGGGGGGGGGAATACAAGTTAAAACACCAAGAACGTAACTAAACTTTTCTAACAGCCTTCATCAGAGAAGTTGGACTCAATTCACGGACTGTTTTGGACAACCTAAACATTTTAGCTTTCAAAACTGTTTTAGATGCTAGTAGTCCCGGTTCTTAGCTTTAAAATGACTACTTGCACAACTCCATACGATTTTTCTACAATTTATGGTGATTTTTACAAAACTGCCTATCATTTCAAACATCAATCCGGACCAGTCTGTGATTATGGACTTTTCCACACAAGTTGGAGGTCATTAAAATTCATAATAAAAATTATGAACAAACTAGACTCATTTCCAAAACTCTCAGAATTTACGGATTCTGATTTGGGCCTTTGATGATTTTTCTATAAATTTTCTAAGATCAGTAAATGAAAATATTAACAACAGAAAAATGCTATCAATTTCATTTCACCTTGTAACATGTTAAGCAAGGTGTATATCTTTATGTGAAAATATGTTCTTACAAATAAATGACCTTTTGACTTAGTATATAGTCATACATCAGAAAACAAATGGTTTTTTACCTACAAAAGTGTGGTAATTAATTTGTTGTTATAATGCATGTTGCTTCACTTTAGTAAAAAGTACATATACATATCGGTAAACAAAAGGGTTTTTACCTTCACAAATACAGTAGTTAACCATAATAAACAATGTTATAACTGTTGGATTAGTGTCTAAGCCCGTAACCATATTTGGTAAGTACTTGACCCGATTGTGCATGGTCCTTTTGGGTTGCCTTCACCAAAGCAACTTGACTGGAGAAATAATAGAGAAAGAGGTTATTATGATTTATTAATATGTTATAAGAATAACATATTAAAGGAGAAATCATATTTGTTTAATTAATATTGGTCAATAATTAAGAATTAATTTTGTGATCAAGTGTAATTAATTAAACTAGAGGGGCTGAATTGTAATTATGTGATAGTTGCAAATTAAGGCATTGGTTGCCCCATGGATAGGTTGGACGAATTTATGGTGATAAGGCCTTAGAATTCGTCCATGATAAGGATTCAAGGTTTATCTTATGGGTTGCTTGGTGAACAAGCAACAAGATAAGGATAAGGATCGAAACCCTAATCTCTACACCTATATAAAGACCCCTAAGGCTCATGAATTCGTCCATGCCTTCCCAAGGGGTCCTAGGGACGAAATTCTATACCTCTTCCCTCTCTCTATTACCTCTCCATTTGCTCTTGGTGTTTGTGAGCCATTAGAGGTAATACACTTGTGGTACTTGCTTTCAAAGACAAGAAGATTCAAGATTTAAGTTGTTATTACAATATAACAACAAGAGGTATGTATTTCATCTTTCCTTGTGGATTTCGAAATTCTTAGAAGCCTTTTAGGGTTCTTCAAGTGTTCATGATGTTGTATAACTAATAGTGATAACATAGATCCAACTCTAGGGTTGCATGCATACATAGGATTGTTTGTATATAACCCATCAGTGGTATTAGAGCCTTTGGTTAACTTGTTTTCAATTAGTATTATACAATTGTATGAACTTGACATATTAGGGTTTATTGCCAATAAACCCTATGAGGCTAGGATTTTCGAGATTAGGGTTTGCAAACCCTAATTTGCAAAAGTTTGAATAAGATTTTCAAACCCTTTCTTTAAACCTTTAAATTTCGAAATCTAGGGTTTGTCTTAATCCCTTGATTTTCGAAATTGGTCTCCTCCTCAAGATAAGATCCTAAATTTTAGGGATTTGGATTATCCTATATCTTGTAATTATCCTTTAATGGTTATATATGGTAATTAAAGATTTTTAATTATCTTATCCCATGATTTTCGAATTTTAGAGGGATTAAAAGGATTAGGATAAATTAATTGTTTAGTTGGTAATTATCATTCATGATTTAGATAATCCCTTATGATTTAATAATTTAAATTAATAATTTAATTCAAGATAATTATTAAATCAAGAGTTTTGATATTTAAAATTTTAATTTAAATAGTATTAAATTTCGAAAATTTTAAAGTGAGATTAAAATCTAATTGTTTTGAAAAGTTTCAAAACTTTCCCTCAAGTTTTGGAATTTAAATTGTTTGATTAAAAGGTTTAATTTTGAAAAAGTCTAAATTCTAAAACCCTAATTTTGAAAAGTTCAAATTACACCCTTATGGTTTTATTAAATTAATTAAGTGTATAATTAAAAGAGAGTTAATAAATCCATAATGATATGGTTTATATTTAATTAAAAGTGTAATTTATAAAATTAAACCACCTAGTATTTTAAAAGTGTAAAATACACCCTTATACTATATATATATATATATATATATATATATATATATATATATATATATATATATATAACATTGAAAGTCTAATATTATATATGTATAACTAAAATGCTAGTCTTACTGTTAGTATGCCTCATTCACGAAGCCGATCTATAAGGGGGTATAAGGTTATGGCCTATAAAATGGCCGTTTAATGGGTATCCACTCTTACCCACCGCTTCCTTGATTGATGGAGGGTCGTTAGCCGAAAGGGTAAGATAGGGCAATCCTCTCTTCATTTATAAGTATAATGAATCTATGTAAAGTAACTAAACGCTTTTGCAAATTCCCAATCCTAGTTACTTTAGGCAAAAGTGAAATTGATGCGGTCCCATGAAATTACACTTTGCACCCTTGCTAAGAAGTTAGTGGAGCGTGTGTGGTTAACCGGCACACTAATTGGTTCTAAGTTAAGGTGGTAAAGGGTGACTCAATGTTTGTCATAGTTCGATGGAGCGTGTGTGGTTTACCGGCACATCGAATAGGTGACTGTAACAATGAGGGCACCATGTAGATTTGCATGGTTATTCACACCCACTTTGTGATCCTCGGCATCCCAGTCACAAACGAGAGGGGCATATCGAGATTTAAACATGCTATTGAAAAGTTCAATGAATCTCAAAGGAAATCTAGGAATTCTTAATACATTTTAAACTTAAGCCTTTATGTTTTTTTCATGGTGAAGAATTAGTGAATCGTCATTCACTTACCTCCAAATTATTTGCATGTTGGATTACGGCATCTTAGCCTTAATGTCTCATTTGGGTGTTTCATTAAGGATTATATCAACTAGCTTGAAATTTCTCCCGTTTTAGAGATGTCTGACTCTAACCGTGGTCTTCCCGAATCCCAAGGAAAACGTGTTCCTGTTGAAAGTAAAAGCTTGTTCCAAAGTGAAGGATCAATGTGGACTAGCTTCATTTCACTCCCTCCTCCTCCTCCTCCCGTTGTTCTCCCCGACCCACAAGATCGAAGATTTGAAAGGTTCAAGATCACCGAAACCCTATTAGCCATGGAACATGAAGATGGTAAACCCTTGTGTGCTCACGTCCTAAGGATGAAATCACACATTGATAGGTTGATTATGTTGGGTGCATCTTTTCCCAATAAATTGGTTGTGGACTGGGTTCTTCAGTCACTCCCTAAATCATATGATAAGTTCAAAAGAGAGTATTATATGATGGATCTTGACGCGACCCTCATTGACTTAACTTACATGCTTATTGCTGTTGAATCAGAAATGATTTGGCGAAGTAATGGAGCATATTTTTCTGGTAATTCAACCAACCATGCTTCTATGGACATTCTAGAAGAACCCACCTATTTCTGCTGCCAAGAGAAGGGGCAATGGATACGAAGCTGACTAAAGGACCTGAAGAGTCTAAGAGATAAGAGAGTCAAGAAGTATGGCTCTACTTCAGGTATAAAATCCACTATCTAACTCCATTAAATTCCTATTCTTTATACATAATGTGATAAGATTACATTTGCATGTTTTGTAGAATTAGAGAAAAGTTAGGAAGTTTAATGGAAGAGCAAGATGAGTCTGATCACGAAGAAATCGATTACGATCGCATGGATTCAAAGATCAGATTTTGAGCTTAGGAAGTTATGATAGATTTGTTAGAAGTATTTGATTACATAGTTTTTCATTCGAATTTTGCATTGTAAGGACATGTTTTCCGCTGCTTTTAAGAATAAAATAAATTTTGGTTTTATCTTATTTGTTTATCCCTACGATGGCATATATGAAAAATTGATGTTTGTGTACTTCTATTATTAGCAAATCGGATTTGATTCTTAATTGTATTATTTGTGGAAAGGTCAAGAATTTACCAAATAGGGAAAGTTTCTCATCGCCTAAGTTTCAATTGGATAGAAACTTGGAATCATACAACTTGATTGCATGATGAATGAGAAATTTCAAATTTGGAAATTTAGACAAATTCCTTGACAAAGTGTCAAGGGTAGGACTAGGAGATCGAGTACACAAAGTTGTGTGTTGATCAAATCCACCACAAGAGTAAAAAATATATTCGTCATGATTTACTAAGGTTAAGTAAATATGATTATACTTATGATATTAAGTGTAATTCTGAATTGGTTGAAAAAAGTCTCAATCAATAGCAGAATGAATGAGAAGAATCAAGTGGGCAGAAAGATAAAAGTTTCTCTATTCTAAGAAGAAGGGAGAGTAGCTTTTATTATGTTTTATGATAGATCTTAATGATGAAGAACCATATCTCAATTAATCCTCTAAGTGATTCTTAGTGCAATTGTATGTCTAAGAAGAGGAATTAAGAATTGAAGAAATAGTTAAATCAAGAAGCCAATCATACTTCATTCCAAAACAAGTCTTAGAGTTAAGATTGTAACATTGAGTGACATGTCTTAAGAAGGTTTATAACATTCATCAAATGTGGAAAGTTGTGATGTCTTGGATAAGACAAAGACCAACTATGACCAATTTTGTGAAGTATTTTGTATTGATAAAGCTACACTAACTCTTGAATATTTGTTTGTCAAGAAATGTTTCTTGACAAGAGAATCTTATATGTCAAGGAGTCAGTGGGAGTCTTAATGGTCTTGAAAGGTTTCAAGAACAAATCAAGAATAAACCTTATCAATTCATCACTAGCACACGGCTTGAGGTTTACAACCTATCGTGTTGACACTAATTTTATTTATGTCCCATTCCAGTTGAGTTAATTATGCATGTGAGTTCTACGAGTTCTCAATGGATTGTATAGGGGCAAGACACCTTGTTCAATGGAAAGTACATTGAAATGAAGGGGTGGGCTGCTCAAGAACTTGGAAGTAATGGTGGGACCCTTGATGGCAAGAAATTAAGAAGAACAAGTTCTATCCATAAGAGTTTGGATTTGTCACTGACATTATCTTGTGATTATGGTTATGACGAATTCACATGGACGGGAATGTATACACCACAAAATCTAAGTGTCATAAGGTTTCTCTCATTCATGAAAATGGTTGTGAGGAAACGCTTTCACTAAGAGAGATTTTGAAGATAGCATTATGTAATTTGGGTTTCTCAAATTCAACTATGATTACGACATACCTCTTCATAGTTCGAATTTTGTAAATGGCAAATGGGTCTGAACATTTTAGACTTATTGATATGAGTCCTAGAATCGTTTAGACATATACATATGAGCTGTCCAAGTAAAAGTGTATGAGTTTGAGAAGCTTAGATAAAGTCTTATCAAAGCATCTAGTATTAGAAATATGATTTTAAGAAATTGTTTTCTAGAAGTTCAGCTGATTTCTGAATACATGTCGAAGCTAGTGGGAGCATAAGTGTTATGCTGGTAAAGAAATAATCATCATGTAAGTGGGAGCATGATTATGGTAAGTATTGCAAGTTAGAAATATTAATTATAGAAAACAAGAGTTATACTTTGCAAAGTCGTAAGGGTTGAAAAGTTGTTTTGCTATAATTAAGGGAGAGAATATTGTACTTCGTTCAAAATCTAAAGCTTAGATTGAGAAATTTTAATAAATTTAGTCAAAGGATACATAGTGTCTTCTTAAATTTTGATTATGATTATGGTATCCCTCTTCATAGTTCAAATTGTAAGAACGTGACACATAAAATATTATGGCAGAAGATTGATAGAGTATCGTATCTTTATGTAAGACATTATGCATCGTGTCCCATACGCTTCGGGTAAAGGATCGATTGCAATTGCTATAATATTTGACCATTCTAAAATTTTCCAAATGTCTAGCGCATTAAGAAGGGAAAAGGACAAGAATTGGTATTGACTAAGATAATTAAACAACTATCAAAGGACGATCTAAAGTTCGCTGAGGATCGGTCGCTTGTGAGTAGTTGGAAGTATGCTATTAAATGGACCATATCGACATTATTATGAATAGATAATATTCTATTAAGAATGAGTTGTCATATGGTAAATATGGAAATGTTTCCATAATTGGGAGTTGGAAATTAAGAATTTATGTCTAGATTAGAAAATTTTATGCAAAAGGATGTTCAAAGGAATGTACTTTGAATGAGAGACATCACATCTATAAAATTGTTCTGTAACAATTTTGATACAGTACCTTGTGATTTCGTTGGCCGAGTCTTTTGTGATTTTTGTGTCGTGACTTCACAAGAGGATCATTGCATAAAATATTAGAATTTGACATATTCTAGAAGATGGCAAGAATTTGGTATTCTTACACTAATAATAAGGATTGGGGATTGTGAAATGACTTTCATCTGAAATAAATTTCAATTGATCTATTACACAAAGTATGGACCATAGGAAACCAAAGTGTGCATGTTTGGAGCATGGGACAATTGTGGTTATGATTCGAGTTATAAAGTTGATTATCTGAAACATTAAACAATGGTAATGAGTAATCGATATGGTGATAAATAAAAGGTGTTTTTATACTCAAAGGTTTGGGACCATATAGGATTAGTATTATTCTTGTGTTTCACTTTGCATGTTTTGACTTCCTGAATAATTAATTATTTCATAATAATCGAATTATTCGAATGATCCATAGTCGTTCATATGTTGGAAGTAGGTATGAATGAAGACTGTCATGAATTGGTTTGTAGATTGTCTAAAGTGTATTAGACATAGCAAAGGTTTGCTACAACGTTCATGAGTGCTTATGAATATGATTTTGAGCATTGGATTAAACCCACGCTCACTTGGATCGCTTCATGGATTTTATCACGAGCGATTGGTGAGATGATAATATCTTGTATTCTTGAAACCAAGATGTGTGACTTGTATCTTGCGAATCGCTTACACATTGATAATATGTAAATGCACCAGTAACTTGGTGTTATAAAACTTATTGTTGTGTGTGATTTGGTGAGTGAGTGCAAGCAAGCATTAAGTCGAAGTTTATCCATTTCTTTTACCCAAAGTGGGATAAAAGCGATATATGTGGGCCCCTCGATGATTTAGTGATGACAAACGTAAATGCTCGTCCGGGCTAGGGAAAATTTGATTTGTTCAATTAGTCAGTCTTCGTAAATCGGAAATCGAGAAACAACACATAGACTGAGAGAATGATTTCAATCCATGTCTCACGTCTATACGATATCTAGAATGGAGGAATATATGATCCCTTATCTAAAGGACAGGTTACTGATAAGATCAGAGTTCGACAGCATCTTTGAGAGCTACAATTGCTAATCGAGTTGTACTTCCATTTGTAGTTACTAGACTTATCCAAGTGGGAGACTATTGGATTAGTGTCTAAGCCCGTAACCATATTTGGTAAGTACTTGACCCGATTGTGCATGGTCCTTTTGGATAGCCTTCACCAAAGCAACTTCACTGGAGAAATAATAGAGAAAGAGGTTATTATGATTTATTAATATGTTATAAGAATAATATATTAAAGGAGAAATCATATTTGTTTAATTAATATTGGTGAATAATTAATTAAGAATTAATTTTGTGATCAAGTGTAATTAATTTAACTAGAGGGGCTGAATTGTAATTATATGATAGTTGCAAATTAGGGCATTGGTTGCCCCATGGATAGGTTGGACGAATTTAAGGTGATAAGGCCTTAGAATTCGTCCATGATAAGGATTCAAGGCTTATCTTATGGGTTGCTTGGTGGACAAGCAACAAGATAAGGATAAGGACCGAAACCCTAATCTCTACACCTATATAAAGACCCCTAAGGCTCATGAATTCGTCCATGCCTTCCCAAGGGGTCCTAGGGACGAAATTCTATACCTCTTCCCTCTCTCTATTACCTCTCCATTTGCTCTTGGTGTTTGTGAGCCATTAGAGGTACTACACTTGTGGTACTTGCTTTCAAAAACAAGAAGATTCAAGATTTAAGTTGTTATTACAATATAACAACAAGAGGTATGTATTTCATCTTTCCTTGTGGATTTCGAAATTCCTAGAAGCCTTTTAGGGTTCTTCAAGTGTTCATAATGTTGTATAACTAATAGTGATAACATAGATCCAACTCTAGGGTTGCATGCACACATATGATTGTTTGTATATAACCCATCAATAACTACTACATTTAAACGTTTTGATAAACTATAATAGGTATGGTTTATGTTTCCATTAACACATTAAACACATTTCGGAAGGTTTTATTCCAACAGAAAAAGGTTTTACACTCACGCACACCACACGTAAACTTGTTAACTTAAATTGTGAGACATTCTCTTCCCGTACGTCCGAGTGCGGGATCCAAATTCCTGGTAGTTATATCCAGAGTCTCTTGTAGGGAGAACGTGATAGTGGTGTATAGATCTATATTGGGTTAGACACCCCACACCTGAGCTGCATGCAACAGCTAGACCGGCAGGTCTGTGGTGAGAAATGTCATATCAATTTTGAGACGCCTGAGAAACGTCGTGGCAGGTTCATTCAGTCATAGTATGGTTATAGCGACTCACGTAAGAAGTTAACAACTCATAAATTTTACGGGAGTTTTCATAATCAAAAGGGGTTTTATGCCGATTTAAAACCACGGTTATATCATTAAGTATGGAAAATACTTGTTTATTCTTGGTCCTGGGATTTAGGACCACATAACTTTTAAAAGGAAAATATTGGATTTTTCTTGGTGACACACAACACATTACAAAGAACGGTCTCCAAACTCCTTATCTCAAAAACTTATGAACTCACCAACCTTTGTGTTGACACTTTTTCAAACAACTTGTATTCTCAGGAATTCAGTGAAACAGGAAATCAACAGCGTTTTGAGGATGGGACGATAAATCGTTAAACAATTCATTTTGTCATCATAATGTAATTGATTTGAATCATGTAAACATATATTTTGGTGTAACTTTTTCAGTTATATTTATAATGGTTGTATTTACTTTGAGCACTATTATACTCGTTGTTGTGATAATATACATGAAGTTCGCCACCCACGGACGTTTCCGCCATCCTTGTTTTGGGGGTGTGATAGATTGGTATCAGAGCATTGTTTATAGTGAACTAAGTATATCGAACCACATAAGATATACAAACTATAAATGCATTGGGACTAAGGTCTCTGATTTAACATTTTCCAAATAACTATACTTTTAGAAATAGATAGTTTCTTATTAAAAGTATACATGCATGCATACATACTAAGGTCAGCATCATGCTAGAACGAAACAAAAGCAATGATTGTTGAATGGCACAAGTAGGCTTGGGGATGTATAGTTAGGTCTGAGAAGGACATAGCCTGATCAACTATGTCTAACTTAGAAGTGATTAGCATATGCTCAAGAATGGTTGTGGCGTTGCAACAAGTCTAATAACTTACCAATTCTATCTACAAACAAACATTGAAAAGCACAAATCAAACATTAAAATACTATAGGAGTATTTTGTAATACTATAACCAACTTATGTGAAAACTAAAGACCCCTATAAGTACTTAATTATAGAGTTAGACGCCTAGTAGTTATCTCTTCCACTCCTATTCTCGCACGTATAACATAACAAGATCCTACTTACCATGCGACCCCTACTTTCCCAACCAGAGAAATGGTGGATGGTTATGAGAAGAATCAGAAGCGGAACCGGAGGTAATCAATCCTCCATGCATAACAAGGGTTCCTGCAAAGCGTTTCGACTACATAGAACATGTGCCCCATTGGGCAACAGTGATCGAGGGTTGAATGTCGACAGCAATGACAGCAACCACCATGTGGGGACCAACGAGGGTGCTATGACCTCAACCACGGGGGATCGACTGACAGAGCCCTCCCGGCGAAGACCCGGCAGATCGCGAACATCGGGGATTAAAACAGGAAGACTACAACCCAAGTTCAGAAAACTGCGCGCTACTACAGACCCTACCGTCTCACGTACCCGAGACTCGGAATTAGACTACTATTTCCGAGACCAACTCTCTTTTTAGGACCTTATCGCCGCTCGTGAAGAGGAAACAGAGTAACAGGGTAGACACACGACATTCAAAGAGAGGATGATTGCAGCCAAGCGTCGATTGGCAAAGCTGCAGGATGCATCGAATTTGCCTCAAGCATCACAAGGGACGAATCGTCGTGAGTAGAGTTCATACCGCTCACAAGACCTCGTAAAATAGGTGCATGGGTGTGCGTTGGTGCTACTCTATTCTAAGCAAAAAAACGACACTGCGATTTAAGCGGTTATACTAATCAAGGGATCTAGTTGCTATCAAAACTTTTCCCTACAATATTCTGGAGTAAACCTACATCTAGGTCAAAATTTTCGCTGAAGCCAGAATTACTAGAATCATATTAACAAGATGGGTTTAGGACATACGTAACAGTCTGGAAGGTCTATTTAGTCTTAATTATATAACTAAGCATACATCAATTGGTCATAATAAGGACCTAGCTTGGGTCAACTTACAAGGTTTCACTTGGATACAGAACACCCTTAACAACCGAATTTCCTTACAAATTGAACTAAGATAAACTTAGTGAGAAAACTCTCGACATAGCCATTCTAAAAATAAAAACCTCATTATCGTCTCACCTTTGAACATTTTGGTTGAGAGGTTCCTTCTTCGTAAACCTATAGGGTGCGATCATACGAGCACTAATGCACCGGATCCCATCAAAACTCCTCAGCCAGGTGTGTTTGAACAAACATGATCCCAAGATGAGTAAATCTTAAAACGCCCGTATGAAACCTACTTTTACCCACTACCATAACTCCGTCTCAGGAACGTTAGCAGAAACACTAAGAATAGTACAACAATGTGCAAAAAATTATATATGTGAATATAAATCGTAAGAATGCACTTGAGATAATTATCCCCACTCACAAAGTCGTTTTCATCGTGAAACAGAGCTATGTCTTCACCAAGAGGCAACCAACCAACTAGCAAGGCGCCAACCTTGCAGATAGACTCTACTACTTTTCAAGTTACAGTCACGGTAGCCGTGGCAGCCGTCATGGCGCAACTCAATCCTAACCACGCCAGCAGACACGGAAATGGTGTCGGAAATACTAACCACACTAGCAATCAAGAACACCAGCAGGCGTCTACCACGAAAATACCTCAAGCCACAAACCTACGAACAAGAAGCGAAAGTTTTGGAACAAAAAGGAGCGCAACCAATCTCAAAGATCCGCTAAAAGACAACAACCCATGGCCACCCCTACAATTACGACAGCAGTCACAACACATGCCTCGACATCAGCCACAACATCTATCGCTCAAGAATCAGAAAAGAAATATATGGGAGCACTCCCAAAGTGTAACAAGTGTAACTACCATCACAATGGGGATTGCCGAGTGATGCACTGTAAAAACTGCGACAAGAACGGACATACTGCCCGCTTCTGCAGAAACCAAACCCAACACCTCCCTTAAATCACCAGCACCAAGGTAGGACTAGTATGCTACCTATGTGGTGAAACGGGACACTTCAAGAGAGAATGTCCAACCGAGAAGAATGACGAGGGAGCAGGAGAAGTGTGATGAACACACAATAGTAGGAGCAGCAAGGGATCCATATTAGGAATTTTGTAATGTTTCCAACGACAAAAACGTTTAAGTACCACATGTTTGTAACGAATTTTGTATGCTTGCTAAAATTACCGTCTTTCTAAAAGTAGTTAAAATACTCTCTCGTTCAAATCAAACCAAAGACACTCATATATGACCTCAGGATCATTACCTGTAAGCTATGATGACCTTGTACTTACATCAGGGTTACTTATAATCAAAATACTAAAGTCTTGAAACAAATGATTCCAACCTGACTCCTATTCCATGTCAAGTAGTGGGAATTGAGTGGAGCCACCCACTCGGCGATTTCACCAACATCAAATTACATACGACGTTCATATACCGCTCGATCACAAAATGACCTGTCAGGGATCATGATATCAAGTATCATTACTAGCTATCGAAACACACCCACTATCAGTGCTAGACACTGTGGTATGAACCATCTGCAGTAATAATAATATCAAACAAAACGGAACACACTGAAAAGAAACACAAGATACTCTATCACTCTAATGAGCACTTCTTACAAATACAACTTAACACATGATTTACCTAAAAGAGATATTGTTGTCACCATTCAGTTTCGATTGGTATAGTCCTCATCTTCCCGATTTAAAGGCTACGAAAGGACCCTTCACCTAACTCACCGAATATTGAAACCTTTGTCTCCCATAAACACGTCCAGCATGGACCTCCGGGTCATCTCTCGCTTTGAAACCCCAAAACACGCACCAGAGGAGTGTTATACTTCCCGAAACCTTATCACAAGTATTTCTAGGAGACCCTACGGGAATGTCACGCATACAGCAGACAAGGTTCAAGCACAGAAGCTTGGGACGGATATGGTTAGTCTACCACTACTACGTGTATACGCGAGGACAATGTATAATTAAGATTCTACGGACATTGGATGTGTGCTTCCGCCCTATTTCCTGTTCCATGTCTGGTTTTGGACTTGGGGCAAAGTCACCCATCCAACTGTCTTGCCAACCTTAAGTACATATGACCTATATGCACAAGTTAATGATAGATGGACCAGGTACGAGTCCTGCCATGAACTTCGGGCCAAGGTTGCCCAGGAGGACGAGTGAACGTCCTACCATCCGAATAAGTCTAGTCACGTAAACCAAACCCACATGCTTCCTACTGAGCTAAGCAATCGAGGAACACTACAGCAGGCCCTATGCAACGCTCCGAGGATAAGTCATTACTTATGGCTTAAGACAGCTAAAGACGTACGAGGTTGGCTAGGTCACGCATGACCTTGAACTATGAGCGGTAGTGTACGCCCTAGAGGTCTGGAGGCACTATCTCCACGACACGAAGCATACAATCTTCACCGATCATAAGAACCTAGAAGGCACGGACGACAGGGCATGTTATCCCATGAACCGGATCTGGACACCGAGGTTGATGGATTCAGAAATAATGTCACGAACGAAGCACACGAAAACTCACTACTCCCCTTCATCCAGGCTCGGACAAAATGTGTCCAGACCTCAAAAAGTGCCCTCAATGTGCGAATAGGAAAACAGACATCGTTACACATATGTGCAAGTATCGGACTTGTGCCAATGTCAAAAGAGAATAAACGAAGACTTCGCCTCTCCTACAACAACCAGTGATACCTGAAAGGAAATGGGAGCGGCTAACCATGGGCTTCATAACCAAGCTACCCAAGGAAATGGACCATTTGGGTAACCGTCGACAGACTAGCCGAAAACGCACACTCCCTACTAATCAGAGAAACCGACAGGATGGAGGAATCGATTAATACGTACATCAAAGAGATTATGCGACCACAGGGTCTATTAATATCTGTTATCCCTATCAGAGATAGTAGATTCGTTACGTGACCCTGGAAACCCTTGCAGGGAACTAGGTTAGACTTGAGCATGGCCTACCAACAGCAAATCAACGGGCAGAACAGAAGCGATTGTTCAAAACTTGGGCGACATGTTAATAGCTTGGGTGATTAACTACGGTAAAACGTGGGTGTGCTCACTTACCACTTGGCGAAATCGAAATGAACGAGAGCCTTCACTTTGTAGCGGGGAGCATAAAGGCACACATAGAATACACTATCATTTCAAAACAATAGCTCCTTTAAATTGACTTAGCTCAAGTTACAATGAGAAATTCCAAGGTATCATTTAACATCAGGCTAATTGGTACCCGCCATATCAATTTCTTGTTCTATGAGAAGTTTTCCCCATCTTTTCTCCAAATTCTTGAAGTCCTGGTCAAAGTGCTAATTTCGGGACGAAATTCCCTCTAACGGGGGGATGATGTGACAACCATCAAATTCCAGTCAAGTCAAAGTCAACTAAAGTCAACAGGTCAAACCGATCGACTCAATTAACCTTTGTGTACTAGGGATTACGTTAGGTAATTGCTATACAACTCGCTATGCTAATGAGAAAACAATGTTGCATAATCATCGGGAGTGTGTAAGGTCCTTGAACATGGCTTAACGGGACTTACAAACCTTGCGTTGTGGAGCCAAACACTCACAAATGTGACACACGAAACCTCTCTCAGTCGTTTTCACTCTATCTCTCTTTATCTAGAATCTCTCCCAAATCTCTCCAAGTATGTGAAATGTAACATACACGTTTTGAAATCGTGTTTTAAGTAAATAATATTATGAAATATTATGTGAATTTGAATGTTGAGTTCTAACAGATAGTTTTTACTAGAAATAAAGTAAAACTATGTTTAGAATCAATCATAAAATGTTGGAAGTCTTATGAGATTTCAATTAAAAACCGAATAGTGAAATATAGCGAAAATATAAAATTTGGAATAAGTAAAATTCTATTATTCAAAGTTGTAGATAATCTCGTTAGAAACATTTAGGCGAAAACCTCGTCGAAATCCGAGTTATAACGAAGAAGTTATGACCAAACGAAGATCCATGATAAATCCGGAAAATACTTTGTCGCGTAAAAATTTAGTGTTCGATAAACTAATTTTTAGCCTTAGTGATGTAAATGAAAGTTGTACAACTCGTGAAAATAATCAACTATCATATAAAGAACGCCAAAATCTGACTTCGTATGAGGAAGTTATGATTTTTCGAAGTTTCAGCTTAGTGGTGCTACAGAGTTTTCCGGTGTTCTCAATCCCATTATTGTTCTTACTTGGATCCAGAACACAGAGAAAGTATTTCGTATTTCTCATGTGGATAATGAAGACAAGGCTAACTATGCTTCCGCAATGCTCATCGGAGAAGCCTTGGTCTGGTGGGAAGCAACATATGAAGCTCTCAACGGGTTTCACCAGGAGAATTTAGCCTAGGAAATGTTTAAAACTCATTTGCTAGAGAAGTATTGTCCTCTAGACATGAGCAGGAGATTGGAGAAGGAATTCCTCGAGCTTAAACAAGGAGGAATGACTGTAAATGAGTATGAAACTCAGTTTAATCAAATAGCAAGGTTTGCTACAAAGTATATTCCAACTGAAGACGAGAAAATTCAGTTATTAATGGAGGGACTACGACACGAAATCCATGATTTCGTTGCCAATCAGGAAGTTCTGTCATTTGATAAAGCCGTTGAATATGCTCGAAGACGTGAGAATGACTTAGAAATACATGGTGCCACTGTTACTGCTCCGAAGCATCCATGTACTGAAAGAACTGTTCCTGTTCCTTCTTTTCTACCAGCTCAATCCGTTCGGACTGAACCTGGTAATCAAGTTCAAACTCAAAGTGTCTCTCGTGGACGCGGTAGATCACAATCCTTTTCTATGCAATCGCCTTCATGTCGTATTTGTGGAAGGAATCATCCGGGCCAATGCAAAATAGACAAGGAATCCATTGTCTGTTATGCATGCGGAGAAAAGGTTCATATAAAGCCAGCTTGCCCAAGAAAGGATGTTACTTGCTATGCATGTGGTATTACTGGCCACAAGAAGCGTTTTTGCCCTACTCTTACTAGTCAGATGACGGGAAGTCAAGCTTCTGTTCAACAACCGCCGAGAAGCCAAGTTCGTGTTCAATAATCAAAGGGTACTCCAACTAAAAAGGAGGAGGTGCCAAAAGCTAGGGGTCGTGCATTCCAAATTACCTCAGAGGAGGCACGCGAGGACCCGAATGTTGTGATGGGTACATTTCTTGTCAACTCTAGACCTGCGGGAAGTATATCATTACTTGCTGATAAAGTCTATAGGGATTGTGTTATAGAAATTAAAGGCTATACTTTTCTCGCTAACCTGATCCCTATCTCCTTGCCCAACTTTGATATTATTCTCGGCATGGATTGGTTATCAAAGAACCACGCAGAACTCTTGTGGTGTGAAAAGATAGTACGCATTCCTATTGAAGGGGAGAATCCTATCTATGTCTACAGTGAACAAAGACTCTTAAAAATAATCTCTTTCCTCAAAGCTCGTAAATTCATATCGAAAGGGTGTTCTATCTATCTGGCCTACACAGTAGATGTTTCAAAAGAGGAGAAGAAAATTGTAAATGATGTTCTAGTTGTTAACGAATATCCTGACGTTTTCCCCAATGACTTGCCTGGCCTTCCTCCGGATACGCAAGTAGAATTCCGAAGTGACCTTGTGTCTGGTGCTGCTCCAATTGCAAAGACTCCTTATCGTCTTGCGCCAGCAAAGATGAAAGAAATGATGATCCAACTACAAGAACTACTTGACAAGGGTTTCATTCGACCGAGTACCTCTCCCTGGGGTCCTCCGGTACTGTTTGTCAAGAAGAAAGATGGATCGATGCGGATGTGCATTGATTACCGTGAGTTGAATAAGGTGACTATCAAGAACAAGTACCCACTACCTCGCATCGACGATTTGTTCGATCAACTTCAGGGTGTTAGCTATTTCTCAAAGATTGATCTAAGATCTGGCTATCATCAGTTGAAAGTTCACAAGCAGGATGTACCGAAGACTGCTTTTCGTACTCGATATGGGCATTATTAATTCCTTGTTATGCCGTTTGGTTTAACAAACGCTCCAGCTGTATTCATGGATATGATGAATCGGGTATGCCGCCCAATGCTCGATAAATCAGTCATCGTATTCATTGATGATATTCTAATCTATTCTAAGTCTGAAGCTGATCATGCCATTCATATTCGTGCGGTATTGGAACTTCTTCGAAAGGAGAAACTATATGCTAAATTCTCGAAATGTGAATTTTGGCTTCGCCAAGTTCAATTTCTCGGCCAAGTTATTTCTAGTGATGGTGTATCCGTAGATCCTATCAAAATCGAAGCCATTCAAAATTGGGAAGTGCCCCGTAATGCTTCCGAAATTCGCAGTTTCTTGGGTCCTGCAGGATATTACCGGAGATTCATTAAAGACTTTTCTCGTATAGCCGTACCTCTCACAAGTCTTACACGGAAGGAAGTGAAGTTCGAATGGGGTGAAACCCAAGAAAGAGCTTTCTCAACTCTAAAAGATCTTTTGACTCATGCTCCAATCTTATCACTCCCAGAAGGTGATGATGACTTCTCCGTATATAGCGATGCTTCAAGATTGGGACTCGGTTGTGTGTTGATGCAACGTGGCAAAGTGATAGCCTATGCCTCAAGACAACTGAAAGATTATGAAAAGAATTATCCCACTCATGATCTCGAACTCGCTGCAGTGGTATTTGCCCTAAAACTTTGGAGGCACTATCTTTTTGGTACAAAGTGTCAATTATTTACCGACCACAAAAGTCTCAAGTACATATTCATTCAGCAAACTTTGAATATGAGACAACTATGAGCCATGGAGCTGATCAAAGATTATGATTGTGAAATCCTATATCATCCTAGAAAAGCTAACGTGGTTGCTGATGCACTTAGTAGAAAAGTTTATCGCAATAGTATGTGTTATGCCATTAATCATACTACAGTAAAATTCACTATTTTAGATGAATTAGAGAAATGGAAAGAAGAGGCCCTAAAGCCAGAAAATGTGAAGAAAGAAGGGATGATACATTATAATGATGCTCTACTTGATGATCCGCGAGGATTAAAAGTATTCAAGAATCGGCTGTGGATTCCAAAGATTGGTGGATTGAGACAGAAGATTTTAGATGAAGCCCATAAATCTAAACTGTCAATCCATCCTGGAACAAGTAAAATGTACTATGATGTAAGAGCTGATTATTGGTGGCCTGGTTTAAAGAGAGACATTGGAAGATATGTACAGGAATGCTTAGTATGCTTACAAGTCAAAGCAGAGCACCAAAAGCCTTATGGAACCCTAGAAAGTCTTAGTGTTCCTGTATGGAAATGGGAGGAATTGTCCATGGATTTCATTACCAAATTGCCAAAGACTGCTAGACAGCATGATAGCATTTGGGTAATTGTCGACCGTCTGACTAAAAGCGCTCATTTTCTTGCCATGCGTGAAACGGCTCCAATGGAGAAATACGCACAAGTATACTTGGATGAAATTGTGGCAAGACATGGTGTGCAACTAAAGATCATTTCCGATCGTGATACTCGATTCACTTCTCACTTTTGGGCGAGTATGTAACGTGAATTAGGATCTCGAGTTGCTCTCAGCACAGCTTATCATCCCCTAACAGATGGTCAAACGGAGAGAACAATCCAAACAGTAGACATATGCTTCGTGCATGTGTCTTGGAGTTCGGTGGTAACTGAGATAAATACTTACCTCTTGTCGAATTCTCGTATAATAATAGTTACCACGCTTCAATCAAAATGCCACCATATGAAGCATTATATGGTCGCAAGTGTCGTACTCCATTATGTTGGCGAGACATAGGACAGAAGATCCTTGGAGGCCCTTAAATGATTCAAGACACCACCGACAAAATTCAAATCGTACGAGAAAGAATGAAAGCGGCCCAGGATCGACAGAAGTCCTATACAGAAAAGAGAAGACGACCCATAGAATTCCAAGTGGGTGATTTCGTGATGCTGAAGGTATCTCCATGGAAAGGCCTTATTAGATTTAGGAAGAAAGGAAAGTTAAGTCCTAGATTTGTTGGTCCTTTCAAAATCATCCAGAGAATTGGAAAGCAAGCATACCGCTTAGAATTAGCTGAAGATTTGGCAGATATTCATGTTGTGTTTCATGTGAGCTATCTGCGCAAATGCTTGAGCATCAATGATGAGACAGTTCCATTATCCGAGGTGAAATTGGATAATAAGTTAAGATATGTAGAAGACTCGGAAGAGATTGTGAATGAAAGAACAACTAATCTACATAATAAAGAAGTGGAGTTGGTGCTTGTCAAGTGGAAACACCATCGAGGCCTGAATTATACTTGGGAAAATAAGAATGAGACAAGAGCAAAATATCCCCATCTATTTTAATCGATGTAATTTCGGGGACGAAATCCTCAAAAGGAGGAGGTATTTGTAACATACACGTTTTGAAATCGTGTTTTAAGTAAATAATATTATGAAATATTAAGTGAATTTGAATGTTGAGTTCTAACAAATAGTTTTTACTAGAAATGAAGTAAAACTATGTTTAGAATCACTCATAAAATGTTGGAAGTCTTATGAGATTCCAATTAAAAACCGAATAGTGAAATATAGCGAAAATATAAAATTTGGAATAAGTAAAATTCTATTATTGAAAGTTGTAGATAATCTCGTTAGAAACATTTAGGCGAAACCTCGTCGAAATCCGAGTTATAACGAAGAAGTTATGACCACACGAAGATCCGTGATAAATCCGGAAAATACTTTGTCACGTAAAAATTTAGTTTTCGATAAACAAATTTTTAGCCTTAGTGATGTAATGAAAGTTGTAGAACTCGTGAAAATAATCAACTTTCATATAAAGAACGCCAAAATCTGACTTCGTATGAGGAAGTTATGATTTTTCGAAGTTTCAGCTTAGCAGTAAACAGCTAAAAACTCGAATTTTAGATTGAATGATTTTTAGCCGACACAACCTAAACGAGAATTGAACGTCTCGTCATTTGTAATACAACGGTAAAATGTCTGACGAAATCAGACGTCGGATGAAGAAGTTATGAATTTTTAACGGTTTTTCCTGTTCCAGTCTGTTAAAAATAATAATATTAAAACTGAAGTCAAAATTACCCGACGAAGTCTAAACGAAAGTTGTAGAGCATAATTTTAGCTATGCGTGCATTTAAAGAACGTCAAAAACGGAGCTCGTATGCAAAAGTTATGGATTTTACAAGATTTGGCACATTTTTTTTATTTAATTCTCGCATGAATAGTGTTAATCCACGTGGCAATTTCTGATTGGACCGCAGCCTCGTTGGCACCTTCTGATTGATCCGATGCCGTGTCCGCCTCGTATCCGACGTCGTGACTCACCCTCGCCCGGATCCGACGCGTGTCGCGACGAGTCGTCCGAAGCTGCTTAGTCACCCGGTGATTCCTCGCATCCGGAGACGCCTGTTGCGTCCGAAGCGAGCCACCTGGAGCCCTCGCATGCGCGCCATCTGGTCCTCTCGCCAGCCGCCAGCTGCCCCTCCTCTCTTCGGCCGAAGACCTTCACCTCCTATAAATAGGAGGGTGCAAACCCTCTCGACTAACTTTGGAAATTTCACACTTTTTCACCATTTTTCAATACTTTTACTATCCCGACATCCCCCGAAGCCCCGATACTGATTCCAAAGCCCGAAACACGCCCCGAGACTCCCGAGAAGCCCGAAAAATTTATCTTTTTCGGTTTCCAAACTCTACCATCGCAGAGCCCGGTTTTCAATGACGAAAGTCATATTTAGAGCCAAAGTACTGCCCAAATTAATATTTTAGCCCCCGGTTATTTCACGATGAGTTTAATATATAGGGACAATTGTATGTTATGTGTTATATGTGTTACGTGCTTTTCCGTGTTATTATTCCGGGTTATTTTTATTTGCTATTTTTAATAGCAAAGAAATACCTTTGACCATGTGATCAGTGAAAGGACTTAGATTCACGTTGGTACTGGTATGTAGACTCTGGCCATGTATAACATGCCTCCGTAAGAGAATGAATTCTATTCTATGGTATTGGCAGAAGGTTAGACAGGGCTTTAAGCCTGAAATCTACCAAAATGTTAATCCGAAGTTGTATATCTTCTGTGTCGTTTGGGCGAAAGCTTTATTGATGTATATCAAGCATGGAAATTGTTATATCTCATTGATTGTATATCTTTAAATCAAATCAATGATTGATATGGAATGTTTGTCACATGATTCACATATGCCCTTGTTGTTCCTTGTTCCTCTTTGCTTCTGCCATATTAAAGTATATATATGGCATAACGTTATATTGTATCTATTATTGAACTCACTAAGCGTCACCGCTTACCCTTTCAATGTTTAACAAATTGCAGGAGATAAGCATCCAGTATAGTTATATACTGGTAGAAGATTTTTGAATAGTTTGAAACTATTGTATCGATAGAAGCTTATGAATAGTTTGAAACTATTGTATCGATAGAAGCTTATGAATAGTTTGAAACTATTGTATTTTGCACTCCCATATGTATAAAACTATAGAATCATGGGAAGTTATGTAATATATAACACTTTAAAATAGTTGGTTTGTATCCAGTAGTTTGTACCCTCTTTATCAATGTAAAATATTGTTTTTATGAATATGCAAGTAGCATGTTTTGGATTAACTATATTGTCGAGTATGAAAGTTTGGGTCTTTCATAAATACGAAAGTTAGGGTCTTTCATGAAATCTCTCCCAAATCTCTCCACGTATGTCAAATCTCACCAAAATCTCTCTCCCTATGAGAAATCTCCCCAAGTATGTGAAATCTCTCCCAAATCTCTCCACGTATGTCAAATCTCTCCCAAATCTCTCTTTGTATGAGAAATCTCTCCAACAATGTGAAATCTCTCCCAAATATCTCTCCATATGAGAAATCTCTCCAAGTACGTGAAAACCCTCCCATATCTCTCCACGTATGTCAAATCTCTCCCAAATCTTTCTAAGAATGAGGAATCTCTCCCAAATCTCTCTCCATATGAGAAATCTCCCCAAATATGTGAAATCTCTCCCAAATCTCTCCACGTATATCAAATCTCTCCCAAATCTCTCTTTGTATGAGAAATCTCTCCAAGAATGTGAAATCTCTCTCAAATCTCTCTCAAAAGTTCCTTAAACTTTTTGTAGTCTTTCGGGCCATCCCGACCCTTAACCAGGTCAAAAACCGCTTAAAACGGGGTAAAAACGGATAAAATAGACTTAAGGATCCGAAACCTCTCTTAAGGAGCCGAACCCTCTTATGGACCCGAAACCCCTCTTACGAAGCGAACTTGTCAGAAGCGAAGGCATCAGAAGTGAAGGCATATCTCGGACCGAACCCTCTTCGACCGAACCCAAAGGGTGCTCTCGGGCCTGAACCTCGCACAAGGAACCGAAGATACCTTCGGTCCATTTCGCCTCCTACCCCTTTCGCTCCATTTCGCCTTCGGCCCAGCAGCAGAAGGGACCGAACCTCGGCCTAGGACCGAGAGGCCTTGCAGCGAACTCTTTTTCACCCGGTTTTCGACTAGTTTTGCGTTTTAGGCCCGTTTTTAATTGTTTTAACGCGGGATTTTCACCTAAAACTTTATTTTAACATATAAGGCCCCATATTTATTAATTAATCACGTTTTTGGGGATAAACCTTATCCAAGAAGGGTGGGTGAAGTACAAGAGGTAGAGTGTTGACTTTTCTTTAGTTTATGACACAAGCAACCACCATACCCACTCCATGACTAACCCACACTCCTCCCCACCATCCCTATTCACTTCCTTGTACCTTTCCATCAATCATCAACCATTTCCCATGTTCTTAGAGATGGAACATCCATCCTCTCTCCTCACACTTCATTCATTTTCTCATTTTCCACCAAAAGATCAAACACTTTTCTCTCAAACTTTTTCTCTCTAATTCGAGACTCCAAGGTAGATCATCAAGCTTTATTATACTGTTGGTAAATATAATTCATCCTCCTTGTGATTATTACACTTCATTCTACTCAAATCATTGATTGCTTACACAAACTCCATAACATTGATGTTAGATTCTCGAAAATCTTCAAGGCATCTTCAAGTGTTCTTGAGTTGAACACTTCTCTTCTCCAACATTCATCTACTGAAATCACATAAGGTGAGTTCATACCCCTATATTTTCATGTTTTCTTAAGTTTTTAGGGGAGAATACAAGTTAAAACACCAAGAACATAACTAAACTTTTCTAACAGCCTTCATTAGAAAAGTTGGACTCCATTCACGGACTGTTTTGGACAACCTAAACATTTTTGTAACATACATGTTTTGAAATTGTGTTTTAAGAAAATAATATTATGAAATATTAAGTGAATTTGAATGTTGAGTTCTAACAAATAGTTTTTACTAGAAATGAAGTAAAACTATGTTTAGAATCACTCATAAAATGTTGGAAGTCTTATGAGATTCCAATTAAAAACCGAATAGTGAAATATAGCGAAAATATAAAATTTGGAATAAGTAAAATTCTATTATTGAAAGTTGTAGATAATCTCGTTAGAAACATTTAGGCGAAACCTCGTCGAAATCCGAGTTATAACGAAGAAGTTATGACCACACGAAGATCCGTGATAAATCCGGAAAATACTTTGTCACGTAAAAATTTAGTTTTCGATAAACAAATATTTAGCCTTAGTGATGTAATGAAAGTTGTAGAACTTGTGAAAATAATCAACTTTCATATAAAGAACGCCAAAATCTGACTTCGTATGAGGAAGTTATGATTTTTCGAAGTTTCAGCTTAGCAGTAAACAGCTAAAAACTCGAATTTTAGATTGAATGATTTTTAGCCAACACAACCTAAACGAGAATTGAAGGTCTCGTCATTTGTAATACAACGGTAAAAAGTCTAACGAAATCAGACGTCGGATGAAGAAGTTATGAATTTTTAACGGATTTTCATGTCCCGGTCTGTTAAAAATAATAATATTAAAATTAAATTCAAAATTAGCCGACGAAGTCTAAACGAAAGTTGTAGAGCATAATTTTAGCTACGCCTGCATATAAAGAACGTCAAAAACGGAGCTCGTATGCAAAAGTTATGGATTTTCAAGAGTTGGCACATTTTTCGAGAAAATTCGCATGAATAGTACTGCCACGTCAGCCCTCGCATACAGCCTCCACGTGTCACCTTCTGATAGGACCGAGGTTGCTGTGTCGCCTTCTGATTGGACCAAGTCCGAGGTCCACTAAGCTTGGGACACCTTCGCATGAGACACCTCCGATTACCCTCGCACCAACGTGGAGCCTGCCCATTGGACCGAAGTTGGGTCCAATCCGAGGCTGCCGTCAGCGAGCCTGCTGTTCCGAGCCGATGACGCGCCTGAAGCTGATGACTCCTCGCATTCGAATCTCGCCGAAGCTTCCATCTAGTCCGAGCCTCGCAGCCACCTGCCCTCTTCCCTTCGCTTCGGATCCGAACCTCGACCCTATATAAGGGGTGCGAGACCTCCCGGGTAAATGTTTGAAATTCGCCCCTTTTCACCCCTAAACTTATATTTCTTCTACTTCCACTTCCCCCGAAGCCCCGGTACTGATTCCAAAGCCCGAAACACGTCCCGAGACTCCCGAGAAGCCCGAAATATTTATCTTTCCGATTTCGAAGCTCTACCTTCGCAGAGTCCGGTTTTCAACGACGAAAGTCATATTTAGAGCCAAAGTACTGCCCAAATTAATATTTTAGCCCCCGGTTATTTCACGGTGAGTTTAATATATAGAGACAATTGTATGTTATATGTTATATGTGCTACGTGCTTTTCCGTGTTATTATTCCGGGTTATTTTTATTTGCTATTTTTAATAGCAAAGAAATACCTTTGACCATGTGATCACTGAAAGGACTTAGATTCACGTTGGTACTGGTATGTAGCCTCTGGCCATGTATAACATGCCTCCGTAAAAGAATGAATTCTATTCTATGGTATTTGCAGAAGGTTAGACAGGGCTTTAAGCCTGAAATCTACCAAAATGTTAATCCGAAGTTGTATATCTTCTGTGCCGTTTGGGCCAAAGCTTTATTGATGTATATCAAGCATGGAAATTGTTATGTCTCATTGATTGTATATCTTGAAATCAAATCAATGATTGATATTGAATGTTTGTCACATGATTCACATATGCCCTTGTTGTTCCTTGTTCCTCTTTGCTTCTGCCATATTAAAGTATATATGTGGCATAACGTTGTATTGTATCTATTATTGAATTCACTAAGCGTCACCGGTTACCCTCTCAATATTTAACAAATTGCAGGAGATAAGCATCCAGTATAGTTATATACTGGTAGAAGATTTTTGAATAGTTTGAAACTATTGTATCGATAGAAGCTTCTGAATAGTTTGAAACTATTGTATTTTGCACTCCCATATGTATAAAACTATAGAATCCTGGGAAGTTATGTAATATATAACACTTTAAAATAGTCGGTTTGTATCCAGTAGTTTGTAACCTCTTTATCAATGTAAAATATTGTTTTTATGAATATGTAAGTAGCATGTTTTGGAGTAACTATATTGTCGAGTATGAAAGTTTGGGTCTTTCATAAATACGAAAGTTAGGGTCTTTCAATCATGGTATCAGAGCAGTAGTTTGAGCGAACTAAATTCCACGGATTGGTATTTAGACTTAAACTCTTGGAAGTTTAATATATGAACTAAATCATTGTAAGTATAGGGATACAAACCATAGGAAATATATAAGTAAAAGTATTAGGTAATAATAAACCATATTCTAAAATACAATGTTACTCCGTATTTTAGAGCAATGGCTGAACAGGTTAGTAACCATACCCCTGAGATTGGTGGAGGTCCTCAACCAGAGGAAGTGAATACTCCAGTATCTCCTCGTGAGGAGCGTCTCTTGGGTAAACTTACCAGTGTTATTCGACAGACTCTCGAAGAACACAAAAAGAATGGTGATAAGGGAAAAGAGAAAGCCACTAGAGAATCTTCAAAAGGAGAGGTGAAGCGTCCCTCGTTCAAAGATTTCAAGAGTAGTGGTGCTACAGAGTTTTCCGGTGTTCTCAATCCCATTATTGTTCTTACTTGGATCCAGAACACAGAGAAAGTGTTTCATATTTCTCATGCTGATAATGAAGACAAGGCTAATTATGCTTCCGCAATGCTCATCGGAGAAGCCTTGGGCTGGTGGGAAGCAACATATGAAGCTTTCAACGGGTTTGACCAGGAGAATCTAGCCTGGGAAATGTTTAAAACCCGTTTGCTAGAGAAGTATTGTCCTCTAGACATGAGGAGGAGATTGGAGAAGGAATTCCTTGAGCTTAAACAAGGAGGAATGACTGTGAATGAGTATGAAACTCAGTTTAATCAAAGAGCAAGGTTTGCTACGAAGTATATTCCAACTGAAGACGAGAAAATTCAGTTATTCTTGGAAGGACTACAACACGAAATCCACAATTTCGTTGCCAATCCGGAAGTTCTGTCATTCGATAAAGCCGTTGAATATGCTCGAAGATGTGAGCATGACTTAGAAATATGTGGTGCCACTGTTACTGCTCCGAAGCATCCACATACTGAAAGAACTGTTCCTGTTCCTTCTTTTCTACCAGCTCAATCCATTCGGACTGAACCTGGTAATCAAGTTCAAACTCAAAGTGTCTCTCGTGGACGCGGTAGATCACAATCCTTTTCTATGCAATCGCCTTCATGTCGTATTTGTGGAAGGAATCATCCGGGCCAATGCAAAATAGACAAGGAATCCATTGTCTGTTATGCATGCGGAGAAAAGGGTCATATAAAGCCAGCTTGCCCAAGAAAGGATGTTACTTGCTATGCATGTGGTATTACTGGCCACAAGAAGCGTTTTTGCCCTACTCTTACTAGTCAGATGACGGGAAGTCAAGCTTCTGTTCAAAAACCGCCGAGAAGCCAAGTCCCTGTTCAACAATCAAAGGGTACTCCAGCTAAAAAGGAGGAGGTGCCAAAAGCTAGGGGTCGTGCATTCCAGATTACCTCAGAGGAGGCACACGAGGACCCGAATGTTGTGACGGGTACATTTCTTGTCAAATCTAGACCTGCTCACTTCTTATTTGATTCTGGTGCCTCAGATTCTTTTGTGTCTTACGAATTTGCGCATTCCTTTCAAATTGCTTGCTTTGTACTCGCGCAACCATTTCACGTAGATACTATGGGAAGTATATCATTACTTGCTGATAAAGTCTATAGGGATTGTGTTATAGAAATTGAAGGCTATACTTTTCTCGCTAACCTGATCCCTATCTCCTTGCCCAACTTTGATATTATTCTCGGCATGGATTGGTTATCAAAGAACCACACATAACTCTTGTGCTATGAAAAGATAGTACGCATTCCTATTGAAGCGGAGAATCCTATCTATGTCTACAGTGAACAAAGACTCTTAAAAATAATTTTTTTCCTGAAAGCTCGTAAATTCATATCGAAAGGGTGTTCTATCTATCTGGCCTACACAGTAGATGTCTCAAAAGAAGAGAAGAAAATTGTAAATGATGTTCTAGTTGTTAACGAATATCCTGACGTTTTCCCCGATGACTTGCATGGCCTTCCTCCGGATAGGCAAGTAGAATTCCGAAGTGACCTTGTGCCTGGTGCTGCTCCAATTGCAAAGACTGCTTATCGTCTTGCGCCAGCTGAGATGAAAGAAATGATGATCCAACTGCAAGAACTTCTTGACAAGGGTTTCATTCGACCGAGTACCTCTCCCTGGGGTGCTCCGGTACTGTTTGTCAAGAAGAAAGATGGATCGATGCGGATGTGCATTGATTACCGTGAGTTGAATAAGGTGGCTATCAAGAACAAGTACCCACTACCTCGCATCGACGATTTGTTCGATCAACTTCAGGGTGTTAGCTATTTCTCAAAGATTGATCTAAGATCTGGCTATCATCAGTTGAAAGTTCACGAGCAGGATGTACCGAAGACTGCTTTTCGTACTCGATATGGGCATTATGAATTCTTTGTTATGCCGTTTGGTTTAACAAACGCTACGGCTGTATTCATGGATATGATGAATCGGGTATACCGCCCAATGCTCGATAAATCAGTCATCGTATTCATTGATGATATTCTAATCTATTCCAAGTCTGAAGCTGATCATGCCATTCATATTCGTGCGGTATTGGAACTTCTTCGAAAGGAGAAACTATATGCTAAATTCTCGAAATGTGAATTTTGGCTTCGCCAAGTTCAATTTCTCGGCCATGTTATTCCTAGTGATGGTATATCCGTAGATCCTATCAAAATCGAAGTCATTCAAAATTGGGAAGTGCCCCGTAATGCTTCCGAAATTCGCAGTTTCTTGGGTCTCGTAGGATATTACCGGAGATTCATTAAAGACTTTTCTCGTATAGTCGTACCTCTCACGAGTCTTACACGGAAGGAAGTGAAGTTCGAATGGGGTGAAACCCAAGAAAGAGCTTTCTCAACTCTAAAAGATCTTTTGACTCATGCTCCAATCTTATCACTCCCAGAAGGTGATGATGACTTCTCCGTATATAGCGATGCTTCAAGATTGGGACTCGGTTGTGTGTTGATGCAACGTGGCAAAGTGATAGCCTATGCCTCAAGACAAAAGAAAGATTATGAAAAGAATTATCCCACTAATGATCTCGAACTCGCTGCAATGGTATTTGCCCTAAAACTTTGGAGGCATTATCTTTTTGGTACAAAGTGCCAATTATTTACCGACCACAAAAGTCTCAAGTACATATTCAGTCAGCAAACTTTGAATATGAGACGACAACGATCCATGGAGCTGATCAAAGATTATGATTCTGAAATCCTATATCATCCTGGAAAAGCTAACGTGGTTGCTGATGCACTTAGCAGAAAAGTTTATCGCAATAGTATGTGTTATGCCATTACTCATACTACAGTAAAATTCACTATTTTAGATGAATTAGAGAAATGGAAAGAAGAGGCCCTAAAGTCGGAAAATGTGAAGAAAGAAGGGATGATACATTATAATGATGCTCTACTTGATGATCCGCGAGGATTAAAAGTATTCAAGAATCGACTGTGGATTCCAAAGATTGGTGGATTGAGACAGAAGATTTTAGATGAAGCCCATAAATCTAAACTGTCAATCCATCCTGGTACAAGTAAAATGTACTATGATGTAAGAGCTGATTATTGGTGGCCTGGTTTAAAGAGAGACATTGGAAGATATGTACAGGAATGCTTAGTATGCTTACAAGTCAAAGCAGAGCACCAAAAGCCTTATGGAACCCTAGAAAGTCTTAGTGTTCCTGTATGGAAATGGGAGGAATTGTCCATGGATTTTATTACCAAATTGCCAAAGACTGCTAGACAGCATGATAGCAGTTGGGTAATTGTCGACCGCCTGACTAAAAGCGCTCATTTTCTTGCCATGCGTGAAACGGCTCCAATGGAGAAATATGCACAAGTATACTTAGATGAAATTGTGGCAAGACATGGTGTGCCACTAAAGATCATTTCCGATCGTGATACTCGCTTCATTTCTCACTTTTGGGCGAGTATGCAACGTGAATTAGGATCTTCAATTGCTCTCAGCACAGCTTATCATCCCCAGACAGATGGTCAAACGGAGAGAACAATCCAAACAGTAGACATATGCTTCGTGCATGTGTCTTGGAGTTCGGTGGTAACTGAGATAAATACTTACCTCTTGTCGAATTCTCGTATAATAATAGTTACCACGCTTCAATCAAAATGCCACCATATGAAGCATTATATGGTCGCAAGTGTCGTACTCCATTATGTTGGCGAGACATAGGACAGAAGATCCTTGGAGGCCCTTAAATGATTCAAGACACCACCGACAAAATTCAAATCGTACGAGAAAGAATGAAAGCGGCCCAAGATCGACAGAAGTCCTATACAGAAAAGAGAAGACGACCCATAGAATTCCAAGTGGGTGATTTCGTGATGCTGAAGGTATCTCCATAGAAAGGCTTTATGAGATTTGGGAAGAAAGGAAAGTTAAGTCCTAGATTTGTTGGTCCTTTCAAATTCATCCAGAGAATTGGAAAGCAAGCATACCGCTTAGAATTACCTGAAGATTTGGCAGGTATTCTTGTTGTGTTTCATGTGAGCTATCTGCGCAAATGCTTAAGCATCAATGATGAGACAGTTCCATTATCCGAGGTGAAATTGGATAATAAGTTAAGATATGTAGAAGAGCCGGAAGAGATCGTGAATGAAAGAACAACTAATCTACGTAATAAAGAAGTGGAGTTGGTGCTTGTCAAGTGGAAACACCATCGAGGCCCGAATTATACTTGGCAAAATAAGAGTGAGATAAGAGCAAAATATCCCCATCTATTTTAATCGATGTAATTTCAGGGACGAAATCCTCAAAAGGAGGAGGTATTTGTAACATACACGTTTTGAAATCGTGTTTTAAGTAAATAATATTATGAAATATTAAGTGAATTTGAATGTTGAGTTCTAACAGATAGTTTTTACTAGAAATGAAGTAAAACTATGTTTAGAATCACTCATAAAATGTTGGAAGTCTTATGAGATTCCAATTAAAAACCAAATACTGAAATATAGCGAAAATATAAAATTTGGAATAAGTAAAATTTTATTATTGAAAGTTGTAGATAATCTCGTTAGAAACATTTAGGCGAAACCTCGTCGAAATCCGAGTTATAACGAATAAGTTATGACCAAACGAAGATCCGTAATAAATCCGGAAAATACTTTGTCGCGTAAAAATTTAGTTTTCGATAAACTAATTTTTAGCCTTAGTGATGTAAATGAAAGTTGTAGAACTCGTGAAAATAATCAACTTTCATATAAAGAACGCCAAAATCTGACTTCGTATGAGGAAGTTATGATTTTTCGAAGTTTCAGCTTAGCAGTAGATAACTAAAAACTCGAATTTTAGATCGAGTGATTTTTAGCTGACACAACCTAAACGAGAATTGAAGGTCTCGTCATTTGTAATACAACGGTAAAAAGTTTGACGAAATCAGACGTCGGATGAAGAAGTTATGAATTTTTAACGGATTTTCATGTCCCGGTCTGTTAAAAATAATAATATTAAAATTAAAATCAAAATTAGCCGACGAAGTCTAAACAAAAGTTGTAGAGCATAATTTTAGCTACGCGCGCATTTAAAGAACGTCAAAAACGGAGCTCGTATGCAAAAGTTATGGATTTTACAAGGTTTGGCACATTTTTCGAGAAAATCCGCATGAATAGTACTGCCACGTCAGCCCTCGCATACAGCCTCCACGTGTCACCTTCTGTTAGGACCGAGGTTGCTGTGTCGCCTACTGATTGGACCAAGTCCGAGGTCCACTAAGCTTGGGACACCTTCGCATGAGACACCTCCGGATCACCCTCGCACTAACGTGGAGCCTGCCCATTGGACCGAAGTTGGGTCCAATCCGAGACTGGCGTCAGCGAGCCTGCTGTTCCGAGCCGATGACGCGCCTGAAGCTGATGACTCCTCGCATCCGAACCTCGCCGAAACTGCCATCTGGTCCGAGCCTCGCAGCCACCTGCCCTCTTCCCTTCGCTTCGGATCCGAACCTCGGCCCTATATAAAGGGTGCAAGACCTCCCGGGTAAATGTTTGAAATTTGCCCCTTTTCACCCCTAAACTTATATTTCTTCTACTTCCACTTCCCCCGAAGCCCCGGTACTGATTCCAAAGCCCGAAACACGCCCCGAGACTCCCGAGAAGCCCAAAAAAATTATCTTTTCGGGTTCGAAGCTCTACCTTCGCAGAGCCCGGTTTTCAAGAAAACTCCCGGTTTTCAACGACGAAAGTCATATTTAGAGCCAAAGTACTGCCCAAATTAATATTTTAGCCCCCGGTTATTTCACGGTGAGTTTAATATATAGGGACAATTGTATGTTATGTGTTATATGTGCTACGTGCTTTTCAGTGTTATTATTCTGGGTTATTTTCCCGGGTTATTTTTAATTGCTATTTTTAATAGCAAAGAAATACCTTTGACCATGTGATCAGTGAAGGGACTTAGATTCACGTTGGTACTGGTATGTAGCCTCTGGCTAGGTAGAACATGTCTCCGTAAGAGAATGAATTCTATTCTATGGTATTAGCAGAAGGTTTGACAGGGCTTTAAGCCTGAAATCTACCAAAATGTTAATCCGAAGTTGTATATCTTCTGTGTCGTTTGGGCCAAAGCTTTATTGATGTATATCAAGCATGGAAATTGTTATGTCTCATTGATTGTATATCTTTAAATCAAATCAATGATTGATATGGAATGTTTATCACATGATTCACATATGTCCTTGTTGTTCCTTGTTCCTCTTTGCTTCTGCCATATTAAAGTATATATATGGCATAACGTTATATTGTATCTATTATTGAACTCACTAAGCGTCACTGCTTACCCTCTCAATGTTTAACAAAGTGCATGAGATAAGCATCCAGTATAGTTATATACTGGTAGAAGATTTTTGAATAGTTTGAAACTATTGTATCGATAGAAGCTTATGAATAGTTTGAAACTATTGTATTTTGCACTCCCATATATATAAAACTATAGAATCCTGGGAAGTTATGTAATATATAACACTTTAAAATAGTCGGTTTGTATCTAGTAGTTTGTAACCTCTTTATCAATGTAAAATATTGTTTTTATGAATATGCAAGTAGCATGTTTTGGAGTAACTATATTGTCAAGTATGAAAGTTTGGGTCTTTCGTAAATACGAAAGCTAGGGTCTTTCAATTTTAGTTTTGAAAACTATTTTAGATGCAAGTAGTTCCAGTTCCTAGCTTTAATATGACTACTTGTGCAACTCCATACAATTTTTCTACAATTTATGGTAATTTTTACAAAACTGCCTATCATTTCAATCATCAATCCGGACCAGTCTGTGATTATGGACTTTTTGACACAAGTTGGAGGTCATTAAAATTCATAATAAAAATTATGAACAAACTAGACTCATTTCCCAAACTCTCAGAATTTACGGATTTTTATTTGGACCTTTGATGATTTCTCTATAAATTTTGTAAGATTAGTAAATGAAAATATTAACAACAGAAAAATGCTATCAATTTCATTTCACCTTGTAACATATTGAGCAAGGTGTATATCTTTATGTGAAAATATGTTCTTACAAATAGATGACCTTTTGACTTAGTATATAGTTATACATCAGAAAACAAATGGATTTTTACCTACAAAAGTGCGGTAATTAATTTGTTGTTATAATGCATGTTGCTTCACTTTAGTAAAAAGTACATATACATATCGGTAAACAAAAGGATTTTTACCTTCACAAATATAGTAGTTAACCATAATAAACAAAGTTATAACTATTACATTTAAACGTTTTGATAAACTATAATAGGTATGGTTTATGTTTCCATTAACACATCAAACACATTTCGGAAGGTTTTATTCCCACAGAAAAAGGTTTTACATTCACGCACACCACACGTAAACTTGTTAACTTAAATTGTGAGACATACTCTTCCCGTACGTCCGAGTGCGGGATCCAAATTCCTGGTAGTTATATCCAAAGTCTCTTATAGGGAGAACGTAATAGTTGTGTACAGATCTATATTGGGTTAGACACCCCACACCTGAGCTGCATGCAACAGCTAGACCGGCAGGTCTGTGGTGACAAATATCATAGCAGTTTCGCGACGCTTGAGAAACGTCGTGTCAGGTTCATTCAATCATAGTATGGTTATAGCGACTCACATAAGAAGTTAACAACTCATAAAGTTTACAGGAATTTTCATAATCAAAAGGGGTTTTATGCCGATTTAAAACCACAGTTATATCATTAAGTATGGAAAATACTTGTTTATTCTTGGTCCTGGGATTTAGGACCACATAACTTTTAAAAGGAAAATATTTGATTTTTCTTGGTGACACATAACACATTACAAAGAACGGTCTCCAAACTCCTTATCTCAAAAACTTATGAACTCACCAACCTTTGTGTTGACACTTTTTCAAACAACTTGTATTCTCAGGAATTTAGTGAAACAGGAAATCAACAGCGTTTTGAGGATGAGACGATAAATCGTTAAACAGTTCATTTTGTCATCATAATGTAATTGATTTGAATCATGTAAAGATATACTTTGATGTAACTTTTTCAATTATATTTATGATGGTTGTATTTACTTTGAGCACTCTTATACTCGTTGTTGTGATACTATACATGAAGTCCGCCACCCCCGGACGTTTCCGCCATCCTTGGTTTGGGGGTGTGACAACTAGCATGCAAGTCTACAAGCACATACAGTAGGCATATAAAGTATCCTCTTAGATCCTCAGCCCTAATCTAGAATGCAGTTCTCATAATCATATCATAACATAACATAACATATCATAACATGTATGGATATCTTGGGGAAAACTTAGTTGAGCTCGGCTGATTGCACGCATCACACAACTTGTTCTTTTCAAAGTCCTTTTCTCTTTCAAAGTCTTTTCAAACTTCTTTTTATAAATTGATTTTACTTTTGAAAATTTTCATAACAAGTCCTTAGTTTGAGTTCAGACACACCCAAGAGTGTGCCCGAATCCCTCAAACCAAGGCTCTGTTACCAACTTATAACATCCCAAAATTCAAGGCCAAAAATTTCATTTTTAAATGAGTTATTATAAAACCAACAGTATAAGAAAACATCCATAATAACATATCATGCTAAAACCAGTACGTCAATAATCAAAACATGTCATCATAAAATCATATCAGAGTATAATCCCAAAGATCTCATGTGCGGAAAACATAGTGTGATGCACTGCGATCGATCCGACTCCTTTCTTTTGAAAACGAAGTACCTGAAACCAAAACTGAAAACCATAAGCTCGAAGCTTAGTGAGTTCCCCCATCATACCACATACCAAACAATCACATAGCATACATACTGTCGGGCAATTCTGGGGTGCCCGACCTACCCGGTACGACCATTCTGAGGTGCCGACCTACCCGGTACGACCATTCTGGGGGTGCTGACCTACCCGTGTCAAACCGTTCTGGGGGTGCTGACCTACCCATGTCAAGCCATTCTGGGGTGCTGACTTACCCTTCGGTCCTAACAACTGAACCTCGGGGACTATTCCACCCCCTACTGCTACTATCACATATATCATAACATAAACATACTGTCAGACATATCTGGGGTGTCCGACCTACCCTTCGGTCCTAACAACCGAACTTGGGGACTATTCCCTCCTACTACCACTATCACATATATCATATCATGCCAGCATACAAACATATCATCACATATTGTCAAACATATCTTGGGTGCCTGACCTACCCTTCAGTCCTAACAACCGAACTCTACTACTATCACATATAACATATCATGCCAACATATAACATATTAGGTAGTAACAAACTTAGATGATATCACAAAGACAATCATCTAACATACAACTCCTATTGGTGGGCCGACATTGTGGCCGTAGACCCACCGCTACTAGAAGGTAACTCACCTCACACTGCTGAAGTCCTGTAGACTCAACCCCGCACTGCTGAAGTCCCGCAGACTCAACTCCACCTGCTGGATGACAGATTCCCAAACTATCAATATCAAAACATCAACCAATTAATAATTGGGTTCCAACACATAACCATAAATACATACTTGGGGTAAATACTACTTCACCCCTAACTTAGCTTTATTCAAGCCCAAGGCCCAATCCTAAGGCCCAAAAGTCAACTATGAGTTAAAGCCTAACACATGGCCCAATTTTCCAAATTGGGCCCAAACCTTTAGATGGTCTTACCATAAGGCCCAACCATTTATTCCAGTCCAACCTTTGACAGTTTTGATGGGTTTTGGTCATAAGACATTCTATGTGCTCATACAAACCCTAAAGCTTGGATCTAGGTTTCTCTATTGTACATACTTTGAATCCAAGACTATAAACCCTAATTCTAGCATATGGAAATCAGAATTCACATGTAAATAGGTTTAAGAACATACCTTGATTGTTATATAGCAATAACAATCCAATTCCTCCTTGATTTGACCTTGGAAAGCTGAGAGTCACAAGTGTCACTCCTCTAATGTCTTACAAACACCATAAGCAAGTGGAGAAGGTATAAGGAGAGAGGAGGGAGGTTAGAATTCGTATTTGGGACCTCTTGGGAAGGGATACCCGAATTCATAACCCTAGGGGTGTTTATATAGGTGTAAAGATAGGGTTTCAGTCATTATCCTTATCTAGTTGATTATCCATTAAGCAACCAATAAGATAATCCTTGAATCCTTATCATACTCGAATTCTAAGGCTTTCCAACCTTAAATTCGTTCACCATACTTATAAGATAATTCTTACCTTATTTAGTAACTATCACATAATTACAATTCAGCACCTCTAGTTTAATTAATTACACTTGATCACAAAATTAATTCTCAATTAATTATTGACCAATATTAATTAAACAAATATGATTTCTCCTTTAATATATTATCCTTATAACATATTAATAAATCATATTATCCTCTCTTTCTATTTATTTCTCCAATCAAGTTGCTTTGGTGAAGGCAACCCAAAAGGACCATGCACCATTGGGTCAAGTACATACCAAAATAGTTATGGACTTAGACACTAATCCAACAGTCTCCCACTTGGATAAGTCTAACAACTATTCTGCGTATGAATTCGGATCCCGATCTGCAATCGTAGCTTTCCAAAGCCGCTGTCAACTCTGATCATATCAAATATGCGTGTCCTTAGATAAGGGATCACATATTCCTCCATTCTAGATATCATATGAGATATGATTTCTAATCATTCTCTTTGTACTATATCTCGATTTCCGATTTATGACGACTGACTAATTGAACAAATCAAATTAGCCCTAGCCCGGCCGAGCATTTACGTTTGTCATCACTAAACCATCGAGGGGCCCAAAGATATCGCTTTTATCCTACTTTGGATAAAAGGAACGGATAAACCTTGATACAATGATTGCTTGTACTCACGCACCGAATCACACACAACAATATGTTTTCTAACACCAAGTTACTGGTGCGTTTACATATTATCAATGTGTAACCGATTTGCAATACAACTCACACATCTCGGTTTCAAGAATATAAGATGTTATCGTCTCACCAATCACTTGTGATACAATCCATGGAGTGATCCAAGTGAGCGTGGGTCTAATCCAATGCTCAAATCACATTCATAAGCACTCCTGAACGTTGCAGCAAACATTTGCTTATGTCTAATACTTTTCTAGACATTCCACACACCAATTCACGACAGTCTTCATTCATATATACTTCCAACATATGAACGACTGTGGCCCGTTTGAATAATTCAATTATTCTTAATAACCTCAATTATTCTGGAAGTCAAAACATGCAAATGTGAAACACAAGAATAATACTAATCCCATATGGCCTCAAACCTTTGAGTATAAATAAAACACCTTTTATTTATCACCATATTGATTACTCATTATTTGTCGTTTCGGGTAATCAACTTCTTACTTGAATTCCAACACTTGTCTCATGCTCCTAGTATGTACACAATGTTTAACTATGGTTCTTACTTTGTGAAATAGATCACATTGAACACATTTCCAATCATTCTCATTTCACAACTCCAAATCCTTTTCATAAGTGAAAGAATATCAAATATTTGCCACTTATAGAATATGCTAGATTCTAATCATTTTATGCAATGATCCTTTCGTAATGTCACTGCACTAAAGTCACAAAGACTATTGCCAATGATATTACAAAGTCCTCTATCGGAGATTGTCACAAGACAATTCCATAGACGTGATGTCTCTCACTCAAAGTACTTTCTTTGAACATCCTTTTGCATAGAAGTTTCTAATCTAGTCATAGATTTCTCAATATTCAATTCCCAATATGGACACACTTCCATATGTTCCATATGACAACTCATTCTTAATAGAATCTTATCTATTGATAATGATGTCGATATGGTCCATCCAATATGGAAACATTTCTATATTTTCCAATACTATACTTCCAACTACTCACAAGTGATCAATCCTCGTCGAACTTGGATTGTCCTTTGATAGTTGTTTAATTATTTTAGTCAAAACCAATTCTAGTCCCTTTTCCCTCTAAATGTGCTCGACATTTGGAAAATTTTAGAATGGTTCAACATTAAAGCATTTGCAATCGATCCTATACCCGAAGCGTATGGGACACGACGCATAATGTTTTATTTGCTATGTTCTCAAAATTCGAATTGTGAAAAGGGATGTCGTAATCATAATCGAAATTTTAAGAACACACTATGTACCTTTGACTAAATTTATTAACATTTCTCAACCTAATCCTTTAGATTTGAAATGAAGCATAATATTCTCTCCCTTAATTATAGCAAAACAACTCTTCAACTATTGCGACTTTGCAAAGTATGACTCTTGTTTTCTATAATTAATATTGCTAACCTTGCAATACTTTCCTTAATAATCATACAATCATAACTTTTATGCTCCCACTATCTTTGATGATTATTATAAAACATAACACTTATGCTCCCACTAGCTTCGACATGTATTCATAAACATCTTAACTTTCAGAAAACAATGCTTATTGAATTTCTTAAGTTCATGTTTCTAATACTTAGTGCTTTGATAATCCTTTATCAATCCTTCTTGAACTTATACACATTTGCCTTCGATAGTTCATATGTGTGTCTAAACAATTAAGACTAATTGCCAAACCTCAGAATTCAAATTATGGAAAGGGATGCCGTAACCATAATTGAATTCGAGAATGCAATTTTACAATCACTATCTTCTTAAAATCTGTCTTAGTGAAAGCATTTCCTCACAATCATTTTCATGAAGGAGGAAATCTTATGACACTTAGATTCGAGCGGTGTATGTGTTCTTATCCATGTGAATTTGTTAAAACTAAAGTTTACAACAAATTCAAACTCATATGGACTGAACTTTCTTAATTTTGATTTCTTGCCTGTATGGTAGCACAGCTGCCCACCATGTCTTCCAAGTAGTTAAGCAGCTCACCCTTTCCTATCAATGTACCTTTCATTGATTAAGGTGCTTTGCCTTTTATGCGTTCAAAATGAGAACTCATAGAACTCACATGCATAATTAACTCGATTGGATTGGCACAAAATCAAAATAATGTCAACACGATAGGTTGTGAACCTCAACTCGTGTACTAGTGATGATTGATAAGGTTTATTTGATTTGTTCTTGAAACCTTTCAAGACCATTAAGACTCCCACTGACTCGTTAACATATAAGATTCTCTTGTCAAAAACATTTCTTGACAAACAAATATTCAAGAGTTAGTGTAGCTTTTATCAAAACACTTCATAAATTGGTCCTAGTTGGTCTTTGTCTTATCTAAGACATCACAACTTTCCACATTTAATGAAAGTTACAAACCTTCTTAATACCTTTCACTCAATGTCACAATCTTAACTTTAAGATTTGTTATTGGAACGAAGTATGATTGACTTATTGATTTAACCATTTCTTCAATTCTTGATTCCTCTTCTAAGACATACAATTGTACTAAGACTCACTTAGAGGATCAATTGAGATATGGTTCTTAATCATTTAGACCTATCATAAAGCATAAAAGGTACTCTCCCATCTTCTTAGAATGAAGAAACTTTTATCTTTCTGCCTACTTGATTCTTCTTATTCGTTCTGCTATTGATCTAAACCCTTTAATCAATTCAGAATTACACTTAATCTTGTAAGTATAATCATATTTACTAAACCTTTAGTAAATCATGACAAATATCATTGTTACTCTTATGGTGGACTTGATCAACACGCAACTTTGTGTATTCGATCTCTAAGTCCTTCACTTGACACTTTGTCAATGTATTAGTCTAATTTCCAAATATGAAATTTCTCATTCATCGTGCAACCAAGTTGCATGATTCCAAATTTCTGTCCAATTGAAACTTGGGCGATGAGAAACTCTCCCTATTTGGTAAATTCTCGACTTTTTCCATAAATAAGAATCATATCCATTTGTTGTAGAAATATGCAAACACTAATTTTTCATAACGATTTCATTGCAAGGAAATAAATAAATAAATAAGTAAGTCAAACGAAAATTTATTTTATAAAAGCAGCGGAAAACATTTGTCCTTACAATGCAAAATCCATTGAAAACTATGTATTTCAAAAGAAAATTTTCTAACAACTCTATCATAACTATCTAAGCTCAAAATCTAATCTTCAAGTCAAGATCCATTCCTTGTGATTAGATTCATCTTGCTCTTTCACCAAGCTTCCTTTCTTTTCACCGATCCTGTAAAACATTCAAATGCAATCTTATCACATTATGTATCAATGAATAGGAACTTAATGGAGTTAGATAGTGGATTTTACCTGAAGCACAGCCATACTCTTTGACTCTCCCATCTTCTGGACTCTTCAGGCTCTTTGGGCAGACTTGTATCCAACGCCCTCTCTTTTGGCAGCAAACGCAGGTCGGTTCTCCTAGAACGTCCTCGGAAGCATGGTTGGTTGACTTTTCCAACAAATATGCTCCATTGCTTCGCCAAATCATTTCTGATTCAGCAGCAATGAGCATGTAAGTTAGGTCAATGAGGTTGTCGTCATGATTCATCATATAATACTTTCTTTTGAACTCATTATATGATTCAGGAAGTGACTGCAAAACCCAATTCACAGCCAACTCATCTGGGAATGACACACCCAACATTATCAACCTATCAATGTGTGATTTCATTCCTAGAACGTGGGCACACACGGGTTTACCATCTTCATGTTTCATTTCCAATAGGGCTTTAGTGATATTGAACCTTTCAATTCTTCGATCTTGTGGGTTGGAGAGAACAATAGGAGGAGGAGGAGGAAGTGAAGCATGATTTCTTGTTCCTCGATTGAATCGTGGAATACCATCTTCATGTGGAAAGCTTGTTCCACGGGATTTGGGAAAACCATAGTTGTCGAACTTTGACATCTACAATACGGGAGAAAACGAATTCAAGTTAGTTGATAGATTGAGTCCTTAGTAAATCACCCAAATGAGATACTAAGGCTAGGACCCAACACAATATTCTACAACTCGGGAGAGGGATGCCGTAACCCTAATTGCAGAATATTTGAAGGTAAGTGAATGACGATTCACTAATTTCCACCACGAAAAACGAAAAGACATTTAAGTTTTAAATCTATGAAAACTCCTAGATCCTTTGAGATACATTGAACTTTCAATGACATGTTTAAATCTCGATATGCCCCTCTTGTTTGTGACTGGGATGCCGAGGATCAGAAAGCGGGTGTGAATAACCATGCAAAGTACATGGTGACCTCACATGTTACAGTCACCTATTCGATGTGCCGGTAAACCACACACGCTCCACTGAACTATGACAAACATTGAGTCACCCTTTGCTACCTTTGCTTAGACCCATTTAGTGTGCCGGTTAACCACACACGCTCCACTAACGTCTTCGCAAGGGCACAAAGTGTAATTTCATGGAATTGCATCAATTCACTTTTGCCTAAGTAACTAAGATTGGGAATTTTGAAAAACATTTAGTTACTTTTATAATTTATTATACTTATAATGGAAGGTTTTGTCCTATCCTACCCGTTCGGCTAACGACCCTCCACTAGTCAAGAGTGCGGTGGGTAAGAGTGGATACCCATTCAATCGCCATTTTATAGGCAATTTCCTTAAACACCCCTTATAGACCAGCTTCGTGAATGAGGCCTACTAACGGTAAGACTGACATTTACTCATACATATATATAATGTTCGACCTTTAATGTTATATATATAGTATAGGGTGTATTTTACACTTTTAAAATATTAGGTGGTTCAATTTAACAATTATACTTTTAATTTACTTAAATTGTAAACCTAAACTTTTATGGATTTATTAAACCTCTTTAATTAAACACTTTAATTAGTTAATAAAACCATAAGGGTGTGATTTGAACCTTTTCAAAACTTCTTAGAGTTTTAGAATTTAACATTCCTAATTAAACATTTAATCAACTTTTAAATTCCAAAACTTGAGGGCAAGTTTTGAAGCATTTCAACACATTAGGGTTTAGAATTTAAATATGCATCAAAATTAAACTATTTAATCAAAATTTAAATTCCAAAACTTGAGGGCAAGTTTTGAAACCTTTTTCAAAACATTAGGGTTTCAACTATTTAAATTTCAAAACAACAAAACTTTTGGGGTTCAAATTTAAACTATAAAACCTAAAGGGCCAAATATGAAACTTTTCACAACAACAAGGATCAAATAACAAATAATTCAAATTAACATTTAATCACATAATTATCCATATTTGATGATTTCTTGCAAAATAATTTATCAATTTACTTAAAATAATTAATCAATTATCTTATAAGGAAACAATTATCCTATTAATTGATAAATATCTTCAATTAGGTTAAAAATATAGTCAAATATATCATATGATCGGATTAATATTAATCTAACATGATAAGGTAATTATCCATAAGCAAAAACAGCAAGAAATCCCGAAGTACCCTCCTTCTAACGAGTTGACTCGTCGAGTCAGCCTTGGACTCGTCGAGTCACCTTGGACTCGGCGAGTTCAGCCATGGACTCGGCGAGTCCAGCCTCCAGAATGCAAAAAATCGAATTTTTCAGTTACAACAAGCATCAATACAATAGAAACCAATCAAGGCTCTGATACCACTGATGGGTTTTGGTCATAAGACATTCTATGTGCTCATACAAACCCTAAAGCTTGGATCTTGGTTTCTCTATTGTACATAATTTGAATCCAAGACTATAAACCCTAATTCTAGCATATGGAAATCAGAATTCACATGTAAATAGGTTTAAGAACATACCTTGATTGTTATATAGCAATAACAATCCAATTCCTCCTTGATTTGACATTGGAAAGCTGAGAGTCACAAGTGTCACTCCTCTAATGTCTTACAAACACCATAAGCAAGTGGAGAAGGTATAAGGAGAGAGGAGGGAGGTTAGAATTCGTATTTGGGACCTCTTGGGAAGGGATACCCGAATTCATAACCCTAGGGATGTTTATATAGGTGTAAAGATAGGGTTTCAGTCATTATCCTTATCTAGTTGATTATCCATTAAGCAACCAATAAGATAATCCTTGAATCCTTATCATACTCGAATTCTAAGGCTTTCCAACCTTAAATTCGTTCACCATACTTATAAGATAATTCTTACCTTATTTAGTAACTATCACATAATTACAATTCAGCCCCTCTAGTTTAATTAATTACACTTGATCACAAAATTAATTCTCAATTAATTATTGACCAATATTAATTAAACAAATATGATTTCTCCTTTAATATATTATCCTTATAACATATTAATAAATCATATTATCCTCTCTTTCTATTTATTTCTCCAATCAAGTTGCTTTGGTGAAGGCAACCCAAAAGGACCATGCACCATCGGGTCAAGTACATACCAAAATAGTTATGGACTTAGACACTAATCCAACAAGTTTAATGGTCCAATATCATATAGTCATTAAGGCCCAACTATGGCCCATCTATGGCCTAATTTTCCAAATTGGGCCCAACTCCTCGTATGGGCCTTACCTCAAAGCCCATTAATTATTCTAATCCATTTGCTTGATCTTGGATGACCCATTAATAATCCAATCATCAAGGCCCAATAAAAGGCCCAACAATAAACCCAAGTGAAATTAGGGTTTCACGTAAAATGATGATTAGGGTTAAGTTTCCTACTTAACCCATTAAAGACTTAATCCACTAAGGACTTAATCCATTAAGTCTAATATTGCTTAGATTAATTTCTGCCAATGATTATTATTTAATATCTCCAGTTATTAAATAATTCCCGTGTGTCCCGATTAATTCCCCAAATTAGGGTTTTATTGGCATTATGGTTTTTCCAACCCAAATACTAGCCCATTTATCAATTTGTTGGGCTTTTAGGTTAATTAGGGCTTTATTGGGCCTATTAGGCCCACTAGAATATCATTAAGCCTATTAGGGTTTTATTGGGTCAATTAGGATCCAGTAACCTTCATTGTGCCCATTAGGGCTTACAAGGCCCACTAGGGTTTCAAGCACCCCAAATGAGTCAACACAATTCGACAACACACACCGCCACCTGACACGGCAGCCGGTGGCAACAGCCACCACCCTATGGTGGTGGTTTGATTTTTCCTTTCATTATTCCAATTGTTTACAATTTACAATGAACTCACAAATAAACACACACACACACTACACTAATTAAACACGCACAACCACCCTATGGTGGCCGGCGGCGACAGATGGTTGCAGCCACCACCTCACGGTGGTGGCAGTGGCGGAACCGGAAAAATTGGAGAAAGGAAGATGGCGACTGGTGTTGACGTTTGAAGTGAAGAAGGAGGTGGCGGTTAGCGACGACAGCAAGCTTAGTAGAACAACAGCGGCTTGGTGGTCGGAGGAACAAAGGTGGCCGATGGGGGCATAAGGGGTGATGGATGGAGTCTTCCTATGGCGGTTAGAGAGGAATGAGTCAGGGTTAGGGTTTTCTCCCTATATACCCAACGCCCTTAAACATTTTTCCATAATGCCACAATTAGTCCCTCTCTTCCCATATCTTTTCAAACTAAGCTCAAATTTTACCTTTTCTACCCCAACTTCGGAAATCCCCTTCAAATTTGATACCTGATTTACCAAAAAGCTCCTAGGCCTCCAAATCTCTTTAATGAAGTCCTAATAATTTCCATTTAATCCCTGCCTTCCATAAAACTTACAAATAAAGTCCGGATTTTAGACTTTTAACCCCCAATCTCTTAGAGTGTGACAATTAGCTCTACGAGACCATCATTTGATATATAATTATTTATTTTAGGGCTTCTATTCTTTCATTAATTTATTTATTTGTCTAATAAATAAATAGGGTGTTACAATATGAATTGCATGTGATTCACATGTAAATCACATGTCATTCACATATGAATCACATGTAATTTACATGTAAATCACAAGTGAATCATGTATGAATTACATGTGAGTTACATGTAAATCATAAGTGAATCACATATGAATTACATATGATTCATATGTAGTTCACAGGTGATTCACATGTAAATCACATATGAATTACATGTGATTCATATGTAAATCATAGATGATTCACATATGAATTACATGTGATTCACATGTAAATCACAAATGAATCACATATGAATTACATGTGATTCACATGTAATTCATATTTTAATCACATATGAATTACATGTAATTCACATGTAAATTATAAGTAAATCACATATGAATTACATGTGATTCACATGTAAATCATATGTAATTCACAAGTGAATCTTACATGATATATACATCTACATTTTTGTGATTGTTCTTGCATTAATCAATTTTTTATTTTTATTTTCTCGTAGATTTTGAAAAATATGGAAAATTTTGAAGATGTAAAAAGTGAAATTGAAGAAAAAATAAAAATCTTGATATGAAAAAATGATAACACTGTGAATCTTTGTAGTTTTTTATTTTATTTTATTTTATTTTGTATCGAATAAAATACTTGTATTATTATGTTTATAGATCGATTAATAAAAATAAGATTTTTTATACTTACGAATATTATAGTACAAGAGAAATGCATATGTAGCGACGATTAATAAAATTGGAGTTTTTTTTTGAACAAATAGCCTTTTTTTACAAAAAATTGTAGTTTTTTGTAAAAACAATTTAGTTTTTTTTAAATGTGCAGTTTTTTTTGAAAAAACGTAGTATTTTTACAAAAGCTGTAGTTTTTTTTTTTTTTTTGAAAAAAATGCAGATTTTTTTTTTAAATTTGCAGTTTTTTTGAAACAAAAGTACAGTTTTTTTTTTTGAAAAAAGAACAATTTTTTAAAAAAATTGCAGTTTTTAAAAAAAAAACAATTCATTTTTTTTTTTTGAAAAATTCATGTTTTTTGAAAAAAATTAAAAAATCACCATTTTTTTAAAAAAATCGAAAAATATTTTTTTAAAAAAAAATAACTCCAAAATTTTGAGTTATTTTTTTAATTTTTAGACATTTATATTAATATATTAAATAACAAAAAAAAATTAAAAATTAAATGAGACTGGTAAGATACCGATCATGTACTTAACGAATTACTTTTGATCTAACGCTCCACTTTTAGTTCTCAGGTTCTTGGGGAACTTTGAGTTCTCAACCGATCTCAACCCTCTCTCTCTCTCTCTCTCTCTATATATATATATATATATATATATATATATATATATATATATATATATATATATATATATATATATATATATATATATATATGTTCAGGTTCATTTGAGACCATTTCAATTTTGTGAGACCGTGAGACCAAATCTAAAAATAATTTTAAAATGCAAAATAAATGGAAAAATCTAAAAATTCTTTTTTTAAATATTATTTTCAGAACTTAAATTAACTAAAAAAATAAAAAACAAATAAAAAAATCCCGTTTTTTTTGAAAAATACGTGAAATATTCTAATAGAATATTACACTGACATATTCTAAAAAATAATTTTAAAATGCAAAATAAATGGATAAATCTAAAAATTCTTTATTTAAATATTATTTTCGGAACTTGAATTAACTAAAAAAAATAAAAAAAATAAAAAAATAATTCTATTTTTTTAAAAATACGTAAAATAATCTAATAGAATATTACACTGTACATATTCTAAAAAATAATTTTAAAATGCAATATAAATGGAAAAATCTATTAATTGTTTTTTTAAATATTATTTTCGGAATTTGAATTAACTAAAAAAAAATACGTCTCACGGTCTCACAAAATTAGGCAGTCTCACATATATATACATATATATATATATATATATATATATATATATATATATATATATATATATCATATATATATATATATATATATATATATATATATATATATATATATATATATATATATATATATATATATATTGATTGGTTTTTAAGCATGGTTTCATTTGATTCGATATAATAACTTCAAGAGGTGGTGGGTAATGATCGGTACGTGGCGTAGAAATTGGATTACATTTTTTTTTTATCGAACGAAAAGTAAGCATTTTTAATAGAATTAATTTTAGAGGATTTTAAATGTTAGGTTTCAAATGATATGGATAAAATTGTAGGCGTGAAAATTGGTGAGTCAATAATGAATTGGCTTGTTCTATTAATATACTTTTGTAATTTCCATTTCATAAATAATAATAAGCCTAAGATTTTTTTTTTTAATTTTTTTTAATTTTATAATAATAATAATAATTATTATTATTATTATTATTATTATTATTATTATTGTTATTATTATTATTTTGTTTTAATTGGAAAAGACAAAATTTCCTATCCTATTTATAATATGTAAACTAAAAATTAAAAAATTTCTATTTATTTCACATATTCAAATTATTTAATTTTATCTCTATAACTAGTGGTTATGATTTTCTTCCACCTCTCATAAGAATTTCTTTGACTAAGATGAAACTTTATATATATATATATATATATATATATATATATATATATATATATATATATTAGTTTATAATCCATGAGAATCACGTGTTATAAAATTAATTAAATTTTCATAATAAAAATTTGTAATTATTAATCAATTGTTTTAAATAAATTATTAATTAAGAGATATATCAAAATTTTAAAGTTATTATAACTTCAAATTTAACATATAATTAGAAAATGTAAATTTGAATTTTTAAATGATTTACTTAATATATCTACATGATACATGGTATAATATTAATGAGGAGTTGTATTAGAGTGACACTTAGCAAAAAAAGATTAAAACTATTCATTTATTAGAATAATAGGTGTGAGACCCGTGTATTACACGGGTTGATTTAAAAAAAGATTAAACATTAAATTAAAATATAAAAAAAATATTTTTTAATATACAATTTTAAAATAAAAAAGGAAAAAATGTATTTATTGCAATTTAATATCACATATATGATATTTAATACTTTACATATATATAAGTATGACTTTAATTTTAAAAGTTAAAACAAATCAAAAATTGAGAAGTAGATAATATTTATTTCAAAAATACCACAAAATGACAAGTGTTAGAACTCATGAGAGATTGACATGTGGCAAAAAAAACTTTCATTTATTAAAAAGGATATATATATATATATATATATATATATATATATATATATATATATATATATATATATATATATATATATATATATATATATATATATACTAGCCGTTACCCGCGCAAAGCGGCGGACGACAAATAGTTTGTTTCGACAATTAATTTCTTTTCGATGGAGAATGATTGTTTTCAATTCAATCATTAGTTTGTTTTAGGAAACATGTCATATTAAAAATAAAAAAAATTCATGAAATGACCAAATTATATGGTGTTGAGTATTTATTTGGGTGAAAAAAGATCTGGTCAAAACCTTAGAAGACAAGATTTATAGGAGTTTGTTCAAATTTTAATATTATTTTATTAGTGATTAGTTATACAATTAGCTTAATGATTTGGACTTCTTAAAAAAATATTATTATTTTATTCAATCTATTTTTAAAAATAATGAGATTTGTTTTATAAGATAATAAAGATATATATCACTTTCTAATAAATAAATAGTGTTAATATCCTTTGTCATGAATCATTTTAATAACATTTTTATTTTGCACGTGACACTCTTCTAAGACTGTTTCTTTTTTCTTCCCACTCTTATAAATTGCATCCTATAATTTTGGTTTCAATTTTAATTGACCTTCAAAATTTGAAAAAAAAAATATAATCCTAATTTGAGTTTTGAATTCTTTGTTTGATATTTCGAAATTAATTCAGCGTTTGATATAAATCGTATACCAAATTAGAATTCAAATATTCCTATCTAATTTAACATTCCAAATTTAAATAGCCAAAAATTATGCTTTACCCCATAAACTAAGGATAAATAATTATCATTTCTTTTTTCCTTAACCTCATTTTGTAAAATTATAGTTTTTTAATTTAAATCTTAAATATGTTTTTCTTATTTAACAAAAAATCATTCTAAATATGTCAATTAAAAAAAAATATTATGCTTCATCACTAACATGTTATAGGATGAAAACAATCAATAGTTTAAACAACTAATTACCCATAATTACGAATAAATTAATAGATAGTTGTAGGTTAAGCGGTGTTGTAGCTTATGTGGTTTGTTGGTATCTGTTTTTTTAAACGTAATATATAGCAACACTCGAACCAAAGAAAACTGTACTCAAATCAATACATTAAACAAAAAAAAATAAAAATTTACGTGATATATACAACCGTTTATAGTGGGAGGGCTTTCGTAAACTCTTATAAGAACCGATTAATTAGACATCAAGTATAACATCTATACGGCATTACTGCTAGACCTGGCAAACGTGTCGTGTCGGGTTCTTGTCGTGTCAAGACATTAAACGGGTTGAAAGGGCTTGACCCTAACCCGACCCATTTAATTATCATGTCGTGCCGTGTCAACCCGTTTATTTTCGTGTCGGGTTTCGGGTTAAGGTTTAGACATTATAAATATGTTGTTTCATGTCGGGTTGAAATATTTTAAAGGTTGGAAAGTAGGAGTTGTGTAGGCAAGAAGGAAAAAGTGAAAAATTGGATTTATGAGATAGAATGACAAAATTTATAGTAAGTTTACAAGGAAAAATAAAAAGAGTTAAAGTTGGGGAGCAAAATGGATAGGTCGTGAGGATGACTAAAATTAAGTAAGTTTGAAAATTTGAATATTACTTGTAATTATTGAGTTTGACCCACTACAAATCTATAACATATAATATATTTATAAAAAAATATGAAACTTATAATAATTAATATATAATTAAATGGGTTATATTCGAGTCATCTTCGAGTTGAAAGTCTTGAGCCTAACCCTATCCGTTTAATTATCGTGTCGTGTCGTGTCAACCCGTTTAGATAAACGTGTCGAAATCTCTAACCCTAACCCGCTAATTTCATGTCGGGTTTTCGTGTCGTGTCATGTTTTGTCAGGTCTAATTACTGCATATATATATATATATATATATATATATATATATATATGTATGTATGTATAGAGAGAGAGAGAGAGAAAGAGAGGTAAGTTCAATTGAGAAAATAAAAAAGGTTGAGAATGGGGGAATCATTCTCAGCCACTCATTTAATCTAAGCATAAAAGACACGGTGACAAACTTGTAAATATGATAATAACCTTCAATCTCAAATACGTAACATCGATTTCTTTATTGAATACTCTGAATTTGAATTTCCCAGATTCGCAAACGAACTCAGTTGGAATCGGAATTTCTTTGTTGTTCATGAAATTGGAATTGGAGTTCTGGACTCGCAATCACAGTTGACATTGATGGACTCGGAATCGGTACTCACAGGTTCCTAATCGGATTTTCGGAAATCAAAATGTGAAATCGATCAGACATAGGATGTCGCATCTGAAGGCGGAAGCTTTTGAAATTGGAACATATATTCTAATCGGAACAGTTCGCGTCTTGATTATTAGTATTACAAAGAAATCTGGAATTGGGATTTCAAGGTTTCAAAATTGAAATCGGATTTTTTTTTGGAATGAAATGAAAATCGGAATTGCACGCTTCAAAGTCGAAATCGGAAGTATATAATGATTTGGAATTGATAACTTGAATTGAAAGTATCATGTTTTTAACATTTTTAAAAAAGTTAACCTGTATGCACTCCAACTGTTTGATGAAATGCATAAACTAAATTACCACGTTATATTCACATATGAATATGTTTTCCGACCTGAATCAATATATGATTATTAAAAAAAACAAATTTGCAAGTCTGTATGTTATTCATATGTGAATAACGTATAAAAATTATATATATATTTGTGAAAATACATTGTAATATTCATATGTGAATATACTGTGTAATATTCATAAGTAAATATATCATATTATATTCACAAGTGAATATACTATGTAAAATTCACATTTAATATACCATGTAATACTATGTAATATTCACATATGAAAATATGATATAATATTCATAAGTGAATATATCATCTAATATTCACAAGTGAATATACTATGTAAATTCACAATTGAATGCATCGTCTAATATTTAAATATGAATATACTATGTTTATTATATGCTATATTCATATATGAATGATATTTAAATTATAAAAAAATTAATCATACTTTTTATTCATAAGTGATAATGTATTTTTTTCGGAAAAAAAAACATTGTTTTGAGGTCCTAAGCAAGTTTGTAATTCATATGTAAATAACATATAATAATTATATCCGCATGTGAACATATGTATTATTCACAAATGAATAAAACTGTCAATAAAACCGAGGACTACAAAATATATAAAATTAAAGATAAAAAAAGTATTTGATAAGAATATATATTTATTCACATACAACTAATCTTTTTAGGTTAATAAAATAATTATATAAGCATATATATTTTTATTAATGTTATATTCATTTGTGAATAAATGATAACTTTTTTTTTCGGAAAATAATAAAAATAGAAAAACGTCATTTTGAGGCCCTAAACAGTCCCGAAAAACACCGTACGTCACGACGAAGCGGTGAGTTTTGTAAATCGGACAATTTTACATCGAATATGCGAATTCCGTCCAATTCCGAGAATAAACTTCATTGCGGCAAATTGTTTTGATGATGTCATTAAATTTTCATTCCTACTAGTGATGATATCATCATGACATGCTATTTATTCATATATGAATAAAGTTTAGAAATCATTACGACATATCTACTGATGATGTTACTAACTTCAATCACACTAGTAAAAACATCATTGTAATCTGTTATTTTTATTTATGCGAGTAAGCTATACATGTTAATTTATTTATTTTGTGAATACAACCTTTATATATAAAAATAAATAATACACTATAAGAATTGGTTTATGAATAGTTTTTTTTGTATATTGTAACAATATTATTTTACATGTAAAATCAACATTATACTAAGACAAACAACATTGTATTGGTTAATGAATATCATTTGCATTTGAATTTTACACGATCAAAATGAAGAATATATTAAATTGTATAACATTTACATTTGAATATAAAAACATATTGTCTTCGTCAATGATATCTTCTCAATTACGTCAACCAATCGTCAACCACAAGGATATGAACCAACCATTGATTGAAATGTTATTCTTTTATTGAGTTATAATGATGCCTGAAAAACATGTGAATACACATTAAAAATGTTAAAAATATACTTTTAGTTCATAATAATAGCGATTGATCACATTCTAATTATCATATGGTATATTCACACATGAATGTATAATCATATGTGAATATTATATGATATATGTTGTTTATATTGTATATATACATGTGATATTACATGGTATATTTACAAATGAATATTACATAGTATATTCACATATGAATATTATATGGTAGATTCACATGTGAATAGTATATGGTATATTTACTTGTGAATATTACACATTCTAGTCGAATCTAAATATTGCATGGTATATTCATTCATGAATATTGCACAATATATTCACATATGAATAATATATAGTATATACACTTGTGAATATGATACAATATATTCATATTTAAATATTAAATGATGCATTCATTTGTGAATATTACATAGTATTTTCACTTGTAAGTATTAGACGATATATTCACTTATGAATATTAGATGGTATATTCATATGTGAATATTACACAGTTTAGTCACATATGAATATTACACAGGATATTAACATATGAGTATTACAAGGTATATTCACAAATATATATAATTTTTATATGTTATTCACATATGAATATAACGTGGTAATTTAGTTTATGCATTTCATCAAACACTTGGAGTGCATACAAGTAAGTTTTTTTTTTTTTTAAAATGCTAAAAACATGATACTTTGACTATTTAAAACTTACAAAATAGTAGATTGATAGAGAATCATATGAAATTTTTCAAAAAAAAAAATGATTTGATGTTTTTCTAACCTTAATTTAGAAGTTTTGTCTGATGATCGATGTTGAATGAATGATATGAAGTGAAATTGTTGCTGATTAACGATGATGTTGATCTAATGACACTGGGAGTATAATTAATCGTAGATGTTGAATATATGCTCGAATTCAAACATAATTGAAGGTTGGATTGAAAGAACCAAAAACGATTTTTTTATCTACTGTTGAATGATGTTGATGAACGTGTTTTTGATGAAGATGAATGATTGATTAACACTGGATGATGTTGATCGAGGATTTAATTGAAGAAATCTGGATGATCGTTGAAGGTTGGATAAGAAATTTGGATGATGAAAGATCGAGTATTAATGATTTTGAATTGTTATTAAATTATCCACAATTATGTATCTGTGATTGAAGGATATCATATCATAATTACAATTTTGTCACCGTGTATTTTATGTTAAGATGCTAATTAAATGATTGGCTGAGAATGATTCCCCCATTCTCAACTTTTTTTTTTCTCAATTGAACCCTCATCTCTCTCTCTCTCTCTCTATATATATATATATATATATATATATATATATATATATATATATATATATATATCTATATATATATATATATATAAGTAAATCACCTTCTCTAAAAGTTAAGGAAAGTGGGTTTCTAAGAATTAATGTGGATTTTCTTTGGATTTTTGAGGAATTTTGAGGTATTTTACCATATTCTCTTTTGGGTCGGGTCTATATGTTACTATATTTCTTAAATCTCGCATGTGTATCCCACCGTCTTAATCGTCCATCAAATTTTTAACACACGTATCCCATCATACATCTTTTCCACCGCTTTCGATTCCTTCTTCAAGACTCCTCTTTTCTCTCTTTTTCTATACCTCACTGGTAATCGAATAGAATTTAGAGCTCAGGCGACATACCCTCCTTTGTGTTTCCTTTTTCTATTCGAAATGATTTCGGTTTATGATTTTTTAGTAGGTCACTTGCCCGACGACTTTAGTAAGCTCCATCTTTCACTCGAGCTGCTCCTCCCTCTCTCATTCCTTTTCTATTCATGTGAAATTGGGGATTTTTAGCATTTTTTTTTTGTTATTGTTTCTCTATTTATTTCTTAATGAGCGAAGGTGGTTCAAAACATTGGATTTCTTCCTCAGATAATTCTCTCTTCCAGCGATATCCTCTATTGCTTGCTTATTCAGAATACAATCACAAATTAATCAGCCAGGAAGTTCTTCCCAACTTGCTCGTCACTGCTTCTCCTCTTCTCTATATCTATCTCCACACACACGACAGTAACCCTAACACTCACCTCTCTAACCCTAAAAGTTGATAGTCAACTCTCTCGACCACCACCACACCACGTCCATAACTACCTGCCGTTCTCTCTCCTAGATACTATAATTAGAAAACTTCGATTTCTTTAGTTCTTCATCTATGAAACTGGTGTTTCTTTGCAGCATGAAATTGTGGATGGTGTTGGTTCTAATGAGAAAAAACAAGAAACAAAGACCGATTTCCAAATGATCTCCGGTTTTGATTTTAGGGCTTTTTGGTTCTTGGCTACCGAGTAAAGGAAATAATTCTTCTTACAATTCCTATGTTTTTTTGTTCTTTTATGATGAGCACCGATTGAGGATTTTAGCATCTCATTTCTCTGTTGTTGTTCTCCCCAATTAGGAATGCTCCCAAGTACATCGTCAAGATTTGATCAAAGGAAGACTCCGTGCTTTTCTTTCCCTATTCATTGCCACTTCCAGCTAATTTGAAAGAACACCTGCCACCGACTATGATCAAGTTGCAGATTCGACATATCTGGCATTCTGGTTGGCATCCCATTTTCCTCTTTTCGTGTCTTCTTTCCTTTCTTAAAAGTATAATTGTGTCATGGATTCAAATACAGGAAGAGATGGGACCAAACGGTTCTAATGTTGTATGTAAGTATTTACTTATTTACGATTTCGGTAATTCATTATTCAATCACCCTCCTCTCTAATTTAACATGTGATTCTCCTTTTGTGTTTTTTGGTACTATTAATTTGATTTAGGTTCAAGTTAGATCAAGCCAACAAATTATATTAGAAATGTTAAATTTCGAATGGTTGATTTCCACTCTCATGATGGATTTACAGTGTCTCATTTAACAATACCCTTCTATCTCCTTAACATTTTGTACGCGACCCCAACCTTCAGTTATTCATCCATAATTCGTCTCACCCCCTAATTCTCTAATAAGAATGTGACTCATCTAAATTCCAAAGTATTGTACTGAATGGGTCTTTTTAATCGATGCACGATAAGTTTCATACCTTGATTAGATATGGCCATATAGGTTTTTACGTATTTTGCAAAAAAATAATAATTAATTGGTAACCTTCTGTTGCAGTTGACATATAACCCTAACCATCATGAGAGTGACAATCTTTGTACTGGCATAGCTTCATATCCATTAATTGAGGAGAATGGAGATCAGGTTGAAGAGAATGGCCTTTAGTGTTTAAAGTCTAGCTTTTAACCTTCTTCCTCTTGCTCTCACTCAAACTCTACCATAGTTTCAGTTGAACCGTATACATTTCTCTTCTACCTATGTCAAGGTTCTTAATCCTTTTTTCTATCTAAAAAATTTTATATGGTAATATTTGTTTAACCGATTTCCATCCAATAATTATTTCTCCCTTCTATTTTCTAAAATTTGGTTAACAAATTCTTCCCCATCAGGCAGTGATTGTGGCCCATTCAATTTGTGTTGCAAATTGTTGATTAATACTTTTGCTCAAAAACTTTTATTCAGGGGCTGAAGTCATTGATTTTGGGCTTCGTTCACCAACTGTTTTCTACACTAGGGCGGATGATGGAGTTATTGTAAGTAAGAGTTTTGCTTTTATATATTTCAATTTTTTCCAAAACCAGAGAGCTGGGAAAAATCTTTTCTTAAATGGTCAAAAAAGTATAAAGCTTTAATCACTACAGAAAATGTTTTCTTAAATTTTCAAATAAGTATAAAGTTATCTGTATTTTATCCACGAATTTAGTATAAGTATTGTTTGTCATAACTGCTTCCAACTTTTGTGAAACAGAAGCTTGAATATCATTCTATACAATGCTATCTTATTTTATTTCCTGCCATTTTAAGGATTTTCATACTCTCCATTTAATTCGTTGTTTGCTATTTTACCCTTGTAGGTTGTTGACGTGAAGAAGAATGTAGGAACTATTCAGGGAGATGTTTATCCTGCTGCAGAACAATAGATGCTTATGCATCAAGGATAAGTGCTTAAAGATACCACCGCCTTGGAAGACAACAATGCGGCTAAAACTTCTATTGTTTCCATCATGTTTACCCAAGGTAAAATTAAATCCATTGTAAATTTGTAGAACCAATATTTTGATAGTATTTTGCCTCCTTTTAAACTACTAAAACTATGGACCAAAAATGTAATTTACAAAAACAAACGGGAAGTGCACTATAATGAGTAGATAATCAATGTACAATGTCTTGATAAGAAAAGAGATTAAAATTACATTTTTGCAATGGAAAGAAATGGTATGATGTTCTAATAAAAAACAAATGAAAGTTTGTTGTTATTATCGAAAGAATTTGTGGATGATATTGTTGTGTGATTGTAAAGTGTAGAGAAAAGGTCGTTAGTTTCGATTCCCAGTGATGTAGATCCAATTTTTTCTAATTTATTGTTAATGAATTTTAGTTCTTAAATATAGTTGGCGACAATAATTTAGTTGTTACCTCCATATGCCATCAACTTATGATTTACAAAACCTCAATGACAGACTTTAATGCTGAAATCATTGACATACACAACTCTAGAAGATCCAAAAATGTCTCTTTGCTATTGTAAGATAGGCAATTTTTATATGCTTATGATGAAACTCACTGGTCAGATACAAAAAATGAAAAAAATTATGAAAAGCAAAATAACTCATGTATATGCAACCCCCAAATAAATAAACTGCAATTGTGTGTCGCAATCAAGTATTCATTAAATTGTTTGATACTCACTTCATAGACCTATAGGGTACAAGGGTAAACTGGTCATTGGCTCATATTTAGACAATTGATTCATACCAAAATCAAAAAAAGCTTGAATAATAATTATGTCACATTTTAAAGTTGTTTCCTCATTCTACTTGTTAAGAGTTATATGATAACAGTTTCATTTGTGTCTATGTGAGTTATAATATAATGCATGTTTAATATATGTTTCATTTTTCACACTTCTTTTCTTGCTACAGGTGCTAAATAAAATGTCATATTTATTTTCCTAGATGAATAGCCTTTTCTAATCGCAAAAGCAATAAAGTTTAGATAGTACTGATCGATCCACAATAGAGAGGATACAGTAGCTGATGAAAGCCAACTATTATAAAGAAAGAAAAGGCATTATACTGGATATACGCTTAGACCTAAAGATGATGTAAAGAAGAAACCAGATTAACATCTAATCTGCTACAAGAACCTCCTACAGAGGATGTATTATGAACACCAACTATTTTTCTTCAAATTTGTTTTTTAATAACAATAGCTTAGCATCTTAATTTGAACATACAGATCAAAGCTTCAAAATGTTATTTCTATGCATTATGTTTTGTTATTATCATGGTTTTTCATTAAACTATTCATTGTTGCTTGTGTACGAACCCCAATTACCGATGATTAGTTTCTTTAAACTGTCAACATTATTTTTCGCCAGAACTTTGTATAGTGTAAGCTAAGGTAATTGGAAGTTTAAAGTATGCTTGGAATGGATGTTTTGTTAATTTGTGGACTAATTTATGATGATTTGTTAATTTGTCGAAAAGGGACAGGAGAAATTCTAACAGCAAGGGTGCATGATGATAGGAATGGGAAAGAAATTCTTGATTAAATACAAGAAATAATAGTGTACTTTCAGTTATTTGTGTGTTAAAATATCGTAGTCTTATTTATTTCTCTTAAGGCATTTTCCTTATTAATCCATTGTATTATGAGAGCTTAACATGTTTATAACATTGTACTTTCAACTTTTCTAGACTTTTTGGTCATGCTTAAGCTTCGCTTTAACTGTACCTTGGGTCGTGCTTAGCTCGGGCCGAAGACGTACCGTGTATATATATATATATATATATATATATATATATATATATATATATATATATATATATATATATATATATATATATATATATATATATATATATATATATATATATATATATATATATATATATATATATATATATATATATATATGCGCGCACGCGCGCTTTACATATTATTATGCACCTTTTAAAGACAAAAAAAGAGGCCCTATTTTTTTGAACGTTAATGATTGTTTTATCCGAATATTTTATTTTTTTAGTTGATGATAATTAGTTTATTTTATTAATTAAAACATTTCGGTGCTAACATATCTACCAATTAGTTAACTTATTACTTCTTTAACAAAATGTCACAAACATATAAATTTTGAAACTTACAAAATGTTTACCTTTAATTAATTAATTGTATATCATCTTTATTTTAAGCAAGTACTTTTTTTTAGATTTAAAGAACATGTATTATACTCTCATTTAAAGAGATGAGAAAATTTAAAAAGTTATATCTTGTATAATAGAAAATCCAAAAGTATATATACTATAAGTTATTTAAAATTAATCCACTACACATGTTTTTAACATGACTCATTTAAAGAGATGAGAAAATTTAAAAAATTATATTTATATGATAGAAAAATGTTAGGGTGCAAAGTCATGCTTGGATGTAATGTTTAGGCTTTCCTCTTTGTATGTGTAAATGGGTTGAGTCTTTCCTATAAATAGGAAGTGAGTGACTCCCATTATGTAAGAAACACTTATGAGAGCATTAGTTTAGAGAGAGAAATATTGCAAGACCCATTTGTACTCTTTCTATGAAACTAATGAGAGCTTAAAAAGAATTATTTACTTCTTGTGTTCTTGATTTTACATGATGAATCACTAGATCTTTCTAATTCCACACATGTCATCATAGTCAACACCACTACAATTGGTATTAGAGCGGGTGTTCTTGAATATCATAAAGAATTGATCCTTGATGGCTATTTTGATTTGGTGATTCTTTTTGTTCATTGATCTTCGTGTTTAGATAGTGTTTTTGTATTCTAGAAGTCGAATTTATCCTTGATTTGATCCATAATTCGACTTTCTCTCTCTAGAATACTTGTTTGTATCACTTTCTCTTTCTACAAAACTCATTCAAAATCACTTTCTCTCTCTAGAAAATTTCAAGTTCTTGTAATCATGGAGCAATGGTTGGTTCAGAATGAAAGTTTTCTATACGTATACAATTCTTTTGAATGCATTCTTTATCAATTAACTGTTGGATCGCAAAGTGAAGATGCACTTATGTCAAATGGAGAAAGGGATAGAAAGGGAGATTACATTGGTTATCCAATTTATCAAAACAAAGATTTGTTTGATCGATTGATTACAACATATCAAGAAAGACGAAGAAATAAGAGGAATGGTGAAGTTATAAAAGGAATTCCTCTTGCTAATTGTAAACCGGGAAGAAATAGACTTGAATATTATGCAAATTGTCGTGAAGCTCAAGAACATGTTCTTGATGATGTTCATCGTGTTCATGATGTTCAAGGAAAAGAAGTTCAAAACAATGGAGTTCAATGTGATGTTCTTGATGTTCAAGAAAAAGGAGTTCAAGTTGATTTTCAAGATGAAAAAGTTTTTTGCTCGATTGGAGTTCAAACCAATGATATTTTGTGTTCTTGTGATTCGTTTGAAGGAATGATTCCTTATCGGAAGCCGGTGATCCAAGAAAATCACAAGTATCAAACTCCAAAAGATTTGATTCAAACTCAAAATGCTCATGTTGTTGAAAGTGGGTTTGTTCATGAAGTCAAGTCTTCAAGATGCAAAAAGATGAGAAAGAAAAAGAAGAAGAAGATGAATCGGAAGAATAAGAGGGTTTACTCACAAAAATCGTCATATGTTGTGAAGCCAAAATCCGTGAAGCAAATTTGGGTTCCAAAGCAACAATCTCCAAATGTTGCATTGAATTTGAAGTCAAAACCCAAAAGTGTTGGTGATTCTTTTGAAGATGTTCTTGCATCGTTGAAGAACACGAAGAACACGAAGAACGAGTTGTACATCTCGCATGATGGGTGGTACAATGTTCGATTTGGAGATTTTCTCATTCCGACAAAAGAAACAAGATCTTCCAAATTTGATTCGTTCATTGAAAACGGAACTCGATTCGTCAAAAAGGTAACTCAAATTCTCAAATGGATTCCAAAACATCCATGATTTCTATTCGTATTGAGTGTTTTTCAAATTTTTGATCGATTTGCCTCATTGGATCAAATTCGTTTCAAACTCCGTTGATTGATCCAATTAATTTTTTTTTATCAAAACTTCAAAACTTCAAAATCTAATTCTCAATTTTTTCCGAAATGTACTGTTCATCACAAATTCCTTGAATTGATGTTTAAGCCCATTCTATTGATTCATAAATTTGAGCCCAATATCCTTAATTGAATACTATTCATCAAATCCGAGTCCATTATTTGATCCTTGTTTAAACCCAAAAGCTAAGAAATCTCTTTGACTTCAATTTCCAGTTCGTCGTTCATTTTACTTCATTGATACACTTTACAGTTTGTATCATCAATTGTTCTTGTCTCCAATATTAATCCTTTTATCTTGAATCATCTTTACGATTTGAATTTACTGATCAATCGGTTTGAAGTAATTCATAAATATATCTAGTGAATCGATATTAGTTTACCGATGATGATCTAGATCTTGAGAAATCATCAATTAATTCGGTGGTTTCGATGATCATTCAAGAATAATGTTCGAACATATGTTGAATCGATTTAAATGGATTGCAAATTGAGTTCGCTTTTGGAAAATGATTTTGAAATCGAACTTTGAATCTTTGATTTGCATTCGATGATGAAATCTTAAAGTGAAATTCAAGAACAGATGAAAATTTCGTTGATGTTGTTCAAATCAAATGACTAGAAGAATTGTTGAATGTTCTTGGAATCGATGTTGGATTGAAGAAAGTCAAACCTAAAAATCAACATCTATGATTTTTGATGTTGAACATTCGATGCTTCAATCGATTGATGAACATATGAGTTTTGATTTTTGATTCGCAATTGGGTTGATGATTGAGGGACGATTCGTGAATGAAGAATGTGAAGTCAAGAACGAACTGCAAAATCGATGGTTTCATGTTTATGAAACACAGGAAATCAAAGTTCGCATGTATGGATTGGGTGTTCAATGATTGTTCAAATGGTCTTGACAGATGGGATCAATATTTTGGGAATCGATTTGAGTTTGATTTCGTTTGGTGATTTTGTGTCAAATAGTAATGGTTGATACTTGCCAGATGAGCTGTGAAAGATCGACTTGGAAGGAATTATTTTTGATGTGTCGGTGTCTAAATTGGAGTTCATTGTGGGATTTATGGAGTCAACTTTCGCGTATGAAATCAATTTGGTTCGCAAATGGATGAATTAAAACATGAGTTCGCATCTATGGATTGATTCTGTTGTTCACTGGGATTCACATATAAAATCAATTTGTGTTCGGCATCTGGTTTCAAAACTAGTGTTCGCATTTGGTAAAAGAGATAAGGATTCGCATTTGTGTGACTGTAGTTTGCATTTAGTGTTTAATTCACACTTGGAATCAAAATGCGAAGACATATCATGATTCGCATCTAGTATTTGATTAATTGGGTGGAACATGCGAAGGGATGCGAAGGGTGTAAGAATGAATATGCGAAGTATGCGAAGTCTTTTACAGTAGAATGCGAATTGGGGAAGAAAGCCAAGAGTTTCGCATTTGGTCCCTGCTCTTTTCAAGAAATGACAAAAATAGTCCAACTTCGCAAGTTTGAAGAACATGCAGAAATTGTAAAAAGAATACCTGTAGTTTTGCATTTTTGACAGTTTATACCCAACTTCGCAAAATGGGTAATATAAGCTGAAAAAATGCAGAATTTTCAGTTTTGGTCCCTGCAGTTTGTGCGAATTTACGCTTTATGCCCGGTTTCGCAAATGGGCTAGAGTTTCGCATATTTGACTGTTTTTGGCGCAATGGGTCCCTGCAAGTTTCAGAAAGTGACAATATCTACCCAGATTTTGAAAAATCTTGCAACTTTCACTTAAAAAGTCAAAATTTTTCATAAATTGAAAATTTTTGGGGCTTTTTCGTGATTGTTTTTCCGTGCAAGATTTTTGGTGATTCATTTTTGGTACACATCAAGGGGGAGTATCGTGAAGACTATTCCTCGGGCGCTTCTCATCCTTAGTGGGTTTTATAATCATTTTTTTTATTATAAAAAGGGGGAGAATGATGGGTATTCGAAGCTTCTCGGGTTTGTCGAATATTCATTTGCGGATTTGAAGACCGGTGTTACTTCGAGGGGGAGTTTGGTCTTGATCGCGCTAGCTCGTTGGAGATTAAAGCCGGACATCCAATCCTAACTTTGAGGGGGAGAATGTTAGGGTGCAAAGTCATGCTTGGATGTAATGTTTAGGCTTTCCTCTTTGTATGTGTAAATGGGTTGAGTCTTTCCTATAAATAGGAAGTGAGTGACTCCCATTATATAAGAAACACTTTTGAGAACATTAGTTTAGAGAGAGAAATATTGCAAGACCCATTTGTACTCTTTCTATGAAACTAATGAGAGCTTAAAAAGAATTATTTACTTCTTGTGTTCTTGATTTTACATGATGAATCACTAGATCTTTCTAATTCCGCACATGCCATCATAGTCAACACCACTACAAAAAATCCAAAAGTATATATACTATAAGTTATTTAAAATTAATCCACTACACATGTTTTTAACATGAAAAAGAATATTTATATTCTAAATTTCTTTTTTATATTGTTCTATCATGTATAATTGTTTTTCTATTTATATTTAGTATATGAAATTTAGATGTTTCATATTACATCATTATGTTTTTCTTATTAATAATGATTTATATAACATTATTTTTTGTAACCATTTCAGATAATAATTAAGAAAGACGGTCGTAAACTTACCGATATAGATCGGTTATATTTTACATATAATTGTTTGCAAAAATTTGACTAAACAAAATTTCTTTCTTATTATATAAGTTTTTTTTTTCAGCCGTGTAACATACGGGTTATAACTTAATATATATATATATATATATATATATATATATATATATATATATATATACACACACATGTAGACACATACACATACACACACACACACACACAGAGAGAGAGAGAGAGAGAGAGAAAATTTCAAGGTTTGTGAGAACTCAAAAACTCATAATCCACACATATTTCTCAAAACCAAAAACACAATTGGACTCCTAAAGTTGCATCTAAGAAAGACTCATGCTCCAAAAAAAAAAAGATTTCACGAATTTTTTTTTCTGGAAATGTGCATATATGCACATATAAATGTGCATTTATGCACATTTATGTTTTTTGTGGTTTTCTTTTTTTCCTTTTTTTATGTTAACAAGTTATGAGTCTTTTAATCGTTGGTATTAGAGTGTCATTGTTGTATTGGTTTTGAAAATTGTTGAAACACACACTAAATGTACATACATACATACATACTTATATATATATATATATATATATATATATATTCCATCCGTCCCAAAATTATAGTCCATCTTTCTTTTTTGGTTTGTCCCAAAACAATAGTCTACTTCTAAAAATAAATAACATTTTAACCAAAATACCCCCTCATTATTACTTAACCAACTAAGCATTTAATGGAACATTAAATGCAAAGCAAGGACAAAACTATCATTTTATTATATAAGGTTGGTAGTAATTAATGTTTTTCTTAATCTGTGTGTTTTTTGTCTGTGGACAATAATATTGAGACGAAGGGAGCATATATATATATATGTGTGTGTGTGTATATATATATATATATATATATATATATATATATATATATATATATATATATATATATATATATGAAGAGATGGAGAGAGAGAGAGAGAGGGATGGAGGGAGGGAGGGAGAGAGAGAGAGAGATAGAGATAGAGAGAGTGAGAAAGGTAAGTAAATTTGAGAAGAAAAAATGTGGTTGCAGAAATGAATTTGGGCCATATATTTATTCAATACCACAAAAGTGCTCCAACGTACCACGAAGAGAGTTAATATTCGTATGTGTATATAAAATTAAGTGTAATCATATATGAATATTAGGTACCAATACCACCACCTTCCATGTCCTCTACCACTACGTCTACTACTACCTCGACCACCATCATCTCCTCCACCAATACTACCTCATCCACAAAGAAACTCCACCCCTACCACCGACACCGCCTCTACCTGTAACGTCCCAAAAACCATGAAAAAAAATCATTTTTAAAAGACTTCTTCATAAAATCATAAGATAGTCAAACATTGTTTTCAAATCAAATCCATAGAAATTAATGTATCCAAATAATCTCTCAACAAGTAAATTAGCAGGGGGATATGTACGATCACGCCTTCGCCTTGGCCTGATCATCTAAAGTACCTAAAAACATTAAAATCGACAATTGTAATTCAAAGCCTAGTGAGGTCACCCCAAATACCCCACACAATAATACATATACAATGCATGCACATCGGGCCCACAACATACGACTGGATTTCCCCAGGTTTGTTGGCCTAAAACATAATGCCTTACCGCCTCAACCCAACCACATTTTTCCAAGCTAATTGTGACTCATGCTGCTCAACCATACACTCAAGTCACTTCTTGAGCACTTGTCAAAGGAAAATGGAAGGGAATTCAATTTGATCTGATTAACCCGATAAATTTATCTAAAAAGTCTAAGGGTTAGCCACAAGATCAAATCAACGAAGCAGTTTAAGAGAGTCTTAGAATTAAAGCTCAAAAGGGTTCTCCTAACCCTTTCCTTGAAATTTCTCCATTTTACCTTGATGGGATCCTGCATGAATATCATATGGTTCCATGCATGAGTAATGATCTTCCTATCTCAGATGTTGATCAACCTGACCTGCCAAGGTCTCCATATGTAAGATTTTTTGTCAAGTTCCCTCCCCTTCATTTGAACGACAATCCAAAAATCATCATCCGGACATAAAGAGAGAAAGGATGAATACTTTCTACACCATCAATGCAGTTCCAAAAAAACAAGTGTGGTCCAAAAGATAAATCACTAAATTCAGTGGCTGTGGAATGAAAGTTTTCACCAAGTTCGGACAATCTCCTCCACAACTACTACATCTATCAGAATTTCAGAAAAGGCTTACAATTTCTAATATTGACTTCCTAACTGTAACGACCCGATTCTAGAGTATTAACTTATGAATGTAAATTCAAATGATTTCAAGTTCTACTCAACGAGTTGGTTGCCTGACTCGTCGAACAACAATGGGTTGATCCACGTGTTTAAGTGACCTACTCGCCAAGTCTAAAGAGGGACTCGACGAGTAGGAGCTGGAGGATGAAACCCTAATTTTCTGGGTTTTGCAGCTTATTTAAAGGATAATTGGCCTCCTCAGCCTCCCCTTGCAGCTTCTGATAGTCCATAAACCCCAGTTCGTGAGAGTGTGCTCCATTGGTGTATTTTTAAGCATTGGAAGAGGATTCTTGGTGAGAAGAGCTTGGAGAACAAGTGTCTAGCAGCAAGGAACGTGTGGGATCTGAAATCTACCTCAATTGGCATCCTTTGGAAGGTATCAAGTCGTTATCTTGACCTCATTTCATTCTAGGTCTCATTTGGGTGGATTTTAGGAAGCTTTTCTTGTGTTTGAGCTAAGAGCTGAAGTTGCAACTTGGTTTGTCATTTTAAGACTTTAGAGCTTTGCATTCATGTAAAGTTTGCAACTTTACATGATAAAAATTCCTTGGGAAGCTAGATCTACAATATGGAACCATAGCATGGCTTAAAAAGAATCTGTTTGGATGAAGGACTGAAGGGACTCGGCGAGTTGCATGGTCAACTCGACGAGTCTGATGAAGATTGTCATGGACTCGGCGAGTCAGTAGGGTGGCTCGGCGAGTCAGTTAGGGTTTTCCTGGTTTCGACACGCATGAACTTGGCGAGTTGCAAGGGAAACTCGACGAGTTGACCAAGGAGTTTTCAGCCGCAAACATTAGGAACTTGACGAGTCACTCAAGCGACTTGGCGAGTTGGCGAGTTATGCAAGGAACTCGGCGAGTGGATGGTTGTACTCGACGAGTTGAGGTCAACATGGATTGTTGACCTTGACCATTGACTTGGACTTTAACCAAGAGTTGACTAGTTGACTTCTGGGGCATTTTGGGAAGTTGGAACTTATGAGTATGGATCATTGGTGGTTATAGGTGTTGGAGTTTGGGGCAGTGTTTCGGGAGCGTGATTTTGGGGTTTAGTTTGGCATTGCAAGGTGAGTTATCCTCAATGTACTCCAAGGTCTAAGATACCAAGGCCGGACCTTTGTTCTGTTATTGGGATTATTACTATTGTGATATGTTAGTTCGGTATCCTGGTAGATAGGATGGTTATATGCTAGTATGATCTGTTAGATCGGTATCCTGGTAGATCGGATGTGGCTATGCTTAGTGACCTATAGTTGGTCTGATTGTCTACATGCTAGTAGTTATGCCAGTTAGGTGGATCTGTAGGACTACCTGTAGTATTATGTGATTATTTGTATGTGCATTAGTGGTGTTATATGTCGACATATTTTGTGCGATTGGTTGAGGTGAAACTACTCCGCACGGTAACCAATAAACCCAGGAGCATTCCAGATACGAGTTGAGGGAGACTCGTACCGTGGGCTCGATGGTAATCTTGATGTGAGCTGTGGGCCCGGAAGGCAATCCAGACTCACATTGTGGGCCAGGGGTAATCCAGTCTGTAAATTTATAGACCCGGTACATGCTGTTAGTTGTATATGTGTTATGTGAAGTGTATCAGTATGTTCGCTTTCTAACCCAATGGTTGAGGACCTGGGGTATTCCACCCCGATGGATGATTAGAACCATAGTATGTTTTTTGTTATTGTACATGTATTATGGTGTGTATGGGTATTTTGGGGGTAACTCACTAAGCCTTCGAGCTTACAGTTTCAGTTTATTATTTCAGGTTCAGCGTATGACCACAGAAAAGGCGAAGGCGTGACTATACACTTCCTCGATTGATGATTATGATTTCTGGGAACTCTGATGTTTAAACTATTTTGGTAGTAAATTTTAATAATAGAATGGTTTTAAATGGTTTAAAAAGTTTTAAATTGGCTTGGATTTTATGGATGTTACACCAATAATCAGTTCGAATGATGTAGTCATGATTGTTTCTCATCTGAAAGACAAATAAGACAGCAAAACAAGCATCAGAGCTTTTAGTACATCACTGAACTTCTTGAAAGGTTATATTGTTATGTTCAGACAATCATATGTAGAATTAACTCCCATGTTTAAGGTAGAGCAGCTTCTCGCTCCAGTTGACACTGAGCTTGAAGAGATTGATTTGATAAATGAAGGACCTGTCTCGGAACCAGAGGTCGAATTTATCTACAAGAAGAATAATTCAAAGAAGTAGGAATTCTTCAGATTTAGACATAAGCTCTTGGTTCACACCAATGTGCTTCCAAAGATGATTTCCAAAACTACTAAGTCTGATGCCTCTAAAAAGGACAACCAACATCTGATCAAGAACCTAAGCTGGTGGATCGAAGTTAGAAACTGGTTGCATACCATGTACCTGTTTGTCTTTGGAGATCAAGAGTAAAAGCTCGATCACTATTAAGATCAATTAGGGGAGATTGTTAGTTCATAACAAGTGCCCCTTGATAATCCAATGTTCCCATTCCGAGCTGATGTCCGTCTAAGATGATGAAGTTTCCGAATGGATGAGTTTTCCGATATAGCTTGTGTAATCTATTGTATGGTGGTTGCATGATTCCGTTGTACTATTCTTTCATGTTGTATTTGTATCTTACATGAAGTCGATCAGGTTAAACCTTCATGTATCATCTTTGTAGTATGCTTTTCTTTGTATTTGATTTGTCCTAGGTTAGTATAAATAGGACCACCCCATGTAGTTTTGAACATGCCTTTTTTCACCTTTTACCTTGTGATATCAAATCAAGAATCATTCAGTCAAATCTCAACATTCTTCTTGGTCTTATTTTATAACTTATCATATCATATTGAAAAATTTGTTGAGTTATCTTCTTCAAGATATGATTAGTTTACCATATTTGACTGGAATATTATTATTAGGAACCATCGTTTCGTTTAATTCAAGGTTTGAGTTTTCAAACCTTGTCTGCACATCCTTGTTCTCTCACTCTCTTCATGCAAGGCCACGAATAACTAAGTCGTAAGTCTTGATACATTTTCGTGGCTCCAAGGTGAATCGAGAACCTAGACTTATGCACATCCTCTAACAAAGTTCATCAGAACCCACCAGAAATTGGGACCCATACCCGCCAACACTCGGTCATAAACCCTCGACTATCAACAACAAATCTACCAATCTGGCCCATGATATTCTCCTTCTTCGAATTCTCCTTTATGATTCCCAATGCCTGAGCTTCCCTGATCAACTTCAAAAGTAGTGAAACAATGGTAATCCTCAAACAAACTCCTCAAATAGGAGCACTAGACGCCTTGCGGCTCAAGGCATCAACGACCACATTCACCTACCTTGGATGATAAATAATCTCACAATCATAATCCTCGACCACGTCAAGCCACCCGCGCTATCTCGTTTCCGGATTCGGCTAATCCATAAGATATCTTAGGTTCATGTGATCCGTTCAGATTGTACAATGGACCTCATAGAGACAGTGTCACTAAATATTGAGGGAAAACACCACTTCCCCCAACTCCAAGTCCTGTGACGGATACCTAACCTTATGAGGCTTCAACTGCCTAGAAGCATACACAATGACCATACCCCCAAACCCATGGTCGAAGCATCACAAAATACCACAAAATGCTCAATAACCTCTAGAAGGGTCAATGTCGGCGCCTCACATAACCTCTGCCTCAGAGTCTCATACATAGCCTGTTGCTCAGGCCCCCAATGGAAATCCACACTCTTCTTCGTCACGCGAGTCATAGGAACAACAAGCTTGGAGAAATCCTGGATAAACCTTTGATAGTAACCTGTCAACCCTAAAATAAACTATTGGTCTTTGATGGGGACTTTAGGACCTCCCACTACATAACTGCCTCAATCTTGGTTGGATCAACAAGAATCCTATTATCATTGATGATGTGTCCCAAGAACTGGACCTTTTGTAACCAAAACTCACACTTGGAGAACTTGGCATAAAGCCCTTCCATCATTAGAACTCTAAGTAACTCTCGAAGGTGCTCCTCATGTTGCTCCCTGGTCTTAGAGTATACCAAAATATCATCAACGAAAACAAGAACTAACCGGTCGAGCATAGGTCTACAGACCCGATTCGTTAAGTCCATAAATGTTGCAGGTGCATTGGTGAGCCCAAACGACATAACCATGAACTCATAATGACCATATCGAGTTCAGAACATTATCTTCTCCACATCCTCCTCTTTGAACCTTATTTGAAGGTATTCGACCAAATATCGATATTGGAGAACGAAGATGCACCCTGTAACTGATTGAATAGATCATAAACTTTAGGAAGTGGGTAATGGTTCTTCACCGTCCACTTGTTCAACTCCTGATAATCTATGCACATTCAGAGAGAACCATACTTCTTCTTCACAAACAAAATTGATGCTCCCCAGGGTGAACTGCTCGGTCGAATAAGCTGCTTTTCCTACAGCTCCTGGAGCTGATAGGACAACTCATGTATCTCTGGTGGTGTGAGGCGATACGACACCTTAGCAATAGGAGCCGCATCGGGGATCGAATCAATCCTAAACTCCACCTGCCTCATGGGAGGCACATTGGTTAATTCCTCTGGAAAAACATCTAGAAACTCCCTAACCACTAACACATCCGCAACCAAGTTCTTCCCCTCAGCTCGAGTGTCAACCACGTATGCGAGATAACCCGAACATCCATGCTGGAGATACTGCCTAATCCTGGAAACCGAATAAAAAGCTGAACAACCCTAGTACCTTCTCCATAATGGTTAGTTCTCCTCAACTTAGGGTTCGAACCATCACAAGTTGTCTCTCACAATTAATCACGACTCCAAACTTGCCCAATCAATCCATCCCCACAATCACAAACACATCCCCCATGGGGATGGGAATCAGGTAATCTTGGTAGGGACCATGAATATCTCCAAAATAAAATCACAAAAAACACTAGAAGCAGACATCTTGTGGTCGTTGGGATGGAAAATCGCAACATGCACTCTAACTCTCCAAGGGTCATATCGAAATTGCTACTAAAAGACTGAGATACAAAAGACCGACTCACACCCGAGTCAAAAAGCACAAGAGCAGAATAGGATCTCACTAAGAAGGTACCTATTAGGAATACAAACATAAGCATACAAAAATTTAGCTTGTCAAAAGAATAAAAAATACATACTAGTAACGACGTCAGTCTCCCTTGACGTCCATTCGTTATTCGAAGGGTAGTCGAAGCCAGTGCATGCACTGCTCTAGAAGCAATTAATTGATAATTGACCTTTACATGGCCAACCTGATTGTAGTGGTAACAAATGATGGTGCTCAGCAGTGGAGCTTGCTGACAGCAATCTATCACATAGTTACCTCCCTACCATATTTGTAGCACCCATTCATTGATCGGTATGCTCCCTCATGCATACTCGGGGCATCTGAACCTGCTCTGAAGCAGCATACTCGGGGAAGAAAAAGGCTCTCTTAGTAAATATCTTGGTGATCTCCATCATCGACTCTGTCATCTGCTTCAACGATAGGCACTCCTAGGCTAACCTCCTCCTTTCAACTAATGGAACATACTCAGTGTGTAACATCTTCGTGGACTGCTCCCAAGTCATCGCGTCCTTCACCGTAGGAGAATAAGCATTGGTCACCAGCTTCCAACAATCCTTCACCCCAAACGTAGAAGGTTCAAGGAGAACTTGACCTTCTGGTCCTCCGGGCACAAGCATATAAAGAAGCAGCCCTATACATTATATATGCAACTCATGGAGATGATCTGGTCCTTTAACCTTTCAAACTCTGGGGGTGGGGGTGGGGGGCTTCATATTGTTGAATTCCCGGTACTACATTATCCCTCTCCCTTGGAGTCCCACAGTAGCAACGATTATAGTGGCTGTGGCAGCAGTAACCTCAGTGACGACAACATAAAGCTCGTCAAACAACTCAATCATGGTGGTCTTCACAAATCTAAACATCTATGGGATTGCCTGCCTAATTGCCAAAGTCACCTAAGTAGTGATCATCTTGCGAATCTTATCATCGGGCAATCCTAGCCTCTTCGGGCCGTCAACTCCTGATCTTGAACCTCTCGTGATTGTCATACTGAAAAGAAACTGGAACACATCAGAAAATCACATTATATTCTAACACATCACTACTCGATCACTCATTCCTTGGAACTCGTGACTTCCTTAATACCCGTATGGGTCATGTGCTTCTAGTAGTATGGGCCCATACTACCTTCCATACCTACCAATATTTGTCTCGACGGATTGTCACGAATTTCTCGGCCATAAAGCACAAGCAACTAGGATATACATTCTATATGCACTCTCTCAAGAGTAGCTAACAATTCCTTATATGTTGACTTTCTAAAAACCACACTCACTCATGAAACTTCTACTAACCTTGCAGTTGCCTTGTGTATGCTAATCATACATAATGCATGATTCCATAGAAAGTTGAATAATTGATTCTACCCTAAGCCCACAACCAGACAAGGAATAGGAAATAAGGCTAAATAAAACATTCTCAGGCTATAAAATCTTATTTATGTACAACCATGATGCATACACTAAAAAACTACATTAATAATGTCAGTTTCAGATAACATATCAATAATCCCGCTAGGCTATTAGACATCATAAATCAGACAGATCTATCATGCAATTCCTTAAGATCCCTAACATATAAACTAGCATGCATTTGTATCATAACACTAATGCACATAAAACAAGTGTGGGTATATTTGGGACTAAATTTTTCCATAAGCTCTGGCTGATTGTAGATATTGCATCCTCTCCTTTGATTATTTAAAATTTATTTATGAAAAATCTTTTGCATATCCATAGTTTGAGTTCGAAATCACACAAGTGTTCTTCTAATTCTCTCAACAGGACTTTGATACCAACTTATAATGCCCAAAAACCATGACAAAAATTTTCATTTTTAAAAGATATTTTCATAAAACCATAAGATAGTAAAACATTGTTTTCAAATCAAATCCATAGAAATCAAAGTATCAAAATAATCTCTTAGCACTTAAATCAGCAGGAGGATGTGTACGATCATGACTTTGCCTTACCCCGATCATTTGAAGTACCAAAAAACATTGAAATCCATAATTATAAGCCAAAGCTTAGCGAGTTCCTCCAAAAATACCATATACAACAATACATATACAATGCATGCATACCAGGCCCACCGCATAAAATTAGATTTCCCCCGGGCCCATATTTATAAGACTGGATTTCCCTCGGGCCCACATTCATAAAACCGGATTGCCCCCGGACCCACATCACACGAATAGATTGTCTCAGGTTTGTTGGCCTACAACACAAATCCGTACCACTTCAACCCAACCGCACTATGTACACACATGTAAAAACTAAATAATAACCAGCAAATACAAGTAATCATATAGTTATACCAATCTAAAAAATCAATACATTATACCAACATTTTACTTATAAGGACCCATACTGAAGTATAAAGTATAGTGAGTTAAACTAACCTCGCAGTCTATCAGACAACAACACTGATCACTTATCCAATAACTGGCGGTACGGGTCACCTATACCACAATCATGAACTAAATCGTAGCCCAATACCCTCAAATTGACCTAAACTCTAACGTTGTCAAAACTTAACGGTCAAAGTCAAAGTCCACAATCAAAAGTCATTCATTCGGTCGCCACGTCTTGACCATCCTTTGGTCATATCGTGGCAACTTGAGGACAAAATAGCCATGAAGCTTCCCATCGCAACGTAATGATAAGAAACCCATCTAATCATGGGGACAACTCTAGACAGCTTAATGTTTTCAGCTCCTAATCCTTCATGCTTAGCACCCAAACTTTCCATAAGGCTTTCTCCATCTCGAAGCACCATAAAAATCATTGCTTTTAGACATGCATGTCCAATGTATATCTTAAACACAAGCTAGGTCAAAACGACGGGGAAATGAGATAAAATCTCATGCATGGAATCCATAACTCACTAACTTTCTAGATTTGGGACAACGGATCACAAAGAAGCCTCAAGGACTCATAACAATTCTAACTTTATGAGATCTGAACACTCAAACTCACTTAAACATTGAGAAAAGTGGACAAAACTCTAGTCAAACATGATTGAGCTAAAAACATAGGAACTTGAGGACTTACAAGAGTCTTAAGGCGGCTCAAGATGATGAGGAAGTGGCTTGCTAGCTGAGATGATGCACCAAATTGCCTTCTCTTCTTCTTCAAGGCTAAAAACCACCAAAGAGGAGCTCATTGTAAACAATGGAGGATTAGGTTTTTCTTGAGGGTGAAGGGGGGTGATGGACGCTGAGGGTGTGGATACCCTAGCCCTCAATTCCCTTAAATACAGGCACAAACCTCGGAATTTGGTTTTTACATGTTGGGCTGTCACGTCATGACCAACATGATATCACATCATGACACCTAATGAGATAAGTGTTCTTCCCTGGGCACTGTCATGCCGTGAATCACATATGTCCATTTCATGGCCATTTCTTTATCCTTTAAAACCTAATTGATAAACTTAGAAATGATTCTTAGCTGGAACTATATGTTACACCACCACCACCTCCGCCACTACTATCTCTACCACTACCTCCGCCACCCATAGCCACCACCACCGCCATTAATACTACCATCAACGCTATCTCCACCACCACATTCACCATCACCAACTCTACCACCAACCATCATAATCATATAAGAATAAAAACATGTCAATAGACATATAAATAATCATATATGAATAAATCATACATAAATAATCATATGTGAGTTTCCAACATAGTACCCATATATGAATATACTTAATTTTTAAATTCATATGGCAACATTTGATGAATTAGAGTAGCAACCTGCCGAACTTGTGGAACATGAATCTTGATGGTGAAGTTAAAACTAAGTGCGTATGGTGTGCATTCAATGTTATGGCGTGCATAAAATTTCTAACGCATGGTATGCAATACGACTTGATAGAATCAGACATCTTTCTATGAATCATGCTTAACAAGGAACTTTTTAAGGGGTTGAATATCACCCATGGAATCAACAACTTCATAAAAACAAAGTTATATTCAAGAGAATAATATACGTGTGCTTAAGAAGATTTGTGATTGGGTAAAGATTGTTCAGTGCAATTGAAGTAGAAAGAGACGATCGTGACCCGGTATCCCTACCCAAGATTGAAGATCTCTTGGTGGTAAGTTGAAGCATTTCTCTGTGATTATCTTTGGGAGGAGAGTATGAAACTAAATCGAGATGTGAGTTGAGAACTCGTCCCTATATTAATGGATCCACACGCGTTATGCCTCAAGGAATCTGATTATGTTGATCGCGATAAGATATTTTGATATTTCGAATTGGAAGAATATGGATATTTCTTCCTTTGTTGATTTCGACGACGAAATCCGTTTAAGGGGTGGATATTGTAACATCTTGTTTTGGGACTAGAAGTTTTGGGTGTTTTAGTAAAAACAGATTCTTTATTTTCAAATAAAATAAATTGAAAAGAAATAAATAATGAATGGAAGTAAATTATTTTTATTAATAACCCTAATAAACTTTATTTTCTAAGCCATAAATAGATTATGATAGAGTTTGGGTGTCAAAAGAACACCTTTAAGTTTTAAGGGCTAAAAGTGTCAATTTGTATAAACTTGTTTTTGACCCAAGAATTTGACGAAATAAGCATCCCAGACTAGAGTTGCATGAGTTATGGTGGAGTAGGACCAATTGTAGAGTAAAAGTACATTTTTGTAAAGTTTTTAGCCAAGTTAGGGACCAATTATGAAAGGAATTTCTAATGAGGGACCAAAAATGTGAAATCAAAAATTATTGAAGGGCGTCCAATGCCTTTCGACGTAGATCAGATATATTGCAGCTGTTGTGCTATCTTTTTCCCCATTTTCACCCCTTCTCTTCTCCTCTCGGTTCCAACACTCTCCCACCTTCTTAGACTGATTTCTCCCACTTAATCCATTGTCTTTTGGTGATTGAATAGCTTGGATGAATCCTTGCTCAATATCTTCCATCAAAAGGTAGTTCTTCATTCTCTTTTTCCCAACTTCATTATTAGGGTTTATGTGGTATTGCAACTCTGAAATTTATACTCCATTTGTGTTGTTTATATGAAATTAATGTTGTAGTTTCTTTCCTTAATCCATCTCGAAGCTCCAACCAACAAATGGTTGTGATAGTTGTAATGTTTTGATTAGATTCCTTAACCATCAATGGTAGAATATGAATTCATGCTTTAATTGGATTGTTTATGTGAAATCATTGATGGAGTTTAAATCTTTGATACATCTACAAACTCCAACTAACAAATAGTTAGGAGATTTATGAGTTTGGATTGGGTTTCTAAAACCTCAAATCTTCAAATATGAACTTAAAGCTTCAAGCAATGATATAAGATGAGTTTATCATTATATGGTACCTTTTCCTTCAATCAATTATCTAATTTTCAACCTTTTGGCTTATAGTTAGATTCCATGATGTTTGAATCAAATTCTAGTTCCAATGGTTGTAATTTGGGTATTTTCCTTTCTTGGATTCATTGATTAAATCTATTGGTTCCAAGCAATGATATGAGTTTGGATTTGTGATTAGATTACTTATTTCCCTTCAAGTCAATGACCCATTTGTTATTTCATGACTAATGGTGAGATTTCTCGTGTTTGATTCAAGTTTAGATTTCGTGTGATGATTTGGGTATTTTCAAGCCCAAAGTGTTTTTAGATCAAGTTCCATAGTTCCAAATAATGATATGAGTTTGATTTTGTGCCTGGATTATGTATATTATTCTAATCTATGATCTATTGATAATTCTAGTCTTATGATGTGATTATGAAATTTAGACTAGTATATTAATTTAATTTGGGATTCCAACTTTTTAGATTATGGAACTATGTTCCAAGCTTCAAATTCCACATGGAACATAACCTGTTGTCTAGGTTTGGTATGCATCTGTTCCTTAAGGAATCAGAAAGTAATATGCCTAATTGGTCTCATAATTAGTGTTCAAATGAATTATAGATGTTCCTTGAAATGTTAAGTTTTGGTATTAAGTTATATTTTAAGTTTAAAGCTTTCATAACACCTTTTCCTCATAAAAAATGGTTTTGACATGTGTTAGTATATGTAGAACCAAGTCAATTGGTCTTGTGAAGAATTTCGTTCACTTTTGGAGATTTTGTTTTCATTGAATATGATTTTTATAAAATCTAAATGTTTAAGGTTTAACCCAAGGAAATGAACCATGAGCAATCCTTATTACATTCTTTTGAAGTGTTATAAACTATTTTTGATGTCCTTGAGTGTTATTGGAAGTTGGTTGGCTAAATTAGAAATAAAGAACAAAATCTGATTTGTTCCATTTTTATGATTGTGATCTTTTTTGTTGATTCTAGATCACTCCTTTGGTCCCTTCTGGCATCCTAGATTCACCTTAGATCATTTTTAGTGGATTTTAAGCTTAGAATGTTAAGTTGACCCATAGAAGGGTATTTCAGTCATTTGACACATTGTTATGATATTAAGTGATTGATTTGGAAGCTTGGAGCTTGAAGTATCTTAGTTCAATTAAATAAGGAGCTTGGTGTTGCAAGATTAGGACTTAAGGTAAGAGCACTTACCTTGGAACACTTGTCCCGCCAATGAGTATATTACTTGTGTTTTCTCTTTTGTGTTATGCTATACATATGTATATTGTTTGGAAAATATATGTTTTGTTTTCTTGTTATGATGGTTTTATTATGCGGGGACAATCTTTTGAACTAAGTACATGTTTTGAGAAATAAATTTATTTGTGGGGGTTAAACTTATTTTCTAGTATTATGTGTAGAATTCCCTTTTTGGCTTTCTTGTGAAATGTCGGGAGTACACATCTCTCATTGTCAATTTTGTGTTTCTAAAACTATTTAACAGATATTTGATTGCTAGTTGCCTATACAGGGATTAATTGTGCATTCATGAAATATTATTTTCAGAAACCTAACAGAATCGTTGACTAATCAAAATGTAACAGGAAATTAGAAACACTTATTTTGTATGAATAATAAGCATTGTGTTTTTTTTAATGTATATTGTAATCAACAGTTACATTATACTACTTTGTATAAAAAGAATTGTGTTTTTGTTTGTTCTGTACGAATAATAAAAATTATGTCTTGTATCGCACATTCTTACAGAATGTGTACATATGACATTAAGTACAACACAATTTACGAAGAACTGTTATATCCAGAAACATTAGAACAAAAATACATTTACAACGAAAACTCTGTATTCATATGATAAATAAGAAAATGCATGGAATTTTAATCAAACTGAAAATGAGAATTATTAATATTAATTGAAAAAAACATAAAATTACAAGGATAACCCCCTATAATTCATGAATCCATATCATTATTATACTGAAATAAAACTCCATAAAATCCGATAAGACTAAATTGAAAACATTATTAAGATCCTAAAATATGTTGACGAAGTAAAAATCTACTCTCTGTTGACCCTTGCTTGAGGACAATTCCTCCTATCATGACCAACACCAAAACAAATCCCACATCTTCGTATTTTCTTTCGATCTTGATGCACTTGGCATTGATTGACATTCCGATCATTGTTATCTGAAAAATCCTTCTTATTGTTATCAATATAATCTTTGTTCTGAAAAACAAAACAATAAAATTGAAAACATGAATTTCATCACTGGAATATCGTAAAGAACAAATATGATATTAATCATATAAATGATTATTCTTAACTATGAATATACAAAAATTTATATGCACATGATAAACGATACTACAAAAATATAAAAAAAAATCCATGAACAACATACCTCCATTAATGAACTATGAGAATAGGAAAACTACTCTAAAGATGATGAACTATGAATCTACAATGGATTGAAACGTATACGATATATATATGTTATTTTCGTTGACACAATGCATATTTAATAGCCTGATATTTAGGAATTTGATTGATATCAATCAAAGTTTAATTAACTGGGAAAAAAAAAATTTATTGCAAGATTACATTAATACCCTTTTAGAATAATTGGTCCACATTTGTCTATACAATAACACAATACTTAGTTTAAACAAATGAACCTATCTCTCATTCTCTCTCTCTCTCTCTATATATATATATATATATGTATATATATATATATATATATATATATATATATGTATATATATATATATATATATATATATATATATATATATATCACAAAAATCATCATATGTGAAGTACTCATGACAGACAACCAACTTTGGTACTCACATACGATAGTAAAATAATGATGGTTGGGTGTGAAGAACGCACAATAGACAAAATTGATGCATTGACCTTAAACCCAAAACAAGCCATACATTAGGGTCCATCCAACCTAGGCTACACAAGGGGTAGTGAGCCTCTACTCGTGCATGTGAGGGTTATCTAGAATTCTACTCACAACAAACAACAAGCTAAAATAATTGTCCAATTGGGTACTCGGGATCACAAAGTCATGCCCATCCTAGCATGATATGCATGTATGCAACAATTACGATGCCAAAAAATCTCTTTTCTCAAATTAAAAATTTTTAAATTTATATCCATCAAAAGCGTTTCTAAAAATAATATTTCATGAATGCACAATTAATCCTTGTATAGGCAACTAGCAAAGTCCTCAAATAGGAGCAATGCTTATTATCCCTGTATAGGCAACTAGCAAAGTCCTCAAATAGGAGCAATGCTTATTACAATATACATTAAAAAAAAACACAATGCTTATTATTCATACAAAATAATTGTTTCTAATTTCCTGTTACATTTTGATTAGTCAACGATTTTGTTAGAATTCTTTGGATGAAATTCTACCAGAATGCTAATTTGTATTACAATATACAGATCAAACAGGAGCAAAATAAATTTGCTGTTATTATTATCACATATAGTTTTACAGAATAAGATTGTTGTATCATGATACCATGGTATATATATGTCTATGTTAAGTTGTACGAGAATATACAGAACAAATGTGTGAAAAATAATTTTATTGTAGATCTTGTGTGTGGTTTTCTCACAGAATAACACGCTTGTGATATTAATTGATTATTTCATATACGCGTTTATGTCATAACAAACCAGAAATCATTTGTAAATTCGATTAATTTTTTTTAAAGTTTGTAGAATTAATTTTTTGAAAGTTTAATTTAAAACGCCTGATGTGTTGAAGTCATATATATGCAATTTATTATATTTGGAAGTTGAATATGTCAAATATTTACAATATCATGATGAATAAAACGATTTTGTGTTGATTATTATCCTTACAATCTTTCTAAAAATTAAAAAATAAACAAATATTTGATAACAATGAATACAGATATCACGCATTTTTAGTTACACATCAATTACACGGTTTCTCCTTTTTTTTAATATATATTGAATTGGCTCAAATTTTGTAATATTGCATTTATTTTGATTTCTCAGATCAACTGGTGTTCAATCATACTGTTACTTATCTTATGGATGATCTAGTATCAGCTGGTGACGATCATATTCATGATCAACATGAATTTCCTAAGGAGCATGAAAATTTCAGGTTACGGGATCATGACTCTCTACATAATGTCGAATTTCAAATATCTGAGAGTAGCAATCTAAATTTAGGTGAATTTACTTTATAAGTTTTTAATATGTGTTATTTTGTATAATAATAATGTTGAATTTTTCTATTGTTTTTTGTGTTTTGGCGTAACTTGCACTTGCAAAGATGAGGATCCGTTAGAACACATTCAAGATCACATGTATGACAATTCCGAATATCATTTTGGTGAATCTAGTAATCATAACCCAGGTGATGTATTTTAAGTATTTTTTTTCGTTATATATATATATATATATATATATATATATATATATATATATATATATATATATATATATATATATATATATATATATATTTACGTATCCATTACACATACTCTTATTAAAAGATGCAGAAAACGAATTCGAGTTCAATGATAATGAGGCAGATTATACTATAGACGATGATAACATTGAATTTTAGAAAGGTTAGTATATGATAATTTTTTTAATAAACTAGATTAATTCTTTGAAACTTTTTTAATTTTTCTTTTATGCAGAACAATCTCATGTTACACATGATTATGTCTCTCCTGGTGGATCATCGTATTGGATTCCTGTTGTTTCAGACAACATCAAACCTAAAATCAATTCAATTTTTGATTCATATATAGCAGCATTATCAATGTATTACAATTATGCATCATTAGCAAGTTTTGATGTCAGGCTTGGACCATTTAGAACAACCGAATCTGGCATTACCACACAACGACATTTGCTATGCAACCGGGAAGGTAAACCAACAACCGCTAAAGTGGATACTTTGGTCCCTCAACATAATAAGATTCAGAGAAGGAAAGACTCATTTAGGTGCCAATGCAAAGAGAAAATTGTTGTTATTCAACTACATGGTACTAATAAATATAATGTTGCTGAATTTGTTGAACAACATAATCATATGTTGTTTGGTAAGGACAATATGTTTTTGTCTCGTACAAAGAGGAAACTTGATTATTCACAGGAGATGTTTATTCATAATTTGTCAAAGCAAAATATTGGTGCCTCAAGAGCACATAGATTGTATTCCGGACTTCAAGGTGGTTCTGACATTCGAGGTGGGTTGGTTTCTGATTTCAAGAACAGTACGAGAAATCTCAATTCTTACATAGGTGCCAGGGATGCAAAATTCCTCGTATTGAAGATGCTGTAGAGGAAAAAAATATCCCAAGTTTTTCTTTCGATTTTAGAGTTGTTGAGAAAAAATTGAATTCGATTTTTTGGGCTGACGAAACTGCAAAGTACAACTACAATGCTTTTTGAGACGTTGTTTCTCTGGATGCCAGATTTAGCATGAATAAGTATTATTAAATTTTGCAATCTTCTCACATAATTTTTCTTGATTCCAATAATGCTTACCAAGTTTTATATTTTTAAACAGATATGATATGGTTTTCGTACCTTTTACTGGGATAGATAATCATAAGAAATGTGTGACTTTTGGCACTGGACTTTTGAGTAGAGAAGATGCTAGTTCTTACTCCTGGCTGCTTAGAGCATTTTTGAAATCATTCAAAAAACAACCTACACTTGTTCTTATAGATCAAGATCCAGCTTTAAACAAGGCTGTTAATGAAGTATTTCCAATGTCAGCACATAGGTTTTGTATGTGGCATATTACGAAAAAAACTTCCAAACAAGGTCAATATTTTTTTTTATATTTAACCCAAACTCACTATGTTTACCCTGTTAGCACATATTATTCAATTAGAAATAAAATATTTCGGAACCGTTGGGTAGCGGATTTATTTTGTATTGCGTCCATTGGGCTCGACTATTAGTCCAAGTTTTGTTACTCCGGTTTGGGCCTGTCCAACCGAGAGCTGATAGGGTTTATTATAAATTAATGTGCTTGCATGCATATTAGGTTAACGATTGATAGGAACGATAGACAGCGATTACAATAGATCACAGATTATTTCGTCATCATTCTTGTAAACCCTAAATCCTCTACAGTAGAAGTTCTTTATCGAGCTCTGCTGAGGATTATTGATTAATCATTCGACATCTTTGATCCACTCTTGTGTTCTTGCTGTTTACTCGTTTATTATTTTACCTGTTTTAAAGATCTAAACGATCTTCAAGTTAGTTTTTATCTCAACAATTGGTATCAGAGTAGGAGGTTGTGTAATTGATACACTTCTTTTCTGTGAAAAAGGTCTCGATTAGGGTTATTCCGCATTTACTGATATTTATTGAGCTGTCATCTCATAATTGACGTAACTCGATATTTATTGTTTTGCCCTAATTTGATATATTACAAGTCTGATCTTTGAACAGGTTATTTGATCAAGTATGGACGAGTCGCAATCCAATCCCATTAATATTTCGAACAGCATTGGATCAACAACGAAGATTCCCATCCTTTACACCCATGATTATGAAGTCTGGGCGCATCACTTTGAAGATTATGTTATAGGATCTGAGGACAATGGATACCTCATCTGGGAAGCAATCGTTTCTGGACCCTTTTCTCATTCAGCAACCTCAAGGATTATTAAAACTCAAAAGGAGTATAATGATCTTTTGAAAGATGTTAAAGATATTGCTCAAGACGAAAAAGATAAATTTCAGTGTAATATCAAAGCATTGAGATTAATCAGATTCGCTCTTCAATCCGATACTTTCAGGCTAGTGAGTTCATGCACAACCGCAAAAGAAATATGGGACAGGCTACGAGAATTGTACTCTATGGACGAAGATCTTGAACACTCCATTCAAACCTTGCTCTTGTCCGAGTTTGGTGAATTCAAGTAGGGAGCTGAAGAAATCGTGACTCAAACGTTCGATCGCTTCAATCATCTTCTTAGCAAGATGATTAAACACGACATCGAAAGGAAGCTTATTGAGCAGAAGGTTACGTTTTTGAACGGTCTCAGATCTGAGTGGAGAGCTGTTGTGTCCATAGTTAAAGCGCATGAGCAATTCAAATCCTACTCCTTGACGAAACTGGTGGGCATCCTAAAATCTCAAGAAATGATCGTGTTACAGGAGAAAAATGTGGTTTCAAACCTGGGTTCGTTGGCCCTCCTGTCCAAAAGCAAAGCGGTGATGGAAGAAGAAGACCTTAACTTGGAGGACTATGACCTCACTTCTGAGGACTATGCTATGATGGTGACAAACCCCAAGAGGTTCATCAAGATGAGATTTCCCACCAACAAGAACCGAAATTGGCAGGGGAGTTATAGTTATGAAAAGGTCAAAGATGAACCGAAGGCTGAAGAATCGAAGAAGGAACCAAAAGCTGAGGGAGATTCTGGAGTAAGCTGCTATTATTGTGGAGGAAAGAACCACTATGCAAAAGATTGTGTCCTCAAGAAAATGGCAGAAAAGGATGATGAAAAGGATGAAGAAGCTCTGTTGCAGAAAAAGCTGGATGAGATCAGGAAGAAGAAATCTGCTGCTAACCCTTCTATGAATGCTTTAATTGTGCAGGGTTCGGTAGCAAATGATGAGTTCGGAGGAGTGGAGGTATGGTCATCCAACTCCGAAGATGATGAAGTAAGGAAGCCTTCTCACGGAAAGGCTTATGTGGCGAAAGAAGAGAGCAGTGGTGGAAAATGCTTGATGGTGTTTGATGTATCTTAGATGAGGGGATACAACACAGATGGTGGAAATGAAGACACGAAGAAGCAACAGAATTTGTGCTTTACAGCTAAACCGCTCAGCGTGCAGTTCAATGAGCTTGATGAACTGATCAAGAAGGTACAATCTGTTTTTGTTTCATTCAAAGTCCCACAATGCTCATACGAAAAAGAATTAAAAAATGTTAATTCAAGAATCTCTCATCTAGAAACTAGTTTAACTCAAACTCGAGTCACCAATTCTAACCTAACTGACCAATTAAGCAGGGTGTCTTCGAAGAGTGAGGAACGGCGGATGTGGATCGAACTGAAGGAGTCAGAGTTAATCAAAACAAAAGATGAAAACATTTATTTGCAAAGAGACAATTTAAAGCTTTTAAAACAGCGAAATGTTTTTTGTTTGATTGCTAAACGTCTTTACACTAATATTACTCAGCTTCATTTGGATTGTGAAATAGGACTAAAGATTCATTGCATGATTTTACCCTTCCTTGAGTTTAAGGAAGATGAAATTGATGCTGAAGCATATAATTGTGAAAGTGTTATTTCATCTGAAGATGTTAATCCGACGTATATGTATGGACTAGACAAAATCGAATCTTTCATAAAGTCCAAGGACCATAAGGACATGCTTAAAAACCTTCTGGATGAAAATGATAAACTAAAACTGAGGACTGAAACCATACAAAAATTTGACTCATTAAATGCCAACTTGAGCTCAGAAAATAAAATTGATGTTAAAAATGCATCTGAGCTTAATGAGGACGACAATATGAGTGAAATTTATGTAGAGGACACAGTTGACTGTTCAAAATTTGTCAAGAGCGAACCCGAAAACCACAAGAATCTCATTTCAGAAAATTCAGTGGAGTTCGCTCGTTTGTCCTAACAAAAGTCCCCAATTTTTGCAGAGAAGGAAGTAGTATACCAAAAAGTAAGAACCACTCCAAATCAGGTGTATAAGGTCACAGGCGTAACCGAACATCAGACTGCTGAACTTACAGCAATTGTAAACGAAGACAATGCTGATGGCTGCGACGAGTTCTTCTGGTCCGCTCCCATCGACAACGCTGATGAAACGGTAGGCTTGTCTGAAAGGACTTCATGGAAAAGCAAAGGCAGATATGTGCCAGAACCTTTGAATAAACTTGATAGCTTTGATGTGCCAAGTACTAGTGGTACAAAAGATGTTCCTCAAGAAAAAGGAATTTCTGCAAAAGAAGTCACTCATTCAAGTGAAACATCATCAATTCAGAGTGAACCAGCTAAAGAAAAACAGAAACCGAAAGCCAATATCCATCATCAACCAAAGCAGATGAGAAATCAAAAACAACAAAGGAATCAGAGATACAAGAAGAATCTCTCTGAAAGAAAACAATTTTGGCAATCTCAAAATGCCTATTTCTCATATCGTGACAGGTACTTAAAGTCAGAGAAAAGTCCTGTGGAATCACAAGAGAGCAATAACAACCAAAAGCAGAGGTTCGGTTCAGAGGAAAAAATCAACCGAAAGCAAAGGTTCGATTCAGAGCAAGACTCCAACCGAAAGCAGAAGTTCGGTTCAGAGAACGATATCAACTGAAAGCAAAAGTTCGGTTCAGAGAACGATATCAATCGGAAGCAAAGGTTCGGTTATGAGAACAAAAGAAATCAAAATTCTAGGGTCGGTCCCACTAATGATCAAAAGCAAAAGGGTCACCTAGAATCTCCAGCCAAGAAATCATCTCAGTCTAAGCTCTCTCATTCTAACTCTTCTAATTCTTCAAATTCTTCTAAACCCCATTCTAAATTCCATTCTGTTCATTCTCAAAAATCTCAATCATCAACTGAACAAAAAGGAAAACAGAATCATCAGTTAAACCAGAGTCCAATCCAAAAGCAACGAATCCTAATAAAATTAAGGTTTTCACCATCAAAAAGAAAGATGAAACAACACTAATAAAAAGGACATACCTTGTTGACATCTCTCTTACTATTCCTGTTCCTGTGAAAGGCTCACGAGGACCCAAGAAACTTTGGGTTCCTAAATCTGCTTAATTTTTGTAGGTTACTTTCAAACGGTGGAAATGTCAAGTTCGGGAACAACTCCTTCGGCACCATAAAAGGATATGGAATGATTACAAACGGTGATTTCACGATAAGGAAGGTTGCATACGTGGAAGGACTACAACACAACCTCATCAGTGTATCTCAGCTTGTTGGAGGTACCGGTCTCAAAGTCTCATTCGACGATGAGGGTTCTGAAATAATTGAGAAGAAGACGAAAAGAGTAATTCTCAAATCGGAGCATAAAGGTGAAATGTTTCCCCTGAACCTCAAACCCATCAAAGGAAACCCAGCTATCTGCCTGTTATCCAAAGCACAATCTGACGAAAGCTGGTTGTGGCACCGAAGGCTCTTTCATATTAACTTTAAGGATATCAACAAACTTGTCACTGGAGGTCATGTTCGAGGTCTTCCATTGCTTAAGTACGATAGAGATCATTTGTGTGCTGCATGTGAAATAGGGAAGCAGAGTCGTCAAAGTCATCCATCTATAATAAACACTAAAGTTGTTGAACCACTAGAATTACTTCATATTGATTTGTGTGGTCCATCATCTATCGAAAGTATCAGCGGTAGCAAGTATATTCTTGTTATTGTTGATGACTTTTCGCGTTTTACATGGGTGTGCTTTCTGAAGGTTAAATCTGAAGCGACTCACAAGCTAAAGGTGTTCATCAAGCAGATTGAAGTACAGATGAAGAAAGTCGTTCGCAACATCAGGAGCGACAATGGACTAGAGTTCAAAAATAGAGAATTCGAAGAATTCCTGGCAGAAAAGGGAATTAGTCACAACTTCTCAGCTCCTTACACACCTCAACAGAACGGAATTGTCGAAAGACGAAACCGATCTTTGTGTGAAGCAGCCCGAACCATGCTAAGTTTCGCCTCCTTACCTTTATATTTATGGGCTGATGCTATTTCTGCTGCTTGTTTTACACAGAACAGGTCATATCTCAACAAGCGCTTCACTCTCACTCCTTATGAGATCCTCAACAACAGGAAGCCAAATGTCATGTTTTTCCATGTGTTCGGTTCACGGTGTTTCATCTTCAATTCTAAAGAACACTGTAACAAGTTCGATATCAAAGCCGACGAAGGGATATTTCTGGGCTATTCTCTCACTTCAAAAGCGTACAGAGTATTAAACAAGCGTTCGAGGAAAATAGAAGAAACTTATTACGTGACCTTTTACGATAGCTATGTCAAAAAGCTAAAGATCAACGAAGACACAGCTGGAGAAATCTTTCCTCAAACTGGCCAAGTCACAGCCTCGATCGCTAATCTATTTGAAAAGTTCGTTGAGCTATTTGATGAACCAGAGAAGGCCATTCTCTCAGAAGCCAGCGCAGCAGACAACAAGGTAGATCATATGAAGCAAATTGTCGAGGATGCTACAAGGAGAATGAATGAAGGAGGATCAAGTTCTGACGAACCTCCACCACACAATGCTTCAGTCGAGGGGGAGGATCCGCCATCGTCATCTCAGCCAACCTCACATGTTGAGTGGGAGCTAAGGTCTCAAAGTGCTCCTGAACGCACTTCACCAACCGAAAGTACCACACCAACCGAATGTGCCTCTCCACCCGAAGGTGCATCAACGCCCGAAAGCTCAGCTCCACAAGAAACATCTGTAGCTCAAGATACTCAAGAAATTCCTGAAAGCTTATCTGTCGAGGGGGAGCATGCCGATATGTCTTACGACTATGAAAGTCAATCCGAACCAGAAGAGATGATTAACGCTGAATTGGATCCAACCTTTGATCCAAACTACCCTCCTCTCGTTAAATGGACCAGAGATCATCCTGTCTCCCAAGTTGTTGGTGATGTATCTGAAAAGGTTCTGACTCGATCACAACTCAAGGCAAAACAGACTTCCTTGTTTTCAAAAGTAGAATTTTGCATGTTTAACTCCTTCGTATCAAAAGTTGAACCAAAGACAGTTAACACTGCTTTTGATCACTCCGATTGGGTTCAAGCTATGCAAGACGAACTGAATGAATTTGAAAGGAACAAAGTTTGGTGACTCATTCCAACTCCTCCAGATGCCTCGGTTGTTGGTCTCAAATGGGTCTTCAGGAACAAAATGGACAAGGAAGGGAACGTGATACGAAGCAAAGCACGTCTGGTAGTGAAAGGATACTGTCAGGAGGAAGGAATTGACTATGAAGAGACTTTTGCTCCTGTAGCTAGGCTGGAATCAGTTAGAATATTTCTCGCCTATGCTGCACACAAAAACTTTGAGGTCTACCAAATGGACGTCAAGTGTGCATTTCTCAATGGAGAACTCGAAGAAACTGTGTACGTGGAGCAACCTCCTGGATTCATGAATGAAAGGTATCCTAATCATTGTTACATTTTGGACAAAGCCGTGTATGGACTAAAACAAGCTCCGAGAGCCTGGTATGAAACGCTGACAAAGTTTTTAAAGATGTCCAAATTCAAACAAGGTTCGGTTGACCCAACCTTCTTTCGTAAGAAGGAAGGTAACCACCTTATGATTGTTCAAATTTACGTCGATGATATCATCTTTGGCTCAACGAATCCTAGCTTAATAGCTGAATTCAGAAAGCTGATGGAGACTAAATTTGAAATGAGCTCAATGGGTCCTATTAACTTTTTCCTTGGTTTAAATATTAGATAGGGACCAGAAGACATCTTTATTAATAAGGAAGCTTACACGAAGACTCTCCTTGCAAAATTTGGTATGATGGGAGATTCAAAAGTCAAAGTTCCAATGGCATTCGGCACCAAGCTCACTCCATCCCTGGATAAACCGGCAGTTGATATCATGCTTTATCGCCAGATGATCGGCTCTCTAATGTATCTTACTACTAGCAGGCCTGACATAATGTTCTCTGTTTGCTACTGTGCTAGATTTCAGGACAACCCACGCGAACCTCACATGCTTGCAGTGAAGAACATTCTACGTTATCTCAAGCGAACTACCTCTTTAGGTCTATGGTATCCTTCCAACTCAGGCTTCTTCGTTCAAGCCTACTCAGATGCAGACCTTGGAGGTTGTGGACTAGACAGGAAAAGCACCACTGGAGGCTGCCAATTCCTTTACGGGAAGTTGGTTTGCTGGCAATCAAATAAGCAAACGTGTGTGTCCTTGTCTACAGCTGAAGCAGAATACATTGCCGCTGCATCCTGTACCTCTCAAGTGATTTGGATCCAGAGTCAACTCCGAGATTATGGACTCAATATGAAAAAGATCCCACTATATTGTGACTCTGAAAGTGCAATTAGGATCTGTCATAACCCAGTGCAACACTCTAAGACTAAGCACATAGCACTAAGGTATCACTTCATCAAAGATCATGTGGAAGATGGAAACGTTGAAATTCACTTTGTTAGAACCACTGATCAACTGGCTGATGTCTTTACCAAAGCTCTTCCTGAAGGGTCGTTCAACAAAATTTTACAAGGGCTAGGTATGATGGAATCAAAGTCAGTACCACAAACTACCTCTCAAACTCAAACGTAAGAAGCGAAATAGACCGAACGTTTGGGTTCGGTTGAATGATCTGGCTTTCGCTCATCAACTAAAGGTAGCTTTCTTGGTTGTAAATTACATGTATAATTGTTTCTATTTCATTTCTTTTATTGTCAAAAGTATTTCCTTTCTGAAAATCTAATTTCTTCGGTAACCGAAATAGACCGAACGTTCGGGTTTGGTTTTTCAAAAATTTTTCAAAATCGAAACCAACCGAAGGTTCGGGTTCGGTTTTCCAAAATTTTTCAAAACCGAAACCAACCGAACGCTCGGGTTCAGTTTTTCAAAATTTTTCAAAACCGAAACCAACTGAAGTTTCGGGTTCGGTTTTCCAAAATTTTTCAAAACCGAAACCAACCGAACGCTCGGGTTCGGTTTTTCAAAATTTTTCAAAACCGAAACCAACCGAACGCTCGGGTTCGGTTTTTCAAAATTTTTCAAAACCGAAACCAACCGAACGCTCGGGTTCGGTTTTTCAAAATTTTTCACAACCGAAATCAACCGAACGCTCGGGTTCGGTTCCAAAGATTTTTTTTTCCTTCCAAAGTTTTTTTTTCTTTTATTTTCTTTCTCAGTCTTATTCTTTTTATTTAATTTTTTTTAATATATCACAAATTCCAAAAATATTTCTTTTCTTCTAATATCAAAAACTCCAAAAATATTTTGTTCTTTATTTGCTTTTTGTCTTTAAATTTATTTTATTTTATTTGTGTGTTCGTTTATGGGGAAATTGTTGAATTAGTTAAGTGTCCCTAGAAGCATGCTGCTGTATGTGCCCAAAGCCTCATCAGATTCTGAATATTAGCCTTAATGACTTGGTATACACAAACCTTGTCTACCCAATTAGGCTATCACATTTATTCTAATCATGAGCTACCTAACTCTCTTCTCACATGAGATAAGAGTTTTCTGCTTGGTCCTACTTTTCGCAGCAGAGGTACTTTGATTTCTTACACCATCTCTATTACATTTCTCCATTAAATTCGTTTCACCAACGTAACCCTTGAGACTCTCAGAAATTTCCACTAAGGTTTATGGTTACTCAAACACTGCGTTTGTGATCTTAGTTTCGTGCCACTACGAGCTGAGTGAAACCCAAAATTCAATACCCAATCTGAATTGACGGTGAACAATTAATTTGATCTAGTTTTCAATAATGAATTGACGGACGTATCTTCATGAAATCTGAAATTTTTATTTTGTGTGATTCCTATGAAATTGTTAAAAACCATAACATTTCTTCCCTTGGGATCCAGTTTTTAATTTTTATTGAGATTTTATATTTCTCCCAGCCACTCTAAACTTATTACCAACCTACTTGTTCAACAGGCTACACCGGTCTCACAAGTACTTTGTTCACTTTCTATCTTATTTCAAGATTAGGAGTGTTGAATCAAAGCAATAGCCACCCTAAGAAGCCTAATTAAAAGAAGCCTTTCAACACTTCTTAATAAGTGTTTGATCGTTATTCAACGGGAAACCACACTCACACTTTAAGGTCTCTCTTGACTTTGAAGGAAGAGATTCGTGCCCGGGATCCTTTGTTTCGTGTCTTTGTTGACATCACAATTTTTCCTAAAAAGAATTGCTTTATTTCTTTTCTTTTACACCCTAAGCACGAAAATCTTTGATTTTCCAAAATTCTGGTTCTAATAATTACAGGCTTTTTCATTGGATTGGTGATTAATTATAAGTCGTGGTCAATTTTAATCCACGTGGGCGTATTATTCAAGAGAGGACGTTACACTTTAAAGGGATAAGATGAAGAGTTGCTGACTCAGGCGGGAGTTTCATTGATTTGATTTCAAACGGCGGAACAGGGAACGCGTGCGAATTTGAAACATCTAATCTCTAACTGATGTCGCAGACGCGTGTGCGAATTCGAAACGGTTTATCAGAAACAGCGCTTGATGGGAGGCGTGTTCTTCGGAATCTGACACTCTCTCTCATGCATGATCATCGGTTACCCTAACTGTCACACATCAGTCACACTCCGGAAAACTCTTGGTATTTCGATAGAAGATTTGGGAAGATCTTTCTCTCTCCTTAAACCCCAGTATAAAAGGCGACATCATCTACCATTTACCTCTTTACTGCAATCAAATTTCCCAGAGCACAAGAATTCCCTGAACCCTCACGGTTCATCAACTTCTTCCCTCTCTTCAACAATGGCAGATTCATCCTCTGTTCATGCCACTTCTCACATCCTGCCCATTCGCCCTCAACAATGCCTCATTATTGATTTAACCCCTCAGGCCTATGATTCCTACATGTTCCCAATCATCGAGTGTTTGAAGTATTCGCCGATTGCACCTGCACTTTCAAGGGCGGAATCAGTACCAATGGAGTTCCTGTCGCAGGTCTACGCGACTGCTCACTACGATAAAGTGGTTGACAGGATCTTCTTCGAGATTTCTCATCACAAAGCATCCATCTCCAAGCAACGATTTTGCTCACTGCTAGGGTTTGAAGCTGATCCAACGAGGGTTAATCTAAAGACAATTCCGATGGGGCACCTCTTTAACATGTTCTACAATATGGGGTATACGGAGACGCTTACTTCCATCGCCAAGTTCAAGAAGTCGTGCTTGCTGCCACAGTGGAACGGGATGTTCACTGTGCTATTCAAAGGTCACTCTGAAAGAAGCTCTAGTTCAGATGGCTCCAGTCGACTATTCTTGTCCATCTTGTATGGTGTCTACAACAGCATCAACGTCAATTATGGGTTTTTTCTCTGGCAACAACTCATCCAGAGTTTATCTTCTTCTTCACGGCATTCAGAGGTGTCGTATGCTAGGTTTTGGACCCTAATTACGAAGTGGGTGATGGATAAGTACAATGTCCCCACTGTCGCCGGCGCACCGATGTCTTCGATTGGTACATTCCACACCACGAAGATCATCGTCTCAGATGCTTCCAAATTCCCATTCAATGGTTCCATTCCGGAAACCATGTTCACTGACGTTCCAGCTGACAGCAGGATCATTCGGACCTACAAAGAGTTCAAGCGGTCTGGTCCCATGGAACTCACACCGGAGATGTTAAAGTCGATTCATGAAGCCGACAAGCCTGCTTCGAGAGGCAAAAAGGCAGACAAAGGGAAACAGGTGGCGAAAGGGACTAAAGGCCCTTCTCCTAAGAAGAGGAAACCCACTAAAGCTGCTCCATCTCCGCAGCCTAAGAGGCGAAAAACACAACCTAGGAGAAAGTTGATTATCGCTTCCTCCTCCAGTGAGTCAGAGGGTGAGAGTTCGGATTCTGACGACTCTCCAAGAGGCAACACTCTACCAAGATTTCCTACCCCTGAGATTCCAAACCCTCCTTCTCCAATTCCCTCTCCTCCCAGAACTATTCCTACTTCCATTCCCACCATAAACCCTTTTACCCAAACTTCAATGCATATGCCACCACCAATCTTCACAGAAGCAACCACACCATCCACTACAGATGTTCAAGCCAACGTATCTAATACGGGGGTTCATACTGATGCAACCGAACCTCCACCCGCAACCGAAACTACTCAAGCACCCGAACCTACCCCTTCACCTACACCCGAAACAACCCAACCCGAACCTACCCATACAACCGAACCACCAGCTTCACCACTACCACCATCTCCCGGTCACGCCTCTGAGGGAGAAGACACATTCCTTGGTGGGGAAGACATGACCTTTGATTCGGTCTATTTTAGTCCGTTTCAAGTGCAGAGCGACGATGATGATGACGCTCCGGTCACAAAGAAGCATCTTAAGGAGCTACATGACAAGGTTGACCTGCTCATTGCTTCTTCTTACACCTCTTAATCATCCTTCTCTGAAGCTGCTCTTCAGAAGATTGTTGATGCCTTATCAAGGGCTCAGCAGGATTCCATCGCTTCCGCCACCGCCGCCATCGATGCCTCCACTAAAGCCTGTGAGGCAGCGACCGAAAAAGTCGATAAACTATTCTCTGATGCCTCTACCCTGTTACAGTCTTTACAGGAGAGTGCAACTGCCACCAAGACCACGTTGGAACCAATTGTTCAACAGTTGCCCACGTTTGTCTCCACGGAGTTGAAGTCCTTTGCCACACTTCGTCAATCGCTCACTGACGACAACTCAGCCCTCCGTGCTTCCATTGACGAGCGCCTCTCTAAACTTCAAGAGGATTTGGCCGCTGAGAACTCGTTAATGGATGTCTTGGCAAAGAAGACCACTGTCCTGAAGGTCAAGAGTGCTCAACTCTCCCATGCTCAACAGCAGATTGACACTCTTCGGTCCGAACGAGAGGTCATTAAGACGTGTGTTTCGGATGTACACTCAGCCATCTCCAACATCCTCGAAGCGCACGATCCAATCCTTAACCACTTTGTGAGGCGTACCCTTGCAGAGAAGCTCGCTCCTGCCCTGGATCTCTTAAGTAAAATTGAAGGGCTACCCGATTTCGTGTACAATCCGAAACAAGGGGGAGAAAAGGAGTCTGGATCTCAACCACCTCATTCCTCAAAGGCATCTCACACAACCGAACCTCATCCTGCAGGCCAAGCCTCTGGTTCGGGTGTGAAGGATAAAGGCAAGAAACTTGCTGAGGAAGAAGAGGATGAAGACCAAGAAACCATTGCCGACTTGTTGCATCGTAAAAGTCAACGCAATGTGTCTGATGATAGTGCTCGTGTTGCTAAAGAAGCTGAAGAAGCAGAGCGAAAGCAGAAAGAAGCACACGACCTTCTCGAGAGTAGGAAGACTCTTTTTCCTGCTTGGACTCTCGAGAGGATGATAAAGGAGGCAATCGACACTCCTAGCATCTTATGGCTGGAATCAGTTATCTCGTTTGACTGTTCCAACACTGTCGACTCTCAGTTCGACATGCCACTGACCCGAAAGGCGTTCATCTTTCACGCCTTCTCCAATGTTGCCGAGTTGCCTCATCCTCATCCGGAGGTTGAACAGGACTTGATTGATTTTTATCTGAAGGCTGCTCATCCTCAATACCAAACCTGGAGCGCTCAGAAGATCATCAACGTTCAGGTCTTGAAGCCACATACTGAAGGAAAGTTTATCAACGTTCGGTTCAAGGTGCTCAGGGGATATGCCAAAACCGAACATGCCATTTCATTAGCAGATCTACCTAACCTCAATCCCCATGACTGGATCATCTTGCACAACATCCTGCTGACCAACGAAGCTGAATATGGTCCGATCATTGACCATCTCAAGAGGATGCTAGTGTGCTACATCATGGAGGTTGCTCTAATGGATCAGGAGATTGCAAGTGTCTTCAAGAAGAAACCAACGATCTCTCCTGTTGGCTCGGCCAGTGATCTGAACCAGATGCAGATGGGCAAAATCGACTCGAGGCGAAATTCAGTCATGCTCACAAGGAATGAAGGACAGAAATGTCTCTTTGCCTTAGCCGACAAAGATCTGTATACCACTGCTTGCCTAGAGCATGTGCTCTGCTGAGGATTATTGATTAATCATTCGACATCTTTATCGAGCTCTGCTGAGGATTATTGATTAATCATTCGACATCTTTGATCCACTCTTGTGTTCTTGCTGTTTACTCATTTATTATTTTACCTGTTTTAAAGATCAAAACGATCTTCAAGTTAGTTTTTATCTCAACAAGAACAAAATCTATGCCACAACTACAATTCATTACCGGCTTTTGCTAGATTTTAAGATACATTCTTTAAGAATTTTAAAGAACATTCTGTTGGAATTCATAGTTTACACCATTCAGACCCTGCATTCCTTGTGCAGAACAATTATTTATTTTATACTAACATATATTTTTTTAGATAGCATTGCAACTAGCCACAAACTCAGCCTTTCGAAAGCGTTTTCACTCTATAATTTGGAATTCTAAGCTAGAACCACATGATTTTGAAAAGGAATGGAAATCTTGTTTAAAAGAGTTTCACATTTCAAATAACAAGTGGTTGCAAGAGATGTACGGGTTGCGTAGACGTTGGGTACCTGCATTTTTCAAGGACATACCGATGTCTGGTCTTATGAGAACTACGTCATTGTCGGAAGGCCAAAATTGATCGTTTCAGAACAATACCCTTACTGGTTCTTATCTTTTAATGTTTATGATGACATTTGAGGGTGTTATGTAACGACAAAGGCATAATCAAGTTGTCAACGACTTTAACACTGCTACAACACTTCCTAGATTCATCACATCTAGTCCTATTGAAGCACATGCTTCAAAGGTTTACACTCGTAAAATTTTTTATCAGGTGCAAAAAGAGATATCAGATTCTGATAACACTTGTTTCCAAATGAGTGTTACTTCTAATAATTGTGTTGACACTACTATTGTTTTGGAGAAGAAAAAGAACATAACAACAAGGCAACCATCAAGTCCTGTTGTTGATGACAAACTTGAGGAATACCATTACGATCGTCTTACAGAGGATACCCAATACATCGTACGTTATTACTTTAACAATGCGTAATTATTTTTTTTAATCATACAACAATACTTTATTACTGAAACTCATATTTTTTTCATACATATTTGAAGGTTACACACTCAACAACAGATGGTTCATACAAACGTACCTGCATGCATTTTGAACATGTCAGAATTTTGTGTAGGCACATATTTTGTGTTTTTAAGTTCTATAGTATTGAACAAATTCTTGAAGAATACATTATGAAACGGTGGCGTCGGGATGTTGTTCCAACAGAATTGCTTAAAAGGCGTTTTTCTAATTCTTTACTAGACTCTAACTCTGACATGACGACTATTGAAAATTTTCAAACGTAGATCGTTGTGTTTCATTTTTAAGCCATGATGCATCGAAGTTAAAGTCATACCTTGAAGAGTTGAATAAGCTGAAGAAAAAATTTGTAGAAGATTGTCCAGCCCCTGAGATGCCATCAAGAGAAGCATTCTACAACCAGATTATAGGCGTAGAATTAACTAATGATGCTCCCGATATTGACAACCCATCAGATATTCGTAATAAGGGAACTGGCAGTCGTGGCAAGAGATTAAAACCAAAAAAAGAAATGCTGCAAAAAGTTGGTTTGAAGTCTAAGCAAAAGTGTGTTTTATGTCAACAGATGGCTAACCATGATAAACGAAATTGTCCTCTTAAAAAACGTGTCTAAGTAGTATGCTTTATATGTAGTTTTTCTTTTAATATTATATTACATTAAAACTTTTTTGTTTCATCTTTATTTATTTTACTGCTCACAAATTTCATCGTATTTAATTAAATTGTCATACATTGTTATACACTTTTGCATATTTTGTAACAATTCTTATCTACCATTAATCAGTATCCTAACATGTAACAACATAAACTTCATGCATTCTACCATGATTAATGTGCATCTTATCTGAAATTCAAAGTTGAAACAAACAAGGAAAATCATAATGTTCATACATTCTACCACTTGCAAAACAGCACATATATTCTGTCAGAATATCTTGTAAACATAACACTTAGTAGTTTCCTTTTTTAATGGACAGGTCAAATGTACACATATTATTCTTGAAAAACAAAACATACATGTGCATTACAAACCATCTTTCAACAACTCATTTTTGTTACACTTTACCATTTGTAACATAAGCTATTATATTCTTCCAGTACATTATGTACAGTCAAATCTAACAATTCTTACACATGACTATTTTGTATCCTATATGACATATATCATCGAAACAATCATGGTAAATCATAATCTTCATACATTCTACCACTTATAATCAAACATATACATTCCATTTTAATATCATGTAATTATACTTATTACATTTTACATACACCAAGACTGTCTACACTAACTTGTATCAAACTACCACAATAAATGCATATCATAATGTATGATTTATAAACTTAACTTACCTGTACATTACAAAGCATCTTCCAACACATTGCATATTTTGATAGCTTTCATATCCATATACACATTCCAACATCAATCAAGTAGTAACAATTACCAAAAAATAAATTCTACTACAAAAACACCATTCACATTAACCTATTTCTAAAAAACAAACAATTCTAGAACATAATAAAACACATCAACATTGTTCCCAAGCAAATAAGTTAGACCAAAACAAACAATGTTACCAAAAGTCTTACACCAAATAACAATCCTACCATGATAAACTGTTACCCCAAAACACACAATACTAGACCAAAAAAAAAAAAAAAACATAGACTTAAACCAAACATATTACCAAATGTCTTTGAAAACCAACCATCCTAACATTATAACACTCACATCTTAAAAGCGACGCCTTCCACGTTTCTGCTTCTCCTTGATTTCCTTCACTTCATTTATCATAGCCAATATCTGCAATGGATCAAGGCTCTCATATGCTTCTGCATCTTTCTCCAACATACTTTATGTTTGTTGTACTCTGATTTCATAAGCTTTGCCATGTATTTGATTTGTAGATTATTTAATGTAAGTAAACCAGTCTGTTTTTTTTCCTGTAAAACCGCAATCCCAATGCCCTTCATTTTCCCCCATATATGACTCCATATGCCTCATAAGATATACTCCACAGTTTGATCCTTCTTTCTCTACTTTCCATGTCATTTTCGTTACACGAGCTTTAATCTTGTTAAAAGTTGTTGACTTTTGGTAATTCTCTGTTTTCAAATAGTTCCCAAGCAACTTTTTCTGCGATACAAAACAATCATTTTACAATTCAATATTAAACTCATGTATTTTAAATCTTTCAAATAATAAAGCTTCAACATACCACATGAATGTGTTTTATTCCATAAATTTCCTCAACAGAACCATTTCGAGTCACATGGTCTATAATGTAGTATGTTGGAACCCTTATATCAAAGCATATCAGATAATATTTGCTTTTATCAACTATTGGGAAGAAAACCTGTTACATAACACATAGTGGTCCAATAAGATAGTATTGTATGTTATGGTTGTAACTGATAAAAAACAAGGTTTAATTAATTCACCAGTCCAATATCCTTCAGCTTTTCCTGTTTTGGTAGACTTTTAAGGTGGAGTTTCAACATTGAATTAAATAATTTTTGAGTTCTTTCAGGTGACACTGATCCACCCAGTATCTCTTCTGCCTATACAGATTAGTAAACCAATCAATAAAACACATGTTATTCGACTGGAACTAATTTTAATTCAAATACTTACCAAAAAATTTGTGTCAAAGAATACTCTAGAAACTGATCCTACATCCCTGAGTGCCTCCATTCTGTTGAGTAATGATGAACAATAGTCAATGATTATCGCATGAATAAACGTGTTGCTTTTAAAATGATATGCGAATCCTTGATGCAACACATGCCCGCTACCAATGTTCCATATCTCTTCCCTGCTCAACAATTATAAAATGATCACTATTATAACACCACATTTTAAAAAAGCAAACCACTAAATTGTATTATTTAACTTACCCATAATCTCTTTTTGATGCAAAAACTGAGTTGTATAATGACATTTCATCCTTCTTCACCTTGTCACTTATTCTAACAATCCTTTCAACAAAAGGTGATTTTCCATATACATGTATCTTTTGATATCTTTTCCCCTTTTTCCATGGTCACCAACTTCCTCACATACCTCAACTGTTTCCATGATTTTCTTTCCTCTTTTTTTTTTCTCTTTTTTATAACTTTCTAACACAGCCTCATCCGCCATTTTAATTGTTGTTGCCAACACTTCAGGATTCTCCAAGAATTGTGAACAAGTTAGATTATCTGTATTACCTACCTTATCCATTTGAGGTGTACTGAAACCTTCACCATCATCCTTCTTTTCCCCTTTAACTACCAATCCTCTAATTGGCGAGAATTCTGCTTCTTTACCACCATATGCATCTCCTTTGTTACTATGACCATCAAAACTAGGATCCTTGTCTTTCATTCCTCCATTCTCTACATTATTAACTTCTTTGAAAAAAAATCGTTTTTTAGAGCTTTTTCAATATTCTTCTTTTTGGACAATATTACTCCATAGCTATGCTTGATAACAGCCATGTATGCCTATAAGTTTTATATTAACATATCATGATTAATATTCTAAAAAAATAAATGTTCCAAATAGATCAATAACTATAAATCAAGTCATTCAATTTAAATCAACCACATCTGCATTTATGTTTTATATTAAACTATCATTTTTTACAATTCTGAAAGAAATATTGTTCTTAATTCTTAGTGAATTTATATCTTACCTCCTTGTCATCATAATCCCTCATCATCCCATCCAACATATCATCTTCATCAACCATTCCATCATCATCACCAATATCCTCAAAGTTTTCCGGTAACTGCCTACCGAACCCCCCAACACTAATCTCCATCTTCTTTATTTTTTCAAGTAAAGAACTAGTAACATTTCTAACAAACGGTAACCTTTTCACTATCTTCAAACCTGCGAACTTCATTCTATATACATACACCAGCTACATAAAAAAGATTAAACTTCATTAAGTAATTCATTATACATATTATTGTCATAAAATAAAGTAAATATTTAATATACACAACTATATTACCGTCAAAACTAGTATAGGTCCACTGTAATAGTATGTCTTATCATCTCTTCTCCACAGTTGTTTTCTGCTTACCAAACAATCTAGGATATACTTGCACCAATCAATTTTAGAGAAGTCCTTTACCAAGACCAACTTATTCACAACATTAATTTGATTTGTACCACTCAAAGTTGATTAAGCAAATCTGTTAATGAAAAGGGTCAGGAAATTCAGCCTAAACATAAGACTGTCTTGCTTTGTATTTTTTTGATCCTTTTTAGGTATTCTTCACCATTGAACCCTCTTTTGTCATATTGGCCTTTCCATTCTTGCAGAACTTCATTATCCTTATCACAACTACTCAACCTCAGAAAGTCTTCTCCCGCATTTGGTAAACCCAACATCTCATGCACTGTGTCTTTCGTAATTGTTATGACCATATTTTCCAGAACTAGATGGCTACTAACTGGATCATAGTGATCTAACAGATAGTAGTTAAGTAAACCTGGAGTAGTGTCTATGTCAATATGAAGAAGTGAACCAAATCCCATTGACACAATCCAATTTTTCTGTCCGGGTGACATTACTTTCACAGCTGAACTTATCCTTCCATGAGTCATCCTAGTTGCAAGTCTTCTATAACCTTCTGGATGGTCCTTGCTTATTTTTCTGACCTTCCCCTCCATTGTTTTGATTTTATCATTTTCATGTTCTACTTTTCCTTTCTTTCTTTTTGGACTTTTCTTTGAATGTGCATCTTGCACCACCTTTTTCCTTTCTACAACATCTTCCTTATCTTTCATGTCCACACCAATATTAGCATTTTCATTGTTTTTCTTTGACCCACTAATTCTCTCCATCAAAATCTCATTTAAACCTCTTGGTTTTTTCCTTTCACCACTTGCATCCGACGATTTCTTCTTGTCCTTAATAGGTGTATTTCTATCAGAACCCTTCCTTTTCAGACCTCTAACACTTGTGCTGTCAATTTGTATTGTGTCTTTCTTATCTTTGTTGAAATCTGTTATATCACAAAAAAACAATTACTAATCATATAATACACCTTCAATAGAATAATAAACTCTATATTAGCCATATCAGAAACACATAGTTGAACTCATTAATTACATGCACTTATTATCTAACCTGTCTTACCACATTCAACATTATTCTTTCCATGTTCTGATTTTGAAGTTTTTTTCCTCTGTTTCTTTTTTTTGCTTGATCCAACAATATTCATATCATTTTGTCCACTTCCGCCACCTTCTGCTTCATTAATTAACAATTAATCCATATTGGCTATCAACATTTTCTAAAATTATTGTCATTTTCCTTCATAAATCAAAAAATTTTAATCTACCTATACCTTGAGTACTGATATTCTCTTTAACGGGTGTTGATCTAGTATGGTAGTTCCTTCTAACCTTTGTTTGGCTTGAAGTATCAACATTAATTGGGACTGTATCAGCTTCTGTAACATTCAAAGCAACAACTACTGAAATGAATGATTAATGTTGGTTAGTAATAGTTTTCAAAGTAACCAGCCATAGTTCATTACTTATAAAAACTAAAAGTATTATACAACTTTTCATTCTGTAAGGATGAAACACAAATCCAAAACATGTTTCTACAAGTATTAAAACCAAATATTAAAAAAATAATAATAATAATTCATCAAAGTTCTCAGTTATTAAAACATACACATTTAGTTAATAGTAATCTCCATATTAAACAGTCACATTCCAATATGTATGACCCCAATATACACTTACTTCTGTTACAATTAAGTAAGCATGTACACACATACCCTAACAATGATTCTATTAGAATTTTAATTTTTAGGACAACATTATATTAGAATGCTAATAGAATGAACATAGACACACACAAAATTAGTACAATGACTATTTGACAAATATTCTACTAGAATTATAATGCTAATACGTATAATGTACAATGACTATTTTACAAAAATTCTATCAGAATGCTAATACGTATAATGTACACAAACACAATTCTGTTACAGTGCTTCTATTACAATTTTGCTTTTGTTCATTCTGTAAGAACGCAAAACACATAAGTATAATTTTTATGTTAAAGTTAAAACCACATCATTACTACAATAACACTAAATCCTCATAGATTACAATAACAAACACAGAGAAACAAACACATACACAAAGACCTAATATTAATCCCAATATTAACATTAATTTTTAAAGATTATGTGACACTTAGACTTATTTAACCACTACATCCCCTTCACATGTTACACATTCTTTACGAATTTAACACATTTAGTTAAACTAATTATGTTAGAATTACATACACACCGTACATACAACTAAACTGGAGCATCAAAACAATAGGAATAAAACTACAAATTATAAAGCAAAAATACCAAATTAATTACAACATTATAGTACTAGATTCTATCATAACATAAAGACCTTGAAAGATGTATGCAATTTAAAAAAAATATATCTCAAAATACTAGAAAAAATTAACAAAGAAAACATTAGCACCCTAAATTACGACAACAACAACTACGTTCACTCCGTTTTACGTAGTTAGTAATATGGAAGAATGCATTTCAATAAATAACCTTTTACTTCTTATAGAATATCATGTAGTCTGACTTACATCACAACCACAATGACATATCTCTAAAGGAAATACAGTATAGAAACAACATCCATTCTCGCTGTTACAAAACACAACAAAATACACAATAACAAACAAAATTTCTTCAAGAATCACATTACCAATATCTGTATAGTAAAAATTTTAATTTCGTGTAGAAAATCCCCAATTTCAGAAAACCCTAATAAAAAAATGCTCCATTTTTATAGAATTTTGTTATTTGTTACTTAAACGAACTTAACAACCACATGCATCTACTTCATTTTTCAAAAATTCCAAAAGAATATTATGTACTCAAACGATTACCTTAAAAAAATTGAAAAAAAATACCTCTTGGCGGAGTAACGAAATCATCATCGTCTTCATCTAGATTCAAGACCGTTGCTTGTGTGTTCTTGAATTTAGATTTGAAAGAACTCGTCCTTGTATTCCTCATTCTACTGCAATTTCTTTTTTTTTTTGAACGATCACAATGCACGTTCTTTGAACGATATTCAATACTATAACACTTTATACTAAGAAAACAACACAATCTACTGCTATTTTTGGTTGATTATAGAAGATTTTCATTGATTTTGGGTTCCAAAACAGAGGGTAGTAGAATCCGGACTTATGCGTAGTTGTATGGATCATGTGGGGGAAGTTATGAAAATGGAGCAGTTTCCTATTTTAATGGAGAGGGCAAATGTACACATATACCCTTCCCGATCCTTTTTCATTAAATGTGAAGACTTTTTCATTTATTTGAAATCTATTTTATGAAAATCATTTTCATTTAAATATTACATATTTCATTGGCCCCCAATGATTAATACAATAACACAATAAATAGTGTTAACAAAATAACCTAAGCCTATATATATATATATATATATATATATATATATATATATATATATATATATATATATATATATATATATATATATATGGAAAAGTGCCAAGTGTTGTACACTTCATTATTGATTGGATTATCACATCTGAGTGTTTTGTAACTAGTGTGAGTATTAGTTGGATCTATATGATCTTGTTTGGGTTTTAATTATTGAGAAGCTTTTACTTGAGGTACATCTACCTCATATTGTTTATTCACTTGTGAAGTTTAATAGGATTTGTCATATATGACAATGTACTTTGACTATTATAATATTTTACCCCCAAGTTAAGTTTTAATGTGGATTTTGTTTATTTGAGATGCTATAGGTTTGTATATTGGTGTATGAACCATAATGTTTGTCACACCCCCAAACTGGAACGGCGGAAACGTTCGGGGGCAGAGGACGTCATGTACAGTATCATAACAATTGCCTAATAGTAATGAAAGAAAACACAACCATTACATTGATAAAATATAGTACTTACATCTGTTCGATACATTGCTTGTATGATATCAAAAGTCTATAACAAAATTATAAAAGACGCGACTTTAAAAGCTTCGTCTTATCAAAACCTATGGGTGTACCTGTCTACCGGTTCCGTGAGAATACAAGTGCTTTTGAAAGTGTATCAACATTTAAGTTGGTGAGTTCATAAGTATGCAGTTGAGATGGAAAGCTTGTCTTTGTTCTTTGAAAATTTTTATAGTGTACTTCCAGAAAATCCAATATTTTCTTTATTGAGTGAAATGTAGTATTAGTCCATAAGACCAAAATGTATGTTCGTTACTGTACTTTGAAATAGTAAAATGTAGTCTTATTAGTAAATAAAACTATATTCATGATTGTTTATCGAAATTGTATGTTGTGCTAGTGTACTTTATACTAGAAAAATAGTGTACTGTAGTAGCATCCGTAGTAGTGTATGTATGAAAACCTTATTTATGAAGGCCTGGAAATTCCCCAGCCGTAATGTAAAATAGTGTACAGTAGTTTCATTATTTAAAATAAAACCTTTTGTATGAGTGTCTGAAATTCACCAGCTGTAGTGTAATGTAATGTACTGTAGTTTTATTAATTAAAATAAAACCTTTGAAGTAGTGTAAATTCTGTAAACAAATGTTTTAGTTGATATTATTGTGAGTTTCATATAACCATGCTTGATATGACCTAATGACCTGTACGACGTTCTTCAGGCGTCCGAATGTTATGACATTTGTCACCCGAGGCTTGTCGGCCTAACTGTAGCTAACAGTTTAGGTGCGGGATTGTTAGTCCCGTATAGATCTATACACAAATTCATGCTCTCCCTCCAGGAGACTCTGGTTATAATTTATATGATTTAGACCTGTACGCTGATGGGTACAACGAAGTAGTGCCTCACAACCTTGTATTAACTAGTTTACGTGTAATGTAGTAGTGTTCTCTTGTACTTGAAACTGTATGTATAACCTTGTACTAGTGACACACTTTGTAATGTAAAATAATTATACTTAAATAAATATTTAGTAATGTATCATTGAATTAGTGGAATAGAGTAATGTTCCATAAACTATACCCATTATAGTTTGAATGTGTGCTCTTGTTTCTGTATAATGTTCCTTGAGGTTGTAAGTTAGTGTAGCAGTTCACAAACTATACCTATTATAGTTTGAATGTATGTTCTTGTAATGAACTGAAAACTTTGCAATTTATCAGTGTGTATAAAGCAGTGATAAATGTTTTGAATGAAGTCCCCCTTTTTGCTCAGTGTATTACAAAAGGATTATATATATATATATATATAGGAAGAATGTAGCGATAAATCTGTTTGAAACAATTGCAAATGGTTTGGAAATAGTTTGCAATTGTTTGCATGTTAACACAAAAGTCCTTGTGTTTATCTTGTATTCCCCCTTAAAACATTGAAAAATAGTGAAACTATAGGGGTATGAACTCACTTCTAATGTGTGTTAAAGTCTGGATTAGCGGAGTTGTAGAGATGATCCTTGGCTAATGTACTTGGAAAGAACGCTATCCTAATATTATTTAAACACGTAATTGTATTTAAATTAGTGAAATAATTAACTAAAGTGTTAGCCACCACTTACTTTATGTAAGGAATAGTTACCGAGAATTATTTGGAGTGTTGGTGGGGGTTTTCAGTCTAGCTTTCACTGAAATCCTTTATTTCGGTCCTAAAACCTCAACCGAGAACCAGGTTCTCGGTCCTAATGTGTTCTTGGTAGGGAATGTGTTCTCGGTCCAATGTGTTTTCGGTCAGCTTGAAGATTTGAAGATTGTTCTTGGTGTTCTTGGTGAAAAATATGAAGATTTGAAGGATTTTTCTTGAAGGTTTGAAGGTTCTTGTATGATACTTGAGAGCAAGATGGGAGTGTTTTCGAGTGAAAAGGTGAGGAAATGACTTATTTTTCGGGGAAAAATACTTATACCGGTTGGGTTTTCGGCCGAAAAGGGGTTTTCGATCCGAGGGTTCTCGGTTCCAAGGGAAAAACTTTGATTTTTAAGTATATTTTATTCCAAATACTTATATAAAAACATCATTTATATAATTTAAACCATATTTAACCCTTGTGGTCATAATAAAATCGACATAATTCGAAATTTATTTAAAGAGTTTGACTTTTATTGACTTGAAAAATAATGGGTTGTTACAATGTTTATTAATACACTGTCCATAATGTCTATCTTTGGGATCGTAGTCACTAGGCTCCCCATAGCCTAACCTACTTGTTGATAATTGTTGCAAGTGTGACAACCCAAAATTTATTCCGTCATTTTTAACCCCTCTTTCCGTTAATAAGCCTCGCTTTATTAATTGTCCGTTAACCTTTTTGAAGAGTTTAATTAATTTGGGACTTTTATAATGACTTTGTAAGGGTTGAAATAAATTAGAAACACCACAATATTCCCTTGAAAATTTTTAGTTTCAACCAAGTCAAAATACAACCATTAAATCGGGTGCGACCAAAAGCCCCGATTAACGTCAGTATCGGGTAGATTTCCACTGAGCCCCAACTCAAACCCCTATATAAGGGTGAGTGGAGTCCATTTGGGACTTTTCACTCTCTCTCTACACTCTCTCTCTCTCTCTAACTTGTTTTCGAGCCAAAAACGCCCGTTTCGAGCCCCAAACTAGTAAGTAATCTATCCTAACTTGTTGTATAGCTTAGTTAACATGCGAATTCATGTTTAAGACATCAAATAGGGGCAAGATTATGTGTTTATGGCCCAAGAAAACTCTTGGACCGTGAACACTCTTAAGTGGGGTTTTTAAGCCCCAAAACCCCTCTAAATTACCCCTAGGGCTTAGATATGACTTGTAGAATTTCATATACGAGCTTAGAACACCAAAACCTTATGATATGGAGAGTAAACATGATTTTACGACCCAAGAACACTCTTGGACCATAAACCCCTCTTCATAGGCCGTGAACACCCTTTAAGGTGTTAAAAATGCCCTCAAACACCTCCTATGGCCTTGGAAAATGTCTAGAAGCAACTCCCATTGAAGTAAAGGCATTAAACATCAATTAAACCAAGAAAATAGGAGTTTACGGCCGTAAGCCCCCCTAGAATTGGTCTATGGGCCGTAAACTCCCAAAAGGTGGCCAAATGATGCCCTAACACCCCCATTTGACTTGGAATAATGCTTAGAACTTTATACTCTATCATTTAAGGATTAGATCTATGAAGGAAATGACCAAGTGAGAGTTTACAGCCGTAAAATCCTTGTTTAGGGCCGTGAACTCCTTAAATGGTCCATTTGTTGCCTTAAACCCATTCATATGCCTTATATTTGGACCTAGCCTAATTCTATGAGTGAGATAAGACCATTTAGCATCCTAGAACACCCCCGCCATGAGTTTATGGCCATAAACTCATGGGGAGTTGGTCTTAGGGTCATGAACTCTATAAATAGTTTACTCTTGAAGAGTAAACTCCCTATCTAGGCCATACACTCCCTTAGATGTTACCCGGGACACTCCTAGCACTTAACCAAGGTGTTTTCCGCACTTTAGGCTGCGTATATGTGTTTAATTAGTATTATATTTACTAATTGTATGTAAACATATGTCATCATATGTTAATAGGTCACTAAGTGTGTTCAAGTCTTTATTTGACACCGAGCACCCAACCAGCACCTCCGCCCGATCCACTTACAACAGGTGAGTTCATACCCCTGAATTATAAATGTTTTTACATGCTTTTATGGGGGGGGGGGGGAATACAAGTTAAAACATGCCAGTTATCATATCAATCACATGTGATTGATAACCCGTATGCACAAGGATTTATTACACTGTCAACTGTTTTACCAAGTATGATACTGTAAATGGTTTTTCCAAAACGTCTTTACTCGCTCAAATCTTTTCTCAAATTGTCTCTCGCACTGTATATTTTACTTCAAATTCAGTTACAACAGTATTTTAAACAAAGGTTTTCTTCACTTATATTGATTTATCATAAATTACATTCAAAACGTGTTTATGAAAGGTTTTCAAAGGATTTCTAAAGGTTTTCAAACTTATTTTACAAAAAAATACCAAGTCATGATTTTCTTAAGTGTAAAGTTTTTCCAAAGCTTTCATAAAAGTTTTCTCCCATGTTTTTATACTCCTACTTCATTAGATACTAGTGCTTCGTTATGCTTCTACTTAGTTAATGCTCCTACTTAGTTAAACGCTTCTACTTGATAACGCTTCTACTTTGTTAACGCTTCTACTTCGTTAAACTCTCCTACTTTGTTAATGCTACTACTTCGTTAAACGCTCCTAATTTGTTTATGCTACTACTTCGTTAAATGCTCCTACTTTGTTAATGCTACTACTTCGTTAAACGCTTCTACTTAGTTAAATGCTTCTACATCGCGAAATGCATGCCTGTACCTGTATAGTTATATAAATGATGTTTAAAGGACTTAGGAATGCTAGTTCGCCCTATTTCCTTTTCCTTGTTGGGATGTGGTCTGGTGGGTATCGGATATCCGTCCGAAGGTCGTTTAAACATTAATTATATATCATGTATACATGTATAGACATGAAGGTTTACATCGATAAGTTCAGTTGTGAGTCTCTACCGTTAGTCCAGCGCCTCTAATAGAATTCACTTGACGAGATGCATCCTCAAGATACGGATCTCCCCGTCATCGAGTTGGTAACTAGAGTCTCCTATAGGGAGAGCGGGCATTGTGTGTATAGATCTATACGGGACTGACACCCCCGCATCCTGACTGCTAGCTACAGTCCACGGCCTACCAAGCCAAAGGGTGACAAATGTAATATTTACACTGACGCTTGCAGGGCGTCAAGTACTCTAGTGTCGATGAATATTGTTACGAGTATCTCCATGTTTACCTTATAATTCATGTCCTTAAGGTAACAATAATTAACACTGTATGCTGGAAACACACTCTTAGAATTTCTTCTTGTTTTAGACCTTGCTAGCTGTATCTTTCATTTGATACTATATGGGGTCTGTGTTTCTTTGTTTTAGACCTTGCTAGCCGTATCGTACATTTGATACCGTCTGGGGTTTGTGTCTCCTTTTGTTAGACTGAGTCAGGCGTGTCGTTCATTCGATACTCTCCTAGAGTCTATGATTTCTTTTGCCTTAGTCAGCAGTATTTTTCTGTTGAGGCATATGTTATTTTCCTATTGTTTATCCTCCTACTTACTTTAAAATCAAATATCGTATTTTGGTAATGATAGTATTTCAGGGAAAATTACTCTTTAAAACGTAACTCTGTCGAGTCTTGGTAGAAGACTGCTTTTATTTAGAAAATATAGGATTTTCTGGAAAGGACTCTAATATACCGTTGATTCTAAGCTACTACTTTTTATAAAGTTATTTTGGATAAAAGGCTTACTTACACAAATGACACTAAATACTTATGAACTCACCGGCATTTATAAAAATGTTGATACTCGCTCTCAAAATAACTTGTATTCTCAAGTCAGCAAATAGACAGGTACATCCCAGGAGCTTTTGGTGAAGACAGTTTAGTACCAAGCTGCACCTATATTATTACTTGTATTACTTTGATGTTTCTATGCAATGTAAGCTATGTAAAACTATTACTATTAATGCAATGGTTGTTGTACTTTGATTACTATACTGCATATGTTGTGATACTTGACATGACGTCATCCACCCCAGAACGTTTCCGCCATTCCGGTTTTGGGGCGTGACAGCAAGTTAGTGGATATTATCAAAAATTTAGGAGACTTATATTTTTTGGATATTTAGAAGACCTTTGGTTTGTATTCTTCTCTTAAACCTTTTGTCTTGATATCTGTTGTAGCACTCTAGCACGAATTGTCGTGTTAAACCACTAAATGTTTCGAAAATATTTAATTGCTGGTGTTCTTGGTGAAAAATATGAAGATTTGAAGGATTTTTCTTGAAGGTTTGAAGGTTCTTGTATGATACTTAAGAGCAAGATGGGAGAGTTTTCGAGTGAAAAGGTGAGTAAATGACTTATTTTTCGGGGAAAAATACTTATACCGGTTGGGTTTTCGGCCGAAAAGGGGTTTTCGATCTGAGGGTTCTCGGTTCCAAGGGAAAAACTTTGATTTTTAAGTATATTTTATTCCAAATACTTATATAAAAACATCATTTATATAATTTAAACCATATTTAACCCTTGTGATAATAATAAAATCGACATAATTCGAAATTTATTTAAAGAGTTTGACTTTTATTGACTTGAAAAATAATGGGTTGTAACAATGTTTATTAATACATTGTCCATAATGTCTATCTTTGGGATCGTAGTCACTAGGCTCCCCATAGCCTAACCTACTTGTTGATAATTGTTGCAAGTTTGTGGATATTATCAAAAATTTAGGAGACTTATATGGTTTGGATATTTAGAAGACCTTTGGTTTGTATTCTTCTCTTAAACCTTTTGTCTTGATATCTGTTGTAGCACTCTAGCACGAATTGTCGTGTTAAACCACTAAATGTTTCGAAAATATTTAATTGGACTGTTTTTCACATTTGAAATATCGCATGAATCGTTGTTCCTTAAACTAAAACTCTAAAAATTATTTTGAAAGATGTTACTAAAGGCTAGTTCAAATAGGCCTATGCGAGGGGTGTTACGGTTTGGTATTAGAGCTTTGGTTTAAGTGAACGTAATGCTTAGATTAGTACTTAGACTTTAATTAGAGACTTTAGTGGTAATTGGAATAAATAGTTTGCTTATAGACTTTGGTCTTAGCATCCATTATGCTTTTTTAAACCGAATAACCTAGTTTTGATTTGGTTAGTCTTGAGTTGGTAATATTAAATCAAAATCTTAAACCTAGCATTCGGAATTGGCATGACTTACGCTTAGGAGCTTAATCTAAGATAATGTTGAAATTAATATTTTAATTAAAACTAATTAATCAGATCTATAAATATGGTAGCAACTAGAAGTCGTTTCCAAGCTGTCAAAAGGAAGTCAGGCAAAGAGTTTAAGCAAGGGAAGGTAGAATCAACCACATTAAAAGAATTAAGATTATAATGGAGGAAGAAATGAAACAAACACAAGAAAGACTACCTAGAATATTTCAAGATATGTTGGAAAAACAAGAATCAAGACTCATGAAAGAAAAAATAAGAACACAACAAGAATACTTGGACCTCATTCGAGAGGGTATCAATTGTGGAATTTAGAAAAACAGCTCCTCAAGAATTGGAGATAAAATTTTAGTGAATGAATGTGAGGAAAGAAATGAAGGACTAGGAATGGAAAGAAAAAGGTTGTTGTCACACCCTCGACCAAGGCGGAACTTGTCGGGAGTGCGACTAAGTTCATGGATCACAAATAAACTGAATATATAGCACAAGTACAATTATAAACAAAACAACATATATATTTCATCATAAGGTTTGAATACAAGGTTCTTACAAGAGATAATAGATAGTAGTTTCCTTAAAAAAGTAGGTAGATAACCAAAAACAAGATAGCTAAGTCGTCTGTAATCCACGACTAATCTTCTGTCTGAATGCTTGTCTATTGATCTCCTGAGAACACACGTAAGTTTGAGGGTCAACACAAAGGTTGGTGAGTGTCACAGGTTTTCTACTTAACCACAGTATAATACTTTTAAAAGTCTACAAAGTATTGCCTTTCTAAGAAAACTGTGTTTGGAAGAATGTTTGATAAAGATAGAAATATAAACCATGGTTGCTAGGTAATAAAATCCTAGTCCAGTTTATAGTAACAAATTTGTATGGATAGACATATGAAATATGGTTTCTAGGTAATAAACATCTATTCAAGTTTATAGTAATGGAATAGTATGGATAGACAGATAGAGTCATCTGCCAAGGTTGTATTTAACGACAGCAGATTCAAATAAACAGATGGATGACAAGTATATTTCATAAGCGTAAGTATAAGAACATACGATACTTGTTTAAACAATTGATACATCTTAGAGTAGTATACATAAGCACATGTATGGGCCTAAGACACAAGTTCTATAACTTGTATACATATATAAATCTATATATTTTTGTGTATGTATGAGGCAACTTGAAACTACCAAGTTGATAACCATCTATATAGTCATAACACATTTGTAGATGGAACGTATATGTTATGTTTGTTAGTTGTATTATTTTAACAACATAACATATGTAAATATTGATGTTTAAAACGATTTTGTTTACTTATAACATATTAGTATTTAAACAAATATTTCACAAGCTAGAAATGTGTTTACACAAAATAATGATAATTCATGTGTATTTTGTAAATATTACTTAGTACATATACTACCATGTACAGATGAGGGACAGACATGAAACACCGGAGGGTAAGACCATTTTAGCATTTAAGCTGTCTGAAATCCAACAACTCTATGCGGCCCTTCAAACCAGATTCCCCATACCGTAAGTAGTAGAGTAGTAAATAATACTTTTATATGATTTATATTGCATAAAAAAATTGGTAAGAACAAAATATATAATATATATTACAAGCAGCACATGTATCCCCCCCCCCCCCCCCCCTTTAAAAATATGTAAAAGTGGGGTCATAACACTCAGCATGTGGTGGATGATTTGTTTTGAGTATTTGATGCGAGAAACTGAGAAGTGTTGCTTTGATAATGAACCGTCGAGATTTATGTAGTTTCCTGTGACATTTTTAACATAAGTTAATGTGGAAAGTGGTTGGGTAATTTAACCAAAGTACAGGCTCCATGTATAAATTAAATAGACTTAATTTGTTAAGTTATTTCTAAACAAGGGCAAAAAATGATTCATATAATTTATAAGATTAAATCTTGGACTTATTTTGCCAAACAAATCACAAGGAGGGATGTTATTTGAATAAATAATATGAAAGCTTGTTGATTTGGACTTAGTTTGTAAGGAATTTTCGAGTGAGGGTGAGTTTTGAAGATTTTTAATGGAATAGCAACTCAGGTGTTGATCGACGGTGGTTTGGAGGATGCGACTGGGTGGTGAGGTGGAAGCTTGGTGTTGCCGCCTTCGTTTCTTCCTTCTTTTAGTGATTTTCAATAAAAGAGAGGTGGAGAGGGCTGTGGGGATCGAAAACAACAACAAATATGGAAGAGGAGGGTGATTCTCGGTGGTGGCAGGGGTTGGCATTTTTGGATTGTTTTCCCTCTTTTCTTGATAGTAACAGTGAGGGGAAGGAGGGAGAGAGGTGAGGGAAGTGTTGTTTGATCAAAAGGGTTTATAAGGGAGGTGTTTATGTGAGTTTAGGGTGGAACATTGGTGGTTTGGTGGTGGTGTTGGGTGTTTTGAGTGTAACCGAGAGATAGAGAGTGTTTTAGAGAGAGATCAGTTAACTATGTTTTTGTTGTGATGTTCGAGTTAGGATGAGCTTCTATTTATAGTAGAACCAAACACACACATTCACTTTGAAGCCACACTTCCAACTCATGTTGTGTACCATTTTGGGCAGATTTGCACACAAAGAAGGAGAGGGGGAGGAAACAAGAACGTGGGGAAGAATTAGAAGGGAAGGAAATCTGGACTTTTTAGCTTCTTGGGTCACATGTAGGCCCCACATAGGGTTGTACCCCATTAAATGCCCAATGACACTCCAAATCGGGTGCGTTGGGATCCATGCATCGAGAATTTTTCCGAAATTACCGTTAGATAGAGTTTAATTCAAGGATTCCAGAACATCAAACGGATAAATTTTTGGAGTTACGGATCTCCGGGAAATTGCATTTGAAGTTTTGCGTCTTAATAACTCGTGGTGTCCGTTTTCGCGACTTTTGTAAATATTTTCGTAAAAATTATTTTGAGTGTGAAAATTGAATAATAGACAATTACCTGAGTCCAAAAACACACTCGAAAATCCCGTCGGCAAAGCGTAAGTGCCTCAACGGATCGATTCGGTTTTACACAATTAAAGAAAAACAGTGTTTTACTGTCTGTTTTCTTAAGATTGTCGTATCTTTTGCATACGAACTCGGTTTTGGACGTTCTTTATGTTTTCGGAAACAGGGAAACATATACTATAATATTTTAATGTTTGTTTTGCTCAAAACTACTTAATGAAAAATTCCAGTTTTTGAAACGCATTAACTAGTGTTGTCGTTTAAGCGGCTTGATTCAGTTTACAGTTTACACATTTGGAAGTAAGGTATCATCTGACATCATATAATAATTTAAATAAAGTTATTTATTTTACTTTAGATGCACTAAAACTCAATAATTCATATTATCATGAGATTCACGGTGAATTTGCCGGTTATAATTTTAGCGCTAAATTCTGGGATATCACAATGGTAATGTCAAAAGGTGAGAAAGATCGAGTCGATGGTGTTGGGTGGTGATTTAGGTAACTCCTTGAATTCCTCTCTTTAGGTAATTCCTAGAACTCCCTTGAGATGGAAATACCAACCTTTTAGTCAACCTTCCGCATCTAGTTATTGCATAGGCTTATGTATGGAGTAATATACTTCATGAAAGACCTTAGTTATGTCAAAATATGGTGAATTAGAGTAGAAACCCGCACAACTTGTGGGATAAGAATCTTGATGGTCAAGTCAAGACTCGGTGTGTATGGTGTGTATGTAATGTTATAACGCGCGTAACATTTCTAACGCATGATATGCAATGCAACTTGATCAAATCAGACATCTTTCTGGAATGATGTTCCAAGCTTGAAATCCCACATGGAATGTAACCTCTTGTTTAATTTTGGTATTCAAGCATTCTTAGAGGAATCGAAATGTAATATGCTTAATTGGTGTCATAATTGGTGTTCAAATGAATTGTAAATGTTCCTTGTGATGGGTTTTGATAACCAAAAATGATCTTAATTTTGTAAAAACAATTTAAATGGCAACGAAAGACTTTATATAATAACTAGTTTAATTTTAGATAATTTTAACCAAAAGAGAATGAGGACACAAATACAAGAACTAGAAACATAATAACAACCATAGGATGTTTTAGAGATAACCATTGAAGCCATTGATCCCACTTGGAATTAGGGAGTTGATGAATATAGGAAAATTAAATAATATAACTTGTCTACAATGTATCCACCATCAATACTAAGGCACTTGGAATGTTATTTCGCATCTTGTATAAAGTTCTTCTTAATCCTTTAAGTGCTTATCTCAAATAAGCACTAAAAGAGAAGCACTTCTAAGCACCAGTTCTTTGTTGGATTAGTGTCTAAGTCCATAACTATTTTGGTATGTACTTGGCCCGATGGTGCATGGTCCTTTTGGGTTGCCTTCACCAAAGCAACTTGATTGGAGAAATGAATAAAGAGAGAGAGGATAATATGATTTATTAATATGTTATAAGAATAATATATTAAAGGAGAAATCATATTTGTTTAATTAATATTGGTCAATAATTAATTAAGAATTAATTTTGTGATCAAGTGTAATTAATTAAACTTGAGGGGCTGAATTGTAATTATGTGATAGTTACAAAATAAGGTAAGGATTATCTTATAAGTATGGTGAACGAATTTAAGGTTGAAAAGCCTTAGAATTTGAGTATGATAAGGATTCAAGGATTATCTTATTGGTTGCTTAATGGATAATCAACTAGATAAGGATAATGACTGAAACCCTATCTCTACACCTATATAAACACCCCTAGGGTTATGAATTCGAGTATCCCTTCCCAAGAGGTGCCAAATACGAATTCTAACCTCCCTCCTCTCTCCTTATACCTTCTCCACTTGCTTATGGTGTTTGTAAGCCATTAGAGGAGTGACACTTGTGACTCTTTGCTTTCCAAGGTCAAATCAAGAAGGAATTAGATTGTTATTGCTATATAACAATCAAGGTATGTTCTTAAACCTATTTACATGTGAATTCTGATTTCCATATGCTAGAATTAGGGTTCAAGTCTTGGATTCAAAGTATATACAATAGAGAAACCTAGATCCGAGCTTTAGGGTTTGTATGAGCACATAGGATGTCTTATGACCAAAACCCATCAGTGGTATCAGAGCCATGATTGGTTTCTATTGTATTGATGCTTGTTGTAATTGGAAAATTCGATTTTTTGCATTCTGGAGGCTGGACTCGCCGAGTCCATGGCTGAACTCGCCGAGTCCAAGGTGACTCGACGAGTCCAAGGCTGACTCGACAAGTCAACTCGTCAGAAGGAGGGTACTTCGGGATTTCTTGCTGTTTTTGCTTATGGATAGTTACCTTATCATGTTAGATCATTATTAATCCGATTATATGATATATTTGACTATAATTTTGATCTAATTGAAGATATTTATCAATTAATAAGATAATTGTTTCCTTATAAGATAATTGATTAATTATTTTGAGTAGATTGATAAATTGTTTTGCAAGAAATCATTAAACAAATCAAATATGGATAATTATGTGATTAAATGTTAATTTGAATTATTTGTTATTTGATCCTTGTTGTTGTGAAAAGTTTCATATTTGGCCCTTTAGGTTTTATAGTTTAAATTTGAACCCCAAAAGTTTTGTTGTTTTGAAATTTAAATAGTTGAAACCTTAATGTTTTGAAAAAGGTTTCAAAACTTGCCCTCAAGTTTTGGAATTTAAATTTTGATTTAAATAGTTTAATTTTGATGCATATTTAAATTCTAAACCCTTATGGTTTGAAATGTTTCAAAACTTGCCCTCAAGTTTTGGAATTTAAAGGTTGATTAAAAGTTTAATTAGAAATGTTAAATTCTGAAACTCTAGTATTGTTTTGAAAAAGTTCAAATCACACCCTTATGGTTTTATTAATTAATTAAGGTGTATAATTAAAAGAGGTTTAATAAATCCATAAAAGTTTAGGTTTACAATTTAAGTAAATTAAAAGTATAATTGTTAAATTGAACCACCTAATATTTTAAAAGTGTAAAATACACCCTATACTATATATAACATTAAAAGTCTAACATTATATATATGTATAACTAAAAGTCAGTCTTACCGTTAGTAGGCCTCATTCACGAAGCTGGTCTACAAGGGGTGTTTAAGGAAATTGCCTATAAAATGGCGATTGAATGGGTATCCACTCTTACCCACCGCACTCTTGACTAGTGGAGGGTCGTTAGCCGAACGGGTAGGATAGGACGAAACCTTCCATTATAAGTATAATGAATTATCAAGTAACTAAATGTTTTATAAAATTCCCAATCTTAGTTACTTAGGCAAAAGTGAATTGATGCAATTCCATGAAATTACACTTTGTGCCCTTGCGAAGACGTTAGTGGAGCGTGTGTGGTTAACCGGCACACTAAATGGGTCTTAGCAAAGGTAGCAAAGGGTGACTCAATGTTTGTCATAGTTCGGTGGAGCGTGTGTGGTTTACCGGCACATCGAATAGGTGACTGTAACATGTGAGGGCACCATGTAAGTTTGCATGGTTATTCACACCCGCTTTGTGATCCTCGGCATCCCAGTCACAAACTAGAGGGGCATATCGAGATTTAAACATGCCATTGAAAGTTCAATGTATCTCAAAGGATCTAGGAGTTTTCATAGATTTAAAACATAAAATTCTTTTTCGTTTTTCATGGTGGAAATTAGTGAATCGTCATTCACTTACCTTCAAATATTCTGCAATTAGGGTTACGACATCCCTCTCCCGAGTTGTAGAATATTGTGTTGGGTCCTAGCCTTAGTATCTCATTTGGGTGATTTACTAAGGACTCTATCTATTCACTAACTTGAATTCGTTTATCTCCCGTTTTGTAGATGTCAAAGTTCGACAACTATGGTCTTCCCAAATCCCATGGAACAAGCATTCCACATGAAGATGATATTCCACGATTCGATCGAGGAACAAGAAATCATGCTTCGCTTCCTCTACCTCCTCCAATTATTCTCCCTAACCCACAAGATTGTAAAATTGAAAGGTTCAATATCACTCAAGCCCTTTTGGCAAGTAAACATAAAGAAGGTAAGTCGGTGTGTGCACACGTCCTAGGGATGAAGTCGCGCATTGATAGACATGGGATCCGTTGTTAGTGAAGAGATGGCTGTTGATTGGGTTCTTCAGTCAGTTCCCAACTCATATAGTGAGTTCGTAAGAGAGTACTATATGGCGAACCACAACGTGACCCTTATAGATCTCACCTACATGCTTGTTGCTGCTGAATCAGTAATGGTTTGGCACAATAGAACAACAAAGTTGATTGGTGAATCTGCCTTCAAGACCTCTATGGATATAGACAATGGCAATGAAAGACATGCAACGATCGAAAAGTTTGATCATAAGAGAAAGGCGATGTCTGAAGTAGTTCCATGTGTTGTTCAAAAAGAGTCATTTTGCTTTTATTGCCAAGAGAAGGGGCATTGGAAATAAAGTTGCCCTAATTACCTAAGAGATCTAAGAGATGGGAGAGTCAAAAGTATGACTGCGCTTTAGGTAAATATCCACTATCTAACTCAATTAAGTTCCTATTCATTGATTCTTAATACATGATGTAATAAGATTGCATTTGAATGTTTTGCAGGGTCGGTGAAAAGAAAGGAAGCTTGATAAGAGAAAGCAAGATGAATCTAATCACAAGAGATGGATCTCGATCGCATGGACTTGAAGATTAGATTTTGAGCTTAGAAAGTTATGATAGAATTGTTAGAAATTTTCTTTTGTACATAGCTTTCAATGGATTTTGCATTGTAAGGACAAGTTTTTTTCCGCTGCTTTTATAAATAAAATAAATTTTGTTTGACTTATTTATTTATTTGTTTATTTCCTTACAATGAAATCGTTATGAAAATTGATGTTCGAATATTTCTACAACGAATGGACATGATTCTTAGTTATGTTATGGAAATGTCAAGAATTTACCAAATAGGGAGAGTTTCTCATCGCCCAAAGTTTCAATTGGACAGAAATTTGGAATCATGCAACTTGGTTGCACGAAGAATGAGAAATTTCATATTTGGAAATTAGACAAATTCATTGACAAAGTGTCAAGTGAAGGACTAAGAGATCGAGCACACAAAGTTGCGTGTTGATCAAGTCCACCATAAGAGTAACAATGATATTCGTCATGATTTACTAAAGGTTTAGTAAATATGATTATACTTACAAGATTAAGTGTAATTCTGAATTGATTAAAGGGTTTAGATCAATAGCAGAACGAATAAGAAGAATCAAGTAGGCAGAAAGATAAAAGTTTCTCCATTCTAAGAAGAAGGGAGAGTAGCTTTTATGCTTTATGATATGTCTTAGTGATTAAGAACCATATCCCAATTGATCCTCTAAGTGAGTCTTAGTACAATTGTATGTCTAAGAAGAGGAATCAAGAATTGAAGAAATGGTTAAATCAATAAGTCAATCATACTTCGTTCCAATAACAAGTCTTAAAGTTAAGATTGTGACATTGAGTGAAAAGTCTTAAGAAGGTTTGAAACATTCATTAAATGTGGAAAGTTGAGATGTCTTGGATAAGACAAAGACCAACTAGGACCAATTTATGAAGAGTTTTGATAAAAGCTACACTAACTCTTGAATATTTGTTTGTCAAGAAATGTTTTGACAAGAGAATCATATATGTCAAGGAGTCAGTGGGAGTCTTAATGGTCTTGAAAGGTTTCAAGAACAAATCAAATAAACCTTATCAATCATCACTAGCACACGAGTTGAGGTTTACAACCTATCGTGTTGACATTATTTTGATTCTGTGCCAATCCAATCAAGTTAATTATGCATGTGAGTTCTATGAGTTCTCATAAAAGGCAAAGCACCTTAATCAATGAAAGGTACATTGATAAGAAAAGGTGAGCCGCTTAACTACTTGGAAGACATGGTGGGCAGCTGTGCTACCATAAGGCAAGAAATCAAGATTAAGAAAGCTCGGTCCATATGAGTTTGACAAATTCACATGGATAGGAACATTTACACCGTTTAAAATCTAAGTGTCATAAGATTTCCTCCTTCATGAAAATGATTGTGAGGAAATGCTTTCACTAAGAAAGATTTTAAGAAGATAGTGAAATTGCATTCTCGAATTCAATTATGGTTACGGAATCCCTTTCCATAATTTGAATTGTGAGGTTTGGCAATTAGTCTTAATTGTTTAGACACACATATGAACTATCGAAGGTAAAGGTGTATAAAGAATCCTTGATAAAAGATTATCAAAGCACTAAATATTAGAAACATGAACTTAAGAAATTCAATAAGCATTGTTTTCTGAAAGTTAAGATGTTTATGAATACATGTCGAAGCTAGTGGGAGCATAAGTGTTATGTTTTATAATAATCATCAAGATAGTGGGAGCATAAAAGTTATGATTGTATGATTATTAAGGAAAGTATTGCAAGGTTAGCAATATTAATTATAGAAAACAAGAGTCATACTTTGCAAAGTCGCAATAGTTGAAGAGTTGTTTTGCTATAATTAAGGGAGAGAATATTATGCTTCATTTCAAATCTAAAGGATTAGGTTGAGAAATGTTAATAAATTTAGTCAAAGGTAAATAGTGTGTTCTTAAAATTTCGATTATGATTACGGCATCCCTCTTCACAATTCGAATTTTGAGAACATAGCAAATAAAACATTATGCGTCGTGTCCCATACGCTTCGGGTATAGGATCGATTGCAAATGCTTTAATGTTTGACCATTCTAAAATTTTCCAAATGTCTAGCGCATTTAGAGGGAAAAAGGACTAGAATCGGTTTTGACTAAAACAATTAAACAACTATCAAAGGACAATCCAAAGTTCGACGAGGATTGGTTGCTTGTGAGTAGTTGGAAGTATAGTATTGGAAAATATGGAAATGTTTCCATATTGGATGGACCATATCGACATCATTACGAATAGATAAGATTCTATTAAGAATGAGTTGTCATATGGAACATATGGAAGTGTGTCCATATTGGGAATTGAATATTGAGAAATCTATGATTAGATTAGAAACTTCTATGCAAAAGGATGTTCAAAGAATGCACTTTGAGTGAGAGACATCACGTCTATGGAATTGTCTTGTAACAATCTCCGATAGAGGACTTTGTAATATCATTGGCAATAGTCTTTGTGACTTTGGTGCAGTGACATTACGAAAGGATAAGTTGCATAGAATGTTAGAATCTAGTATATTCTATAAGTAGCAAGAATTTGATATTCTTTAACTTATGGAAAAAGGATTTGGAGTTGTGAAATGAGAATGATTGGAAATGTGTTCAATGTGATCTATTTCACAAAGAAAGAACCATAGGTAAACATTGTGTGCATGCTAGGAGCATGGGACAAGTGTTGGAATTCAAGTAAGAAGTTGATTACCCGAAACGACAAATAATGAGTAATCGGTATGGTGATAAATAAAAGGAGTTTTATTTATACTCAAAGGTTTGAGGCCATATGGGATTAGTATTATTCTTGTGTTTCACTTTGCATGTTTTGACTTCCAGAATAATTGAGTTTATTAAGAATAATCGAATTATTCAAACGGGCCACAGTCGTTCATATGTTGGAAGTAGATATGAATGAAGACTGTCGTGAATTGGTGTGTGGATTGTCTAGAAAAGTATTAGACATAAGCAAATGTTTGCTACAACGTTCATGAGTGCTTATGAATGTGATTTGAGCATTGGATTAGACCCACGCTCACTTGGATCACTCCATGGATTGTATCACGAGTGATTGGTGAGACGATAACATCTTATATTCTTGAAACCGAGATGTGTGAGTTGTGTCTTGCAAATCGGTTGCACATTGATAATATGTAAACGCACCAGTAACTTGGTGTTATAAAACATATTGTTGTGTGTAATTCGGTGCGTGAGTGCAAGCAAGCATTGTATCAAAGTTTATCCATTCCTTTTATCCAAAGTAGGATAAAAGCGATATCTTTGGGCCCCTCGATGGTTTAGTGATGACAAACGTAAATGCTCGGCCGGGCTAGGGCTAATTTGATTTGTTCAATTAGTCAGTCGTCATAAATCGGAAATCGAGATATAGTACAAAGAGAATGATTTGAAATCATATCTCATATGATATCTAGAATGGAGGAATATATGATCCCTTATCTAAGGACACGCGTATTTGATATGATCAGAGTTGACAGCGGCTTTGGAAAGCTACGATTGCAGATCGGGATCCGAAGTCATACGCAGAATAGTTGTTAGACTTATCCAAGTGGGAGACTGTTGGATTAGTGTCTAAGTCCATAACTATTTTGGTATGTACTTGGCCCGATGGTGCATGGTCCTTTTGGGTTGCCTTCACCAAAGCAACTTGATTGGAGAAATGAATAAAGAGAGAGAGGATAATATGATTTATTAATATGTTATAAGAATAATATATTAAAGGAGAAATCATATTTGTTTAATTAATATTGGTCAATAATTAATTAAGAATTAATTTTGTGATCAAGTGTAATTAATTAAACTTGAGGGGCTGAATTGTAATTATGTGATAGTTACAAAATAAGGTAAGGATTATCTTATAAGTATGGTGAACGAATTTAAGGTTGAAAAGCCTTAGAATTTGAGTATGATAAGGATTCAAGGATTATCTTATTGGTTGCTTAATGGATAATCAACTAGATAAGGATAATGACTGAAACCCTATCTCTACACCTATATAAACACCCCTAGGGTTATGAATTCGAGTATCCCTTCCCAAGAGGTGCCAAATACGAATTCTAACCTCCCTCCTCTCTCCTTATACCTTCTCCACTTGCTTATGGTGTTTGTAAGCCATTAGAGGAGTGACACTTGTGACTCTTTGCTTTCCAAGGTCAAATCAAGAAGGAATTAGATTGTTATTGCTATATAACAATCAAGGTATGTTCTTAAACCTATTTACATGTGAATTCTGATTTCCATATGCTAGAATTAGGGTTCAAGTCTTGGATTCAAAGTATATACAATAGAGAAACCTAGATCCGAGCTTTAGGGTTTGTATGAGCACATAGGATGTCTTATGACCAAAACCCATCATTCTTCACGTTACTTCAAAAGACAAGAAGAAGATGAGGAGAAGAAACACTTTTAGCCATGAGGATTTTCGAAAGGGAAAAAGTGAAAAAACTAGCCAAAATTGAAAGACCCATGTACTTCTTATATATTCCATGCAAATCAAACATTTACCCATTTAATAATCTAAAGTATTCTCTAAACTTTATAGGCATGGGGAACAAAGGTGGAAGGTTAACAAGAAACCTCCATGCTTGAATAAAATATTTTTCCATGTGCTTTAAGAAGAGGACACAAAGTTAGGCTTGGTTCTTTAACCAAAAAACTAACCAGTAAGTCCATAGTTTACCAAAGTGTCCAAAACTTTGTACATGACTTATTAAATCATACCATATGACATAATAACTAGTTTGTCTATCTTTAATTATAATTTTCAGAAAAAAGAATACTGCCTAATTAAATACAAATGTTGATTATTTATTAATAATCATATTAATAATAAATATTCAAAATGTGCCAACTTGATAAAGGTGTGACCCTATAGGATTATATTTTATTATAAATATCATTCAATAATGATTCTTGAGCATATAGATCCAACACCTTGAAATGTTGAGTTATGGTATTAACTTGTAGTTTAAGTTTAAACCTTTCATAACACCTTTTCCTCATAAAAAATGGTTTTGACAAGTGTTGGTATATGTAGAACCAAGTCAATTTGTCTTGTGAAGGATTAAATTCACTTTTGGAGATTTAGTTTTCATTAAATGTGATTTTTATAAAATCTAGATGTTTAATGTTTAACCCAAGGAAATGAACTTTTGGTGATCCTTCTTATATTCTTTTGAAGTGTTATAAACTTTTTTTAATGTCCTTGAGTCATTTGAATTGTTTTGGAGTATTATTCAAAATGAAAACTTATCCCCACAATGAGTATCTCACTTGTGTTTTCTCTTTTGTGCTATGCTATATGTATGCATATTGTTTGGAAAATATATGTTTTGTTTCCTTGTTATGATAATTTTATTATGTGTAGATGTCTGTTTGAACTAAGGACATTTTTTCACAAATGGATTTATTTGTGGGGTTAAACTTATTTTCTAGTATTATGAGTACAATTTCCCTTTTTGGCTTTCTTGTGAAATCCCGGGACTACACATTCTTGTCGATTTTATGTTTTGGAAACTATTTAATACATATTTGATTGCTAGTTGCCTGTATGGAAATTAATTGTGCATTCATGAAATATTATTTTCATAAATGCATTTGGAAGATATAAAGCTAAAAATGTTTATTATGAGAAAACAGATTTTTGTTATCGTACTTGCTCTATACATGCATGTCATGCTAGGATGGGTGTGACTTTGTGGTCCTAGGTACCCAATTGGACATTTGTTGTTACTTGTTGTTTGTTGTGATTAGATTTCTAGATAATCCTCACATGTACTAGTAGAGGCTCGCTACCCCTCGTGTGGCCTAGGTTGGATGGCCCCTAGTGCCTGGTTAGTTGTGGGAGTAAGGGAAACTCGAAAATCTTGACTGTTGTGCGTTCTTCACACCCAACTGTCATTATGTTACTAATAAATGTGAGTACAAGTTGGCTGCCTTTCAGGAGTACTTTGCATCCGACAATTGTTGTAAGCTGGACTTTGAAATTGACATGGGTTGGGATAGTTGCATGCATTGCATTATCCATTTGGATTATTCTTCCAAGTTTTGTACACTTGTTTATTGATCGAATTATTGCATTTGAGTGTTTTGTAACTCGTTTGAGTATTATTTGGATCTATATGATCTTGTTTGGATTTTGATTTTTCAGAAGCATTTACTTGAGGTACATCTACCTCATATTGTTTATTCACTTGTCAAGTTTTATGAGATTTGCCATATATGACAATTTACTTTGACTAATATAATAGTTTACCCCCAAGTTAACTTTTTATGTGGATTTTGTTGATTTGAGATAGTATTGGTGTGTAGATTTTTTTATGAACCACACAATGTATGTTCAATGACTGTGATCAACAACACGTCACACAGCTCGATGTATATGCCATCGTCCGTGGGTGTGAAAAAATAGGTTTTTGAATTTGATTTGGTTCTCAAAGTATAATGTGTTTGTAGGGTTATGTTTCTAAAATTTAATGGGTTTCAAGATTTTTGTTTTTAGGACAGAGGAGGAGGATGGATTTATGTTTCTTGACAAAAATAAGACACCATAAACATGGTTTTTGGATTTGCTTTCTTTGGAATCGAAATAAGAATGAGAGGGAGAGGGAGAGGGAGAGGGAGAGAGAGAGAGAGAGGTGGGCCCAATATTTATTATTAATAAAACTTTAGATTAAATAGAAAAAAACATAAAAAAAAATATATCATGAGAGAATTTTTAGTCTTTTCAATTTTCATGGGACCAAAATGACTAGCAAATTAATCCAAAATGACCACCAATCAAAAACTTTTGTGGTTTGGACAATTTTCAAAAAAAATGCATACAACATGGACCATTTTTGCTGATTTTCTATATATACATACATTTTAAACGTATTTATATGCATTATATATATATATATATATATATATATATATATATATATATATATATATATATATATATATATATATATATATATATATATATATGATAAACGTATTTATAAAAATCATATTTATAAATACTTATATCTTAAAAAAATTTAAAGATTTTTTTCCATTTAAACGTTTTCATGTATTTATTAATACGCTTAAATAAAAACAAAACTTTTAAAAAAAATTTACGTGAAAAACTTATTTATGACAAACATATATATATATATATATATATATATATATATATATATATATATATATATATATATATATATATATATATATATATATATATATATATATATATATATATATATATATATATACGCCTTAAAAAGTTTATCAAGTTTTTTTTTTCATTTAAACATTTTTATAAAGGTATTTAATAATACGTATAAATACATTTAAATAAAAATAATTTAAAAAACGTTATGTAAAGTATAAAAATATTTAAATACATTTTTATATGCATTTATTATATTTATACATATAAATATATATGTTTATACACATAAATATATATTTAAAATGTGTTTGTACATATATTTATTTAATAATATTAATAATAACGAAGTTAAAAATAATATATTTATTTGTGTTTTTATTAAAATGACAGTAATAAAAATAATAATAAGAGTTTTTATGAAAAAGTCTCAATATTTTGGGTAAATAGTCCGGAATTAATTTGTTATCGAATGTAATTGATTAGAATGCAACATTTTACCAGTTTTTAGGATTTCTTTTTTGTAAAAAAATAATAATTTGGAACTATTTTGTGAAGTGTCCTTAAATTTTAGGATGTTGTTAGAGACTTCCTAACAAAATTCAAAAACTATAAAATATTATGTGATATCAATGCTTGATAATTTTTGATATTTTTTAAGGTTGAAAGTATTGACATTTATTTTTTAATTATATAACTTTTTATAAAATATATTCATTTTTTATTTGTTTACTAAATCCCTGATTATCTAATAAAAAATCCCGACATCTAAATAAAAGAAGGACATAAAGTTATTACTAAACTAGTTTATAACCCGTGGAAACCACGATTACAAAATTAATTATACTTTCATTATTAATTAAGAGATATTTTTTTAGATATATAAAATTATAATTATTGATTTAAATAAATATATGAAATTATATGACCTTATAATCTGTATTAATATTATTTTAATTTGTATTCTAATGTTATTAATTTAATGTAATTAGAGTGGAAAATTTAAATTTTTAATTTTAAAATTGAAATGGAGAATCAATAGATTGACAAGTTGTATCACATTGATTAAAATGCTTAATAGGGTGACACATGACAAAATGAGAATAAACGTATTATTTTATTAGAACAGGGTAAGTATCAAATATGACATAATTTTTTAAAGATTATAAAATAATAAGTGTTTAGAGTTGGGTTGAAATAGGATCCAAACTCGACTCGAATGGACCCGGAACCATAAACTTCGAAAACAGAAAACAAGATATTGTAGAACAGAAAACCGCGTCAGTATATAGAAACTAGTTATAGATACGAGATCGGATAAAGTGATTGTAGAACTAAAAAACCCAAAAAACAGTCTCTAAGCAAGATAAAGCCAAAAGGAGATTATAAAGTCATCTCTAAAAAAAGATAAATCTAAAAGAAGGGAGATAGAAAAAAATAAAAAATAAAATAAAAGCAAAGCAAAACAAAGTATCAGGGAAGATAAAGGTAAAAAAACATCTCTAAAAATACGGTGAAGATTACGTTAAATAAAAGAAAGGAAATAGAAAAGAAAGCAAAGTATTAAAGAAGATAACGATAAAAAAATATTAAAAAACCATCTTTACAAAAAGTGTGAAGATTAAAGAAGGGAAATAAAAAGAAGGCAAAGAATTAAGGAAGATTTTGTTTGAAAGTGTCGAATACCACCATCGTTGGAAATGGATGTTAAGATGTCGAATTTATAGAGCCATATGGAATTCTAAACCTGTTAAATTCAGTTCACCAATAAAAAAGTTATAAAAATCTAATGATTTTAAGGAACATATGGTTTGTTGTTTGGGTTTTATAAAACTGAATTTGTTGGTGTGGTTTTGTTTCGTTGTAGAAAAATTGTAAAATAGTAATATGTGTTAAATGTGATTTGAGCACTTGGAGCATTCTCATGGAAAATTTGGGTTCAATGAAGCACGTGGAACTCAATGGAACACTTGGAGTTCAATGGAGCATGTGTCAAAGGAACGGATCATTCGAGAAGGGAATGAATCATCGGATAAAGGAATGTATCATGTGACAAACAGATCATCTAAAATGGGGTATGGGGCACCTGAGAAAGGAATGGAGCATCTTGGAGCATGGATGTGCCACATTAGGAAGCATGTACACTGTTCAAGAAGCCTGATGCGCCATCTAAGAGAGGATGTGCCACTCATGAAGCCTGATGCACCATCTAGGAGAGGATGTGTCACTCATGAAGCCTGATGCGCCATTTAGGGTGTAGATACACTACCCTTGAAGAGGATGCACCATCCTCATGATTGATGTACCATCTTGGTGCAAGGGAGCGACATATTTCTCCTTGATGAGCAACTTGTGTTGCAATGTACTCTATGATGCTCAGGATTGTTCAAGGATGCTTAGAAGTTAAAGATGCTCAAGGATTATTGTATGATGCGCCATCATGATTGTAACTCCCTTTTTTTTCGTTAGTTAATTTAAAAAAAAACAAAATAATATAAGTATAATTGTAATTAAATAAAGGTGTTATATAATTTTTAAGTGATTACATAATAACTAAAAATGAATTAATAATTAAGACTTACATATTATAGGGCTTTGTAATTTATTTTTGGAAAAGGGACTGAAAGTGAAAAGTTAAAAAACCTAAAATGTCAAGGTTTTGTCAAGAGGGGGCTGTTCTGTTAATATGGAAAAGATAGGGGTCAAAAAATGAAAATTTTGAAATTGAAGCATCGTTTTGAATGGAATTATTAGGGTCGATTTCATGTTCCTTAGTAAGCCTTAATTAGTCAAATTAATCCCATAAGAACATATACCTAGCCTCATTACATGAGGTATGTGTGAAGGGTGTGCGACATGTTTAGGGCCGAGAACAAGAGATAGCACAAAAAAGGAGGGGTTCGATTGCTTGTGATCGTAGAGAATGGAGGGGCAAGATTAGAAGGCTTATAGAGGAGGAAGAGAGGTGTTTTGGGTGGTGAAAACTCCAACAAGGAAGAAGTAAGGATTCTTTTCTTCTTCTTCCTTTCTTCTTTTATTTTCCTTTCATTTGAAATCACCACCACCACCTTGGTTGTGGCAGTCACAATTGACCACCACTGCCATAGTGGCAGCGAGTGGTGGTGCTCTATGTTTTCCGGAAATCTAGGGACGTTTGGGGCTGTTATTGTGTGCAAAACCCAAACCCTAGTTGTCAAATCCCAATTTTGGCAATCTAATTTGTTTCTCCTAAAAAGCAGTGAACTTTGGAGTGTTGGGATTGGAATTTGTGTTGGAATTTTGACTTGTTGGCTTGTTACTTATGTTAAGAACTTATTTCCAGAAAATAATCCATTTTGGATTGGGTCTTAATGGGTTAAGATGCTAATTAACATTAATAGCCAAAGCTTTGAATTTCTGGAAATGCCCTAAGTTGTCCAAATCTTTGAAAATCTCATATCTCAGTCATGGAAAACCGTTTTTGGTCAAAATCAGTGCAATTTTTTTTTTTTTTTTTTGTATTTGAGTGGTCTACACTTCATTAGTTTTTAAGAAAATACAAAAATCATCTAACTAGGGTAAAAGTAATCATTTACCCACATTGGTTTAGAATAAGTTGTTATGCGAGGTAGTTTTGTAAAATTCGCTATAAATCCTAGAAACATTTTATGGAGGTGTGAGAGTACTTATTTTAAATCCAAGGACCCGATATATCTGCATGTGATACATTTTTGAAAAATTTGTAGTTTAAGGTGGGAAAAACAGGTCCCTTTAGTCTATTTGCATAATTAGGGAAAATAAGTAACTAAACTTAACTTAAATCATTATTATTTGGAAGTGTTAAGGACAAAAAGGTGTTAATGAGTCTCGGGTTGCTTTGGAGATTGCATTGCTTTTGGAGGTGAGTTCCCCACTACACCGTGTTGTGTTATATCTTCTTTACATTTGCTCGTGTGTCACACCCCCAAACCAAGGATGGCGGAAACGTCCGGGGGTGGAGGACTTCATGTAAAGTATCACAACAACGAGTATAATAGTGCTCAAAGTAAATACAACCATCATAAATATAATTGAAAAAGTTTCACTAAAGTATATGTTTACATGATTCAAATCAATTACATTACGATACAAAGTGAACTGTTCGACGATTTATCGTCTCATCCTCAAAACGTTGTTGGTTTCCTGTTTTCACTGAATTCCTGAGAATACAAGTAGTTTTGAAAAGTGTCAACACAAAGGTTGGTGAGTTCATAAGCTTTTGACAGTAAGAGTTTGAAAATCGATCTTTGTAAAGAGATGTATGATACCAAGAAAATCCAATATTTTCCTTACAAAAGTTATGTAGTCCTAAATACCAGGACCGAAAATGAACAACTATATGTCATACTTAAAGATATAAAAGCGATTTTAAATCGGCATAAAACCCTTTTTGATATGAAGGCGTACAAGTATTTTTCTATACTTAAAGTAATTTCAGTGAGCTAAATAGCTATAACTCGCTGATTTAAAGTTAGAACCCGTAAATCTTATGATTGTTAATACCACATGTGAGCTATCATAACCATACTATGACCTAGATGGCCTGAAAACGACGTTCTTCAGGCGTCGTATAACTGAAATGACACTTGTCACCCGTAGACCTGCAGGTCCAACTGTAGCTAGCAGCAAGGTGTGGGGTGTCAAACCCAATATAGATCTATACACAACTATCACGTTCTCCTTACAAGAGACTCTGGTTACAATTTACAGGACTTTTTGGTTTTGTTACTTTGGAAGTAACCCGAAGGGAATGACTCACAAATTTATTCATTAACAAATTTACGTGAATTAAACGGAAAACCTTTGATAAATATGTTTAAGAGGTAATGATACATAAACTATACCTATTATAGTTTATCCAAAACGTTTGTAGTATGTAAAAATTCTTCTATGAAAACTTTAATGTTATAAATTCATAAACTATGCTCATTATGGTTTAATATACTTGTTCCAAATAAATGAATAATCTTATCATATATGCCTGTACTTCAATATGATGATAGACTAACAAGGTAACACATTCAATATTTAGAACTTGACATTATACACTTTGCTCAACATAATACAAAGTGTTATAAAAATTACAAGCTGTTAACAAATTTTCAGCCTTTCTACACTGTTTTCGAAAATTCATAGAAAAATCATACGAAGTCGAAAACTAACTTCGTAAATTCTGGGAGTTCCCAAAATGTGTCTAGTTTACTCATAATTTTTATCATGATTTTTAATGACCTGTAACTTAGGTGAAAAAGTCCATAATCACAGACTGGTCCGGATTGGTGTTTGAAATGATAGGCAGTTTTGTAAAAATCACCATAAATTGTAGAAAAATCATATGGAGATGTGAAAGTAGTCATTTTAAAGCTAAGAAGTGGAACTACATGCACCTAAAACAGTTTTGAAAACTAAAATGTTTAAGGTGTCCAAAACAGTCCGTGAATGGAGTCCAACTTTTCTGATGAAAGCTGTTAGAAAATTTTAGTTATGTTCTTGGTGTTTTAACTTGCATCCCCCCCCCTAAAAACTTAAGAAAACATGAAAATGTAGGGGTATGAACTCACCTTGTGGGATTTCAGTAGATAAATATTGAAGAAGAGAAGTGTTCAACCCAAGAACACTTGAAGAATCGCTTGAAGATTCGAAGCTCTAACACAAATATAATGGAGTTTGTGTAAGATACTCATGATTTGAGTGGAAATAATTGAGGTAATATTAAAGGAAATAGATTATGCTTACCAAAGGTGGAGGAAACTCTCAAGATCAGCCCTTGAATCTCGGATTTCTAGAGAGAGAAAGTGAGAGAGAAAGGAGTTTGATCTTCTTGTGAAATGAGAACAAATGAGAGAAAATGAGGAGAGAGGATGAATATCCAGCTCTCAAAAACGTGGGAGTTACTTGTGAAAGGGAGTAAAAGGTACAAGGTATGGTGGGGAGGTATGGCTGGTCATAGAGTGGGTGTGGGAGTGGTTGCTTGTGTCATAAAGTAAAGCAAAGTCAACACTCCTCCTATTTGTACTTTTACCCACTTGCTTTTATTATTTAAATAGGGATTTTTATGAATTTATGATTAAATTGTGAATATTTAGGGTTTATTATGTTAAATTATGATTTTGGGTGAAAATCCCGCGTTAAAATAATTAAAAACGGGCTTAAAACGCAAATTTGGTTGAAAACCGGGAGAAAAGTGCTTCCCAGCGAGACCTCTCGGTCCTAGGCCGAGGTTCGGTCCCTAGGCCGAGGCTCGGTCCTTGCTGCTGCTGAGTCGGAAGCGAGAGGCTGAACCGGAAGCGAGAAGGGAAGCGAGGGTTCGGTCCGAAGGGAGGCAGTCCGACGCGAAGGCAAGGTTCGGTCCGAGGTCAGGCTAGAACCGAAGGTACTGTTGTGAACAGTAATGAACAGTACCTTCGGGTTCGGTTCTTCCTCTCATGCGACGATCGGTTCGGACCTTCCTTCTATGCGCGGTTCGGCTCGGATGAACAGTGGTTTCGGTTCGTTTCATGGGTCAGCAGCTTCGGTTCGGCTCATGAACAGTACTTTCGGTTCAGACCCTCATGAATAGTACTTTCGGTTCCTTAAGAGGGGTTTCGGTTCCTAAGGTCCGTTTTTCGCGTAGACTTCCGTTTTTGGGCTATTTTTCGCCAATTTCGAGGGTCGGGATGCCCCGAGTGATTATAGAAAGTCGGGGAGAGATTTCGAGAGAGATTTGAGAGAGATTCCTCGTTCTCAGAGAGATTTGGGAGAGATTTGACGTACTTGGAGAGATTTCACATACAAAGAGATACGTGAGAGAGATTTCACATACTTAGAGAGATTTGGGAGAGATTTGACATACTTAGGGAGATTTGGGAGAGATTTCACATACTTAGGGAGATTTGGGAGAGATTTGACATACTTGGAGAGATTTCACATACAGAGAGAGATTTGGGAGAGATTTCACATACGGAGAGAGATTTGGGAGAGATTTCACATACTTAGGGAGATTTGGGAGAGATTTCACATACTTAGGGAGATTTGGGAGAGATTTGACATACTTGGAGAGATTTCACATACAGAGAGAGATTTGGGAGAGATTTCACATACGGAGAGAGATTTGGGAGAGGTTTCATTGGTGACCTTTTTGAGTGTCCGGCTACGCACTGCAAGGTCTTTAAACCCCGTTAAGCCTTGATTAGGGATCTTGCATACTCCCGGTGAGTATGTAACATTGTTTTATCGGTTTGGCTCTCCACGTACCACCGTTTTAGGTTAAGGAGATTTAGGTGAACGCACTTTTCGATTTATGATCTCTCATTAGAATAGAGAGTTGTTTAGAAGTTATGCAACGTAAACTCTAGTACTCACGACAAATTGGGTTGACCGGTTTGACTTGTTGACTTTTGTTGACTTTGACTTGACCGAAAATTGACGGTTGTCACATCATCCCCCCGTTAGAGGGAATTTCGTCCCGAAATTTGAATTTAGGCAAGGAGTTTGTAAATGACTAGGGTCGGCTCTCCATTATTTTGATTCTGACTAAGAGATGAGTTATTATACACGACAACTTAGCTTATACACATTATGATATAACCAATACTGGGCGGATAGTGAAATGTGTGATTCTACTTCAGTTTCACATCCCAACGAGGAAAAGAAACTAAGTTAGAATTCTCACATTCTATTATCTACCAGGTATTCGTTATATATAACTGGGGAATGTATAAGTGAGGAAATCATAACAAATAACTTAGTAATCCTTCTTACTACGAGGGTAGATAAGCAAGTCACTTACAACGACAACGATGAACTGATCCTAGTAAGAATGGCACATCCTATGAATACTGCGAACGGGTTAGTCCTATCCGAGGGGTATCACTACGGACTTGCAGCGTCCGCATCGAATTTGGAGGGTTGTCCTCGGACATCCTTTTTCCAATACTCGCGACTGGGGATATTCAGATCTCAGGTCCGATTCCTAAAGGGGTACCTCGTTCCTTATGGTTGGCCGGCCTATTCGTTTATGTGCGGCAGATAGTAAAGGTTTCTACTGGAGATATGGTCAGGGTCTCTGAGGTTAATGGAACTATGAGCAATTTGTCTTTCTATTTGAAGAATAAGAACAGAGCCTTCCAGGGTGAAAAGCTTGGTTCTTCAATTTTATTGTTGAATAGTTCGACAGGTTTGACCTAAGAGTTCTTGTAGCTCGGTAGGAAGCATGTGGGTTTGGTTTACACGATTAGGCCTTCTTAGATGGTAGGACATTTACTCGCCCTCCTGGGCTACCTTGGTCCGAAGTTCATGGCAGAACTCGTACCATGTCTTTCCCAGGCTTCTATGCTTGGACCTTGTCTGCCACCTGCGTGACATTCCCAAGGGTCTCCTGTAAGCACTTGTGATAAGGTTTCAGAAGTATAACACTCCTCTGATGCGTGTTTTGGGGTTCCCTAGCAAAAGATAATCCGTAGGTTCGAGCTGGATGTTTATGAGAGACAGAGGTTTCGGTGTTTGGAGGGGTTAGGTGAAAGGTCCTTTTATAGATGTTAAGTTGGGAAGATGAGGGTTATATTAATGAAGATTGAATGACGACAGCAATATCTTTTTAGATAAAACTAGCTAAGTTGTATTCGCACGAAGAGATTACCGGAGTGATAAAGTACCTTGTGTTTCTTTTTAGGGTGATAAACTTTGTTTGATGTTATCATTATCGTAGATGATTTATACCACAGTGTCTAATACTGGCGGCAGGTGTGTTTCGAGAATTAGTAAAGATATTTGACATCATGACCCCTAACAGGTCTCCCTATGATCGAATGGTATATGAACGTCGTATGTGATCTGATGTTGGGGGATCGTCGAGTGGGTGGCCCCACTCGGTTCTTACTACTAGACACGGCTTAGGAGTCGGGATGAAATTATTTGTTTCAAGACTTCAGTATTTCGATTATAATTAACCTCGATGTATGTATAAAGTCATCACATCTTAGAGGTAATGATCTTTAGACCATATATGAATGTATTTGGTTCGATTTAAACGAGAGAGTATTTTAACTACTTTTAGAAAGACGGTGACTTTAGCAAGTATAACAATTTCATTACAAACATATAGTACTTAAACGTTTTTGTCGTTGGGAAACATTACAAAAGTCCTAATATGGTTCCCTATTACCCTTGCTGGTTCTTTTGTTAAGCTCCTCCGCTTTCCCCGTCATTCCTCTCAGTTGGGAAGTTTCTCTTGAAGTGTTCCGCTTCGCCACATAGGAAGCACACTGGGATTTCTTTGGTAATAGGGGTTGGTGTGATGTACTGAGTCGGGGTCCTACAGAAACGGGCGGTGTGTCCTTCCCTGTAGCATTTATCACATTGTAAAATTCGGCAAGTTCCTGTGTGATGGTAATTACACTTGTTACACTTCGGGAGTGATCCTTGATATGGTCTGGCCGACGTTTGGGTGGCAGACCCCGTGGCTAGTGTTGAGGCATGTGTCGTGATTGCTGTTGTGATGGTGGGGGTGGCCATAGGTTGTTGTCTCTTAGTGGATTTTTGAGATTGGTGGCGCTCTTTCATGTTCCAAAACTTTCTCTTCTTGTTCGTAGGTTTGAGACCTGAGGTATTTTTGCTGGCGGACACTCGCTGGTGTTCCTGAATGTTACCATTATCTGTATTGTCAGCACCGCTTCCATTTCTGCTGGCGTTATTAGCATCGAACTGTGCCATGACGGCTGCCACGGCTGCCGTGACTGCAGCCTGAAAAGTAGCAGCGTCAATCTGCAGAGTTGGCGCCTTGCTAGTTGGTTGGTTCCCTCTTGGTGAAGACATAGTTCTGTTTCATGATGAAAACATCTTCGTTAGTGGAAATGGTTATCTTAAGTGCATCCTTACAATTTATATTAACACATATAAATTTTTGCACATTACTGTACTACTCCTAGTGCTTCCGCTAACATTCTTGAAATAGGGTTACAGCAGTGGGTAGGGGTAGGTTTCATACGGGCGTCAAGCTTTACCCATCTTAGAATCATGTGTGTCCAACACGTTTGGCTGGGGAGTTCTGATGGGATCCGGTGCATTAGTGTTGGTATGATTCGTACCCGTGAGTCTATGATGAGGGAAACTTCTCAACAAAATGATTAAGGGTGAGGTGATAACGAGTTTTTAGAATGGCTATACGTCGCGAGTTTCTAACTAAGTTTTATCTTATATCGATTTGTAACGTAATTTGGTCGTTAAGGGCGTTCTGAAAACAATTCATAACAGGAGTCTTTACATGGTAACTCATGAATTTCCAGTAGTTCTGCACCCAAGTGGTGCCTTATAGTTTACCCAGGCTAGGTCCTTATCATGACCAATTGGAACATGTTTCTCGAAGATTTGACCTGCATCCCTATGATGCAGTCCTAATACAGAGTAGAAGTAAGTTCAGGTAGTGATCTTTTGATGTTTGTTGTTTGAAACCGGGTTCCATTGGTTGGTGAATGACATGATCCAACCTTGGAGAGAAGATCAGGAACGATTCCGGAGCTAGATTACTCTAGTCTTACAACTTGAATAAAGTGGGTTTTAGGCAGGCTCCTATCGCAGCATGATGGGAGTGTTTGAACAAAAAGATGACACAGAACTCGGCTGATTGATACGTCATTGATGTTTAAGATGTAACGAATTAGGGAAAAATTGACCTTGTAGAGGGTCTTATATCATATCAAAGCAGTGGTGTCTTGGCCGCCTAAAGGCCTCACTAAAGGTACCTACAGTACAAGATAGTTTCATAGGAAATACCTCATAGGGCATAGATAGGGATAACGATTCCTTTTTAACATGAAATGAAGTAAGGCATTTACTACTGGCGGCGGTCGTTTTTCTTGTGATCTCTCAGTTCAGCTAGCTGCCGCTCCATATCAGGCATGTGCCTTTCGTACACCCTCTGGCGTACTCGGAGTTTTATGACATCGGTTCGTGTTTCAGCTAGTGCTTGCAGCAAGGTTTCATAGTCTTCCTCATACTTTTCACGAGTGTGCTCTAGGCGATTGAGGCGGATTGTATGTATTCTTGCATTTGCATCAACCTCTGCGATACTACCGAGAGTTGTTCTGCCCTGAATCTCGTCTCGGGCAACTCTACGGACCAGGATTGGAAAAATTCTATCTGCCGGGGTTCCTTCGTTTATGTTGTAGAAGCTTCGATCTCCATCGAACGACATAGGTTGATCTTGCTCTTAGCTCCAGATTTCCAAGCACTCTACCCAAGGAGGCATCGGGCCTTGAAAAGCCGGTCGAGGATTGGGATTGGAACACGGGTCATCGAGGATAGGTTCACCATTTCAGGTTCGGAGTCGAAACCGTCAGCAAGGCCTTCGGCTTGGTGACCATTCACAGGGATTGGGTGATCACTTTCTGGCTCCTCTCCGAGCCATTCAGTATTGTTGTGGTTAAGGTAGTACGGGTCATCGTGGGGATGAAATCCGGCCATGATATCTTCGCGAGAAATGGGGATATAAGAAATAACTAAGTAGATGTACTAATTAGATAATTATAAGATGATCTTTATCAGGTACTTCAATACATTGTTTAGTGCATACTAGTCATATGTATTTGGGACAAGATAGACCTTCGAATAAGCGATCCTAACTCTAAATCCCCAATCCAACGAGAACAGGAAGTAAAGCAAAGATCCACAGATTCTAAGTCTATGACGTCCTGGATACATATAATTTTAATGAATCCACTAAGCAATTATTGACCTATTGATAAAAATCTATTTAGTTCTCAGATAAGTAATTATAATAACACCAAATACCCCTATGGTATTTCATTGTGGTAGTGTTGGTAAGTTTTTAGACTTGTTGCCATATCACAACCATTCTTGGGCATGTGCTAATCACTCCTCGGACGAGCATAGTTGATCAGGCTATGCCAATCCCAAGACTGACCATACATCCCCGAGCTTACCTGTGATATCCAACAATCATTACTTTTGTTTTGTTCTAGAACGACACGACCCTAGTATGTATGCATGCGTGTATACTTTTAATAAGAAACTACTTATTTCTAAAAGTATAGTTGTTTTGAAAACATAAAATCAGAGACTCTAGTCCCAATGCATTTATAGTTTGTATATCTTATGTGGTTCGATATACTAAGTTCACTATAAACAATGCTCTGATACCAATCTGTCACACCCCCAAACCAAGGATGGCGGAAACGTCCGGGGGTGGAGGACTTCATGTAAAGTATCACAACAACGAGTATAATAGTGCTCAAAGTAAATACAACCATCATAAATATAATTGAAAAAGTTTCACTAAAGTATATGTTTACATGATTCAAATCAATTACATTACGATACAAAGTGAACTGTTCGACGATTTATCGTCCCATCCTCAAAACGTTGTTGGTTTCCTGTTTTCACTGAATTCCTGAGAATACAAGTAGTTTTGAAAAGTGTCAACACAAAGGTTGGTGAGTTCATAAGCTTTTGACAGTAAGAGTTTGAAAATCGATCTTTGTAAAGAGATGTATGATACCAAGAAAATCCAATATTTTCCTTACAAAAGTTATGTAGTCCTAAATACCAGGACCGAAAATGAACAACTATATGTCATACTTAAAGATATAAAAGCGATTTTAAATCGGCATAAAACCCTTTTTGATATGAAGGCGTACAAGTATTTTTCTATACTTAAAGTAATTTCAGTGAGCTAAATAGCTATAACTCGCTGATTTAAAGTTAGAACCCGTAAATCTTATGATTGTTAATACCACATGTGAGCTATCATAACCATACTATGACCTAGATGGCCTGAAAACGACGTTCTTCAGGCGTCGTATAACTGAAATGACACTTGTCACCCGTAGACCTGCAGGTCCAACTGTAGCTAGCAGCAAGGTGTGGGGTGTCAAACCCAATATAGATCTATACACAACTATCACGTTCTCCTTACAAGAGACTCTGGTTACAATTTACAGGACTTTTTGGTTTTGTTACTTTGGAAGTAACCCGAAGGGAATGACTCACAAATTTATTCATTAACAAATTTACGTGAATTAAACGGAAAACCTTTGATAAATATGTTTAAGAGGTAATGATACATAAACTATACCTATTATAGTTTATCCAAAACGTTTGTAGTATGTAAAAATTCTTCTATGAAAACTTTAATGTTATAAATTCATAAACTATGCTCATTATGGTTTAATATACTTGTTCCAAATAAATGAATAATCTTATCATATATGCCTGTACTTCAATATGATGATAGACTAACAAGGTAACACATTCAATATTTAGAACTTGACATTATACACTTTGCTCAACATAATACAAAGTGTTATAAAAATTACAAGCTGTTAACAAATTTTCAGCCTTTCTACACTGTTTTCGAAAATTCATAGAAAAATCATACGAAGTCGAAAACTAACTTCGTAAATTCTGGGAGTTCCCAAAATGTGTCTAGTTTACTCATAATTTTTATCATGATTTTTAATGACCTGTAACTTAGGTGAAAAAGTCCATAATCACAGACTGGTCCGGATTGGTGTTTGAAATGATAGGCAATTTTGTAAAAATCACCATAAATTGTAGAAAAATCATATGGAGATGTGAAAGTAGTCATTTTAAAGCTAAGAAGTGGAACTACATGCACCTAAAACAGTTTTGAAAACTAAAATGTTTAAGGTGTCCAAAACAGTCCGTGAATGGAGTCCAACTTTTCTGATGAAAGCTGTTAGAAAATTTTAGTTATGTTCTTGGTGTTTTAACTTGCATCCCCCCCCTAAAAACTTAAGAAAACATGAAAATGTAGGGGTATGAACTCACCTTGTGGGATTTCAGTAGATAAATATTGAAGAAGAGAAGTGTTCAACCCAAGAACACTTGAAGAATCGCTTGAAGATTCGAAGCTCTAACACAAATATAATGGAGTTTGTGTAAGATACTCATGATTTGAGTGGAAATAATTGAGGTAATATTAAAGGAAATAGATTATGCTTACCAAAGGTGGAGGAAACTCTCAAGATCAGCCCTTGAATCTCGGATTTCTAGAGAGAGAAAGTGAGAGAGAAAGGAGTTTGATCTTCTTGTGAAATGAGAACAAATGAGAGAAAATGAGGAGAGAGGATGAATATCCAGCTCTCAAAAACGTGGGAGTTACTTGTGAAAGGGAGTAAAAGGTACAAGATATGGTGGGGAGGTATGGCTGGTCATAGAGTGGGTGTGGGAGTGGTTGCTTGTGTCATAAAGTAAAGCAAAGTCAACACTCCTCCTATTTGTACTTTTACCCACTTGCTTTTATTATTTAAATAGGGATTTTTATGAATTTATGATTAAATTGTGAATATTTAGGGTTTATTATGTTAAATTATGATTTTGGGTGAAAATCCCGCGTTAAAATAATTAAAAACGGGCTTAAAACGCAAATTTGGTTGAAAACCGGGAGAAAAGTGCTTCCCAGCGAGACCTCTCGGTCCTAGGCCGAGGTTCGGTCCCTAGGCCGAGGCTCGGTCCTTGCTGCTGCTGAGTCGGAAGCGAGAGGCTGAACCGGAAGCGAGAAGGGAAGCGAGGGTTCGGTCCGAAGGGAGGCAGTCCGACGCGAAGGCAAGGTTCGGTCCGAGGTCAGGCTAGAACCGAAGGTACTGTTGTGAACAGTAATGAACAGTACCTTCGGGTTCGGTTCTTCCTCTCATGCGACGATCGGTTCGGACCTTCCTTCTATGCGCGGTTCGGCTCGGATGAACAGTGGTTTCGGTTCGTTTCATGGGTCAGCAGCTTCGGTTCGGCTCATGAACAGTACTTTCGGTTCAGACCCTCATGAATAGTACTTTCGGTTCAGACCCTCATGAATAGTACTTTCGGTTCCTTAAGAGGGGTTTCGGTTCCTAAGGTCCGTTTTTCGCGTAGACTTCCGTTTTTGGGCTATTTTTCGCCAATTTCGAGGGTCGGGATGCCCCGAGTGATTATAGAAAGTCGGGGAGAGATTTCGAGAGAGATTTGAGAGAGATTCCTCGTTCTCAGAGAGATTTGGGAGAGATTTGACGTACTTGGAGAGATTTCACATACAAAGAGATACGTGAGAGAGATTTCACATACTTAGAGAGATTTGGGAGAGATTTGACATACTTAGGGAGATTTGGGAGAGATTTCACATACTTAGGGAGATTTGGGAGAGATTTGACATACTTGGAGAGATTTCACATACAGAGAGAGATTTGGGAGAGATTTCACATACGGAGAGAGATTTGGGAGAGATTTCACATACTTAGGGAGATTTGGGAGAGATTTCACATACTTAGGGAGATTTGGGAGAGATTTGACATACTTGGAGAGATTTCACATACAGAGAGAGATTTGGGAGAGATTTCACATACGGAGAGAGATTTGGGAGAGGTTTCATTGGTGACCTTTTTGAGTGTCCGGCTACGCACTGCAAGGTCTTTAAACCCCGTTAAGCCTTGATTAGGGATCTTGCATACTCCCGGTGAGTATGTAACATTGTTTTATCGGTTTGGCTCTCCACGTACCACCGTTTTAGGTTAAGGAGATTTAGGTGAACGCACTTTTCGATTTATGATCTCTCATTAGAATAGAGAGTTGTTTAGAAGTTATGCAACGTAAACTCTAGTACTCACGACAAATTGGGTTGACCGGTTTGACTTGTTGACTTTTGTTGACTTTGACTTGACCGAAAATTGACGGTTGTCACATCGTGTGTCCTATGTATTGCATTATGTATGCTGATATTACTAGGCAGGGTAGAGTCTAATGGTTTTCCTTAGACATTGATGATTATGCATGGTACGACTTGACGCATCCGAGTGGGCATCGGGCGTAGCGAATGTGTCCCAAGGGCTCGACAAACTGAGCAAGGGGGATTGGGCACGGCCAATGTGTTCCAATGGGTTGGGGTACATGTATCGGGCTTATCCAATGTGTTCCAAGGGGTCGATGTACTGATAAATGGGGGTCAGGCCTAGCCAATATGTCTGTCACACCCCAAAACCGATAACGGCGGAATACGTTTCGGGGTGGAGGACGTCATGTACAGTATCATCACAATTGCAAAATAGTAAAAACAAGAAACATACAACCATTGCATTACATAGTGAGTTTAAGTACAAGTGTTTTTTGTAAGGTTTAACAAACACCAAAAATAATTTAAAAATAAGAGATGGATCTTTTATGCTCCACCTTCTCCAAAATGCTGCACCTGTACCTGTCTATCTTTGACCTGAGGATACAAGTTATTTTGAAAACGAATATCAGCATAAAGCTGGCGAGTTCATAAGAGTTTAGTGTGAGTTTTTGTATAAAAAGCATTAGAACCGATAGTATGAAAAGCTGCAATGTACAGTCATAAGTAGTAGAAAAACCTAGGAAATCCTATATTTTCCAGAAATACATTGTAAGTGAAAAACCTTTAAGAAACATGAAATTTTCATCTTTGAAAACCATTTATTGTAAAAGTATAATAGTGAATCTCCAATAAGTAATGCAATATGGTAGATTATGCCTGAAGTAAATAATAGTGGTACAAACTTCCTTTAGTGTTAGGTACTTGATTACTTCGGGATATTAACTTAACCTTTAGTTTAGTATTTTAGTGCGGTTATAGTGTATTTCTTGTATATTACCAATAGTGTGAGTAATAGAGGACCCCATGACCTTCCCAATCATGCACAATGTAGTGAAGTAGTGGCATCCCTGGACCTGTACGGCTCAGACTGAAGTTAACAGTCGGGATGTAATAGCGTCTGCCCCGTACAGATCTATACATATAGCGTCGTCTTCCTGTCGGAAAACTCTGGGCGTAGTGCGTAGCGAATAGAGTATCTCGTAGTGAGTTAGTGTGTTATCTCCTGATTAGTGCTTTCTCTTGTATTATAGTGTAGTAGTCTTTTGTATAACTCGTAGTGTGTTCTCTTAATAATGTATAGCATCGTATTAGGGTGTATTATAAAGTGTAGAGTAGTAGCTATAGTAAGCATTAGTGGCCTTAACTATACCTATTATAGTTAACTTAGTGTGTATGGTTCTTGTCGATTTAGTGGTTTAAACATTGAATGAATTGAAAATACTCATATCCAACACTAATATATATGATATATAACTAAGAAATCAACGACAGTCGGACGGATAACAACTACCCTAAGCCCACAATCAAACAAGAACAGGAAATAAGGCGAGCTATCGGTCCTAAGTCTTTCAAGTCTTACTTATATAAATATATTAGTGTGGTTACATTTTATAAGGAATTTATTATATGAAAATCTTGTCAAAAAGGAACATTTAGAAAATAGTTTATTTATCCAAAACAGTTTTGAAAACGAAAATCCTTTTATAAAACATAGTGGTAAATCACATGTGATTTGAACTACGGATAGTGAATCACATGTGATTAATTTCCATAAACAAGTATAATTGACTTTTATCCCCCCCCCTAAAACATGTAAAAAACGATTGAAAGGTTCATTAAAGGGGTATGAACTCACCTGAAATCGCGTAAATCGGGTGAATCGGGTAAATCGGGTGAAAGTGTCGGTTGAGCGTTTTGTACCAAATAACGACTTGTGCACCTTTTAGGACCTTAATGTCATATGAAATATGTATTTTAAAAGGAATTAATCATTTTATGCTCTTCATTAAAGTATTTAGGCATTCTAGCAACGATTCAGGGTTTTAGGGCCTAGAAGGGGTTCCCGGGAGTGGTACAAGGCCAAGAGGGGTTTGCGGGGGAGTCCATGAGTTCACTCCCTTGGAGTTTACGGCCTAAAGGCCACTCCTTAGGAGTTTACGGCCGTAATCCCCCTAGGCTTGGCCGTAAACTCATGTATCCCTTCAAAATTGCAAGTTAAGGCCTTATTTCACTTCCCTAAATTCCTAACAAGTGTCTTGAACTAAATTGGAGGATTTAAACTCTCATTTTGGGGCATTTTGGGGAGTTTACGGTCCAGGCTTGTGCTTGGGCCGTAAACTCCATTTAATCCTTCAAAATGGATGTTTATTTGGTCCAAAACACTTCCCTACACCTTAGATAAATTTTTGAAGGCCTTAGGTGGAGTTTTAGGGACTTTTTGGCATAATTATTAGGTGTTTACGGCCCAAGCTTAGACTTGGCCGTAAACTCCTCTTTTTGTCTCCAAATGGTGTTGTTTAATGGCCTTAAACATTTCCTAGGGTCATAGCTAAATTACTACATGCCTTAGATGAGTTTTTGGAGCAAATGGCATGGAAAATTTGGTGTTTACGGCCTAAGCACAAGCTTGGGCCGTAAACTCCTTTTTAGGTCATAAGAGATTATGTTTTCATGTCCCAACTCATTTGGGCCCTTTCCCTAATTATTGTACAAGCTTATGGGAAGAAAAATGGGACATTTGGCCAAGTTTTTGGGTGTTTACGTCCTAAGGGGCTTCCTAGGCCGTAAACTCCCTTTAATATACTAAATCCTTTGATTTTTGGCCCCAAAATGCTATGGATTATGATTATAACAAGATAGGGAAGAAACCCTTACGTTTGGAAGCCGGAATTTGCGGTTTTGGAGTCGGGTTCAGGTCTAGAGAGAGAAAGTAGTGAGAGAGAGTGAATGAGTGGTAAAAGGCTTGAAAGTGTTCATTTGTTTATATATGTCTCGAGTATTGCACCCGTTACACGGCTACTCGATGCTAAAGTTTGATGGGGTCAAAACTTTTTACCCGGGTGAAGTGGTTAAAAGTATATAGCTTCGTTTGGTTAAACGGGGTTTAACACTTAAAAGTTATATTTACTCTATAATAAAATGGTAATGTGAAGCAAATATGAATAGACAAACATTTATTAGTTGAGGACTCCAAACATCTCAGAAAATAATACATAATGACGATTTCCGTTAGTGAAGACGGGATTGTAACGGCAATAGATTTGGGGTTGTTACAATGTCCCAATAGGAGTATGTCTATTACTGATTCATTCTTTGACATGCATGCGTGGTTATGTGTTTGATACTGTTTGTCTCTATGTATAAGGTTAAGGCTTATATGATATGATATTGTGTGTATGTATGGAATTCACTAAGCTTTGTGCTTACCCCTTTTCCTTTAAAACAACTATTTCAGGTACATAGGATGGTCGGGCATAATTGTACACACTGGCTGAAGGCGGGTTTTTGGAATTGATATTGGATTGGCTATGTTTTCATAAATTTTAGAATTTTAACTAATCATGTTTGGAAACTGAATTGATCTTGGGGTTTAGGGTTTCATTTGTTTTGAATACAATATATTAAATGGATGATTTATGTTATTTTAAAAAGTTCAAATTTGTTGGAAATTTTGGGATGTTACAAGTTGGTATCAAAGTCATGTTGAGAGAATCGGGATTACTTTAGTGAGTTCTGAACTCAAGTTTGTGGATCAAGAGTTATTTTTCAAAAATAAAATTTTATGGAAACTAAAAGAAATAGTTTGGAAAAGGTGAACGCAAGCGCAGTGTGTACAGCTAGCCAGTACTAGAGGAAAAAGGGAAAGTGTTCAAATCTGATTTATTATTCTCAGATATAAGATTTTATTATGTATACTAGATAACCTGATTCTTCACATGCTATGTTGGATGCCTATTATGTGTTATTTGGAATCTGTGCTAGTATTGATAGGTTGTTAAGTGAATGCTTTAGGTTATGTGCAATAAGAATGAGATAGACTTAGAATGACTGGTTTAGCCTGGTGCGCAACTCTCGTTTGAGTCTAACCGTTCTGTTGTGGAATCTTTTACTTAAATGACTATCTGGTTTTACATTGTATATGATTGTGCATTCACAAGACAACACATCAGGACTCACTACAATAAAACTCACCTTTAATGACATGCGAACCGTGACACAAATTGTTCTATGATACGCAAAAGTGTGTGACCTTAAAAATATGTCAGTTCTCACAAAATTTGAAGGATTTAGGACATGCATTTTTGCGTGCCCTAAACTTAGTGTAAAAAAAAGACGCATGGCACCTACCAAAAAATGTGTTTCGTGTAAGCATGAACACGCATTTTCCAACCTTTAATAGCTAAGCGGGAAACGAAATACCAAAAAATTAGAAAACCCCGCGTTGTTCTCATCTTCCTTCATTTCTACTTTTCTCTTTTCCATGGTTTGGCTTAATGAAGCTTTGTGAATTCCATGAGTTATCACTATGAAGTATGGAATGCAAAGCTTGATTCTCGTTTGTTTTTGATTTCCCATAGATAAATCAAAACACACAGACGAAGAACCCTAACATGTGTCTTCCTTCTTAGTAGGTCGTGGGAGGCCTTTTATTTTCTTCTAAATCCCGATTCTCTCATTTTTCTCTCGACTTAGTACGTGCTAGGGTTTTTGGTGGTGATCGATGGGTACAAGACATAAAGATCAACTGAAGAGGCTATTACAAAGGGTTGAAATTGTATGGAATCATTTGGAGATAATGGAGTTTAGCTTTCACCTTCGTCAAATCTTAAGGAGGAACAAGATTGTTGAGATTGAGGGTTTTTTGCTCCCAAAAATAGACCTTACAAAATCATTACCATTGAGGGCTCTATGACGAAGAACTAGGGCTTCTAAGCCCAACAAGGTTTCCTCCTCTCCTTGAATTCACTTTTTCAAAACCTAGAAGGCAATTTAGGTATCTATCTTCTATTTTATAGATATCTTATTAAATCATCTTGTTCCTTCACCCAACTTGGCAATGGATTCCTGGTGTGGCATCAGAACCCTGCGACTTGGTTACTTTTAAGCCTACAAGGGTCGTTGAAACCCTCAAGAATCTCCACACAAGGTTTCGTGACTACATAGTTGTTGATGTCGTGAAATAGTTACCGACTGTCAATGATGGAACCATCAGGATTTTATAGATGCAAGTAAGTAATCAAATCTTAGTATAGTCATCAGTAAATATTTTTTTTTCTGAATTAGGTTGTTTATAAATCTTTTAAATATTCTAAAAACAAATTATGTTTTATTTCTCTACACTCCTACAACTCGGGCTACTGCTTGTGATTTTGCTCTGTTACTACATAAGACAGCAACCTGGTAATCTTCGAATGATTAATCACCGCCTGTTAAGGGATAATTTTTGCTGAACACTCACTGTTTGATAAAATGCCCCATGAGTGACTCTTGTGTTTTCATGCTATGTAATATATTTTGAGCAAGGAACTACACATGTTTTCATTAAATCTGAAGTATAATGTACAATAGCAATAACATTGAGGTAGATTAAATGTATTATTCTTTTATGTGTTATTGTGTTTTGAAGTAATTCTTGCACATGGAAGCTATGTTTAAATTAGTTATAAGATAGTTGCTTTCAGTGACTTATAACATTTTACTAATCAAACTTTGATCAGACCACATATATAGTAAAGATATTGGTCAGTACTAAGTTCAGTATATCTGTTTTGTGAGATGAGATAAACTGAATTCTTCTTATCTGTGAAAGCACACACATACTTGTATATATTGCATATAATCATATAAAATGAATTGTAGCTTAAAGAGACAATTGCTTGAAAATCTTTGTTTGGTTCACACAATATTGTTTATTGTTGATAATGTCACACCCCGAACCAGACGGCGGAAACGTCCAAGGGCTCGTGTGACTAACAATTGAAATATCATCACAATGAATATACATGAAACATAACACATTCATCACCAAACGTTACATATTACAACTGTTATTGTTCACATCAAGTACATTGTCATAGATTACATTAATCCAAAGTATTAATAGTACGATGAGTGATGTGACACAAAATAAATCCATACATACTTGAAAATCTTCCTGCTTAATGATAAACATATTATCAGACATATCTGGGGTGTCCGAACTACCACTACTAGAAAAACAACCTTTTACGACGCTCATTGCGCGTCGTAAAAGGCTCACACGATGCGCAAATGCACGTCAAGGAAGGCCGTGTCATAAAGAGAGACGACGCGCGTTCACGACGCTCATTTACGACGTGCAATTACGACGCGCATTTACGACATGCAATGCGTATCAAGGAAGGCCCTGTCATAAAGGAAGACGACATGCATTCGCGTGTCGTAACCTTACGACGCGCGTGTTAATGACACGCAATGCGTATCAAGAAAGCCTCTGTCAAGAAAGGCCATGTCATAAATGAAGATGACACACATTTTTGCATATCATAATTTTAAATGTTTAAAAAGAAATTATTTATAGATTTACTAATTTTCAAATTAAATTTGTATTTAATGTCTCTTAATAGAAATAAAAAACCATATACAAAAATACAATCTATTGCATAAAATTTAATGTCATATAATTCTATTTCATACAATATATAAATTTGCATTCATCTAATCTACTCCATGTTTCATACTAACAATTAGAATGAAGAATGCAACACTTGCATTTGCATCATCTTATCTCTTTCAACTTGAGCTTTCTTTTCCTCTTCTAACTCCAGAGCTATTCGCTTTCATCATCAACCCTTTAAACACAACACAAATTCACTTGTCATTTTCATTCTACTTTTAAAATTAATTCTTATTAGGACATTCTACTTTGAATACAAGATGTTACAAATCAAGAAACTTACACAAGTTTTCTGCATCATCTGAGTATATATGTACTCATCAACTCTCTGCTTTGCCAAAGCAACCTATTTCACATCAAATTAAAACTGATTTTAATCAAATTTGTATTATAAAAATATTAATCTTATTTTGATAACTAAAAGTTGCAATTTTTTTAAAGGAATAACCACCCAAGTGAATTTGTCTATGTTTGTTTTCCCCTTTCCCACCATGAACCTGCAAGACACGAGACATCAAATAAATCAAAACTAAAACAAATTTTGATTTTTTTTCCTTTCAGTAACGATTAACATTTAACAAAAAAAACAAAAGGGTTGTGAAGAACACTGGTTTTATCTACATAAACAAGATCACCATATTGAGCAAGAGAACCTGATATGACAGAAGGGTCATCTGTCATGAGTTGACCAAGGCGTTCTTCAATCCATGCAAGTTTCTGTAAGTATCAATAAATAAATTTCAAATCATCATATATTCTTTTTCAGTTCTCCCAACAAATGTAAAAAAATCATCGGTTGAAACTGCATACCCCACTTAGTGAATAATGTGTAGCAATGCCACATGCAACAAGTTCAGCTCCATTAAGCTTTTCTCCAGTCAAAGCCAAGAATTCACCTACAAAAACACAAGAAAAATAGAATTAGGATTTAAAATTCCGAAGGGTTAAGAATATTTTATTCTTGGAAATGATGAAAATAAAAAATAATGAATTAAGAGTTGGATTGCAACCTAAATAACCAGGGAGATGAGAAAGATAAAATGAAGCCCATTCATCTGGATGGAATCCCATTTGAACTTCAGGAGTTGCAAACACCTACAATTCATTTCGTGAGGTTAATTTTAAAATTACAAAAGTAGCCAAATGCAATAAACAAAATAAAAGAAAAGGAATTAATCTATGCATATTGGGTGGAAAGAGAAATATGAAGTGGGTTAACGAATTGCTAGAACTGTATTGACAATTAGTCATTGGTGTCAAGTAAAATTCAAAGTGAAAACAACAACCAGAATTCAAGGGTAAATTAGTCAAAAAATTTAATTTAAGAGAAGTAGCAATGTACATCCTCTCTTTCAGGCTTGATTGTGGCCCTTGCTTTAGCAAATGTTGAGCTCCATTCTTCATATTTGGTTCATTGCAATGGCGATTGCTTCATGGGCTTCACGGGATATAGCCCCGAGAGACATGCCACCTGTACAGAAATGCTCAACGATTGAAGCAGCAGATTCCACCTTTTCAACTGGAATCAGGGATCATTCACTTTTAAATTCAAAAAGATCCTGAATCACCTGGGGTCACAAATTGGAATCACAACTATCAGCTATATGTTGTCCTTCATATTTACATTCTTTCAAACAGATATATATATATATATATATATATATATATATATATATATAATATCATTTATTATTTAATATATTTATAGTTACATTGACAGGTCTGTTTGGTAAACTGAATATCTACTCTCACGCTTTTCACGAACTGCTTTATGAAGTAGTTTTGACATCTTCGGGTTCTCTCTCTGCAAATACAAAACTGAATATACTTACCAGAGTGCTCCATGAGCATCAATAATGTGGTTCCCACCTCCACCACCACCACCACCACCATTGTTAATGGAACCCATGATCGATTAAGGTTACTTTTCTAAAGTAGATGGTAGGAGTTGGAAGGGTAATATCAATGCATCCCGTCTACTTCAGTAGCAGGGTACGAGGTTGCACCATGTGAACTCGCCCAGAGGCATATAAATGTCAAACAAAAACATTTTAAATGTCATATATATGTAGGTTGTACTAAATTTTAGGAAATACAAGAGATTTATAATTATTAATCATAATGCATGGTACTTATAACTCCAACTAAAAGTTTCCAATTAATGGGTTACTATTTTTGATCTCATAAAGCAGGTTATTTATTTATTTATTTATTTTAGCTTTTTCCCTAGTTGAAAATGGAAAAGTTTGATTCAAGTGACAACATGCTATGAAAATAACAATCAAAAGAAGTAACAGATGAGCCAATAACTCACTTAGAACCATGAAGAACAACACCCAAATGGAGTAACAGGGAAAGATTCCATTGAAAATTATGCTAGGGTAAGAAAAATGATAAAGAACAAGCAAATTTAGATTTGAGAATAATCACGCGCTTCCAGGTACTAAAAAGCCTACAATTTCAACTTTTGATAGAAAATACCTAAAATACCCTTTCCCATTTTGTCCTTCCTTGCATATGTGAACTTTAATGGAATGGGGGTCTAGCACAAGATAAACTTCTACTGAATCTAGTGTTATGTATTTTACTTGGCATGTTACATTCATAATTAGATGATGCCAATCAAAGAAATATATACCTGATGAAAGCTTTCAACAACCTTGAAGGGTGTAATGATATATGTATCCTATTTATATGCAGACAAGCATGCTAGTATATGAACCTGTTCTACTGCTTCCGGAAGGAGTGGGGTCCGTTGAGGGGACTGAGCCTAGCTGTAATAGGGTTGCTGTGAACCATGTTGACCTTTCACTTTAAAGTCTTAATTGATTTTCAGACTCAGAAAGAAGTTTTAATGCATGCTTTAATCTTTCAATTTCCTAATAATCTCATAGAATAACATATAAATAATACAATGGGCTAGCCTAGGTTAATAAAAGATCTAAGAATAGGCTGAGATACATAGGGCTGGATAATGCAAATACAAAATATTATCAAGATTAGGCCTAGCTAACAAGAAGAAAATGTGATACCATTGAAAATGATATGAAGTAACTGTTTTTTTTTTTGTTTCCAATTTGTAATGAATAGAAAGACTGACCGTGACTGGCAAATGAGTTGCAGATTGCATGGAGGTATGAATCTGAATACCATACACATTAGAACAATTGTGGCTCCCATTGGCAACTTTTTGCTACATCTTTTGTAGTTTTATGCCTCCCATTGACAACTTTTCACAAGTAAACTTATGATCAATACCCATTTGAAAATTTTGGCGGGCTAATGAAGCTGCAATGGCATCATGCACACAACAAAAGAAAATTGAAGAACTAGAAGCACAACTTCAGGAAGCTGAAGACATTGTAAAAGACCTCATGGAAGAGTTGAGAGTAGTTGAAGCAGAACTTGAGAGGTTCCCAAGAAGCAAACAAGTAAAGAATCATGTACAAGTAGACAATGCATCAATTCCTGAACCCCCGTTACCAAAGTACAACCCAATTCAAAAAGTCAGAGACTTTATAATTCTTTATTTCCTTTAAAGAAATCTTTAATCAGCAACAGGGATTAACCTTCTATAATCTTGAGAAGCAAAGAAACTGAATTGTATATAAACGGGTGTACTCAAAGAATCCGAGCATGCGAACGGACCCCATCAGAAATAGATGACACAAAGCCCGAGTCAATTGTCAAAGAGGATGAAGTAGTTGATAAATTACATATAACACCCTCTGTGGAGGAGAAATAAGTAGTAAAGGAGATGGATCTAACGGCTGGTAATTCATGATTGACTTCTCCAACTTCAGTCAAACTTTTAGAGGAAAACTCTGACAAAGATTTAGTAAGAAAGTGTAATGGTGAAAGTAGAATTATAGAGAAAGATGGAATAATGCGAGCACAGAAATGGAGGTTGATCCACCATTAAAGAGTTCAGAAACAAAGGTTCCAAGTCAACCGTTGACTGATAGAGTTATCAAGTACACGTTTCAGAGGAAGAGGAAAATAGGGGCTTTGATTAATGGAAGTGGTTCTAGTGAAAGAAGTGAGGAGGGGTCTAGAAAGGTGAACTTCAAAGGGGAATCAATGTGCTTACAACATCAGTAAGTTGATTTAACTCAAGTTGGTGATCTATAAATACAAGCTCCACTGTAATCTTAAACACCCTGTTTCTCCAAAATACATGTGTTGGAGTTAAATTATCAAAAACACAATAAGTTGTCATAGTTTTTGTGTTTTGTGTCTTCATGTGTATTCAAAGATGACATTTGATTAAGCTTCTTTTTTATGTAGCTTGATAAAGCAAGATTATTGAAGCTTGAGGAAGAAAGATATTTGAGCCATTGGTAAAAGAACAGGTAAGAGCAATGGGACAGCCATGCTGGCATCCTGAAAGACCAGTGATATTATGATATAATTGCAATAATTAAAGAGAAATGGATAATAACAAGTAAGTACCTTGTTGTTGAAAGCCATATATACATTACCACGCGTCTGTATAGCATACCTGGAACCTGATCAATACAACTTCAACATACTTTGTAGAATTAACAACTATTAAAACCTCAAACAAAACAGTAACAGACCGATAAGCTTTATAAGGCGAGTACTGATGCAAGATGTAAAGTTCTTAACTCAGAAAAAATAATGCAAATTAAAACCAAAAAAGACAATAATTTATAGCACTTTGCATACCGACGCCTACACTTTATCATACTCTATTGACACTTGTTATCTTTGCACCCAATTAACAAAAGTTTGACCTGTATCTGGTTAACAACTTAAGATACGTTAACATATAACAATGGAACCAATACCCACATAAATCATATAGACATACTAACATACAACCAAAGACACAACAACATCTACCTTATTTAAGAGTTTCATAGTTCAAGTTCCATGTCCAAGAGGCACAATAACATATATCCAGGGAGAGCATTACCAACACACATAATATATACTTACCTATAAATGTAATTAAAATTTTAATCAGGCTCACAATAAGAAACAAAATATTAACTGTAGCAAAAGAAATGAAATTAGTATAACACACACTTATCAAATTCTTAATCAGTACTCACAATCAGATATTTTTTTAATTAGACCTCAGAATAAGAAACAAATTTATGGGTTGACAAACCATTAGAGAAAAAACGCAGCAAAGAAAATAGAACAAATAATACATACATGTGGAAGAAGATCATTATGATGGAGAAGAAATCAACTTAATATTTAGAAGGCTTGGACCAGAGATCGATGGTGAGACCTGTAATTACGTGGTTAGTAAAAACCGAAGATCAATTGAAGTATTGTGGGTATCAGCGAACACTATTGAAGGTGAGACCCTAACCTGAAGTTTGGCCAGTGGGTGGCGGTTTCCTGCTTCTTGTTGAAGGTGAGGGAAGCATGAATATAATCGATCAAACTATAATTTTAGAAAAGGAATTTTTCAATGAAGGGATGGTAAATTTCTTTGGCTGTCGATTTCAACTTTCATGGAGGGAAGGGAAATTTTTGGTTAGAGGGAAAGGGGAAACGAGCCCTAAATATTTCGAAGGAGTTAGGCTGACCGGATGCAAGGATGTGTAGAATAAAAAAATAAAAACCCAAATTAGATGTGTAGAATCCATTACAACCAAGTGAGGAATTTATCAAAATTAAGTGACACTGCGCTTAAACGAGGGATAATCGACCTGGGAGTTTTCGGGTATGATGACGACATAATCTTTACAGCCTCGAAGCTTCTCATCTCCAATAAGGGGTCGTATTTGTGATTCACTAATTTGTCACGAGAAGAGGTGTCGATCATGTCGGAGTTATCGATTGGAGTGGTGATGGCGGTGACCCAATCGATGTGGGCCCTCATCGTGCCGCGGAGTACCAATGAGTCCGCCATTTTTCTACTACTGTAAGCTCCTCTCGGATGATACAAGAGGCTGAGAAGAAGTGAAGCTTAGAGATAACCCCATTTTTTTAGGATTCATTAGTAGAGGATTGTAGAAGGAGTAGGAGATAAATTGCGGGGTGTTTTAATTTTTTGGTATTTCATTTCCTGGCTATTAAAAAAAATTGGAGAACGCGCCCCTTCATTAAAAAAATATAAAACGACACCTTTAGAGGACATCCTTTTTTCGTTAGGTGCCCTCTGTGTTTTTTTTAGACACTAATTTAAGGGCACCCAAAAATGCGTGACCTCTATTCTTCAGTTTTTGGAAACCTGACATTATTTTTATGGACATACAATAATGCGTATCATAAATCTACGAGTGTCATTGTTTGCACGTCATTAAAGGGTATTTTTCTTGTAGTGTACCCTTGTGACAACCCGAAATCTATTCCGTCATTTTTAACCTTTTTCCATTAAAAAGCTTCGTTTTATTTAACTGTCCGTTAACCTTTTGGAAGAGGTTAATTATATGGGGACTATTATAATGACTTGGTAAGGGTTGAAACAAATTAGAAACACCCACTAGATGCCCTTAAAAATGTTTAGTTTCAACCAAGTCAAAATTTGACGGTTTAATCGGGTGCGACCAATAAGCCCCGTTTAACAGCAGTATCGGGTAGATTTCCACTGAGCCCCAACTCCAACCCCTATATAAGGGTGAGTGGAGTCCATTAGAGACTTTTTACACTCTCCCCACTCTCTCTCTCTCTCTCTACAACTTAAATTCGAGCCAAAAATCTTCTGTTTCAAGCCCCAAACGAGTAGGTAAACTATCCTAACTCGTTGTATAACTTATCTAGCCTGCAAATTCAAGTTTAAAACATAAAATAGGGACAAAATCATGTGTTTACGGCCCAAGAACACTCTTGGACCGTGAACACCATTTAATGGGGTTTTTAAGCCCCAAAACACCTCCAAATTGTCCCTAAGGCTTAGATATGACTTGTAGGCTTATGAAATCGAACTTAGAACACCTTGAACTAGCATTTTGGGGAGTAAACATGAGTTTACTGCCCAAGATAATGCTTGGGCCGTAAAATCCTCTTCATGGGGAGTAAACTCATGTTTGAGTGTTTAAAAGCCACTTAAACACACCAATAGCCTTAGATTGAATTCTAGAATCAACCACCAACAAGTTAGGGGCCTTAAGCATGATTAAAACAACTCCATAAGGAGTTCACAGCCGTAAAACCCTCATGGAAGGGTACCTAGGCCGTAAACTCCTATAAAGGGGTTAAATGGTGCCCTAGACTCCCTATGTGACTTGGAAAAATGCTTAGGAATTTACCCTCTACCATTTAAGACCTTAAAACACCCAAGGAATATGTCCATAGGAGCTTACGGCCATAAACTACCTTGTTTAGGGTCATAAACTCTCATTTGGTCCTTTTAAGTGCCTCAAATCCATTCGTACACTTTGTATTTGGACCTAGCAAAATTCCACAATTGATATATGGCCTTTAAGCATCCTACAACACCCTCACCATGAGTTTACGGCCGTAAAATCATGGGGAGCTGTCCCAGGGCCATGAACTCTATATATAGAGTTTACTCTTAGAGAGTAAACTCCATTCCTAAGCCATTCAAGCCCTTAGATGTTACCCGGGACACTCCAAACACTTAATCAAGGTGTTTTCCGCACTTTAGGATGCGTATACTTGTTTAATTGGTATTATATATACTAATTGTATGTAAACATATGTTATCATATGTTAATAGGTCACTAAGTGTGTTCAGGTCCTTACTTGACACCGAGCACCCAACCGGCACCTTCGTCGGATCCACTTACATCAGGTGAGTTCATACCCCTGAATGAACCTTTTATATATTTTTACATGTTTTATAGGGGGGAATACAAGTTAAACATGCCAGTTATCATATTAATCATATGTGATTGATAACCCGCATGCAAAAGGATTTACCACACTGTTAACTGTTTTACCGAGAATGACACTGTAAATGGTTTTCTAAAAACGTTGTTACTTGTTCAACTTTTACTTACATTGTTTTATCAAAGTTTCATTTAAAACTTTTTTATGAAGGGTTTCCAAATAATTACTAAAGGTTTTCAAACTTATTTTATAAAAGAATAACAAGCCGTGATTTTCTTAAGTATAAAGGCTTTTCCCCTAAAGTTTTTCATCAAAGTTTTCTCCCATGTTTTTAAAACTCCTACTTGATAACGCTTTCACTTCGTGATGCGCTTATACTTGTTAACGCTCTTACTTCACAATACGCTACTACTTCACGATACGCTTATACTTCACGATATGCTATTACTTCACGATACGCTACTACTTCACGATACGCTTATACTTCACGATACGCTATTACTTCACGTTACGCTACTTACTTCACGATACGCTACTACTTCACGATACGCTTATACTTCATGATACGCTACTACTTCACGATACGCTTTTACTTCACGATATGCTCCTACTTGTTAACACTTATACTTTGTGAAACACTTCTACTTTGTTAAACACTTAAACTTCGTTAAATGTTCCTAATTGTTAAATGTATACCTGTGCTTGTGTGTGTGTGTGTGTATATATATATATATATATATATATATATATATATATATAATGTTTAAAGGACTTAGGAAGGCTTGTTCGCCCTATTTCCTTTTCTTCGTTGATATGTGGTCTGGTGGGATCGGATGTCCGTCCGAAGGTTGTTTGATCATTAGTTATATATTATGTATACAAGCATAGACATATAGGGTTATATTAGTCAGTTCTGTTGTGAGTCTCTATCATTAGTCCAATATTTTACATCAAATCTCACTACACGAGATACATCTTCAGTATACGACCTTCTCTGTTGTTAAGTTGGTAACCAGAGTCTCTTGTGGGGAGAGCGGACATTGTGTGTATAGATCTATACGGGATTGACACCCCCACACCCTGACTGCTAGCTACAGTCCACGGCCTACCAAGCCAAGGGGTGACAGATGTCATACTTACACAGACGCTTGCAGGGCGTCAGGTTCTCTAGTGTCTATCATTATGGTTACGAGTATCTCGGGGTTACCTTATAATTCATGGCCTTAAGGTAATGGGTTTTAACACAGTACTTACTATATTCACTGTGTTCACTGTTTTAGACCTTGCTAGTTGTATCATTCATTTGATACTGTCTGGGGTCTGTACTCTCTGTTTTAGACCTTGCTAGCTGTATCTTTCATTTGATACTGTCTGGGGTCTGTATTCTCTGTTTTAGATCTTGCTAGCTGTATCCTTCATTTGATACTGTCTGGGGTCTGTATTCTCTATTTTAGACCTTACTAGCGATATCTTTCATTTGATACCATCTAGGGTCCATGTCTCTTTTTCTTAGACTGAGCCAGGCGTAGCGTTCTTTCCGATGCTCTCCTGGAGTCTATGATTCCTTTTTGCCTTAGTCAGCAGTCCTCACTGCTGAGGCCTATGTTATTTTCTCTGATATTCTCAGACTTTCTTAAAAAGCAAATCCAGTATTTTGATAAGAAAAGTGTTTAAGGGAAAACTACTTTTTACCACATAACTCTGACCAGTCTTGGTAGAAGACTTCTTTTTAATAAGAAAATATAGGATTTTCTGGAAAGGACTCTATTTCACTGTATACTTAAAAACAACTACTTATATAAAGTTATTTGTATAAAATGTCATTAAATGCTGATGAACTCACCAGCATTTGTAAAAATGCTGATACTCGCTTTTCAAATAACTTGTATTCTCAGGTCAGCATTAGACAGGTACATTCCAGGAGTTTCTGAGGAAGACAGTTTAGTACCAAGCTGCACCTATATTATTACTTTTATTACTTCGATGTAATGTAATGTAAACTATGTAAAACTATTATTAATGCAATGGTTGTTTTACTTTGATTTACTATACTACATTTTTTGTGATACTTGACATGACGTCATCCACCCCAAAACGTTTCCGCCGTTTCGGTTTTGGGGTGTGACAACCCTTCGGTCCTAACAACCGAACTTGGGGACTATTCCCCCTCCTACTACCACTATCACATATAAAATATCATGCCAACATATAAACATATCATCACTGTCAGACATATCTGGGGTGTCTGACCTACCCTTCGGTCCTAACAACCGAACTCTACTACTATCACATATAACATATCATGCCAGCATATAACATATCAGGTAGTAGCAAACCTATATGATATCACAAAGACAATCATCTAACATACAACTCCTACTGGTGGGCCAACATTGTGGCCATAGACCCACCGCTACTGGAAGGTAACTCACCTCGTAGTAGTTGTTGATCTGTGTGGGAATCCTCTAACTGCTGCTGCTGCTGCTCCGGAAATCCTCCGGCTATAATTCTCACAAAACACTTAGTCATACACTGCTAACTTTTCTTAGGGTAAAATGACCATTTTACCCCCCCCCCCCCAATTTAAGTCCAAGCCAAAGTCAACTTCAAGTTGACCCGACTCGCCGAGTCCCTCACCCTTTACTCGTCCTTATCCATGACCCCACTCGTCGATTTGGGGTGTCAACTCGACGAGTTCTTCCCTCATATGAACATCACATCAAAAATTTATCTGACTCGCCGAGTTGATGAACAACTCGTCGAGTTCACCTTCATCTGAAGAACAAGTTCTGTCCTCGACTCGCCGAGTTAACGAACAACTCGTCGAGTTCATCTTCATCCTTAGAAGATTGCCTTGGACTCGCCGAGTCCGTTCATGCACTCGCCGAGTCCCATGAACTTCTAGAACAATGGCTTAGTCCAGAACGTTGGGTCACTCCCCGGGACTCCCTAAAACCTTTCCACACTCAACTGGGTCCTTTTGACCCTTAACTAATATGGGACAGAAACCTTGGACTCGCCGAGTACAAGAATATGGAGTCGTCAAGTTGGTCACATCCACTCACTAAATCTTTTATTTCTGATGTACAACCCTTGATCAAAAGATAGATCTATGCTTCTACAATCGATCTAGCACGTAAAGTTACAACCTTTACGTGCTTGCATGGGACTTTGAGCTCAAAAGGTCCTAAAACAAGCTCTTACAATGCATGGGGCCTTCTTTGAGTGCAAGAGCCACTCCTTTCTGCCTTGTAACACCTCTAAGGACCCAGATCTGAAACATCAACCCCAAACCATGCTTGAAATCATGGTTAGTGACCAAAATGGCTTAGAAAAGCCCTAAAACTCCACAAAATGGGATCTATCAAAAAAACAAACAAGGTATAGACTTTATACCTTCTGTAGACTGCAAATGATGCTCAAAATCGGATCCTTCTAGCCTCCTCTTGATCCTTCAAGCTTTTCCTTCCTTCCTTGGGTCACAAAAGCACCAAAATCACTCCAAATGCTTTAGATTGCTTCAGTAACGGCTAGGGTTTGCTATGGGGGTCTTCTGGGAGCAAATGAGATGAAGGAGGCCGAGTTAAGGTGTTTACATAGGGTGCAAACCCTCGGCTTAGGGTTTTTGTCCAGACAGGGCCTACTCGCCGAGTCCGGGACCCGACTCGTCGAGTCCACTGCTTAAGCCTCGCGTCTCATCTCGCTTCTACTCGGCGAGTTGGTCCTTCAACTCGCCGAGTCCAAGGCCAAAATGCAAAATATTTTAAAGAATTAATAAAAGAATACGTACCAAGAACCAGGTGCTACAACATACCGACTGTCACCTCTGGTGCTGTCCCGATCTCGTCGGTCACAAGTTGATAAGCAAGCCCTGGAGCCTTCGGAGGCTCTACTCGACCTTGACCCCCATCAGTAACTCTCAAAGTGGCTGGCGCCAGGGCCTGCACTGGCCTGGCAGCCAAGAGAGGACACTGGGCCTTCATATGGCCCGCCTGATCACAATGATAACAAAGTCGAACTCCAGCAGCTGGAGCCTGCTGCCTACAATCTCTAGCTATGTAGCCCTCCTTGCCACACTTGTGGCACCCAAAAGAAGAACAACAACTTCCCTCATGCACCTTGCCGCACTTCCCACAAGTGCGACTCCTTTGACCTCCCTGTCGATAATCAGTGGCCCTCATCCGCTTCGGCACAGGCTGCGACTGCGCTGGGGCCTGCCTCTGCTCTCTCAACTGGAGCTCAATCTCTAACTCACGCCGCCTGGTGGCCTCCTGCAATTCCAACAAGGTACTAAATCTCTGCGTGGATACGAACTGCCTAATGTTCGTCTTGAGCATGCTCAGATACCGGGTCATCTGAGCCTGCTCCAAAGCAAACTCAGGGCAAAACATCGCCCTCTCCGTGAACATCTTGGTGATCTCTGTTACCGACTCAGAATCCTGCTTCAGCTCCAAAAACTCTTGAGCCAATCTCTCTCGCTTAACCTGCGGAACATAACGAGTACTGAACATGTCTCGGAACTGATCCCAAGTAACCGTAGCCCTCTGTGCATCAAAATATGATCCCGTAGTCAACCTCCACCAATCCTTTGCCCCGAGCCTCAACAGGTTCAGAGCACACCTCACCCTCTGATCAGCAGGGCATGAACACGTGAAGAAACATCCCTCTAAGTCCGACAACCATCTCATAGCAACAATCGGATCCTGAACCCCATCGAAAGTAGGGGGCTTCGTATTATCGAAGTCCTGATACTGAAAGCGCCGACCAACTCCTCCCCTACCGATGCTACAGCCGTTGCGGCTGCCGCGGCAGTTGTCTCTGCAAGAGCTGCATAGCGCTCATCGAAGTACTCAACCATGGCGGTCTTGATCGACCCAAAAAATTTCGGTAACTCTGGTCGGAACATAGCAGCAACCTCATCATGCAAGATCTCACAAATCCTAGCATCCAACTCATCCGTCCTCATCTGACCAATAAATTCGAGTGGTGCTGATCCATCCTGACCACTATCTCCTGATCCCGATCCCGAACCGGATTCTGTCCTGAAGTGTCTCGTAATCACCATACTGAAATACACCAACAAGATCCTTAGATACTTCGCACAACCGCCCGGGAACTAACTTCTAACCAACACCCTAGGGGATTGTGACTTCCTTGATACGTGTATGGGTCCTGTGCTTTCAGTAGTATGGGCCCATACTACCTTCCACACCTACCCATTTTTGTCTCAAGTATCACCACAATGCCCTAAGCACAAACACACATACTAGACGCTCAATCCTCACTCCTAGATGAATACTGAATATCTTATATATAAAGAAAAACCCTAGGCTAGCAGTCATCACAAATCAAGCAATTCTATCATGCAATTCTTGAAGATCCCTAGCCTAATACGAGCTTGTTGTTCTAACTGTTGGGGCATGTAAATGCTCCACAAATAATGAGTGATAGTTAGGTTGTATTTTCCCTTTATTTTGTATTGTTGGTGTAAATACTCTCCCTCCTATATAAAGGGAGAGTTGGTCATTTATTTCTTTTAGCTAGCCACTCTTACTTTTCTTAGTTAGAGATTACACTTCTCACAATGTAATATAGAGAGAGAAAGTGTCGGGTTCTCCCCACCTAGGGAGAGTCTCTCTCCCACCATGTTCTTCACGAAATATATTATTATTCTCTCTTGTTCTTAGTCTTTTCTTATGAACTCATAATATGTTCTTCGTGTTCATGCTTCCAAAAACACGACTAATCTCGAGATATCCTTCTTCCGCATTCACCGTTTGTTATAAAAATGGGTTCCTACAATTGGTATCAGAGTCGTACCTTGAAGATCTCACGATTAGTTCAGGGGAACGACTCCCGTTCGGTGATTATCTTGTGATTTTTCCATGTTTCTGCAAGAAAAATTTTTGGGTTTCAAACCGGATTTTTTTTTATGAAGTTCTTTCTTAGTTCTATTTTCTAAGTGATTCTTTCTCAATAAAATAAATTGTTGTTGCTGCTGCTCGTTCTATTTGTTGCTGGAAGAAGATGTTTTTAAAAGGTTATTATTTTGTTGTTGAAGAAATGAAGAAAAATGGGAAGACAAATCAATTTTGTGGTCTCTTAAAAGTTGAAGATTTGCTCCAGGAGTTCTCTTTTTCTTGGATGTGAAGACACAAAGATTAACGAGCTTATTATTTTCTTGAAGAAAGTGGAGAAAAGCATTTCTTTTTGAAGATTTTTCTTTCTAGCAACTTTCATTAATATGAGGTATGAAGCTCTTTATTATCATATTTTAGTTGCTGTAGATCCTCTAATTGAATTGTTTGGACGTAAGTTGTTGTTTGCATAAAGCACTTTGTCCTTTTTACTCTTTTGGGTAAAGAGTATTCCAATTATATTTGTCTTCCCAAGCAAAAACCATGTGGCTATGACAAATCCCATCACCTTTTGTCCCCTAAAAATCCCTTGTATACTCTTCCTTTTTTCCTTCCCAAGACCCACTTGTTGACTTAAATGCTTTATAAAAAGATTCCCTTATTAAAATATGAATAAATGGTCTTTGCGGTACCATTTTCATGAAAAAATACCATTTTTCGTCACCTGTTCAGCCCTTTCCGGACCCCCGAACTGCAGCCATATACTACCTACCGGTGTCCCCTGAGAAGCCTCTCAGCAGCCCTTCTTAGCCTTGGATCCGAAGTCTTGATCCGCAGCCTCTTGGTCCGCAGCCAAGAGACCGCAGCCCCTTCCATGAACCGAAGTCCTTCAGCCCAACCGCAATCTCGGATCTCTGCTGGCTCGGACCGTAGCCTCGGTCCGCAGGCACTTCCTTCAGGTTCGCACCTCAGTCCTCGCATCCGAAGTCCCTTGCACCTCTTACCTGCTCGCACCTACCGCAGCTACCCTTGCCCTCCTTGGCATCCGCAGTCCAACCTCCGCCTTCCACCCTCGTCCGCACCCAAGACCCCCACAGCACCCACCTTAGACCCGCATCCAACCTTCTCCATCCGCAACCACCTCCCACGCTTGTCACCCTCTCTCATCCGCAATACCCTCACTTCGAATCCTCTCTCCAGCACCCTCTTCTCCTCCCTTCATCCCTTCCTCCTCCTCCCCCTCCTTCTTCCTTCTCCTTCTCCCCTCCTCCCCACCTTTCTTTTTCCTCCCTTCTCATCACCCCCCCTTTTTTTAGCCTTCTTATTTTTTTAAGCCTCTTTTTTATTATTTTTTTCAGTTAATTTTTTTTAACACCAATTATTTTTTTTTCAGTTAATTTTTTTTAACACCAATTTTTTTTATTTAGCCTTTTTTTATAACCATTTTTTTTATTAAAATCAAATATTTTATATAACACCAATTTTTGCCACAACCTACCCATGGATTGTCACATTGGTTATTCATTTCATGCCGGTTATTTTTAGAAGAATACTCTTACCGCAGTTGGACTTCATATTATCTTTTTGTGATGCTTGCACCGCAACGGCGATTGATCAACAAAGTTATTTCACATTCTTCACTTTATGGGATATTATGACTTGGCGCTTTTGATTTTTGGTTGGCGAATCATGTATCTTGAGCATGTGGACTTTATTTTCTTTGAAGCCACTACGAGAGTTCCGGCACCGCAGTTTGGATATTTGAATATTATTTTTGGCACAACAGATTTTATCAGCACAGCTTCAGCAACTATGTCACCTGCCTCCTCATGACCGCAAGAGTATTTATTTTACTCTTTCTCGTTTCTTATCGAGACCCTTCATACATCTAGGGAGAGCTTCTCTTAGCTCTTGGTATCTGACACTCTCCATCCGATGATTTGTTGATTTTTGATATCCGGTCATTGGTTATCAAAAATAGGGAGAGAATATCATCCAGATTTGGTTATTATTGTTTGTGTTTGGATTTTGAAGACTTCTGAAGACGATTATTTATTTATTGATGCAATGTGGCACTTATTTTTGGTCTTCACGGATCAATTTTTTGGCATTACTCGATGTTTTCCGATTCAGATTATTTATTATTCGGACTCTACCACAGGATGATTTTGTGTTTGCATCTAGTTTAGTTCTTATGGTTTCACGAGTTTGGATTTGTGATATGTTAAAGACGAAGATTATTCTGGCGATGTGACGTGGCACTTATTTTTGATCCTTGGATCAAATTTTTGGCACGCTGGACCATGTTTTTGGACTCACATTATTTATATCCGGACTACATTTTATGGATGCTTTACATTTTTAGCAGGTTATTCTTTGAAGAATTTTTCGTGTATTATGATTCGAGAACTCGAGATGTTTTTCAGACTTTTGAAGCCGAAGTGTTTCTTTTATTGGATCTTCTACTTGCTCATGGTGACCTCCTTCTTCGGGTGATTATGATTGGTTTGAAGATTTGGATCTTATTTTTTCTGCTTCATTGGTTGTGCTTTAAAGCCGAAGACCTTCATTGTTTGAGATTCATGCCCAGTTTCAGACTTCACAGACACTTCAGAGTTTCAGAGACATTTCAGCACTTGATTTCATTTTATTACCACACTTGCTAGTCGGATTACTGCATTATAGCCTTGTATCACTTATTGTATCTCTCATCATTTCTAAGCATTTAGGGAGAGAATGTTGGGGCATGTAAATATTCCACAAATAATGAGTGATAGTTAGGTTGTATTTTCCCTTTATTTTGTATTGTTGGTGTAAGTACTCTCCCTCCTATATAAATGGAGAGTTGGTCATTTATTTCTTTTAGCTAGCCAATCTTACTTTTCTTAGTTAGAGATTATAGTTCTCACAATGTAATCTAGAGAGAGAAAGTGGTGGGTTCTCCCCACCTAGGGAGAGTTTCTCTCCCACCATGTTCTTCATGAAATATATTATTATTCTCTCTTGTTCTTAGACTTTTCTTATGAACTCATAATATGTTCTTTGTGTTCATGCTTCCGAAAACACGACTAATCTCGAGATATCCTTCTTCCGCATTCACCGTTCATTATAAAAATGGGTTCCTACACTAACATATCACATAAACAAATAACTTGTATGGTATTTTGGGGTTACTTACTGGCTCCGACTGATCGTACCCTCTGCATCCTCCTTTACATATTTTGAAAATATTTCCTTGATTTGAGACTGGATTCACACGAATGTTCCTCCAATTCACTCAAACCAAGGCTTTGATACCAACTTGTAACACCCATAAATTTCAAGCCAATTTAAAGCATTTTATTTCATTCAAAACCGTTAAATTAATACAACTTTTTCAAAATAGTTTAAAACATCAGAGTATCCCCAGAACCATATCATAAAACATGTGGAGCGGTACAATCACACCTTTACCTTGCCACGATCTCCTGAAGTACCTGAAACAATAAACTGCAACTGTAAGCCCGGAAGCTTAGTGAGTTCCCCCAAAGTACCCATACACATAATCATACACATGCAGCAAAGAACAACATACTATGGGTCCAATCAACTTGGAATACCCCTGGCCCTCAACCCTCGGGTTGGAATGCCAACATGCTACGAGTCCAATCATCCTACCGGGATGGAATACTCTCAGCCCTCAACCATCAGGTTGGCATGCCCAATCACCTACACATAGAACTATATCTACTATAGGTCCAATCATCTCTCAAGATGGAATACCCCAGGCCCTCAACCATCGGGTTGGGATGCCAACGTTCTACGAGTCCAATCATCCTACCAGGATGGAATACTCCTGGCCCACAACCATCAAGTTGGAATGCCCCGCGTACTATGAGTCCAATCATCCTACCAGGATGGAATACTCCAGGCCCACAACCATCGGGTTGGAATGCCCCTACACTAACAAACATGTATACATAACAGATAACCACATAACATTCTACCGAATCAACATACTAGGGACATATCATCCTACCGGGATGGAATACCCTCTAATACTACTTAAACATGCACATACCGCAGGTAATCTCCTACCAGCATGCATACGACAATACCCACTACAGATCTATAAGCATAACCACATACCAACTACCAGGATGCTGATCTAACAGAACTTGTCATCACTTAACCTCCCTATCCACCAGGATACTAAACTAACATAGCATACCATCATATCATCATCCTATCTACTAGGATACTAACAAAGCATATCATCACATAACCATAACAAGCCCTAAACAAAAATTTAAATGGCCGGCCTTGGTGCCTTAGACCCTTGAGTACAGTGAGGATAACTCACCTTGCAACTGCCGAAACGAACCACGAAAGCACTGACCCGAAGCACTGCTCCAAACTCCAACACTTGATGCCATCAATGGACCATGACATAAATATCCAAAATATCATAACACCCTGAAGGTAAAACAGGTCAAAGTCAAAGTCCTGGCCAAAGTCAACCTTCCTGACTGACTCTGCTCGCCGAGTTCTCAAACTCAAAAAACTCTCATAGCACGACTCAACTCGCCGAGTCACCCTAAGACTCGTCGATTCCAACGATCTCTAAGTCCCATCCTGTCAAACTCACTGAGTCGCCAACTGACTCACTAATCCGAGGCTTTAACCAAAAGAGATTGGGGTTCTGCGACCTGACTCACCGAGTCCAAGAACATACTCGCCGAGTCTACGACAATCTTCAACAGACTCGCCGAGTTGTTCTTCCAACTGGTCGAGTCCATGCCCATCTTCATTTGACTCACCGAGTCCACCCATGAGACTCACCGAGTCCCTTCAGTCCTTCATCCACACAGAGGCTTTTTGAGCCATGCAGGGGCTCCAAACTGTAGATCCACTCTTCTAGGCATAACTCCCACGTAAAGTTGCAAACTTTACGTGAAACCAAGGAGTTAAAAGTCCAAATCACTCTAGGTCTAGGGTTTAAGATAAAGGGGCTTCACCAACAACTCATTGACTGATGCTTTATGACATTCTAGACCAATACAAGTCTAGATCTGTAGTAGCAACCTCAGATTTAAACTCCAAACCCGAAATAGATCATACCAAGATGGCCCCAAATCTCATTCAAGAATAGATCTAGAAGCAACAAAGGCAAGGTAACAACTTATTACCTCCAAGATGTGCCCAAACTGCAGTTGGTTCTGGATCTACACCACTCTCTTGATGCAAGCCCTTTTGATCTTCAAGTTTCTTCCACTAGAACACCTTTCAAAGCTTCAATCTCCCTCCAATGGCCTTACACACACGAGCTAGGGTTTTCTGTCTCTCAAGGGCAATAAGGAGGTTGAGAGAAGGACATAAAGTCCTTTAAATAGGGTGCAAACCCTAAGATTAGGGTTTTTCTCATTCCAGCACCAACTCATCTATTCCAACTTTCGACTCGGCGAGTTGGTCACTTAATTCGCGTCCTAAAACCCGCTCCGACTCGGCGAGTAAGCATACCTACTCGTCGGGTCCCTTCTTCGAAATTACACTTTAAACCCTTAAATCATACTTCTGAAATTTAGGATGTTACAACCACATACCTCAATGGAGAAGTACTTTAGGAACGCGTACAGAGGGGACACAGGGGTTCGACACTCCGGTCAAGAGAAATTCCTCAGCATATGGAAAGGTCATCTTCTTAGGTTTTTCTTTTACCGCTCAAAAGTTTCCTAATTTTTCCTTTCATACAGTTTGTTATTGTGTTCTTTGCTACCAAATATCTAGCCTCCAAAATCATGAATCAATGATATTTTGAAGAGGCGAAGCCAAAACAACGTGAATAATGAATAATGAAAGCATTGATATCAGGTTAGCTTCATCTCCAAAACCCATCTCAGTATTGTCGAATTAGGTTGTTGAACATAATTTTTGGATTTCGTTTTTTGGGTTTTTAGTTTCCATGAACACCAACAGTTTGACAAAATCCCTCAATGTCTAATATTTTTTTTCTACATATATTGTTTTTGATGACTATCTTTCAACGATTTTGTTGCTGGTATTCTTTTTTCTAATATTGTATGTTTGTGTTTTCTAAAAAAAGATTGATTTATTTTACTCTGTTGTAGGGACTTGGGTGTTATCTCTTGCATATTCCATTGCTCAATTGGCTTGGATAGCAGGTAAAAAAGCCAATTGAGAAATAAATCAATAAACAAGGATTCAGGTAGGATCAACAACGATTGCATTTGCACTTTGTCTTGGGATCTGTTGGGAGGATTCAAAAATCTCTAATTCCATTTTGCTGACCATAATTTATAGGGATTTAACATTTGAAGGTCTATCAAAATTTTCACAGATCTGGTGGTTTGGTTTGCTGGTCGGAGAGAACATAACACGAGGTTATTGTTTTTTTTTATTGTTCTTGGCTTTTTGTATTTCTGATGCCATTCAGAATTTTTGCAGTGAACCAAGTTGCTATTACGAGTTGTAGTTGTTATGTGGCTTATGGTATATATTGACGTCAATATATAAATTTTGTGTATGCATATTCACCATTTGATAAAATTTATGACTGAAATAAAAATGTGATATTTCACTTGAAGGGTAGTTTGTGATCAGTATGTCTATGAGGGGTTTTGGATACACTAATTTCACAAAGAATTAAAAGTCTGAATTTTTGAAGATATGTTAGGCTTTTCAACGGCTATATATAGGATTTGTATATTGTCTTTAGTGGAAAAAAGCAATTCATATTATACATATAAAGTCCATGTCCACCCTTTGTAGTTAACATTGTAGTTAAAATTTTATTCTTATTAAAATATTTTATTTTAGTTATTCTACCTTGTACTATTTTACTTTCATTTTTTGCTTATTAGGGCATTGTACTTTGAAAATCTACTCTCTTATAGTAGTAAACATTGAAAATTGGTTTATATTAGAATGATATTGTTATAATTGGATAGATTGTTTCAAACTACAATATTGTTGTTTCGAATTTTGGAAGTATGGTCTCAACATGTTTTGCTCTTTTTACTTGTGTTGCAGTCAGGTTTAGGGTTTTGGCATCTTCGCTTGGTTATTAATAGCATTGTACTTTGATGCCCTCTGTTTTTGGGTGTTTGATAATTGTAAGTTGTTGGTTTTTTTTAACAAAAAATCTTACTTTATTTCATTATACTCTTAATTTTTCCAACTTGTTGACCAATGGTTTTTTTTTTTTGAATAATTGATGAATCTCATGTGATGTCATGTAGAGGTGCTTGTCTCTATACATGAGATTAGAGGTATTAAAAAATGTATAGATTGATGGTGTTTCATGGTATTTAAATTGCAATAAAGAACTTGCCATTTATGTTCTTTTTGAATTGTATAATTGTTAAGAATACAATTTTATAAAATAAGTAAGCATCAGAGTTATAATGAATTACATTAATGATAAGAGATAAGATAGATTTTTTTAGTATTAATTTGACAAATATTTTCAGCATTGTTATTTTTTTCTTACCTGTGGGTTCCACGGGGTATAACCTAGTGTGTGTGTGTGTATATATATATATATATATATATATATATATATATATATATATATCCCATAATCTAATAAATAAGTACATTTTTGCCAGATGACATTCTCTTAGCCCCCCAATCGATTTTTCCCACTCCTATCCTCTAGCTAAATTTCTGAATTGCCCCTACTTCCTATGATTTGTATTACATACTGTATTGAAGTAGTTTCCATAATCATTCTTCCATTGTGCCTAAAATAATTCTCCAGCTCTGATTTAGTCAAATCGAATTCCTACCAAATATACCCCCCAGAGCGTTTCCCCAAGATTTTGGTTTTTAAAAGGAAGATCAAAGCAAATATGATTGCTAATATATTCCAAAAGTAACGCTCAACATTCCAAACGAAAAGCGATAAATCAGGAACTTCAACAAACGAATTTGTCTATATTGATTTTGTCTCCCCTTCATTTGATTCAAACTCTTGAATCAACTTCTTCTTCTGGTTCTCTGTTTTCATTTGTAGCTCTTGAGCTTCGTTGAATCGCAAACATTAATAATGTCTGGTACGTTGCTTGGTCTGGTTTCACATCCTCTAGCTCTTCTGCCATCGAGGTATTCCTCTATTCCACTCTTGTATATGTCAATTTTGTTTGGTTATAATCGTTGTGAATGCTTTTCAGGATCAATTTGTAGGTTTGAAGTTCACAACTTTAGACTTTATGTAAGTGATTCTGAATTAGAATGCATATAAGGATCATCAGAACCCTAATAGTGTTTGCAAGATGAAATTCAAGAGTTTGAATTGGAATTAGATCAAAATTAGTTCAAGTAGCAAGTAATAAGGAACAAGGAATTAGTGTGTTATGTGCGTGAGACTATATGTGTTATTGTGCTTGTATGTGTGTCATTGTGGTTGTTTGAGTGTTGGTGTTGTTATTGTTGTTGTTGTTGTTGTTGTTGTTGTTGTTGTTGTTATTGTTGTTGTTGTGTGTATCACAAAGTTTATATTTTCTCTCTATACATTGCACTCTAAGTGTTTGAAAAAATGGCCATGAAAACTTTTTTTTTCTCCGTATACATTGCACTTTAGGTGTTATTTTAGGGGTTAGGTAAGAAAATGTAAAATTATGTTTTTCGAGATTAGTTGTTTTGGTATTCTTCTGTTTTAGATGCAAAATTTCATGTATTATATAATAGTGGTTCTTTCTTTTTAATGGTTGGTTTATAGTCATTAAATTTGATGTTCATTTTTTATTTAGGTTCTGTTTAGAAAGTATTACTTAGTGTCAACTGCCAAGAGTTTTCAAGAGTGTTAGGTAGGTAAATACTCAGTTATATTGACTCATTTAAAAAAAATCAAAGTTATGGTTATTATTTCACATTTCGGAAGAAACAATGATATGTTTTTTTTTGGTTTTTTGTTTTTTTGTTTTTTGTTTTTTTTTTTTGCTTTTGAGCTTTGATATAAGCATGGAACCTGCTCGTTTTGCAACTTATAGGGGCATAGCATATGTGACACTACATATTAAGGTTGGTTAAAATGATTGATGATATTTATGTTTAGTTCAATAGTTTTTTAGTTTGTACATAACTTTGGTAGTTTCTTTTAATCTATTTATTGTTTATTTATAGTTGGTACTTCGTATTTTAGTTCAATAATTTTTTAGTTTGTACATAACTTTATGTTTAGTTCACTTCACGATGAAATTGATGGTGTAAAAACTATGGTAGTTTCTTTTAATATGTTTATTGTTTATTTATAGTTGGTACTTGGTATTTTGGTTTCATTTTCTTTAATGCGAAATTTTCACCCAAGTAATTATTGATTAAATTTTTATATTCATTAGTTTAATTCATATATTGTTCATGCTTGCATTATATATATTAGAACTTTCTAACTATAAATTTATATTTTCTTTAATTTTAGATTTTGTTGTATTGTCGGTGGCGTTCATAGTTTTAGTATTTAGTTAAAAAGACATGGGTTTGGTATAATAGAAACACCAGATGATTTTTTTTGCATGCGCATGTAGATTTAGTATATTACATTGCAAGAGGTAATCCCATTCATTTGCTTTATAACATCATACTATTATTATGTTAATATTATTTTTAAATATTTAGTTAAAATGATATTTTTCATGAATTTGAGTCACATTTATATCAAGGAGAAGCTACACCTTAAAGAAAAGGAGGCTAAGTGAGGAGGATGAACAGTTAGCAATTTAAGTTGGTGATTGCACGATCATCATTAAAGGTATTATTTCCAGCCAAATAATCATAATCAGGTTGATGGGTTGATTATAGTTACGTATGGTTAGGTAGTTTTACATTTCATTTTAATAGTTAGTTTTGGTCGCCTATTCCTAACCTTCTTCCTTATATCCAATTATAACCGATTCCTAACCTGCTTTTTCATATCCTATTCAATTGATCCTGATTACCCGAAAGTAACATTGGAGTTGACCTTTTTTAATTCGTAGTTTGGATGTGGGGATCTTCGAAGATTGGGGATTTGGGGTATGGTAGAAAGGTGACAGTTTGTATGATAAATTTATTAGGTTTGGTTAGGTTTTGGTGTTTGTATCCTTTTCTTGTGTATTGTGCTCTATGTATGCATAGCTCCATAGTTTACCAAAGGAGAGGTTATGTATTTCACTCCAGTTGAATTTGATTTGGTATTGATCATGGTCTGTGTTTCAGAATTGCAATTTTCATCTTGTCTTCCATCCAGACGATTTTGCCCTTGATAATGGTGTCATGTTTTTCGGAAAATTTTGATGGATTTTGGTGAACAAGCAATAAAAAAAATTCAGTTTCATCTTAATTTGATGTTACATACTATTTGTGGTCCCTTGGTACATGTCAAATACATGGGTGGTTATGGTGCAAACTAGATATGGTATAGTTATAGGTTATTTGGTTGGAGATTGGTTATAATTGAGAATTAGAATTATAATTTCGTTTTCCAATGATTTTGACAAATTTTTCCACGATGATTGGTCATTATTTAATGATGATGCTGGTGGATATTGGTGATAGTAAAACATTATACAGATGATTGGTCATTATTTAATGATGATGCTGGTGGATATTGGTGATAGTAAAACATTATACAGTGAATTTTAAGTAAACATAAAAGTGTCAAGTGACTGGTTATTACAATTTGAAATTATCAATAGTATTTTTTTATCCCTTATAGTGTCCATTAAATATAATTGGCATTTTTTTTCTTTCTCATACATTTACCTTAACAAAGGAAATTTAGGCATAATATATGTATGTTAGTATGATGCTATTAAAAGTCAAATCTAATGCTACTTTAACATTTGTTTATTGTTATTCATTTTAATTGTGATTTTCAATGCTCATTTGGTTTATTTCTATAAAAGTGAAAAATAATTCAAAAGGGTATATATGAAGCTAATGAAAACTTTTAAGACTTCGTCATTTTTATCAGATTTGGACAATTAAATATGGTCCTTTTTGGTTAAAAAGAATTATCGTATTGCAAGTCTTGCATATGTAATACAGTAATACACATCCTTTTATCATTCTTTTATTAAAAATTTTAATTTTGCTGTTTATTAAATTCACTTTGATTATGTTTATTGTATGATAAATAATATCAAATAATGTATAACGTTTGCTGAATATCAAAATATATATATATATATATATATATATATATATATATATATATATATATATATATATATATAAAATAAATATTTGTTGAATATATCTATAATCGTAATTTATCTTTTATGTTTAACTCATGATAACGTAACAAATTAGGAAATGATCCACTTCTAATATATATATATATATATATATATATATATATATATATATATATATATATATATATATATATATATATATATATATATATATATATATATATATGACTAAGTTATTTTGTTTCCTACATTTATTGTGTGCTAAAATACACAATAAAATTTAGTAAATTAAATAATTATTTAATTAAATAAATATGGATACTAAATTATTTCCATAATTATATGTATATTAAATGATATCCATAATTATAATTCTTTTTGTATTGAAAGTAATTAAATCCGTAATTAATGTCAGCAATAATATTTTTTTCGGAATGACTTCGCATCTAGGTTTTTATATATGAATTTGTATTTTGTTTCAGGACTCACTCACTTAAAATATAATAAATTTGAATGGAATATGAACAACGAAAGTGTATTCTACTAGAATACACTCTCTTTCTGCTGTAATACACTCTCATTGTTCTAGATATGAATTCATTTTAAAAGAATATTATTGTTGACATTAATGACGAAATTAATTAGTTTCCCTAAAAATGAGTGATAACTATCGATAACATTTAATATACATATAATTAATACAAAATTTCCATTGGTGTGTTTTAGCACACAATAGATGTGAGAAACATTTGAACCTACCTTTCTCTCTCTCTCTCTCTCTCTCTCTCTGTCTCTCTCTCTCTCTCTCTCTCTCTCTCTCTCTCTCTATATATATATATATATATATATATATATATATATATATATATATATATATATATATATATATATATATATATATATATATATAGGGCTAGGTTATTTTGTTTCTTACATTTATTGTGTGCTAGAATACACCAATAGGAATTTAGTAAATTAAATAATTATTTAATTAAATAAATATAGATATGAAATGATTTCCATAATTTTATGTATATTAAATGATATCCATAATTATAATTATATTTTTATGGAAACTAATTAAATCCATCATTAATGTCAGCAATAACATTTTTTCAGAATGAATTTGCATATAGGTTTTTATATATGAGTTCGTATTTTGTTTCAGGACTCACTCACTTAAAATATAATAAAGTTGCATGGAATATGAAGAACGATAGTATATTCTACTAGAATACACTCTCATTCTGCTGGAATACACTCTCATTCTTCTAGATATGAATTCATTCTAAAAGAATATTATTGTTGACATTAATGACGAATTTAATTGGTTTCCATAAAAATGAGTTATAAGTATGGATTGCATTTATTATACATTTAATAATACTAAATTCATATTGGTGCATTCTAGCATACAATAAATGTGAGAAACATTTGAACCTACCTCTCTCTATATATATATATATATATATATATATATATATATATATATATATATATATATATATATATATATATATATATATATATATATATATATATATATATATATATATATATATATGATCTACCTTCTTTGTTCTCCAATATAGTCTACAACAATTACCGTATAATATCAATGGAATATATACTTAACTTTCAATTGTTTGCAGGAAATGAATATAGATAATAAAGTATACCTCAAAAACATTGAACAGACTGATGATGATTCACATATCAAAGTGCGGATGCTAAAGATGTGGAACTTTATAAAGAATAATGTGGTTTTATCAATTGAAATGATCGTAATGGATGACGAGGTTTGTTGTAGCATTTTTTTAATATCCCACTAAATATTACATATGTTTCAAGCAATAAAATAATTGTTATTTATTTGATTCAACATGGTACAAAATACCATTCTCGTGTTTTTAATCAAAACTTTTCAAGATTTGGTGAACTTTTAAAGGAAGGTCAAACTTATATTATTATAAAACCCAACATGGTGGCTGTGAGTAATGGTTTTAGTGTTACGGGTCACAAAGAGACCATAACTTTGAATTGGAAAAGCATTCTCAAAAATGTAAGGAATTTTCTGGTCCGATGAATAGTTTTGTGTTTATTGATTTTAAACATGCCCAAGAGACTCAGCCTTTGGTTAGTTATTTAATTTTATTCCAATCAGTTTTGTAACTTGTATAATTTATTATACATATTAGTATTTAACTTAATCATACTTATTATATTTTATTAAGTTATTAAAAAATACAATATTACAATTCATAAGTTTTTCTAAATTAATGATATATTATTTTACTACATAATCAATTTCAAATCCTATTTAAAATTAATAACCATGGGTTCCATAGGCACAATCGTCCTGAAGATTTTAAATATCTTCAAATGCCCTGGACTAACTAGAAAAATTAACCCTTATCGCTGTTATAATATATATATATATATATATATATATATATATATATATATATATATATAGATATATATATGTATATAAACAAAATTGCCACCCAAAAAAATTATACCCTGGCTGCTACCCACTTTGCCGCACCCCCATGTCCACTAGTTTTAACCTAGTGTGTGTGTGTATATATATATATATATATATATATATATATATATATATATATATATATATATATATGTATATATATATATATGAGAGAAAAAAAATAGATTCAGTTATATGTATATATATATATATATATATATATATATATATATATATATATATATATATATATATATGAGAGAAAAAAAAATAGATTCAGTTACAGTGGCATAGCCAAGATTTTATTTTAAGGTAGGCCAAATAATTTATAAAATATGAACAAGTAGCAAAATACTGGAAATGGTAACAAAATGTAGAGTAAATTACACGAATGGTCCCTATGATTTGCGGTAATTTGCGTGATTGGTCCCTAACTTATTTTTTTAACTCGGAAGGTCCCTGTTGTTCGTTTTTGTTACGCGCTTGGTCCCTGCTGTTTGTTTCTGTTATGTGTGTGGTCCCTATCTTAGCTAAAAAAACTATTATTTAAATAGGAAAAAATGTTAGGGTAGGTAAGATAATATGAGGGGGTGGGGTTGGGGGTGTGTTTATTTAAATAAATTAAAAAAATCAAGGGCAAAATAGTCTTTTTAGGTAAGACAGACACCAAGCGCGTAACAAAAACAAACAATAGGGACCTTCCGAGTTAAAAAAATAAGTTAGGGACCAATCATGCAAATTACCCTAAACCATAGGGACCATTCATGTAATTTACTCCAAAATGTAACAATATATTATTTTAAAATAAATTGCTCGTTTAAGTTGGAAGAAACTGATTAACTAAGATAATAAAAAAAAATATGAATATACAAACCTAATGAACGAATAGTCGCTATAGACATTGAAATGCAATTTGATCTATTCAAAAAATAGTTGACTTAATTTTTTAATCGACATGTCTAACATGTAATTATTTTCTTCATTAAGAATTTAAGTTTAGAATGTAATCGTCCATGTTACAATTTACAACCGTAGCATTTTTTAGTCAAAAGAAATATAAAATCTATATATAACATATTTCAACTTAAATTTGTGTGGGATGGGCATCGCCCACTCTTACATCCATTTAGTTATACCTCTCTTCATTTCAAAACATATATTAGTGTGAGTAAGTGACAACATATTTGAGCCAATCAAATTTTATAATTTCACAAAATAATTAAATATAATATTGAGGATAAAAATTTCAATACACATAATAATAATCAAGAATTAGTCGAAACAAAATTCCTAATAATTGGCTGAATTGAACTTTCCGTAGTAATTGAAACGGTCAAAGCTTATTTTATCTTACTTATTTTGTTTTCTTCTAATTATAATCTTCTTCGATTATTTTCTTATAATCATCCGCATCATTCCCCATATTTCTCATTTCGGTATTTTTACAAATTTTATTTTATTTATTCATATCCTCCCTAATAAATAAATATATTTTTGTTACATGTCATATTTTTATTTATTTTATCAGACGTAATTTTGTGATTATTTTAAATTAATTTTTATTTTACATGTCATTTTATAGTTTTTTTTTTTCATTTTATTAAAATCTAGATAGTGTTTAAATACAATAATAAATGCATATCAATTTCATTAATGAACTTTCCTTATAATTTAAAATTACTAAATTAAATATTAATTAATTTTATTTATTTATTTATTTAAACTATTTGTTTAAATTTTAAATAGAAAAAAAAACATTTTAATTTTTATAATTCAATATTTTCTCACTTTTCTTTGAAATTCATATTTCTCAAATGTTTACAATTTTGTATTTAGTTTTTTTTTTTAAATAAACCAATATAATACATGGGTCTCACACCTGGTGCATATATATACACAAGATAATGGCTATTTTGATTTCGTTTCAATTTAAGAGCAACATGCTCATGTTGATCTTGTTTCAATTCAAGAAGAAATGTCGGATACGTCTCATCAACACAAGAGTTCCTTTGTTGATAAACTTCCTAAAAATAATGAAAATCCAGGTTTTGTTTGTTATCTTTATCATACAATGATAATTAATTTTTTTAGTGAAGTCATATTCATTATTTTCTATCCATGTTGATATACTTTTAGAAAAGCATGGTGATAGTTACTATGATATTGATCAATATGAGAATGATTTAAGTGATGATGATAACATATCAATTGTAGGAGGATACATTCAATGTCTTTGATGAACATCATAGTGTCGATATATGAAATTCACATTCAAGATAATGGTATCAATTTATGTAATTACGATCTATTAATATTTAATTATTATCACCACACATTGTGTTAAATAATCTTTTATAATTTGATACATTTAATCATAATGTAATTTTCATTATGTTTTCCTAAGATGTCCATAAAATTCATGAAAAACATGAAGAATATATTCATCACCATGTGATAATTGATGGAAAACACTATTAGATTCCAAAATTATCTGACATAATCTCAAAGCCTATTACATGTCATATGAGGCTATTTCAGATATATATTACAAGTACGCTCTTGCTGTAGGTTTTGATGTTAAAAAAAATAATGAATAGGAAAATTGGAGTTGGCATTATTAGATTGAGATGTCTTGTGACTAACATACAAGGTCTTCCTAATACATGTCATGTTGATACATTGAACCCAAAGAAGAGTAAGATTCAAAGAAGGGTTGAAACTCGTAGGACTGGATGCAATGCTCGTGTTGGATTTAAAATGCGAAAAGGAAGCTATAAATGGTGGTTATACAAGTTTGTATAGGAACATAATCAAGACAACATGTTGTTTTCCTAATACCATGGACAACTTAATTCCTAGCATAAGTCATTCCTTATTAGTCCTTTTAATCAGAATATTGGTGCCACCCAAGCTCACATCATCTTTATTGCTATTAATGGTGGATACAATATTATCAGAAGCACCATTGATTATTTAAAAATTTTGATGAGGGATTTTAACTAGTTTGTAGGTGGAACTATACTCATATATTAGTCGACAAGATGACTATCAGAAAAAATAATGTGCAAAAATTTTCATTCGGATTTAAAGTTGAAAAGAAGCAATTGAACGCTATATTTTGGGCTAACAACACATTCAAGACAAACTATAAAGAGTTTGATGGTGTTGTCTCTTTGATGCCACATTTCCAGCTAACATGTTATGTATAATTCATGTTGATATTTTCGTTATAATTTTTCATGTTTTAGAATTATAATGTAATTGTTCCACTTATTAGGTATGGCATGGAATTTATTTTTTTTATTGAAATCGACAATCATAAAAAGTTTGTTACTTTTGGTGTAAGGCTGCTAAGTATAGAGTATATAGAATCCTACACATGGTTTTTGAACTCCTTTCTGAAAGCTTTCGGTAAACAACCAATCTTGGTGTTATCTGATCAAGACACGTCGATGAAGAACAAAATAACCAATGTTTTCCTGCAATCAACTCATAGGTTGTGTATGTAGCACATCACTTCTAAATTATCTTTGAATGTTAAAAGCTTTTGTTTAGTATTATTTTACTTAACATCCCATTTTTAATGAATCACATGTATCCTATTTTATATTCTATAATGAGTTGTTAGTCTTTTATATACATATGATATTATTCTACATTGAATAATATTATTAATGTATCCATTTATTAACATAGTTATGTAAGGATGAAAATTAGTGCTATTGCTATTTTTGTACTTAATTATTATATTCCTTTCATCATTTAACACTTTATATATGTCTTCGTTGGAATGTATGGTTGGATATTTTCAACAACCCAAATTTCAAGTCAAAGTTTAATTCCTTGATTTGGAATTCTAAGCTTAAACGAAAAGATTTTGAATAAGGATGTGAAGAATTAATGGATGAATATAATCTTCACGACAATAATTGGTCGATGAAGATGTATAAATTGAGTCATTCATGGATTCCAACCATTTTAAAAAAAGTCCCTCTATCAAGTCCCATGAGAACAACAATTTATTTTGAGAGTCAATAAATACATAATCCTCCTGAAATTAGGAACAATGGGTGTGGAACTAAAAATAATGTGTCAATACCCGTAGATGTTGAAATACATAACCCTACTAAAATTAGGAACAATGGGTGTAGAACTAAAAATGATCAAATTTGGTAAAAAAAATTGCTTTGGAAAAATCACGATGTAGCTAATGTAGTATGGGTAACGATCTGGCTGACACAGTTGTCCTTCAAGAAAGGAAGACGATAAGAACAACATTTTTAAGAAGCGACTTAGAAAGAAGCAATAAATTTTTACAAGTATTTTACTTTTTTTCATATTGCTTTTTATCGTTTTATTTTCTTTATGTTAAACAATTATTTATTCTAATGGCCTTTTCAATTATTATGTTACAATAAAATGTCTCAACATTAGTACTTATACCACTTTAATTATTTCAAATTCCATCCATTTTAGATGTTCACTTTAAATTTTGTATTTCTATATCTACTTTTGTGTCTAATGTCATATGATATTATTTTCCATTAATAGTCAACAATGAATACATAGGTCAATATGTTACATATGTTTTAGTAATTTAAATTTGCTTATTTTTGAACCTTATGTCCATCATCCTAATCCTACACTTACCCACATTAAGCTAAAAAAACAACACAAAAACAAAATACACGTTCATCACAAAATTTGTTAAATAAAAAAAATACAATGTAAGTGTTATCTTCAACAAAAAGTAACATTCACAATAATTTTATTCCTTACTCATATTATATGCCTTACAGTTTGTAATGGTCTGTTTCGAATAGTTTCATATGTGGGGTGGTGACCCAAAGATCGAGTATCTTCAGGCTTAGGGCCTTTGGGGAAAATATATTTAGACCCATTTTGGTGTGGGTAATGTAATTTGAATGATCCGGAAGTTCGGTCTGTGTTTTGGCGTCAAAGGATATTTCGGTGAAGTGTCGGTTTAGGCTTTTATGAATTTTAGATTTTTGTCGGAAAGTTTTAAGGCAAGTATGAGTTGATAGAAGTGTAGATCTTCTTGTTACTGTAACGTCCCAAAAATCCGTAGCAAAAATTTTTCTTTAAATCATTACCAAAGCCATATTCATACAAACATATCATAAGTCATAACATAAATTCAGAGTATCATTTCTAAAACATATTTTCATTATCAGAGTAAAACATCTCAGGCCGACTAATCAATGGTGTGTGTCATGCGATCACCCCGAGCTGTTCCCTCCGCTACCAGAAGTACCTGAAACCAAAACTGAAAACCGTAAGCACGAAGCTTAGTGAGTTCCCCAAACCTACCACATACCCTGTATAAACACATACTGCACATACTGGGCCACGCCCGCTACTTCGAGCCTTGCCCGCTACAACAGCCCCGCCGCTCCAGGCCCTGCTTGGCTTCGAGCCCCGCTCGAATACATATTTGTTTCTTTTAGGCACCGCCTGTCTCTGGGCCCCGCCCGTAACCACATATTACAAAATATTATATAACACATAACTGAACATACCTTACTGTACTCCTGTCCTAAGGCCTCGCCTGTCTTGGGCCTCGCCCCTATCCTATTACTAGCGAGTCATGGAACCCCATCCAAGCTCCTACTATAAGTGAGATACGGGCCCCCGCCCACACTCACTCCATACCTATCTCGAGCCTCGCCCCTGATCTGCTACTGATAAGATATGGAACACCGTCCATACTCTGCTATTGGTGAGATACGGGACCTCGCCCACACTCGCCTCCCTACCAGGCACATACATGCATCACACAGACAACAAGTATACTTTATCATGCAAACCATTCCTTGGGCACTCGCCTGACATTGGACCTTGGTCCTGTATATCATACAAGCAAACAGTGCCTAGGGCTAACCCCTGGGTCTTCCTACTCATAACTACATGGGCCGGCATTGTGGCCGTAGACCCATTCACACAAAAGGAAACTCACCTGCACTGCTGAACTTTTGTTGATAACCCTCTGACTGCTGACCGACAATTCTCTGAACTGCTGCTCCACTAGCTCCTCGAGCTACCAATATCAATATACATAACACTTAGATCCAAACATATCTCTAGAAGCCAACTAAGTCCACTCTTGTCAAAGTCAAAGTCCTGGTCAAAGTCAAACTTCTTGACTGACTCCACTCGCCGAGTCAACCCGTTGACTCGCCGAGTCCTTATGCTCTGAAACTCTCACAATACAACTTAACTCGCCGAGTCACCCCGCCGACTCGTCGAGTTCAACGATCTCTGAGTCCCATCCTGTCCAACTCACTGAGTCACCACTTAACTCACCGATCTAAGTCTTAACCAGAAAAGGTTGAGGTTCTGTGATCCAAATCGTCGAGTCCAAGAACAGACTCGCCGAGTCCATGGCAATATTCAACAGACTCGCTGAGTTGTTCTTCCAACTCGTTGAGTTGTTCTTCCAACTCGTTGAGTTCCTGCCTATCTTCATCCAACTCGTCGATTCTACCCATGTGACTCGCCTAGTAGCTTCAGTTCTTAATCCATACAGTGGCTTTTCGAGCCATGCAGGGGTTCCATCTTGTAGATCCACTCTTCCAAAGTCTATTCCTCACGTAAAGTTGCAAACTTTATGTGAAACCAAGGATCTATAGGCTTAAAACACTCTATGCTTTACCAACACATCAAAAAGTAATACTTTATGGATCTCTGGGCCAATACACACCTAGATCTGAAGTAGCAACCTCAGATCTAGACTTCTAACTCGAAAAGGCTCCTTATCATACCAAAATGATCCCAAAACATCATCCATGAGAAGATCTAGAAGGAACCAAGGCAAGGTGACAGATTGTTACCTTCAAACTGATGCTAACAACAAAGGGGTTGGATCCTCTAGCTCCTTAGTGGTCAAATCATCCAAAATCTTCCTCTTGCAAAAGCCACAAACTCACTTTCTTCTTTCTCTCACTCAACTTAGGGTTTGGAATCGTGTATAGTAGCTTCTGGCCGACAAGGGGGACTAAGGAGAGGACATAAGTTCCTTTAAATAGGGTGCAAACCATCAGATTTGGGCTTTCCTTGATCAGACCAGACTCGCTGAGTCCACTTGCCGACTTGTCAAATCCGTCACTTATTCCATAACCCGGATCCCGCTCCGACTCGTTGAGTTCACCTATGGACTCGACGATTTGACCCCTTGACTTAGGGTTTTCTTTTCCTTTCTTAGTCTTTCTGATACTAGGTGTTACAGTTATCTTTCTGTGGATATAAAGAACGTCAAAATCGGAGTTAGAATGAAGAAGTTATGCCCGTTTGAAGTTTGGTCAGTTTTAGGTTATGTTGAGTATGTTGGGCGTATAGAGGAGCGTACGCTGGGCATACCGAGGCACCCTGAGTACGTTGGGCGTGCGTAACAAGTGCGCAAACCTTATTTTTGTGGTTTGAGACCTATTTAAGCTCCTTCACTCCCCCAAACCGACTCCATTCTCAGCCTCCACCCTTCCAACACCCCTTCCATGAAACCCTTACCCTAGTTGAGCCTTTTATGCTAAAAAAAGGTGTTCTTGAGTGATTTGGAGTATGCATGGTGCACCTTGGAGAAGAAGGAACTTCTTTTATAAGTGTTGGTTGCATTGGAGCTTGTAGATCTGGACTGTGTTCACCTTGATCTATCTTCTAGAGGTATAAAGTTTGAATCTTGATGATGCATTCTAACTAGTTTTGGATGTTATAATGTTTAGATCTTGAAAGTTTGTGACCTTGTTATGGATAAAGTTGGAAACTTTATCCATCTAAACATCATTTTGATTCAGATCTGAAAGTTGGAGACTTGTACTTAATGGATTAAGTTGAAAAAGATAAACTTTTGGGTCCCTTTGAGACTTAAAGACTAGATTTTGTTTGTTAGGAACATTCTAATGGATAAAGTTGGAAACTTTATCCATTGTAAAGCTATTATGAATTATAAAAATGTGATCTTGTCGTTTCTATCCCTTTCATGCAAGAGTCGTGCTATCTTCTTGGGTTAAGAACTTAGGGTTTTCGACATTAAGCACTTTATAGCCATGCAAAGACATAAAGTTGGAAACTTTATGACTTAGGACATCATTTTGGGATTGGATCTTAGTTTTGGATGTATGAACTTAATGGAATAAGCTCTTAATGGAGTTTTAGGGTTAGGGTGTGTACGCTAGGCATACCTGGTGGTACGCTGCACGCACACGGTCAACGCCATGCTTTTGGTCAACATCAGAGTATGTTGGGCATTCTCTCTTGGTATACAGGGTGCAATCCGCTGGGAAGAGATATTGACTTTTGGACCTTGACTATTTGACTTTGACTTTGACCAAGTTGGACCTTCAGGGTATTTTGGGTATTTTGAGGATTTTGATTATGTTTGGTATTTTGGTTGAAGTAGGTGCTGGTTTGAGAGCTAGGTTTCGAAGTCAGGACCTCGTCAGCGTTTGTATGGTTTGCAAGGTGAGTTTTCCTCACTCTACTTACGGGTCAAAGGCACCAAGGCCTGCCCTTTGGATTGATATCCTGGTTTACTGTATGTTGTTATGCTATAGTGATCTGTTAGATCTGTATCTTGGTATATAGGATGTTGTTATGCTTTAGTGATATGTTAGATCTGTATCCTGGTATATAGGATGTTGTTATGCGGTAGTGATCTATAGATCTGCATGTTTGTTTGTTGAATGTTTATGTGTTTATTTGTTATGTATATGTCGACACGTTATGTGTGATTGGGTTGAGACGATCCTGATGTAACATCCCAAAAATACATGACCAAAAATTTCATTTTAAACCATTAAATAAAATCATAGTTATTAAAATCATTCTATCAAAAACATAAGTCATAGTATCCAAAAATCAAATCAAAGTATCATATAAAAACATCAGAATAAACATCCCAAGCTAAACATCGTGGTGTGTGTAATGCAGTCATCTAGAGCTCTTCCCTTTACTACCATATGTACCTGAAATTAGAACTGAAAAACTTAAGTATAAAGCTTAGTGAGCTAACTAGTTTTGGATGTTATGAGCTATTGGTCATTTTAGTGTATAAAGTTTAGATTTTGAAAGTTTGTGACCTTGTTTTGGATAACATTGGAAACTTTATCCATCGAAGCATCATTTTGATTCTGATCTAGAGGTTGGAGACTTGTACATAATGGATTAAGTTGAAAAAGATGAACTTTTGGGTCCCTTTGAGACTTAAAGACTAGATCTTGTTTGTTGGGACTATTCTAATGGATAAATTTGGAAACTATATCCACTATAAAGCTATTATGAATTATAAAATTGTGATCTTGTCCTTTCTATTGGATTAGGTTCTAAGCCCATAACTATAATTGGTACGTACTTGACCTGAGAGTAGCATGGTCCATTTGGGTTACATTCACTAGAACATTCTGATAGGATGGATATGTGAAAAAGAGGTTATTTATGATTTATTAATATATTATAAGTATAATATATTAATTGAGAAATCATAATATTTAACTAGTATTGATCAAGAATTAGTTTGGAATTAATTTAGTGATTAAAAGAGACTAATTAAATTAATGGGGATTGATTATGTAAATTAGTGATACATATGGTTTGGGCTATTGATCCATGATGGGTTAAGTTTATGTGATAGTCCATGAAGAGTTAGTCCATGTGAGTTGTGGATCATAAACCTAAGTGTAAGAATTAGGGTTACACATGACTCTTGGAATTCTAACACTATATATGTAACCCGTTAGAGCCCAAAATCGGATACACGAGTGATATAGCATGAGTATAGCCGATTTAAGGGTGCTCCTAACCTCTCCCTCAAGTTCTCCAATTGTTGGTGGTGTTTTGTGAAGCATTTGAGGCATCACACTTGAGGTGCTAAGCTCTTAAATTCCAACTAATACAAGCTACATAAAGAGGTAATCATCTAACTAGTTTTTATGATTTAGATATCAAGTTGTGTGCTAGATAGGCTTCATGCTTTGGATAAATGAAATTTGCATGTATAACTACATAAAACTTAGATCCAAATCATTAGGGTTGTATGTGCACCATAGGGATGTTATAGTACTCACAAATCAGTGGTATCATAGCCTATTGTAGTTTTCTGTTATATTGATGCATGGTTGATTGTTCAAAGTTGAAGCAAAATGAAAATCTATTTCTGCCAGACTAAACTCGACGAGTCTATTAGCTGACTCGACGAGTTGCAATGTCTGCTGGCAGATTTTCAGGTTTTTTTTGGCATAAATTGAATAAGGATCATTACCACAAACTGTTTTGTATCATAAAATCTATTTTTACTGATATGGTAATGATTATCCTCATCCAATTAAAAGATAATTGTCAAAATTTCAAGACATATTTTAGTTTATATGATAGGCCAATTGTTTGTATATTTTTGATTTTGATATTATCTTGCCTTATGAGTTAATTAGGTCAATGATAAATTATATAATAATTTTATTAGTTAAACTTGATCTAAATGTTTTTGAAGAGTTTCATAACTTGCCCTTAAGTTATGGAACATGAAAAATCTCATTCATTAAACATTAAACTCATAAGTTATGGAAACCAAAAGTTTTGAATAAAACTTGATCTCAAGTTTTGGAATTTGTAAAGTCTCACTTATGAAACATTTAATTCCAAACCTTAGAATTTTAATAGTTTAAAAATCAACACTTATACTATTATAATATTATAGGTTTAATATATATATATATATATATATATATATATATATATATATATATATATATATATATATGTGTGTGTGTGTGTGTGTAAGAGCAAGTCAATCTTACTGTTGGTAGGCCTCATTCACGAAGCCGGTCTATAGGGGGGTATAAGGTTATTGCCTATAAAATGGAAGTTTAATGGGTGTCCACTCTCACCCACCGCTTCCTTGACTGGTGGAGGGTCGTTAGTCGAACGGGTAGGACAGGACATTAATTCTCCCTTCATTAAAAGTATAATGATAAATTGTAAGTAACTAAACTTTATGAAATTCCCAATCTTAGTTACTTTAGGAAAATGTGAATTTGGTGCTAACCCATGAAATTGCACTTTGCACCTTGTTAAGCCGTTAGTCGTGTGTGGTTACACGACACACTAATCTGGGACTGACAATGTGTGGAAAAGGGTAGCTTGATGTTAATCATAGATCAATGGAGTGTGTGTGGTTAACCGGCACATTGATCAGGTGGTTGTAACATTAAGTGTACCAAGTTAATTTGCATGGTTATTCACTCCTTTTTTATGATCCTCAGCATCCCAGTCACAAACTTGAAGGGCACAATCGAGATTTAAACATGCCATTGAATAGTTCAATGAATTTCAAATGATCTAGGAGTTTCAATTCATTTAAAACTAATGTTGAATTTCATTTTTCATGGTGGAAATTGGTAAATTGTCACTTACCTACCTTGAAATATTTTGTAGCTTAGATTACGGCATCCCTCTTCCAAGTTATAAAATATTGTGTTGTGTCCTAGCCTTAATATTTCATATTGGGTGTTATATTAAGGACTTAAATCATATAAACTTGAATTTCTCCCTCATAGATGTTTAGTTATGACAACTATGGACTTCCTTATCCTTTTGGATAAAGCCTTCGTAATGAAGATGATATCCTAAATGGCGATCAACGTGAAAGATTAATCCTTTTGTTGTGCATTAATGGGACTGGAAATCATACCTCACTTCCTCCACCTCCTCCAATTATTCTCCATAACCCACAAGTTCTTGAATAGTTCAAGGTCACTCAATCCCTATTGGCAAGAAGTGTCTATATGTACTCACATCTTGGAGATGAAGTATCATATTGACAAGCTGGGAGAGTTGAGTGTCGAAGTTTCAAGGAAGTTGACTGTTGAATGGGTTCTTCAATCGCCTTCCGAGTCATATAGTGAGTTCATTAAGGACTACTATGTGACAAACGACGACATGACCCTTAATGATCTTACCTATTTGCTTGTTGCTGCTGAATCAACAATGATTTGGAGCACTGGTAAGGAAAATTTGATTGGAAGATCTACTTCCCAAACTTCCATGGACATTGACAATGGTAACATTATAAATCCAGAAAAGCTTTATCTTCCCAATGGAAAAGGATTGGCCATAGTCAACCTGGTTGACCAAATGGTAAAGAGAAAGGCTAAGTCTGAGATAGTCCCATGTACCATTACCAAAGAGTCCATAGGTTTCTATTTCCAAAAGAAGGGGCATTGGTTCCGATGCTGCCTTATTTACCTGAAAGTTCACTAGGATGGTAAAAGTCAAAAAAAATTGACTATACTTCAGGTAAAGTCCACTATCTAACTCTATTAAGTTCCTATTTGGAGATTCTTATTACATGATGTGACTAGGTCACATTTTGATGTTTTGTAGAATCGAAAAAGGAGACGAAGCTGAGAAGAAGAGTATGCTGAATCTGATCACGAAGATGGATTTCGATCGCATGATTCGAAGATCAGAATCTTCAGCAGCTTCTTAAGAGTTATGATAGATTGCTTAGGAATAGATAACAACATAGTTTTCATTTCATTGTAAGGAAACATTTTTCCGCAACTTTAAAATAAAAGGAAAATTTTTTATTTTATTTATTTTAAGTATCCCAACAATGGCATTTATGAAAAATTGTTGTTTATATGATTCCATTGATAGAAATATTGGAAAAATGGATCACCCTACTCGCCGAGTCTCAAGAACAACTCGGCGAGTTCAGGCCATGCACCAACTCTATTGACCTCCTGGGGTCAGATCTGTGCCCCTAGTCCACAGATATGGCCTTCCCAAGCACGAAAGTCACGTTAATCTCGAAACTTAGATGCTTATATATTAACATGATGGCATCAAAGGGTGATTTAGTCCCAAAAATGGCAACCTAAGTCTAATAACCCCAAAATGACTCATAAAGCTCCATGGGTTAAAGTCTCTGGACCTCTTTGAGTCCAGATCCAAAGCACAAACTCGAGAGGGGACTAAATGCTCTACATATTCTTCTTCTAAAGGGTTTAAAACCCTAACTCTATGAATCAACACCCAAAACTGGAGAAGGTCCGAAGGAATACCTTAATATGAAGCCTTTGATCTCTGAAGACACTATATTTGCACTCCCTTCAGCCTTCTTTTGCCTTGGTCGCCTTCTCCTTCAAATTTCACCAACAGATCATACTTCTTCCGAGTCAGATATTTATGAGACATCGAGGTGAGTCTTCTCACCATACGTTACCTTGAGTGGTATTATTTGATGACCAGAGGGTCTTATGTGTTATGTATGAGATTATGTGCTATGTGATATTTGTATGTTGTATGATGATGTAAGCCTCCGCCTAATCACACAAAGTAATACTCTCATAAATACAACTGTACTCAACCCTAAAAGTCAACAAGGTCAATGGTCAACTTGACCCGACTCGGCGAGTGCACAAGAGCGACTCGGCGAGTCTACACGTGTCCACTGACTCTCTTAGACCCTCTCTTGGCACGTCGAGCACTTCCCTGGACTCGACGAGTTCCACCTGGCATGAATCGCGGGGCCACCCCGACTCAACTCGCCGAGTCTCAAGAACAACTCGGCGAGTACCGCCTTGAACCCCAGCCCTCTAATCCCCTTCTGAATCACTGAGTTATCCCCCAACTCGGCAAGTCTACTCACAGAGACACCGGATCAGTGGGCATTCTATGTAAGAATCTTTTGGATAATGGAGGACAAGTAGGGTTGCGTCATCGAGTATTTGTATGCTCGATTGAGTCTCTGATAATTTTTGTTGTATTCTAGAAGCATCATGGTTGGGACTCGACACACACCTGAGAGCAGTGGTTTCAGCGACGAGGAGATCTGTCGATTGATTCATGAGGAGGTTGCTGCTGCTATTCGGGCTAAGATTACCGAGATGTTTGGGGACATCAAGACCACGTTGATTGAGACTTTTGATGAGCGGTACGCAACATTGACTGAGGCTGCTGCAGCTGTAGCTACTGCTGCTGTTGCTGCTGCCAGACCTCAGGGAGGTGACTCATTATTGTTCCAGGAGTTCAGCAACACGAAGCCACCAGAGTTCGACGGGACGCAGGACCCGATTGCCGCTATGAGGTGGATCTCTGACATCGAGGGATGTTTCTATACGTGCTCTTGTCCAGAGCACTTGAGGGTTCGGTTTGCCTTGAACCAGCTCCGCCTGGGAGCGAAGGATTGGTCGAAGTTCGTGACGGCGAACTTCACTTTGGCTGAGATTTCCGAGGTGACCTGGGAGAGGTTCACCACTATGTTCAGAGAGGAGTATGTTCCCCCGGTGGAGAGGGAACGATTGATTCAGGAGTTCTTGACCCTCAAGCAGGGTACTAATTCTGTGGCAGTCATCACCAGGAAGTTTCATGAAAGGGCAATGTTTTGCCCTGAGCAGGTGTCGTCTGAGCAGGCTCGTATGAGTCGTTATCTGAGTGTGCTGAGCAGAGATATTCGGGAGTTCGTGGCGAACTCGACTTATCGTACATTTGCTAAGCTCCAGGCAAATGCCCGAAAGAGGGAGATCGAGTTGGAGACTCAGGCCAGGGAGGAGGCCGAGTCTCAGAGGATGGATCGGCGGCCGGCTTAGTCTCAGCCGGCAGCCAAGCGGGCTAAACCCGCTGATTCGAGGTCTGGAGGCGCAAAGGGCCGCAGTTGTGGGAAGTGCGGTAAGAGTCACGAGGGGTCATGTAGGGCCGGGGTATGCTACAAGTGTAGGAAGGAGGGGCATATCGCGAGGGATTGCTCCAAGGGATTCTCAGTTTGCTTTCATTGCAACCAGACCGGCCATCGGAAGGCCGAGTGTCCACAACTTCTTCAACGATCAGCACAGGGATCTGTGCCTGCTGCTAGGACTACCGAGATTCGGCCAGTGAAGGTCGAAGCCCCGAAGGCTCGTGGGAGGGCATTTCAGTTGACCGCGGAGGAGGTCTGTGCGGCGCCCGATGTTCTGGCTGGTATGTATTCTGTTTTAATCTTTTATTTGAGTTGAGTTTTTATGCTTATATGATGATATACGTACGTACTTTTCTTGTGAGTTTTGTGCCTGCGTTGGTATTATTTGACTCGGGTGCGAGTCGGTCGTTTGTTTCCATAGCATTTAGCCAGCATATTAGTGTCCGTCGAGAGGCGTTGGATCAGCCTCTATGAGTTTCCATAGCTGATGAGCGAGCGGTGTATGCCTCGGATGTGATTCGAGGATGTGTCCTTGAGATCTTCGGTGTGGAGTTCCCGATAGATGTGGTTCCGATCGCGATGGGCGACGTGTGTGTTATAGTGGGTATGGATTGGTTGAGCCGATATGGAGCTGTGATAGACTGTGAGCGTTAGTTAGTGACGATTCGAGACCCTAGTGGGGGAGTTCTTACAGTGCACGGTGAGGGTACATGTGCAGGGTCAGCTTTTTGTTCGGCCGCCAGAGCGAGGCAGAGTCTACAGTAGGGCTGTAGAGGATTTGTGGCATATGTGATGGATGCGAGGATTGTTTCAGAGAGACCGAAGTGCACGAGTTTCCGGATGTGTTTCCAGAGGAATTTCCGGGTGTGCCTCTGGAGAGGGAGGTAGATTTCGGTATTGAGTTGGTTCCAGGAGCTGCGCCTATCGCCAAGGCGCCTTATCGCCTTGCACCTCCAGAGATGCAGAAGTTATCCTCATAGCTCCAGGAGCTGCTGGGGAAGGAGTTTATTCGGCCGAGCAGTTCGCCATAGGGGGCGCCTATCCTTTTTGTGAAGAAGAAGGGTGATTCACACTGGATGTGAATTGATTACCGGGAGTTGAACAAGCTAACAGTCAAGAACCGTTACCCGTTGTCGAGGATCGACGATTTGTTCGATCAGTTGCAGGGAGCATCTTGGTTCTCCAAGATCGATTTGTGGTTTGGGTATCATCAGGTGAGGGTGCGAGATGAGGATGTCAAGAAGACATCATTCCAGACTCGTTATGGGCGTTACGAGTTCGTAGTGATGCCTTTCGGACTCACCAACGCGCCGGCGGTGTTCATGGATCTCATGAACAGAGTGTGCAGACTGATGTTGGATCGCTCAGTGATCGTGTTCATCAACAACATATTGGTGTATTCGAGATCCAGAGAGCAGCATGAGGAGCATTTGAGGGAGATCCTCGGAGTTTTGAGATCGGAGAGGCTTTATGCCAAGTTCTCCAAATGTGGGTTCTGGTTACGAGAGGTTAGTTTTTGGGGCATCTTGTTAACCAGAATGGGAAATTGGTCGATCCAGCCAACATTGAGGCGGTCATGAGGTGGGAGGTGCCGAGATCACCCACCGAGATTAGGAGCTTTCTGGGTTTGGCCAGCTATTATCGGAGGTTTATTAAGGATTTCTCCAAGATCGTCGTGCCACTCACCAAGTTGACCCGGAAGGGTGTTGCGTTTTCTTGGGGTCCGGAGCAGCAGACCTCGTTTGAGACACTTCGCCAGAAATTATGCGAAGCACTAGTGTTAGCTCTTCCGGAAGCGATGGAAGATTTTGTGGTTTATTGTGATGCATCGATATCCGGATTGGGAGTGGTGCTTATGCAGAGGGGGCATGTGATTGCTTATGCATCGAGGTAGCTTAAGCCTCATGAGTCGAGATATCCCACTGATGATTTGGAGTTGGGAGTAGTAGTGTTCGCTCTCAAGATCTGGAGACATTATCTGTATGGGGTTTGGTGTACGATATACACGGACCACAAGAGCTTGAAGTATTTGATGGATCAGCCCAACCTGAATATGCGCTAGAGGGGGTGGTTGAACGTGGTCAAGGATTATGATTGTGAGATCCTATACCACCCGGGCAAGGATAATGTGGTAGCCGATGCATTGAGCCATAGGGCGGAGGGCGCCCCAATTCGAGATGTTTGTTTGAGATTGTCAGTGATGGCCCCGGTGTTGGATACTATTCGTGGGGACCAGGTTGAGGCTGTAAAGCCAGAGAGTCAGAAGAGGGAGCGAGGTGTCGGGTTGGTATCGGAATTTATTACCGACAACCGGGGGCTTATGACATTTCAGGGCCGGATTTGGGTACCGTCTGTGGGCGGAATGCATACCATTTTGATGGAAGAGGCTCATCGATCGAAATTCTCGATCCATCCCGGGGCCACTAAGATGCTTTTGGACCTGAAGAAGGATTATTGGTGGCCCTGTATGAAGAGGGATGTCGCATGGTTTATAGAGAGGTGCTTGACCTGTCGTAGGGTGAAGGCCGAGCACCAGCGTCCACATGGTAAGATGCAACCATTAGAGATTCCCGAATGGAAATGGGAATAGATTACCATGGATTTCATCACCAAGTTGCCAAGAACCGCGAGGGGTGTCGATGCAATTTGGGTGATTGTGGACAAATTGACGAAGAGTGCTCACTTCCTGGCCATCAGTGAGAGCTCTTCCGCGGAGAAGTTGGCAGAGATGTATGTGAGAGAGGTGGTATCGCGGCATGGAGTGCCGATCTCGATTGTCTCAGATCGAGATGTACGTTTCACTTCCAGATTCTGGAAGAAGTTTCATGAGAAATTGGGTACGAAATTGCATTTTAGTACCGCATACCACACACAGACTGACGGGCAGAGTGAGCGGACGATTCAGACGCTCGAGGACATGCTCCGGGCATGTGTGTTGGATATTGGCAGGAGTTGGGACATGTAATTGCCATTGGTGGAGTTTTCTTATAACAACAACCATCATTCGAGCATTGGCATGCCGCCCTTTGAGCTGTTGTATGGGAGGAGGTGTCGAATCCCTATTTGTTGGGGAGAAGTAGGGCAGCGTGTGATGGGCAGCACCGAGATTGTGCTTCAGACGACAGAGCAGATCCAGCAGGTCAGGCAGAGGTTGTTGACCGCTCAGAGTCGTCAGAAGAGTTATGCAGACAGACGCCGGTCCGAGCTCGAGTTTCAGGTCGGCGACCTCGTGCTCCTAAAGGTCTCTCCTTGGAAAGGAGTGATCCGATTCAGGAAGAGGGGTAAGTTGGGGCCCCGATATATTAGACCTTTCAGGGTGATTGCGAGAGTAGGCAGAGTAGCCTATCATTTGGAGTTGCCAGTAGAGTTGGGTTAGATTCATGACACTTTCCACGTGTCACAGTTGCGAAAGTGTATAGCCGATGAGTCGGCAGTGGTGCCATTAGAAGATATTCAGGTGGATGCCCAGGTATGACATTTTGTTCCTTTATTTTTGGGTTTTGTGGGGGAACTCGGCGAGTTGGCGTCTAGACTCACCGAGTATGGTCGTGGATTTGTACGCGAGTTCACAGCTGGACTCGGTGAGTTCATGAGTAGACTCGGCGAGTCCACACTGTTTAATGGAACCCTAATTTCCAGGGTTTGAGATCTATTTAAAGGCCCTTATGGCCGTCCATTGCGGCTACCACACCCCAGAGAGAGTCCTAGATCGCTTGTGAGGAGAAGAGAGGCCATTGTTGATCTTTTGTTGGTGAAATTTGAAGGAGAAGGCGACCAAGGCAAAAGAAGGCTGAAGGGAGTGCAAATCTAATGTCTTCAGAGATCAAAGGCTTCATATTAAGGTATTCCTTCGGACCTTCTCCAGTTTTGGGAGTTGATTCATAGAGTTAGGGTTTTAAACCCTTTAGAAGAAGAATATGTAGAGCATTTAGTCCCCTCTCAAGTTTGTGCTTTGGATCTGGACTCAAAGAGGTCCAGAGACTTTAACCCATGGAGCTTTATGAGTCATTTTGGGGTTATTAGACTTAGGTTGCCATTTTTGGGACTAAATCACCCTTTGATGCCATCATGTTAATATATAAGCATCTAAGTTTCGAGCTTTACGTGACTTTCGTGCTTGGGAAGGCCAGATCTGTGGACTAGGGGCACAGATCTGACCCCAGGAGGTCAATAGAGTTGGTGGATGGCCTGAACTCACTGAGTTGTTCTTGAGACTCGACGAGTAGGGTGAGGGTTTCACACGAATAGCTCTGTGAGTAGACTTGCCGAGTTGGGGGATAACTCAGTGATTCAGAAGGAGATTAGAGGACTGGGGTTCAAGGTGGTACTCGCCGAGTTGATCTTGAGACTCGGCGAGTTGAGTCGGGGTGGCCCCACGATTCATGCCAGGTGGAACTTGTCGAGTCCAGGGAAGTGCTCGACGTGCCAAGAGAGGGTCTAAGAGAGTCAGTAGACACGTGTAGACTCGCCGACTCGCTCTTGTGCACTCGTCGAGTCGGGTCAAGTTGACCGTTGACCTTGTTGACTTTTAGGGTTGAGTACAGTGGTATTTATGAGAGTATTACTTTGTGTGATTAGGTGGAGGCTAGATCATACTTCTTTCGAGTCAGATATTTCCGAGACATCGAGGTGAGTCTTCTCACTATACGTTACCTAGAGTGGTATTATGTGATGACCAGAGGGACTTATGTGTTATGTATGAGATTATGTGCTATGTGATATTTGTATGTTGTATAATGATGTAGATCGGACCGGAGGGTCCAACGAGCTATGACCGGACCTAAGGGTCCAACGAGCTATGGGACTGGAGGGTCCCGCTGAGACACATTGACCAGAGGGTCGTATTATAGCCTTGAGTGGCGTATGTGCTGTATATGGTATTTTGGTGAACTCACTAAGCATTTATGCTTACTAGTGATGAGCGCGGGAAGGCGCCGGCATGATTCGTACACACACGCATTGGAGTTTTTGTTGAGATTCTGGGGAAAAGTTTTGTGATAATAACATTTGACACAATGTGTTTGACATTATTTATGAATGAATGAATGTTTTATAATGAAAAATTATTTTGAAACTTTTACGCTATTACAAAATAGTAGCCCTAAAATAGATAATTATATGTCAAAGGTTGGTCTCAAGGAGTTAATTGTCACACTCTAGAGATTGGGGGTTAAAAGTGTAAGTTTTGGACTGGTTTCGTAAATATTATTGAAGGCAGGGATTCAAGTGTAAATATTTATAAAGGCAAGGGCTCCGTGGTAATTATTTGGACTTAATTCGAAAGAAAAAGAGAAGAAAGGGTTGAAAACATCATAATTGGGAATTGAGGGTTTAAAAAGATAAATTCTGGATTAGTTTTGTAAAGATTTTAGACGATAGGGGCTGCATTGTAAATCTCAGATCTGATTTGTAATATATTTAGTTGGCAGGGGTAAGAAGGGTAAAATATGGGCTGAATTTGAAAAGGAATTTGAAGAGAGGGATTGGTTGTGACATTATGGGAAAAGGTTTAAAGGTATTGGGTATATATTGATCTAACGCTAACCCTAGTCGGCATTCTCACAGTCGCATCCCTCTATCTATAGAACCTCTCGCCGATGGCGACTTCCACCTTTACAACTCCCGGCGCTGCGCCACCTTTAAACTCCAACCCAGCCACCGTCGCTGGCCATTTTCAGGAAAGAAGAAGAAATGCCTTGGTGTTGGTCGTTGTTGCTGCTCCCGGCGATGGATCTCCTCTCCTCTCTGTTCGATTTTATTGATACGTCGTCTGCTTCCAACCATCAGTGTGTCCGTCAGCCTCCTAGCCACCATAGGAGTCAGAATAATCCGCCATGGTGTTGGATGTTGCTGATGTGAACTTCCACTGCACTGCAACCGGGAAGACACGGTCGGAGTTGCTCTGTGTTTCCTTCTTCTTTCATTCTGCCACCTTGCGAAAGTCAAGCCGCAGCTGTTACCACTTGCGTTGTTGCTGCCATCGCCAGCCGCCACTAGGTGGGTAGCTGGGGTGTTTGTTACAATTAGAAGCATGTGTTTGTGTTGTGCGTGACTTCATTTGACCGGAAAAGCCACTGCCACCACCGTGAGGTGGTGGCTGCTGCCATGTGTCGCCTGTGTGTGTTCATTTTGTTGGTGTGTGTTTATTTTGAGCTTAGCATTGTAATGTGTAAATTGCAAATTGGAATAATGAAAGAAATTGAAAACCACCACCTTAAGGTGGTGGTTGCCGCCTCCTACCGTCACCAGCCGCCGTGTCGGGTGGCGGTGTGCTTTGCCTCGTGGTGTTGATTCGTTTGGGGTGCTTGAAACTCTAATGGGCCCAAAGAAACTAAAATGGGCCCAATAAAGCTTAATGGACTCTAATGGACCCAATAAAACCCTAATGGGCTTAATAATATTTTAGTGGGCTTAATAGGCCCAATAAAGCCCTAATTGATCTAAAAGCCCAACAAATTAATAAATGGGCTAGTATTTGGGTTGGAAACCCTAATTAGGGTTTGGAAAACCCTAATGCCAATAAAACCCTAATTTTGAGAATTAATTGGGTCACACACACGAGAATTATTTAATAACTTGAGATATTAAATAATTATCATTGGTAAAGATTAATCTAAGCGATATTGGACTTAATGGATTAAGTCCTTAGAGGATTAAGTCCTTAATGGGTTAAGTAGGAAACTTAACCCTAATCATCATTTTATGTGAAACCCAAATTTCACTAGGGTTTATTGTTGGGCCTTTCTATTGGGCCTTGATGATTGGGTTATTAAATGGGCTATCCAAGATCAAGCAAATGGTCTAGAGTAATTTAATGGGCCTAGGGTAAGGCCCATGTAAGGGGCTTGGGCCTAATTTGGAAAATTGGGCCATAGATGGGCCATAGTTGGGCGTTAATGATTATATGATGTTGGGCCTTAGAATGAGACCATGTATAAGCCTAGGCCCAATTTGGAAAATTGGGCCATGTATTCGGCTTTGATTCCTAATTGACTTTGGGCCTATGGATTGGGTCTTGGGCTTGAATAAGCCAAGCTAGGGTTAATGTAGTAATTACCCAAAGAATGTACTTATGGTTGTATATTGGGACCCAATTATTAATTAGGTGTTATTTTGGTGTTGACAGTTGGGGAATCTGTCAGCCAGCAGGTGGGGTCGAGTCTGCGGGACTTCAGCAAGTGTGGGATTGTGTCTTCGGGACTTCAGCAGTGTGAGGTGAGTTACCTTCCAGTAGCGGTGGGTCTATGGCCACAATGTCGGCCCACCAGTAGGAGTTGTATGTTAGATGACTGTCTTTGTTATATCATCTAGGTTTGCTACAACCTGATATGTTATATGTTGGCATGATATGTTATATGTGATAGTAGTAGAGTTCGGTTGTTAGGACCGAAGGGTAGTTCAGACACCCCAGATATGTCTGATCGTATGTTCATGTTATGATATATGTGATAGTAGTAGTAGGGGTGGAATAGTCCCCGAGGGTCGGTTGTTAGGACCGACGGGTAGGTCAGCACCCCAAAATGGCTTGACATGGGTAGGTCAGTGCCCCAGAATGGCTTGACACAGGTAGGACGACACCCCGGAATGGCCGCATGAGTAGGTCGGCACCCCAGAATGGTCGTACGGGTAGGTCGACACCCCAGAATAGTCGTACCGGGTAGGTCGGGCACCCCAGAATTGCCTGGCAGTATATATGTTATGTGCTTGTATGGTATGTGGTATGATGGGGGAACTTACTAAGCTTCACGCTTACGGTTTTCCATTTTGGTTTCAGGTACTTCGTGTTTAAAGGAAAGGAGTCGGCTTGATCGCAGCGCATCACACTATGGTTTTCCGCACATGAGATCTTTGGGATTACACTCTGATATTGTTTTATGATAACATGTTTGATTATTTCTACTTTGGTTTTGACATGACATAATATTACAGATGTTTTATTACACTGTTGGTTTTATAACAACGTATTTGAAAATGAAATTTTTGGCCTCTATTTTGGGATGTTACAGATCAACCTTATTGGATGCCAGTATAAGATTATTGGAAAAGTTTTAGCTAACTGTATCTCTTTTGTTATTGTTAATTTGGTTAGTATAGAGCAGTCAGCCTTTGTTGTAGGTCTTCGAATCTTGGATGGTCATTTTATTCATTGTGAGGTTATCTCTTGGTGTAAATTGAAGAAAAAGAAAGCTATGGTTTTCAAGATGGACTTTGAAAAGGCTTATTACTTCGTGAGATGGGACTTTTTAGATGACATTCTTCTTAAATTTGGTTTTGGTTCTCGATGGAGGAATTGGATTTAGGCTTGTCTTAAATCTTATATGGGTTCTGTGTTGGTAAACAGTAGTCCTACGAAAGAATTTATTTTTTACTGTGGGTTACGTTAAGGAGATCCCCTATCTCCGTTCCTGTTTATTCTGGTTATGGAAGTGCTTCATTTTTTTATGAAGTCGATAGACCAGGGATTTTTTTTAGGAATTTCTATTGGTTCGGGGGATCCGATTTAGCTTTCTCATTTGTTTTATGTCGATGATGCGGTTTTTTATTGGAGAATGGAGTGATTCTAACCATCGTAATATTGTTAGAATCCTTCAATGTTTTTTCTTGACTTCATGTCTTCGTTTAAATCTTTAAAAATGTAGGATCTTGGGGATCGGTGTTAAGAGTTGAAGATGTTGAGGAAGCTGCTTCTTTAATAGGTTGTGCTGCTATGACTTTACCTTTTATGTTTCTTGGTGTTTAGGTAGGTAGTTCTATGGCCCGCTGAAACGCTTAGAGTGAAGCTTACGAAAAGGTGGTTGCTAGATTGTCGAAATGGAAAGTTAAAGCCTTATCTATTGGAGGTAGACTCACTTTTTTGAAATCGGTGTTGGGTTTAGTTCCAACTTACTACGTATCTCTTTTTAAGGCTCCTATTGGTATTTTGGCTAAGTTGGAGTCGTTGAGAAGGAATTTATTTCTTGGTGCTGATATGGTTGATAAGAAGTTGTCCTGCATTAGTTAGGATAAGGTTTTGGCCTCCAAAGAGAATGGTGGTCTTGGTGTTAATAGCTTCTCTGCTGTTAATAGAGCTCTTCTTTTTAAATGGGTGTGACGGTTTTTGAATCACCCTAATGCTTTATGGGACCGGGCGATTAAGGCTATTCATGGTGATGATGGTAATTTGCATTATATATCTCCTTCTTACAAATCAGTTTGGACGGATATAGTGGCTTCTATGCATCATTTAAATTCTAAAGGTGTTCAGTTGCTTTCTTTTTGTAAGAGATTGGTCGGTAATGGCGAGTCTACTCTCTTTTGGAAGGATACTTGGTTAGAAAATGCTCCTTTATGGTCTAGATTTTCGAGGTTGTTTTCTCTGAAATAGAATAGGCATTTAAATGTTGCGCAGAAAATGTCTGAGATGTTTTTTCTTCTTTTAGAAGAGAGTTGAGAGATCAGCAGAGAGGGAGCGAAGTGATACGCTTCTTGATCTTTTGGATTCGATCTCTTTGACTTAGGTTCAGATAGGTGGGTAAGGACCTTATCTGCTACATGAGATTTTTCTTTGTGTCACACCCCAAAACCGGAACGGCGGAAACGTTCTGGGGTGGATGACGTCATGTCAAGTATCACAACATATGCAGTATAGTAATCAAAGTAAACAACCATTGCATTAATAGTAATAGTTTTACATAAGTTCCATTTTATAGAGACATCAAAGTAATACATAAACTAGTATAGATGCAGCTCGGTTCTAGGATGGCTTCACAAAAGCTCCCAGGTGTACCTGTCTATCGTTGACCTGAGAATACAAGTTATTTTGAAAGCGAGTATCGACATTTTTTTATAAATGCTAGTGAGTTCATAAGTATTTAGTGTCATTTGTGTAAGTAAGCATTTTATTCAAAATAACTTTATAAAAAGTAGTAGTTCAGAATCTACGGTGTATTAGCGTCCTTTCCAGAAAATCCTATATTTTCTAATTAAAAGTAGTCTTCTACCAAGACTCGACAGTGTTATGTTTTAAAGAGAAATTTTCCCTGAAATACTATCATTACCCAAAATACAGTATTTGACTTTAAAGAAAGTAGGAGAATATCACTAGTAAAATACTAGGGGAAAATAACGTATGCCTCAGCAGAAAACACTGCTGACTAAGGCAAAAGAAATCATAGACTCCAGGAGAGTATCGAATGAATGATACGCCTGACTCAGTCTAACAAAAGGAAACACAGACCCCAGACGGTATCAAATGTACGATACGGCTACCAAGGTCTAAAACAAAGAAACGTTGACCGCAGACAGTATCAAATGAACGATACAGCTAGCAAGGTCTAAAAAAAAAAGAAAAACAGACCCCAGACAGTATCAAATGAACGATATAGCTAGTAAGGCCTAAAACAAAGAAACACAGACCCCAGACAGTATCAAATGAACGATACAGCTAGCAAGGTCTAAAACAAAGAAAACACAGACCCCAGACAGTATCAAATGAACGATATAGCTAGCAAGGCTAAAAAAAAGAAACACATACCCCAGACAGTATCAAATGAACAACATAGCTAGCAAGGTCTAAAACAAAGAGTAATCCTAAGAGTGTTGTTTCATAAATACAGTGTTAATTCTCGTTACATTAAGGCCATGAATTATAAGGTAAACATGGAGATACTCATAACCATACTGATTGACACTAGAGTACTTGACGCCCTGCAAGCATCGGAATAAATGTGACATTTGTCACCCCTTGGCTTGGTAGGCCGTGGACTGTATCTAGAAGGCAGGGTGCGGGAGTGTCAGTACCGTATAGATCTATACACACAATGCCCGCTCTCCCTCCAGGAGACTCTGGTTACCAACTTGACGACGGGGAGATCCGTGTCCTGAAGATGCATCTCGTATTCTGAATTCTATTAGAGGCGCTTGAGAAATGATATAGACTCGCGAATGAACTGACTCCTTTGGAATTCTTGTACTAGAAAGAGTGAATAGAACCTCCTAACTATTCCTATAATAGTTACTAGTGTCTCTGATCTATGAATTATGAATGGAAGTATGCCCTTGCTACCCAAGGGAAATGAACTGGTCGATGTAAACCTTTATGTCTATACGTGTATACATGATATATAACTAATGTTTAAAAGACCTTCGGACGGATATCCGATACCCACCAGACCACATCCCAACGAGGAAAAGGAAATAGGGCGAACTAGGCTTCCTAAGCCTTTTAAACATTATTTATATAACTATACAAGTACATGCATGCGTTTTAATGAAGTAGAAGCATAGAAGCATAGAAGAAAACTTTGGTAAAACCTTGGAAAACCTTTAAAAATAAGAATTTACGACTTGATATCGTTATGTAAAACAAGCTTTGAAAACCGTTCATAAACATGTTTTGAATATAATTTGATGACACAATATAAGTAAAGAAAACCTTTGTTGAAAAAACTGCTGTAACTGGTTTAGAAGTAAAACATACAGCACGAGAGATAATTTGAGAAAAGATTTAAACAAGCAAAGACGTTTTGGAAAACCATCTATAGTATTATACTTGGTAAAACAGCTGAAAGTGTGATAAATCCTTGTGCATGCGAGTTATTAATCACATATGATTGATATGATAACTAGCATGTTTTAACTTGTATTCCCCCCCCCCATAAAACCATGTAAAAACATTTAAAAGGTTAATTCAGGGGTATGAACTCACCTGTTGTAAGTGGATCGGATGGAGGTGCCGGTTGGGTGCTCGGTGTCAAGTAAAGACTTGAACACACTTAGTGACCTATTAACATATGATGACATATGTTTACATACAATTAGTAATTATAATACTAATTAAACACGCATAAGCATCCTAATGTGCGGAAAACACTTTGGTCAAGTGCTAGGAGGCTATTGGGTTGCAAATAAGGGAGTGTATGGCCTAGTTAGGGAGTTTACTCTTCAAGAGTAAACTCGTTATAGAGTTTACGGCCCTAAGACCATATCCCCATGAGTTTACAGCTGTAAACTCATGGGTGGTGTGCTCTTGGATGATTTAAGGTCTTATCTCACTAGTGGAATTAAGCTAGGCTCAAATCTAGGGCTTATGAAGGGTTTAAGGCCTCAAATAGACCATTCTTGCGTAAACATAGTTTATGGCTGTAAACTCCTACTAGCCCCTTCCTTTTGTGTATTAAGGTCTTAAATGGATGGGTATTAAGTTCTATGCATTTTTCCAAGCCATATAGGTGAGTTAGGGCATCATTTGTCCATTCTATGGAGTTTACAGCCCATGGACCAATCCTAGGCGGGTTTACAACCATAAACTCCTATGCCTATAGTTTCTTTAATGTTTAAAGCCCTTACTTCAATTGTGGTTGATTCTAGACATTTACCCAAGCCATAGGAGGTGTTTGAGGGCAATGCTAACACCTTAAAAGGTGTTCACGGCCCTTGAAGAGGGGTTTATGGTCCAAGAGTCTTCTTGGGCCGTAAACTCATGTTTACTCTCCATATAAAAAGGTTTTGGTGTTCTAAGCTCGTACATGCAAGTCTACAAGTCATATCTAAGCCCTAGGAGTAATTTAGAGGGGTTTTGGGGCTTCAAAACCCCACTTAAGGGTGTTCACGGTCCAAGAGTGTTCTTGGGCCGTAAACACATGATTTGGCCCCTATTTGATGTCTTAAACACGAATTTTCATGTTAAATGAGCTAAATAACAAGTTAGGGTAGATCACTTACTAGTTTGGGGCTCGGAATGGCCGGTTTTTTGGATCGAAAGCAACTTGTAGAGAGAGAGTGTAGAGAGAGAATGAAAAGACTCAACTGGAGTCCACTCACCCTTATATAGGGGTTTGAGTTTGTGGCTTGGTGGAAACCTACCCGATACTGACGTTAAACGGGGCTTTTGGTCGCACCCGATTAAATGGTCGTATTTTGACTTGGTTGTAACTAAAACTTTTCAAGGAATTATTGAGGGTGTTTCTAACTTGTTTCAACCCTTACAAAGTCATAATAAGTCCCAATTTAGTTAACCTAGTCCAAAAGGTTAACTGACAATTAATAAAGCAGCTTTATTAACGGAAGATGTGGTTAAAGATGACGGAATAAATTTCGGGTTGTCACATCATCCCCCCATTAGAGGGAATTTCGTCCCGAAATTAGGGTTTAGTCAAATAAGTAATCATGAACAATTGGGTAGAGGTGTGAGGGTACTTCCCATTCGGTTGGTTCTCGCATTCCCAAGTGAACTCCGGTCTTCGCTTGGCGTTCCAGCGAACCTTCACTAGTGGGATGCGGATTCATTACGCTCACTTGATTCCTCGGTACGCAGTTTCCTATGGGTTTTCCTACAAAGTTAGGGTTCCCAATGATTGTTATTACGACGAGTGGGTTTATAAAAGTCACTTTGGACAAATGCTTTGTCCATGCTGGAGACGCGAATAGACTACAGTGGAATTTTTATGGAATTCCAAAAGCAGTCGTGGTCTGACAAGGGTTGGACCAATTCTTATAAAGAATCTCGGATGGTCCTAAGCTCTCGAAAAGATAGAGTTTTTCAGTTCTCAGAACATAATGCACTTCTATGGTGAGATCATCACTGGTGTGATCGCCATTTTGAAGTTCCAAATGTTCTCTCATACTGGGGGTGTAGTTCTTCGGGTTAGTTCTTAGAAGGCTCGGGTTATCCTCGGATTCGTGTTTCTTGTTGATTGGCTTTTAGAGGTTTTCTGGATCATCGGATGAATTGGATGTCTACGAGTATCTGTTTGCTGCAGACGTCTATCTCAACCTAGTGCGAAATGATCCTACACTTCTGGTTCTTGAGATGTTTCTAACAAAAGTTCTCATAGTCGGTGAGATAGGGTTTTACCAGATGATTGTCTAGAAAGTTTTGAAACTTTTCACCATCATCTAGTTGATGCGTTCACAATATGATTCCTAACGGGAAGGAATCATGCTCTTACTTGCTTTGCTATTTCATGAATAACAAGATCTGCTCAGGGCTAACTCAATCCTTAGAGATTTTCTAAAGTGTTGGCCTACCTCGGGAGGTGGTTATCATGTTTTATGATCATCTGAGTGATTATGAAAAATCATATTACAATTTATCCTCTAAGGACATCTTAGTGCATTTGGTTGACTAAGAAGAGAAATAATGAATTGTTGAAATGGTTAAATCAAAAGATGAATCATATTTCGTTCCAAAATTGAGTCTTAGATTAACACTCCAAGATTGAGCCTTGAGTGACATAATGTTAAGAAGGTTAGAACACTTATCAAATATAGAGTAAAATGTTTTCTACTCTTGTACATTTAAAATTGGTGAGTTGTGATGTTTTGGATAAAACAAAGACCAACTAAGGCCAATTGTGTGAAGTGTTTGTATTAATAAGAATCCGCACTAACTCTTGAATATTTATTTGTCAAGGAATGGTTCTTGACAAGAGAATCATATATGTCAAGAGGTCAGTGGGATTCTTAAAGATCTTGAAAAGTCTCAAGAACTAATCAAGAATTAAACCTATTGTTTATCACAAGCACACGACTTGAGGTTTATAACCTATCGTGTTGACATATACTTGTTTATGTCCCCATTCCAGTTCAATTTGACTATGTATGTGAGTTCTATGAGTTCTCAGTTGTTTGCATAACTATTTGGGAGCAATTGTAGGCCCTTGTGCTGCTAACTGGCAAGAAGTTAAGATTGAACAAGTTCAGTCCATATGATTTTGGATTTGTCACTAACCTCCTCTTGTGGTTATGTTTTTGACAAATTCACATGGATAGGAACACATACACTATAAAATCTAAGTGTCATAAGGTTTCTCTTTGACTCATGAAAATGATGGTGAGGAAACACTTTCACTAAGTAGATTTTAAGAGGATAGCTGTTGTGATATTTGCATTCTCAAATTCGATTATGATTACGACACCCCTCTTCATAATTCGAATTTTGAAAAGGGGCAAAAGGTCTAAACATTATGATTACGACATCCCTCTTCATAATTGTTTAGATACACATATGAGCTGTCTAAGGAAAGGTGTGTGATTTTGATAAAGTCTTATCAAAAAATTTCGTATAAGAAATCTGAATTTTGGTAAGAAAGTCAACAAAGTATTGATCTCTAGAAGTCTAGCTGATTTCTGGATACATGTCAAAGCTAGTGGGGGCATAAGTGTTATGCTGATAAGAGTATAGTTATCATGTTAGTGGAAGCATGATTATTATGTTAAGTGTTGCAAGTTAGCAATGTTAATTATAGAAAATAAAAGTTTCAATTTGCAAAGTTGCAGGTTTTGAAAATTTATTTTTCTATAATTAAGGGAGAGGAAATTATACTTCATTCCAATTCTAAAATCTTAAATTGAGATTTTAATCAAATTTAGTCAAGTATATACGTGAATATTATGTTGGAATGGTTCAACATAAGGAAATCCTATATATGGAAATATTAATTGCGTTCTCAATATTCGATTATGATTAAGGCATCCCTCTTCATAGTCCGAATTTTGAGAACATGGCTAATTGAAAATTTATAGCAAAAGACTGGTCTATGATCATGTCTTTATGTGAGGCATTATGAATAGTATCCCATATGCTTTGGATATAGGATCGATTGCATATGCTATAATATTTCTATGTGTTCTACATTTTCCAAATGCCTAGGGCATTTAAGAGGAAAAAAGGACCAGAATTGTATATTACTAAAATGATTAAGCAATTATCGAGGATAATCTGAGGTTTACTAAAGATTGGTTGCTCATGGATAGTTGGAAGTATGGTGTAAACTTTAGAAGGACCATATTGACATATTCTGAAAAGAGGCGACTCTTTTTCAGAAATGATAGTCAAAATGGGAATATGGAAATGTTACCATAAGTGGAAGTTATTCTTTAAATCAGTGTAAGATTAGAAAACTTAATGCAAGAAGGATGTTCAAAGGAATGTACTTTGATTGTGAGACTTCGTTTCCATGGAATTGCTCTCGATTGGAATACTTTGTAATGTCTGTTGCCGAGTCTTTGTGAGTTTTGTGCATAGTCATTACAAGAGGATCATTGCATATAAGTTTAGAATCTAACAGATTTCAGTAAATGGTAAAGAATCTTGTATTCATACATTTATCATAAGGATTTGGAAGTGTGAAATGAGTATCATTAAATGTTTTCAATTGGTCTATTCCACAAATAAAGGACCATTGGTAAACATAGTGTACATGCTTGTAGCATCGGACAACTATTGTTTTAGTTCAAGTATTAAGTTGATTATTTGAAACATTATACAATGAATAATGAGTAATAAATATGACTCAAAGGTTTTGGGGCCATATAGGATTAGTATTATTCTTGTGTTTCACTTTTTCATGTTTTGACTTCCCGAATAACTAGGTTGTTCAAACCGTCCACAGTCGATCATACTTTGGAAGTAGGTATTGAGGCAAGATTGTCATGAATGGGTCTATAGTATGTCTAGATGTTTTAGACATAGCTGCAGTATTCATGAGTGTTGATGGAATAAAATTTGTGTATTGGATTAAACCCACGCTTATTTGAAACACTTCAAGGATTGTATCATGAGTGATCATGAGACGATAATATCTTATATTTTTCAAATGAAGACGTGTGAGTTGTAGTTGCGAGTTGGTTGAACATTGGCATATGTAAATGCACCAGTAACTTGGATGTTATAAAACATATCGTTGTGTGTAATTTGATGAGTGAGTACAAGCGAGCATTTGGGTCGAAGTTTATCCGTTCCTTTTACCCCATGTGGATAAAAGCGATATTTGTGGGCCCCTCGATGATTTAGTGATGACAACCCTAAGTGCTCGGCCAGGCCTTGACTGATTTGATTTGTTCAATTAGTCGGTCGTCATAAATCAGAAATCGGGAAACAACAGATGGATAGAGAGAATGATTTTAAACCATGTCTCAGTCCATATGATGTATAGAATGGAGGAATATATGATCCCATCTTTAATGGACACGTCATTGACTAGGTCAGAGTTTGACAGCGGTTTTTAATAGCTACGATTGCTAGTCGATATTTTGGAGTCATATTTGTAATAATAGTTTTAGACTTATCCAAGTGGGAGAATATTGGATTAGATGTCTAGGCCCATAACTATTATTGGTATGTACTTGAACCGAGAGTAGCATGGTCCATTTGGGTTGTATGATGCCAGGACAATTTGTTAGGATGGAGTCTTGAGAGAAGGTTATATATGATTTATTAATATATTATAAGTTCTAATATATTAATATGAAATCATATGTTTTAATTAGTATTGATCTAGAATTAATTTGGAATTAATTTAGTGATCAGAAGAGACTAATTAAATCTATGGGGACTAATTATGGTAATTAGTTATATTTATATGTGTTGCGCTTATGATCCATGTTGGACCAAGTTTATGTATGGACACATAAAGAGTTGGTCCATGTGAACCATGCATCATAATACCCATGGGTATGGATTTGGGTTATACCCATGACCCTTGGAATCCAACATATAAATATGTTACTTCATGACCAAAAATGTGTGCTTTTTTTCTTAGAGAAATATGGAGTTGTTTTGGTGCATGGAGATTCTCTCTCGAGAGCCACCTTTGTCCTAGGTGAGTTGTGAGCCATTTGAAGCATTCATACTTTTGGTGCTAAGCTCTTAAGGCCAAATACAACAAGGTTTCAAGCTACATAAGAGGTATGTCATCCTAACTAGTATTTCATATTATCTATTTCAATTGCATGCTAGTTATAGGCTTAATGTTTTGGAAATACCATTACATGTATAATTAGAGAAAACATAGATCCAAGGCATTTAGGCTTGTATGTGCACCATAGGATATTGTAATATACAAAAACCCAACAACGACAAGCTCGAACCTTGCAGTGAGCGTTGTATTTTCATCGGCTACCCACATAAATCCTTTGGATATCTCTTCTATAGACCGAGTGACAATGTTGTCTTCGTTGTGAGAAGAGGGGTTTTCTGCAAAAGAGAATTCATATGCCAAGAGGACAGTGGGAGGCAAATTGACCTTGAAGAGCTTCAAGAGTTAAGTGATGAAGAAACCTCAACCGCTAGCGCTCAACCCGAGGTGGAAACTCCTGTTGAACCAATTGACGAGTCCTTACCTCTGAGACGTGCCAGTAGAGTTAGAATGACACCTGAGTTTTATGGTTTCCATATTACTACAGATGGTGATACATTTATCAGTGATAGTACACTAGTAAATTTGGATGACCCTAATAAATACAAGGAAGCCATGGCAGGCCCTGAGTAAGCAAAATGGAAAGAGGCATATGACAATCAAGTTAGAAACTTGTTTGACAATGTACCAGGTCGTAAGACGGTCGGATGAAAATGGATCTTCAAGAAGAAGACCGACATGGATGGGAAAGTACACACATATAAGGCGCGACCGGTTGCGAAGAGCTTTACTCAAACTCATGGAGTTGACTATGATGAGACCTTCTCACTAGTAGCGAAGATTAAATCTATAAGGGTTATGCTAGCCACAGCTGCATTTCATGATTATGAAATATGGCAAATGGATGTCAAAATCGCTTTCCTTAATGGGAATTTGGTTAAAGATCTTTACATGAGTCAGCCACATGGTTTTGGCAATGCAAAGTACCCTAATAGAGAGTGTAAGCTTGAGAAATCCATTTATGGATTGAAACAAGCATCTCGTAGATGAAATCTTTGTTTCGATGAGAGAGACAAAGAGTTTGGATTTTTTAGAAACGAGGATGAGTCCTGTGTATATGTCAAAGCTAGGGGGAATATAGTTAGCTTTCTGGTGTTGTATGTGGATGACATACTTCTCATAGGAAATGACATTCCAACCTTGCAGGAGGTTAAGTCATGGCTTGGGAAGTGTTTTGCTATGAAGGACCTCGAGGAAGCTGCTTATATTATAGGGATAAGGATATTGAGAAGCAGGAGTAAAAGACTAATATGAATTAGTCAAAGTACCTACTGGGACAAGGTGTTGAAGCGTTTCAACATGGAGAATTCCAAGAAACGTGACTTACCTATCCAAAGCAATACCAAACTGAGTAAGACGCAAAGTCTGAGTATAGAGGTCGGGATAGCAGAGATGATTCGAGTACCATATGCTTCTGCAGTTAACTCAATCATGTATGCTATGACTTGTACTCTCCCTGATGTGGCCTTTGCTTTGAGAATGGTTAGCATATATCAAAGGTATCATGGTAAAGCTCACTGGACTGCGATAAAGAACATTCTTAAGTACCTGCGGAGGACTAAGGACTGGGTCCTTATCCTCAGTGGGAGTGATGACTTATGAGTGACAGGGTATAGTGACGTTAGCTTTCAGACCGACAGAGATAATTTTCGCTCTCATTCGGGCTGGGTATTTACCCTGAATAGAGGAACAATAACTTGAAAATGTTCCAAACAGGAGACTGTAGCTGATTCAACGTGTGAATCGTAGTACATAGCAGCAAGCGAAGCATCAAACGAGGCGAGATGGTTGAAGAACTTCATTGGAGACCTTGGAGTTGTACCAACTGTAAAGGAGCCTATGGAGATTTTCTGTGACAGCGAGAGTGCGGTCGCCTTAACCAAGGAACCAAGGAATCATGGCAGATCCAGGTACATCGATATAAAATATCACTTCATAGGACATCAGATAGAAGAAGGACTCCTCGTAGTAAAGAGGGTATCGTCAGAGGAGAACCCAAAAAATCCCCCTACGAAGAGACTGAGTAGGGTTAATCACTTGAAACATGCAAGGAGCATTGGGCTAAAGGACGATATTAGTTGTAATGATTAGATAGCTACTTAGAAACTTGTAATAGATAAAACGTATTTTACGTTTGATGATTAAATAAAAGGAGTTTTATTTATGAGTAAAGTTACTATCTTGTGTCAGTTATTTACTCTTGTTTCATTTTGCATGTTTTGACTTCTAGAATAATAAAATTATTCAAACACAGTCGATCGTACTTTGGAAGTAGGTATTGAGTCAAGACTGTCATGAATTTGGCTTGTAGATTTTCTAAAGTGTTTAGACATAGCAAAAGTTTGCTACAACATTCATGAGTGCTCCTGAAATAAGATTTGAGTATTGGATTAAACCCACACTCACATGAATCACTTCATGGAATTTATCACGAATGATTGTGAGGCGATAATATCATATGGTCTTCAAACCAAGCTGTATGAGTTGTTGACTATGAGTTAGTTGTACATTAATAATGCGAAAACGCATCAGTAACTTGATGTTATAAAACATGGTATTGTGTATGATTTAAAGAGTAGTTAGTAGAAGCATATAACTCGAATTTTATCTGTTCCTTTTATCCACGGAAGAATCAGCCCCTCAATGATTTTGTTTTGACTAATGTGTCGGACCCAGTCAAGACTCAATTAATGTGTTCAATTAAGTTCTATGTCAAACAAATCGGAAATCGGGAAATAAATTGTTGGACAATAAGTATGACTATGTTCCATGTATTTGTCTGCATGATATCTTGAAGAATAGAGGATTTTATGATCCCTTATCTAAATGGCATGCTAGAGTTTGATAGCGGCTTTAAGAGTTACAATTGCTAGTCGGGTTTTAAGTCGTACTTAAAGTTATAGTTATTAGACTTATCCAAGTGGCGGACTGTTGGATTAGGTGTATAAGCCCATAACTATAATTGGTATGTACTTGACCTGAGAGTAGCATGGTCCATTTGGGTTGCATTCACTAGAACAATCTGATAAATGGATATTTGAGAAAGAGCTTATTTATGATTTACTAATATATTATAAGTATAATATATTAATTGAGAAATCATAATATCTAATTAGTATTGATCAAGAATTAGTTTGGAATTAATTTAGTGATCAAAAGAGACTAATTAAATTAATGGGGACTGATTATGTAAATTAGTGATACATATGGTTTGGGCTATTAATCCATGATGGGCTAAGTTTATGTGAGAGTCCATGAAGAGTTAGTCTATATGAGTTGTGGATCATAAGCCTAAGTGTAAGAATTAGGGTTACACATGACTCTTGGAATTCTAACACTATATATGTAACCCCTTAGAGCCCAAAATCGGATACAAAGTGATATAGCAAGAGTATAGCCGATTTTAGGGTGTTCCTAACCTCTCTCTCAAGTTCTCCAATTGTTGGTGGTGTTTTGTGAAGCATTTGAGGCATCACACTTGAGGTGCTAAGCTCTTAAAGGCCAAGTAATACAAGCTACATAAAGAGGCAATCATCTGACTAGTTTTCATGATTCATATATCAAGTTGTATACTAGATAGGCTTCATGCTTTGGATAAATGAAATTTGCATGTATAACTAGAGAAAGCTATGTTCCAAAGCATTAGGATTGTATGTGCACCATAGGGATGTTATAGTGCTCAAAACCCATTAGTGGTATCAGAGCCTAGGGTAGTTTTTTGTTATATTGATGCATGGTTGATTGTTCAAAGTTGAAGCAAAATGAAAAACTATTTCTGCCAGACTGAACTCGACGAGTTCTCAATGAACTCGATGAGTCCATTAGCTGACTTGACGAGTTGCACTATCCGGTTTGCGAGGTGAGTTTTCCTCACTTTACTTACGGGTCGAAGGCACCAAGCCTGGCCTTTTGGATTGATATCCTAGTTTACCGTATGTTGCTATGTTGTAGTGATCTGTTAGATCTACATCCTGGTATATAGGATGTTATTATGCTGTAGTGATCTGTTAGATCTGTATCCTGGTATATAGGATGTTGTTATGTGATAGTTATCTGTATATCTGTCTGTTTGTCTGTTGATTGGTTATTTGTTTATTTGTTATGTATTTACCAACATGTTATGTGTGGTTGGGTTGAGGCGGTCCTTCTTTGTGTTGAAGGCCAACATACCCGGGGTGGTCCGGATAGACTGTAGGCCTGTGAGGCGGTCCAGTCATGCCAAATGCCCGAAGAACGGTCTTGATATGATGAAGGCCCGGTGAGGCGGTCCAATCATGCTGAAGATTCTGAAAGCGGTCTAGATGGTGTGTACCCCGGTGCGGCGGTTCAGTTAGGCTGAAGGCTCTGTATGAATGTTGTTGTTTGTTATGTGTATGTGTTGGTACTTTGGGGGAATTCACTAAGCTTTATCCTTACAATTTCAGTTTATTGTTTCAGATGCTTCCGATGGTTGTGGCAAGACGAAGATGTGACTGAGCACATCCTTGGTTTTACTACTGATTGGATCTTGGGAGACTCTGATTTTAAATCATGTTTTGGGAATAGGGGTTTTGTAAACACTTTTATTAATAAATGGTTTGTTTTGAAAAATTTTAATTTGTTGAAATTTTGGGATGTTACACAATTTCATAGTATGTAATTCTAAACAGAATCAGTTGTGTTATTCATATTAGAATTGTTAAATACACTTGCTTTTTTTTTTTTCACTCACATATCTCCTCTAGTGTTAAATTAAACTTTCATCTTGGAAATTATGGTATTCTAAACATAAGTTGTTTTATTTACATTTTAATTTTCCAAACATGTTTTTGTTTTTTCAATCATATATTAAATAAAAAAAGGTTCTATTGTTACACAACCAAGAAAGAAGTTTTGTATCGTTCAAACCACCTAACCCCTTCTTATTTTAAAATAGGATACAATGTATTTATAATGTTTAGTGTCATATTTACTATATTAAATATGGAATATAGGCAATTATTTTGTTTACAACCAGTTATAACCCTATTTTCACTATTGTAATAACTCGTCCAAGTATCAATCACAGTTTTTTACTTAATATGCCTCGCACAAATTAAACCATTGTGCAATGCATAATGTGCACATAGTAATCTAACAAGGTGAAATTTAACATTCAGCTTTCACAATATGTCATTATAAACAAAAAAAATTTATTGTATTCATCTTAGAGTTGTAAAATAACATCTCTTTTATTTTTTCATTTATATACTACCATACTATAATTACTTCCATACCAGTATTGTAAAAATCTCGACCAGATTCTGATTAATCCCTAGGTGCTCTACGACCCACTAGTAGCGACGAATCTAGGATTCAAAGTTACGGGTGTCCAAATTAAATTAAATAACAAAATAAATGGATCAAAATTGTAATAATAAGTAGTCAGATGCTATTGTACGTCCATAATTAATATATATATATATATATATATATATATATATATATATATATATATATATATATATATATATATATATATATATATATATATATATATATATATAGCATTGTTGTAAAAATTGGCCTAGACGTCCGATTAATCGGTCCGTACGTGTTAGGCCGCTTTGACTCGTCTACGATTAATGTTAGGCGACCTTCTTATGTGATCCTGGTCAATATCGGTTTTAGGCTACCAAAATTTTCAAAATTTCAAATGTTACATTAAAATTTTCAAATTTTCTAAACTTTAAATTTTTAAATTTTCAAATATTATATCAAAATTTTTAAATTTCCAAAATTCAAAATACTTATTTTCTTAAGATCTATTAATTTTTGAATAATTTTTTTAAGAATTAATGTTACCCGATATTAATCTCCCGCCCCGGCTAGACGATTAATCCCATAAATTATTCCAACGACTAGCAAACATCAAACGTTTTTACAACAGTGGTATTTAGAATTGTTTACCATTTAGCTTATGTATCTATTTTATTTTCTTACAAATTTAGGGTTAATCTTGTAAAATAATACATCAACATTAAAAAACTATTATGATTTTAGTTTTTCTTTAATGTATAGGCGTCCAACTTTTTTCTTTTGTGTTTCTTTTTATTCTAGGTAAACCACATCTTTGTAAATGATATGTGTCCATCAAAATGTTAAACCTTTAAATAGTTTTTAATGAGATATAAATCCTTCAAAGGGTTAAATTATTCTAGGTAAACCACATCTTTTTATTTTAGGGTTGAGAATGTGATTCTTGTACGAGATAATTTCCTCCATGTAACCTCGCAACACCCCATTTAATGAAATTCAAACTACAATGTTATTTAAATTCATATGTGCATACATTGCGAATCAAGCCTCGTACAATCCCAAAAACTCGATCCAATAGTTAAGACCAATCCATTTTGGGCTTTGATCTAAGAATTCTCGGCCCAACACCATAATGGTCCTTGTTAGGCCGATAACCCTTCATTGGGCTCTATTGTGCCGAAAACTCTTTCCATGAACCTAATTGGGTCGAGAGCATTCATTTGGGCCTTATTTGGCCAAAATCCTTTTCTTTAAGCCTTATTGCGTTAAGAGCTTTCCTTTGGGCCTCATTGGGTTGAGATCCTTTTTCTTTAGGCTTTAATGGGCCGAAAACTCCTATTGGGCCAAGCCAAAAATCGAAACTGACTTCCTTTGGGCTTTCTTTTGGACCGAGAACCCTATGGGGTCGGTTAGGGTTTGAACAAAAAAAAAGAAAAGGGAAAAGAAAATGGAAAATACATAGCCACCTCATAATTGTCTCCCATGTAACAAAGTTATGGACCTCCATATATCAAGGCATGCATCCCATTAACTTTGAGGAAAGTCAACTCCCTCTCCCCTCCCCCTCTTATCATTGGTCGCAACTTGCACACCCTCACACACATAAAACACACTCATTTCCTCATTTTGTTCTAAAGCAGCTACCCTCCTTGTTATCTGAAAATTTTTGAACCCCATCATCAACAAAGTCGATCCTATGCATCTTGGTAAGTCCTTGTGAAACTCAAAGTGTTTTATTTCATGTTTGTGCTAAGATTATTCAACTTAAACACACCATTTTGTGTGTAGCTCTAAGAGCACCGCCATTTTCAATTATCTCACTAAGACACAAGGCTAGGCTCGAAAATATCCTTCTTCTTATTCTTCTACCACTCAAAGATCAACCAAGGTGAGCTTCATACCCCACTATTTTTGTGTTTTTCATCCTTGGGGGGGGGGGGGAATACAAGTCAAGTTTTGTTTAAATCTTTGGATATGTGCATGCACTTGTGTGTTTATGTAGCTACATGTGTTTGAAATATTGATTACTCCATGTTAACACACCATAAATTCGAGATTTACAAGGCTATTGTTGCTAGATTAAGTTTAACCTTTGGATACTTTCATGTACCATATTCATGGGTTTAAGGTGATACAAGCTCTGAACCAAAAAGGTTCTTAATAGATGTTAAAAATCATAAATTACATGTTAATAACAACTATATGTTATAAAAGTTTTGTGGTCATGTATAAAGACACAAAATAGCGAAAATATGGGAGTTACACTAAAAAATTGTTAACTTTTGGACATATGCATTTTTAACACTTATATTTACACAAATATTTGGATTTAACAAAATTTCAAGATTTTATGAGTATCTTGTGAAAATAGTGATATGATTGGGTCACATCAAAATATAATGTGTTGTTTTACAAAACTCTCAAACAAATTTTGGTATGTTGAACAAACTACAAAACTTGTTTATTTTGTTAAAAAAATGATTTTACTAGTAAAATGGTCGTAATATGTTGTCATCATTTTAATGGTTTAAAAACTTAGAGGATTATGCTATTTACCCAACATATATTACAAGTAGACAAGTCCATTAATGATTATTTATAAAAAGTGTTATAAATAATTTAACCAAAAGGATATACAAAAACATAGTTATTACGACAGAAAAATCTGTGTGTCATAATCTATCCATCATAAAGCTTTTAAAAAGCATAAGTATAAGCTGTATGTCATTAAGCTGTAATACGCGTGTCATAAAATTTCTGTCATGAATTTACACAAGTAATGTTGTTTCCATTATTCATTAATGAGAGTCAAAGTTCACGTAAATCCGTTAAGGCTCTTGTGAGACTTTCCTTCGCCGTACCTACGTAGCGTACACCGTAAGTCCTGTAGTTGTAACCAGAGTCTCCTGGAAGGAGAGTGAGGTAATTGTGTATAGATAGATCTATACAGGGTTGACACCCCCACACTTGAGCTGTCCGCTACAGCTAGACGTGACATGTCTAGGGTGCCAAATATCTTACCGAAACCGACGCCTGAAGAACGTCATGACAGGCATATCAATCACATTAAGCATGGTTGTAATGACTCATATAGGGATTAACAATGTTATTTTGGATTTACGAAAAATATACACTTCACTGGTTTTATAAAATACCAAAATTACGCTTAATTTTAGTACACTATTTTCATCACTCCAATATTAGGGTTTTAAGACTAGAATTTTTCATAAAACAGAAAATATAGGATTTTCTGGGGATATACATTCTTTACAGCTTCAAACAAAAAGAAAAACTAAGTACATGCATGCAATTATTCACAGTTCTAGAAGTAGACTTACAAACCATTTTTCACAGAAAATATCGGATTTTCTGGAGTTTTACAAATTTTTACAATTAAAGATGTTACAATTCCTTTTATACAAATATGCTGATGAACTAACCAAATTTTTAGTTGACGCTTTCCAAAATGACTTGTATTCTCAGGAACACAGTGAGAAGGTATTTGGGCCATGGACTTTGGATATTTGCTACATTTTGGAACATCATATTTTATGTCACTTTTGTGTAAAGTTGTGAACAAGTATAATCTGTGAACAATGTATGTTGGTATCTTTTAATGTATGATGTTTGGTTGCTATGTTTCATTCATATTCATATGTTATGATACTATACATTGACGTCATCCGCCCCCGGACGTTTCTACCGTCCTGGTTCGGGGGTGTGACAGATTGGTATCAGAGCATTGTTTATAGTGAACTGGTATATCTAACCATACGAGATATACAACTATAAATACAATGGGACTAAAACACTCTGATTAAATGTATACTTTAACAATATAAATATTTTACCAAAGTGTACATACATACATGCATATTAGAAAACAATAAGAAGAGTTGGGCATCATGACTAAACTTAGACATTGTTTTAATCATATCTAGGATAAATATAGCCTTATCAACTATATTTATTCGAGATACGACCAACATGTGTCTAGGAGTGGTCAAGGTGGATAAAAAATCTAAAACTTATCAGTTGTAAATCAAAAAGAGGACCTAAGAACAAAACTAAAAGACATAAAATACTATAGGGGTATTTTGACATTCTATCTATTTTCTCGTACTTATATATTCCCGCGCAGACGACATGGCAGAATTCCACAGACCAGGTATTCCTTTTCCTCCCAACTAGGGAAATGGAGGATGGATAGTGGAGGACCCGGAGGAGGATCCGGAAGAGATCGAGGAGGGTCCAGATGAGATCAAGGAGGAACGGATTAAAGAGGAGGAGATTTACAATGAAGAAGAAGAGGACGATGATTCGGATGCCGAGTCCGAACTCATCTATCCTCCCTACATGGTGAGGGTACCAGCGCATCGTTTGGGCCCCAATGGCCTATGCCCTCATGGGCCTACGACCTAAGCGATGGAGTAGGCACCAGGGACAGCATCCACCGTTCGGGATGGAGCGAGGGTTCTACGACCTTCGTCATGGAGGGCCAGCGGACCGAGCACTTCCTGTTGTGGTTCAGAGGATCATCGACATCGGTGACTTGGCGCAGATGAAAGCCCATCGGGCCATCGAGATAGGGGCTGCTCTGGAGGTCACTACCGCACACATATGAGACGTCGAGCGAGAATCCGATGGAGAAGTTCATCGATGATCTTACCATTGCACAAGCAGAGGTAAGGGAGTACAACGAGCGACATGTTGCTCTGGAGGAGAGGGTGCACGTCACCGAGCGCCGACTAGCCGAGCTTTAGGGCGCTTCTACCTCATCACAGGCACCACCAGAGATCACTCGTCATGAACATGACTTATCCTACCCACCTCTTGTTGTAGATTTGGTTATGGGTATGTGTTGGTGCTACCCCTTTCTTTTCTCTATGTATGTAGGATCGACCCTACGTTTAAGTGATTACACTACTCGCAGGGTCGTTATGCTGTCAGATTTTATTCCCGATGTACTGCAGACCTTATTAAAAGGTCAATTTTCATGCACTATGTACTAAACGTTGTTATTAATGAAACAATTATGTGTTTTATTTGTGATGTTGTTATCTACTATGTTCTCTCTTTTCATTTTTATTTGATATAATACGATTTCAATTATAAGTACAATTGAACCACCATAACCATTAGAAACAAAAGGGTTTCCATAAACTCATCGTCATTCCTACTTCATAGCAGAAAATGCCCAAAAGGTACATTCGCAAAAACAACACAATCGCACCAGCACCACCGCTGCCTCCACCAGAAATGGATTATGCTGCATTCCAAGCGGCAGTCTCAGCTACAGTTACTGCAGCACTGGCTCATATCAACAACAATGGCACAAACGGAGGAGGAAATGGAAATGGGATGGGGAGTTCCAATCACAGATATGATCAAGGACATCAAAGAACATGTACATATTAGGATTTAACCAACACAAAGCCAAGGCCATTTAACGGGACTGGAGTTGTGATAGCTCTCACCCGATGGTTTGAAAAGGTAGAATCTGTCTTTGAAATATGTGGCTGTCCTGAAGAAAGTAAAGTGAAGTTCGTGGCTTGTAATTTTTCCGACAGGGCCCTCTTATGGTGGAACAGCCATGTCAAGGCCCTAACTCTACCAGTAGAAAACTCCATAGCGTGGGGGGAACTCAAAAACTTGATGCTTGATGTGTATTGCCCCAGAGGTGTGTTGGATTAGTGTCTAAGTCCATAACTATTTTGGTATGTACTTGACCCGATGGTGCATGCTCCTTTTGGGTTGCCTTCACCAAAGCAACTTGATAGGATGAATTATGGAGAGAAAGGATTAAATATGATTTATTAATATATTATGAGAATAATATATTGAAGGAGAAATCATATTATTAGTCAAGAATTAATTGGTAATTAGTTTTGTGACTAAAAGAGATTAATTAAACTTAAGGGACTGGAATTGTAATTATAAGATAATTGCAATTTGGGCTATGGATTGCCTTATATTAAGGAGTGGACGAATTCTATGGGAAAGCCCATGAGGAAATCGTCCAAGCCTTAAGGAAAGGAATCTATGGGTTGCTTAGGGCTTAAGCATCCAATTTAGGGTTTCCTTGTTAGATAACCCTAATAGCCTCCTATATATAGATCCCTTATGACCCAAAAGCGTGGATAAGCATCCTTCTAGGGTTTCACACGTTTTAGGGCAGCCTCCATCCTCTCTCCTCTTCATCCTCTTGCTCTTGGTGTTTGTGAACCATTAGAGGAGTGACATTTGTGACTCTAAGCTTTCTAAAGTCAATACAAGGAGGAATTGGATTGTTATTGCTACATAACAATCAAGGTAATATCTTAAACCCATTCTCATGTTAATATGATTACTTGTATGCTAGAATTAGGGTTTATAGTCTTGGATAACTTGCCTGTACAATAGAGAAACCTAGATCCAAGCATTAGGGTTTGTATGAGCACATAGGATGTTCTTATGACCAAAACCCATCAGTGGTATCAGAGCCATGATTGGTTTCTATTGTATTGATGCCTTGTATGTTGGAAAAATTCATTTTTTGTGGTTCTGCATGATGGATTCGGCGAGTCTCACTGTGGACTCCGCGAGTTGCCCCTACTCGGCGAGTCCATGGGGGTACTCGGCGAGTTCGAGCGTGAGATGGAGCTATTTTTGGGATTTCTTGTTGTTTATCCTTGAGGATACTTGCCTTATCATATTAGATCAATATATATCCGATTTTTTGATATATATGAGTATATTCTTGATCTAATTGAAGATATTTATCAATTAATAAAATATTTGTTTCCTTATGTGATAATTGATTAATTATTTTGATCAAATTGGTAAATTGTTTTGCAAGAAATCATTAAATAAATCAAATATGGATAATTATGTGATTAAATGTTAATTTAGATTATTTGTTATTTGATCCTTGTTGTTATGAAAAGTTTCATGTTTTCCCCTTTAGGTTTTATAGTTTAAATTTGAACCCAAAGTTTTGTTGTTTTGAAATTTAAATAGTTGAAACCCTAATGTTTTGAAAAAGGTTTCAAAACTTGCCCTCAAGTTTTGGAATTTAAATTTTGATTAATAGTTTAATTTTGATGTATATTTAAATTCTAAACCCTAATATTTTGAAATGTTTCAAAACTTGCCCTCAAGTTTTGGAATTTAAAAGTTGATTAGAAGGTTAATTAGGAATGTTAAATTCTAAAACACTAGTATTGTTTTGAAAAGTTCAAATCTCACCCTTATGGTTTTATTAATTAATTAAGGTGTATAATTAAAAGAGGTTTAATAAATCCATAACAGCTTTGGTTTACAATTTAATTGAGTTAAAGGTGTAATTATTAAATTTGACCACTTAGTATTTTCAAAGTGTAAAATACACCCTATACTATATATAACATTAAAAGTCTAACAGTATATATATGTATGAGTAAAAGTCAGTCTTACCATTAGTAGGCCTCATTCACGAAGCTGGTCTATAAGGGGTGTTTAAGGAAATTGCCTATAAAATGGCGATTGAATGGGTATCCACTCTTACCCACCGCACTCTTGAGTAGTGGAGGGTCGTTAGCCGAACGGGTAGGATAGGACGAAACCTTCCATTATAAGTATAATGAAAAACAAAAGTAACTAAATGTTTTACAAATCCCCAATCTTAGTTACTTAGGCAAAGTGAACTGATGCAATTCCATTAAATTACACTTTGTGCCCTTGCGAAGACGTTAGTGGAGCGTGTGTGGTTTACCGGCACACTAAATGTTTCTAAGCAAAGGTAGCAAAGGGTGACTCAATGTTTGTCATAGTTCGGTGGAGCGTGTGTGGTTTACCGGCACATCGAATAGGTGACTGTAACATGTGAGGGCACCATGTAAGTTTGCATGGTTATTCACACCCGCTTTGTGATCCTCGGCATCCCAGTCACAAACAAGAGGGGCATATCGAGATTAAAACATGCCATTGAAATGTTCAATGAATCTCAAAGGATCTAGGAGTTTTCATAGATTTAAAACTTAAATTTCTTTTTCATTTTTCATGGTGGAAATTAGTGAATCGTCATTCACTTACCTTCAAATGTTCTGCAATTTGGGTTATGGCATCCCTCTCCCGAGTTGTAGAATATTGTGTTGGGTCCTAGCCTTAGTATCTCATTTGGGTGATTTACTAAGCACTCAATCAATCAACTAACTTGAATTTGTTTTCTCCCGTTTTGTAGATGTCAAAGTTCGACAACTATGGTCTTCCCAAATCTCGTGGAACAAGCTTTCCACATGAAGATGATATTCCATGATTCGATTGAGGAACAAGAAATCATGCTTCACTTCCTCCACCTCCTCCAATTATTCTCCCTAAACCTACAAGTTCAAAGGCTTGAAAAGTTCAAGATCACTCAAGCCCTTTTGGCAAGTAAACATAAAGAAGGATAGCCGGTGTGTGCACACGTCCTAGGGATGAAGTCACACATTGATAGGTTAAGAATGTTGGGATCAGTTGTCTGTGAGGAAATGGTTGTTGATTGGGTTCTTCACTTCCTAACTCATATAGTGAGTTCGTAAGAGAGTACTATATGATGAACTGCGACGTGACCCTTATAGATCTCACCTATATGCTTATTGCTGCTGAATCAGAAATGGTTTGGCGCAATAGAAAAAGCAAAGTTGATTGGTGAATCTGCCTTCAAGACCTCTATGGATATAGACAATGGCAATGAAAGACATGCTATGATCGAAAATTTTGATCATAAGAGAAAGGCAATGTCTGAAGTAGTTCCATGTCATGTTCCACAAGAGTCAATTTGCTTTTATTGCCAAGAGAAAGGGCATTGGAGACGAAGCTGCCCCATTTACCTAAGAGATCTAAGAGATGGGAGAGTCAAACGTATGGCTCTAAGATAGGTAAAATCCATTAACTAACTCTTTTAAGCTTCTATTCTAGATTCTTAATACACAATGTGATAAGATTACAATTGATGTTTTGTAGGATCGAAGAAAAGAAAGGAAGCTTAAGGGAAGAAGTGAGCAAAATCTAACCGTGAAGGAATGGATTTCGATCGCATTTCTCGAAGATTAGATTCTTGAGCTACTACTTAGAGTTAGAATTAGATTGCTAAGAAAGATGTATTAGCATAGTTTTTTAATGAATTGCATTGTAAGGACAAAATTTTTCCGCAATAAAATAAATTTTGATTTTATATTATTTATTTATCCTTGCAATGGCGTATATGAAAAATTGATGTTTGAATGTTTCTATTATTAGCAATAATGGATTTGGTTCTTATTATGTTATTTATGGAAAGTCGAGAGTTTACCAAATAGGGAGAGTTTCTCATCGCCCAAGTTTCAATTGGACTGAAACTTGGAATCATGCAACTTGGTTGCACGATGAATGAGAAATTTCATATTTGGAAATTAGACTAATTCATTGAAAAAGTGTCAAGTGAAGGACTAGGAGATCGAGTACACAAAGTTGCGTGTTGATCAAGTTCACCATAAGAATAACAAAGGTATTCGTCATGATTTACTAAAGCTTTAGTAAATATGATTATACTTATAAGATTAAGTGTAAGTCGGAATTGATTTAAAAGGTTTAAATCAATAGCAAAACGAATAAGAAGAATGAAGTAGGCAGAAAGATAAAAGTTTCTCCATTCTAAGAAGAAGGGAGAATACCTTTTATGCTTTATGATAGGTCTTAATGATTAAGAACCATATCTCAATTGATCCTCTAAGTGAGTCTTAGTACAATTGTATGTCTAAGAAGAGGAATCAAGAATTGAAGAAATGGTTAAATCAATAAGTCGATCATACTTCGTTCCAATAACAAGTCTTAAAGTTAAGATTGTGGCAATAAGTGACAAGTATTAAGAAGGTTTTTAACATTCATAAAATGTAGAAAGTTGTGATGTCTTGGATAAGACAAAGACCAACTAGGACCATTTTATGAAGTGTTATGTTTTGATAAAAACTACACTAACTCTTGAATATTTGATTGTCAAGAAATGTTTATTGACAAGAGAATCTTATATGTCAAGGAGTCAGTGGGAGTCTTAATGATCTTGAAAGGTTTCAAGAACAAATCAAATAAACCTTATGGATCATCACTAGCACACGAGTTGAGGTTTACAACCTATCGTGTTGGCACTATTTTGATTTCTATGCCATTCCAATCGAGTTAATTGTGCATATGAGTCCTATGAGTTCTCGTTTGAATGCATAAAAGGCAAGGACCTTGATCAATGGAAAGTACTTTGATAGGCAAAGGTTAACTGTTTAACTACTTGGAAGACATGGTGGGCAGCTGTGCTACCATAAGGCAAGAAATCAAAATTAAGAAAGTTCGGTCCATATGAGTTTGAATTTGTCGTAAACTTTGGTTTTAACAAATTCACATGGATAGGAACACATACACCGTTTAAATCTAAGTGTCATAAGATTTCCTCCTTCATGAAAATGATTGTGAGGAAATGCTTTCACTAAGAAAGATTTTAAAAAGATAGTGATTGTAAAATTGCATTCTCAAATTTGATTATGGTTACGGTATCCCTTTCCATGATTTGAATTGTGAAGTTTGGCAATTGTTTAGACACACATATGAACTATCTAAGGCAAAGGTGTATAAGTTCAAGAAGGCATTATAAAAGATTATCAAAGCACTAAGTATTAGAAACATGGACTTAAGAAATTCAATAGGTATTGTTTTTCTGAAAGTTAAGATGTTTATGAATACATGTCGAAGCTAGTGGGAGCATAAGTGTTATGTTTTATAATAATCATCTTGATAGTGGGAGCATAAATGTTATGATTGTATGATTATTAAAGCCAGTATTGCAAGTTAGCAATATTAATTATAGAAAACAAGAGTTATACTTTGCAAAGTAGTAAGGATGTAAAGTTGTTTTGCTATAATTAAGGGAGAGAATATTATGCTTCATTTCAAATCTAAAGACTTAGGTTGTGGAATGTTAATAATTTAGTCAAGGAAACATAGTGTGTTCTTAAAATTTCGATTATGATTACGGCATTCCTTTTCACAATTCGAATTTTGAGAAGATAGCAAATAAAAATATTATGGCAGAAGATTGATAAAGTATCAAATCTTTATGTAAGACATTTTGCATCATGTCCTATACGCTTCGGGTATAGGATCGATTGCAAATGCTATAGTATTTGACCATTCTAAAATTTTCCAAATGTTTAGCGCATTTAGAGGGAAAAAGGACTAGAATCGGTTTTGACCAAAATAATTAAACAACTATCAAAGGACAATCCAAAGTTCGCCGAGGATTGATCGCTTGTGAGTAGTTGGAAGTATGGTATTGGAAAATATGGAAATGTTTCCATATTGGATGGACCATATAGACATTATTATGAATAGATAAGATTCTATTAAGAATGAGTTGTCATATGGAAAATATGGAAACGTGTCCATATTGGGAATTGAATATTGAAAATCTATGTCTAGATTAGAAACTTTTATGCAAAAGGATGTTCAAAGGAATGTACTTTGAGTGAGAGACATCACATCTAAGGAATTGTCTTGTAACAATCTCCGATAGAAGATTTTGTAATATCATTGGCAATAGTCTTTGTGACTTTGGTGCAGTGACATTACGAAAGGATCGTTGTATAGAATGTTAGAATCTAGCGTATTCTATAGGTAGCAAGAATTTGATATTCTTTCACTTATGAAAAAGGATTTGGAGTTGTGAAATGAGTATGATTGGAAATGTGTTCATTTGATCTATTTCACAAAGTAAGAACCATAAGTAAGCATTGTGTGCATGATAAGAGCATGGGACAAGTGTAATAATTCAAGTAAGAAGTTGATTACCCGAAATGACAAATAATGAGTAATCGATATGGTGATAAATAAAAAGTGTTTTATTTATGCTCAAAGGTTTGAGGCCATATGGGATTAGTATTATTCTTGTGTTTCACTTTGCATGTTTTGACTTCCTGAATAATTTAATTGGTTAAGAACGGTCTAATTATTCAAACGGGCCACAGTCGTTCATATGTTAGAAGTAGATATGAATGAAGACTGTCGTGAATTGGTGTGTGGATTGTCTGAAGTGTATTAGACATAAGCAAATGTTTGTTGCAACATTCATGAGTGCTTATGAATTTGAGCATTGGATCAAACCCACGCTCACTTGGATCACTCCATGGATTGTATCATGAGTGATTGGTGAGACGATAACATCTTATATTCTTGAAACAGAGATGTGTGAGTTGTATCTTGCAAATCGGTTGCACATTGATAATATGTAAACGCACTAGTAACTTGGTGTTATAAAACATATTGTTGTGTGAGATTTGTTGAGTGAGTGCAAGCGAGCATTGAATCAAAGTTTATCCTTTCCTTTTATTCAAAGTAGAATAAAAGCGATATCTATGGGCCCCTCGATGATTTAGTGATGACAAACGTAAATGCTCGGCCGGGCTAGGGCTAATTTGATTTGTTCAATTAGTCAGTCGTCATAAATCAGGAATCGAGATATAGTACAAAGAGAATGATTTGAAATCATATCTCATATGATATCTAGAATGGAGGAATATATGATCCCTTATCTAAAGGACACGCGTATCTGATAGGATCAAAGTTGACAGCGACTTTGGAAAGCTACGATTGCAGATCAGGATCTGAAGTCATACACAGAATAGTTATTAGACTTATCCAAGTGGGAGACTGTTGGATTAGTGTCTAAGTCCATAACTATTTTTGGTATGTACTTGACCCGATGGTGCATGGTCCTTTTGGGTTGCCTTCACCAAAGCAACTTGATAGGATGAATTATGGAGAGAAAGGATTAAATATGATTTATTAATATATTATGAGAATAATATATTGAAGGAGAAATCATATTATTAGTCAAGAATTAATTGTTAATTAGTTTTGTGACTAAAAGAGATTAATTAAACTTAAGGGACTGGAATTGTAATTATAAGATAATTGCAATTTTGGGCTATGGATTGCCTTATATTAAGGAGTGGACGAATTCTATGGGAAAGCCCATGAGGAAATCGTCCAAGGCCTTAGGGAAAGGAATCTATGGGTTGCTTAGGGCTTAAGCATCCAATTTAGGGTTTCCTTGTTAGATAACCCTAATAGCCTCCTATATATATAGATCCCTTATGACCCAAAAGCATGGCTAAGCATCCTTCTAGGGTTTCACACATTTTAGGGCAGCCTCCATCCTCTCTCCTCTTCATCCTCTTGCTCTTGGTGTTTGTGAACCATTAGAGGAGTGACTTTGTGACTCTAAGCTTTCTAAAGTCAATACAAGGAGGAATTGGATTGTTATTGCTACATAACAATCAAGGTAATATCTTAAACCCATTATCATGTTAATATGATTACTTGTATGGTAGAATTAGGGTTTATAGTCTTGGATAACTTGCATGTACAATAGAGAAACCTAGATCCAAGCATTAGGGTTTGTATGAGCACATAGGATGTTCTTATGACCAAAACCCATCAAGGTGAAGTGCAGAAGCTTGAACAGGAGATATCGAATCTCACTGTAAAGGATTCCCACATTGAAGCTTACATTTTCAAGTTCAGCGATATGGCAATCTTGTGTCCATGAATGATTACCTCTGAGAGCAATAAAGTCAAATGATTCATCTGGGGACTAACTCCCCCAATTCAGGGAAATGTGATTGCTGCTAACCTATCAATGACCTTCGACAATGCCAAGCACCTGGCGCAAAAGCTTTACAACCATGGTGAACCAAAGGGCACGAAGATTGTTGTCACTGAACTAAAGAAGGGGATGATAACACGAAGAACTGGGGAAAGAAGATAAAGGGACAACAAGCTCAAGAATCGGGGAAGAAGCAACAAATCGTAGCAGTTCACGCTGCTACCACTGCTGCTACGCCAACAACATCAGCACCAACACCTGCAAAGCCATATGCAGGCTCTCTCCCAAAATGAGATAAGTGTAATTTCCACCATAACGACACATGCCGAGAATTGTATTGCACCAACTGTAATCGAAGAGGGCACACCGCCTGATATTGCAGAGCACCGCCACAACAAAACAGCCAAGCCAACAATGCTGGAGCAAGTCAAGTGTGTTACGGGTGTGGAGAGACTAGCCATTACAAACAAAACTGTCCCAAGGCCAAAAATCAGTGTGCAGGGGGGACAAATAGAGTCGTAGAAATGGGATAGGGGAGGGTGTGCAGGATCCAGCGGTAGTGTGACAACCCGAAATTTTCTATTCTCTGCAACCCTTCACTTCAATAGAAGTTAGAACAGTTTCTGCTAATTTTCAAGCTTTTTGGAATAAGTTTGAGCATATTAGGATTAGCACTTTTGGAGATATCAGGAGAAAGGATGCCCTAGAGTTTATTGTACATCAATAAAGTTCCAAAAACTCCAAGAGTTTGGATTTTACCACCCAAATGGCATTTGGACCGTAAACTCCATGGACTATATAGATGGCACTTAGCCATTTTTCATTCATTTCTCCCATTTCAACTAGAGAAAACCCGATTTCTCTCACAAGGATCTTAAAGCTTCCGTCCCAAATCTTCTCATATGTAAGTACTTCTATCCTAGAGTATATTAAGGCTTGTTACATTTCCATATATCAAGAAATCACCCAAGAAACACCAAGAACAAGGTGTTTACGGTCCAAGGTGTTCTTGGACCGTAAACCCTAAAATGAGTGCCAAAGTGTGCCCTAGTCCCTTCTAAGCCTTGGCAACTAGCATAGATCCTTTCCTTGATGAGTTTCGCACTTGAAAAATGCCAAAAACCCCCATAAATATGAGTTTACGGTTTGGGAATCTCCCAAAACCGTAAAGATCCCCAAAGGGTGTTTTGATGCCCTTAACACCTTACCAAGCCTTGGATATTAGTCTAGATCCAACCACCATTGAGTTAGGGACTTCAAACATCGATTTGGTACTTCTTACCATGAGTTTACGGCCGTAAACTCATGGGGAAGTGGTCCCCAGACCGTAGACACCATACAAGGCCATTCTTGAACCTTAAACTCACCCAACCTCTTGTTTAAGCCTTCGAACACTTAACCATTTAAGTTATAATAGTTTTAAGACTCATTTGGTGACCCAATTGAGAGTTTACGGCCAGGAGTAAACTCCCCTGGGCCGTAAACTCCAACAAACATGGTCCATTGACCATAAACTCCCGTATAAGGCCTTGCACACCATTGTTGCAACCCGATAGCCTCCTAACACTTTGACCAAAGTGTTTTCCTCACATTAGGATGCTTATACATGTTTAATTAGTGTTATAATCACTAATTATATATATACATATGTCTTCATATGTTATTAGGATCATTGTGTGTGTCTAAGTCTTCACTTGACACCAAGCACTTGTTCGATACTTCCATCCGATCTGCTCACTGCAGGTGAGTTCATACCCCTTAATTAACCTTTTAATTGTTTTTTAAATGTTTATTAATGCTTTATGGGGGGGGGTGGGAATACAAGTTGAATCATGTTTAGTTATTATATCAAGCACATGTGATTAATAACTAGCATGCAAATGGATTTACTATACGTTAACTGTTTTACCAAACAGATTTCTTCAAATGACTTTCTTAAACATTTTTACATGTTTAAAACTCTTTATCAAACTGTCTTACCTACTGTAAGTTTCCTTTCATACTCTGTTACAAATGTGTTTCAAACAAAGGTTTTCCTTATACTTAAACTGTTTTATCAAACAAAATACATTCAAATCGTTTTATAAACTGACATCAAGTCATCGTTTCTTAGTATTAAAATTTTCAAAGGTTTTACAAAACTTCTTTTATGATTTTATATTGTAAAATACATGCCTAAATATGTATAGTTATATAAATAATGTTTAGAGGACTTAGGACGGTTAGCTCGCTTTATTTCCTTTTCCTCGTTGGGATGTGGCCTTAGGGCATCAGCTGCTCATCCGAATGTCGTCTAAATATTAATTATATATCATGTATACATATATAGGTATAAAGGTTCCATTAGTCAGTTCAGTACCTTTGGGTAACAAAGGTATACTTCCGGATCTACTCGTACATTACTAGTAACTATAATAGGAATAGTTAGGAGATACTACTTACAATTCCAAGTACAAGGAATCACACAAGAGTCAGTTCATTCATGAGTCTATACTAATACATTACATGTTACATGAATACGTTTACATAGATACGCTTACATGAATACGTTTACATAGATACGCTTACATGAGTACGTTTACATAGATACGCTTACAGAGATATGTTTACATTGATACGTTTACAGAGATACACTCACATGAACACGTCTACATTAATACGTTTAATAGATACTATTACATAGGATTTGTTACAAACGTTTCGGGACTTACCATTCCACACCCAAACCTGTTAGCTACAGTAGGGAAAAGGAGCATCGACGGGTGTCCACAGTTGTACTGTTCGGCGAGTTTCCACGCCATGATTATCCTAATGCAAAAGGATACTTTTTAGTTATTATATTATTTTTCTTCCTTTACTCTGTGACATATTCACATAAACGAAGAGGTAGGATATATTTGATATAGATAAACTATTTTCCTTGTTACCTTTATATTGTGGCTCTTACGCATAAACGATGAGGTATACTATAGTTTTATACTAATAGTTAAACAGGGAAAAAACATCACATTTACAGTGATGCTTACTTTCAAAATAGTTAAGTCTTGGTAGAAGATTACTTTTTATACTAGTAGGAAATATGGGATTTTCTAGGGTTTTCAAACGTTTACAATTACTTACAAACATTTTCATACTTATACAAACTTTCCTTCAAAACAATTTCAAGTCTTTCATTACAAGTTTTACAAATCAATGACAATAAAATACTTATGAATTCACCAGCTTTTTGGCTGATACTAGCTTTCAAAATAACTTGTATTCTCAAGTCACAAATAGACAGGTAGGACGACCAGGTTTTGTGAAGACGGAGCAGTCCAGACTCGTCTTATATTTTGATTATTCATTATGTTGTTGAAAGAACATGCTTGTAATTAAAATTATAGTATTAATGCAATGGATGATGTTGTTGCTTTTTTACTACTTTGCATTGTTGTGATACTTTACATGATGTCCTCCGCCCCAGAACGTTTCCGCCGTTAAAGGTTTTGGGGTGTGACAGGTAGTCACCGGTACATTCCTCCTCAACAACATCTATGACTGCATCTTATTTGATAGTGGGGCCAACGAAGTTTTGTGAGTCATAAATTTAAACACTAACTAAATCAAATTCCCTAAAAGTTAAATGAAACCTTTGCGGTGGAAATGGCTAATGGGAAAAATAGAAACAACCAACGACGTATTCATCGGATGCACATAAACATTAAATAAACTCTCATTTCAAATCAACTTAATGCCGATTACTATTAGAAGCTTTGATGTGATCATCGGTATGGATTGGTTAAGTCTCCGCCATGCCAATCTTATGTGCTACGAGAAGGCCATTCGCCTTCACCTGCCCAACGATGAAACCCTAATTATCTACGGTGATAAACCCGGTGCAAACCTCCGTCTCATCTCGTGTATCAAGGCACAAAAGTTCTTCCAGAAGAAGAACCAAGCTTTTCTAGCCCACGTGGTGGATAAAAAGAAGGAAGAGAAGAGCATCAAGGACATCCCAGAGGTATGCGATTTTCCAGACATGTTTCTTGAAGACCTCTCGAGAATACCCCCTGAACCACAGGTCGAATTTCGGATTGACCTGGTTGCCAAGTCACCATATAGATTAGCCCCTGCATAAATGCAAGAGCTCTCAAGCCAATTGAGCGAGTTACTAGACAACGGGTTCATAAGGTCGAGCTTCTCTCCTTGGGGAGCTTCGATTTTGTTTTTCAAAAAGAAAGATGGTTCCTTTCGCATGTGTATCGATTACCATGAACTCAACAAGCTCACCATCAAGAATCGATACCCTCTTCCTAGAATCGATGATCTATTTGACCAGTTACAAGGAGCCAGTTTCTTCTTGAAAATAGATCTGAGGTCTGGATACCATCAACTACGAGTCCGAGAAGAAGATATCCCCAAAACTGCCTTCCAAACTCATTACGAGCATTTGTGGTAATCAATTTCGGTCTAACAAATGCACCCGTGAAATTTATGGACCTGATGAACCGAGTCTGCCAACCTTTCCTTGACAACTTCGTGATAGTCTTTATAGACGACATACTAGTTTATTCTCGGAGCAAGGAAGAGCACAACCAACATCTGCGGCAGGTTTTGGAAAAACTTAGAGTGGAGAAGCTGTACATGAAATTCTCCAAGTGCGAGTTCTAGATTCGCAGTGTGGACTTTCTGGGACACGTAGTCAGTGAAGAGGGGATACATGTGGACCCTTCTAATATCAAAGCGGTTGAGAGCTGGGCAACCCCGAGAACCCCGACTGAGATCAAGCAATTCTTAGGCCTCGCTGGTTATTACAGGAGGTTCATTCAAAATTTTTTCCAAGATCGCTAAGCCACTCACCGCTCTAACCCAGAAGGGTGTACCTTTCACCTGGGATACAAAACAAGAGGCTGCCTTTCAAAACCTGAAACAAGCCCTCTGCAGTGCTCCAATGTTGTCTCTTCCAGAGGGAACGGAAGATTTCATTGTATATTGTGACACTTCCAATCAAGGGTTAGGTTGTGTGCTTATGCAGCGTGAGAAGGTTATAGCCTATGCATCCAGACAACTAAAGACCCATGAGGTAAACTATACCACTTACGATCTCGACCTAGGAGGTGTGGTCTTCGCTCTAAAGATTTGGAGGCACTACCTCTACGGGACGAAGTACACCATTTTCATAGACCACAAAAGCCTCCAACATATCCTGAACCAAAAAGAACGAAACAAGAGACAACGACGATGGGTGGAGCTGCTAAATGACTATAAATGTGAGATCCGGTACCATCTGGGCAAGGCCAATGTGGTGGCTGATGCCCTGAGCAGGAAAGAATACTCAGGTCGTCAGGTAAGAACACTAACGATAACCATCCATTCCCACTTGCTTCACAAATCAAGGAGGCTCAGCTAGAAGCCTTTAAACCAGGAAACGTCACAAATGAGGCTTTGCGTGGGATGGACAAGAACCTCACTATCAAGGATGATAGAGCCTACTACCTCATGGACCGAATCTGGACACCGAAGTTCGGTGGGTTCATAGATGTGGTCATGAGCGAAGCCCACAAGAAAAGATACTCCATCCATCTGGGGTCCGACAAGATGTACCTGGATCTCAAACAACATTATTGGTGGCCGGATTTGAAAGCTAAAATTGCTACCTATGTGGGCAAGTTCTTGACTTGCACCAAGGTGAAGGTAGAATAACAAAAGCCCTTTGGACTCCTTCAATAACTGGAGATACTTGAGTGGAAATGGGAGAGAATAACAATGGATTTTATAACCAAATTACCCAAGACGGCAGACGGATTGGATGCCATCTGGGTGATTGTGGACCGATTGACCAAATCCGCCCATTTCGTGCCAATTAACGAAATGTATAAAATGGAAAAGCTAACCTGGATCTACATAAAAGAGGTTGTGAGATTACATGGCGAGCCAATATCTATTATCTCGGACATAGATAGTAGGTTTAACTCTCGGTTTTGGCAGTCGCTATGGGCACGACCTACCATCCCCGGATAGATGGGCAAAGTGAGAGCACCATCCAAACCTTGGAGAATATGCTAAGGGCCTGTGTGATAGACTTCGGCAAGGCATGGTATGTCCACTTTCCACTGATTGAATTCTCGTACAACAGTAGCTATCACAAAAGCATCAAGGTCACTCCCTTTGAGGCCTTATACGGATGAAAATGCAGATCAACCCTCTGTTGGGCTGAAGTGGGGAATACTCAATTGGGAAAAGGGACTAGTACCCAACAACACTCTTATTGGGCCTGAGATTATCCGGGAAACAACTGAGAAGATCTTTTAGACCAGGGAACGACACCAGGCATCTCGAGACCGACATAAGAGCTACGCTGACAGACGATGGAAGCCCCTAGAATTCCGAGTCGGTGATCGTGTACTGCTAAAGGTCTCTCCATGGAATGGGATGATACGCTTTGGAAGGCGGGGAAATTTGAATCCAAGATACATCGGAACATTCGAAATCCTTTCCAGGATTGGTCCGGGGGCTTACAAACTGCAGTTAGCATCAGAGCTCAACAATGTACACCCTGCCTTTCTTATGTCGAACCTAAAGAAATGCTTATCTGACGAGACTCTCGTTGTCCCGCTTAATGAAATTGAGGTGATTGAAAATCTCTATTTCATTGAGGAACCATTTGAAATCATGGATAGAGAAATGAAGCGAACAAAGCAATGTCGCATTCCCATTGTGAAGGTCTGACGGAGCGCCAAGCGAGGACCAGAGTTCACCTGGGAACGCGAAGACCAAATGATGCAAAAGTACCCCCATCTTTTCCCTAACTTCTTGAAGGCTAATCCAGAACAAATTTCAGGACGAAATTCCCTCTAAAAGGGGGGATGATGTCACAACTAGCAGATTAGAGTTGAGATTGTGATTCTTGTACGAGACAATTTCCTCCATGTAACCTTGCAACACCCCATTTTGTGAAATTCAAACTACAATGTTATTTAAATTCATACGTGCATACATTGCAAATCAAGCAACGTACAAGCCCAAAAACTTGATCCAATAGTTAAGACCAATCCATTTTGGGCTTTGATCCAATAATTCTCGGCCCAACACCCTAATGGGCCTTATTGGACCCTTCGTTGGGCCCTATTGGGCCGAAAACTCTTTCCGTGAACCTTATTGGGCCGAGAGCATTCCTTTGGGCCTTATTAGGCTGAAAGCCTTTTCTTTAGGCCTTATTGGGCCGAGAGCTTTCCTTTGGGCCTCATTGGGCCGAGAGCCTTTTTATTTAAGCTTTAATAGACCGAAAACTCCTATTGGGCCAAGCCAAAAATCGAAACCCACTTCCTTTAGGATTTCTTTTGGACCGAGTACCCTATAGGGTAGGTTAGGGTTTGAACAAAAAAAAGAAAAATGAAAATACATAGCCACCTCATAATTGTCTCCCATATAACAAAGCTATGGACTTCCATATATCAAGGCATGCATCCCATTAACTGTGAGGAAAGTCAACTCCCTCTCCCCCTCCCCCTCTTATCATCGGCTGCAACCTCCACACCCTCACACACACACAAAACATTCTCATTTCCCCACATTCTTCTAAAGATGCTCCCCTCCTTGTTCTCTTAAAAATTTCGAACACCGTCATCAACAAAGTGGATCCTAGGCATCTTGGTAAGTCCTTTTGAAACTCAAAGTGTTTTATTTCATGTTTGTGCTAAGATTATTCCACTTACACATACCATTTAGTGTGTAGCTCTAAGAAAACCCCCATTTTCAAGAATCTCTGCAAGACACAAGGCTGGGATCAAAAATTTCCTTCTTCTTCTTCTTCTTCTTCTACCACTCGAAAATCATCCAATGTGAGCTTCACACCCCACTATTTTCGTATTTTTCATCCTTTCAGGGGGAATATAAGTCAAGTTTTGTTTACATCTTTGGATATGTGCATGCACTTGTGTGTTTATGTAACTACTTGTGTTTGAAATGTTGATTACTTCATGTTAACACACCATAAACTCGAGATTTACAAGGCTCATGTTGGTAGATTAAGTTTATCCTTTGGATAATTTCATGTACCATATTCATGGGTTTAAGGTGATACAAGCTCTTAACCAAAAAGGTTCTTAATAGATGTTAAAAATCATAAAGTACATGTTAATAACAACTTTGTCTTATAAAATTTTTGTGGTCATGTATAAACACCCAAAATGGCGAAAATATGGGAGTTACACTAAAAAATTGTTAACTTTTGGACATATGCATTTTTAACACTTATATTTGCACAAATATTTGGATTTAACAAATTTTTAAGATTTTATGAGTATTTTGTGGAAATAGTGATATGCTTAGGTCACATCAAAATAGAATATGTTGTTTTACAAAACTCTCAAACAAATTTTGGTATGTTGAACAAACTACAAAACTTGTTTATTTTGTTAAAAAAATGATCTTACTAGTAAAATAGTCGTAATATGTTATCATCATTTTAATGGTTTAAAAACTTAGAGGATTATGTTATTTACTTAACATATATTACAAGTAGACAATTCTATTAATGATTAGTTATAAAAAGTGTTATAAATAGTTTAACAAAAACGGTACACAAAAACAGAATTATTACGATAGAAAAATCTATGTGTTGTAATCTATCCATCATAAAGCTTTTAGAAAGCATAAGTATAAGTTGTATGTCATAAAGCTTTAATACGCGTGTCATAAAACTTCAGTCACGAATTTACACAAGTAATGCTATTTCCATTATTCAATAATGAGAGTCAAAGTTTGCTTAAATCCGTCAAGGCTCTTGTGAGACTTTCCTTCGTCGTACCTACCTAGCGTACACCGTAACGCCTGTAGTTATAACCAGAGTCTCCTGGAGGGAGAGCGAGGCAATTGTGTATAGATCTATACAGGGTTGACACCCCCACACCTGAGCTGTCCGCTACAGCTAGACGGAGCCATTATAGGGTGACAAATATCTTACCGAAACCGACGCCTAAAGAACGTCATGACAGACTAATCAGTCATATTAAGCATGGTTGTAACGACTCACATAGGGATTAACAATGTTATTTTGGATTTAAGAAAAATATACACTTCACTGGTTTTGTAAGATACCAAAATTACGCTGCATTTTTAGTACACTATTTTCATCACTCCAGTTTTAGGGTTTTAAGACTACAATTTTTCATAAAATAGAAAATATGGGATTTTCTGGGGACACACACTTTTTACAACTTCAAACCAAAAGAAAACTAAGTACATGCATGCAATTATTCACAGTTTTAGAACGAGTCTTACAAACCATTTTTCACAGAAAATATCAGATTTTCTGGAGTCTTACAAATTATTACAATCAAAGATGTTACAAATCCTTTTATACAAATATGCTTATGAACTCACCAAGTTTTTAGTTGATGCTTTTCAAAATGACTTGTATTCTCAGGAACACAGTGAGCAGGTATTTGGGCCATGGATTTTGGATATTTGCTACATTTTGGAACATCATATTTTATGTCACTTTTGTGTAAAGTTGTGAACAAGTACAATCTGTGAAAAATGTATGTTGGTAT